>NC_064617.1:423256167-425656167 GCF_023898315.1 Schistocerca nitens | reverse complement strand
AATGAACGCGGCCTCATTTTAAAACAATGCGCATGTTTCTGTCTCTTTCCAGTCCGGAGAAAAATAATCGGAGGCCTTAGAACTTGAATGCACCTCGTATTCACAGGTGATTGTGGCTAGTTAGTTGTTCTGCATGCAAGGTGTGTACAACTCGCTATTACAACAGATGGATCTGAATGCCTACCTCCCGTGCAGTGATGTTATAACGATGCGTCTTGGTGCCTGTAGTTTTACAGAAAGCTAGTGTATAAATTGGCAAGGCACAGTTGCATCCCAAGATAGTGAGCAGCTGTCTTGTGGAAATCGTATTCGGTTTACACTTTACAACCCACACAATGCATGAGAACCTTTCAAGCAATTTACATAATCTCAACATTACCTATTGCTGTTTTTTATAGTTTTATACATATGTATTTTTTCACTAAATGTAACAATTTAAATTATTGTGGTCTTGCTAAACGTTGAGGAAATTTAAAAAAATACAAATTATTTCCTAATCTGATGCCAACTTATTCAAACATGGCTTTCAACAGAACCTCTTACAAAAGTCAGCATTAAAGTGCTACTTCCTATATGTTTTATGTAGCTTCTGAAAATATTTTTCCAATAACTTTTAATTTTGTTATCTTTCTAGTTAAGCTACGTGAAATGTGACAATGTAGGTGAATTAAGTTATTTAAAGTGTCACTAGAAAGTATTGGCAGCATCACTTATTTGCACAGGATATGGGTATCTGCCTCTCAGTGGAAAATAATTCTTGTTGGTGGACATGATTTTTGTCAATCCATAAACAATCAAATGAAATCCTGTGAGAAATGCTTGCTTGAACATAAATACAGGTGTAGTCATACCTGCAGTTACACTGTTGTGTGTAACAATGAACTGAACATGCAGTGCTATCAATACATGCAAGTGTCAGTTGTGGTCAGAGCAATGTTCTGTGTTGTTATGAGTGCATTTTGTTGGAGCTCGTTGCATTCGAACATGGGCATCCTGGTGCTTGTATGGTGGGTGCTTCCGTAACCATGATGCCAAACTGTTCAGCATTTGAAGAGGCACTGTGTCAAAGATTGATACCACGTACAGGGAACGGGAAAATTATTCATTAAGTCATGATGTGGACAAAAGTGTGTGTTGGGTCAGTGTTTCTCAATCGCCGGGTTCCATCACATTGATGTGAATATGTCAGTTGTGTCGTGATGCTTTTAACGTCTTCTAATATTTCACAGATAAAATATCTAGGACATAAAAAAGTTTATTATCAAATCATTTCTTGGAGTAGGCCAATTTATAGGAAATTGACCATCATTATATATGCTTATATGCATAATAATGACAAAAATGTGTTGTATGTACTTCGATTCTTTGCATCTACAAAGAAGTCATAATTAGGGGTGTCACTGAAGTTTGAAATGTATTTTAGTGTGTCCCAAAGGAAATCAGCTTAAGAAGCACAGTGCTGAGTGCTTGTGATGGACGTTCACTGAAGAGGATTGTGATGGAAAAATGACAGCAGTTGCATAAGTCACTGCAGATCTGAATGTCAAACCCATGAGCTTATCACACCAGAATAATACAAAGGAAACACCAAAAGGAGGAAAATCCAGGCCGAGCTGGAATTCCAGAACCAGTCATCAATGATGCAAATGTCCATAACAGGAAAATGGGTGTCAAAGTTGTGAAATGTAGACTGATGGAGCAATTGCAGCAAGTCATTTGATAGGATGAGTATTGTTTCATATTATTTTCCACTTCTGGTTGAGTTTGTGAAATGTGGTGGTTTTGTGATGATTTTGGCAGCCATGTGGTAGTATTGCAAGGCCCCATGGTTACTCTGTAAGGTTGCATTGCTGCCAAGGATTATGTGAACATTTGGGCTGATCAGGGTCCGTCCTGTTAGACAAAGTTTGTTCCCCAATAGTGATGTGATGTTCAAAGGTGAGTGCCTGTGTGCACACAGCTCACATTGGCCGGGACTGATTTTGTGAACACGAGAGTGGAGTGTTGAATCTTCACTGGCCACCACAGTTACCAAACCTCCAAAATATCTCGCT
Organism: Schistocerca nitens; assembly: GCF_023898315.1. Lineage (NCBI taxonomy): Eukaryota > Metazoa > Arthropoda > Insecta > Orthoptera > Acrididae > Schistocerca > Schistocerca nitens. The sequence goes on along the minus strand of NC_064617.1, from coordinate 425,654,113 downwards.
TTTATTGTCTGCTTTGAAGAAAAGGGAGCGTAATCACTATCCATAGAGCTATGTAAAATTCACATATCCCGTAAATGTGAAATGCTTTGAAAGAAAAGAAGTGTTACTCAAACGCTACCTCGGTATAGTGTCATGCTTTCAGTCAATTTAAAAGCATGGTAAAAGCTAAATCAGTATGCTTCACCAAAAATATTAAAATAGTATATTTCAGTGTAGATTATATCTACTACTTAAGTGCTAAAACATCTCAATATAGAAGTGCTAGACATGTATTGTTTTTAATATATCTGCAATTATATGTGATTCATCACATAAAAATGATAAAAGGAGGAAAATTAAGATTGTAAACTAATACTTGCATACCTACATATGTGCTAGATACAACATTCTGCTAACCTGTCCAACACAGTAAAGTTAACAAGGAGTAGATAAAACAAGACTTTTTATTGAAAAGTGAACACTGAACCAAGGATGTTTTATTTTTTCTTGGATAGAATAATGAACAAATAAACGTGAGGCAAGAAACAAGCATCAAAGTTGAGATACATCATAGAAAATCACACTGTGCAGCTTCTAAAACTTCGAACAGTAAATTTTCTTGCTTCGTTGTGTATGATAGTATAGTAGCCTAGAATTCCTCCCTCCCCCCCCCCTCCCCACCTTACTTTTACGCTTCATCCTCTATCTAGCTATAAATACAACACCCATACATTAAACACCGTAATGTTCGTTGGGAAAGCAATAAACGTTCGTCAGTCCTTGAATTTTGGAGTCACTCATTTATTTATTTATATAATTTTCCTGCCTTATTTTTTACTCTTTATTTTCATAATTTTTGAACAAGATTTTGTAAAATATGAAGACAGCTACAGGTTTTTTTGTAAAATTTTCTTCACATATGGTATCACTGGAATTGCAATATCTTAATTAACCTTTACAGTGTAATGTTTTGTTAACTTGTAAAGTAATTGTAGTGTGTTAAAAAATGGGTAGGCAGAAGTTCGGTTTGCAGGAGTGGTGTCAATCACTGTCCAAAAGAAGAGGGCTTTTGTTTTCACAAAAATATTCTTTTATGTCACTTCTGTAATGAAAGAAAATCAAAGAAGCTGTGGAGAATGTTGCTATTGTGATTATGCTGACGACCTCACGATAAAAATGTAAGGTGCATTTTTGCAGCTTTATTTTATACAATGACTGAAACTACAGAACAGAAAGTGCCTCTGGCGTTCTGTAATGTTTTAGATGTTGCTAACAGAAATATATGTCCCAAGGCCATATTAGACACATGTAAAGACTAAGCCATCAAATATGAAAACGTTGTGGGTTTAGTATCAGACTCTGCTGCATACATGGGATCTTACTTTGATCCACTTAACATACTGATTGGTGACCATTTAATAATTTCAAACGTAGGGCACACAATGAAATTATGTGACATCTTCATGAAAGATCTAAAGGAGCTAATTTTTGTTGTCATTAAGGTGAAAATGGTGTTTCTGTAGCCTCACAAAATGAAAAGCGCATACCGTACCTTCATTCCTTCAAGAGAAATTTCCTCACCTGCCAAAAAGTTTTTCCCCCCTCCAGTTGTTACGAGATGGAACTCTCGGTTCCATGCAGCATAATAGTTGGATGGATGGACAGACACACACAACACTAGAAGGCATGACTTACCCATTTGTTATGGGAGGAACTTCAGAGTGTCAAATCACAATTGAAAAGAATTTCGAAGATTGTTTTACAACAGGCATTGTAAACTGTTTTGGCGCACTCCAAAATGAGGCACACAAAGCATCTTCATAAAATAATTTCAAATCTGCATCTTCTACATGCTCGTGCCATTGATCATTGCTGATTCTTCCACTTTTCATTGGCAGTTTCTCATCTCATGGGCAAGAGGATGCCCCAAACTTCCGTCCACTCCTCTGCCTCTCTTTGACAAGACTGTTGGCAGAATGAGATGTGACTCCTTACGCTGGAAATCATTGGCCACCATTGCTGAATGTTTTTATTCAACATTTAAAGAGCGGTTGAGATCAAACCAGGGACCCAGTACATTTCAGTTACCAGTGAAAGACACAACCTTTACACCAGATTGGAAAGATACTGCAATAAAAGGCACAGTTGAAACATTGAAGTATTCCATTCCGTCAGTGCATTATTACCTTCTTTATAGGAAGAGATAACGAAAGTGCTGTAGCCCCCCCCCCCCCCCCCAACTGTTTTCTGGTGATTTTGTGGCAGGCTAACATTACAACACTGCAGAAACCAGGGACATCTGGCAAGCACAGCGTACAGCAAGAAGGTTGTTCAGTCATTCCGAGACAGGCTGGGCTTTGGCACCAAATTCCTGGTGACACAGCAGAAAGGCTTTGTTTCAGTAGGCGAATCCATGTAATTAATTCACTTTCAGGCCAGGAAATTGTTGTCCTGGACATTGCATGAAGTGAAGTGGTACATCATAACTGAAGTACTGGCTTGCATATAGATTCACTGATTTCAGTCCAGCAGCATTTATTGGGACGAAGGGGCTGTGCTAGATGATGAGGGGACATGAACCAGACAGCAAACATTGTTGTGGTCCTCTTCCTGTCACACTGCAGCATCAGACTGGTCATTTGCTTTCAAAAATGTTTCCATGGTCTTGTGAGCTAGACATTTACTTTCATCTACATCTATATTATACTCCACAAGCCACCCAACGGTGTGTGGCAGAGGGCACTTTATGTGCCACTGTCATTACCTCCCTTTTCTGTTCCCGTCGCGTATGGTTCGCGGGAAGAACGACTGTCTGAAAGCCTCCGTGCGCGCTCGAATCTCTCTAATTTTACATTCATAATCTCCTCGGGAGGTATAAGTAGGGGGAAGCAATATATTTGATACCTCATCCAGAAACGCACCCTCTCGAAACCTGGCGAGCAAGCTACACCGCGATGCAGAGGGCCTCTGTTGCAGAGTCTGCCACTTGAGTTTGCTAAACATCTCCTTAAAGCTATCTCGGTTACCAAATAACCCTGTGACGAAACGCGCCGCTCTGCTTTGGATCTTCTCTATCTCCTTCGTCGACCCGATCTGGTACGGACCCCACACTGATGAGCAATACTCAAGTATAGGTCGAACGAGTGTTTTGCAAGCCACCTCCTTTGTTGATGGACTACATTTTCTAAGGACTCTCCCAATGAATCTCAATCTGGTACCTGTCTTACCAACAATTAATTTTATATGATCATTCCACTTCAAATTGTTCCGCACGCATACTCCCAGATATTTTACAGAAGTAACTGCTATCAGTGTTTGTTCCGCTATCATATAATCATACAATAAAGGATCCTTCTTTCTATGTTTTCACAATACATTACATTTATCTATGTTAAGGGTCAGTTGCCACTCCCTGCACCAAGTGCCTATCCGCTGCAGATCTTCCTGCATTTCGCTACAATTTTCTAATACTGCAACTTCTCTTTATACTACAGCATCATCCGCGAAAAGCCGCATGGAACTTCCGACACTATCTACTACGTCATTTATATATATTGTGAAAAGCAATGGTCCCATAACACACCCCTGTGGCACGCCAGAGGTTACCTTAACGTCAGTAGACGTCTCTCCATTGATAACAACATGCTGTGTTCTGTTTGCTAAAAACTCTTCCATCCAGCCACACAGCTGGTCTGATATTCCGTAGGCTCTTACTTTATCAGGTGACAGTGCGGAACTGTATTGAACGCCTTGTCAGGTACTTCGTCACTTCAAAGCTGCTGCTTGAACGCCTTGTCAGGTACTTCGTCACTTCAAAGCTGCTGCAAATGGAAAACTGCCAATGCATTGACAGAATGGAATGCTTCAATGTTTCAACTGTGCTTTTCGTGAAAGTATCTTTCCACTCTGGTCTGGAGGTTACGTCTTTGACTAATAATCAAAAGATGCTGATTCCCAGGTTTGATCTCAAATACGTGTTAAATACTGTATAGAAACATTCAGCAATGGCGGCGAAAGGTTTTCAGCACAAGGAGTTGCACTTTATTCTACCAACAGTTTGTCAAAGAGGGCAGAGGAATGGACAGAAGTTTGGGGCACCCTCCTGCCCATGAGATGAGAAACTGCCCCTGGAAGGTGGAAGTATCAGCGGTGATCAGTGGCATGAGGATGTAGAAGGCAATGGAAACCACAGCATTAAAGAAATGTGTATCCACAGGACATATGGCCTGTAATTGGAAATGTTCCCAGAATGAGATTTTCACTCTACAGCGGAGTGTGCGCTGATATGAAACTTCCTGGCAGATTAAAACTGTGTGCCCGACCGAGACTCGAACTTGGGACCTTTGCCTTTTGCGTGCAAATGCTCTACCATCTGAGCTACCGAAGCACGACTCACGCCCGGTACTCACAGCCTTACTTACAGGAAAGGCAAAGGTCCCGAGTTCGAGTCTCGGTCGGGCACACAGTTTTAATCTGCCAGGAAGTTTCATATCAGCGCACACTCCACTGCAGAGTGAAAATCTCATTCTGGAAACATCCCCCAGGCTGTGGCTAAGCCATGTCTCCGCTATATCCTTTCTTTCAGGAGTGCTAGTTCTGCAAGGTTCGCAGGAGAGCTTCTGTAAAGTTTGGAAGGTAGGAGACGAGACACTGGCAGAAGTAAGGCTGTGAGTACCGGGCGTGAGTCGTGCTTCGGTAGCTCAGATGGTAGAGCACTTGCCCGCGAAAGGCAAAGGTCCCGAGTTCGAGTCTCGGTCGGGCACACAGTTTTAATCTGCCAGGAAGTTTCAATTGGAAATGTGTTATGACGATTTCTCCATTGGCAAAAGAATCATAATAAAGAACTTGTCTTGTTACTACTGTATAACTGAACCCTTGCTACGACCATCTCGGCACAAGTAGCAGCCCGGAACCCAAGGGTCTACTTCTGCTGATGTCAGAAGTCCAGTAGACATCAGATGATCGGACCTGCCCACAACACAATATTGCAACTGCATCAGGCAGTATCATCATAGTGGAGTGAGTGAGAAAACAGGTGTTCTTCTTGTGGATGTGGAAGAGAGAAGATCTATATGAGTAGTGCGTCACAGTTTGAGATCTGCTCTGTTGTGGTTAATGGAACATTGTTTCTGGGCAAAAAAGACCATTTACAGCCTGTTAGATGTACAAAGTGTAACTTGATAGGGTATAGTGCACCATGTGCGGAATGTGTTGGTAGTATGTCATATGTGCCACTGTTACCGGCATACAGCTAGGCAGTATAAGATGATTAAATGTAAAGTGGATCATTCCACATCAACTCACCCCAGACCGCCTGTTCGCCTTTCGTAAATTAAGTTGAAATTTTGTGTAAGCGTTCCACATGTCCCCAATGAACAGTGATAAATTTCAACGTCCGTCCACGCAACACTTGCCGACATGTAGACCTTTGATTCCATGTGCGACTTTGCCAGAGTGAGCGTGAATTTCTGGCGACTTTGGGCTGTTATATCTTTGGCAATATTTCTTTGAAAGAAATGGGATCTGGCCAGCTTCTGCAACTTTATGCATTCTGTTAAGAATAATATTGAAAAGAATTTTACCAGCGATATTCAGCCATAATCGGCGCCCCATAAAATTTCAAAATTTGGCTTCGTATGTTTCGGGGGGTAAAGGTATGACGAACGTGAAACTTAGCATGTAGTAACTAACAGCACCACGTTCTCAAATATAAAGTTTAATTTATATACCGGTTTCCAATACCGAATAAATTACATGCAAATTTGAAGTTTTTTTAAAACTTTAAAAATGTGATATTGTCGACCTGTGTGATGTTTTCCAAAAAGCTATGTATTACAAAATTCTCAAAAATGGGCTCAATAGAAAGACCATTGTTTGAACCGCAAAACAAAGTGTACTTTATTATCCAATGCTGATTGACACTTGTAGACACTTTGATTAAAGTTGGGCAATAAAATAGTGGCGAGGAAACAATGTAACCTTCGGGTTCTTATACGTATCTCGTAAACGCACGCTAAACATGAAACTTAATACCCAACATCTCGGTAGCACAAGGATGAGGAACACAAAATTTCGTTCACCTCCAAGTTTCCAACAATCTACAGATTAGTCGAAAAAAAATGACGAGTTTTGTGAAAATACAGGGTGATTCAAAAAGAATACCACAACTTTAGGAATTTAAAACTCTGCAACGACAAAAGGCAGAGCTAAGCACTATCTGTCGGCGAATTAAGGGAGCTATAAAGTTTCATTTAGTTGTACATTTGTTCGCTTGAGGCGCTGTTGACTAGGCGTCAGCGTCAGTTGATGCTAAGATGGCGACCGCTCAACAGAAAGCTTTTTGTGTTATTGAGTACGGCAGAAGTGAATCGACGACAGTTGTTCAGCGTGCATTTCGAACTAAGTATGGTGTTAAACCTCCTGATAGGTGGTGTATTAAACGTTGGTATAAACAGTTTACAGAGAATGGGTGTTTGTGCAAAGGGAAAAGTTCGCAGCCCAGGAAAATCGACTCGCAGAGCTAGCAGAGAGCTGCAAATTCCACAATCAACTGTATGGAGAGTCCTACGAAAAAGGTTAGTTATAAAACCTTATCGTCTGAAATTGGTTCAAGCACTGTCTGCAGCTGATAAGATTAAAAGAATCGATTTCTGTGATTTTATCCTTGCTCAAATGGAAACAGATGAATCTTTCGTTTCAAAGATTGTGTTTATTAATTAAGCAACTTTCCACACTAACGGGAAAGTCAACCGTCACAATGTCTGTATATGGGGCACTGAGAATCTGCGGGAAACAACTCAGTATGAACGTGACTCGCCTAAGGTGAATGTTTTCTGTGCCATTTCAGCCAATAAAGTTTTTGGTCCCTTTTTCTTCGAAGGTGCTACTGTAACTGGACTACAGTATCTGGAGATGTTAGAGAATTGGCTGTTCCCTCAGCTCGAACAAGAAGCACAACAATTCATATTTCAGCAGGATGGAGCGCCACCACTGGCACTTATCTGTCCGTAACTACCTGAACGTCAACTACCCGAGGCGATGGATCGGCCGCCAGGCAGCCCGTGACAGAGCACTTCATCACTGGCCTCCAAGAAGCCCTGATCTTACCCCCTGCGATTTTTCTTATGGGGGTATGTTAAGGATATGGTGTTTCGGCCACCTCTCCCAGCCACCATTGATGATTTGAAACGAGAAATAACAGCAGCTATCCAAACTGTTACGCCTGATATGCTACAGAGAGTGTGGAACGAGAACCTTTTTAAATACTCTTTGTAATGATGTATAACAGAAGGTTATATTATGTTTCTTTCATTAAATACACATTTTTAAAGTTGTGGTATTCTTTTTGAATCACCCTGTATAGGACATTCGATACTCCTTTGACAAATACCTTTTTCTATTCAATGTTCAAAATCACCCTCATTCGAAACAAGTGCATTAAGCCCCCCCCTCCCCCAGAACAACGGTTTTATTTATCAGCATGGGCTAACAATGCCACATAAATAGAGCCAAATAAAGTTTTAACTTTGGCTTCTTATATCTCGTTGATTAAAGGCATGATAAACGCGAAACTTTTGACACAACAGCATACTAACAGAAGGTTTTCCAACATAAAATACTCATATGAAAATGGTATCAGATACCACTGGTGGTCTTGCAGCTCTCGAAGAATGAAATTATAATGAAATCCAGACCATTAGCTACTTACGGGCGTTGATAAGTATCAACAGGGACAGCTGAAAATGTATGCCCTGACCGGGACTCAAACCCAGGATCTTCTGCTAGATGTAAGCAGGAGATCCTGGGTTCGAGTACCAGTCGGGACACACATTTTCAACTGTCCCTGTTGATATTTATCAACGCCTGTAAGATGCTAGTGGTCTGGAATTCATTGTAATTTCATAAAATGCATATTGCTTTACAAATTTCTACAAAATCAGTTCAAACTTGATTTTCGTAAAAATTACGAAAATAGATCATTTAATTTGGCTTTCGAAGAGTTCTTTTCCGTGGTTGATTTCAAACCAAGCACAGTTGCAAACAACATATTTCCAGGCATCCAGAAAATCACATTCGATTTTCCCATGTGCGCTATACGTGAAAATGATAGTCAAATTTAAGGGATGTACCACAACTGGTTGCATTGCAGCAACCTGATGTCCATCTTTCGTTACACGTGGTTTTTGTTTTTAAATCGACAGGTAATATGAACTATATTTTGTTGGTCCATGGTGACACTGTGACTGAGTACCCATCCAAGAACATGAACTGGCGACTCCATCGTAATGTGAGTCACACAATACCAGCCATGGGTGGGTTTCTTCACCCAGGTTTCCAAGCCGTTAATTTGGTTTCTGAATTTAGGTTCCAAAGCCTTGTGGTGGTACCTGTCTGCTTACAGAGCCATTTGCTAAATAACTTAACACTATGTAATCAAAAGTATCCGGGCACCTGGCTGAAAATTACTTACAAGTTCGTGGCGCCCTCCATCGGTAATGCTGGCATTCAGTATGGTGTTGACCCACCCTTGGCCTTGATGACAGTTTTCACTCTCGCAGGAATACGTTCAATCAGGTGCTGGAAACCCATTCTTCACGGAGTGCTGCACTGAGAAGAGGTATTGATGTTAGCCCATGGTGAACAGTAGCCGGCCGGTGTGGTCGCGCGGTTCTAGGCGCTTCAGTCTGGAACCGCGTGACCGCTACGGTCGCAGGTTCGAATCCTGCCTCGGGCATGGATATGTGTGATGTCCTTAGGTTAGTTAGGTTTAAGTAGTTCTAAGTTCTAGGGGACTGATGACCACAGATGTTAAGTCCCATAGTGCTCAGAGCCATTTGAACCATTTGGTGAACAGTAAACCAATTGTTGGGGGGGGGGGGGGCGGGGCTTAATATACGTTTTTGCGAATGAGACTGGGTTTGAACCTTTAATGCAAAAAGGTATTTGTCAAAGAACTGTCCAATTTTCACAAAAATGATTATTTTTTTCGACGTATCTGTAGATTCTTGGAAAATAGGTGAATGATATTTTGCATCCCACATTCTTGTGCTACCGAGATAATGCGTATTAAGTTTCATGTTCAGAGTACGTTTATTCTACGAGATAGTATAAGAATCCGAAGTTTACAACGTTTTCGTGCCTCGATTTTCTTGCCCAATTTTAATTCAAAGTACCGTACTCAGTTGTGTTAGCCCGCTTTGGATAATCAAATACACTTTGTTTTCCGGTTCAAATCATGAGTTTTCTCATGAGCTCTTTGTTGAGAATTTTATAGACATAGTTTTTTTTTCAAAATCAGGTCAAAAATATAGCATTTTTTACATTTTTACCAAGATCTTCAAATTTGCACATAATTTATTCAGTATTGGAAATTCGTATATACATTAAACTTTATATTTGAGAGCCTTTTGCTGTTAGGTTTGCGCGAGCTGCCTCGTTGTGCCACCAATCACATCAAACTGGTGCCAAAAAAATTCCATTCCGTATCAATGTTGAAATCGTTTTTGTGCCTATATAGTTGTAATTTATATATTGTGCAGCTGACAAGACACTGAAATAATGTATTTTGGTAATTTTTATTTTAATCGACAAAAAGTCGATCAGTTTTCGAATAAACAGATGTACGGATACCGTATCATGTTGCAAGTGACCCGAAATAAAGCAGCAAGTAAGAATTTGCAATATGCCCTCGCTGACGTAATAAGCTACAAAAGGATGTAATGTAGCTTGCGAACGCATTAATCCATAATGACCCACGTCAGTGTACTCGAGAACTGGCAGATGTGGTAACCGGTGATCATTCTACCATCGTGCAACATTTTCATGCAATGTGGAAGGTTCAAAAATGGGTGTATGGCTATAAGCCAAAATTACAAAAAAAACAGTGAGTTGCCATGTGCACATCTCTGCTTGCTCTTCAATTTTCTCATGAACAACACCGACCATTCGCATCCCGTGTCATTACAGGTGACGGGAAATGGTGTCTTAATGCGAGCATAAGGAAAACAAGGTAACGGTTGAGCCCAAATAAAACAGCAGATCCCTGTACTAAGACAAACAGTACGTGCATCCAGCAAAGATGAACTTATGCATCTGGTGGAACAGCGACAGTGTGGCGTACTACGAATTGCTTCCCCGAGGTGTAACCGTCACTGCTGACTTTTATTGTCAACAACTGAGATGTCTTGCACATGCAGTCCAAGGACGAAGACCAGCAAAAATGTCTGGTACTGCACGGTAACACCCGCCCACATTCTGCAAGACTGACAAAAAAATGTTATGTAGGAGGTGGACTGGGAACGCATTCTGCAACAACCTTATTCACTTGATCTTGCGCTCTCTGATTTTCAGTTTTTCTGCTCTCTATCGAACAACATTGAAGGAAATTCCTTCCCGAATGAAAATGCTCTCCGAATATTGGCGACGAGTTCTTCGCCACAAAACCACGTGATTTGTACACTCGCAGAATTGAAAAGTTACACCTGCGTTGGCAAACTTGTGAATAGTGAAGGAGAATATATTACTAATAACTAAAGCCTCTGTTATGTATATCAATTCTTACGGAAAAACGCTACGAATTTATGCACCAACCAAATGTGATGACTACATGATGATGTGCGTAAGGGCGCTGGATAGTCACTTTGACTGAGTGTGGAGCTGGACATACCAACTGGTATATTGCCTGGAGCTGGACATACCAGATGGTATAGTGTGTGAGAAATTTGTGGTGGGTCTCATTAAAACAAATCAGAAGACTGATAAATCAAAAAAAAAGTGTTTGTGGTACAACCACTGAAAAATATATTGCTATACTTTGTATTGTTTCGTTATAAGGGCATTATACGCATACTTTGATGCATGGAATGTGAACCATCGTCAGCCACATGCTGCTGCTAGAGCTACATTACATAAGAAAATAGAGAATCTACAAGGGACAAAAAGAGAGAAAATAGAATTGTTACTTGAGTTTGAGGACTTGTGTTTTCCTCAAGGACTGTTACTGGTAACACCAGTGATGTAACATCGTACAATAGCGGGAAATGAAGTACCAGTGTACCGTAAAATATACCATTTGCCTCATTATTTGCAGCCAGTTATGGAGGTAATACTAACCAGCAGTTAACCAATAGATAGCAGAGGAAATTACTAGTCCACAGGGAGCTGCTAGTTTGGTTGTCCCAAAGAAATCGACAGATCGGTTCAAGAAATAAGGATTTTGTTGTAACCACAGACATCTTAGAAGTAAAATGGTGAGTGACACATATTACATTCCTAATAACACGAAGACCACTGAAAATTTAGAACAATTCCGATATTTTTCCACTGTCGATTTGAGAAGTGGATATCACCAAATAGAGATAGCTCCGGAGGACTGATAAAAGACAGCATTTTCGGTCCCCTGAGGTCATTATCAATGTAGACAATTGCCATTTGGATTTAGAACGCTTCAGCTACATTTCAGCGCTTATTGCATGTTGTTCTGAAGAGATTAAAACCTGCGCAGTGTTCGATGAATCTGGATGATATACTCGTATTTTTGAAAGATATGGATAAACATAGACAGCAATTAAGAGATGTTTTCGAGATTTTGGACAGCATGTTTGACACTGAGCCCAGAGAAGTGTCATTTTATCTAGTAGGAGGTGGATTACTTAAGTCGTGTAATCAACAGGGAAGGTGTCAAGAAGACCCAAGGATGTTATAAGACTTCTCGATTCCTATGTCTGGCAAGGAGTTGCAGTCATTTCTAGGATTTGCAAATCACGAGTGTGTTACGAAAAGCAATGCCTCAAAATTTATGTGAAAACTCTTTAAAACTTCATAAATAAAATAAAACTTTATTAACACCCAAATCTTTATTCCTCGTGTCTACATCTTTATTTCTCAACATAGTCGCCCTGGTGATGTACACATTTATCCCAGCGAGAGAGCACTTTGTTGACACTGTCACTGTACAATGTTTGGTGACGGAGCCACACCCTTACCTGTTCTTGCAGCTCTTCCTAACTATCAAAGTCCTCGACAGTGTTCTTTAACATTTGGAAACGTGAAAATGGATGGCACTCTGTCGGGACTATGAGGACGATCAGTGACAGTGAACCCAAGATGTCGAATTGTTGCAGAGGTCATATGTGGTCTGGCATTATAATCCTGTAGGCGGGAGTGCTTTCAGTTTTTTGAGGGTCTCTCACACAGCGTCAAAGTTACGTTATACATCGACACGTTACACACTGCAGTTCAGAGCCCTCTAGGGGCAGTAGGTTGCAACTTGCATCAATAAAGTGGACCACGTAGTATGAATGATGTGTAATACCTCAGCAGATACCGAGAACAGAATAAAAAATTCAGAGTAATTACATTCAGCAGATCACTGTATTACAGGGTATTAATGAGGGGCTTTGCAGGTGTAGTGTGAATGCTTACACAGTTGTTAAAGAAAGGACTAAAATTATATTGGATGGAGGAATGTCAAAGCGTGTTAGAATCTTTGAAGAAAGCATTCACATCAAATCTTTTTTTAGTATTCCCAGACCATCAGAAAGAATTTCTGTTGTTATGCAATGTATTTAATCAGATGCTAAGTGTTGGTTGAACCAAGAGGTCAATGGTGAACATTCAAAATCTTAAGCTTCACCTCAACCAAACGAAAAGAATTGTTCCATTACAGATAGAGAGATGCTTTGTCTGACATACAGAATTGCATATTTTTGGTGTTAATTAAATGAAGAAAAATTTAAAATAGGTAGACATCAAGCAATCTGTGATAAATAAATCTGTTGTGATAAGCTAAAAGTTCAGTTATTCCATATATGTCTGTCACTGTCTAAAACTGTTGATGTAATCTCGTTCTTCAACTTAAAAAGTAACTGAGGCATGTATAGCCTCCTTCCTGTCACCTTTCTTCTTCCCTCCACCTTCATGTAAGGACACATTTCTTCTTTACTTATAATTTTATGAATAATAGTGATAATATTTAAATTCATTTATATTTTTATTTCATAGTAATATGATAAAAATCCTTTTACTAATGATGTTTTCAGAATTTGTGTCTCTTTAAGTTTTTAATAACTTTGGAAAACGACTGATGTTTTGATGTGTCGATTGTACACTATCCCGAAGCCATTACATGCATATTTGCAATTTTCATAAGTTGAACCTTGTGATCTAAATTTCTTGTCACGAAGTCCAATTACTGTTTTTCTTTGTGTAATGTATGTTATTCCTTTGCATTATACATCATATTATCACAGTCCACTATTAACAAGCTTTTCTGCTCCCCTTCAATGACTATGCCTGAATACGAGGAAAATGGGTAATGCAGGAGCTTTATTTCAGCCAAACAGGAGGTCTGAGTTTAATCAAAAATTGAACTCCTAATGATATACGTTTTTTATTATGCTCCTGCTGTGATTGCTGTGCTATATTCTGGTTCCGAATAATTATCTTTCAGAAGAATAAAATACAAACATTATCAATTCGTTGCAATTCCTCACTATACATTTATAAGGGATACATTAGGAGTCCTACATTGGTTAGTAGACTGGAAGGATTCATTCTCTAGGTTAACAAGGTTTACATTGCATCTCAGTGGATTTGATTATGAAGCAGTGCAGACACCAGGGAATAGACTTGGGAGTGCATGTGTGTTGACCAAAACACTGGCTATATTGAATGGCATGACGTGCAAAATGCTGACACGAGCTGCAAGCTATATAGGACACACCTGCAGTTCAGCATCTGTGAGGGTCTGTCGTGTAAGGTAACAAAGTTGAGGCCGTTCACTGTGGTGTCGGCCACCCTCAAAGAGGAAGCACTGAAGGAAGCTTATGGTCACATACTATTTGGAAGTGGAGGTTGCAGAGCAGACATGACCTAGAATTCGGCTCGTGAGCCACACCTAGGCACGAGAGCCATAGCGCTCAGTCTTGCTTCACATTTCCCCCACTACCATACCACGCTGTCAGAGCACAAGGAGGGGGAAGATGGGAACTGCGAATGTGTCGCACTTAATGGTAGTGCAGCTGCACATTTTACGACTTGGTTTTTCACATTTTGCAACCATGTAGATTACAAAAAAACGAATTTTCAGTATTATTTAATTATTTTTGGCGCAGTGAGACATCATATAATTTTTATCTGGTACATAATATCAAGTACAAACCATCAGCATACGAACAGAAGCAGAGAATTTCACTCAGGTTGCCATAAAATCGTGACTTACTTACTTTCATAATCGAAAAGAGGTCTTTCACAGAAATATGTCGGTCGAAACATTGTAGTAGTTTTGCAACCTCATTACGAAGACGTGAAAACACTACCTGAGGAAAGCAATGCAGACATCCTGGACAGTTTTAACGTAAAAACATTTATCATTAAAATGGGAAATGCCTCACAGGTCAGTCAGTTGCCTCTACACATGCACAGGGGAGCTTTAAATTGAAACGGTAAACGTTGTCGAAAACGGATGTAAGACTGGCAGTACCCTCAAAACATTTGGGAAACTGTCCTTATAATTCCTTCAAAGTGGCAATGAATTCTGCAAACCTCACGTTTTCTCTAACGTCAGTATCAGTGAGATTAGAGAAATGGAGGGTGTTTTTATCAGAATTTGTACCTTCCACAGTGCTATGTTCTTTTTAAATGCACACACATCAAATCAGAAATTAATGGTTGTTCCTTACATTGCAGCGGATCACTGTGGGCAGTGTGCAATCAAGTCCACTTAAAATGCCAGTTCTGCAATCCATTCCAGATGTTTTAATTTTCGTTCCTGCACTCCTTCTTCCTTCACATTTTCAACAATAGCGCGTTTTAAACCGAAAAATAGTTCCATGCATGACCCTTGACTTAACCAATGTACTTTGCAGCAATATGTAAAGTCTCCACACTCTTTGTTCAGTTCCATCGTAAACTATTGCAAATGACAGTGAAATAATGGTTGTGACTTCAGAAATTTTACTATTCATACCACCAATTTCTTCACATACTACATTCCTGCACATTTATTTAGCTCAAAGTGCTTCTTGATCTATGGAACAATGAATCCTGTCTGTCGATTGTCGTCCCTTTTTCTTTTTGCTCTTTCATTGTCAACTAAATCTTTAAATTCTTTCTGAATGATACTGTAATATCATTTCATGGCAAATCTGTTGTGCCCTTCACTTATGCAACTGCATAAAATATACTGAATGTTCTCACTCCTCTCTTCTATCATTGCGATTCATTTTTAAAGGCTTCTAACGATAAATTGCTAAGCTACATTTTTGTGCAAACAGCGCTGGACCTGTGAACATTCATCATACAATTAAAAAAAAGCAAAGGGTAAAAAGCGCTAACACCACGATTATGCTGAGTTGAAGAGAGTGGTGCCAATCGAAAAATGCTATGCCGCAATACTAAATGAAATGTTGTGCTGTACCCAGCACTCACAGGAAGGAGCAAGCAAAGCTGAGACAGGCAGACCCTTGGCCCAAACACTTGGCCCACATGAAATTCGGCAATCCTTGGTCGGACATGTTGCAGGACGAAAAATCGGAGGGTAGCAGAGAGGTATTGAGGGAGAGGAAGAAAGAAAGATGTAGACCAATATGAGAGAAATTATGTACAGTATGTGTTGTAGAGAGAAAAATCAGGGGGTAGCAAAGAGGTATTGATGGAGAAGAAGAATGGAAGATGTAGGCCGATATTTGAGGAACTGTGTGCAGTTTGCGCAGGGAAAAGATGTGAGCTGTAAACAAGCATTACTGCAGAGATTACCAGAAGCTACAAAACCACTACAAATGATTGGGATGGACGTATTAGGTCCTTTAACCAGACTCCTGCAGAGAACTATTCTATGTTGACAATTATTGATAATTTTTTAGATATGTGGAAATGCTCACAATCCCTAATCGGCAACAATGTCACAAGTCATGGTCAAAATTTTGCTACTGATATTCAGTGTGCTGGAGACTATAACCATGGACAAGGGGACAAATTTAATGTCTGGCTTAACGAAACAGTTATGTACATTGCTACGGATTTGGAAAATAAAAACTAGTCAGCTACACCCACAGATGAATGGTAGAAAAGAGAGGGTACATCATACTATTAATATGTCACTAGGTGAACTTGCAACATGATGACTGCGGCACACATCTTTCATTTGTAGTGGCAGCTTATGACTCGAAGGTTCACACCACTACAGGTGACATGGGACAAAAATGCAGTCGCCATTTGACATTGCATGGGGGCTTAATTGAAAAGAATAATGAATAAATGCAATAACTTTAGTAGCTGTGTGTCCGGTTACAAAGTCCCGTAACCAGTTGGCCCTGACTAGTATTAGACGCAATCTGACTGCATAAAATGAAAATAAAGAATGACAAGAAATTTCCATTAACACAATTGATTAATTGTCCCCTGCAACTATAAAAGCTACGAAACAACAAAGCTCAAGTGTAACTGTTCTGTGTGTGGTAATGTGACTCAATGTACATGTATCTGGCTCGGTTCTTCCTCAATACGACAAGATATTTTAAACACCATTTACAATGAACTAATTGAAAAACCAGAAATACTGCAATTGCACATACAAACGAGAATTACAAGTCTAATACATGAACACGAGCCAGATACTTTGTTGACTGACCTGTGACCAAGGGACATTGTCATTAAAGAAATCTGTAATACTTTTTTTTTACCTCAATATATATTGACGAAAAATACACTATGATCATTGCAACATCTTCCATCCATACATTACACCAACCTAACAGCATATACTCTCTCGCCCAACGGAACAACAACTGCACTCGACATCCTCTCAACTACTACTGCCCACGACATCCTCTGAACTACTACTGCACCAGTGGAGGCGGCGGAATAATAATCTTTGGCGCAATCTCTGGCGCCGTGACTCAGTGTAGCCACCTTTCATATGCCCCTCCTCCACTGGCTAGAATTTGGTAGAATTTTGCCAGTATTGGTGGTGAAAATACCTCCAAATTTATCCAAAAAACACAGACAAAAATAAAAGATGATATTAATAAGTAAGTATTACATAACTAAACAAATTTTGGCTTTGCACTGACCCTTCAATAACCTAATATATAAAAATACAGTAAGGAATACAAATGCTTGCATACATGTGATTTTACATAATAGTTTACACAAGTATCATTTCTCAGAGTAGTTAAACAGTTCAATCAATGGCACCAGCAATGACGAATAGGTGCAGGTAAGAGTCTCATAACATTTCATAAACAGTATATACACAATAAATCAATTTACACAAATATTCACATAAAATCTTTTCAATAGTTCAGTCAACAAGTAGCACTCCTCAGTGTAGTTGACAGTTACAACAGTAGCACCCAGCAATGGTCAACAGGTGCAAATAGCAGTCCCATAACATTTCATAAACAGTAAATACACAATATATCAATTTACACAAATATTCACATAAAATCTCTCCAATAGTTCAATAAGCAAGTAGCACTCCTCAGAGTAGTTGACAGTTCCAACTGTGGCACCCAGCAATGGTCAACGCGTGCAAATAGCAGTCCCATAACATTTAATCAGCAGTATTTGAACAGCTCCAACAGTGGCACCCAGCAATGGTCAACAGGTGCAAATAGCAACAAGTGACGTCTCATCAGTGGTTGAACAGTTCCATCAGTGGCACCCAGTAATGTTGAACAGGTGCAGACAGCAACAAGTGACATCATTTCAGTAGCAGCAGTTCCAACAGTGGCACCCAGCAATGGCAAGCATGTGCAGGCAGGAATGAGTGTCATCACACCAGTAGTAGCAGTTCCAACAGTGGCACCCAGCAAAGTTGAACAAGTGCAGGTAACAGTCCTTAATATTCACCAGCAATAATTAAACAGTTCATCAGCAGAAATTAAACATTTCCAAGTGGCACGCAACAATGATAATATGTGTAAGCACGAACAACAGTTTGAATGCACACACAATTGCTTTTACAAAATTATTATCAATGCTCTTACACTAAACATACAAATTATAATAAACACGCAAATGATATCAGATAATTTTCATATTAACTATTACAAATACACAAATATCAGTAAACCTATAATATGTATGGGTGTCAGTGCAAGCCACAACAAACAAGTAAAATAATATTTAGGAGGTAGGTCAGTACCAATTATTTGGGATTAGGAAAGTAAAACACACAAAACACACTCACTCATCTTTCATCCATGTATTAAGTACTATTGTGCAATTGAATAGTGTTAACTGTGTAAATGCAATTCTGTCAAAATTCGATGTTCAACATGTGTATCACTTAGTAGTGGCAGCAGTGTATAATAGTCAATAATAGTTAGTCAACATCATAGTCATTATGTCAAGACCAATGTTTGCCAAGCCAAATCAAAATGTACGGTTGCTGAACAACTGTCAGTGTGCCAAGATATGCAAATACTTCCTCTCTCCAAAAAAAAATATATACTGCTTATTGATTTAACAAAGTGTGTGTGTAGACAATCTTCCTTCCACTGGAGTGTTCTAGTCTGCCATCTTCATCCTTTTTGTTCCATATAAACCAACAAAAAAAATATGCTCCTCACTTACTTTACATCTTATCCACAAAAACTCCAATAATCATCAGCATCACGTAATCTCAATGCTTCAATAATACCTTTTCAATACGTCGATACATATAACCCTTATCACCATTATCATTTACCTTCCATAACAACTCTTTCCTCTAGTCAGTCTCCTCAAACAAGTACAGATAAAATCCTAGTGCAAACTTCAATTCATCATCCCAACCAATCCGAAGACACAATGTCCACACACAGCCTCTGTGTAATCCACCTGAGCCAAATCTTCTACTCATTATGAATTATAAAATACGTTTTGGTTACCTTGTCCATCATAAAATAAAAGAAATGCATACATGACCTCTAACAGCCTTCAGTTTGAATAACTTTCAGTAAGTAGGTGCGAGTACGCAGTATGAATGATCACATAAGACTTTGAATGAATAAATATTTCACAGTGTGTACACCACTTCAAGAATCATGGCAAAACAGAAGCAAGCATGTGGCGTATTTCTTTGTGTCAAGTGTCACTTGCTATTTCAATTGCTCACGAAGAATGCAGTGTAATAACTGTCAATGGTCTAAAGCTAGTGTTGGTATTTCATATCGCCAGCTTCCTTTCTATTGTAATGAATTAATACAGCTTCCATAAAACCTCCAGTTCATATGACTTCAATGAAGTTCCTTGTACCCATGTAGTTCGTAGAATTATAGCAGTTCATTTTCTTATCTTAATATGTAAAGCACTGAGCGTAAGCAAAACATGCAATAGCGAGTAAATATACCAGTAGAGAACAGAATGTCAATAAGTGGATGCAGCACAATCCCTACAATGATGCTCTGCCAATCGAATAATCTATAATTAATACCATAGTGTGACCTAAACTCTATGTTTTTACACAGTATATTAGTATTTCTCCATACTAAATTAAAGAGTAGTTATGACAACAAAGCCGGCCGGAGTGGCCGTGCGGTTCTAGGCGCTACAGTCTGGAGCCGAGCGACCGCTACGGTCGCAGGTTCGAATCCTGCCTCGGGCATGGATGTGTGTGATGTCCTTAGGTTAGTTAGGTTTAATTAGTTCTAAGTACTAGGCGACTGATGACCTCAGAAGTTAAGTCACATAGTACTCAGAGCCATTTATGGCAACAAAACAGAAATGTGTAAATATGCAATCCATACGCAAAGCAGCAAGTATATATCTTACATAATAAATAGTTCATTAGCATGATATCAGCATAAGCAAATAAATGTTCATATGTAATCTTAATAAGTAAACATGAAGGCGCAAGCAGATAAATCACAAAGTATAACTTACATACATAACCATAGCAGCACAACTAATCAGATGACAATTACAATTTAAATAAATAGGCACAGCAGGCACATAATAAAAAATATGACATCAGTGAAAAAGCAGAGCAGCCTATCGGTGATTCTAAATTTCTTCTACTGTCTTTTCCTACGATTTCGCTTTCAGTTTGTTTAATTTGCTTTTGTAACGACTCAAATTCCCTTTTAGTGTGTTCATTAAACTTTCCCTGATCTTAAACATGTTTATTTATATCCTGGTACTCTTGTGTTTCTGCAAATGGCAATGGAGCTGCATCATCTGAATCTTTGTCCCCATTTACACTAATACTTGTCAATTTATCTGAAATCTCCTCAACTCTTTCTGATAAGTCACCTATTTGTTCTTTCTGTTTATTTACGTCTTCTGTAAGTGTTGCGACTCAGGTTTCAGTATTGACACATTTAGTAGTTAACTGTTCATATTGTTGTGTTAAGTTATTTATTCTGTCATTTGGTACGGATTCCTCGATTCTTTCAAATATTTCTTCCTTATCGTGTGCATGTTGAAGATTTAACTCTGAAAATTTTTGTACTATCACCCGATCTCTTTCTTCCTGATCTCTATTCTGTTCATTTTGTCTAATTTCTATTGAAATTAATCTATTATTGTGAGCATTCAAAATCGCTTGTACTTCTTCTCTAATTTCTTTCTTTAATTCATCTTTCATGTTTTTAACACATGTCCTTATTCGTGAGTCTAACCGTGTTTCCACTGTTCCCATATCAGTTTCTAACTGTGTTTCCAAAGTTCCCATATCAGTTTCTAACCGTGTTGCCAATGTTCCCATCTCTGTTTTTAATTCAGATCCTAACTGTGATCCCAAATTTAATATTGCACTCATCAACTGCTCCATATTAACTGGTTTGAAATTCTTTTCGCCCCTAACATTTCCCGTAAAACTAACTTCCTTCATCATAGCTGTAAAGCTATCTGTGTTCAATACTATTCCAGAATCTTCTGTCATTAATCTCGTATTCTGAAAATTTTTTGATTGTGAAAAATTTTGAACTGGTTCTGGACTATTTTCCCGGCTTATTAAATTGTTTTCTACCTCATTATTCATCATACTGTTCTCCTTTGTGGCGAGTTCGCCATGTTAACAATTTCGTCATTCTGACTATCCATCATTTTTGCCTTTTTCATCGATTGCGTAATCATTTACAAAACATACAAAACTCATCACTATACGAAAATTACACACAATATAACACTTTATCACCAACAATACCATCCACACGAAATGCTTCCTGGCAAACGCGATTAACGAACAATTAAAACCTTCACAATCGCACAATATTGTTAAACCCATATACGACTCATCAGAAATTAAATTCTCCAAAAATACCATCAGAAGAATGACAAGACAACTACAAATGTTCAATTACAAAATCTATACGTGCAATATAGACTACAATTACTAAATTACAAATTACTACAACAATACTACTGTCTGCTATTTTTACTATCAAAAGAATTTCAAGGGACGATCCTGGCAGGGTCGCCACATGCATGGGGGCTTATTTAAAAATAATAATGAATAAATGCAATAACTTTAGTAGCTGTGTGTCTGGTTATGAAGTCTCGTAACCGGTTGGCCCTGACTAGTATTAGCAAGCAACTTGACTGCATAAAATAAAAATAAAGAATGACAAGAAATTTCCATTAATACAATTGATTAATTAAGTCCCCTGCAACTATAAAAGCTACGAAACAACAAAGCTCAAGCGTAACTGTTCTGTGTGTGGTAGTGCGACTCAATGTACACGTATCTGGCTCGGTTCTTCCTCAATACGACAAGATATTTTAAACACCATTTACAATGAACTAATTGAAAAACCAGAAATACTGCAATTGCACATACAAACGAGAATTACAAGTCTAATACATGAACACGAGCCAGATACTTTGTTGACTGACCTGTGACCAAGGGACATTGTCATTAAAGAAATCTGTAATACTTTTTTTTACCTCAATATATATTGACGAAAAATACACTATGATCATTGCAACATCTTCCATCCATACATTACACCAACCTAACAGCATATACTCTCTCGCCCAACGGAACAACAACTGCACTCGACATCCTCTCAACTACTACTGCCCACGACATCCTCTGAACTACTACTGCACCAGTGGAGGCGGCGGAATAATAATCTTTGGCGCAATCTCTGGCGCTGTGACTCAGTGTAGCCACCTTTCAACATGGCTAAAACAATGTGTTGCAGAGACAGTGTCTGCATAGTTTCGCAAGAACATTAAGAGAGGTGTGGAGGCAAGTTCAGACGGCAAATACAAAGGTTTTGAGGTGATAAGAAGCTGTAGTGGAATGCAAGGGAAAGTTATAAAGTAACAGGACAGGGCAGTGGTTAAAGCTGTCTGATCTGTATGCCCCAAAGGGTAAGATGAAAAAGTTTGTCACAAGATATCAAGACCCTTATCAGGTGATAGAGACTACGTCTTCCACCTTACCAGCTGATAGAGCCCAATTCTCCAGTTAATGTGAAGCTACAGCTGCCTACAAGAACAACAGTAGTACATGTTGGCTGCCTACTACCATTCCTTGGTGCTTCGGATAGTATCACAGGTATCGATTACTGTCATGGGAAGCAGACAAATAAGAAGAAACAAAGAAGAGACACAAGGGACATTAAACGGCCAGTGAGGGAGATAGCACATGCATTGAGGTCAAGGATGGTGGTTAATATACAGTGTATTTTCAGTTACAATGATGTTATCAAGAGACTAGAGGATTTTGTGGTAGTGTAAGCAGTTACACAGAGTAATGTTTGGTATTGTGTAGCAAGTAAGTTTCATGTGTAGTAATATTGTAGTATTTAGGTTAGGATTCTTTTTTTAGCATGCATGTATAAACCAGTGGAGTACACCTTTTTTAATGGGGGGGGGGGGGAGTGGATGTTGTCCCTATCCTCAGATTCTTGTACACTGGATTTAGGGATGAAGGGGATTCTAGCCATGACAGTACTACATCTCTTCGCCAGGAGTGAGGTGTGGGCACTTCAGGATTATCGCCTGGAGATCAGAGTACTAAGTGGCAGTCACCAGCCATCAGTGAACACTGGAAATATAGTCTAGTTTTTAATGTATGGAAGTATGAAACGAAATAAGAAGGTTGAGATACATGTTTTGCAGACTAAGGCGAGAAGTAAAGAGCAAGGGAATACTCAGAGCACTGTTGGACAATATGATAAACTACATAGTTCTTATTGAAAATTGAGGGAGAAAATACAGCTAGCTATAGATATGGTGACATGAACTATATGATAATGCAAGAGAGGATGGTTAGATGTCGGAGGGAAAATGTTGAAGATAATTTTCGAAACTGTGAAAGAGTAAGACATCAAGGAACCGAACAGGACCATAGAAACGTCGAAGGAAGTAGCAGGAAGCAGTAAGACAAATGATGGAATGACATACCACACAGCTAATGAGTCTAGAGCACGAAAAACTGAGAGGTAATGGAATTTGCAAAAACATCAGTAGATATTGTGGGATTTGGAAACTATGCAAACTCGAATGGGTTTGTTGTATGCAAGGGTCACCATAGTGAAGATGTTCCAGTCACTATCGGATAGCATTTGGGATGCATGGATGGTGATGACAAGTTTGCAGGAAGCTATTTATCATGCAATAGGTGGCCAGCTGAGTTTGGCATTGCTAACGTCAGAACAACATTTGTTATGGTGCAGGAAGATCTGTGGCTTGAGTTAGAACTTGTCGTGGAGCCCAATAGAGATAACTTATTGTTATACTGTCACATAGGACTGATAGAGGTCAGAAGAGACAAGGCACAGGTACACATATTGGTACAATTCCTGGTAGTAGGGAATGATATGCAATTTAGATGTTTCACTGTACATCTTTACCCAATGAGGTAGGGGACCTTTGGGAAGTTTGTGCAAGTAAGAGCCATAGAGGTGTTGTTGACCTCACAAGAAAGGAATAGACATGCGAAAATGACCGACACAGAGCTTCAGTGTTGCAAGAAGGAAAGGATTACGGTTTGCCCAACCACTGTAATTCGTACCAGCAAAAGTACATGCAAGGTAGGTGTCCAAGGGATGTTATGGAGCCCAAACCTTATTATAAGAAACAGGGTTTCACTGGACTTGCTCGTTAAACGGTGCCATAGTAGTAATGCCGAACTTCTATGAACAGAGTAGCCTCATAGGAGTGAAACAGTTGGAGTTAAGCAGTAGCGGAACATTGATGTTTGGAATCACATGTGACATAATGGAACCAACCTTCCATTTACCAGCCACAGATACAGGAACTATCAAACTAAACATAACACTTCCTCAGTCGCACTGCCCAGACAAGCTGCTAGGGATGTTCCCAGTGCAGAAATTTACCTACCTTAACAAGAACTTGAAACGAAACCTAATCCATTCCTTGAACGATATCACAGTCATGCAAAAAGAGTGTATGTCGGCAAAACAGATGTTATGACATATTTAGCAAACAAGGAGGGATAACGTAAGATGACAGTTATTTTAGGTGTCATATTGCCTAGTGCGACAGTAGCTCTGCTTTGTTTTGTGCAGCCTATTTCTGCCTTAGGCGGAATGCTGCCCTCCTTCCCACTGACTGTACAGATCTTGATAGCCTGGATCACCAGTCGAGCTTACTTCTCAGAGAATATAAGAGAAGAAGTGTTGAATGAGTGACATTGTACACTGTAGCATGTGTGATAATAAGGGATGTATTTCGTGGTATATAGAGATTATTAGATTCGGACTATAGACTGACAAGGACGGTTCATGGTGGAAACTGCAATAGAAGAAGAGGAGTTAGCAGTATCATTCTAGTTTTTAAGTGGGAAAGCAGAAGTAATAAATAATTGTAAGTGCGTGGGTTTTACAATGAGAGTAGTATGAGAAGTTTGTTCCCTAGTATGTAAGTTGTAGAGTAATACGATGAAGAAGAGCATGGGCATTCTAAAGAAATGTGGGCAACGTTAACTGTCACACGGAGGGATTCAAGGCGACATGAGCAGTGGAATGTGGCGATAACAGTAGCGATTTTTGTATTTCTCAAGCTGTGTTGATATATCGACCACTGTGGAAGAGTTGCCAGGAGGGCACAAATAGCGAGTGTAGACAGTTGTACTATAGAGCGCTAGTTTGATGAAATTACAATGTTGTAGTTTTAAGATAGGACCTAGGAGAGCTAAGTACTCTAAAGAAATTACTGCATCTGAACCCTGGAGCTCGTGCCACCTAGCACCATGAAGTAGTTGTTGCGAGGGGCGTTCAGGAAGTAATGCAACATTTTTTTTTTTTTGTGGAAGCTGGTTTGTTTTTTCTGGAATCCAATACACCGTATTATTCCCCACTATTCTGGCTACAAATCTCTATTTTTCAACATTATCTCCGTACAATGCGACGGCCTTACGCCACCTTACTGGGAGGGCCTGAATGGCACCACTCTACTGGTCGACGGCGAAGCCGACGTCTCGCTGCATCAATAACAACCCCATCATCCACATACTGCTTCCTGCAGAGTGAATCCTTCATCGAGCCAAACAGATGGAAATCGAGGGCGGGATTCGGTGTTTGTGTTGCCCTCATCATTTCATCATCATTCGGGGAAGTGGCGAGACCTGATAGTTAATATATTGGGAATTTGTATGGGAGCTGATAACCGCGCAGTTGAACACTCCACAAACCAGACATCATCGTCATCATCTTATCCCCTGCGGTAGACGCAGCGTACGGAAGCTTTTCCCAGAACGCAGAATACGCCTTTTTTTCGTCCAAATGGGAATCGCCGTTCGTCCACCGTTTCGTCCAAATGCAAATTGAGTACTAATTGAAATTCAAAAAAATTTGAAACCTTTCCCGGAGGAATAAAAACAAAAGGTTTTAAAGTGATACTACAAACGTACGGTGTAAAGTGATGACACAACAAAATACAAGTAAATGCTACCTCTAATCTGAAGTGCATTCTGGACTCCCAATCAGAAGTTTACTTTACACGATTTTACATAAAAATTCTCGTTTTTAGGATACACCTACAGTATACCCAAAAAATGTGAAGTTTTATTTGTAAGAGCAAAGAATTTCGTACGAAAAAATAACTTTTTGTAAGGTACCTACGCCGCCAGGTGGCAGTATCAAATAATTTCCAAGTCACGATAGTTTGTGCGAGTGTAGCAGTGGAATGCTCACTATACGGAGACAGCGCGTCAAACACTGTTATTGAGAAAAAAATGCTGACTAGAACCATACTTACGTGACCTCTGAACCCCTTGCAATGACACCATACCCTTGCCCTGCGTTCACTACGTCAGCCAAAACTACATTTAAGTTTTAGACGGGATGTTACGTCCATTAGTACGGTAACTTAGAACCTCTGTACCTCGGAACGGAAATGATATTAACAAAAGTTTCAAGGTTCCGCGAAAATGTCATCTTAAGAATATTTGGTAAAAATTTCCCCGATTTGCCATGAACAGAAATTATAGAAGTGGTCATTCGCACACTTGGTAGTTTCGATACTCAAATGTCATGGTTTTTCGGGTGTACCTCGATAAAACGGGAAAATGGCGTTTCTACGTAAATGTCTAAAGAATATATACTACTGGCCATTACAATTGCTACACCAAGAAGAAATGCAAATGACAAACGGGTATTCATTGGACAAATATATTGTACTAGAACTGACATGTGATTACATTTTCACGCAATTTGGCTGCATAGATCCTGAGAAATCAGTACCCAGAATAACAACCTCTGGCCGTAATAACGGCCTTGATACGCCTGGGCATAGAGTCAAACAGAGCTTGGAAGGCGTGTACAGGTACAGCTGCCCATGCAGCTTCTACATGATACCACAGTTTATCAAGCGTAGTGACTGGCGTATTGTGACGAGCCAGTTGCTTGGCCACCATTGACCAGACGTTTTCAGTTGGTGAGAGATCTGGAGAATGTGCTGGCCATGGCAGCAGTCGAACATTTTATGTATCCAGAAAGGCCCGTACAGAACCTGCAACATGCAGTCGTACATTATCCTGCTGAAATGTAGGGTTTTGCAGGGACCGAATGAAGGGTAGAGACACGGGTCGTAACATATCTGAAATGTAACGTCCACTGTTCAAAGTGCCGTCAATGCGAACAAGAGGTGACCGAGACGTGTAACCAATGGCAGCCCATACCATCACGCCGGGTGATACGCCAGTATGGCGATGACGAATGGACGCTTCCAATGTGCGTTCACCGCGATGTCGCCAAACACCGATGCGACCATCATGATGCTGTTAACAGAGTCTGGATTCATCCAAAAAAATGATGTTTTGCCATTCGTGCACCCAGATTCGTCGTTGAGTACACCATAGCAGGCGCTCCTGTCTCGTGATGCAGCGTCAAGGGTAACCGCAGCCATGGTCTCCGAGCGGATAGTCGATGCTGCTGCAAACGCCGTCGAACTGTTCGTGCAGATGGTTGTTGTCTTGCAAACGTCCCCGTCTGTTGACTCAGGGATCAACACGTGGCTGCACGATCCGTTACAGCCATGCGGATAAGATGCCTGTCATCTCGACTGCTAGTGATACGAGGCCATTGGGATCCAGCACGACGTTCCGTATTACCCTCCTGAACCCACCGATTCCATATTCTGCTAACAGTCATTGAATCTCGACCAACGCGAGCAGAAATGCCGCGATACAATAAACCGCAATCGCGATAGGCTACAATCCGACCTGTATCAAAGTCGGAAACGTGATGGTACGCATTTCTCCTCCTTACACGAGGCATCACAACAACGTTTCACCAGGCAACGCCAGTCAACTGCTGTTTGTGTATGAGAAATCGGTTGGAAACTTTCCTCATGTCAGCACGTTGTAGGTGTCGCCACCGGCGCCAACCTTGTGTGAATGCTCTGAAAAGCTAATCATTTGCATATCACAGCATCTTCTTCCTGTCGGTTAAATTTAGCATCTGTAGCACGTCATCTTCGTGGTGTAGCAATTTTAATGGCCAGTAATGTACAATTAATTTTGAGATATTTGTTATGGTTAGTTATAAGTAATTGCGGCCCATGATGCCAAAAATAGCTAAATCCCGGTTTTTGGGGATTTCGCAGGAGCCACCCATGAACAAACAGTGCTTTTATAAGACGTCCACATTAGACCACAACTAACGCAAAAAAATCTACCAATTTGCTCAATTGACCTGGGTTGGAGGAAGTTTGCAGTGTTTAAATTTCGATCGTGGACTGAAGGAGGGCTACAGCACGCCCTTTCTTCCGATAAGTAGACATATGGTAGCCAGGCCAAGGGCTATCCAAAACACTAAACCCCTCATCTCTGCGATCAACAGAATCCGAGATAGTATTTTTGCATACGGCTTTTTGGTACACCGTGGTACCGATGAGTCTTTCAACCAGCACTGGTGATCCAGCATTAGTACAAAAAGTATTTCATCAAAGGAGAGAAGTTCTAGATACATAAAGTGTATACAAACAACCTATCTTGGCATGGTGGAAATTATTGTGCTGGACCGCAATAAACGATGGCTAGTCTCTCACATTAAAAAATACCGTCTTTAATGTCTACAGTTGCTTCATTTTCCCAAGTAAATGCCTAACGCAGCATCGTAGTAATTCAAGAAGCTGAGAAATTAGAGTGGAGGAGAACTGGCGTATCTCTGACACGAGTGAGCCCACGTGCTGCGCGGGATTACCCGGGCGGTCTTGAGCGCTGCAGTCATGGACTGTGCGGCTGAACCCGGCAGAGGTTCGAGTCCTCCTTCGGGCTTGGATGTGTGTGTTTGTCCTTAGGATAATTTAGGTTAAGTAGTGTGTAAGCTTAGGGACTGATGACCTTAGCAGTTAAGTCCCATAAGATTTCACACACATTTGAACATTTTTTGATCCCACGTCTTCCTCCGACTACACAATTATCAGTTGAAGGGCCAAAACCTATTGTAACACAACTCTGTGAATGATCTCATTCATATAGAAAAGCCTAATTAGCCGGAGAGGTAGGAGGGTTATACGTGGCTCCCGGTGACAGGACAACGTATTATAATTAAGACTGTCCCGAGCCTTGCAAAATTAGCAGTGGTCAATTTCAGTAAATAATACTGAGAAAATTTTAGTTCCAACAATTCAGGCGGAACTGGAGTTACAACGTAACAATACGAGCGTAGGTATGTTCCACAATGTTTCAGATATTGACAACAAACTAAACAATACTGGAGGAACGGAGTGTGTAAATAGTGCAAAGATGAAGCAATAAATATTTTATGACACTGATTGCTGTGTTGGCAGAAGAGCCAACACCGTGTTGCTAGAGGAGGCCGAAATGCACGCGTTTAATTACACGCAGACTGGCGTGAGGTGTGGAACAGGTCAGAGAAATGAGAACTTAGAAAAACGGACGCAGTTGCTGTAATACTTTAATCCATAATTGTAGAACATCGCTCTTGATGATACATGCTTCACAATATAAATATCAATTGAATACGGCGCCTTGCTAGGTCGTAGGAAATGACGTAGCTGAAGGCTATGCTAACTATCGTCTCGGCAAATGAGAGCGTATTTGTCAGTGTAGCATCGCTAGCAAAGTCGGCTGTACAACTGAGACGAGTACTAGGAAGTCTCTCTAGACCTGCCGTGTGGTGGCGCTCGGTCTGCAATCACTGACAGTGGCGACACGCGGGTCCGACGCGTACTAATGGACCGCGGCCGATTTAAAGGCTACCACCTAGCAAGTGTGGTGTCTGGCAGTGACACCACACTAATGATAATTTGGAAATGAATGACACAGGACATAAATGGGTTGTATATGTAACAGAGACGAAAACGAAAGAGAGAATGGAACAGAGATGTAATTTGCCGGTATTTAGTACGAATGTTTTGATGCAAATGATTCAAAAACTGAATGAACAAATTGCTGTGAGAGGTGAAATAGAAATTTCAAACAAAACCTTGCGAAAAGCACTAAATGATTTAGATACTAAATTTAGTAATGACAGAAAAGATATGATAAAACGTTTTACAGACAACGTGCAAAAACAATTGGGCGACTTAGCAGATGAAAAATGCGGACATTTCGGGAATCAACTGAAACATAATATCGGTGTGAGCACGGACGAGATCAATGAAAAAGTCAACAAAAAAGTAAATCGCGAAATAGCAACAGTCCGTTCTGACTTTAAAAATTCGGTGTATACTATGAATGGCCAAATTGTAAGTATTAAGGTCAAAGTTCAGGCGTTGTAAACTGATGTTAATGATAAGTTTTCTGAAATAAAAAACAAGGATTGGGGGAGATAAATGAGCGTATTAAAAATCTGGAGAACGCAAGAAATCTAACCGCCACGTACGTTGTTGGATGGACGTACCAGAGCCAAATAAGTAGTGAGATTGAAACTTCCTGGCCGATTAAAACTGTGTGCCGGACCGAGACTGCTATTCCCGAGTTCGAGTCTCCGTCCGGCACACAGTTTTAATCTGCCAAGAAGTTTCATATCAGCGCACACTCCGCTGCAGAGTGAAAATCTCATTCTGGAAGAAGTGAGATTGATAAATTTGGTCCCAAAGATGGTAGTAATCCTGTTGTATTCATGGACAAATGTAAGTCGTTAATTCCGAAAGAACTGCCAGAAGGAATTCGCGTCAGGATTGCCAGGTCACAACTGGGTGGTGACGCAGATAGTTGGGCAGTCCGCGCCCTCAGCGGTTGCGAAACGCTTGACAAATTCTTAAAACGATTTGAAGACGAATACTGGTCAACCAGTAAACAGGAGAAAGTAATTACGGAACTTATGTATGCTCCTCCGTACCGTGTCAGCAGAGACTCAAATATGAAAAGTTATTGCGAGGATATGTGTAAAAAGATCGAGCATGTAAAAGGACACACAACCGAAAAGAGAATGTTGGACATACTGCGCAGCAAACTGTCACATAGTGTCCGCGGCTACATAATTGGTGACTGTAGCAAAACAGCGTTGTTGAAAAAGATAGGAGATCTAGATTTGTTATAACGTGACGACGAAAATCTCCAGTACAGTCACCACATCAGCAGTTATAATCATAGCGGAAATAGTAACTACTACGACAGACGAGGTCAAAGTAATCAAAATCAAAGTCAAAACGGAAACTTAAATAGTGATTACAGTGTGAGATCGGCACATGTAGATAGAGGAAGACGCGGAGGAAAAGGTTTTGGCCGTTGTAGGGGAGATTATAATTGTGATCACCATGGCAGTGATAGAGTGGAAAACGGGGGTCCACAACAGTAGCGGATCGTACTGCTGCGGATCGCTTTGTGAGACCCCACCAGCTTCAGAGGCAGTATTACCACCGCACAGTGACGATTCAAAGGGAAACAAAACGTGTAACGAACGTAAACAAGGTCAAGTGTACGCTGGAAACAGCGAGAATGAAAAACGATGCAGAAATGTCGCGATTCGGACGCTGGTCGAAACAGATGTATT
The DNA here is from genome assembly GCF_023898315.1 of Schistocerca nitens. NCBI lineage: Eukaryota > Metazoa > Arthropoda > Insecta > Orthoptera > Acrididae > Schistocerca > Schistocerca nitens. The sequence goes on along the minus strand of NC_064617.1, from coordinate 425,622,767 downwards.
AGCAAGCGAAACACGAATGCTGTTGGGGTGGATAATCGTGCGAATACAGACAGTACCGCTACACCGAGTTATCTAGGTAAATGAAGTTGAAACAAAAGAGGATAAGGAATGGCTGACGCAAATAAGTAATACGTACGATGGTTTGGGGGAATGGAAGAAGGAAAGTAGTGTATATTTTACGGAAAGTAACGAGAAAGTAATGAGTAAAGAAGATGAATATTTCGTTTGTGAGATGAAAGGGGAAGTAATTTGAAAGAGGTGTTACGTAAAGTATATAATGTTGATGAGATATGTGAATATCATAATGAATGTGGGGCACGTAAGGTGCGTAATAATAACGTGTTTGTTGACGACATTCCCGAACTCGACGAAGTCAACGGATTAAAAAAGACATCCGGAAACTGTTACGGGGCAAGAACATGTTTGTTCTGATAACTGGGTGAGGTTATTGAGCAAAAGGGATCCCAATGTGTACCAAGTTACGGCAAAAGTATTGTGTTCAGATGAAGTAAGCCAGCTTGACGATGCAACAGATACTGCAGAAATAAAACATGTTTTGTTTCAAACAGAAGAAGGTACTAATAGGAGGCAGAAAAAACCACCGGATGAAATGGTTGAGCCGGGTGGTATTCTGTGGAATGATTTGCAAGTGCAGCAGGATTTGTTATAGGAAGATACAGGCGATGAGTCGAGACGATGTGAAAAGATAATGAGCCTGGTAAATGTACAAGGTGTGGAAACTCAGGTATTAGTCGATAGTGGTAGTCAGATTACTGTGTGTTCCCAGTCATTTTATGAGCATACAAGGAATGAATGTGAAATAGTCGAGAAGCCAGTTGAGGACGTGAAGATAATAGGTGCTACTGGTAGCTGTAGTAAACCAATAAAATGTCAGGTGTTGTTAAACTGGTTATTAAAAATGTGTGGTTTGAACAAGATTTCTTAGTGGTTCCTCAGATAAGTACTGAAATAATTGCAGGTATGGATTGGATGACTAAGCATAAAGTAATTATTGACTGTGATAGGAAGGAAATGATTTGTTCAGTGGGAGACGAGAAGATAAATGTGTATTTTGATGAAGTAGTAAAAACTGGTGAAAGGAGTGAAGTTAATTTACGAATACTTAAGTTACAAATGTGTGCAGGTCTGGGTGAAGATGCTGAGCGTTATCAAGTTAGAAACTTGCATAAATTGTACCCATCTGTAGACGAAATGAAAGAGAAAGCAGAAAGATTGTGGGAATATCAGTAGAACAGAAAAGGGAATTGTACAATATTTTAGCCAGTAATAAAGAAGTATTTACAGAGAAGCCAGGTTTAATACGTGACTTTGAATATGAATTCGAAACTGTAGATCCTGAACCATTTTTCGGACCAATGTATCAAATCCCGTTAGCTAGGAAGGAAGCAGTACAGAGAGAAATAAATCGTATGGAGGAATCGGGAATAACTGAAAGATCTAGGAATCAGTATAATAATCCACTTGTTATGGTCAATAAGAAAGACGGGGGAGTGATAATTGTGATAGACGCGCACGATTTAAATAAGATAGTGAAAGGTGAGACTGATAGGCCAGAATGTTTGGGTGATATGCTTCAGAAGTTTTATGGTGTGAAATACATGACAAGTCTTGATTTGACGACTGAGTATTGGCAAATTCCGTTACATCCAAAATTATGGAAACACAGTATTTCTTTTTGCGGGAAAGTGCTATCAGTATAAAGTTATTCCCTTTGGATTAAACACATCTGTATCCGTGTTTATCCGAGCATTGAATGAAGTGTTAGGAAAAGAGCGAGTAAAATAACAATTTATGTTGATGATTTGTTGGTAGCGACATCATCATGGGAAGAGCATTGTGAGTTGCTGAAAGAAATTTTTCAAGCATTGAGACGAGGTGGAATGACGTTAAAAATCAAGAAATGTGAATCTGTAAAAAAGGAATTAGAATTCTTAGGTCATATTGTAAAAATTATGGCAATAACGAAAGATCCGCGGAAATTAGAAATGATTAGAAATTGCCAACCACCAAAGACGAAATGGGCAAGCTTTTAATGATCCTGATTTATGTAATTTATTGAAGAAAAATAGTGCACTCATATGGACAGTAAAGTGTCAGTTAGCTTTTGACAAATTAAAACATGAACTTATAAAGAGCCAAATTTTACACCATCCTGATTTATCATTACCGTTCTATATGGGAACAGATGCATGCGATTATGGCATTGCAGTTTATATTTTTCAGGAAATAGAGATAGGAGGTAGTAAAGAATGTCGTTCTAAATCGTTAGCGAGTAGAACTTTGACGAGATATGAACATAATTATACTGTATCAGGAAAAGAGGCGTTGTCTTTTGTTTGGGGATTTAAGAGATTTAAAGGTTTTTTTATGGGGGCGCGAGGTGATAGTGCATACAGATCATAAGGCCCTAACATGTCTGAAGAACTGTCGCTACTGTGTCACAGACTGACAAGGTGGGCGATGTACATACAGATGTTTGATTACGAAATTTGTTATGTAAGAAGTGTAGACAACTGTGCAACAGAGCTCTATCAAGGTTACCATTGGATCCAAGCGGATCGGGTAATAGGGAAAGTGCAGAAAAGACGTCCATAGTAATGTATTTCAAAAATGTTGAAAGAAAGAGGAACGTGGAAGATATATGTAAGAACATGCGCCGTTATCAATCGGAAGACGAGTGCTTAAAGTTAGTGAAAACTAAATTCGATGAAAGAAACGGAGAAGGAGAAAAGTTAAGGAAATATTACAAGCTGTGTGATGGTGTATTGTATTTGCGAGAAGATGAAAGTAATGAAGACCGGCGAGTATGTTGGCCATCTAAATACGTACTCGAAGTGACTATTTTCATTTGGCATTTGGTCATTGCGGACGAAAGAAATGTGTAGGTAAGATAGCAGAGTCAATACCGTTTATTAATATGACAAGAAAATTAGCCGAAAGAGTACGAAGTTGTGATAAATGTCAGAAGGTAAAAGTAACAAATGTGATTAGCCATGGTCGAATGCAAAGCATACAACTTAGTCAACCTAGAAATTTTGGCAACAGGCTACTGGAAGTTTTGCATATGTTTTGGTGTTGTTAGATACATTTTCCAAATTTGCAAAGTTATACTCCTTACGAAAGGCTACTGCAAAGTCAGTATTCAGTAAATTGGTTGGTTATTTTGAGCAAATCGGGAAACCGAAAGCAATATTAATCTGACAATGTTCCACAATTTATATTTAAGGTATGGAATGAAGGAATGAAAGAAAAGGGTGTAGAAGTTATTCATATATCGCCTACCATCCCCAAAGTAACCCGTCAGAACGCTGCATGCATGAACTGGGTAGGTATTTTAGAAGATACTGCCATAGTAGTAGGTCGTGGAGCAAGTATGTTTCAGTAACTGAAGAAATCATTAACTCCGTTTCACATGAGAGTGCAGGGTTCACTCCAATTGAAATTATGTCAGGTAACAAACCAAAAAGTATAGTAGAAGATTTGATTAATTTTCCACCACGACAAGACTTAGACATGTCACAGAAGAAAAAGTTGGTGAGAGAGAAAATGATAAAACTTGCTGAGGCACGAATTAAAATACATCATCAGAGAGAAAAGTCAGTAAAATTTAAGTTTGGAGACCTTGTTCTCCTGAAAACTGATGAGAAATCCAGTGAGATAGATAATGAAATATCGAAATTTAAATTAATTTATAATGGACTTTTCAAAATTGAAAGCATTCCTCACCCTAATACTTTCTGTCTTGTTTACCCACTGTCAAATAAAAAATTAGGTGTGCATAATATAGTAGACTAGAAGCATTACCAAAGCAGAAATAACTGAACTTTCTAATAAAATAAAAGAAAAACATAAACGTTATTTGAACTGTCATTGTATAATAAATAATGGGCATTTCAATGAAATGATAATATGCTACATAAGCCTATCCATATTCTGAATTAGATACAATTTTTATAATGAAATTAAAAATAACTGTTTTTGTGAAGGATTCATGAACTTAAAGAGTATGTAATAAGATTTAATGTTATCAGTATTGAGAAAAATTTGTGTATGTAATACTGATGTAAAAGCAAATGAACTAAGACTTGTCATTTAAGTTGCAGATAAAAATATGTGAAACAGTTTACTTTCATGATGAAGGGCCCATATTGTAAGTGGGGTGAAAGAGATACAGAGTGCATATGGACGTGCTTGGCACGTAAGCATCACAAAGAAGAAAGGGTGAAGTGTAAAGGTGCACTGTTGAGTGCACAGAATGTCAAAATACATTACAAGAAGTGCGCTGTTGTGCGCAAAGGAAATTACATATTCTTGCAGATGATGATGATGAGTCCCATACTCCTTTACAGAGCGTAGGGGAGCGACGCGGGAGAACCGTGCCGCCTTACTAGGCAGGGTCCTAGTGGAGGTGGTTTGCCATTGCCTTCCTCCGACCGAAATGGTGATGAATGATGATGATGAAGACGACACAACAACACCCAGTCATCTCGAGGCAGGAAAAATCCCTGTCCCCGCCGGGAATCTAACACGGGACACCGTGCTCGGGAAGCGAGAACACTACCGCGAGACCACGAGCTGCACTGATTCTTGCAGAGGAAGTGTAATATTGTGCATAGAAAATTTCATGTTCTTTTGCAGGAAATAAAATTTAAAATAATTGAAAATGGACACAGATTAATGTCATGCTATGTGAACGGGAATATTGATTTTGTAATATTTAAGTAATGGTTATTTTCCATGTGCTAGTGTTTGAAGAATGGAGTGACTGTTGTTATGGCATGTATATACATTATTTGCTGTAAATATTACATGTTTCTGGTTTTAGTTTTCAATTGTGGAATGCAATGAGATATTCTTACAATGTGATATTGTGTGACGCTAATTTTATTATTTATGTAACATATGGGTCATGGAATCCACAGTGTTGTTAGTTTGGAAGTTTCCTTGTTTCTTCATCAGGTGATGAAGATCAATGAAACGTGGGGCACATATAACACTACAACTCTGTGGATGATCAAACATTTTCTACGCGTTTTGTGTAGTTTGCTTTATTAGTTGTGCTGAGTATTATTTTGTAAATATGTTGTCAAGTTACAAATGCTATTTGTTATTTAAGAAAGAGAATACGCAGGGAATGTTAACATTTTGTAAGTAGACACGCTGGCCTAGTCAAGGAAAAGCTATTGTCAAAGAGTCATAAATTGTAAATGCGTTATCGCTGGGCATGCGATGGCGCCAAAAAACTATCAGTTGGGAGTCGCGAGGAGACGGTTGGTGTCGTTGGATGTGTGTATTCGCTGGTGTCGTTATGCAAAAGTGCAGACATAAAAAGTCTGTTTCCGAAGTACGGAGCAATGAAAACTGAAATGGTTCTTTCGGCGGATGTTCAATGTGGGCAAGCTATGGCATTTATTGGGCACAGTACAAATGCAGCAAGAGTAATTCACAGTACTGTGGGCCCTTGCTGTGGTATGGCAAGAAGATCAACCTGTGCCCTATTAACCACTAAATGAAGCCATTCGACAAACCAACGGCATCAGGAACTGGAGTAAGACCTAGACTTTTTATAACTAGAATTGTAATAGATTGACCAGCGTAATTTGGATTTCATTGTTTGAATAACATTGTTTTGTTGCATATTGTCACGTAAATAATTTTCCCACGTCATTATCCAAGTAGTATCCACCCTATCCCTTTTTATGAACCGAGATAATCAGAAAATGTACTGAACATGAAGTGAACATTAATTTATTAGATTATCATAACATAATTTTTCCCACATTTGGGAAATTACGTAATAATGAAATCTTTGGTTGTAGTACGAGTAATGTCAGAAACAGAATGATGCAAAAGCCAGTATTAATTCATTTGCTAAAAAATAGAGTAACTTTCATAATTAAAATTTTGTAGTAAAACGTTACATAACTTGCACACTGCATTTCATTGTCAAAGCATAGGTCTAATTTATAGCTTGTGGCATAATTTGTAATTTTATTACAAAGAAATATCCAAGTAACTGCTAAATTCAAACAATTTTTCTGCTTGCTTCAATTAAGACAGTCAGTGTTACGGTGAGTAATGTTAACAAAAAAGTTTCTGTGCACAGCCAGTAAGCAATCTTACTTTAACTGATCTTTGAAAATTAACTTGATATGTTGTATCTGTTTGTTATCTGATTATTATCAGACTACTGTGAGATGTGTGGTGTGGAGTACTTGAAAGTGTGCGTTAGTTACTGTTACTACGTCATGACGCCAATAACCATTGTTACGTAAGGTACCTTACGAGTATAAAGTTCAGTTTCAGTTTAATTATTCTTGTTCCGATGAGGAAATGGTGACCGTTGGTTATTTCATTAATGACATATTTTGAAAACCTTTCGTCCAAATTTTCGACAAACTACTGTTAGTTAAAAAACTAGTTTACATAATTAAAAATATATATAGCTAACCGAACTCGTTTCTAATCGTCATTGCTAAAATACTGAGCAGTGGCGATTAGGTTATAACTTCATCTACTTCTCTCGGTTTTGCATTATTCTTCGGAGTAGATTCCTTTTCCCCACAGATTACGGACTTTGGGTATACGGTCATACAGAAAAGCCTAATTAGCCGGAGAGGTAGGAGGGGTGTACTATGTCTGCTGTGGCAATCCATACATATTATAAAAATGTATGTATGCCTCTTCCACATCTCTTGCTAAATCACTCGACCGATATCAACCGAAATTCGTACATATATGTATCACTGTTTGGAAAGAATCGCTCTGGGGGTAAGAAACACCTCCAACCAAAGGGATGTGGGTGAAAAATCGGTGTAACCCCCGACACGCGAATACCCGTACTTTATTCCTCCAGTATTTGAGAATGAGAGCACTTAGTCTCTTGCAACAAACTTTACACGTAATTTAAAAATTTTGAAGAAACTTTTCCCACTGACAATCCCCAGAAAATGATGAAAGGAAAAGGGTTTATCTTTTACTAGATTTCCGCTGTTCATGCAGTAAAACTGCCGCATGAAACATGACGTTTTAATTTATTACTTTTTTACTACTAACTCAATTCGCAAAACATTTCACAGACAGTAGCCACATATGTCTCTGGATGTACCTGCAAGATTATATCATTTCACGATAAATAGTTCACGAGGTATAATATCATAAACGTTGAGCTGCATGAAAAATTGCATGGTAAAATTCGCTTGAGATACAGGTGAAATATGTTAAATATATTGCCGGAAAAAATTAGTACACCTGGGAAGACGATGTCGATGTTGATCCGATGAGGGCATATGCCACCTGGGGGACAGTAGATGCACTGCTAATGGTTTCAATGTCGTCCGCCAGCAGACAGCATAGTGGCATAACTGACAGAGCGCAGTCTGCGGCCACCTTTTAATAGGGAATACTCACAGCCAAAAAGCTCAGTGTGGTGCAAACGTGTGAAGCAGATAGGCAACCATGCGACGGGGAAGCACTCGTGCTTCCTACAGCCAACTGAGCGAGTTTGGAAGTGGTCAAATAGTGGCCTTCCGAGTGGAGGTGGTATACAGTGTGTTTCAGCTTAGCTGTTCACTTCAAGTATTTCCGAAATCATGTAAGGCATCGCAATTCTGTTTTCTCCGAGATGAACTGCGAGGAAGAAATGAAGTACACAGACTGTAGACTCTTTTCACTGCCTTAACTACAGAGATATGGGTATCAACTTCGCTTATACACTACTGGCCATTAAAATTGCTACACCAAGACGAAATGCAGATGATAAACGGGTATTCATTGGACAAATATATTATACTACAACTGACATGTGATTACATTTTCACGCAGTTTGGGTTCATAGATCCTGAGAAATCAGTACCCAGAACAACCACCTCTGGCCGTAATAACGGCCTTGATACGCCTGGGCATTGAGTCAAACAGAGCTTGGATGGCATGTACAGGTACAGCTGCCCATGCAGCTTCAACACGATACCACAGTTTATCAAGCGTAGTGACTGGATTATTGTGACGAGCCAGTTGCTCGGCCATCATTGACCAGAAGTTTTCAGTTGGTAAGAGATCTGGAGAGTGTGCTGGCCAAGGCAGGATTCGAACATTTTCTGTATCCAGAAATGACCGTACAGGACCTGCAACATGCGATCGTGCATTATCCTGCTGAAATGTAGGGTTTCGCGGGGATCGAATGAAGGGCAGAGACACGGGTCGTAACACATCGGAAATGTAACGTCCATTGTTCAAAGTGCCGTCAATGCGAACAAGAGGTGACCGAGACGTGTAACCAATGGCACCCCATACCATCACGCCGGGTGACACGGCAGTATGGCGATGACGTTTACACGCTTCCAATGTGCGTTCACCGCGATGTCGCCACACACGGATGCGACCATCATGATGCTGTAAACAGAACCTGGATTCATCCGAAAAAATGACGTTTTGCCATTGGTGCTCGCAGGTACGTCGTTTGAGTACACCATTGCAAGCACTCCTGTCTGTGATGCAGCGTCAAGGGTAACCGCAGCCATGGTCTCCTAGCTGATAGTCGATGCTGCTGCAAACGTCGTCGAACTGTTCGTGCAGATGGTTGTTGTCTTGCAAACGTCCCCGTCTGTTGACTCAGGGATCGAGACGTGGCTGCACGATCCGTTACAGCCTTGTGGATAAGATGCCTGTCTTCTCGACTGCTAGTGATACGAGGTCGTTGGGATCAAGCACGGCAGTTCCGTATTACCCTCCTGAACCCACCGATTCCATATTCTGCTAACAGTCATTGGATCTCGACCGACGCGGGCAGCAATGTTGCGATACAATAAACCGCAATTGCGATAGGATACAATCCGACCTTTATCAAAGTCGGAAACGTGATGGTACGCGTTTCTCCTCCTTACACGAGGCATCACAACAACGTTTCACCAGGCAACTCCGGTCAACTGCTGTTTGTGTATGAGAAATCGGTTGGAAACTTTCCTCATGTCAGCACGCTGTAGGTGTCGCCACCGGCGCCAACCTTGTGTGAATGCTCTGAAAAGCTAATCATTTGCATATCACAGCATCTTCTTCCTGTCGGTTAAATTTGGCGTCTGTAGCACGTCATCTTCGTGGTGTAGAAATTTTAATGGCCAGTAGTGTACAAATGGGACTGTAGTAATTTCTGCAGTCAGTATCGTAATCGTAAAAGAAACGAATTCAGCTGTGTTTCACTCTTCTAAATCCGCTCACTACTTTCGGAGGAATTCCCATATGATGTGTGTGTTCTGATCATGAGAACGACTTCATTCTGTCTGTGTCGTTCATGTGTTCACGTATTGGTTAACTTGATATAAATATCCTGCACAAACCAAGAGAAATTAGACATGCAATTTCTTTACGGAGAATAAAGAAGAAATTAAAAGAGAACATTTGAGTTTTAAACACACAGGTATCCCGACAGACGGTGTCTAACAACAATGGTAATCCAGCGCATGTGCAAAAAATTCTTATTGGAAGGGCACTGGTATACTACACAGAGGGTAAAGAGCAAACCTGAACGAGTGGCGGAAATGAAACGGATGTTCTGGCTTCTGTTGCTACAGTCCACATATTAGCTCTCTGCAATAAATCAGCCCAGCATCGTTCGCATTTTGCGTTCAAACAACGTCCATCCCTATCATGCGTCACTTCACCAGCAGATGAACCAGCTGGACTGCAGAAGACATAGGGATGGCATTCTGTCGCTCGGTTCTGATGTGACATCAAGATAACAGGTTCTTTCTTCATAGAATTATCTTTACCGATGAAATTACCTTTACAAATCATGGAAAACAGAGTGTAAGAAATATTCATTACTGGGCCGTTTGCACTACCACACCTATCGTCTATCTTCCACAGTTCCCAAAATCGAAGGCAGCGTAAATGAAAAGAAATTACCACAGTTTGCTGACGAGATAAGTCTTAACAGGTCTCTAGGATTTTAAATTGATTTCCTATCCAGTATCCGACAACAGGCGCAGTCTCAGCTGTCGGAACGGCAGTTTTCACTGTATCTCTACGTTTTCCATGAGCAAGAAGACGCTCATTTAAATTTAGAGCAGTTTTTAATGTTTGACATTTTCCTGAGATTATTAACACAATGACGGAACCGAAATCTGTCTCCAGATTTCGGCTCCTTAATATGTTAGAAATCATTATAATGAAGTTCCTTTTCTCTTGAAAATTTAATTAAAGGTTTAAATCGCTTTTTATTTTCAAGTATCTGGAAATAAATTGCTCAGTAAATAATGGCAGGTTGTTCATTACCAAAGCCTCCTGACTTTGTCCCCCTCATTATTAATTCCAATACGACTCTTTGTTTTCGGCTCTGTGCGACCGTCCACGCAGCGTCTCGGCACGTAGTGGTTTGGTGGTATTCGGAAGTTTCGTAACACGTGGTGCGAAACACTGAGTGTCCGCACTGCTTGAGGCTGATGAAACATCAGACGCATGGGTTTCTGAATGCTTGGTGCGGGATTCTTGGAGAGTTCGTGTTTGACCCTTTCTTTATTTGAGAAATCTTAACGGATACTTTTTAGTGAAGTTCTACCTGCTCTCCTAGCAGACATACCATTTGAAAAGCATATACACTCCTGGAAATGGAAAAAAGAACACATTGACACCGGTGTGTCAGACCCACCATACTTGCTCCGGACACTGCGAGAGGGCTGTACAAGCAATGATCACACGCACGGCACAGCGGACACACCAGGAACCGCGGTGTTGGCCGTCGAATGGCGCTAGCTGCGCAGCATTTGTGCACCGCCGCCGTCAGTGTCAGTCAGTTTGCCGTGGCATACGGAGCTCCATCGCAGTCTTTAACACTGGTAGCATGCCGCGACAGCGTGGACGTGAACCGTATGTGCAGCTGACGGACTTTGAGCGAGGGCGTATAGTGGGCATGCGGGAGGCCGGGTGGACGTACCGCCGAATTGCTCAACACGTGGGGCGTGAGGTCTCCACAGTACATCGATGTTGTCCCCAGTGGTCGGCGGAAGGTGCACGTGCCCGTCGACCTGGGACCGGACCGCAGCGACGCACGGATGCACGCCAAGACCGTAGGATCCTACGCAGTGCCGTAGGGGACCGCACCGCCACTTCCCAGCAAATTAGGGACACTGTTGCTCCTGGGGTATCGGCGAGGACCATTCGCAACCGTCTCCATGAAGCTGGGCTACGGTCCCGCACACCGTTAGGCCGTCTTCCGCTCACGCCCCAACATCGTGCAGCCTGCCTCCAGTGGTGTCGCGACAGGCGTGAATGGAGGGACGATTGGAGACGTGTCGTCTTCAGCGATGGGAGTCGCTTCTGCCTTGGTGCCAATGATGGTCGTATGCGTGTTTGGCGCCGTGCAGGTGAGCGCCACAGTCAGGACTGCATACGACCGAGGCACTCAGGGCCAACACCCGGCATCATGGTGTGGGGAGCGATCTCCTACACTGGCCGTACACCACTGGTGATCGTCGAGGGGACACTGAATAGTGCACGGTACATCCAAACCGTCATCGAACCCATCGTTCTACCATTCCTAGACCGGCAAGGGAACTTGCTGTTCCAACAGGACAATGCACGTCCGCATGTATCCCGTGCCACCCAACGTGCTCTAGAAGGTGTAAGTCAACTACCCTGGCCAGCAAGATCTCCGGATCTGTCCCCCATTGAGCATGTTTGGGACTGGATGAAGCGTCGTCTCACGCGGTCTGCACGTCCAGCACGAACGCTGGTCCAACTGAGGCGCCAGGTGGAAATGGCATGGCAAGCCGTTCCACAGGACTACATCCAGCATCTCTACGATCGTCTCCATGGGAGAATAGCAGCCTGCATTGCTGCGAAAGGTGGATATACACTGTACTAGTGCCGACATTGTGCATGCTCTGTTGCCTGTGTCTATGTGCCTGTGGTTCTGTCAGTGTGATCATGTGATGTATCTGACCCCAGGAATGTGTCAATAAAGTTTCCCCTTCCTGAGACAATGAATTCACGGTGTTCTTATTTCAATTTCCACCGGCTCTTTTCTGGTCGCTGGCTAAAATGAGCAGGCATTATCTGTTGAGCTGAACATTTGCCTGATTTGACGCCCCTGAACTCTGTTCACTGTAGTGAACTAAAAGACGAGCTCTATGCACAAGTTCCGACGACCCAAGAGGATTTCAAACATCCCACTGTTGCAACATATTCAATGATATCTACGGAATCTCTTCATTTTGTCCAGAAATCCTCGCACAAGCGACTGTAAACGTCTATTTTAGTAGACAACGGACATTACGGGCACTTGATGAAATTAACGGAATTTTTAGGAAGCATTTATGAACATGTTCTTTTGCGATATTCTTTTTGTTGCTGATTTAATTCTGAAATGCAAGCGTGTACTTGATATTAGACTTACGTCATTATTTAACAATCTTATTTCCTGTTCTATAAATCCAGGTTAGATAATGAAGCGTAATATGATACCTGAAATGTATCTGCAGCTGTGTAAGGGAATGACGACAATGAAAATCTCTGCAGGACCGGGAATCGAACCCGGACTTCCTGCTCTACGCGAGCGGTCGCCTTAATCGCCCTGGATATCCGTCTATGACCCACGGCCAGACCCGAACTTCCATACGTCATCGTTCCTGCGTCACAACCTGTAGTCGTAGACACGTGTAACTCCCGTAAAGGGGAAGAATTTTTTTCTTTCATTTGGCGGCAGATAAATGCGACATTTCAGTGCCCGTGGTTAAGAACGATGCCATTCGGCATGCATGCACAGGAGCTGCAATATCGAAACGTAATCATTTCACTAAAAAAAAGCGTCGAGTTTCAAGATTTATTGTTATGCTCCAAAACTGTAGTGAGCACAAACCCCCACTGATAGACTCCTCTGACAATGAGTCGCGCGATAATTGGTAGGCGGGCAGTAATTAGGGGGGGGGGGGCGGTCGAAAGAGATGGCAATCAGGCTTCTGCTGACTCATTCACTACAGCAAACAGGGCTCTTTGGTAGGTCGTGCACTACAGCGAACTTCCCCGCTCGCAAAGCTGTCGGTGACAGCAGAGGTTGAAGTGCCAGCCATTGTGCGATGGAAGCTAAATGAAAATGGTTTTCCGTCTCTAGCGCTACGGCGGTCTGTATAATTCGAGGTAGGCTTGCCAGTGCTCCCAACTTTTATTCGTTGTTGCAGAACGTAAAAAATTTGTACACCTGAAAAGATGACGTCGATTTTGATTCGATGAGGGCATACGCCACCTGGGGGATAGTAGATGTACTGATAATGGTTTCAGCATCGTCCGACAACAGATATCGTAGTGGCATAGCTACCAGAGCGCCATCTGCGTCTAACCTTTAATAGAGAATGCTCACAGCTAGAAGGCTCGGTGTGATGCAAACGCGTGCAGGAAGTAGGCAAGCAAGCCACAGAGACGCACTCGTGCTTCCTACAGCCAACTGAGCGAGTTGAAAGCGAACAAATTGTGGCCTTCCGAATAGCGGGATAGTTCTTTCGGAAAATTGCCACACAAGTTGTTCAGGCTACTTCAGCTGTGCAGCGGTGCTGGTACGTGAACGTTCTCATACCGGTAGACGAGGTTCTGGACGTATACGCAGCATAGGTGCCCGCCAGTATCGTCGTACTGTAAGGGCAGCTGCAGTAGATCGTACAGCTAAAACAGCACAGGTAGGAGGGCTTGTGAGTCTAGACGTCTCAACACTAACTGTTACGAACCGGTTATTAGCAATGGGACTAAGAGCACACACACACACACCTGTAGGGCGTCTTCCACTCACGACACAGCGTCGACGTGCACAGCAGTCAAAGGATAATTGGGAAGATTTCCATCTTAGTCTTCAGTGACGAAAACAGATTCTGCCTGCACACAAGTGGTGATCGTTTGCGCATATGACATGGACCTGGTGAGCGCTGTCTCGAAGAGTGCAGCTGTCCAAGACACACTGACCCCACTACGGTCATTATGGTCTGGGGTGCGACAAACTACAAGGGTTGGAACTTTAATAGTGGCAATTATTTATTTACAGCTCGTACAAAATACATACGTGTGTCAAAGTTTTACTAACCTTCAAAGCAGCCACCAGCATTATGTATAACCCGTTGCCGGCGATGTGGAAGTCGTAGGATACTCTTAGCAGTGCCAGTTGTGTTGACAGTTCGAGCGGCGCGGTCTATTGCGCGACGAATTTGTAGCAGTTCTGAAGCGAATGCCGTGAAGTGTTTCTTTCGTTTTAGAAATCGAGTAGAACTTACGAGGGCTTAAGTGAGGGGAGTGCAGTAGGTGGTATAGTACTTAGCAGCCCCATCAGTCAAACAAATCAGTAACAGCTTGCACTGTACGTTCTTGAGCATTGTCCTGCAAAATGATGGTCAGGTCTTGCAGAAAGTGTCATCACTTCTGTCTCTATGCTGTTCATTTTTGGAACACAACCTACGACCAGCTTAGAGACCATCATTTTGTAGGACAATGCTCAAGCACGTACAGTGCAAGCTGTTACTAATTTGTTTGACTGATGGGGCTGCTAAGTGCTATACCACCTACTGCATTCCCCTGACTTAAGCCCTTGTGAGTTCAACTCGATTTCTAAACTGAGGGAAACACTTCACGGCATTCGCTTCAGAACTGCTACAAATTCGTCGGCCAATAGGCCGCGCCGCTCGAACTGTCAACACAACTGGCACTGCTAAGAGTATGCTACGACTTCCACATCGCCGGCAACGGGTTACACACAATGCTGGTGACTACTTTGAAGGTTAGTAAAACTTTGACACACGCATCTATTTTGCACGAGCTGTAAATAAATATTTGCCACTATCGAAGTTCCAACCCTCGTACAACACTCGTTCAGCTTTGATGTTTCTGGAGGGGACGCTAACCAACGCTCTGTAAGTGTAGAAGGTTGTCAGATCCGTTCTTTTGCTTTTCTTGCACCAAGAACGTGATGTACTGTTCCAATAGGATAATGCTCGCCTACACATTGCCTATGAAACTGAATATGCTTCTCAGGGCGTGCAGCAACTTCCCTAGCCAGCACGATCACCGGACTTGCTTCCAATCGAGCATGTGTGGGATATGACGGGACGAGAATTGACTCCTTCGACTTGTCAGTCAACAACGCTTACAGAGCTATGTGAACAGGTCGAGCAGGCTTGGCATAACGTCTCCCAGAACGGTATCCCCCATCTGTACGATAGACTGCTTTCCCGCCTGTGGAGGCTACGCCACGTTTCCACATGAGTCGATACCTAGTACCTCAGCACCGCTTGTGCTGTTGATCTGTAAATGTAATCATTTAGCCGGCCGCGGTGGTCTAGCGGTTCTAGGCGCTCAGTCAGGAACCGCGAGACTGCTACGGTCGCAGGTTCGAATCCTGCCTCGGTCATGGATGTGTGTGATGTCCTTAGGGTAGTTAGGTTTAAGTAGTTCTAAGTTCTAGGGGACTTATGACCACAGATATTGAGTCCCATAGTGCTCAGAGCCATTTGAACCGTTTTGTAATCATTTCATATACTCTGTACACATTGTTGCAATAATAAATCTGGAAATCTCAAATGCGGTTACAATTTTTTTCCGGCAGTGTTGTCATATACATCAAACCATGAGAAGTGGCAGCTTTTCAATCATAGAAGAAATACATCAACAATATACGTAACCTGTACCATTACAAATTGATGTTCGAACATCAGTAATCCAAATAACAGTTTTGGAAACTGATGTCTTAAAAATCGCATTTCGTTCAATCCGTGATTACCCACTTTCATAGCCAAGGTATTTTGCACGCACTAGTTATCCGCGGTTGGAGGTAAATGGTTCTTATCTAGTTGTGGCAGAAATTTTCATTCGATCTTTGACCCACAACAGTAGGGGAGGCGGCCTTGTACAATATCTGATAACGAGTCTATGCACTACTGTCCTGAGTTTTATCATATCCCCTCTCTCATGGTTATCCAAAAATGGTTCAAATGGCTCTGAGCACTATGGGACTTAACTTCAGAGGTCATCAGTCCCCTAGAACTTAGAACTACTTAAACCTAACTAACCTAAGGACATCACACACATCCATGCCCGAGGCAGGATTCGAATCTGCAACCGTAGCGGTCGCGCGGTTCCAGACTGTAGCGCCTAGAACCGCTCGGACACCCAGGCCGGCTCATGGTTATCAATAAGATAAACATGATGCTTTTCTCTACTCGGATTGATCGATCCAGCTACACTTAAGACGCCTAACACGAAAGTTGCCGTTGGAAAGGAAAGCAGATTTTAACGGTTCTTTTACGACAATATCATTACAGATGCAGCAAAAGCTGAGTTTGGACGAATATAGGAAAGGAAATCGGTCGTGTCCTTTTCAAATGAACCATTCTGCCACATTCCTTCAGCGATTTAGAGAAAACATAAATCTGAAATGGTGGATGGCGATTTGAAACAGCTCCTTCCCCTGAGAGAAGCAGTCCAAATCGCCATCCACCATCGTTTTACAGTGGTTTCCTGAAATTACCACCATCATAAAGTCTTGCAGCAGGCTGTAAGCAATAGGTACATACTCCACTGAACCAACATACTGCCGCATACCAAGCAAGACGTCAATAACAGTTACTGCGAGAGGCCGCCACCAGACAGGCAAACACGCGAGTGGCGCCTGTCAAGCTCCATACAGCATCTTCATATAGCATTCAGAAGCCGGGACCTCTTCCTGCTTCTGCAGCACTTCCTCAAGCGTGTCGTAACTGTATATCCGCAGATAGAAAGGACAACACCCAACAGGGACAATTGTCAACCGCAGACTACTTGGCTTCTGTCTTATACTGGCGGACATGGACTCTTTCAGCCGATGGCTCAAATCACGACATGTCACAGACATTCACAACAGTTACACACCAACAATTACACAGTCGAGAACCAGCAATTAGACAGTTGAGGTCAGTGCCAGCAGTCAGCTCAATAAAGTACACTGAAAACTACCTTTTGGCTTAGCAGTTGCTATTTACGGCGAACTGCACCAGTAACACAGTGTCTGTGAACATTACGGTCAGTGATACTGACAATATACAGTTTAGACTAACAAGAGACAACTAAGTTATTTATATATCATTGTATTAGGCTTAAGACATAAAGAGTCATGCGATAAATTGTACCCAACTTAACTATCTTTTTGTAACATATGTTTAATACACTGAGGTGACAAAAGTCATGGGATACAGTACCTCACTATATCATTTTGTCCGGCGTAGTGCAGCAACTCGACGTGGAATGGACTCAACAAGTCTTTGGGAGTCCACTGCAGAAATATTGAGCCATGCTGCCTCTATAGCCGTCCATAATTGCGAAAGTGTTGCCAGTACAGGATATTGTGCACAAACTAACATCTCGATTATGTACCATAAATGTTCGATGGGATTCATGACGGCTTGAATTGTCCAGAATGTTCTTCAAAACAATCGCGAACAGTAGTGGCCCTCTATCGTTGTTTGGGAACATGAAGTCCATGGATAGCTACAAATGGTTTCCATGTGGCCGAACATAAACATTTCCAGTCAATGATCGGATCAGTTGGACCAGAAGATCCAATCTGTTCCATGTAAACACAGTCCACACAATTATGGAGCCACTACCAGCTTCGACAGTACTTTGTTGACAACTTGGGTGCATGGCTTCGTGGCCTCTGCACCACACTCGAACCCTACCATCAGCTCTTGTCAACTGAAATCAGGACTCATCTGATCACTCCATGGTTTTCCAGTCGTTCAGTGTCCAACAGATATGGTCACGAGCCCAGGAGAGGCGCTGCAGGCGATGTCGTGATGTTAGCAAAGACACTCACATCGGTTGTCTGCTGCCATAGTCCATTAACACCAAATTTCGCCGCACTTTCCTAACGGATGCGTTCGTCGTACGCCCCACATAGATTCCTGCAGTTATTTCACGCAGTGTTGCTTGCCTGGTAGCAATGACAGTTCTACGCAAACGTCACTGCTCTCGGTCGTTAAGTGAAGATTGTCGACCACTGCGTTGTCAGTGGGGAAAGATACTGCCCGAAATTTGGTATTCTCGGCACATTCTTGACACTGCTGATCGCGGAATATTGAATTCCCTAACGATTTCCAAATTGGAATGTCTCATGCGTCTATCGCCGACTACCACTGTGCGTTCAAAATCTTTCACTTCCCGTCGTGTGACCATAATGACGTTGGAAACCTTTTCATATTTACCACTTGAGTATAAATGATAGCTCCGCCAATGCATTGCCCTTTTTTACATTGCGTACGCGATATTACCGCCATCTGTATATGTGCATATCGCCTTTCCACGTGTTTCGTCACCTCAATGTAAATGTTATTTGTTATTTCTTATTGAGTTGTCACACCTTTGTTATAGCGCTGCCTTATGAGTGCTCTTAATAAATATTGTTATTTCTTATTGCGTTGCCACATCTTTGGTAATCGTGCCACGTCATCAAACAGGAGGTTAACTGCAAGTGTACTGGTCACCTACCATTAAGGAACCATAGCAGGGAATGAGTGTTTTGCTACTGTGGCTGTCTGGGCTGCATTAATAGTAGTATTCAAGTACTACGTGCACAATACATATTATTATGGTAACTCTGTATTCTTGTTGCATGTTTATGAAAAATGTTTTCCTGTATTTTGTAGATTCCAGTACGTTGCTGCCTGTATCCGACCATTCTTCCGGTGCTCCATAGTCCCGGTTTTATAGCATCGGCACTACGTTTTCCTGTTGAGTGGTTTAAGAATTCCAACCCGCCCTGCGGTTCCCTATTTATAGAGCTCCATTAGCGTTGTTTTGGCGCTGACAGAGTTCGCGAGTGCGACTTTTAATTCTGCAGTGACTTTTGTACCTGTTTCCCTCATACTTTCGCCACAATCCTCTTCAATGGCACTCGTCACGATCGCTCCACTCACACTTTCGTCCGCGTTGTGAGTTAGTGAATGATGTTTCCCCGCCTTCCCTGCATGCGGTATAAATCTTCGCTCTGGCGCCGGCCGTCGTGGCCGAGCGGTTCTAGGCGCTTCAGTCTGGAACCACGCGACCGCTACGGTCGCAGGTTCGAATCCTGCCTCGGGCATGGATGTGTGTGATGTCCTTAGGTTAGTTATGTTTAAGTAGTTCTAAGTTCTAGGGGACTGATGACCTCAGATGTTAAGTCCCATAGTGCTCAGAGCCATTTGAACCATTTTTTTTCCGATCTGGTATGGCCACTCACAGTTACACAGAACAGTGTTTTGACCATCACTGACACTTGCAACGTACTGAAGACAATGCACAGGTGCCGTTCGTGGTGAAGTACAACAGCGCAACTTGCAGACTTGGCTAGCATCTGCATTTTTGTTCAGACATGCATATCTCGCGGTTTTTCCATATTTATCTCCATTCCATGCATTTCCCTTTAGAACTAGACGTCATCACACCACTGTACAAGCAGTACTTGCATTCGCTATGTAGCCCGCACTTGATGGTAGGTGTCTAATAGACCCTACCTTGTTTCCGCACTCTGGCATCTGGCATTGTTGGACGGCATAGAGGATAAATGCCAACCAAGTGCGACGCTCAGAGACGCTTCTGAATACAACGTCTGATCTCTACTCCGACGTACTGAGGATAATGTGATCAGAGGATTTGAGACAGCGATTCTGCCATTACTTAGCAGTTCCATATTTCATACTTCAATTGGACAAAGTCCAGCCACATTTGGTAAGGACTGTCTATGGTTTCTTCCAAGAGCAGTGGTACCACTGCTTTTCTGGTCTACACGTTCGCCTGATGTGTCTATGATATGGTTGGTCGACAATTTAAAGCATGGTCTTCCAGCAACCACTGGCAATGCTTTGTGGAATCTCATAAAAATTTCACGTGCGGAAATTTCTTGAGGGACATATCTAGGCCCTATCTGATTCGACACCAGACCGTTTAGAAGTTCTGATTTGTAGAATTCACAGATCGTGTACAGTTCCAAAATAACGATTTGTGTTTTTTAATGTTCCTGAACCAAAACAGAGGTGATTATTTTCACGAAAAATGTGAGGGATCTTCAGACAATCTTTTTGTCTCCAAATACAGGTTCGAGAAGAATTATTGACTTAACCGACAATTTAAGCACTCAGTTTAATGCAAAATCACATACTTTAGTGCCTGTTATTATATTACGAAGTTCTAGCTGCAGCTGAGTTGGCTGGTTCCTCGTTTGCGCGGCAAGGATTTCAGCGATTTTTGGAATTATTGGACCTATTATCAACGTATAACAGTAATACAGGACAAGATATAGTTAACTGGTTTTGAAGTTATGCCAAGACAGAGTCTATTTCTGTAAAAATTAACTTCCGTGACCGAAAAAATGATCTGTCACTGCCGCTAAAGGAACGAAGCGAAATTTATTACAGATCCAAAATGCATCATCACATTGCCATATACACAGAGAAATACTATGAGCCTAAGTGTTACACATGGAAGTATGTTGATATCTGTTTAAAGAATAACAACCATGTTAAAGGTTGAAAAATACCAATATGAAAGCAGAAAAAACAGCAGAAAGATATACAGGGTGGTCCATTGTTAGTGACCGGGCCAAATATCTCACGAAATAAGCGTCAAACGAAAAAACTACAAAGAACGAAACTCATTCTAGTACAACAGGAGTTTGTGCTCCGTTTATAATGAACTTTATTATGGACAAGACGATAAAATCTAACCTTCGTTCTTATTTATGTTACACGTATGTCGTCTAGAGCTGAGTGTGCCTTCAAAATAAGTTTATGATTTTTAAAATAATTACGACACAAAAATTAATTGCCTCCATTTTTATCAAAAGTGTTTCGTTTTGGAGTTTGCTGTCTGGATTAGTTACAATATTAGTCATTCTGTAAGCTTGATAACACTGATTTTATGGGTATTTGGTGTAGTCTAAGTCCAGTTTTTGTACTGACGTTTCGTTTCCTTCTGTGTGAGACATAATCGTAGGGTATAAAGACGTAGTTAGTTAATTTTCAAACATAAACTTGTTTACCTAGTCAAAACTAGAGAACCGTTTCTTCGTAACCACGCAAGGGCAAGTTGCGACGTCATCCGCCAGCTCCAAAAGATCGAGGAGCTGCGGGGACGTGTGTTATGAAGCGAAGAGTATTGGCGCTGGTTGCCTTATTTAGCACTAAAGCTCACAAATTATCTACACTTTTCATAACTTTCTGTCCGTCTTCGTTTCTGTTTTCTAATTTCTATGACCCCTGTTTATATCCTAGCACAGTAATGATTGAACGTTTAAGAAACTTCAGTATTGGAGAATCGAATTTGGTGATTCTCTGACCACACTGCGTGATCTGCTGACCTGCTGCTGTCGATTTATCCAAGTTGCCCAGACGACAATTGTTGCTGCTTGCCTTAAGTTGAGTATTGCAGATCATACATAGGGACAAACTAATTTAATTCCGCGATGCTAAAGTATTGTGATGATCCAATTGTAAGGTTTTAGTATGTTTTCTGCCATTTAAATATTTCGCCTTTACTGTACCAGGACAAAGATGCATGAGCCCGCTGCACGAGTAGTGGGTAAAATCCTTGACTTTGTGCTTAACGTTATGTGCAGTGCTTTTGGTAGTTTGTCAACCGTGCGGGGCAGTCTTTTAGAGGTTTAGTAGTGAGCGGTTGCGTATCAGAGAAGCTCTGATGTTTGTGAATCTGGAAGAAATTATCTGGAATACTTTCTTATAGGGATGAAAGATTGTTTGAAAAGATATCTTCTTGACTATATGGATGGAGATGTATTTCGGAGGAATATTTCAAGTTAACAATGGACGCACAAGAATGAAGTGTTTATTTGTCGTAATCATTAACTGACGAAAATCTTTGTTCCTTAGATAACTAATAACATTCATGATTTGTATTAATTTGATCTCGTTTAAATGTCTGTAATTTTTGCAATGAGATAATCTCGAAATTGTCAGAATCATCTCATACAGTACAGTCATTTTTAATAATAATCAGAGTTTAATTTTTTAAGAAAGCTTTCCTTTAGAGTGAAACCCTCCTCAATCATTCTTGGTAAAGTTTTAAATATTTTGTCGTCTGTGGGTTGCACCTTACGCCATAAGCAGCCGCAGATTGTTTATGAGACACAAATAAACGTTAAGTAGCAATTTCATTATTTTTCTTTAGCTGCTGCTTTTGCTGATTTCAATTTGCTTTCGAGAATGTCAGTACACCAGACACAAAATGACTGAGCATAAGGTAAGTTACTTTTCTTTCAGGCAGATATCACTTTGCGTTCTTGTGAGCAAACAGTATGTAGTCAGAATTTTCAGGTGTCGTGCTAAGTAAGCAGATTAATTTACAGCGAGCAGTGTAGGTAATCTTAAAAAAGTTATTTCCTTCCTACTTGAGCAGTATTTTACTTCGTGAACATTTGAAGTCAGGCATTGCATTTCATGTACGTAACTTCCATAACGTACTTCAGTATTGAGTTTCAGTGAAGTAGTTTTCACTGAGTACACATTTATTTTCTTTTGGGATTTAATCAGAATCATTTGATTTGTTTCAAATTCAACATTTCACTAAGATTAAAGTTTTGTTTCGCAGCACTGCTCACAAGCACAATACAGTGCCAACTAACAGTCACTATTGCTCAGCACTTGAATGCGATATCTAAATCACACGTTACACGAGCAGAAGTTTTTGAAAAAGAATGTTCAGTATTTTATATATAGATAAATTTCATAGAAAGCTTATAACTTATTGCTATGCTAGAATGTAAAGAGAAATTAAAAAAACACATTAACAAAAAAGAAGAAGAACTGAAATGAGACAAGCCGTGTGCTTTAGTGTCGGATAAAGAAAATAGCACTAACTCTTCTGCAGTACAAGCTCCATAACACAGGTCGGCGGTACTCAGCGATCTTTGGCCGTGGTCGGCTGACGTCGCAACTCGAACATTTCCACCAATAATTGTTCACCAGTTTCGACTAGATAAACATGTTTACGTCTGAAAATTGACTTGAGTCTTCATAACGTCCGACGATGACACTCACAGGAGGAAGCGAAGTGTTGAGCGCCGAAAAATATCATAGACTGTTTTCCATAAAAGCAATTTAGAGAAGAAATTTCTATGGAGTGAGCATTCAGATTCGCAGAATGAAATTTTTGTCTCCAAAATATATCGATTTCTACAGTCACGTAACTATGGCAAAGCGTAAGGTTTGCCTGTAACGTTTTGCAGATTTCGAATGTTAATACATCGCTAGTACAGGTATGTGTCAGTTCAGATACAGATAAGTGCTGCAGTTCAGATATCTTTTATCTAATTTTTTCGCTTCATTATAGGACAAGAAGGGGCAGCTACCACTATTCATTAGGCTTTTTCGACCTAACGAATCTCTATTCTAATAAATTATGCTGCGGTATCATTGTGAAATAGGTTTCTAGTGCGCCAATTTGAAAGTGTCCCGAAAATACTCTAATTTGGACCTATAAGATGCAGCAATTAGCAAATATTTTTGAGGCGGAAATCCAGCAATTCTTAATTTCTGTTACAATATTCTTAATACCTGTTCATTAAAATAGTAAGTACACAGAACAAATAACCACGTTGAAATAACTTTATGACTGCTGTGAAATAAACACATTGGTTTTGAAAACTGAATAATACGAATGAAATGTGTCAGACTGTATAAATAAGCATTATCTGCGTGTGAAAACTGCTCGAAATGTGTGTACACTCAACAGACTGACTGACAGCACATTACCACACAAAGAAATTTTTCTAATAGGGTCAGTGTTCTGTGAGGATACATGTCGTTGATGTGTCTGCAGTATCTGGAGCCATCTTGGAGTTGCGCTAAGATCATTGCCTAACCTAACAGATTTGATACAACTGGAGGCACCCAGTGCTGCCGGTCTTTGGAGAGATGAGTAACCAGAACTCATCCTGTAGGGGGTATCAGTGGTGGCTCGATTTCTGGGAAGTTGGGCGAAGGACGGTCGGGTAGATAAGAGTTGTGATCGACTAGGTTGTCTTGCAGAGAGGTGCGGTAGGAGGCTGAGAATAATGTGAGTACCTCACCTAGCAGATGACAACCAGAAGATTTCGCATTCGCACATCTGCTGGACCAGCAGGCGACAACGTGATCGCCACAAGAGGTCACTGGCCCTGTGGACCCACTTGCATCCATGGGTCATGTGGCTGCAAATAGACGTGGCTGTATCCTGGCGCCTTCATGATATTTAGGTCGGCACTCAGCCTGTGCCAGACAGTTTATTCCTAACAAGCTGCCTAGGTCAGGTGACGACTGCAGTAGCGGTTTGTCAGTCAGAATCTCGCTAAGGAACCATCAGGATATTCGATGCGTTATTCCAGCCAACAACCTGTGCTGCACTGCATGGCTCAGCCAGTGTCACCGGACTTTAGCAAGACAGGGCCGTACACCCGGGTCTTTTTCGTTTCAAAATGATTCCAGAAATTGACTTTGGTATTTCTTGGGCCATCAGTCCCACAAACAATTATTGTGACATTCAGCCGGCCGGTGTGGCCGAGCGGTTCTAGGCGCTTCAGTCTGGAACCGCGCGACCGCTACGGTCGCAGGTTCGAATCCTGCCTCGGGCGTGGATGTGTGTGATGTCCTTAGGTTAGTGAGGTTTAAGTAGTTCTAAGTCTAGGGGACTGATGACCTCAGATGTTAAGTCCCGTAGTGCTTGGAGCCATTTGATTTGTGTCATTCAAATGCAGCTCTGACTTAACAACATACTGTCAATGTGAATTCATATTTTGTGACGGTGTTACATTTGTTCTGTGTGAAAATAAACCCTTTTTCTCTAGTTTCAAACCTTAAATGCTTTTTATTAACGGATATAAAACAACATATTATGAGCCCAGTTCGCCAGTATTACTCAAAACAGTGGTGTATTTGAAACGAAGAAACCTATATGTGTCTTCGTTACGTCAAGATACAAATATAGAACGCTGGCACTATGTGTTCCTTCAGTGCTAATTCGTTGCCATGAATCGAGAAACTAAAAGGAAGAGAAAATTAAAACGCATCACAGTTTGCAATAAAAACGTATTTGCAGCACGAACAACTGTGGCAGTGCAAAACGGGCAAGATCACAGAGGATGAGATTTAAAAATGTGCTGCAAGGGCTACAATAATGTTGCCAGTTGCCCTTCTATTGGTGTGCAGCAACGGTGCACTTCAACTGCAAAAGAAGTACGTAAGAATGGAGCTAAACATATCCTAATTGTGATTGATGATTTTTCTAGAAAGATTATTTTTTTACATTGTCAACACTGAATATCAAGTACCTAACATTACGCTCGATTTTAAAAGGTTTGTAGAGAATCGGATAGATTAAAGGCCTTTTATCTTACAAACTGATAATGGAAAGTAATATGTACACGAAAGACTGGCGAAATTCTTAAAGGACGAAGGAGTTGAAACATCAAACCACAGTTCTACACACTACAGAACAAAATGATCTAGCAGAGAGATACCATAGAACTATCGTGCAAAATGCGAAATATGTGTCGTTTCATGGGAATCACCGGCGAAATTTTAGGGAGAAGCAGTCTTCACCGCGCTTCATCTATTAACAGATCACCAACAAAAGATCTGAGCATCTAGACGCCAGAATAAGCATTCTCAGGTAATATACCCGTCATCATACACATGAGATTATTAAGTAGTACTGCATATTACGACTACAAACCGTGAATCAATAGGCGCAAATGGTACACAAAAATGTGTTGAGTGAATACTTGTAGGGCATTAAGAAGAAAGCAAAGAGTACTAGTTGTTACAACCCGTTCAACAAAAAATTATAAACTCCAGTGACGTAATCTTTAAGAATAATCAATTCAGAAGAGTAATGACAATCCAGGAACATCTAACCATTCGCTGGAACCAAACCAAGTATTTCTTCCAGCGAAAGATAAAGAGAAAAATGGAACGTGATCAGAAGAAATCGAGTCACAATTAGACAACACTGAGTCACAAGACGACCCAAGGGGCGTCAGGTAGGACAGTACTATTTAAGAAAAATCGGGCTCAGTCGAAATAAAACAAGATTCCAAACCATCTCCATAAGTACTCCGATCTTCCCGAATACTAAGATCAGATAATAAGGACTATTATATGCATTATAACACAAAAGATGCACAAGAGCCGTCAACTTTGGAAGAAGCAATGCTGTTTAACAATTCACAGAAATGGCTTCATGCAATTAAAAAAAAATTAAAATCACACGTAGAAAATCCAACACAGGAGTCGGCAGTCCTGCCTCCAGGGAAAGAAAAGCTATTGACGCCAGGTGGGTCTTTAAGACGAAAAGAGACTAAGAAGGGCAAATAATTCGCCATAAAATTGGTAGTTGAGAGATATGCTCGAGGCAAAAGTTTACGCTACAAAAAAACATATGCCTCGATAATACGATACAACTCACTCTGGTATTTATTTAAACTAGCTGCTAAACATGACTCGGACATTGATCATTGCGGTGTCAAAATTCTAATAGTTAACTAACGGACAAGAACAGCAAAAGGCAAAAGCAT
Source organism: Schistocerca nitens (assembly GCF_023898315.1). Taxonomy (NCBI): domain Eukaryota; kingdom Metazoa; phylum Arthropoda; class Insecta; order Orthoptera; family Acrididae; genus Schistocerca; species Schistocerca nitens. The sequence goes on along the minus strand of NC_064617.1, from coordinate 425,596,207 downwards.
TAAAAGACTTAAGAAAGTGGTCTACGGACTTAAACAGATAAGTTGCTGTTGGAACATCAAGCTGCATACAGCTCTACTAAGTTTGAATTTCTGTAGGTCCATAGTTAAATCCTACGTTACCACTAAAATCAAGAAAGAGAATATATGTACCTAGTAGCAGTTTACGTAAACGATTTGCCGATATTTTGTAAAAATCTGCAACAACAAATTACCGTTAAAGAGAGTCTAAAGGAACAATTTAAACTAGAGGGCCTTGGAGAAATACCGATTGCCTACAATTCCAGCAACGAGAGATCTCAGCCGTGGACTTATATCGATGGACCAGATAATCATAAAAATGAAACTTTAGAAAAATATAATACGCAAGACTACAATCCGGTTTCCACACTGTTATATAATATCCAAGTATGAATTCATGAAAACAGTCGAAAGACAGAGAAAGGAAAGACTTCGATGAAGAATGTCCCATTCAGAGACACTATAGATAGCCTAATATATGAGCAATTAGATATAAGAGCAGATCTTCCAAACACAATTGAATTTGTATGTTGGTTTAATAATAACCGAGCCGAGCGGAGTAGCCAACCGGTTTAGGGCGACATGTCACGGATTGCGCAGCCCCTTCCGTGGAGGTTCGAGTCCTCTCTCGGGCATGGGTGTGTGTGTTGTTCTTAGCATAAGTTAGTTTAAGTAGTGTGTAAGTCTAGGGACCGATGACCTTAGCCGTTTGGTCCCTCAGGAATTCACACACACACACACACACACACACACACACACACAAACCCGAACAATACAACAATGGCAAGCTGTGAAAAAATCGGAGAGGAATTAAAGATTTCAAATGACAATTTTCTAAAGATGAGCACCATAACATACAGAATACACTGATACTAACTGGAGTTGGGACACTGGAGACAGATCATCGACCACTGTTCCCAGTTTAGGTCACAAGGTGCAGGAATTTTATGGAAAAGTGAAAAACAACCAACAGTAGCTCTCTCGACGACAGAAGCAGAGTACATGGCATCAACTTCCATCTGTATGGAAGCACTTTAGCCGCAACGGCTACAAGCAGAAGTGAAGTATCCTCTTCCGCAGAAGGCCAGATTAAATTGTTATGTGAGAACAAATGTGCAATTAAGCTGTCAAAGACAAGTGGGGTACGAAGATCTCACTAAACACTTTAATACGAGGCATTATTTCATCACGGAAAAACGTGATTCAGAAGAAATAACGGAGGAGCAAATTTCAACGAACGGAATGCTCGCAGAAATTATTGACAGAACTACTGTCGAGCACCAGGTATCATCATCTAACCCAAGAATTGAGACTGCAAGGTTAAAGTAGTAAGAGGCATGGCTTCCAATGGGGGTATTCGAAATTATGAATTAGAATCCCTGCCTCTACTAGAAAAAACGTCTTTGGCACTGTTGCTACTTCTTTTGTTAGGACGCTTTCTCGTAGATATTCTGTGCTTTTACATTTTGCAATAGTTCGTACATTCGCATTGTTTGTGGAAATAAACACTTTTTTTCATTTTCAAACCTTAACCGGTTTTTAAAGGATAAAAAATAATATCAACTTAAGAATAACAGAAGGCATTCTATTAACTTTCGAAGCCTTTCGTTAGAATATAATTTGCAATTATGTAAGAACTGAACCTTTTCATGGATTCAGATTTGAACCCATGTAGTATTCCACTGTTACCGTTAGCGGCGGGAGTCCTTTTGCATAGTAAGAAAAGTAAAAAATGTTTCAGTTTGTCCAGGTAATTATTTTTGCATTAGCAGCGACTGACAAGGCAGAGCTATTGCTTACCCTGGCTTCCCTCTTTTGTCGTACATATCGTTGGAAGAAGGGGAAAAACAAAAAGCAAATAATGTAATATTAACAGTTTGCTTGGAAATATTATAGAAAGCAGATGTGTTGTTTGGAAGGTCCAACAGCACATGTAATGTTCAAAATGGTTCAAATGGCTCTGAGCACTATGGGACTTAACATCTGAGGTCATCAGTCCCCTACTTAAACCTAACTAACCTAAGGACATCACACACATCCATGCCCGAGGCAGGATTCGAACCTGCGACCGTAGCGGTCTCGCGGTTCCAGACTGAAGCGCCTAGAACCGCTTGGCCACCACGGCCGGCACATGTAATGTTATTGTAAAATTAACACTGACTTAATACAAAGATAAATAATGAGTTTTGCTTTTATGTACTGGCCATTAAAACTGCTATACCAAGAAGATGACGTGCTACAGACGCGAAATTTAACCGACAGGAAGAAGATGCTGTGATATGCAAATGATTAGCTTTACAGAGCATTCACGCAAGGTTGGCGCCGGTGGCGACACCTACAACGTGCTGACACGAGGAAAGTTTCCAACCGATTTCTCGTACACAAACAGCAGTTGACCGGCGTTGCCTGGTGAAACGTTGCTGTGATGCCTCGTGTAAGGAGGAGAAATGCGTACCATCACGTTTCCGACTTTGATAAAGGTCGGATTGTAGCCTATCGCGATTGCATCTTATCCGCATGGCTGTAACGGATCGTGCAGCCACATCTTGATCCCTGAGTCAACAGATGCGTTTGCAAGACAACAACCATCTGCACGAACAGTTCGACGACGTTTGTAGCAGCATGGACTATCAGCTCGGAGACCAAGGCTGAGGTTACTCTTGAAGCTGCATCACAGACAGGAGCGCCTGCGATGGCGTACTCAACGACGAACCTGGGTCCACGAATGGCAAAACATCATTTTTTCGGATGAATCCAGGTTCTGTTTACAGCATCATGATGGTCGCATCCGTGTTTGGCGACATCGTGGTGAACGCACATTGGAAGCGTGTATTCGTCATCGCCATACTGGCGTATCACGCGGCGTGATGGTATGGGGTGCCATTTGTTACACGTCTCGGTCAACTCTTGTTCGCATTAACGGCACTTTGGGCAGTGGACGTTACATTTCAGATGTGTTACGACCTGTGGCTCTACCCTTCATTCGATCCCCGCGAAACCCCACATTTCAGCATGATAATGCACGACCGCATGTTGCAGGCCCTGCGCGGGCCTTTCTGGATACAGAAAATGTTCGACTACTGCCCTGGCCAACACATTCTCCAGATCTCTCACCAATTGAAAACGTCTGGTCAATGGTGGCCAAGCAACTGGCTCGTCACAATACGCCAGTCACTACTTTTGATGAACTGTGGTTTCGTGTTGAAGCTGCTTGGGCAGCTTTACCTGAACACGCCATCCAAGCTCTGTTTGACTCAATGCCCAGGCGTATCAAGGCCGTTATTACGGCCAGAGGTGGTTGTTCTGGGTACTGATTTCTCAGGATCTATGCACCCAAATTGCGTGAAAATGTAATCACATGTCAGTTCTAGTATAATATATTTGTCCAATGAAGACCCGTTTATCATTTGCATTTCTTCTTGGTGTAGCAATTTTAATGGCCAGTAGTGTAATAAAGTGCAGATACGCACGTCACCCTGCGTCGGACACTACAATTACTACTGCAGAATATTTGAACCATTTACCAGTAAATGTTTGATCGGTCATTTGTTATTACCACAAGGCTTTAAAATTGTTACATGTGGGCCTCAATAAAATTCCTTTTGCACAAGAGCCCTTGGTTAAGGCTGCTTTCCGCTGCGAACGTAGACCTTCATGACTGATTCATTTTAGGTGACTTTGCTGTCGCTTAGATGCTCTGCAAGTAACAAGTCAAAGAGTGGGAGAGAGGGAGGGAGACGTAACCGAAGTTTCACTAACTCAACTGCGAGACAGCCACGTCGTATTTGCATCAGAAATTTGAACGTTTATTCCACCTCTTCAGAGGCGCAAAGCCGAAGTTGTGCGGCGGGCGACGAATCGGCTTCCGGAAATTAGGCGACAACTTGGAGAATAAATAGCGGGCGCTGCGTTGTGGACGACTCTCACGTCCGGCGGCGCCGGCAGCGCCGCGGCGCCGTCTCATGTTTACGACGACGGCCGCCAGAGGCCATATCCGTAGATGGGAGACAATCCCGTGAACGACGACCCCGTTTCTCTGGCAGACCGACGTCGCCTCCCAAAGCGGATAGACGTCACTGGCAAGTGCTGAGCGGATGGTGAATGTGCGTGACGCACCGGAAGACTCTACTCGGGATGTTTATTCACGCACCTACACGCTCTGCTCTTTCAACTTAGACCGCAGCAAAAACATAATCCTTAACAGCAACGACTCTTTCACAACAAGGCCACACGCCTTACAAAAGTAATTCTACTATCGCATGATTTCTTGTGCCAGAACGGAATTCAAAAGCAGAAACCTGATAGAGTTTCGTAGTACGAGTACACTCCTCTTTGGTTTTGGGTGTTACAGTTTTTGACCGTTATGTCTTTCATTTTTTCTCGTTTTGTACAAAATTCATTATAGTCTACTTCCCCGGTAACGAATCAGCTGTTTTGAATTTTACTGTGGAATCAAGTAATAGTCCGCCACTGACATGAATCAGAACCATTACTAAAAGCTCACTGACGTCTTCGTCACTGGCCGTTGTAGCCGAGGGGTTCTAGGCGCTTCAGTCTGGAACGGCGCGACCGCTACGGTCACAGGTTCGAATCCTGCCTCGGGCGTGGATGTGTGTATTGTCCTTAGGTTAGTTAGGTTTAAGTAGGGGACTGATGACCTCAGATGTTAAGTCCCATAGTGCTCAGAGCCAGTCATCGTCACTAAACGTTCCCGATAACTAATCATATTGTCTCATCACATCTCTCCTGTCCTATCTTTCCTAAAATTTTACTTCCCTTCTTTTATTTATCCTTAGACTATGCTACTTGCAACCAGTTATTCTGTGGTGTCACCGCTAGACACCACACTTGCTAGGTGGTAACTTAAATCGGCCGCGGTCCTGTAGTACATGTCGGACCCGCGTGTCGCCACTGTGTATTCGCAAACGTAGCGCCACCACAGGGCAGGTGACAAGACACGGACTTGACCTCGCCCCAGTTGTACGGACGACATAGCTTGCGACTAGACCTACCAAGTATTCCTCTCATTTGCCGAGAGACAGATTAAATAGCCTTCAGCTAGTCCATCGCTACTACCTAGCAAGGCGCCATGTGTATCATTGCTAATTGCTTGCTACTATGCAAGAGATGTATTTCAACAAGAACAAGACTACATTAAAGTTAAGTATATTAAAATCTCTCTTCTTTTCTTTATAGTTTTTCATCCAGTCTCCTGTTTCAGAATTTACGCCCGTCTGCGTTAGTTTCGCGTGCACCTAGCCACTCATTGTGTCGAGACCTTAGGGAATCGACACAACATATTCCTTACAGTTTCTCTGCCTATTTCACATCCCCTCTCCCTCTCCCCTTCCAAAATGAAACCCCACTTATTCTAAAAGGAGAAGATTCTTTATTGCATATTTAGATAGTAAAAACAGCGTATGGTAATCCTCTTTAATCAATTAGTTCTGCGAAAGTAACGTAGGGCTACGACTTCCAATCAATGATAATCATCCCTAGAGTCATGTTTGATTATTCAGAACATTTTGTGTTTGTTATGTTGATAATTATCATGTTACGTCCGTTTAATTACAGCTGAATAAAACGATTTTTTTGTGCCGTACTCGTTTCGCCATTGGTTTTTGAAAAGCCTCGTCAGCGGCCTGGAATATATACGTATTTGTGTTTATACTATTTTGTTTTCCATATTAGACATTGTGCATTGAAGTTAGAAACAATTCTGACATTTTCTAAACTTCTGTGACGTAGTAATAGCTTAACTTTCCACTTACAGAGTTGTAGATGCTGCCCTACATCTATTCGTGTTTTAGTTTTAAAGCTAGTCTTCTGCTGACTTTCACTCCAATTTCCATTGGTACAGTACTTAGAAATGAACATTCATCTACTTCACGTTATGTTTTGCATCTTGTTTCAATGTGTGTTTATGATATCTGTGGTCAGTGTGTGTCTGTGAAATGGTGTTTGTTTTAATATTATTATATGCGTATATGCATATTGTTTTATAACGTTGGGTGCATGTGCATGTGTGTGTGTGTGTGTGTGTGCGTGTGTGTGTGTGAATTTGTATTTGTTTTAGTATGGTACTGTTCCTTGTTTTTTAATTCACTTATTATTTTTTACTAGCATTAGCAGAAAATCTGTGTTGAAATGTGTCTGGCCTTTTACCACCTGTTTGTTCTCTGCAATGGTTTTGTGTATATGGTAGCTTTCTGCATTGCGTGAGGCATTTGGTTATTTATCCTGACGGTTTTCACGTTTGTTCTATTTTGGTAGGATGATGGTTATGGTGCCTGAAGTGCTCTGCGAATGTGGAATGGTTTTCTTCATACTTGCAACACCTTGCATGTTCTTTGTGTTATGTTTCAGAATTCCTACGCGTCATTTCTATGTATACTGCATTACAACTTTGATATTTAAGTATGCATATTCCCGTTCCCTGGAATTTGTCCCTCATGATTGCTAGTTGACTTAAATTTGTTTAGAGACTGCAAATATGTCATATTTATTATTTTGTTATGGATGTAAGATGTTTTTTTTTAATGGTAGATCCTTTTATCGGGCTAGTTTCACGGGTTTGCCCGTCGTCGGCAGTATCTTCACATGACCTATTTGCAATTCCTCCGAGTTACAGTATGCCAGTTATACAAGACTTTTTTTGCAGAGTTTTATGTGTTGTATGGACATCCTGTTTCTTTATTATGTTTGCCTTCTGTCTTACTTTATGTGTTTAGGTCATAGTGTACCATTTACTTCGTTTTTATACTGTATTGTCATGGTGTACATGAGTTTTCCTGTATTCTGGATATGTGGAATGAGTAGTGTTTGTTTTGTTCTTGCTTTTTAATTTTTTGATTGAGTGTGTATATCACATGTATGTCACATTCATTATTTCAAGCTGTTTGTGTGATTATATGCAAATCTTTTTCGTAATTTCTCTTGTTGAGTAGAATCCTTTTTTTCTGTGTAACATGTGCCTAAGTGCTTCTAGGTGTGGAGTAGTTGGGTGTGAAACATATTATTGCGTCTGTGACGATTTGCATTTTCCTGTATTAGTGTTACGTCAAGAAAATTTATTTGTTCTTCTTTTTCTTTTTGAGTGTGTGAAATTCATATTATTATGTGCTTTGCTGATTTCTGAATGGAGTTCATCTATCTATTTTTTTCTTTTGGTTCATTTATCAGACAAATAATGTGATTCACATATCTGTACCAAAAACGGATTTCATCAGTTGCTATCTTTCCAGATATCTGGTTTTCTAAATGGCTGATAAAATATTGGCTAATATTCCTGATACTGGGGGTCCTATGTATAGCACATCGCTTTGCGGGTAATATTCATCGTCATAGTTTTGTTCAGTGATCACTCTAAGTATACTTATTATTTTTATTATTGCTTCTGTTGTAAGGTTGCTGTAGGATGGAGATTTTATTCTATGATTTCTATTATTTCCTTGATGCCTTGCTGTCAAATGAATCAGTTATTCTGTGTGTGGTACATCTGTGTCCTGTATGTGTTCTATTAGGTATACTGTGTTTTTCAAGTATCTTGGGGCTTCCCCGAATCTTATAACTAGTGTCATGGGTATGCTGTGTGTATGTATACTAGGTCAACCATGGAGTGTCAATATGGGCTCTTCTGTATATTGTAGCATTTCTGTCTATCAGTGAGAGTATGTTTCAATTTTTAAACTTTTTTTTTCATTCGCCTGAAATCATGTGGTTGGGTCTGATTTCAATGTTTGTGTGGTGGTCGACCATGGAGTGTCAATATGGGCTCTTTTGTGTTATGTAGTATTTCTAACAGTGAGAGTTTGTTTCAGTTTTTAAACTGTTTTTGTTTTTCATTCGTCTGAAATCATGTGGTTGGGTCTGATTTCAATGTTTGTATGGTGTAGGCACTTGTGTAGTCAATGGTTTTTATTATGTGTTGTTCTTTGTTCATGAGTACTGTTACATTTCCTTTATCTACCTCAATTATTGAAAAGTTATTCGTTATTAACTTTTGTTTCAGTTTTCTCAACTGGCTGTCCCTATGTGGCTATTCTTATTATGTTTCTGCTATGTTTGTTTTATTATGCTTCTTATTTCTCTTTTGACTAAGTCTCCTCTCAGCCCAAAATTCACTTTACTACTGTTTTGTTTTTGTCATGTGTAAGGATGTGTTTTCTGTGTGTTGGTTATTTAAACTGCTGCTGGTCAATGTTTCAGCTCTGTTGATAGTATCAGTTTTTCTTTCTCATGCAGTTCTATCTTTGTCATGATTGCTAAAGACGGGTGATATGTGTGATAGTGTCCCTGTGACTTCCCATTTTGAGTTAATTTTGTGCTTGTGTCTCTGTTTATGCTTATTTGCATGTGTTTTACTGCTGTGTACGTGTGGCGTTCAGTTTTTTCTGTCAATGTCACAAGGAGCGTGGGGTTTCCTATGTGCCGTGCTAACTCTAAATAAGTCTCATACAGTACCATATTCACCTGACTATTTTTTTCGAATATAGCGTCTTGATTTCATTTACGAACCATCACATTTCTGCATATAGTTTTGAGTTTGGTGTCAATGTAAAACTGCTTTTAACCTATACATTTATATAATATGAAATTAAGCTGTTCCTCTTGCAAATTGGGTTGAATTTTGTGTGCTGCACTTCTTATCTCGTTACAACCTTAGATATCACTCTATTGGCGTACCTTCACCACAAACCCTTCTTCTTGTACTTTATCTATCATGGGACTATATACAAAATTCTTATAAGGCGATCCAATATTATCATAAAACACAAGTGTGTTATAAGAATTTTGTATGTATATTTAAGTCCAAATTTAGGTTTCTGTTCCTATTTCTGTACAATTTTAATTTCATTATCAAGTTTTTCGTTTATTTCTGTGGGAGTAAACAGCGCCACAGTACCAGTACAGCTCCGGGCTGGTGGCAGTTCCCGGTAGTAACGCCATCTCTCCATCAATTGAGTACTGATGATGAGGACTGTCACATGTGTATGTCTACTTTTTGAATGGTCTTTGTAATATATTTTGTATATTTAACCTTAATGATTTCGTCAATTACGTTTGTGCTTACGGCTCTATATTTTTGGTTGACAGACGTTCTTATGATGCGCTGCTCTCGATATACGTCAATACAATAAATGAATTTTGAACAACAAGTGACCAGTTCAATCTAGTTACCTATTCAGCAGTGGCATAAGTCTTCCCAAATTTACGTCGTGGTCACAGGGCTCCTGTTCGACTTGATGTGCCGCCCTACATTGGATATATTGATGGCCATACACTCACAATAGGACACTCGTGAAGAAATGGTGGACAGAAATATGGAAACACAGCTTGGACATACAGGTTGACAATTATTGAACTATATGAAAAAAACGTAAATTAGTTACAAACTACGGCGTGCACACACTTTATTCAACATATATAAACATTACTACAGATATTTGGATTTAGGTTATGGTATGTTCGATATGCCTGCCATCATTGGCGATGATGTGGTGCACATGAATAGCGAAATTCTGCATGATCCTCTGAAGTGTGGGACCGTCGATGCTGTCCATGACCTCGTGCATGGTTCTTTTCAACTCAGCAATGGTTTTGGGGTTATTTCCGTACACCCTCTCTAATATAACCCCACGAAAAGAAGTCGCATGTGTTCAAATTCGGAGAATATGGGGGCCAATCGAGGTCCTTGCCAGTGGCCTCTGGGTACCCCAGAGCCAGGATGCTGTCCCCAAAGTGCTCCTCCATGACATCAAAAACTCTACTGCTTTGATGTGGTCGAGCTCCGTCTTGCATGAACCACGTGTTGTCGAAATCAGGTCACTTTGGATAAAGGGAATGAAATCGCTTTCCACACCTTCACGTACCATTCGGTGGTCACAGTGCCTTAAGGTATATCGCATCGAGTATTCCGTGACTGGGCATTGCACACCGCACAGTCACCCGTTGAGGGTGAAGAGACTTCTCGATCGTGAAATGCGGATTTTCTGTCCCCCAAATGCACCAATTTTGCTTATTGACGAACCCATTCAGATGAAAGTGGGCTTCGTCGGTAAACCAAACCATGCATGCGCATACTGATTCCCATCATTTCCCACAGCCAATCGTGCAAAGTCCTAAGAGAAACCTTTCAGAAGTTATGATGAAGTTATTTCATATAGACCTAGTTCAATAACTGTCACCCTATAAATACAGATGCCACCCAAGCCTGTTGGTTTCACCGTTCTATTTGACTACGAACAGTACCTGTGCAATGTCCTCAGTAAGTTACAAGTGTCAGTCGTGGCCAGAGCAGTGTTCTGTGTAATTGTGAGGGCGTTGTGTTGGAGCTAAGTACTTTCGAACGTGGGAAAATTGTTGGTGCTAATATACTGCGTGCTTCTGTAACAAAGGGAGCCGAAGTGTTTGGTGTTTCAAAAAAGTTCAAATGTGTGTGAATTCCTAAGGACCAAACTGCTGAGGTCATCGGTCCCTAGTCTTACACATTACTTAAAATAACTTAAAGTAACTTATGCTAAGAACAACACATACACCCATGCCCGAGGGAGGACTCGATCCTTCGGCGGAAGGAGCTGCGCAGTCCGTGACATTGCGCCTCAAACCGCACGGCTGTGTTTGAAAAGGCACCGTATCGAAGAGTTATGCCGTATACATGAAAGCGGAAAACATCATCCGCTAAGTCAAAAAGCGGACGCAAGAGTGTGTTGAGTAATCGTGGCGGACTGTCGTTGAAGAGGATTGTGACAAAAAGTACGAGGACGACAGCTGCAAAAGTCATTGCAGAACGGAATGTCGCACTGGCGAACCCTGTCAGCACCAAAATAACACGAACGGGAGATCCATAACCAGGCAACCGCAGAGCTAGCTGGAACTCCAGAACCACTCATCAGGAGTGAAAACAGGTAAACGTGATGCTGGAGCCATAAAATCTGGACTAGTGATTTGGTCAGACGAATCCTGTTTCATACTATTTCCAATTTCCGGCTGAGTTTACGTCCCAAGAGTGAAACATGGCAAGGTTCGGTGATAATTTAGGCAGCCATATAGTGGTATTCCATGGACCGCATGACTGTTCTACAAGGTCGGATTACTGCCAAGGGTTATGTGACCACTTTGGCTGATCAGGTTCACTGCAAGGTACAATGTTAATTCCCCAGTGGTTGATGCTGTTTTCAAAGAGGACAGGGCTCCTTCTCACCGAGCCAGCATCGTCCTGAACTGGTTTTATGGGTGCTAGGATGAACTGTCGCATCTCCTCTGGCCACCACAATCAACAGACCTCAGTATTATTGAGCCTTTGTGGTCTACTTTCGAGAGAAGGGCGCGTGATCGCTATACACTTCCGTCATCGTTACTTGAACTTGCCACTATTTTGCAGAAATAACCGTATAAGTTCCCTTGTAAACCATACACGACCTGTATTTATCCATTCCGAGGTTACTAGAAGTTCTTTTGAGTACCAACTATTTTCCTACACCGTATTACGCATGGTAATGTGTTGTGCTTTTGGTGTTTCCATTTTTCGTCCATCCGCTGCAAATCACCTCAGTGTTGAAGTTTCGCCATGGACCGTATCCACTAGTTGCTAGTTGCCACTTAACATTTTATTAATTATAAGAAGTGACGAATGCATCTACAGAAGAGTGTCGCCGCTGTCCCGCGGGTTTCTGATCTGTTGGACAAGTGGACTGCTGGCTGTTCCACTGCTGCTGCTCTTAATCGTGTACTCTTTCTTTCCTTCCACACAAAATCCCTACTCCTTGTTTTGGTACTGAAGCACGTTTTTGACAAGTACTTAAATGGTTACTGTATTTAACTATGCTACCGTTTTGCTATGCAGTTCATCATTGCATAGAAATTCACTCTTGCATTTTCATATTCGTAATTGCTTTCCAGTAATCAGAATCATGGCGTTAAAACGATGGTAATTTATTAAGAGCGTACGAAAGCAAAATTTCTGCGTTTAACACCTGAGCTAAATTCGAGTGTGGGGTTTTTAAATACGCTTCTAAATTATTTCCCCAAAGTCTCGTAAACGAGCAAGCTCGTTTCGATTAAGAAGGTTGGTTGATTGGTTGATTTGGATGAAGGGACCAAATAGCGAGGTCATCGGTCCCATCGGATTAGGGAAGGACGGGGAAGGAGGTCGGCTGTGCCCTTTCAAATGAACCTTCCCGGCATTTGCCTGGAGCGATTTAGGGAAATCACGGAAAACGAAAATCAGGTTGGCCGGACGCGGGTTTGAATCGTCGTCCTCCCGAATGCGAGTCCAGTGTGCCAAGCATTGCACCACCTCGCTCGGTGATTAAGAAGGAGTGAAAAGTAAGATTAATTGAAAAAGTGTACATCTACATACATACTCCGCAAGCTGCCATAAAGTGTATGATAGATGGTACCTTATATCACTAGTAGTCATTCTCTCTCTTGTTCCACTAGCAAATTGAGCGAGACAAAAACGATTGTCCACACGCCTTTGCAGCAGCCCACATTTCTCTTAACTCGTCTTCGCGCAACTTAAGGCAAATGTACGAATGTGAGTTGAAAAATAGTGCCTCCAATTTTTTATGTGATAACTTTTAATTAAAAAAAGCAAATGTTATCAAAATTCTACGTTTTTAGTCTTCTTGTGTACGTAGTTATTTCACCACAGCGACGAACACATTCATCCCAACAAGAGACCTATTTGTTGATACCACCACTGTGGAAGATTTAACTTTGTTGATGGAGCCACAATGAAAGAGAAGTCCTCGGAGATGTTCTTTAAGTTCTGGAAACAGATGAAAATCGGAGAGGGCCAAGTCGGGACTGTGAGGAGAATGATCGATGAGAGTGAACCCAGGGCGTGGGACTGTAGTAGCGCTCATGTGTGGTTTGGCGTCGTCAAGCTGAAAGGGAGGGTCCTCCATATGCAGACAAACTCTTCAGATTCGTGGTTTCGGTTTTAGAAGTCTGTTTTTCATTCACCGACGTTGTTACATCACACACCGCCGTTTCACAAACTACAATTCAGAGCCCTTTAGAGGCAAAGGGACGCAACATCCGTCAGCGAAGTAATACGCATGACGTGTAATACCTTAACTGATATTGAGTACAGAATATAAAAAAGGGAGGCATTACTTTTCAGCCTGTCCTCGTATGTCGGAAACAGTAAAATTGTTCTGAGTCAGCTGCAAATACTAGTTCTCTAAGCCGGCCGGAGTGGCCGTGCGGTTCTAGGCGTGACAGTCTGGAACCGAACGACCGCTACGGTCGCAGGTTCTAATCCTGCCTCGAGCATGGATGTGTGTGATGTCCTTAGGTTAGTTAGGTTTAATTAGTTCTAAGTTCTAGGCGACTGGTGACCTTATAAGTTAAGTCGCATAATGCTCAGAGCCATTTGAACCATTTGAACCAGTTCTCTAAATTGTCGCAATAATGTTTCACGGAAATAACGTCGTTTTCCCTCAATGGACTCACATTAGTACCTTCCGTAACAAGTCTAGCAGCAAGCCTCTGAATTCCATAGAATTTCGAAGTCTTTCTTTAATCCAATCTGTTGCGGACCCCAAACACTCAGCATTACTAAAAAATGGGTCGTATCGGTGTTAGATACACGGTCTCATTCATAGCTGAGGCCGTTTCCTAAAGTTCTCCCAACCATCTGAAGTCGACAATTTGCCATCCTTACTACCGACCTTTCGTTCTTGTGCCGTTGAGAGGTTCCATGCCTGTTTTTTTGTTTTTTTTTTTTTTTTTTTGCATGTCGCCTTTCATTTTCATCAATTTTATCAATGTTTTATATCATTTGACTTTGGGAACGGGCCGAATATGGGTATTCTGATGAGAGTATTTGTACTGAGAGCTCAGATTACTTTTCACTTTACTGCTATGTATGTTGGGAACTGTATGCGGTCTTGCTTTTAGTTTTCTCTGTTACTCCCCTGTGTGGCTTGTTGCAGGCGAGCACCGGAGGATGCGACACACAGCATTTTCATGGGGGGTCTGTACTTCCGCGAACACGGAGAGGGTCATACACAAGGCTTGAGCGCCTGACGGGCGACTGACCTCGGTCGAGTTTCGCTTATCGTATGCAGGGCGAAACGACCTGCGAGCCGTCTGAGTGTCGCCACAGTTTATGTGTTTACGTTACTGGTGTGTCTGGAACGAAGACTGCTGGCGCCGACTGCCTGTATTGCCTGCATGATTCTGAGAATTCTTGTGGACGGTGCGCTGCTTGGTGCTACTGCCTGGCGACGGATGGCCGGTGGTCTTGGCATGCTGTTTTCGTAGCTAGTCAAACGGCAAGTTCAGTGCCCCCAGCTAAATAGCAGAGGCGTGATTGGTCAACTTAAACTGAGGCCAGTTAACGTCATAAACCCCTGCACGAAATTCGAGGGAACGGTCGCTGTTGGCGCGAATGATGTTCTGAGATAGTGTGGCGGAATTTTGGAATAAGCACTGAATGCTGATTTGCGGCTTTTCGAGGGTAGTGGGAAGTTGAACGGCGTTGGCTTCGCTGTTGCATTGCGCGGGAGCATGGATTCGGGATCTGATCTTCGTCGGAATCGGACGGTCTTGTGACTTAGTCGCACTTTTTCGGAATCGTGGTGGAGCATGACTTCGGTCACACTCCAGTTTCATTCTGCGACTTAAGACCCAGATTCTTACTCTGTGTTTTCACACCTGTACCAATAGAGCGAGTTTAGACGGTTTTGCTGTGTCTCTTCCTGGAGATACATCCTCATGCATCCAGGAGTTTTCTGCTTCGGCCACGCAAGGAGAACTTAGAATTCTCGGACGGCATTCGAGGCCACGGGTTGAAACAGAGTTGTTGCGCAGTAGGAGTTGGCGCCTACATCATCAGAACGCAGCCTACCAACGACGTGCTGCAGGTTTCGGGACTGGTAAAGTATTTTGCGGCACCGCCATTGTAGGACCTATCAAATCAAATGACTCAAATGGCTCTAAGCACATCTGAGGTCATCAGTCCCCTACACTTACAACTAATTAAACCTAAATAACCTATGGACACCACACACATCCATGCCCGAGACAGGATTCGAACCTGCGACCGTAGCAGCAGCGCGGTTCCGTACTGAAGCGCCTAGAACCGCTCGTAGGACCTATCATTTTTATACTCAAGTCCTTAGCAACACGCGCGCTCGCTTTGGTACAAGTCTACCTTGTTTCTCTCTCCATGTGTTCCCAGTTGAGCTCTCACTATTAATAGTGATACTGCATTATAGTCGGGGGAATATTATTTGATTGTCCGCAGCTCGTGGTCGTGCGGTAGCGTTTTCGCTTCCCACGCCCGGGTTCACGGGTTCGATTCCCGGCGGGGTCAGGGATTTTCTCTGCCTCGTGATGTCTGGGTGTTGTGTGATGTCCTTAGGTTAGTTAGGTTTAAGTAGTTCTAAGTTCTAGGGGACTGATGACCATAGATGTTAAGTCCCATAGTGCTCAGAGCCATTTTTTTATTATTTGATTCATTAGAACCTCCAGTCATTATCGTCAATCTATTGCATCACAGAGCGTAGGAGCCCCTTATTCTCGAGCCAACTCTTATTCTCATAGTAGTTCCGTATTCTCTATCCATTAGCCTCCTGTTTGTATCGACAATCAAGTAACATTATGTTCTGATTTATAATAAATCTCATTGTAATGTTTAATCTGCATATCATTTTATAGATAGATGCAGAATCCCTTTTCTTGTCGTTTATTATGATAAAATCCCCTTTTTTTTACTGAGTAGATTACGATTTTTATTAAATTATTGTGAGTGTGCACACCTTATTTTACCAACGAGCAGGGTCCACCATCAATTCCTTTCGTTGCCGTTGTGCACATAATTATTAGGTGATAGGTAAGGAGGGAGTCGAGTGCGTGTCTAGTTCTTATGCAAAATTTGCCAGGATTAAAGAGGTACAAACTCTTTTTTTCATCCCGGTACCTCGCACCGTTTCATCTCATTTTCCTGGTCATCAGTCAGAGGTTCTTGCAAGGAGAAGCTGCCAGTAACGGTGACGTGATGCAGTTAGTCGGCAAGCACAGTACAAGCAGTGTTGGCTGCTGCTCATTGCGCTGAAGACATTCTTGAAATAATCTCCAACAGTGTTCCAGAGTAGTAGGAATATAGATTTTTACATTTTTGTGTCATCAGAACATGGAATTATATTTACTTTGCAACCAAACATTGCGATAGGTTGGAAGGACGGAAGGAAGATTAGGGTTTAACGTCCCGTCGACATCGATATCATTAAAGACGGAGCACAAGACACTAATGTATGAAGGATGCGGAAGGAAACTGACTGTGGCCTTTCAAATAAATCATCCTGTCATTTGCGTGGTGTGATTTCGGGAAATCATGGGAAACCTAAATCTGCGTGGATCTGAACCGTCGTCCTCCCGAGTGCGCGTCCACGTGGAAATCACGACGCCACCTCGCTCGATGCCTATAGTTTGGCTGTTAACAGTAATTAATTATATTTTGTAAATGTGACTTAATTTTCTTTCCTTAAGCCATTACATAATGCCGAAAACGGAACCTAGTAAATACGGTAAAAACATTGCATAATAAAGCAATGCTAATGTGTAGATACTAAGAAGGAAACCAGGCATTTCTTTGTATAATGCTTGTAGTACCTCAGATTCCGCTTTTAGGCTTGAGATTTCAGCTTGTGAAAAAGTGTGCCATATTTAAAGATCACAAACTAGTCAATGCTTTGTCTCAGTTTCTCAAACATTCCATGTCAACAACATGAATATCACTGGGGATGATTCGACAAATGAAAAGCGGAGGACAGAATGCTTAACTCTCCTTCTAAAAAAGAAGCACTCTAAGCGTTGGAGGCCGCTTCACGGAAACACTTCAGCTGAGGGTGCGTGTATGAAGCGCAGTACCGTTAACAGCAATCCGCACCCTTTATTGCCTCTCTGGTAAGGGAAATCGATTAGAAAAGCTGATGTGTCGAACTTCGGTTAATCCCTTAGCACCTGAATAAATTTTAACTTGAAAGAGCAGTCATAAATCACACTTTGAAACCAGTAAGGAAGTTTTATAGGGTACAAAAGATCAAATCTAAGAAATGTTATACCTGTCGGGTATAATGTATGTCTCGTATTTGCAACACCGGGCATTTGAAGTATGTAGACAAAAAAATGGCACTGAGCACTATGGGACTTAACATCTATGGTCATCAGTCCCCTAGAACTTAGAACTACTTAAACCTAACTAACCTAAGGACATGACACACATCCATGCCCGAGGCAGGATTCGAACCTGCAACCGTAGCGGCTACGCGGTTCCACAATGAAGCGCCTAGTTCCACACTGAAGCGCCTATAACCGCACGGCCACACTGGCCGGCGAAGTATGTAGACATTTGAGAACTTGTAACACTTCATTTAGTAAACGATTTGTATGTGGGGCGATCAAAAATTTTCCGTCTCAGGGCGTCCCTGCAGCATATATTGAACATAGCGCGACGGGTATATACACTAAGGACAAAAATCATGGGATAGCGATATGCACATATTCAGGTGGCGGCAATGCCGCGTACACAAGGTAAAAAAAAGAGCAGTGCATTGGCGCAGCTGTCATTTGTACTCAGGTGACTCATGTGAAAAGATTTCCGGCGTAATTATCGGCCGCGCGGGGTAGCCATGCGGTCTGTGGCGTCTTGCCACGGTTCGCGCGGCTCCCCCTCCGTCGGAGGTTCGAGTCCTCCCTTGAGCATGGGTGTGTGTGTGTTGGCCTTAGCGTAAGTCTTAGTGTAAGTTAGTTTAAGGTAGATTAAGTAGTGTGTAAGCCTAGGAACCAATGACCTCAGCAGTTTGGTCCCGTAGAACTTACCACCACAAATTTCCAATTTTCCGTAGTTATGGCCGGACGACGGGATTTAACAGACCTTGAACGCAGGCTAGTAATTGGAGCTAGACGCATGGGATATTCCATTTTGGAAATAATTAGGGAATTCAATATTCCGAAATCAAATGGTTCAAAGGGCTCTGAGCACTATGGGACTGAACATCTGAGGTCATGAGTCCCCTAGAACTTAGAACTACTTAAACCTAACTAACCTAAGCACATCACACGCATCCATGCCCGAGGCAGGATTCGAACCTGCGACCGTAGCGGTCTCGCGGTTCCAGACTGTAGCGCCTAGAACCGCACGGCCACTCCGGCCGGGCGGTGGCCGTGCGGTTCTAGCGCTGCAGTCCGGAACCGCGGGGCTGCTACGGTCGCAGGTTCGAATCCTGCCTCGGGCATGGATGTGTGTGATGTCCTTAGGTTAGTTAGGTTTAAGTAGTTCTAAGTTCTAGGGGACTGATGACCTAAGATGTTAAGTCCCATAGTGCTCAGAGCCATTTGAACCATTTGAACCACTCCGGCCGGCATTCCGAAATCCACAGCTTCAAGAGTGTGCCGAGAATTCCAGATTTCAGGCATTACCTCTCACCAAGGACAACGCAGTGACTGACGGCCTACACTTAACTGCCGAGAGCAGTGGCGTTTGCGTAGAGTTGTCAGTGCTGACAGACAAACAACACCACGGGAAATAATCAATGCTGGACGCATGAAGAACGTATCCGTTACGAGAGTGTGGCCAAATTTGGCGTTAATGGCTGTGGCAGCAGACAACCGACGTGAGTGCCTTTACTAACAGCACGACATCGCCTGCAGCGCTCCTCCTGGGTTCGTGACCGTATCGGTTGGACTGGAAAGCCGTGACCTGGCCGTACGAGTCCTGAGTACAGTTTGTATGAGCTGATGGTAGGATTCGTATGTGGCATTGTGGCGCAGACCCCATGAATCCATGGATCCAAGTTTCAACAAGGCACCGTGCTAGTTGGTATTGGCTCCATAACGATGTGAGCTGTGGTTACGTGGAATGGACGGTGGTCCAAATGAACTGATCATGTTCCCAAACAACGATGGTGGGCAACACTTGTTTGCGATTGGTTTACATAATTGAGAGGTCAGTTCGTACACAATATCCTGTACTGGCAACACTTTCGCAGTTATGGACCGGTATAGAGACAGCATGGCTGTATATTTTTCCAGGGGCCTCCAACGACTTTTCGAGTCCACCCCACGTCGAGTTGCTGCACTACGCTGGGCAACAGGAGGTCCGTCACGGTACTAGGATGTTGTTGTTGTTGTGGTCTTCAGTCCTCAGACTGGTTTGATGCAGCTCTCCATGCTACTCTATCCTGTCCAATCTTCTTCATCTCCAAGTACCTACTGCAACCTACATCCTTCTGAATCTGTTAAGTGTACTCATCCCTTGGTCTCCCTCTACGATTTTTACCCTCCACGCTGCCCTCCAATACTAAATTGGTGATCCCTTGATGCCTCAGAGTATGCCCTACCAACCGACCCCTTCTTCTAGTCAAGTTGTGCCACAAATTTCTCTTCTCTCCAATTCTATTCAATACCTCCTCATTAGTTATGTGATCTATCCATCTATTGTTCAGCATTCTTCTGTAGCACCAGATTTCGAAAGCTTCTATTCTCTTGTTGTCTAAACTATTTGTCGTCCACGTTTCACTTCCATACGTGGCTTCACTCCATACCAATACTTTCAGAAACGACTTCATGACATTTAAATCTAAACTCGATGTTTACAAATTTCTCTTCTTCAGAAACGCTTTCCTTGCCATTGCCATTCTACATTTGATATCCTCACTACATCGACCATCATCAGTTATTTTACTCCCCAAATAGCAAAACACCTTTACTACTTTAAGTGTCTCATTTCCTAACCTAATTTCGGCAGCATCACCCGATTTAATTCGACTACATTCCATTATCCTCGTTTTGCTTTAGTTTATGTTCATCTAATATCCTCCTTTCAAGACATTGTCCATTCCGTTCGTCCGCAGCTCGTGGTCGTGCGGTAGCGTTCTCGCTTCCCACGCCCGGGTTTCCGGGTTCGATTCCCGGCGGGGTCAGGGATTTTCTCTGCCTCGTGATGACTGGGTGTTGTATGATGTCCTTAGGTTAGTTAGGTTTAAGTAGTTCTAAGTTCTAGGGGACTGATGACCATAGATGTTAAGTCCCATAGTGCTCAGAGCCATTTGAACCATTCCATTCCGTTCAACTGCTCTTCCAGGTCGTTTGCTGTCTCTGACAGAATTACAATTCATCGGCGAACGAACCTCAAAACTTTTATTTCTTCTCCATGGATTTTAATACCTAGTCCGTATTTTTCTTTTGTTTCTTTTACTGCTTGCTCAATATACAGATTGAATAACATCGGGGAGAGGCTACAACCCTGTCTCACTCCCTTCCCAACCACTGCTTCCCTTTCATGCCCCTCGACTCTTATAACTGCCATCTGGTTTCTGTACAAATTGTAAATAGCCTTTCGCTCCCTGTATTTTACCCCTGCCACCTTTAGAATTTGAAAGAGAGTATTCCAGTCAACATTGTCAAAAGCTTTCTCTAAGTTTACAAATGCTAGAAACGTAGGTTTGCCTTTCCTTAATCTATTTTCTACGATAAGGCGTAGGGTCATTATTGCCTCACGTGTTCCAACATTTCTGCGGAATCCAAGCTGATCTTCCCCGAGGTCGGCTTCTACCAGTTTTTCCATTCGTCTGTAAAGAATCCGTGTTAGTATTTTGCAGCCGTGGCTTATTAAGCTGATAGTTCGGTAATTTTCACATCTGTCAACACCTGCTTTCTTTGGGATTGGAATTATTATATTCTTCTTGAAGCTGAGGGAATTTCGCCTGTCTCATACATCTTGCTCACTAAAAGGTAGAGTTTTGTTAGGCCTGGCTCTCCCAAGGCTGTCATTAGTTCTAATGGGATGTTGTCTACTCCCGGGACCAAGGAGGTATCTTATGGCTTTTGTCACCTCAGTGTACGTATCGACATCTAGGAAACGGATTAGTGTAGAATTCGTGTCTTTTAGGCTTGAGGTAACTCAAACGTGTCGAAAAAAGGATCAACGTGCTGTTATTCTTTTCTCGGCCACTGAAGAACGAACACAGGTAGGCATCCATTGGAGAATGAAGAGAGGGTATGGGGTACCATATCTGTCCAAAACCACCGTTGTGGAATCCTGCATCAAGTTCCGTGCTGGTCGCGATTCGACACAAGACGCCAGTCGATTTGAGAGGCCAGCCTCATCCATTACAGCTGAAACACTTGTGCACCTGCCCTATAGTCCTGATCTCTCCCCATGGGATTATCGCAACTTCAGCTCCTTAAATAAGCCTTAAAGGGTCAACGATTCCTCTCGGACGAGGATGTACATGCCTTCTTCATGCAGTAGGACACGGTGTTTTACCAAACGGGTATCTTCAACTGCTGCGTTGGTGGGATGGTTGTCTCAATGCTCAAGGCGATTTTGCCTCATTGGCATACCGATTCTGGGCTGCACGCCCTTCGAACTGAAACCTGTTTATCATCTCTTATACTCAACGTTTTGATGAAACATATAATTCATGTGAATAAAAATTAAATTTTAAGTAATTATAAACCGTATAATACAGTTTACAGAAACAGTTTACTATCTCGTTTAGATACGGATGAACGTTACGCTCTGTACATGTGAACACCGTCTGCTTTGATTTTATACATCTTTGCCTTGGGTCTGTAATCTGAGGCAAATGCCGTACTGGGTGAGCTGTCGTATACGTAAATATTGTACATAACTGGTGAATTATATATTTTGGTGCTACAGATCGCGGAACTATTCACTTTCACTTCATTTGATTTTATCTGTTGCTTGCCCCCCTCCCCCCACCACCACCACTGCAAAAAAAAAAGATACACAAATATCTGATGATGCGTATTTTACACATTTAGTATTTTCGAATTCAGTTGCACATGTAACTAATTTATTTCATAAAAATGTGATTTTGTCACATCAGAGATACTATAGAACAAACAAATAATTTTCAAAACTGAACCTATCTCTGTATATAACTCTAACTGTCCAGATAATGACGATAACTTGTCTCTGTGCCATGAAGAAAGGCACGAACAGCAGGTCGCTCTATAAGTACCTGAAACACGCAGGAAATGGTTGCACATGTTGGAGGCATTGTACCTTTGTGCAGAAGCTTCACCTACAGTCATTGGCATTAAAAAACAATTAAACTACCATTTATTAGTGTCGCTTAGTGATCATGCAAATCCTCATCAAGTAATCAAGGGGTTCATTAAAGGATCTAATGATGAGTCTGAAACGGAATTGCCCAAGATAATATGAATCAACACAAAGCACAATAGAGTGTGCTCATTAAGGTATTGAGTCCCAGGTAAGAGATAAATATTCCACATGAAAAAAAATCACCGAGCTGGTTACCAGACTAGGCAAAGCTCTTACAAGGGAACCTCCCCATCGCACCCCCCTCAGATTTAGTTATAAGTTGGCACAGTGGATAGGCCTTGAAAAACTGAACACAGATCAATTGAGAAAACAGGAAGAAGTTGTGCGGAACTGTGAAAAAATAAGCAAAATATACAAACTGAGTAGTTCATGGGAAGATAGGCGACATCAAGGACACTAAGAAAACAGGAGCGCCGTCGTCTCGTGGTAACGTGGGCAGCTGCGGAACGAGAGGTCCTTGGTTCAAATCCTCCATCGAGTGAAAAATTTAATTTTTTTATTTTCAGTTTATGTGACAAACTATTGTGTTTCCATCACTTTTTTGGGAGTGATTATCACATCCACAAGAAAACCTAAATCGGGCAAGGTAGAAGAATCTTTTTACCCATTCGCCAAGTGTACAAGTTAGGTGGGTCGACAACATATTCCTGTCATGTGACGCACATGTCGTTACCAGTGTCGTATAGAATATATGAGATGTGTTTTCCTGTGGAGGAATCGGTTGACCTACGACCTTGCGATCAAATGTTTTCGGTTCCCATTGGAGAGGCACGTCCTTTCGTCTACTAATCGCACGGTTTTGCGATGCGGTCGCAAGACACAGACACTAAACTTATTACAGTGAACAGAGACGTCAATGAACGAACGGACAGATAATAACGATGTAAAAATAAAGAAAGTAAAATTCTCATTGGAGGGAAGACTTGAACCAAGGACCTTTCATTCTGCAGCTGCTCACGCTACCACAAGACCACGGCGCTCCTGAGCTCACATTGTCCATGATGTTGCTTCTGTGGCCCATGGACTACTCAGTTTGTATATTTTGCTTATTTTTTCACAGTTCCACGCAACTTCTTCCTGTTTTCTCAATTGATCTGTGTTGAGTTTATCAAGGCCTATCCACTGTGCCAACTTATAACTAAATCTGAGGGGGGTGCGATGGGGAGGTTCCCTTGTTAGCAACGCTTGCAGGCAATATCGCGCACTACCCAAGTGGAACGCACGTGACATGAAGTGGCGTCAATTTGGAAAGCAAACGAAGCAAATACAGGTCAGATCACGGTGAAATGAGGTGACTTTAGCTCGAGTAGTTGTGTAATGCTTGTTTTCAACCTAACGCGGAGTCCTTCATGTCTTTTGTTAATAGTAATATTTATTTCGCTACATGGTTCTGTCTCCTTTGTCGCAAATGTTCGCTAGTTCGCGCCACATCATATTTCAGCTTTAGAGGTACGGGGGGGGGGGGGGGGGGGGACAGAAATGGGAACACCAAATACGGTCTAGAAAACACGTTGGCATGAGAAACAGCTTCCCGTTGCCTCGGAATGGGTAAAACGGGCCGTGTATGGTTTTCACGGGAATCTTATACCACTCTTCCCGCAACGTAGTGGCAAGTTTAGGTAACTATGATGGAGGAGGTAGCGATCACGTAATCTTCTTCCCAAAGTAGACCACAAAGGTTCAATTATACTGATATCTGGTGAGTGTAGTGGCCTAGGAAACGCAACGATTCCTCCTCGTAGTCAAAACCCAGTTCTGGACCATGCGAGGTGTGTGAACAGGGCTATGTCGACTTGGTACACAGCATCACTATCGGGAACAAATATTATATCATAGAGTGGACGTGATCAGCCGAACCGGTCTCACAATCGTTGGCAGTAATGCGGCCTTGCAGGATAACGATGGACCCATGGAATGCCAATGGCTGCCCAAATCATCACCGAACTCCTGCTGTGTTTCACACTTGGGACGCAAACTCGGCCAAAAGTTGAGAACAGTGTGCATCAAGACTCATCCGACCAAATGACATTCTTCCGTTGCTACTTTGTCCATGTTTTATGGCATCGGCACCACGTTTTCCAGTTACGGGCATTTCTATCACTGATGACTGGTTTTGGAATTTCAGCTAGCCGTGCACTTCCCTATTTATGGAGCTCCTCCGTGTTATTTTGGCGTGCTGACAGTGTTCGTGAGTGCTACAATCAGTTCTGCACTGACTTTTGAAGCTGTAGTCCTCTTGTTTTTCGTCACAATCCACTTCAATGACCGTCTGTCACGATCTCTCGCGTACACCTTCGTCCGCGTTGTGACTTAGCGAATGAGGTTCCTCCGGTTTTCCTTTATGCGGTATAAATCTCCGATAAGGTGCTTCACGAAACACCGTTACACGTTGGCTACCTTAGTTACGAGTGCACCAACCATACGAGTACCAGCAATTTTCCAACGTTCGAATTCTGTTAACTCCGACATAATGAACACACAACTATGCAGATCACTGTTCTGACCACGACTGACACATACATTGTATTGAGGATATTGTGCAAGTGCCACTGCCTTTATGTTCAAACATACATTTCTCGCGGTATTTACATGTTTTTGTCCATCCTCTGCACATCATAATAAAATGTAAGACTCACTACTAAATTTCCAAAACGATTACGTAACCAAAATGTTAAGGAAATTTCCTGATTATCACTACGGTCTCCCAGCAGGCAGCTTCCACAAGTAATGAGCAACACTTCAACCACGTCGGTTGTAGTTTCAGCAGACTGTTTCCTTTAATCCGAATTCAGATGGGTCGTCCAGTGGTTCAGAAACTCCGGCCACTTCAGAGAAACTGCCGGCAGGGTTGCGCCCCGTCTCTCCTGCGAGCCACGGCCCTTTGCGACAACGCGGCGGTTGACCTTTGCGGACCTCCACAGGCCCCTGGCTCGTCAAACGCTCTCGGCGTTGTTTGCGCAACGGGAAGAAGCAGCGAATGTATCGGAGCGAAGCACGTCGGCCGGATGAGAGCTCGTCCGCGCTGTCTGTACGCTGGATGCTGCGTCAAAAGCAGCAGTAACAGTGCAAAGTGAGT
Source organism: Schistocerca nitens (assembly GCF_023898315.1). Lineage (NCBI taxonomy): Eukaryota > Metazoa > Arthropoda > Insecta > Orthoptera > Acrididae > Schistocerca > Schistocerca nitens. The sequence goes on along the minus strand of NC_064617.1, from coordinate 425,571,002 downwards.
ACACACGAATTCCAAAACTCATGCCATATACGGGAAAAAACGCTGACGTTTGTCGGCACTCTGTGACCTTACCAAGTTGCGAATCAGTAGTCTCTCTCGTGCGCTACGTGCCAACCGCGAAAGATACTCCTAAGCGATGTCGCTCGTCTCCAGCACCGTTGCAATTCACACCTGTAATGTATGCTGCTCCCGTACGATGCGCTTCTGTAGTGTTTTCGAGAAATAGCTGTTAAATATTTTATGAGCCTTTTGTTTATCGTCCGAGAGCACCAGCAGTCTGACTGCGGCGTTAGCACAGCTACCTGAGGTGTCAGCTTAGAAGTCTTAAAACGGTCCCAACTCTCTTCTTATGAGCAATTATCACGGCTATTGTCGTTACTGGATTAGTTAAGACAGTTTCACAAATTTTGATTCAGTTTGAAATATCGTTGACGTAAGCCAGAAAACGTTTACTGTAAGTGAAAAATATACCCGAAACCGATACTCTCACCTCAATGTCTTCACTGCTCTACTGAGTAGAGAGTGAAACGTACTGTCGCAGATATTTATCATCTTCGTGCACAATGTGGCCGCAATAACAACGTCTGACCAAAATTAATTCACAGAAAAACTCCTTTTCACAGATTTGGCATAGGATACTGCAGATCTAAATGAATATACCCACGAAATCGTTTTGTGGCTTTCTTTCCTCTTACGCCGGCTAGGCATGAGCAAAGCAACACACTCACATGCACTGTTAAGAAAATATTTAGCATCTTCGTGCTCAATGTGACCACAGTAACAAATTCTGACCAAAATTAATTCGAAGAAGCCAAGCTCCATTTCACAGATTCATTTTAACGTAGGATACTACAGATCTGAATTATACGTACGGAACAGTACGTTTCACTCTTAACTAAGTAGAGCATTGAAGACAGTGAGGTGAGGGTATCGTGTTGGGGTATATTTGTCACTTACAATAATCGTTTTCTGGCTTACGTCAACGATATTTCAAACTGTGAAACTGTCTTAACTAATCCAGTAACGATAATTGCCGTGATAATTACTCATAAGAAGAGAGTTAGGACCGTTTTAAGACTCCTAAGCTGCCACGTTGGACAGCTGTGCTAACGTCGCAGTCAGATGGCTGGTGCTCTCGGACGGTAAGCAACAGGCTCATAAAATATTTAACAGCGATTTCTCGAAAACACTTCAGAAGTGCATCGTACGGCAGCAGCATTTTCTGGGTAAATCGTAAAGAAAATCTCTGAGAAGTTAACTGTTTGCTACTGAAGTTGCCGTGGGGTCAAGTAAGCAGTTATGTTTAGTGTGCTGTTGTGCGAAGTGCAAGTGAACAGATACGCACTACTGACGTGTATTGGCTTCTCGGTACTGCATAAGATATTCAGATCGAAAATAATCACAGAATACTGGCTAATGAAATTTACGATGCTTAGTTAAGTGCAGAGCTTAACCAGAGTTACTTTATCACAATACAAAATGGCACTTCATTCAGTAAATGAGCAATACACTACTGAATAACACATGAACACAACGTGGCTATAAGATAAACTTTATTTTTGTTATGTCATTGTTTGTTAAGTAAAATGTCCGTTGGTCCTTTTACAGCTACCTCGAATGTATTTAGCAGAAATTAATTCAGTATTGGTTCTTGCGTTGTTTCATCCACAAACTCTTGTGCTTGCAGAGATAGGGAGAGTTTTATGCTGATATGCTACGAAGTTCTGTTGATTATTTTTATTAAAGAATGGTTGTTCACATTCTTTGTAGATGGTTACAGATACTATTTGACATTCTCTGAAGCCCTGATAGGTCTCACCTTGGGTAGTATCCTGATCAACTCTTGGCTGCCATCGCAATGCCGCTGTTTTTTTAAGATTGCTGGACACAACAAGAAGACGGTTGCCATCGCGTCAATGATAAAATTTCCAGTACGTCGTTACGTAGATGAATACAGTGTAAAGTTTCGAAAAAATTATTTCGAAGTGGCAGCGAGACTGGATTTGTCGGGTAGATATTGTAGACATAGTTTAGCATTTTCGACATTGACTATCCGTTTGACTGTCGAACCGTTAGTTTCATTAGAAATTCGTATTTCAATGATCGGAAGCTTTGACTCTCACGCTGTTTGTTTAGTCTAACTCTTGAAATTGTTCTCGACAATAATTATTTCTCCATTCATAATTCCTCGCCCCTTTCCTGTCTAGTGAAACACAGAAAAAAGTCGGTGTGCTGCCTGAAGAATCATGGTGTATTTGCGTTCTTTGATGTGATTTCCTCTGGTTCTATGTTGATTTAGGTGTTCCGTGCTTCTTATTCTCGACGCCTTCTGTGATGATCATGAAATAAATCTTCTCCCTGATAATTCTTTTTTTCTTCAAAGTCCTGTAATTCTTGCGAAATCCTCTTCCGCGTCGAACTTTGGAATATAGCTTCTTCTCGAAATGTTGGTAAGTTGTTGCAACAGTAGCAAAGCAATCGTTTTCGAGAACGTTCTGAATTCTTCTCGCCTCTCGCCATAAATTACTGCACTCTCTGTTTCGGTACACTCTCCCAGATATCTTCCGCGCTTTTCCAATTGCCACAGCTCCTGAAACTGTTCTGCCTTCCGTCAAATAATTATATTTCCATTAAATATTAGACTGCCACACACGCCCATCTTAATACATCCGAGTTCCCGCTGTTGACTACTGCTCATCAACTGTTAGTTCCATGGTGATAATTTCTTATTTCACGTTGATAAAATGCTTCCTGCCAGACAAAAGCTTCCACAGATACATAGAAGCTACATATAGTAATTACATTGGAAGAATAACATTAGTTCTTATATAAACATTTCTCTTTACATGTTTATATACATAAAGCCATGAAATACATAAATAAGTAGATACAACTTTACCATACACTACTGCGAGATATTTAATGGAGAAGGTATTGCGTAATTACAGATGAGACTGTAAAATAACTGAAACAGTCTGCTGTACAGTGTTCGAGTCTCCTCATTTTTTAAGGAGAGTTAGAACGGAAAATTTTTTCACATTTTCGGATTTTTATCTCATTATGAAATTTGCAATTTTCAGAATAAAATGATTTATATATCACTTATAAACTCACATGTGAAGTATTTTATTTTTTTAAAATATAATCGACACCAGACGAAAATGTTAAAGTTGTTACATGCATTACTTCAAGAGCTAATAAAATCGGTAATTTTTTATAGAAGGCTGTGGATTTCTGTGTTGTACAAGTTAAATTACGTGCTTGTATTGGAAGCACTGTCAAAAACCGTATCGTATCATTTCATAGTATAAACACGCGTTGTATGTCGAAGTGTTAACCTTTTTTCCGAGGAAAAGTGACGAATAGATTGGTAAATCTCTCAAAATGTGAAGTATGATGCCAAAACGAAGTGTTTTTTAGGAACGTGGGTTTCATGGTAATAGGTTTTCGAATAAAGGGAAACACTGTGTTCAACATGTGGCATGTGAAGATACAGACAATGAAATTCAGGCAAACTCGTCAGTATCTAGAGAAACATCTATTAGTGCTTCGAAGATTAAAATAAAACTTTATGATACACAGTTTTCCCAAAACGAAAGTGATGTAAAATGTAGGTTAGTTTATATTCTGATGGATTTACACATTCTAAGAAGGGTGTTAGGTGAATGTGTGCGTTGTAAAATATATGCAGGGCCAGTTAGTTTACATGAAGAAAGTGGGGTATCAAATGGATTAGCCAAGAAACGTATCATTAATTGTGCCTGTTGTAAATATACTCATTCATAATGAGATTTTCACTCTGCAACGGAGTGTGCGCTGCTATGAAACTTCCTGGCAGATTAAAACTGTGTGCCCGACCAAGACTCGAACTCAGGACCTTTGCCTTTCGCAGGCAAGTGCTCTACCATCTGAGCTACCAAAGTACGACTCACGCCCGGTACTCACAGCTTTACTTCTGCCAACTCGGGACCTTTGCCTTTCGCGGGCAAGTGCTCTACCATCTGAGCTACCGTAGCACGACTCACGCCCGGTACTATACTGGCAGAAGTAAAGCTGTGACTACCGGGCGTGAGTCGTGCTACGGTAGCTCAGATGGTAGAGCACTTGCCCGCGAAAGGCAAAGGTCCCGAGTTCGAGTCTTGGTCCGGCACACAGTTTTAATCTGCCAGCAAGTTTCATACTCATTCATTTTGGAATTCTGATAGTTATTTTTAAGAAAATGTTAGGTGGTTTTATGGATTGAGAGCTATTGGCAAAGAACACACTACAGCAGAAACAATGTGTGCCATGATGAATATGCCACGCCCACCTTGTAAAATCGACAAGTATGCGGGATTTATTGAAGCTGGCGTGGAATCTGTTGCATTTGAGTCAATGAAGGGTGCTGCAAACAAACCTGTTGAAATAAACGATGGTATAACTGACATACCAGTAGCTTTTGATGGCACTTGGAAAAAGTGCAGCTATAGTTCCAAGAATTCTGTTGCTAGGGTGACCAGTGTGGATACTGGAAAGGTAATAGATTTCCAGATTTTAACCAAACATTGTCATAAGTGTAAATCAGCGAATGAAGAAGGGCATATCTGTGACAGAAATTTTCAAGGAACAAGTGGTGGTATGGAGAACCCTGCAGCTATTGAAATTTTTAGTCGATCTGAGGACGAAAGGGGAATGTGTTATACTAAGTTCTTAGGTGATGGAGACTCAAAAGCATATAACAGTGTAATAGCCGCTCAGCCTTATGGTGAGAAGATTATTACGAAACTGGAATGTGTTCGTCATGTCCAGATGAGGATGGGCACCAGGTTGAGGAATTTGAAACAAAGTCTGAGGGACAAGAAACTTTCTGATGGTAAACCCATAAAAGTCAGTCTGACAGACAGAATGATTGATGAATTACGGTAGAATTATGGGATGGCCATTAGAAAGAATAATGAGGATTTGTTGAAAATGAAGCAGGCAGTTTGGGCTACCTTCTTCCTCAGACAGTCAACTGATAAAAAACGAGTACACCACCTTTGCCCTCCTGGACCTGATTCATGGTGCAATTACCGCAACGCCCAGTACTCAAACACTTCATACAGCAATAAACATTCCATCCCAGCAGCAGTCATGGATATCATAAAACCTATTTACAGAGGCCTGGCAAATCCTGAACTACTGAAGAAGTGTCTGCATGGTCAGACTCAAAATCCCAACGAGTCGTTCAGTAATCTTATATGGACTCGCTTACCAAGAAATGTTTTTGTTGGTATGAAAACATTAAAGTGGGGGCTCAGTGATGCTATTATTGCTTTTAATGATGGCAACATTGGTAGGGTGAAAGTGCTACAGCATATGGGAATTAATCCTGGAGCAAACTGCATCATAGAACTTGAATGGATGGACAAGGTTTGCATTGATAGAGCATAATATGTAGCACAGTTGGCCACTAAGGAGTCCAGAAAGAAGAAAAAACTTGGAAAAATATCAAGAGGATGATATATAGTATGGTTTCAGGGTGTTTCTGAGTGACCAAAAATAAAAAAATTAAGCACATATTGAGTTACAGTCTTTTGAAACTTTAGAAGCTGTTCCTGAAACTTTACATTTTCTGTTGCATTTTTTTCTAAATCTCAGAAACCATTTCGAGTAGAGTATTCAAATTTTCAGGGAGTAATACCACACGTATCCTGAGTCTACTGAACTAAAAGAAGAACATAATGTTATGTATAATTAAAATTATTTAGGATAACGTACAAAGAAGTACACATAATTTTAACTGTGTAATTAAAAATTGTATTTCCGAAAGCATGGGCTGAAATGCAATTGTTGTAGTTCAATAGACTCAGAAGATACAGTTTAATGTCCTGTAAAAATTTCATGTCAATGGCTACAGTGGTTCCTCAAATACAGGAAAGCCAAGTCACTTAATTTAGCATTGTCGGGATAAAGCGTTCCAACTCCCCTTAAGCTTCCAGTCTTGCACAAAATGTTTCTATTGCTACAATGAATTATGTCTCTTCGGAAAAGGACAATAATAGTAACACTGATAATCATTGTGGCACATTCGTATTGAGTTAAAATCGAGGTGTTGTAAGGGCTCTAATGAAATGCACATTTACTGGTACATTCATATGCGTGTCGCAGTGAAGTCATTCCGAACTACCTGCTTTGGATTATATATACTGTGCTTTCCATACAATTATAAATATATGTATAGTTAAATAAATGTTCATCTCATCACGATTCCTTTTTGTTCTAATGTACACCGTACATGCATGTGTGGCAGTGAAGTTATACCATACTGTGAATAACGTACACTGTATTTGCGATACATGCATGAATGTATCGAGTAATAAAAGTTAATTTCATCACAATTCCTTTGTGAGCGTGTGGGTGCTATTCTGTTATTCTGTGCAGTGGATTAATCCGAGATGTACCCTTTACCATGTGGCTCCTGCAAGATGCAATTTCCACCCCCACACTACTACAGAAGTCAGACAGACGCTCCTAACGTTCTAAAGAGAAATGCCTGAAAAACTTCCAGCAATAAATAGCTTCTGCAGTCGTCCACTGTAAGGAAATGACTCAAAAATTCACAAAATTTCTTACGTAACTATTGGGATACTTGGGTACTGGAGTAGTGCTAGTTAGTGTAAGAAAAACATGAAACTAACGAAAATTATTATTTATTTTTCAAAAATTCTGAGAAATCACAATGGCACTTTTAGTTATGAACTGAACAAGGTATTTCCGGGTTCTTTTCGGAATGTGAAGTTACCTCTTAAGGATAGGATTCGCTAATGAAATTTCTGTACTAAGTTTAAGATTGTTATTGACTTGGCAGATTGGCTGAGAGCTGCGCCTACTCAACTTGAATAATTATCCGTTAGAATGTTGCTAGGTACGGTCGAGGCTGTCAGGTGTGAAATACAGTGAAGTGTATTGTTGTGGAGGAAATATGGGGCTCGCAAGCGCTGTAGCGTACAATACCGTAAGCTGCGATGACTGCTGTCTGCGCCGCTCGCTGCTGACAAATAACTCTCGTTCTATCTGGATTGACCTTTGCCAATCAAACTCTCCCTACGCCTTGATGAAGTCAAGAACTCCTATTCGCCCCTAGTCTAATTATTGGCTAGGTACACTGGTCAGATAACCAGTCCACCGCGAGGCCACTCAAAAATTCGCTAGCAGTCATTTAAATGTAACTCTGTCCGTTCACACCGCACAATAAGTGTGGCAGCCAACACACTGAACAACACTTAATCGCAAGGACTCAGTACAGAGTTGCACTCTGATTTGCTCTCGACAGAGGTGCTCTCCCAGTGAAGTACTGAGGAGAGTCTTGTTCCTCACTCTTTGAGTACACATATGAGCGCACACGCCCTCGTTACAGGTTCTTGCTCCAAGAGCGACAACGGAACAGCCCCTCTCCACACCAGACATGAAGGGGTGTATCTTTTGGTCTCTTCCATTACTCCTTCAGCTCAAGGCGTCAGAATATCATCTGCCAATCAGCATTGCTCTTCTAAAACGGGAGAATGACGTTTCGTTTAAGGTGACCAATCCGGAAATCTGTAGCATCGGCGTTTGTCGTTTGCTGTCTCCCTGTGAAAACCTCTGAAACTGCGTTCTATGTTTGTAAAGAATGCGTTGGCTGGGCGCACCCACACAATGCAGTGGAATTTGCTTTTAAGCCGAACAAAGGGTCATTCTCCCCTTTCACTCAGGCAAACGCTGTCCACTCCACGGGCGGTCACCATCCGACGTAGACAGGCTGAATCGTCCTCTGAAGGGACCGGCCTGTCAGCGTGTGGTCTACCTCTCCCAAACTAAAAGCTCTTGTGACCGTCGTGTCTCGAATGTGTGTGTATACGCCAGCCTCGAGTATCTCAACCCCGGTGCGCACTTGTTATTTGCGTATAGTTTACATGAATTCATACAACATTAACTTTATCTTATCGAGTTTGGGTTCGAATGAAGCATCTTGATGTGCGGAATATGATTGAGGGGGCGGAATATGTAAGCAATGAAGGTAAGGAGACAACAATGTCTTACATCTTGTTCTACCTCATTTATATCTCATCGCGAATTATTATCGTTATTATTTTCATTATTCCTTTCCAAAGAAACATGAATCGTTGTAACGATTCAGTGGATTTGTCGAAGATTAGAAAAAAATGAAAAGATTCAAAGGCAGTAAGGACACATTTCTATTCTGCCGCCTTAACTTATTCCGTTAACGCTGCTCCTCGACTGCTGGCGCACCTGCATATTACTGAACAGGCTCGTAAAATATGGACCTCGATTTCTGGCAAGCACTTGAGAAGAGCATCGTACTAGAGTAGCGTTTGTTTGTCTGCAGATGAACAACTCGGTGACCCATTGGGTGCATGCTTAACTTGTAACCATATTTCTTCAATTGATCTTAAAGATCCAAAATATTTGGTATACTTCATTTTTAAACAGCTACTTGTCTTTGTGTCTAGTAGAAAACTACAACAGAGCGCTATAGAAAATGCGCAACTTGACTTTACAAGGTTATTCTTACAATTTCCGATAGTTGCACATATTTACTGTTTCTGATAATGTCGAGCTTCTCATATAACAATTTCCTCAATAGCAATATGTAAGAAAGAAAACAGACACGACGCACCACGAAGGAATTGTCAGAGTGGGACGGAAATTAGTGGATGTGATTTACACTTACAGACAAATAAATACGACATTGCAGTGCCTGTGTTATTCTGATTACGATGAAAAGTTTCTTGGGACATGCATACATGTCCAAAGTAACTTTACATCATAGTCAAAATAACAGAGGCACTGCAATATCGTATTTATCTGCCGATACCGGGCAAGCGACTTTCAAGTACAACATCTGACCCGTACGGGAATATTCATAATGGATTACGAGTATGGATCGTAGACGCGTGGTTGACGACATAAGGAAGTTTGGGCCGTGAGTTGTGCACGGACAGCCAAATGGCAAGGCGACCGCTCTCGATAAGCGGGAAGTCCGGATTCGAGTCCCGGTCCGACACAAATTTTCATTCTCGTAATTCCGTTCTACAGCTTGTGGTATCGATAGCTACGATGCCACGGCGTAGGTAAAAAGTTCTTAGGTTGGCACTACGACACCGACACCGACGACAGCGCCCTCTAGCCGGCGCTGTGCAGCTCTACAAGCGCCGCTCCAAAGTCTACCCATTTTGATTCCGAGTAGGCGACCAAGCAACATTTTTTCTATTTCACAGTGGGACAGCCACTACAGATTTTGCCAGTGTAACTTGATTGATGTACAGCTTCGCACCTACGTGCTCATTTCAGCCAAAGGTAGGTATTATCAGTTGTATACGAGGTGTGGCTAGAAAAAAACCGGACTAGTACTGGTGAAACAATAAAACGAATGCAATAAGGCTGAAAGTCGCGTGGCCTGTCACGTGACTCTCGCTCCGCCTACTGCTCGAGTTTCATCTGCCTCCTGCACTCAGTCTGCCCGTGGCGTCTGTTTTAAGTAGTTGACGTTTTGTCTGTGCGTCGGAAAATGTTGAGTGTGCAGAAAGAACAGCGTGTTAACATCAAATTTTGTTTCAAACTAGGAAAATCTGCAAGTGAAACGTTTGTAATGTTACAACAAGTGTACGGCGATGATTGTTTATCGCGAACACAAGTGTTTGAGTGGTTTAAACGATTTAAAGATGGCCGCGAAGACACCAGTGATGACACTCGCACTGGCAGACCATTGTCAGCAAAAACTGATGCAAACAGTGAAAAATCGGTAAACTTGTTCGACAAGATCGCCGTTTAACAATCAGAGCAGATTCTTTCTGTACACTCAACATTTTCCGACGCACAGACAAAACGTCAACTACTTAAAACAGACGCCACGGGCAGACTGAGTGCAGGAGGCAGATGAAACTCGAGCAGTAGGCCGAGCGAGAGTCACGTGACAGGCCACGCGACTTTCAGCCTTATTGCATTCGTTTTATTGTTTCACCAGTACTAGTCCGGTTTTTTTCTAGCCACACCTCGTATGTTCATACACCAGTAAAAGAGCTATAACCTATACGCAGTACCTTTCCCAGCTCCTACTCATTTCCTACATTCGGCCTACTCTTCAGTTTACAGGAGCAGACCCAAGCACCGCCTTCCAGGCAGGATACAAAACAGCTGATGGTTGTTCTAATCCGTAATTGCGAATTCATTTAATGCAGACAAATAAATGATTACAATTTGAGAAAACTGGATGATTTATTCAAGAGAAAGAGCTTCACAAATTGAGCAAGTCCCCTCTAACCCTTATACAAGCACTTATTCAGCTCAACATTGATTGATAGTTGTTGGATGTCCTTCTGAGGGTTTTTGTGCCAGATTATATCCAACTGGTGCCTTAGATCGTCAGAATCCTGAGCTGTTTGGAGGGCCCTACCCATAATGCTCCAAACGTTCTCAGCTGGGCAGAGATCCGTCAACTGGCAAGCGCGAAGACAAACGGTAGAAACTCTCGCAGTATGCCAGCCGGCATGCTGAAATGCGCGGCCAAGATAGCTTGCATGAAGGGCAACAAAACAGGAAATAGAAAATCTTCGGCGCAGCGCTATGCTGTAAGGACGCCGCGGATGACATCAAGTGGGTCCTTCTATGAAGCGAAATAGCACCTCAGGCCGTCACTCGTGGTTTTCGAGCTGTATGAAGTGCGACAGCCAAGTTATATCCCACTGCTGTCGCTGGCCTCGGGGCTCAGTTCGAAGCAGGAGTCATCACTGAGGATAATTCCACTCCAGTCAATGAGCTTCCACGCAGACGTGTCTGCAGAAGCCCCGGACGGCCGTGGGATACCAACCTGACTGTCTCCCGCCATACGGCACGACAACTAGGTGTGATAATCAGGGATGCCATTTCTTTTCATAGCACGGCCCTTTGGTTGTTATCCGCGGCACCCTTAAAAATGGTTCAAATGGCTCTGAGCACTATAGGACTTAACTTCTGAGGTCATCAGTCCCCTAGAACTTAGAACTAGTTAAACCTAACTAACCTAAGGACATCACACACACCCATGCCCGAGGCAGGATTCGAACCTGCGACCGTAGCGGTCGCGCGGTTCCAGACTGTAGCGCCTAGAACCGCTGGCCACTCTGACCGGCGCGGCACCCTTGCAGCACAGCGATACGTCGACCACATTTGACCGAGCGAGGTGGCGCAGTGGTTAGCACACTGGACTCGCATTCGGGAGGACGACGATTCAATCCCGTCTCCGGCCATCCTGATTTAGGTTTTCCGTGATTTCCCTAAATCGTTTCAGGCAAATGCCGGGATGGTTCCTTTGAAAGGGCACGGCCGATTTCCTTCCCAATCCTTCCCTAACCCGAGCTTGCGCTCCGTCTCTAATGACCTCGTTGTCGACGGGACGTTAAACACTAACCACCACCATCGACCACATTCTAGGCCCTGTTTTGTTGCCATTCATGGCAGGCCTTCCTGGGCTTACATGTCAGCAAGGTAATGCGGGCCCGCATATGGCGAGAGTTTCTATTGCTTCTATTCGTGCTTTCCCATCACTGAGGTTCAAATGGCTCTGAGCACTATGGGACTCAACTGCTGTGGTCATAAGTCTTTCCCATCACTATCTTGGCCAGAAGTGTCACCGAATCTCTCCCCACTTGAGAACTTTTGTATCAGTGGTTGCCGGGACCGATGGCCTTTGCAGTCTGGTCCCGTCAACACCACAAACCAACCAACCAACCAGTGGTTGCCAAACTGCGGCCCGCGGGTCGCATATGGCCCGAATCACGTATTCCTGCGGTCCGAACCAAGTATTCCTGCGGCCAGCGGTTCTAAGGCGTATTTTACCACTACATGCATCTGGCAGTTAACAGCCGAATTCATGAACTCCAACTAATGTTAAAAGCTTTCCAAGGGTGTAGTTTTTCTGTGGGGTAATAAACAAACACACAGACAGTACTAGTTTAAGATGAACTTCATTTCTATTGACGTTGGTGAACTCGGCCAAGAGCTAAATAGAGTTGGTCGCTTACCTCAGGGGCAGAGAGCTAAGTAGCGCTGCCACTAAGGGAAAAAAGCATCTGAGACGTTAAGTGTTTTATTGCTTGTCTTCCCGCACTGAGAACTCATGGGCGTGCGCGACTCGTACCGATCAGCTGCTATCGTATAAATTTTGACACGGAAGTAACACGGATTTGTGAATGCACGTTACTATGTCATCTTCAAATGCGGTACTTATCTGTAGCAATTAACATATTATATTGAGGCTATTGTATTACAACACAATGATCAGAAGAAAAACGACATTCGAAACATTTAGTAAACGCTTGTGATCGTGTATCTTATTGGATAACGCATTTAAATGGAAGTGCAAATACTGTTATTAATCAGTGAATAATCCGCTCACACAGAAAACATAACAACACTTAGTCAGGAAATTACAGTGTCACACCTTTGGGGTTGCCGATCGTGGTAACAATCTGAAAGAGAAATTAGTTGACACGAAGTGTTCCGAATGGTGGTGACTTCCTATGAATCTTGTACCTAAAGGTCTGAAATTTAAGTCTTGTTCTGGTACTCTAGAATGTGACATTCTTCATGGATGTTGTAGCCAGCTTTGTCGATTGCACTCGATCTTCTTATTTACAGCGTTTATGTCAAATTCTGCTCTTCGTTTCTTTTTGTATCTGACCTTGTGCAGCCCTTCACTCCTCTTTGAAATTTCATTTCTGCTGCTTGGATTCTACTTTCTTGTCAGGCAATGTGGACACCAGCAGTTGTGGGCGTCTTTCCCAGAGACCACCACTGCCGCACACTGCCAGTTACCTAGGCTTGGGTCCTTAATGGACAGTTCCTCGCCACCTTACTGCTGAACTCAGCACCCATGACGTACACCTGGGCTGACGTCTGACCCTGCCTCTGCATGCGACAGCTAAATGCTGTAAATTGTTGAATAAACATATGAAACTGATACACCTTGATTTATAAGAAGTTCCTACCCGCCACCTCGCCGCCACAATATCCAGGGTGGAGAGCTGAACATCATCCTGCCAAAAAATAGGTTCTTCCACCACTCATTACACCACGACACCGCATTAATATAATTAATTAAAAGTTATTTATTTATTTATTAATCATAGACAGCAATTTTATGGCAGAGGAAAGTGGCAAATGCAAAATATGAGGACGCCACGACTGCACAAACGAAAAATCATATTTTTATTGTGTGTCACACTTATAGTAGTAATAAAATATTACTTAATTTTGTTAATTTGTTTAAGTCACACGAAGGCAAAAATCTTTCAGTTAAATATTTTGAAAATTATTTGAGTATTTTGGATGTCCTGTGCTCTGCTGCTTCCATATTCCTGATAAACGACTTTACAAAAAACCTTTAAGCTGTGTACAGATTATTTATTTACCTGGCGTTCGGGACTAGACTACCATCATGAATCTTGCACTGGCACTAATGCACCCAAGATGGCGTCATGTATATTGCCTGTCCACTGTCACCGCTTCTTTTGTCGGTCATACTTCCGTTAATAAACTGTGTCGTAGTACTGGGTCACAAGCTTATCGAAATCCAGAAATACTGCATCTACCTGATTATCGTGATACAAGACTGTTAGGATGCCGTGGGTCTCGCATAACCAAATTGCTTTCAAATGCTCGTAGTTTGTGTAACACGCAGAGACAGTCGAACATTAGTCTTGTAAAATGAGCAACAGCAAAGTTGTAAAATATAAGCGACAACAAAACGAGGCGGATGGGAAACGTGACATCAGTAAGCAGTTTATTATTTCAAAAGTAATCGCCATAACTATTAATAAATTTATCCCAGTGTGAGACAAGACGGTCAATGCCTTCATGGTGAAAAGTTTCCAGTTGCCTGACGATCCTACCCAGGTGAGCACGTCTTCGTCCGAAGCAAATCGACTGCCACGAATGACTTTCTTGAGGGCACCAGATGGGTGGACATCGAATGGGTAGAGATCGTGACTGTTTGGGGGGTGTATAAGAGCTTGTCAGTGAAACTTCTCGTCTCTGAATATTCCTGGGCGTTTGCAATTGATGGCACGCCTCAGTTTTTATGGTGTCCACGTATCGCAGTGCGTTAATTGTAGTGTCGTGTTGCGAAAATTCAATGAGCAGCGGGTCCTTGCAACCAAAGAAGAAGGTCATCACGACTATCCTGCTTGTTGCTTAGACCACACTGCAGAAGTTTCGCTGGGAAATCCTTACACGTCTTCGATATACTTCCGATGTCCCCCCATGCGATTTCCATGTTTCTGAAGCCCTGAATAAAGACATTTGTGACCTCGATTTGCTTCGAACGGAAAGATGAGGCCTGGTATAATCATGGTCCCGTGGGCAACCGCAAACTTTTTCCATGAAGGTATTGACCGTTTTCTCTCAAGTGGGATAAATGTGTTGCGAGTTATGGTGATTACCTTTGAAATAATGATCAGTTTGTTCACTTTTTTTCCATCTGTCTCGTCTTCATTTGACTACCCGTTATACTCGTACATATGTCAATAATTTTCGAATGAGAAGACAACTGACGTATGCTCCTAGAAACCGGTACAGTCGTTTACATTCTACCTGCCCTCTATCGTCTGTCACAGGATGCAGTAAGTGACAGTAGGGATGTGGTGCCTTTGAAAGCAGCTGTCCACTGTGAAACTTTTGAAACAACGCACGGTCTGGCCGAATTTCGCTCTACACAGCGGACTCGCAATTTACGAGGGAGTTTTTAATTTCGCTTGTCGCTGCCTAGTTAATTTATACGACGATGTTCCGGCATAATATTCCAGCGAAAAATGGCAGCGCCGTCCACAGGAAATGCCCCTTCCGTGCTTTGCTCGTGGCGTGACAATTATTAACGGGGCAGCGCGCTGCAGGCGCCTTGTTTGCGTCGCTTCTTCCGCACGGAGACAAAGAGGCAGCCGTGGGCGACTGCATTCCCGGTAATAAAAGCCTTCGAGCTGATAGCGCCTGTCTGCACGGAACTTTTTGCAGCTCTGTGTCAGTGACAGAAGAATTGTCCGGAACACATCTGGGTAATCGGACGCTTCGCTGGCGCAAACGCCCTATATGAATGATTCTCAATCTTAATAGAAGATGCTGGTGCATCACAGCGTTCCCACGAAATGAATTCATATTATTACTGATAGGCGCGTTGAAAACGTGGAAGAACCCTCAGAAAGTTAATAAAATGCGAGCTTAGGGACCATATTTGTGACCGGTTACAGCACTTCCTTGCGGAAAGAACTCAAGACATCGTTCTTAATGGGAAAAATTCGTCAAAAGTACAGATAATTACATGAGTAGTGGGTACTTCCAAGGTAGTGTTATGGGGCATTTATTATTTCCAATGTATAATAATGACTAGCATTTTATTAGCAGCTTCACCCACATATATATTCGACATATATGACACCTCCTCCACCCCCTCTCTGTGTTCACTCTTTCTCTGTCTGTCCACATTATCCTCCTACCTCTGCCAGTCTACCTCCTCCTCCCCACTCTCTCTCTGTCTCTTCATCTCCTCCTCCTCCTCCTCCTCTCTTTCTCCATTTCCTCCACACCCTTTCTCTAACAATATCTTCGTACCCCTTCCCTCTGCCCATACCCTCCTCCCCTTCTCTCTTTCCATGTCTGCCCCTTCTCTTTGTTTTACAGCTGCACACCACCCCTATACACCTCCAACTGATCAACTCCCTTTTTTCTCTCTCTGTCCATTTTCTCCTCCCTGTCCCTTGCTCTATCCATTTCAACCTGTCCCCAGCCATATTCAGTGGCACATGTAACCCTTGCAATGTATTTCAATGAAGCAGGCCAGTACTACTACCACATTCAAAGCAGGCTGCACATCAGTGGCTTGAAAATAATTTATTTGCGCCTGACATACAGGCCGCCATGCAAAGGAGGTCAAAAAAGTAGGCCAATACTACACCAGCAAAACAAGCCTATCATGCAGCGCAGCCTACATGTCAGAAAACCGTTTCTTACCCCTGACATGTAGACTGCCCTGCAAAGCAGGTTGATTTCGAAGACTAGTAGTGTTCCCGCACAACATACCTGTCATGCCTATTCACTGGGGCTGGAAAAACACTTTCCTGCCCATATCTCCACTCCTATTAGAGCTAGGAGATTTTAAACCACACAGTGCTGATACTTGTGATGTCTGCTGTTTCTGTGCCAAATTTGGTTAAAATCGATCCAGTGGTTTGGAGCGAGATCCCAGACACACACACATTCACTCTGCTTCATATCTATAACAGATGTAATAGATGATGTTGGAGGCTCTGTGAGGCTGATCATGGAGGTGCTGTTGTCTATAGGAAGGTTGCAACGTCAGAAGACTGTAGTATAATACAGAAACACCTCCATAAGTTCGACAGTTTCTAAAGGGACTGGCAGTTGACTCAGAATGTAAATAAATGAACATACTGTGCTTAAATAGACGAAGAGACCAACTACTGTTTGATTACACTTTACCAATGTATCACTGGATACAATTATTACAAGATACCCAGAAGTAATCATGGTCCTCTATGGAATGGCCACATAAAACAAATTATAGGGAAAGCAGATGCCAGACAGATTCACTGGAACAATCTTAAGGAAAAGAAAAAACTGGCATATAGAACACTCGTTACGCCAGTTCTTGAGCACTGTACATCCATCTGGCACCAGTACCAAGTAGAATAAAAGAGATGGAGAAGATCCAGTGAACAGCAGCGCATTTCATTACTGGATGGTTTACTCACAAGAGGAGGCCGCCAATTGTGAAATTCAGATTCGATTCATACTGCGCATAATAAAAGCTCATGGCCAGAGGTGTAATGTGGCAAAGCACCAAGATGCACTTCTCAGCCGTTGTCGAGAAAATCGACAGTTAAAAGAAACCGCTGCCGTGAAATACTCTCTACGATTAATTATTTTCTACAGCGTCGTGGCGCAGCGGTAAGCGCTCAGGTTCGTAATCCGAAGGTCGCCGGATCGAATCTCGCGCCATGCAATTTTTTTAATATTAGTTTTTTGTAATTCACACTCCTGGAAATGGAAAAAAGAACACATTGACACCGGTGTGTCAGACCCACCATACTTGCTCCGGACACTGCGAGAGGGCTGTACAAGCAATGATCACACGCACGGCACAGCGGACACACCAGGAACCGCGGTGTTGGCCGTCGAATGGCGCTAGCTGCGCAGCATTTGTGCACCGCCGCCGTCAGTGTCAGCCAGTTTGCCGTGGCATACGGAGCTCCATCGCAGTCTTTGACACTGGTAGCATGCCGCGACAGCGTGGACGTGAACCGTATGTGCAGTTGACGGACTTTGAGCGAGGGCGTATAGTGGGCAAGCGGGAGGCCGGGTGGACGTACCGCCGAATTGCTCAACACGTGGGGCGTGAGGTCTCCACAGTACATCGATGTTGTCGCCAGTGGTCGGCGGAAGGTGCACGTGCCCGTCGACCTGGGACCGGACCGCAGCGACGCACGGATGCACGCCAAGACCGTAGGATCCTACGCAGTGCCGTAGGGGACCGCACCGCCACTTCCCAGCAAATTAGGGACACTGTTGCTCCTAGGGTATCGGCGAGGACCATTCGCAACCGTCTCCATGAAGCTGGGCTACGGTCCCGCACACCGTTAGGCCGTCTTCCGCTCACGCCCCAACATCGTGCAGCCCGCCTCCAGTGGTGTCGCGACAGGCGTGAATGGAGGGACGAATGGAGACGTGTCGTCTTCAGCGATGAGAGTCGCTTCTGCCTTGGTGCCAATGATGGTCGTATGCGTGTTTGTCGCCGTGCATGTGAGCGCCACAATCAGGACTGCATACGACCGAGACACACAGGGCCAACACCCGGCATCATGGTGTGGAGAGCGATCTCCTACACTGGCCGTACACCACTGGTGATCGTCGAGGGGACACTGAATAGTGCACGGTACATCCAAACCGTCATCGAACCCATCGTTCTACCATTCCTAGACCGGCAAGGGAACTTGCTGTTCCAACAGGACAATGCACGTCCGCATGTATCCCGTGCCACCCAACGTGCTCTAGAAGGTGTACGTCAACTACCCTGGCCAGCAAGATCTCAGGATCTGTCCCCCATTGAGCATGTTTGGGACTGGATGAAGCGTCGTCTCACGCGGTCTGCACGTCCAGCACGAACGCTGGTCCAACTGAGGCGCCAGGTGGAAATGGCATGGCAAGCCGTTCCACAGGACTACATCCAGCATCTCTACGATCGTCTCCATGGGAGAATAGCAGCCTGCATTGCTGCGAAAGGTGGATATACACTGTACTAGTGCCGACATTGTGCATGCTCTGTTGCCTGTGTCTATGTGCCTGTGGTTCTGTCAGTGTGATCATGTGATGTATCTGACCCCAGGAATGTGTCAATAAAGTTTCCCCTTCCTGGGACAATGAATTCACGGTGTTCTTATTTCAATTTCCAACTATTAATGAATTGCTTATGCATGTTGGTGAAGGCGGATCGCTCTCCAATTGTACCGCCTCCATTTCTCCGTTTGTTTAACAGGGTGTACTTAAGCTCTCACGTCCGCACCGATTTTCGACGATGTTATAAGTTGCGCTATGGACCGCATCTACCTTCTTTCGAAGTTAGCAGGCAACTACGCTGTTATGCGGCGGCTCGTTTCGGCCCATTCAATATCTGTCCTTCAAGTGTAACGAGCGAGTAACAGAGTTTATATTTCATACCTGCCACAGCAAATTTGTGTTCGTGGGGTCTCTGTTCCAATTTGAACGTTTGACTTACGCTATACGTATTCGTTTTTACGTCTTCCGTTAACTATACGTGGTTAACATTATGAGGACAATTAATAACATTTATGAAATACAACTTTGTTTGCGGAAAACATAATGATGTTCGAAGTCGCCAGTTTTTCCATGACAAACGACTTTCAACGACTTATTATATGCATAATTGTTGCAACAGATTGCCGGGAAGTGTGTGTGTGTGTGTGTGTGTGTGTGTGTGTGTGTGTGTATGTGTATACACACATTTGAATTACAAAAAACTAATACTAAAAAAAAAAAGGTTGCATGGCGCGAGATTCGATCCGGCGACCTTCGGATTACGAACCCAAGCGCTTAGCGCTGCGCTACGACGCTGTAGAAGACTATTAATCGTAGAGAGTATTTCACCACAGCGGTTTCTTTTAACTGTCGATTTTCTCGACAGCGGCTGAGAAGTGCATCTTGGTGCTTTGCCACATTACACCTCTGGCCATGAGCTTTTATTATGCGCAGTATGAATCGAATCTGAATTTCACAATTGGCGGCCTGCCCTTGTCAGTGGGAGAGCATTATGGAGATGCTCAGCAAACAACACGGGGATGTTCCAAGAGAGGGCTTGTGCATCACCACAGAGGTTTATTGTTGAAATTTCGATAGCTTATGTACCAAGAAGAGTGGGGCAACATATTCTTAACTCCTATGTATGTCTTGTGCAATGATCACAGCGAGAAAATCAAACAAATTAACTGTCATATGGAGCTTTACCAACAAACATTCTTTTATCACTCACCACACATAAATGGAACAGAAAAGGGGATAAAAAGTGACACTGGGAGTATCACTCACCATATACCTGAAGTTGGCTTGCAGAGTATAGAAGTAGATGTTGATGTAGGTTTAGTCCACCCACAAAGGAAGTAGCTCACAAAATTCTCGTTCAACTGATGCTCGAATATTGCTCCTCAGTTTGGTACTGTGACCAGTTAAAATGGAGGAAACAGATAGCAACTGGTGACAGGTACCTGTTGGTGCTCACAGCAGCTCCATGTAATCACTCCTCACGTCTTCTGAAACCCTGGCTTGAAGAGGGTTATATAATTCGAAACTGGTTACCAAAATTAAAAATAAATAAATACTATAAATAACTTATGTGATGTGGACATTTTTGTTAAAATTTTAAAAAAAAGAAGTATGAATCTTAAGAAGAGCAGCACGTTTTGTCAGAGGTACATTTAGTTGTCGTGAAAGTGTTATGCGGATGTACAGTCCAGTGTTATTTGGCACAAGAGAAGCATTGTACATCACAAAAAAGATAATATTCTGATAGCATACATTCGCAGAATAGTCAGTGTCTTGCTTTCTCCTGCATATGTTAATCTTGCGAAAAAACTAGGATGGAAGGTAAAATTATTCTCTCTTGGAGGCCTACCTGTAGTCATTCCTACCTCACACCATTCACAGTTCGAACAGGAAAGGGAGCAAATGACAATGGCAAACAATGTTCCCTCATACACGAACTGCAAGATGGTAAATGGGGTATGGACATAGATGCAGAAATTACAACGTTCAGTGGAAGATCTGTCTTTAAATTCCCGTCAACGATTTGGTCATTATAGAGATGAAGCAACATTCGGACTGGAAAAGAATGCGGACATAAATCGGCTGTACATTTACAAAGGAATCACCGAGTGTAACCCTAAGGCGATTTAGGGAAATGTGGCATGATGGGGCTTAAGTCTGGTGCCTTACCACTACAAAACTTTGTGGTCAATACAGACGAGATGTATACTCAGTTAGAACAAAAATACTATGCCCGTTCTTTTAGAAGGAACCATCCTGGCATACACCTTAATCGATTTGGGGAATGAACGGTAAACGTATCCCGGAACTGTTGAATGGGTTGTTGAACCCTATTGCTGCTGAGCATCATGCCTCTTCAGAATGCTTTTCGACACAAAGACTGACTGCCAAATTCGCAGCAATGAAGTTGATTTATGTTTTATATTTTTCAGTAAAAGTTTATAATGTTCATCTTGCATGGAACTAGTTTATTAGTAACTTTCAAAGCCTCACTAGCCACCAGTTTTTTTTAATTGGCATATGTCTACTGGAAGTATACAACCCTTATAAATGTTTATGTAATGGAAGTTACTAATAGAGTAGTTAAGTGCACAAAGTACATCATGAAGTATTTTGTGAAAATTAAATGTAACATGCTTTACCTAAAACAAGGTCTTATTACAAAATATGCAAGTGTAAAAAATCAGATTAATTCACATATGGCACAATATATTTGAAAGAAAAGTGAATTATTGCGGATAAAAATAGAAATTAGCAACACTTACAAGCAGAAAGCATAATCAACAAGAAGATTAAACAGCTTTTTTCATACTTACACAACATTTTATCAAAGTCACAACTTGATGGTGTTAATAAAGGAATCAAATGAAGAGTGGACAACAAGTATCAGCCTTTTCATCATAGACAAATTAATAAGATTTTTCATGTAGGAGGCTGCAATAAATCCAGCAGAAAATGAAAATGCAATCTGGTACATGTAACCACGGCACCTCAACTGAACCGCAAATAGTCAGTGAACCTTAAATGTTGTTGGTGAACACTATAATTTCAAGAACAAAAACATGGTAGAAGCAGGCTGTAATCTATTAATTGTTTCCACTATTAGCTAATTTCGACCATTGGTCGTTTTCAAGCACTTATCAAAAGCTTCAAGCTTCATATCATATGTGACTAAATATCTATCACATATGTAAAAGTGCTGCACATGTACATAAAATGATGTGTACCTTTACATATGTACTGGCTATTTAGCCAAATGTGATGTGAAGCTTGAGGCTTATGATAACTGTATGAAATTGACTGACAGTCGAAAGTAGCAAATAACACGGACAATAAATAGATCACAGCCTGTTGGGACCATGTTTTAGTTCGTATAACATATTGAGACCACAAAAATGAAATTATAGAAACTATAAATTCAATGACAGAATGGTGAACCAGACCCAAACTGAATTTTCAAGTGATGGCCAAGGACTTCTTTCCAAGAGTCTAATTAACACTAAACCAGTTTTAAATAAAAATGAAATTCATATATTTTAGCAGAAACTAAAATGGTGGTAAACAAGGTCAAATGTATAAATACCAATAAATGGACACCACTGTTAAAGCCATAAAAGCGTTAATTAAAGAAATGAAAAATAAAAATTAAAAAAATTTAATCAATTATAAAGTTGAATGCAAAGCTTTGGGAGAATAACGCAATAATGAAAGCAAGTAAGGGATGTATGAGTCATCACTCATAATTACATTAATAAAACACTACCATTCTTTGATGACAACAGAACCACCAAACTCAAAAAGATCAACATTCTTAATACATTTCAGCACAATGTTAGGAAGAAAAAAAGATGATAGTGTTTTTATGTTTTATAGATGAAACAAAATTCAGATACAAGGTTATCATCCCCCAAAAGCTAGGAAATTACATATAACAGATCAACACTATAGCCAATTGTTAACAATTTGGAATGCTCAAGCTATAAGCTAAATAATATACTAAATGATAAACTGTAGAGAGCACATACTTTTCAATAATTTTACAATATTAAAAACAGTTTTGATTTAGTTAACATGATTAGAAATGTTGAAACAGCATAAAGAGTCACTTAAACTTCATTGGATATCACAAATATGTATTCCATTGAGGAAACAATTGGGATGATTAAGAACAATCTAATATGGGACATTAAGTACCAGTGAAATAACTAAACTAACATATTTTTTTCAGATTGTTCAGGATTTTTCTTTTTTCGTATTTCATGACAAAATATATCAACAACCTAATGAATGAACTATGGGAAATAGCCTATCTGTAACAGTAGCAGATGTATTTCTAAACGACTTTTAATGCAGGTTCTTCAACAAATCCCCACAAATAATGGAAAAAAATTATATGTTACAAACCTTCTGTTGACGTCTATATCGTATTATTCAATGGTAATGAAGCTGAACTTAATGGTATGGATGATAAATTAAATGTGATGCCCCTGAATGTAACCATCAGGGTTGAAATGGAAGCAAATGGTAGTCTCAATTTCTTAGTTTTATTGCTTAGCTTGGTTAGTTCCTGTCGTTCCCTCTGTAGCATAGGGCTATGACGAAATTCCTCCATCTGGTACGATTTCTAGCAAGTCTCTCCATTCCAGGTTTTCCCATCCTCTGTAGCTTCTCTCTCGCTCGTTCCTTTCCATGTCTGTGACGACCGCATTTTCTAACTCCTTGAGGGTTCCAATCCAAAGCCATCCGTTCAATAGCTCCTTGTGGTTTCTTCAATGTATGCCCAATCCAGTTCCATTTTCTTTCTTTGATTTGTAAATTGATTGGTTCCTGATTTGTATTCCTCCAAAGATCTTCATTTATCATTATATCTGACCATCTCACATTTAAAATACGCCGGAGACATATAAACTTGGAGCTGGTTTTTGATGTGGTTAGTCACCCTCCAAGTTTCTCAACCATACAACAGAACATCCTTCACATTGGTACTGAAGAGCTGCAGTTTGGTCTTCTTTGAGATGTTCCTTTTCCTCCACACAGGGTACAGTTGTACAAATGCACCATTTGCTTTGCAGATGCGATTACGGACGTCCTCCTCAGTGCCTCCTGTAGTCGTCACTATACTTCCGATATAGAGAAAAGTTTAGACCTGTTCTATGTCCTCATGGAAGAATCCTGGAGATACTAGAACGTATCAGATAGATTATATAATGGTAAGACACAGATTTAGGAACCAGGTTTAAAATTGTAAGACATTTCCAGGGGCAGATGTGGACTCTGGCCACAATCTATTGGTTATGAGCTGTAGATTAAAACTGATAAAACTGCAAAAAGGTGGGAATTTAAGGAGATGGGACCTGGATAAACTGAAAGAACCAGAGGTTGTACAGAGTTACAGGGAGAGCATAAGGGAACAATTGACAGGAATGGGGGAAAGAAGTACAGTAAAAGAAGAATGGGTAGCTCTGAGGGATGAAGTAGTGAAGGCAGCAGAGGATCAAGTAGGTAAAAATACTAGGACTAGTAGAAATCCTTGGGTAACAGAAGAAATATTGAATTTAATTGATGAAAGGAGAAAATATAAATATGTAGTAAATGAAGCAGGCAAAAAGGAATACAAACGTCTCAAATATGAGATCGACAGGAAGTGCAAAATGGCTAAGCAGGGATGGCTAGAGGACAAATGTAAGGATGTAGAGGCTTATCTCACTAGGGGTAAGATAGATACTGCCTACAGGAAAATTAAAGAGACCTTTGGAGATAAGAGAACCACTTGTATGAATATCAAGAGCCCAGGTGGCAACCCAGTTCTAAGCAAAGAAGGGTAAGCAGAAAGGTGGAAGGAGTATATAGAGGGTCTATACAAGGGCGATGTTCTGGAGAACAATATTATGGAAAAAGAAGAGGATGTAGATGAAGATGAAATGGGAGATACGATACTGTGTGAAGAGTTTGACAGAGCACTGAAAGACCTGAGTCGAAGCAAGGCCCCGGGAGTAGACAACATTCCATTAGAACTACTGACGGCCTTGGGAGAGGCAGTCCTGACAAAACTCTATCATCTGGTGGACAAGATGTATGAGACAGGCAAAATACCATCAGACTTCAAGAAGAATATAATAATTCCAATCCCAAAGAAAGCAGGTGTTGGCAGCTGTGAAAATTACCGAACTATCAGTTTAATAAGTCACAGCTGCAAAATACTAACGCAAATTCTTTACAGACGAATGGAAAAACTGGTAGAAGCCGACCTCGGGGAAGATCAGTTTGGATTCCGTAGAAACACTGGAACACGTGAGGCAATACTGACCTTACGACTTATCTTAGAAGAAAGATTAAGGAAAGGCAAACCTACGTTCTAACATTTGTAGACTTAGAGAAAGCTTTTGACAATGTTGACTGGAATACTCTCTTTCAAATTCTAAAGGTGGCAGGGGTAAAATACAGGGAGCGAAAGGCTATTTACAATTTGTACAGAAACCAGATGGTAGTTATAAGAGTCGAGGGGCATGAAAGGGAAGCAGTGGTTGGGAAGGGAGTGAGACAGGGTTGTAGCCTCTCCCCGATGTTATTCAATCTGTATATTGAGCAAGCAGTAAAGGAAAGAAAAGAAAAATTCGGAGTAGGTATTAAAATTCATGGAGAAGAAGTAAAAACTTTGAGGTTCGCCGATGACATTGTAATTCTGTCAGAGACAGCAAAGGACTTGGAAGAGCAGTTGAACGGAATGGACAGTGTCTTGAAAGGAGGATATAAGATGAACATCAACAAAAGCAAAACGAGGATAATGGAATGTAGTCAAATTAAATCGGGTGATGCTGAGGGAATTAGATTAGGAAATGAGACACTTAAAGTAGTAAAGGAGTTTTGCTATTTAGGGAGTAAAATATCTGTAGTGGTCGAAGTAGAGAGGATATAAAATGTAGACTGGCAATGGAAATCGTTTCTGAAGAAGAGAAATTTGTTAACGTCGAGTATAGACTTAAGTGTCAGGAAGTCGTTTCTGAAAGTATTTGTATGGAGTGTAGCCATGTTTGGAAGTGAAACATGGACGATAACTAGTTTGGACAAGAAGAGAATAGAAGCTTTCGAAATGTGGTGCTACAGAAGAATGCTGAAGATTAGATGGGTAGATCACATAACTAATGAGGAGGTGTTGAATAGGATTGGGGAGAAGAGAAGTTTGTGGCACAACTTGACTAGAAGAAGGGATCGGTTGGTAGGACATGTTTTGAGGCATCAAGGGATCACAAATTTAGCATTGGAGGGCAGTGCGGAGGGTAAAAATCGTTGAGGGGGACCAAGAGATGAATACAGTAAGCAGATTCAGAAGGATGTAGGTTGCATTAAGTACTGGGAGATGAAGAAGCTTGCACACGATAGGGTAGCATGGAGAGCTGCATCAAACCAGTCTCAGGACTGAAGACCACAACAACAACAACAACTATGTCTTCTCCATTAATGGCCAGCCTATTTGTGATGGTAGAATTTCTTCACATTTCTTTGGTTTTGCGAACATTTATCTTGACGCTTTAGTTTTGTTAGTAACCGAAATTTGATATAAACACGAAATATCTATATTTAGAAAATCCATTATTAACATGTGATCTTGTCATCTGGAATAACATAAAAAGGCATAATTCCATGCTATGAATACTAGAATACACAAACTGCCACTAACTAAAACTGAATTAACTAAGGAACTTAATATTTGAAAACAAACAGCAATAAACAATGGATACACACTTAATTATGTGTCATCAATGTACAAGAAGAGAAAACAGAAACTACAGCATTTGGCAAACAATATCAGTGGGTTACAGTGGAAACTTTGTGATAAGGATGAAAGAGCTAACCATGTGCCTTTGTCTTATTATGGTGGGGCATCTGATAAGATTTTAAAATATTTTCATAAAAGCAAAATTAACAATTGTTTCAAGACCGCAAAAACTTGAAAATCAAATTACATCACAGATTAATAACAAGAAATCATTTACAAGTTCGAAAATAATGAAACTGACATAATTAGGGTTTTACATCTTCAACCATAAAGTTTTACGTGCTTCACATCAAATATTTAACATAGTAACTGATTTGTAAAGTGGGTAGACGTTTGAAACTGTTTTATATGTGGGAGTTGGATTGTTTAAACAATTGGAGTATGGGAGGCGATATGTGAGTTACTGGTACTCACTATGGAGTCATTTACAGTGCAGTGTAATCTTGTAAAATTTCCAGCAAAATTCTGTTCCCTAAATGTTCTGAATTCGATTGTTTCGGTTTATCAATTTGAGAAAGTCTATCTTATAACTATAGGCAGCATTAATGTTGTGAAACTTGGAAAAAATGCTACCTGATAACAATTTAATAAATCCTACACAATTTTTAATCGTATAAAACAATATTTACGCTACTGTGAAAGGCTAGTCTGTATTCTTATTGAGATTGTTAAAAGTAATTTTCTGGCATCAACTACTGAAATAACTACAGAGGTCATATCATAAGCTCAAATTGTTTTCACAGTATGTATTAGACATTTATAAAAAGAATACGAATGTTACTCCCATTTTAAAAAAATTAAGCTTAAATTTACAAATGTATCAAGCGTCAATATATTTTTACAAATTTACAAATAACAAAAAAGTTACTCAGCGATGAAAGCGCAGGTCGAGCTCAAATGCATATAGGTAATAATAAGTTAGTGTGTCTTGTATAAGGCGAAATTTTCATGTTATTTGTTTCCGAGTAACCACAGCACCAAGAAGAACTACATCTCAATCGTAATTGATTCTTACAGATATTGAACAAAAAGTATTAATCGCTGCTAGTAGTAGATACGTCTGCTTTCACATTGAGATGAAAAAACAAACCACATTCATTTAACGAAAACGACAAATCACAGCTGTGAGAAAACATGCTGTTGATAAACTCAGCTAAACAAATGCAACTGAGGGTTGTTTCGTGAGAAGCTGCTTGCGAAGGAAAAAGTAATTGCAATACTTTGTGTGTGTTGCTTGTCTACTGAATCTACTTAAGGCAGTTGTAATCTTATCTTCTGTTGTTTTAAATATGTTGAACATGTCCTGAAAGAAAATCTTGTCGTGCAACTATAGCTTTACTGTCTTGAAGGATTTCTGGCGACAGTTCATCCTTTCTTAGCTACAAGAAGCGGAAGGGGCTCAGTTGACTTCATGTACTGCTGGGTAATGAAATCCTCTGAAACGAAAACGCAATTCGTGAAACTCTCCCGCACCCTACTAAAGCACTCAGGCCGCAGCCGATGCGATTTTATGGCCTTAGTGGTTTTGTGGTAACTTCCGGCAGGAAATCTAATCCTGAGCAATTAGTTTACTTCGGAAAGCTATTTCGATATTACCCTGGTTTTCCACGCGATATTCAATATATTTCGTTGCTGAGAAGAGGATAAAGATATTTATATGTCATATTCCTCATTTGGACGTGTCACAGATATCTGAAAGGAGTCTTTTTTTATGCCGTTAACATAATCCAATTGTGTAAGCTGGTAAATGCTCTGTACAGACCAAAGTGAAAAATACTTATATTAAGTAATAGTAAATATGTTCGCTTTTCTTTTTCACTACGAGTGATGTGAATTTTAAAGTAAAATTTCTTCGCTGGAATAGAAGAAGTTCACAAGACGAAACTTTTTCTGCTTATTCCCAAGCTACACTTTCCTCCGTGTCTAAATTTTCTGCATTGTTTTAGGGATCATCAAATTTAAAGACGAATAGGGAAGTAGTGTTTAATTTGTTTGGTGTTATAGTGTTCTCTGTGAACTTTAATGGGGGATTTACAACAAATTTCATAACTGAATAAATGAATAGGATATCAGTGTGGGTTCTGGGACAAAATTCAAAGTCATATGATAAGATTCCCAGTAAAACGATAAGATTCCACATATCGAAGCCATGTTCAGTCCTCACATTGGTGGAAAAATTAAGGTCACTATCCACTGTGAGATCTCCAGCCCATTTGAGAACCTAGACCCACTGTGTGTCTTAAAACTGGGAGGAAACCCCTCCTTTCCCACTTTTCCTCACTAGTCTAATTGCATAAGCCTTGTCCTTTGTCCTCTGTGCACTGTAGCGAGAGGATCGCCGGCAGCAGAGTAATCCTACTTAAAAATGGCGGTAAATACTATTACAATTTACAAGGTAAGCCACTTCTACATTACAGCGAGTGACCGAGATACTGCCGAAATACTACAAAAAAATGATATCGTGAAATTTTCCGTGAGGGCTCACATCTCCCATAGCTATCTACAATTTGTTGAATTTTTTGACCAATATTCTCCAATTATCCACATCTCCATTCTAATATATGTGTAAATATACGATTTTTAGTGTTTAACAATTGCTGCAGTGCATTAACTTAAGAAAATACCCTGCAATTAGTGCAGTATGATATTTTAACAAATACACCAGAATCCTGAATTAAACAATTTTCACAATTCTTTACTTAACAACAAATACGCTCTTGCTAAGTATCAAGTCTACATTATCCCTGCATTATGAGTGTGGGATGTCATTATAAGACTACCCCTAGTAGACTCATAAATAACTATGGAAAAATCCGAGTATGTACACTCACAACACATCGCTAAAAATTACCTATAAACAATTTTCCCACAGATGGTAATGGACGGAAAAAAGGCAGAGAAATGTTTTTTTTCTTTAAAATGGTACCCGTAATCGTCTCCGGCGCGGTGTACATGGTGGCTGTTTAATGTGATACTACCACGAACTCACGCTATCCGCCACATGCTACCTGCCTACAGAGGAAGCTCCAGGATGCTTCAACAGGCAAATCACGTCTAGTGTACGACAGCCAGAAGAGCCGGGGAACGCCAGCAACATCCACATGTCAGCAACACCTGCGATCACATAACAGTCGGTATGCCAGTGGATGTAGATGATTCAATAACTGTGCCGGCCGGTGTGGCCGTGCGGTTAAAGGCGCTTCAGTCTGGAACCGCGTGACCGCTACGCTCGCAGGTTCGAATCCTGCCTCGCGCATGGATGTGTGTGATGTCCTTAGGTTAGTGAGGTTTAATTAGTTCTAAGTTCTAGGCGACTGATGACCTCAGAAGTTAAGTCGCATAGTGCTCAGAGCCATTTTTTTTTTTTTCAATAACTGTCGAAGCATCCAGCAGCAGAGAAGAACGCAGCCAGTCTTAAAAAAAACGATCTAAATATCTTTATAAACTATAGCTCCTCACGTAATCATATATGCATAAGTCTCCTGTAAACACTACAGCCACATCCAAGCAAGTGAGACACCCTTTCCTTCTGCTAAGTATTGTCTTGTCCCATGCATGAAATATAGCAGTCAGTAGATCACAGCCAGCAGAGCCTCAGAGGTAAAGCACCATCGTCTATGTGGTGGACGTGACTTGAGGATAAACACCAAGCAACCTGTATTAAAAAAAAATGTTATATGTATTTACAGAAATTAAAAGTTATTAGTGTACTACTACTGCTAGTAAAGTTTTCCTGTACAGCAAACATTTTTATTATTATGCCGACTGTATAAAAAAACGTTGTGATACTTTGATGATGACAGTTATACAAAGAGCACTTTCATGGTGACAGTCTGACTATGAGTAACAACTGCGACTGAATCATTAAAAAAATTTCATAATTTTTATGCATACAGCGGTAGGCTTTGATCATAGTAACACATATCATCACGCAAGACACACTTCCTCTATCAGTTCCTGAAAGGTATTGGCAAATCTTGTTACCTACGAAATCTGAAATCAGTAACACAATTTTATGACCAACCATTAATGAACAAAATGATTTTAAAGCAAATTCTATGTAGTAATTCGATACAGTGGGCAATATTCGCTTAATCGGTATATGTTAACATAAACATTTACAAAACCTGAAGAATATCCACTACCCCAAAACAGAAAAGCGCTAATGCACACTGATCAGCCAGAACATACCGACTACCTTCCTAATAGCTAGTATGTCCACATATGGAACGGATCACGGCTGTTTTATGTCATGGTATGGAAGCAATGAGGCCTTGATAGGTCGCTGGATAGAGTTGACACCACATGTGCACGCACAAGTCATCTAATTCCCGTAAATTTCGGGGAGGAGGGCAATGACCTAATGACCACTGACGCCACGTTCAGTCACATCCCAGATGTGTTCGATCAGGTTCACAGGTGGCGAGTTGAAGGGCCAGATATCAATTGAAATTCATCTCTGCGTTCCTCGAACCACTTCATCACGCATTTGGCCTTGGGCAATGGTGCATTATTTAATTGAGTACTGCCACTGCCATCGGGAAACATGATCGTCATGAAGGGATGTACGTGGTCAGCAACCAGGGTACAATACCACTTGGCCGTCACGGTGCCTCGCATGAGCTCCACTGGCTCATGGATGCCCACGTGAATGTTCCCCGCAGCATAATGGAGCCACCACCAGCTTGTCTGCATCCTGGAGCACACGTGTCAAGGACCAGTTCCCGTGGAAGATGATGGATTCGCGCCTTTCCATCGGCATGATGAAGAAGGTATCAGGATTCATCAGGCCATGCAATGCTTTGCCACTGCGCCAACATCCAGTGTCGATGGTCATGTGCCAATGTCAGTCGTAGTTGCGGATGTTGCGGTGTTAACATCGGCACATGCATGGCTCGTCGGCTGTGGAGGCCCATCATTAGGAGTGTTCGGTGCACTGTGCATCCAGCAAACTTGTAACTCTGCCTAGCCTTAGTCTGACCTTAGTTCCGCCACAGTTCGCTGCCTGTCCTCTTTCACCAGTCTGTCCAATCTATGACGTCCGTCATCTGTAATAAGGGGTGGCCACCCAACCCCACGATGTCTGGCCCTGGTTTCACCTTGGTTTTGCCACGCGTTGAAGACATTCACCACAGCACTCCTCGAATACCCAACAAGTCGTGCAATTTCCAAAATTCTCGTCCCGAGCCACCACGCCATCACACTATTCCCTTGGTCAAACTAAGATAGATCATGCACCTTCCTCATTCTATACATGGACAGCATTTTCACTGATACTACATTGATCGTGTGTGTGTCTGACTAACAGCCATAGCTCGCCAGGTGACACTTGGATGGGTTTATAGCGATAATAGGTCGGTGGTCATAATGTCCTAGCTGATCAGTGTACACATGTGTAAGCTTGCCAGTTCGATCATCGTTTACAGCACCCTAAGACACGTACTTTTCGTTTGTAACCATAGCATTTTCTCATATCATCACACCTTAGATTGCTCTATGTTAGAATCTAGACACTTACAAATAGACATTAATATTGGGAGTGTCTTCCACTCAAATCGCAGACGGTATTAAAGAGAGAGAGAGAGAGAGCAATCGCGAGTGTCAAGGCTGAAACAGTGCAGGATTTGCGAGCGTTTGTCTGTTCACAACTGAGTCTGGCAGTTGTTAGGATACATGCATTTGTAGTCCCTGGACTGGTTTCCTACCTCCTCAGTAAAACAGGCTTCCATTGAAAAGAGGTAACATAGTTCTCGTGAAACTCTGTTATGTACAAAATATTGAACATGCATTTGAGGCAGACGGCCTGATAATTCTACACAAGCCATTGTATATTCCACATGGATGTCATAGGAAAAAGACAAGATGCACACAGGGACGAAAAAAACGCTACCCATGCAGAATGCCTGGAGTCAGGATGCACAGGCGACAGCCTGAGAAGCAGTTGTGCCACGCACAGATGTCCGCTTGGGACCCATGACTGAAAGACTGGACGTCATGCTAATCCCCAGACAAAACATCCGAGAAATTCCTGTCGAAACACACTCTCTTTCTCTGATTCTCCTAATGTCCTGTCGGGTCTGCACTCGCTGTCAATCACAGTCAGACCAAACTGCAAACAAGGCAGCGTTTACCTAGTACATGCCTGTGGAATTCTAAGGCATGTGAGAACTCTGACCTTCCAAGGCAAATCCCTGACTGGGACTGATTTTCGCCGTGGGCTCTAAGCTGCCGTCTGTGCTGGAGAGAAAGGATCTCACTACAAGAAATTCAATTATATAGCA
This sequence comes from Schistocerca nitens, assembly GCF_023898315.1. Taxonomy (NCBI): domain Eukaryota; kingdom Metazoa; phylum Arthropoda; class Insecta; order Orthoptera; family Acrididae; genus Schistocerca; species Schistocerca nitens. The sequence goes on along the minus strand of NC_064617.1, from coordinate 425,538,602 downwards.
TAGGAGATATTGTTTATTTATAAAATTCAATTTGCAGGGGCTGAATCTCACTTTTATTTGGTGGTAAAAGCTCATATACAGCAACTACATGTCCTAATTTCGTAATTATATTGAAAGTATCGTCTTACTGGAAAATTTTCCTGTTTGCACTCACCTTGACATCCATAGATCAACCAAGCTAGTGCACAGTGCCACCAACAGAGGACATTCGACCCCTGTACTCCACGCTCCCTCCCTGTCCACTGCTCCAAGAAAAAACTGGTAGGAAAAAGACTCACTCTATGCTGGAGAAGAAGGATCTCACAAGACGAAATTCAAATCAAAGTCAATACTATACTGATACATAATCTTTATTTAATCAGTTTCTGAGATCCTGGATTCCTCCACTTAGGTAGACATCATGACTGCACCCCTCACCTTTGCTCCCTATGAGATAATAACTGTAATCACAAGGGAATGGAATGAAGTGCGCTATAGTAGCCACTGTTTGGGGTCTCCCGCGTCTGTGTGTATTGTCAGGGTGCCGCCACACAGGTCAAAACAGCCCAGTGTCCTAATTACAGATACCATAGACAACAGACTGGATATCGGCCTCCTTTGATCTCGCGGCCCCCAAACAAAGCATCAAGTGGCAGCATTCTGTAAATGGCTAATTCCAGACCTGCTTTCTGTCTCTGTTGCTCCCGGGAAGCCACTCCATGCTTGTCTGTGTGAACCAGCGTCTCCAAACATGAATATGAATGTTTGCATCTCTCCTCATAATACTGTATTCCTATTGGCTAGTGCTGGAAACAGAGGGAAAGATGATAAAATTTTGATATAAAAAATAGAGTGAAATAATCCAGTTGCACTACCCAGTCAAATTAATTGTTCAAAAATTTACAAGAGTCAAATAGATCGCTTAAAACACTCCATTCCACTTTACTATGATCCTTTTTCGTAATAAGACAAATTTTCAATGTTTGAGTATCACACATAAACATAAGTAATGACATGTCTGTCATACATAGAGCATAGTGCTAACTACATCTGAGGTCTTGTATGCGCCCTCCTCCACCATAACGTTTCAACTAAACATATTATACAAGTTACAAATCGCTTGGTGCGCATCGTCAACCGACTGCAGGATAGCCCCCATCTGCACCAGATGGGAGAGAGAGAGATGCACACCTGCACCGCCCATGGTAAATATACTACTGGCCATTCAAATTGCTACACCAAGAAGAAATGCAGATGATAAACGGGCATTCATTGGACAAATATATAATACTAGAACTGATATGTGATTACATTTTCACTTAATTTGGGTGCATAGATTCTGAGAAATCAGTACCCATAACAACCAACTCTGGCCGTAATAACGGCCTTGATACGCCTGGGCGATCCTCCAGCGCCTGGTGGCAGCCAGGTGAAGCTCGTTCAATATAAGCATGGCTGTGTACAGTTACGCATAACGCTCAGCAAGGTGGGTGACCTTGAACGAGCTTCGCCTCACTGCCGCTAGGCGCTGGAGGATCGCGCTTATCAGCAGGAAACTCCACCAGTAGTCGTCGTGAGGCAACTGCATGCTCATTCGACTCGAGGCAGCCGCACAGTACACACAGCCATGCCTTACAGGAGGAGGAGATACAGCAGGAGAACACAAGTACCATAATTCCTATTTGCAATTACACCAACAGCAAACGTACGAAAAGCTATAATATCCCTCTCATTATAGCTCTCAAGTCCTCCAAGCGATGTCTCTCCTCCTCGTAGTATAGCGATAGTCAACCAAGAATTACCACTCACAACCTTGGTAGTAGTACAAGAAAAATTAACCTTACAACCTACAAAAGTTATGGGTCCTCCAAGTAGTTGTTGCTGTGCTGTAGGCTTAGGTCTTAAGTCAAATGTACCTACATTCTTGTACACTGGTAGTCTCGTTCTCCTGCTGTATCTCCTCCTCCTGTAAGGCATGGCTGTGTGTACTGTGCGGCTGCCTCGAGTCGAATGAGCATGCAGTTGCCTCACGACCTTTACTGGCCGAGTTTCCTGCTGATAAGCGCGCGCCTGGCAGCGCGCGCTGGAGTAACAGCCAATCAGAACTCGACCGGATGGGCGTTGGCCGCACTTCCTGCCTTTTTTCCAGCGGATCGCGCTCTGTTAAAACTAGAGCGCGATCCTCCAGCGCCTAGCGGCAGCGAGACGAAGCTCGTTCAAGGTCATCCGCCTTGCTGAGCGTTATGCGTAACTGTACACAGCCATGCATATCGTGGCATATCGTGACGTGCCAGTTGCTCGGCCACCATTGACCAGACGTCTTCAATTGGTGAGAACTCTGGAGAATGTGCTGCCCAAGACAGCTGTCGAACATTTTCTGTATCCAGAAAGGCCCGTACAGAACCTGCAACATGCGGTCGTGCATTATCCTGCTGAAATGTAGGGTTTCGCAGGGATCGAATGAAGGGTAGAGCCACGGGTCGTAACACATCTGAAAAGTAACGTCCACTGTTCAAAGTGCCGTCAATGCGAACAAGAGGTGACCGAGACGTGCAAACAATGGCACCCCATACCATCACGCCGGGTGATACGCCAGTATGGCGATGATGAATACACGCTTCCAATGTGCGTTCACCACGATGTCGCCAAACATGGACGCAACCATCATGATGCTGTAAACAGAACCTGGATTCATCCGAAGAAATGACGTTTTGCCATTCGTGCACCCAGGTTCGTCGTTAGGTACACCATCGCAGGCGCTCCTGTCTGTGATGCAGCGTCAAAGGTAACCGCAGCCATGGTCTCCGAGCTGATAGTCCATGCTGTTGCAAACGTCGTCGAACTGTTCGTGCAGATGGTTGTTGTCGTCCAAACGTCCCCATCTGTTTACTCAGGGATCGAGACGTGGCTGCACGATCCGTTACAGCCATGTGGATAAGATGCCTGTCATCTCGACTGCTAGTAATACGAGGCCGTTGGGATCCAGCACAGCGTTCCGTATTATCCTCCTGAACCCACCGATTCCATATTCTGCTAACAGTCATTGGATCTCGAACAACGCGAGCAGCAATGTCGCGATACGATAAACAGCAATCGCAATAGGCTACAATCTGACCTTTATCAAAGTCGGAAACGTGATGGTACGCATTTCTTCTCGTTACACGAGGCATCACAACAACGTTTCACCAGGCTATGCCGGTCAACTGCTGTATGTGTATGAGAAATCGGTTGGATACTTTCCTCGTGTCAGCACGTTGTAGGTGTCGCCACCGGCGCAAACCTTATGTGAATGCTCTGAAAAGCTAATCATTTGCATATCGCATCATCTTCTTCCTGTCGGTTAAATTTCGCGTCTGTAGCACATCATCTTCGTGGTGTGTCAATTTTAATGGCCAGTAGTGTAAGTGCCCAAACAGCGGCATGTGATCATATAGTATTCAAATATAGTAGCATGTAACTGATACGATAACAGAACTGTAACAATACCGACTAAATATTGAAACTGAATTTCTCCGCGTTTCATACGTAATTCCACTACAAAAGCAAACTCACTTATCGCGCTCAGGCAGTCACGTCGGTGAAAGTGACAGACTAATAAAGCCTCTTATAGCGCGCAGACGGGAGCCGCAATGTTGTTTGTACTTAAGTAACGTGCTTAGTACGGCGGCACGGTGAGCGAAGCGATAAGTTGAGAGTGTGAAGCTGGTGCGCCGGGCTGTGCAAATCTCTCCGAGTCCAGTCTCCAGCGACGTACGGTTCCAGGCAGTGTGCGAGTATACGTTTGTGTATGCGTGTGTCTGCGTGTTGCGGCTGCTGCTGTCATGCGAGCAAATGCAGTGGTGGGTTTGCGCCTCATTTCTCGTGGTAATTGTGCAACGCCCACCGGCAGCGAGGGATACCTCCGGGCCCAACCAGCCGTGGCCCGTGGGCGGATATTGTGGTCGGACTGCAGTCGCTCTTCCGTAATGGACTTGCACGTGCCGGGGTCTGCTCTCTCCCTGCCTGCCACATTCAATGCAATGAAGACCGGCACACAGGCAAACCGTTTATCGGTCTGTTACATTCTGTCGGCAGGAGCGTGTCCTGTGACGTAAACTGCTGTTGCAGAGGTTTCCACCGGCAGATAGCTATAAGTGCGTAAGCGAAACTTACGGCCTAATTGCCTGCACCTCAATAAAAAAGGTAAAGTATAGTCGTATGGCATGAATAGCTAGGAGCTCCCTATCCTACGCACCTGCAGGCGCCATTCAGTCGCGAAATATGAGAGCCGTGTATGTAAGTGTATCTGTTAAGTGTTGGTGACTGTAACGGTGTGTGTGTGTGTGTGTGTGTGTGTGTGTGTGTGTGTGTGTGTGTGTGTGTGTGTGAGTGAGTGAGTGAATATACAGGATGATTCAGCTCTCCCTATCGTTATCGTTTTACGCAGCTCACAATGCTATAGCTGGCTTTCATGAACCACGCGCGAGATTTTAACATTCTCTCTCTCACCAGGCGCAAACTACTACTCCTAGAGAAAAAAATGAAAAGGACCGTTTATCAGGAAATTAAATGTACTTGAATTTTGTACTGGAATACGTTTTCGCTAGAGGCAGTAGTTTTCTTGAAAAACATACAAACGTGCCTTTCAGTTGCATCCCTGCTCCTACAATCGGCCCCCACCGCTCAGGGTTTCTATTGCTCATGGCAATATTTGTGACTGCACGAAATATTTCCTACATTCGATGTTTTTTGGTCTTCACTGACTAGCCTTATTACGCCACCGGCTTAGTCGGGCACTTACAAATTGTAAAATTGACGACGTTTGTGTAAATTATATCTAACAATTTTGTTAATTCTCACAGCACAAAATAAACAATTCGTCAGGACTTATTACTACGAGACTACTGCGCTCGTGAGACCTAAGATTTGCTCGAACGGTCAACCTAATTAGTCTCAGCGTAACGTTTACTAAAGTTGTTTTTCGTTCATTAACTTCATGGGCACGTTTAAATCAATAATGTTGACGAACTAGCCGATTACGCTGGTATTGTAATAGCCCAATTAATGAGACCAAAAAAGATTTAGTATCGAGAATAGTTCGTGTAGTCTGAAATATTTGTGTACATTAATAGGAAGGAGGGCCACGGAGAATATACTTGAAATCCTGACTGGTGTGGAATGAGTGTGAGATCGAGGTGTGTTTGAAGGTAACTTTCTTTTGTTTTTCTTGAATAGCTCAAGAACTGTGGTAACCAGCAAAAACGTACCCCAATACAAAATTTAACTACATTAGATTTCATACAAAAACGAAGGACTAATAGTTTGCGCGTAGCGAGCGAGACAATATGAAAATCTCGTGCGTCTTTAAGAGGACCTGGACGTGGAAATGACTTAAAAATAGAAAAAAAATTCATCTGAAAGACAAATTTCTCCCGTTTCCAAAAATTTGTACATTATCAACTTTCAAATAGTTTATTTGTTCTTAAAGTCTCTTTGAACAAAAGTCTGTACACCAGCCACGTCTCCTTTCAGTTCACTGTCGCACTGCCACAGTCATGCAAACAATAAAGACGATATACAGGAACTTTGCAGACACAAAATTATTTAGCAGATGTCTGTATGGCCACACACAGAACCATAATAAGTGTTTAAACAGTTGTGTGCGGCAACAAGTACCAAAAACAGTGTTTGTTGGAAGGACGGTACTCAAAATAGGTGTGATTGATGCTGTCATCTGTTTCAATGATGGTGCAATTAGCAGGACGAAAATGACAGACAAATTGGTCATCTAACCAGGAAATAATATGATTAATAGGAACGAGGGCCACGGAGAATATATAGGGTGTCCGAAAAGACTTTCCCTGATTACATAAATTGATAACTCAGACTAGAAGTAGGATACAAATATGAAACTTGTGTCGAATTGTTTACAACTATCAAAGTTTTTTTCTGTTTTAGGTTCGCAGTGCGTAAGTAGTGGATGAGGTGTAGTGCCCAAGAAGCTATGTTAACCAATCAGGAGAAGGCACAGTGTGTCCTGTGGTACCATGAGACGCGATCACCAACCACAGTGCAGAGACACTTCCAGACAACATTTGGAAGGTTCAAATGGCTCTGAGCACTATGGGACTCAACTGCTGTGGTCATCAGTCCCCTAGAACTTAGAACTACTTAAACCTAACTAACCTAAGGACATCACACACATCCATGCCCGAGGCAGGATTCGAACCTGCGACCGTAGCAGTCGCACGGTTCCGGACGGCGCGCCTAGAACCGCGAGACCACCGCGGCCGGCTCAACATTTGGAAGGAATCCACCTGATGTCAAGAGCATTAAAGCCTGGTATGAGTAGTTCAAGAACACAGGATCGGTTGCTGACCTTCTGAGGTCTGGTCGACCAAGAACCTCAGCAGACAGGGTGGAAGCTGTAAGGCAGTCTTTTCTGCGAAGTCCGAAGAAATCGGTGCGCAGGGCCTCACGTGGATTACAGATGCCAAAAAACTCTCTCCATGAAATTTTACACAAAAGTTTATTGTTTCGTGCGTAAAAAGTGCAAATTGTTCAGGCCTTGTTGCCCAATGACAGTACACGTCGATATGACTTTGCGGTCGAAATGCTATCACGTATTGTGGACGATGATGGTTATCTCAGACGAATTGCCGTTTCCGACGAAGCGACCTTTTTTGTCAGTGGAGTAGTGAATCTCCATAATGTGCGCATTTGGGGTTCACAACCCCCTGGCGAAGTAAAGGAGTGCACCAAATGCAGTCCAAAGGTGAATGTTTGATGGGCGCTATTTCACGATCGAATTATCGGGCCATTCTTCTTCGCTGAGGCTACCATCACATCTGCAGTGTATCTGGACATGTGTGCAGCTGTGTGCTGTTCCTCAGCTGCTTCAGTATCACCCCGATGTCTTGTTTCAGCAAGACGGTGCACCGCCTCATTGGGGTTTGGACGTCCGTGCCTATTTCGATATGACCTTTCCTGGGCGATTGATTGGTCGTGATGGGCCAACGGTTTGGCCTCCACGCTCTCCTGACATAACCCCATTAGACTTCTTTTTATGGGGTTATGTCAAGGACAAGGTCCACCGAACACGTGTACCAGATCTTGAAACCCTGCGGCAACGGATAATCACAGTCGTTGAATCGATCCCTCCAGTGATGTTGGCTAATGTGTGGACAGAAATTGAATATCGCCTAGATGTGCTACGTGCTACCAAGGGTGCTCATGTGGAAGTTTACTGATGTGTGAAAAAAACTTTGATAGTTTCTAAACAATTAGACACCAGTTTCATATTTGTATCTTACTTCTAGAGTGGGTTATCAAGGGAAAGACTTTTCGGACACGTACTTGAAATCCTGACTGGTGTGGAATGAGTGTGGGATCGAGGTATGTTTGAAGGTAACTTTCTTTTGTTGTTTGCAGTACACCTGAGAAAACAGAATAATCTTTATTATACCACAGAATTATTTTGCTCAGAAATTACCGCTAAAATTGTATGCAGAATGACAAACATAGAAATTTTCTGAACGAGGTATTCGGTGAGTCAAAACCATTGTGAACAGTCTTTTCTCATTTTCTCGAAACTACATTTTCCGAACTTTAGGTACATATATCTTCACTATGGTTTGAGCTATGTTCACTAAATTTCTCCCAAGTGAAGAATGGAATAGTCTCATTGTATTATGTCTAATACATTGCATAAAATTTCTATGTTTGTGATTCTGCATACAATTTTAGCGGTAATTTCTGAGCAAAATAATTACGTGGTATAATAAAGATTATTCTGTTTCCTCAGGTGCGCTGCAAACTACAAAACGAGAGGCATAATGTGTTCCTATGAATGCTGACAGCAGCCTGCCACAGTATGAATGCTGTTAGACTGATGATGCACCAGAAAGTAGTACCAGAAGTGAAACGAGTATTATAAAACCATCTATTAGACAAAATGTTGTAATTCTTGAACTATAAATGACAATTTAATAAATTTCCTTGTATAGCTTCAGTTAATGTCATTCAGTGTTGGTAGAAAACCACAACTTCCTCCGCATTGCAGGTCACGGGTAGCGCGCCCCGAAAGCGAAGCATAAAAACACAGGGCGTTCACACTCACGTCCCCTTAATGAGAGCCAAATTTATTTTGCGGGTTGCATAAAACGATAGGGGTAGGGGCAACTGAATCACCTTGTACAGCTCTCAACGTTTCGTTCTAAACTTCGAACAACTTGTTCACAGGCTGTGATCTTCCAAGCATTCTAGGCGAAAGCAGTTTCCGTAATTTCGAAACTGCTGCCGAGATAAAGTAGTCATTTCACATGATACTTCCTTCCACAGCTTTGCTCGCTGTCTGCTTGAGAAATGTGGAGCACATATCTCTATTGCTCCATGTCTGGGCTGCAACGAAACTGATAACGCGCTGTTAGAGGTTTAACATGGACGAGCTTCACTGGAGCAGACTGCAGTTTGCAGAGTGGATAACACAGCTGAATACGGAAACAGAGATTTGATTTCGCCAGGGACCACCATGTACCAAGTTGCTACATATTTTGAAAGGGAAGGAAAGAAGGAACTGACACGGTGAAATTGGGGACATTCAGTGAGGAGTGTAGGTACCGAGCGAGGTGGCGTAGTGTTTAGCACACTGGGTTCGCATTCGGGAGGACGACGGTTCAAAGCCGCGTCCGGTCATACAGATTTAGGTTTCCCGTGATTTCACTAAATCGCTTCGTTCGAAAGGGCACGGTCGATTTCCTTCTCTATCCTTCCCTAATCCGAGTTTGGGCTCCGTCTCTAATGACCTCGTTCTCGACGGGCTCGTTAAACACTACTCTCCTCCTCATCCTCCTCCTCTAGAAATGTAGGAGCACACGAGACAAATCTGACCCGTCAAATTTCAAGGAAGTCGCAGAAAATTTTTAAATATCGAACTAGGATTAGTTTTAAAAATTTAAATGATTTTCTTCTTTTTCAAAACACTTCTCTTTAACAACTACACATTTTTGTATCGGATGAAACCAGTTCTTATAGCAATGACGCCACTCTTCAATAGACACTTACAGAAACCAGGTTTTTATACTGTTCCACGGCCTGATCCGAGGATGAAAAAAAGTGATTAAAGGCATTTTTATCTTTAATTTTTGGAGACAAAAGAACTCACAAGGTACTAGGTTAAGTTTGCTGGTGGAGGTCCATGGTACAGACATTTAGGGCATGAAGACACTCAGTTGTTAGTTTTGCTCTACTCAGTGATGCACTGTCGAGATGGAAATTATTTTTTCACAATCTTTTTTCTAAAATTTGAGGTAAATAGATATTTGTGTAATAGCCAGCAGTAGCTATTCGTCTGTAGCAATAATATGGACTGTTTTCTGAAAAAAATTAACAACCATCTTCTCATCAGCGCTGCGAATTCGTCAGCCTTAGGTTCTGTTCGAAAGACCCGTTCAGCCGACTGACATCTTTTCAGCATCGTGACAATGAATCCAAGATATATCACCAGTAACGATATTCAAAACTAAGACACCTTGGAATTTTTCGAGAGTATTTCTGCACGAATCAATGCTTTGGCTTGTTTTCAGTATACACACAGGCTTCTTTGACTGACAACGTAAATTACTTAAAAAAGACAACGACCCTTAAGTTGCTTGCCGGCCGCGGTGGTCTCGCGGTTCTAGGCGCTCAGTCCGGAGCCTCGTGACTGCTACGGTCGCAGGTTCGAATCCTGCCTCGGGCATGGATGTGTGTGATGTCCTTAGGTTAGTTAGGTTTAAGTAGTTCTAAGTTCTAGAGGACTGATGACCACAGATGTTAAGTCCCACAGTGCTCAGAGCCATTTGAACCTTAAGTTGCTTTGTTGTTGTTGTGGTCTTCAGTCCTGAGACTGGTTTGGTGCAGCTCTCCATGCTACTCTATCCTGTGCAAGCTTCTTCATCTCCCAGTACCTACGGCAACCTACATCCTTCTGAATCTTCTTAGCGTATTCCTCTCTTGGTCTCCCTCTATGATTTTTACCCTCCACTCTGCCCTCCAGTGATCCCTTGATGCCTCATAACATGTCCCACCAACCGCTCCATTCTCCTAATCAAATTGTGCCACAAATTTCTCTTCTCCCCAAAAAACTGTGATCTACCCATCTGATCTTCAGCATTCTTCTGTAGCAAGTTGCTTTACAGTTTTCATTCGCCTGCCAAGGTGCAAATAAGACTGCAAAAAGTAGAATGCGAACACACGAGCGCATAAGTTGACTGTGATCTAAATGCAAGTCTTATGCAAGTTGGGCACAGACTTCGTTTGCAAGTACCTTCGTCCTCATATCTGTAACGGATTGAATTTACTAAGCCGTCAGTTTCTCGGAAACTGTGGGTTCCGATTTCCTTGTTTCGGACTGTTCTAACGATTCTATCTGGTCCAAAACCCATTTTGACTTCGAAAGTGTAATTGATGAAACCCTTTCACAGCTGTCATTTTAGATTTGTCCCCGAATAGTACGCCGAGGCTCGTCGAAATCGGTGGGTCGCAGGGCCTTGCCTCTCCTTGTTAGATGCTAGTTTGAATCAAATAAGCCGAACGGCTGTTGGTGTCGCGTATATCAATCAATATTTTAGAGAGGGAACTGATAAAAGTGTAAGTTCCTTGGTGCAGGGCTTCACAGTAAATATAATGGGGAAACCAGAAAAAACGACAAACTGTGAATCAAGACTGCTGCAATAAGAACCACAGAAACCCAGGGCCGCGCGGTGTGAGGCGTCACGTCACGGATTGCGCGGCCACTCCCGCATGAGGTTCGAGTCCTCCCTCGGGCATGGGTGTGTGTGTTGTTCTTAGCATAAGTTAGTTTAAGTAGAGTGTAAGTCTAGGGACCGATGAACTATGCAGTTTGGTCCCTTAGGAATTCACACACATTTTAACATTTGAAACCCAGGAAAACCACAGCATTTGGTAACAAGAAAGATCGTAAAAGCCCACTGATGATGCTGAAATTCCAGCGAAACAGGGCTGGGAAATAAAAGAAAAGATATAAAATGTGTTTTGCTCAAGGCGGACCCTCTCCAAAAACACATCAATTTATTGTTATTTGAGCCGTGTATCGACTCGTGCTACGCCTTGTATTTAGATTGCATTGGTTTTCCTTTTCTTCCCTTGACATGTTTGTTTGATATGTCGTCTGTCATTAAGTGGCTGCTTGGTTGTCTTTTCCCTCGGCTATCGATATCTGCGTTTTTGCTTCCGGGAAACTGCTATGGAGGAAGTGAGATCTTTGACCGGTGGTAACTTCGTGTGCTAGCGCGGAAGTTGGGGCGTGCGCTCAAAGAGTCTGGTGGACACAGGAGGGCAGTGTGGCTCGCCAGCGCGGACCAGGCGTGGTCGGTTGTACCGAGTCGCCATGTGATGTATGTCGGTTGTGTGTAACGAGCGGGTGGAGTTGACGGAAGAGCTCCCCGCGGGTTGGTTGTATAAGAATCGCTCCACGAGTTGTTGCTGTTCATTTCACCTAGGTGGGACGTCAAGAAGCTTCTTTAAGTCCTCCGTTTCAACACTGGAGTTTAAAAAGGAGACACCTAACATGGAGAGGTCACTACCCGTCAACATTGCAGAGAAGACGTGAACTCCGGTGACAGAGCGTGTTGTCGCGTGACCGTGGCGTGTTGGGTACACTGGCGACGCGTGCGCGGTCGGATGTGTACTGCCTGTTAGAGCATAATTGCAAGTTAAGTTAATGGAAGGTTTGATCATTAAGTAATAAGTTTGCGTAACCAGGGTCTCTTCTGCCTTGTGGCCTCCGGCGATCGGGTTTCCTGCCCCCGGCACCGGTGTAATTGAAGACAGTGATCTTTCCTCCTCCTCTTGTTACTGCCCGATGGGAGATGTAGTTTTGGCAGTTTAATTGTTTCGCTATTCTGTCGTGTGTTATGAGTAAATTTATGCTGGTTGATTATGTGGTCGCTCATTCAGGACTGTGTGGTGTAATCTTTCCTTGCACGAGGTTAGCTCTAATTCTGTCAGCAAGTAAAGCCATCTTATTACAAGTTTTCGATGGCTAAAAGTCGGTGCAGTGACCAGCCTGAGAGTGGCAATTGTGTTTACAGGCGTATTTAAATTGGTCAGTATTCTGCCTAGCCTGAGCATCCCTGAGTGGGTGATTTGTGGCCTCCTTACACGGGTCCGTCATATCTGTTATGTTCTAATGATATTCCAGGACACTTTTGTTCAAAAACTTTTTTAAATTCTTCCATTCCTTTATTGCCATTAATCGTGTGTTTGCTGAGTCCTTTTGTTTTTTTTTTTTTAATGGCGGTGTTGGTAGCTCCACTACTTCACCATTCTTTATTAACAAAGTTCTGTATTTACTTTAGTAGCCTGTTTACTATGTTGTTGTTGTGGTCTTCAGTCCTGAGACTGGTTTGATGCAGCTCTCCATGCTACTCTATCCTGTGCAAGCTTCTTCATCTCCCAGTACCTACTGCAACCTACATCCTTCTGAATCTGCTTAGTGTATTCATCTCTTGGTCTCCCCCTACGATTTTTACCCTCCACGATGCCCTCCAACACTAAATTGGTGATCCCTTGATGCCTCAGAACATGTCCTACCAACCGGTCCCTTCTCCTAGTCAAGTTGTGCCACAAACTTCTCTTCTCCCCAATCCTATTCAATACTTCCTCATTAGTTATGTGATCTACCCATCTAATCTTCAGCATTCTTCTGTAGCACCACATTTCGAAAGCTTCTATTCTCTTCTTGTCCAAACTATTTACCGTCCATGTTTCACTTCCATACATGGCTACACTCCATACAAATACTTTCAGAAATGACTTCCTGACACTGAAACCTATACTCGATGTTAACAAATTTCTCTTCTTCAGAAACGCTTTCCTTGCCATTGCCAGTCTACATTTTATATCCTCTCTACTTCGACCATCATCAGTTATTTTGCTCCCCAAATAGCAAAACTCCTTTACTACTTTAAGTGTCTCATTTCCTAATCTAATACCCTCAACATCACCCGACTTAATTCGACTACATTCCATTATCCTCGTTTTGCTTTTGTTGATGCTCATCTTATATCCTCCCTTCAAGACACCATCCATTCCATTCAACTGCTCTTCCAAGTCCTTTGCTGTCTCTGACAGAATTACAATGTCATCGGCGAACCTCAAAGTTTTTATTTCTTCTCCATGGATTTTAATACCTACTCCGAATTTTTCTTTTGTTTCTGTTGGAATTATGTAATACATTTATATCTGATATGAGAAAGTTCCAGAACATCGTTCTAGAATAAGTTATATCGAGTATGTTCGAGAAGTATCGATTGTGGTGACAGCTATGTTTGTGTATATATGCGTGAGTGATGAGGCGCAATAGATAGTCTTCGTGTGTCTTTTGTAAAGTGAACATATGTATATTTTAATAAAGTATTTTATAAGTAAAAGTGTGAACGTGATTCAAAAACATGGTAGCACAGCGTGGTTATTGAAAAGAAAAGTAGAAGTTAAATATTATATTGTGGTCGTCGCGTGTTATTCAGAAAGTTCGACATGGCTGATATAACTATTCCTATATTTGACGGCGAGGACTATGGGAACTGGAAGCAGCGGATAATCAGGTACCTAAAAATGAAGAAATGCCATACAGTGACTACGAGGGCAAAAGTGAGCTCAGACAACGAAACGTGGGATGAAGAGGACTTGAAGGCTATCAACTATATTTATGGTGCAATCACAAATAAGCAACTAGAATTCGTGAGTGACAGAGAAAGTGCTTTCGAGATCATGAAGAAATTTGATGAATTATATTCGAAAGAGTCTACAGCCCTTCAAATATTATGCAGAAACAAGTTGGACAAATTGAGGTTAAGTGATTACAGTGATACGGGGACATTTTTCAGTGCATTTGAAAAAACTGTAAATGAGCTGAAATCTGCAGGCGCTAAAGTAACGGAAAAGGAGAAGTTAAATTGTATGCTGCGAACGTTACCAGAGTCAATGAGCTATATTGGGGACTTAGTGGACGTCTTGAAGGAAGAGGACCAGACAGTTGAATACGTTAAAAGTAAGATTCAATTATTGAATGCAAAAACTGGAAATGAAGAGGTAAAATCAAATGCATTTCACACAGAAAGAAAATTGAATTCAAGAAATCAGGAGCAAGTATGTTATCGATGCGGCAAAGCAGGTCACTTCAAACGTGATTGTAACCAGGGAAGAACAAGTATCAGAGGCACATGGCATCGTGGAGTACATTTTCAAAGTAGCGACAGAGGTAATGGAAATATGCAGCGTGGAGGCTATAGCAATGTACTGCGTGGAAATTACGGCAACATGCAGCGTGGAGGTTATGGCAGCAGGCAACGTGGTCGAGGAGAGCAGCATGGTTTTAGCAGCGGTCGGCATCACAGCAAGCAAGGTTACCATCAGAGTGATCATGGTATGAGTAGTTTTATAACAGAGGTTAATTCTATGATAGGTCAAAATAGAACAGTAGAGTCAAGTAACAACAATCAAATTCAAATCAATTGGTTATTAGACAGTGGCTGTACTGATCATGTTATTAATAATGAGGAATATTTTTCTAAGAGTATAACTTTAAAACAACCTATAAATGTAAAAATTGCTGATGGAAAAATTTTGCGAGCTACTAAAGTTGGTAATGTAATTAGTAATTTTCCTGTCTATGATAAAATGGTTCCAATTAATATGCGAGATGTTTTCTTTGTAAAAGACATAGCCAAAAACTTGATCAGTTATGCCAAAATTACAGATAATCACAAAATTGTATCGGTAGGGAATAATGCTAAAATTTTTGATAAAGCTAATGGATTGATTGCGATTGCATGGAAAGAGAGTCGGTTGTATAAAATGAGTAGTACTATTAATAAAGGAGAAGTTAATGTTAATGTTATGAGTAAAGACAATAATATGACAACAAAGGAAAAATGGCACCGCATTTTGGGACATGTTAATTTCAATTATCTAAATACTTCATGTAAACATCAATTGTTAGATGGGGTTCCTTCAGAACTAGAATCAGAATTTATGAAATGTAAAATCTGTATCGAAAACAAAATGCATAATGTTCCTTTTAAAAATAATAGAACCAAAGCAAAAGAAATCTTAGAAATTGTTCACACAGATCTAAATGGGCCTCACTCAACTACTGGAATGCATGGGGAAAGATATTTTCTTTCTTTCATTGATGATTACAGTAAGGCAGCTCGTGTTTGCACCATAAAATCTAAAGATCAAGTATACAATTGTTTTGTAGAGTATATTAATGAAGTTGAGAATCTCACTGGGAAAACTGTTAAAAAGATAAGATGTGACAATGGGAAGGAGTATTTAAATGAAAATGTCTATGAATTTGTGAGACAAAAAGGAATTGTATTGAATGCTTGTCCACCTTATGTGCATGAGCTTAATGGTACTGCTGAAAGGTATAACAGATCCATCATGGACATGTCTCGGTGTCTGCTAGCCGAAGCGCGAGTAGACACGAGATTTTGGCCTGAAGTGGTTTGTGCAGCAGCGTACCTCAAAAACAGAACTTTAGCTAACACCATTGAAAAGAAAACTCCTTATGAGATATTACTGGGGAAAAGACCTAATGTTAATCATTTGAAGTTGTATGGAAGTAGAGTTTTTGTAAGAGTACCTGAGCAACTGAGGAAGTCGAAATGGGATAGGAAAGCCGATTTGGGGGTTTTAATGGGTTATTGTGAAGTAGCCTACAGAGTGCTAATAAATAATAAGATAGTTGTTGCTCGACATGTGGACATTGTTGAAAGTGGTGTTAAATGTATTGGGTTTAAAGATTATGACTCAGTAAGTGAATATTCTAGTGATTCTGAACACGAAAGTATAGAAAATGAAACTGAACTAATAGAAAAACAGCAGGAAATTGAGAAAAATGAAAAGCTTTCTGATAATCATGAACCAGAGAAAGTACTTGAGTTGAGGAGATCATCTAGAGAAAGAAAACCAAAAATATTAAATGATTATGTTTACAGCAATTTTATTTATGTAAAATTTTGCAGTGCAAATAGTCCGGAAAGCTTTGAGGAGGCGATTCACAGCGCCGAATCAAATTATTGGGAAAAGCGATGAATAAGGAAATTGATTGAACAAAAACAAAACATGGGAATTAGTAGATAAACCAGTTGATAAAGAAGCCATTGATGTAAAGTGGGTTTTCACAAAGAAATCAGAAAGTGTTTACAAAGCAAGATTAGTTGTCAGGGGGTTTCAACAAAAAGAAGTCGTTGAGGATATTTATTCTCCAGTAACCAATATGCAAACATTAAAGATTTTGTTGTCATACTGTTGTCAAGAAGGTTTGGTTATAGAACAAATGGACGTAGAGACTGCGTTTCTAAACTGTAAAGTTTTATCTGAAGTTTATGTAAAGCAGCCAAGAGGATATGATGATGGCACGGATAGAGTCTGTAAATTGTATAAAGCATTGTATGGTTTGCGAGAAAGCTCACAAGCTTGGTACAATTGTCTTGACGAGTTTTTAAGAAGTTTAGGTTTTAAAAGGAGTAAATATGATTATTGTCTTTATGTATTGCGAGATGGAGATGTCTTGATTTATTTGATTATTTTTGTCGACGATTTGCTCATTTGCTGGGTGAGAAAAGAAAAAATTGTTAAGATTAAGAACTTATTGTCAAAACCATTTAACATGAAAGATTTAGGTGAGGTAAAAAGATATCTTGGCATCGATATTAATTATGATTGTGAAACAAGAGTTATGAGTTTGAGTCAAGAAAAATATATTGATTCGTTAGCTGCGAAATATAAAATTGAAGATTCGATCTTGTATAAAACTCCAATGGAAATAAATTTAAAGTTAGAACCAGCATATGAAGATTGTAATGACGTTAGATATAGAAACTTGATAGGTGCACTTTTGTACGTAAGTTCGGGTACTAGACCAGATATTAGCTATAGTGTGAATTACTTGAGCAGATTCCAAAGTTGTTACAGTAGTACTCATTTTAAATATGCTTTGAGAATTTTGAAATATTCATATTTAACTAAAGATTTGAAATTAAACTATTGTAGGAATGAAAGTGCTGAGATATTAGATTATTTTGTGGATTCAGATTGGGCAGGTGATAGTGTGGATAGAAAGTCAACTTCTGGTTATGTAATTAGATTATTTGGTAATGTTGTATTTTGGAAGTCAAGAAAACAAGCGAGTGTTACAAAGGCTTCAACTTTCGCAGAATATGTAGCACTGTCTGAAGCTGTAAGCGAGGTGAAACTTGTACATGATATTTTAGACATTTTTAATGTTAAATTTGAAAAACCTATTGTCATATATGAAGATAATTCAGGAGCATTAAATATAGCGAAGTTTGGTAATTTTACAAAAAATTCAAAATACATAGAAGTGCATTACCATTTTGTGAAAGAGTATTATTTACAGGGACTCATTGATATTGTTAAAGTAGATTCAAATGAAAATGTTGCAGATATATTCACAAAGTCGTTATGTAAAGAAAAATTCATTAAAATTAGGAATATGTTAAACATCGCGATATAAATGTAAGGAGGTGTGTTGGAATTATGTAATACATTTATATCGGATATGAGAAAGTTCCAGAACATCGTTCTAGAATAAGTTATATCGAGTATGTTCGAGAAGTATCGATTGTGGTGACAGCTATGTTTGTGTATATATGCGTGAGTGATGAGGCGCAATAGATAGTCTTCGTGTGTCTTTTGTAAAGTGAACATATGTATATTTTAATAAAGTATTTTATAAGTAAAAGTGTGAACGTGATTCAAAAACAGTTTCCTTTACTGCTTGCTCAACATACAGATTGAATAACATCGGGGAGAGTCTACAACCCTGTCTTACTCCCTTCCCAACCGCTGCTTCCCTTTCATGTCCCTCGACTCTTATAACTGCCATCTGGTTTCTGTACAAATTGTAAATAGCCTTTCGCTCCCTGTATTTTACCCCTGCCACCTTTAGAATTTGAAAGAGAGTATTCCAGTCAACATTGTCAAAAGCTTTCTCTAAGTCTACAAATGCTAGAAACGTAGGTTTGCCTTTCCTTAATCTTTCTTCTAAGATAAGGCGTAAGGTCAGTATTGCCTCACGTGTTCCAGTATTTCTACGGAATCCAAACTGATCTTCCCCGAGGCCGGCTTCTACTAGTTTTTCCATTCGTCTGTAAAGAATTCGTGTTAGTATTTTGCAGCTGTGGCTTATTAAACTGATTGTCCGGTAATTTTCACATCTGTCAACACCTGCTTTCTTTGGGATTGGAATTATTATATTCTTCTTGAAGTCTGAGGGTATTTCACCTGTTTCATACATCTTGCTCACCAGATGGTAGAGTTTCGTCAGGACTGGCTCTCCCAAGGCCGTCAGTAGTTCCAATGGAATGTTGTCTACTCCGGGGGCCTTGTTTCGACTCAGGTCTTTCAGTGCTCTGTCAAACTCTTCACGCAGTATCGTATCTCCCATTTCATCTACATCCTCTTCCATTTCCATAATATTGTCCTCAAGTACATCGCCCTTGTATAGACCCTCTATATACTCCTTCCACCTTTCTGCTTTCCCTTCCTTGCTTAGAACTGGGTTTCCATCTGAGCTCTTGATATTCATACAAATCGTTCTCTTATCTCCAAAGGTCTCTTTAATTTTCCTGTAGGCAGTATCTATCTTACCCCTAGTGAGAAAAGCCTCTACATCCTTACATTTGTCCTCTAGCCATCCATGCTTAGCCATTTTGCACTTCCTGTCGATCTCATTTTTGAGACGTTTGTATTCCTTTTTGCCTGCTTCATTTACTGCATTTTTATATTTTTTCCTTTCATCAATTAAATTCAATATTTCTTCTGTTACCCAAGGATTTCTACTACCCCTCGTGTTTTTACCTACTTGATCCTCTGCTGCCTTCACCACTTCATCCCTCAAAGCTACCCATTCCTCTTCTACTGTATTTCTTTCCCCCATTCCTGTCAATTGTTCCCTTATGCTCTCCCTGTAACTCTGTACAACCTCTGGTTCTTTCAGTTTATCCAGGTCCCATCTCGTTAAATTCCCACCTTTTTGCAGTTTCTTCAGTTTTAATTTACAGGTCATAACCAATAGATTGTGGTCAGAGTCCACATCTGCCCCTGGAAATGTCTTACAGTTTAAAACCTGGTTCCTAAATCTCTGTCTTACCATTATATAATCTATCTGATACCTTTTAGTATCTCCAGGGTTCTTCCATGTATACAACCTTCTATCATGATTCTTAAACCAAGTGTTAGCTATGATTAAGTTGTGCTCTGTGCAAAATTCTACCAGGCGGCTTCCTCTTTCATTTCTTAGCCCCAATCCATATTCACCTACTACGTTTCCTTCTCTCCCATTTCCTACACTCGAATTCCAGTCACCCATGACTACTAAATTTTCGTCTCCCTTCACTATCTGAATAATTTCTTTTATTTCATCATACATTTCTTCAATTTCTTCGTCATCTGCAGAGCTAGTTGGCATATAAACTTGTACTACTGTAGTAGGTGTGGGCTTCGTATCTATCTTGGCCACAATAATGCGTTCACTATGCTGTTTGTAGTAGCTTACCCGCATTCCTATTTTCCTATTCATTATTAAACCTACTCCTGCATTACCCCTATTTGACTTTGTGTTGATAACCCTGTAGTCACCTGACCAGAAGTCTTGTTCCTCCTGCCACCGAACTTCACTAATTCCCACTATATCTAACTTTAACCTATCCATTTCCCTTTTTAAAATTTCTAACCTACCTGCCCGATTAAGGGATATGACATTTACCTTTTTTAAACTGTGGTATTGCTATAAATTACTGGATTGCCGTTAGCGTGTTTAAAAGGCTGTTACTGCCGTACTGCTAGTTTCTGTAAGATGTGAATAAAACATTTGTGTGTGAAAATCTCAACTCAACAGTACACTACTAGAAATTTGGCCCCGTTTCCCAACTTGTTGTGTGTCTTGTAGTAACCGTAACCACTTCACCGACAGTCCTGTGCGTGTAGGAAGCCAAGCTCTGGAGTAGTATTGCAACAAGGTGGAAGGAAGGAAAGAAGACTGGGTTTAATGTCCCGTTTCAAAGGAACCACCCAGCATTTGCCTAGAGTGTTTAAGGAAATCACGGAAAACCTAAATCTGGATGGCCGGACGCGGGTCTGAACCGTTGTCTTCGGGAATGCGAGTCCAGTGTATTAACGAATGCGCCATCTCGCTCGGTGTAGCAAGGTATTCTGGCGTCCCACGCGAGTGGTGAAGCGAGCCACGGGTTCGGCCACGGCGCCCACGCTTTCGAGGAAGGAGACAGACCAGGGTGAGTGACGGCGCTCACGCGCTTCCCTAATTGCTGGGTCTCTTATTGGCCGCGCTGGCAATAAGGCCCGCCGTGCATCGATGAGGGGAGCGTCGCCCATTATGTAGGCCACAGGCGACAGGAAGTGGCTTCCACGAACGGCAGCACACTCACTGTCTACCGTCCCCAGGCTCTTCCTCCAGCTTAGATCAGACTTAGCTTGTGGACTGGTTCGTGGAAGCGTGTTACTAGCGCTGCAAAGTACACTGACGTGAAAAAAAAAAAGAATCGCAAAGCCAAGAAGGAGTTGTGCGATATAAACGAAAGTTGATAGACATGTTTCTGTATCTGAAAGGTGATATTTAGTCCAATTTCGCACCAGTTGCATAAGAGTGGCGCTAATAGCGCCACTATGACGATGCAAAATAGGTTTGCTTCAAACACATGGTGTAGCGATCATGAGCATTACACACCATGAGACTGAGCATGGTGAGTTAATGTCAGTCAAGAACGTCTCTAAGGCGGCAAAGACGCCGTTATCAACCCCTCGTTCCTTCTGCGATGTTTCAGAAAGACTTGGCATAAATGTAGCTACTGTACATGTTTGCTGGCAGTGGTGGTCACGAGAATATATGGTCGCAGGAAGACCGGGCTCCGGACGGACAGGTGGCGCTACCGAGCAGGAAGAATGTGTATGGCTCTTGCTCATCGTACTGCATCTGCAGCAGTAATTTGAACGGTAGTTAGCACCACAACGAACTACTTCAAGGACAGCTCCGAGTGGGACGCCCTGTAGTGTACATTCCACTGTCCCCAAACCACCACCATTTGCGACTTCAGTGGTGTCAAGTGCGAGCTCATTGGATGGCGGGGTGGAGGTCTGTTGTGTTCTCTAATGAAAGCTTGTTCTATCTCGGTGCCAGTAAAGACCGTGAGCTGGTTAGGAGTAGGCCAGTTGATGGCCTGCAACCAACCTATCTGTATGCCAAACACACTGAACCTACACCTGGAGTTATGACCTGGAGTGCGATTTTATATGACAGCAGGAACACTCCCTTGGTTACCATACGCACCGTGACAGAAAATTTGTTCTTCAGTCTGGTGATTCTACCTGCTGCGCTGCCATTCATGAACAGTATTTCCAACAGGATACCGCTTGCCCACATATCGCAATTGTAACCCAACATGCTCTATGGGACGTCGACTTGTTGTCTTGTCCTGCTCAATCACCAGGTCTGTCTCCAGTCGAGCACGTATGGGACATCACCGGACGACAACGCCAGCGTCATCCACAAATAGCATTAACTGTCCCTGTATTGACAGACCGAGTGCAACAGGCATGGAATTCCATCCGACAAACTAACTTCCAGCACCCGTATTAAGCAGTTCATACACGTTTGCTTGCTTGCATTCAACATTTTGGTGGTTACACCAGTTATTAATGTACCCCATTTCACATTTGCAATGACTTACCTCGCGTTTACATTAACCGCTGATCTTTCAATGTTCATCACTCTATATTAATTATTTTTGGGTGCTGCGGTTTTTTTTCCGTCAGTGTACTTCAAGCCACTTGTACTGTTGTGTTTCTTTGACCAACATCTAACACCTAAAAGTAATTAAGTCACAAAGGTCTGATTATTATTAGCGTAGGATATGTGTGATATGTATGCTGAAACACATATACACTGCTGGCCACCGTAAATGCAACACCCTGAAGGAAGCCTCCGAATCAAGTGAAATTTACACCATGAGTTTGCAGCGATGAGATATGCAACTGATTAGAATTTCAGCGCAGACGCACATCACGCGCGCCTGTGGCGCCACCTCATAGCGCCATTTAAGGCTTGGCGATTTCGACGAGTGTACCTTCGGCACGTGTGTTTACCTTGTGGTTGTTTCACAAGACGATCAGTTATGCCTCGTAGACATCAGCGAACATCTTTTGATCAAGTATCCGAGTTCGACAGAGGAAGGATAGTGGCTTACCGAGATTGTGGATTATCATACAGAGAAATCGCTAGTCGTGTTGGACGAAACCAAACAACCGTAATGCGGATATGTGACCGTTGGATGCAGGAGGGTACGACGGACCGACGTGGTCGATCGCATTCACCTCGATGCACCACTGCACGTGCTGATAGGCAAATTGTGCGTATGGCAGTGACGGATCGCTCAGTGACATCCCGAACCATAGCACAGCACATTGCGTCTGTAACGCATCATCCAGTGTCTGCGCGTACCATTCGAGGCCGTTTACAGCAGAGTGGTCTGTCCGCAAGACGTCCATTGCTTCGTCTACCATTGACGCAGAACCACAGACGTCTCCGTCGCCAATGGTGTGATGACAGACGGATGTGGACGGCAGAATGGAATGACGTTGTCTTTACTGACGAGGCACGCTTCTGTCTGCAGCACCACGATGGTCGGATTCGAGTGTGGAGACACCGTGGAGAGAGGATGCTGGACAGCTGCATTATGCACCGCCACACTGGTCTTGCACCGGGTACTATGGTATGGGGCGGTATTGGATATTACTCTCGCACGCCTCTAGTACGCATTGCCGGTACTTTAAATAGCCGGCGCTACATATCCGAGGTGCTGGAGCCAGTTGTCCTTCCTTACCTTCAGGGCTCGGCCACAGCCATATTTCAACAGGATAATGCACGACCACACGTGGCACGCATTGTCCAAAGGTTCTTCGTCAATAACCAGATTGAATTGCTTCCCTGGCCGGCTCGCTCTCCGGATCTTTCGCCGATAGAAAACATGTGGTCCATGGTTGCTCAACGAGTGACCCAGATTACATCCCCAGCTGCCACACCAGATGATCTTTGGCAACGTGTGGAAGCTGCTTGGGCTGCTGTACCCCAGGAACACATCCAACGTCTCTTTGACTCAATGCCGAGACGTGTGGCAGCGGTGATCTCCAACAATGGCGGCTACTCTGGCTACTGATTCTGGCAGGAACCACATGTCACAGACGTCTGTAAACGTAATCATTTGATACTTGGTCAACATGTTATCTACAAAATAAATTGTGTTGTGCTACCTCTTGTCTTTCTTGGTGTTGCATTTACGGTGGCCAGCAGTGTAGTTTCCTGTATAAACAGCCTCAGCCTATCTCGTATGCCCTGATATCGCAGTGGCTGTTCAGCCGTCATAATCGTGGCAACCATACCGACGCTAGTAAACCTGATGCTGTGTATGTGAAAACTATAGAAGTACGAAAAGAACGAAACAAACTTACTGGGTACACTTCAGTTTTCATCAATTATTTTAGCGAATGGCGCAGTAGCTATAACAGAATGCTTGTACAGGAAGAAAACATTTCATTAAATGGATTTCCGGGATGCTGGATTAATTTCACGACAGAAAATGTGTTAACGATTTCGATATAGAAACAGTCAATGTTGTAAGATACTCTTTTTATTTAACTAATGACTAGTTTAGAGTTACCTTAACCCATTTTCAAATCATCCAAAGAGACAAAACAGCATTTCCCGAAATAGCATACAAATTATGCCACGATTATACATATACGAATAACAAAGTCCGGCTTAACCATGACTGGTGACGGGTATATGTCGTTCTGTCACTGTTCATGGCCATTTCAGAAAATGCTGTTGTGTCTGTCTGGATGATTGAAAATGGGTTTTAGGTAACCGAAAACTAATCATCAATTGAATAAAAAGTGAGTCCTGCGTCTTTGGCTGTTTCTATATCGAAATGGTTTCTTTACCTGTTTCTATAGCTCATGAGCCGAATCATAGACGCTGATAATTAATAATGAAAACAATGACATTTCAAGGGTAATGCCGGACTTAATTTTAATAACAACTGTACTAACAGCCCTAACAAAAGAACGCGTTGCTTCACCTGTGTTAGTATCTTGTTCTTTATTATTTACTGTAGCTGTCTTATGGCAAGTTTCGACTGGAGTCTTTCCATTTGTTCAGTTCTGAGCGTCTTCTTCATCTGTACGCGTATTCGTCCATTTCAACGTCGTCTAATGACATAATTTTGAAAATCAACGAAATTGCTCAAAATAAGGTTCAAAGGTTTGCATCAACGCAATGTCAGAATTTCTTTTTTTCTTTTTTTCGCTACTCTCTCAGTCAGCAATCAAAGGAAGTCGCTGTTTAAGGGCTGTAAGAGTAAAGCTGCATTCTCAGTGCACTTCAGCAGAGAACAACGTGTCTCGAATCTTAAATGGAACATTGCACCGGTCTCGGCCCACACTGTTCAGTCTCTCAACATACATCGCTGGATCATTTCAAACTTACATTTTACATGCCTTTTTTCACTACAGTAAGGGTGATTGTCAATACAGCAAATTCACGTCCCATCGGTGTACACTACAGTGACGCGATTGAAACTTTCTACCGCTATCAAGAGACATAAATCATTGAAGATCGGTCTCAAAGTGGTCGCCTGCGGTCAACAACACCAACAGATAACCTACAAATTATGGTACGTAGATGCCATGAGGAGCATGGCACAGAGCTGCACACTGTCAAATGGGAGGGATCTCTGACCTCAGACAGTATACAGTTCCCCACAAGCGATCAACTTGATCTCTAAGAGACCATCACGAACAACAGTAGAAACCCCTCGCAACATATAGGTGCGCAAAGAAAGTGGACAAGGGAACAACTGGAGTGGAATCTGTATTAATGGCGTCGGTATCTCTTCATCGACGAGTGTAGGGTTTGTCCGAAACCTGATCGTCCTCCTAGAAGAGCATGAAGACGCTCAGATAGAGTGTCCACAAAGTACCGAAAGGTTAAAGTGCAGCTATTCACGGAAGTCAAGTGTGGGCTGTAATTATCGTATGGCAGCGAAACTTGGTAGATATGCTAATGCGTTAATGCGGAACCGGTTTACCCTGGAAAGATTTACTTACATTTTTTGCCACCAGATGCAAATCTGGCACTGTACACTGTTCGTAGGTCGATAAGATATTCACGCTGTTATTTGACAACCCATAATGTGAATTAACAGTTTGGCTATCGAGAAGAGAGACCGTGCACTGTTAGTGAAACTGTTTTACTGAGGAGAAGCCCTATATCACAAATTCGTTTAAAGACAATGACAACGAAATTCGAAAACACGGCTGAGCCTGATGCGGCACGTGGAAGAGGAAGGCGTCCTCTCACGGTGGAAGTTATTGACGATGATGTTGCTGCAACTGACCATGCGGTACGTGCTCCGGGTAGTGCTAGTGCTCGTGCAGTGTGACGATGATGTCAGTCCGTATGAATATTGGCTCTGGAGATGTGTAAAAGACGCATTTACCAGAGAAACGTTCGGTCTCTACCTGATCTAACGACCAGTGTACAGTAAAACGTTGCTCAGATTCCACCAGAACTACTACGAGCTACTGTTTAGCACATCGTTTTGCGGATGCAGCATCTCGTCGACGTCTCCGGTACTTATACTGAACAAACTGTGTAAGCGGTGATTAATAATAAAATCAACATTATGCCTTTCTCACTTATTTTACCTTTTCTGCCCACGTACCATTCCTAATCCATTACATATGGAAACATCCCTATAGGTCTTTCTTGCATTCACAGCGCCAGATTTTCACCTGGTGGCCGAAACTCCAACTTTTTCAGCGTAAATCGGTTCTGCATTAATATATTTACCAAGTTTCACTGCCATACTATAATTACAGCCCACACTGGACCTCTGTGAGTAGCTGCATTTTAATTATAACAGCTTGGCCCGTACCTGTACGGATGGCGTGGGAGGGGATGTGATAATGGTAGTGAAGGGACAGCTAAAGCCCATGCGCAAAAGTATATCTCGCATAACTTGTAGGTTAACACTAGCATCTGTAAACAATCATGTGAACAGGTTTCGTGAATACAATAAGTAATTCGACAAATATAGACGTTAAAAGTCAATAGTTTCTCACTACAGTACCAAAATCGGAGTGTAACTTAAACAAAATATCAACCAAAGCATGGACAGTTCGACCATGCGCTACCAGAAGGAATTGTCACGAAACAAAAGAAGGGTTAAAATGGAACAAAAAAGATTAAAAATGGAGTGTAGCAGACAACGTTGCTTACTAGTGAACTGTCAACGTAAACTAGAGAAGCCGCGAGGAGTGGCCGCTCGGTTTGAGGCACCATGCCACGGATTGCGCAGCCCCTCCCGCCGGAGGTTTGAGTCCTCCCTCGGGCATCGGCGTGTGTCTTCTTCTTAGTGAAAGTTAGTTTAAAGTAGTGTGTAAGTCTAGGGACCGATGACCTCAGCAATTTGGTCCCTTAGGAATGCACACACATTTCAACAGAGAATGTATATAAAGTGTATATTATGTGTCAGTTCCCTGATAATCTGTATGTGCCGCACGGAGTGCCGCGCGGCTTGAGAAGCCGTGTCACGGATTGCGCAGCTTCTCTCATCGGAGGTTCGAGTGCTCCTTTGGGCATGGGTGTGTCTGTTGTTCTTAGCATAATTTAGTTTAATTAGTGTGTAAGTCTAGAAATCGATGACCTCAGCAGTTTGGCCCCTTATCAATTCACAGACACACACACACACACACACACACACACACACACACACACACACACACACAATCTGTCCATCAATCTGTATAAATAAAAATTATTTTTTCTTTATATGTTTGTCCTCTACGCGTTAACTATTCATCCTATTGCGATGAAACGTTTGTGAGCTGTTCCGAGTACACCCGCAAAGGTTCCCAGCCCAAAAAAGTTCACGAGATATGGAGTCATACTATGATATGTCACGCGTGAAAGTAGCCAGATTTGTTCACCCACTATTTAAATATGAGAGCACTTAGCGACTGACAACGAACTTTACGTAATTTATAATTTCAAACTATTAAGAAAGTTTTACTCGCTGACATTCCCTACAAAATGATGAAAGGAAAAACTGTTACCGCTTACCACATTTTCACTATACCTGCTGTAAGACTGCCGCGTCAGGCATGACGTTTTAACGTATCACTTCATCACCACTAACTCTATTCGCAATATATTTTGCATACAGTCTCTACATTTATCACTAAATATGCTGACAAATTGATATCATTGTGCGACACATAATTCAGGAGATATGACGTCTTAAACACTGAGATGCGTGAGCAAACCCCGCGTCAAGCATGACGTTTTATTTTATTGCTTCTGTATTACTAAAGCTATTCGCAACACATTTCGCAAACGTATTAAAGGAAGTATAGAAATGGTAGGCATATTCCATTGCAACTTTGCGTCAAAATTTCAAATCAATTGACCAAGAACTTCCCGAAAGTTGCTATTAAGAGCAAACGAACAGAAAATACAAATTTCCTAATCGCATCCCAGTGATTCCAGTGATCTCAACAACAATAAGATGGCACGAGAGTTACAGTAAGTTAGCAACTGTGCCTCGGAGACAGATTATTGGACACCCAGAAGAGGTTCCATGGTGAGACCGGTGCCAAATTCCAGCAGCATTCTCATAGAAAGGTACTCGCAGAAATACCCCAACAATGTCGACGATACACTTGTAGTAGGCCAGCAGCCTTGTTACGGAGAGGCGTAACTGATCGCCAGCAGGAGTGTCATATAAGGCGCCTGCAGAATGCCTATCGTATTGCAATGGCAAAGCGATTACTGTGCCCCATGAGCAATGCGATGGGGAGAAAATTGCAGAAATCTGTCGCAAAAAAAGTACTGGACACCAAAAAGAGATTCTATGGTGTGGCCCTAGCCTGATGCCAGCAACAGTGTAATAGAAGTACACACGCAGGATGACTCCAACAGTGTGATAGAAACCCTTGCAATAGCCCAGCACCCGTGTGATGGGGAGGCAATTCCTGAGGGGGCAGCATTAGTGTTCGAGTTCAAACGCTTGCCGATTTCAGTGCGACTCCCACAACAAGGGGCAGGGACAATCACTACAAATGTGTGGACTAAATTTGGAAAAATCTCACATGGACATCTATATGTTGCATGTTCAAGTGTCGGGAAACCGTCTGACTTATTTGTGCACGCACCAGATGGAAAAACCAAAAATATTGTGGATCCAGAAGAACTTCAATAAACAAACTGTAAAACGAAAAACACTTTTATTCTTTCCATGGCATTGGAACACATGTCAGGTACAGCTAGTATTACATACAAATGAAATGTTGTTCTCTTTCCTCCGTGTTTTTCCCGTAGTAGTGAAACCTTGAGAAGTACTTGTAGCTGTGATTTTCACTGCCTTGTTTATTCTCTTTACTGATCGACTACAACAGTTAGTGGTTGCTACAGCCCTCAAAGCACAGTATTTAGTGACAGTTTTGCTTCCTCGTTTGCCTCTTCCGACAGAAACCTGTTACCGTTGCTTATAACCACATGTACCTGATTATGAAGACCTTTCCCCACGCTGTATTTTCGGTATACGAAGACTGCTGTGGCATACGTTGTAGTAAAGAGATGGCAATGACAACGTTCCAAGTTTCCAGATTGACAGGTCACAACGAAGCCGCCGCTCCTGAACAACGCATTGTTGTCGCCCAGCGCTCACGACAAGAATGTGTTTCAACACCGGTGTCATGTTATTTTGTGCGAGCTTGACCACAAATGCTATCTCAGCATGGATGAGGGTCAGTCGCCATTCGAACCAGTAACATATATGGGTCACTATAACAGACATACACGTCGCGAAGGAATTCAGTAACTCTATTGATATTTAATTTTCTTGTATCATTTACTTTTTTCATATATTGATGTGTGGTTCAGATGCAAACACGACAGGCTGCTGGCGCAACTACATAAAACTGAAGATGATCCAAGGAGATCGAAACTAGTCGTACTATAAATAATGTGCATGCATGGATGTTGAACGGACCTCGTAGCTATCGAAAATAATTTGAGGCTTCTATAGTATCAGAACGGCATTTTCCAAAGTACTTTTTAGCCCTGTAGTCAACAGTTTATCGGTGAGTTCGTCTATCAAGACGATTATGCATGAGCACGCTGCACCCATCTTTCCAACACCTTAATTCGGAGGCAGGTATGAACAAAACGAATATAGAGGATGCCAAATGGCTGATTTTCGTGATTTAAAAAACTCCATGGCAACAAAAAGATTATGACCTGTTTCTTATTTTCATTTGCATATCAGAAACACACAAGGACTATTACAGAAAATATGCGTGAGAAAAGCTATCTTTTTTTAAAATAAGTATGCCAAATGAAAATTGTTTCTGAGTTTTTTCTTCTTTGTATATTTCGTATGCTATCAAAACACTGTCCATCCATATGCATTTTCAACATTAATGTTTTAGGTTTTATTTGAAGTAGTAGTAGTAACTTTATTCATCTGTAGATCTCTTTTTACAAGGATATAGGACATGTCAAGGTATTTACAAGTTTAGACCAATTTCAAATAAGCTAATTCGTATACACATACATTTACAGACTTCTAGTTAGAGACAATCATTAGATTTACTCCAGGTATACAATAATTTTTTTACAAATAACTTATTAAATAATGTAATGCCACACTGTTCACTCATATCTCACTATCAGTCACTGCAAACACTATAGACACATTGTTTCACAAGACTTCACAAACTGCCGGCCGCGGTGGCCGAGCGGTTCTGGCGCTTTAGTCCGGAACCGCGCGACTGTTACAGACGCAGGTTCGAATCCTGCCTTGGGCATGGATGTGTGTGATGTCCTTAGGTTAGTTAGGTTTAAGTAGTTCTAAGTTCTAGGGGACTGGTGACCACAGTAGTTAAGCCCCATAGTGCTCAGAGCCATTTGAACCCCATTTTGAACCATTATGAATAGTATGTAACTAAAAGACACTGCATGTTACACACTGATGATAGGATTATAAGGGCATAACATGCTGATGACATTCTGTTTACATGTACCTTTGTGTGTTCACATCACTTCAACTGAGAATCAATATTCATTCCTAGAAATCTTGCCTTTGTTATACAGTCTACAGAGGTGCCACCTACATTTAACAGCCATTTTTCCTATTCAAGCTGAAATTCATGGCATTAGTTTTCTTTATGTTCAATGTCACATTATTGATTACTGACCAGTCATAAACTTCCTTGAGAGTCTCATTTGCTTTCTCGGCAAGGAGTTCTCTTTTTTCTCAGTTACTATAATATTGCTGTCATCAGTGAAGAGGATTTTTTCACCATGAGTAACACTACTGGGAAAGTCATTGATGTATATGAAGAACAGTATTGTTCCAAATATGCTACCTTGCAGAACCCATATATTAATGTATTTTGGTTCTGATAAGTGTTTTACGAAATGATTAGATCTTTTTGTATCTATGATAGAAATTTAAGAATTCTGGATCATTGCAACTATTTTTCATGGAACTGAGGTATTTGTTTGGGAGGACTTCTTAATACCTGCTGTTATCAGTTTTTGTCAGATGTTGATACAGCCATGCATACTTTTGGAAATGCCTATTCAGAGTTCAATTTAAATAATTTGGAGAATTCAGAAAATTTCATATTCACATTGGTTTCCTTATACACTTCATTCCAGCTTTGTTTTTTTAGTTCTTTTGAAAAATCTTTTATTTTGATTTCTGATAGATGTTGTTTGAAGGCTTGTAGTTTAGGGAATGATTCAATGCCTGATTTTACTGTTGTTATTTGACAGATATGTCTGATAGTCTGAGATCTTTTACAGCTACATCACACTTTTCCCTGTCCATATTTGTGTCCACATGGTCAATTTACTGATACAGTCATTGTAGTAATGCTTGTTGCACTATTGACAAATAGGGACATGCCAAAACTTTGAAGGATATTTATGAGGGTGCTGCTGGATTAATTTATCATATTAGTGTTAATGTTAATGTCTTCACACAGAATTATGTTGACCTTTGTACTTGAGACTTTATCTAGAACTTCTGTTAATTTATTGAAAAAAGTGTCCACATACCACTGGGAGATCTATAAACACACAAAATGATTAATTTTTTGGTGATATCAATCCCTGTTAATTTAATAGCTGATATTTCAAAGTGTTTCTCTTCACTTACTTTACTAAGATCATATCTTTATTTGAACACTCCTTGAAGCAGTTATGCAGTAAGTGTTTACCCTTTTATACAATGATAATACTACATGTTGGATTTCTGTGTCCCTACACCAGTGCTCAGTAACACAAACTACTGTACAGTTCAAAGATTGGAGCTCAACTTCTAATATTTTATTTTATTTTTTATTGATTGTATGTTTTGTTGGAGGCATGTTAAGTTTGTGAAATGCCCCATGTACTCTTTCCAATGGTTTGTTTTTCTTTGTGTCATCTGTTATGTGTGATACTTGAAGTGTTAAAATCTGTCTTGTGGGTGATTGTTTCAATATTTTTTAAACTGCTGGAGATACTCTTTAGGCAGGGGTACCTGTTGTCTGGATTTACCCTAAAAAAGACCTACTTTTCCTACCCATGACAACAGGTATTTGACTATGTGTGGGCTGAGATCCACCCTATACTTTCATGAATCAGCTGTACCAATCTTCCCTTCCCAGTCCTGTTTAGGTGTAGGCCATGTCTAGTGAATCCCCATCTGTTGATAGTCTCAACGGGCACCAGAGAAACATGAGCAAAGTTGGCTGTCCTCAGAGCCATCTCTAAACCCACATTGATTGGCCTCACAGCTCCATCAAGGTTTGGTCGATCATTACGCTGGAACAGCGCAACAAAGTGTATGTTGGTGCCATGAGTCAGGGAAGCTATCTTGTCCAGGTCACCACCTATGTCATATGCCCCATCCCTGTCCAAACCGTTTCCCACCCCACCCACTATCACTAGATGGTCCTTTTTTGTAAAGTCCTTACATAAAGACCCTAAGTCCTCTATCACATGACTTAGCCCTGCATTTTGCTTGAAGATACTGGTGACCTGGTACACTGCCCCTAAACTTTTCTGGAACTGAGGGCCTACTCCTCGCCTATGGCTACTACCCAGCAGCAGCACTTTCTTCTTCCTAACACTTTGTACATTCCTAGGCTTCTTGGCCTTAGTTGAGGTGTGCTGCACATTTCCTGTTCCTCGTTCTACCTGAGGCTCTTTTTCACTTAACTCTGGCAGTGGTAGATACCTGTTTTTTGTGTTGATAATAAAACTGTCAGATCCCTTCTCTTTCTTCCTGTCCTCCTACCAACTCCCAGGTCTCAGCCATCCTTCTCCCCTCTATCTTCCTTCCTTGCTTCCTCCAACTGTGCCTGAGGGCACAGTTTTTCCTCTCCTGTTTCCCATTCAAAATATTTCTACTGCATACTCTGCAGTTCAGGGAGAGAGCCTCTTCTGTTCTCCCAACATTCTCCCCACTGCATCTCCCCCCCCCCCC
The DNA here is from genome assembly GCF_023898315.1 of Schistocerca nitens. Classification (NCBI taxonomy): domain Eukaryota; kingdom Metazoa; phylum Arthropoda; class Insecta; order Orthoptera; family Acrididae; genus Schistocerca; species Schistocerca nitens. Next base: position 425,505,996 of record NC_064617.1, on the reverse strand, counting down.
CCCTCCCCAGTGAAAATAACAAGCCTGACAATAAATCCCTCTGCTCACTACCCTATAACAGCTCCCACATTTCTCACTCACGGTCAGTTTCTAAAGAATAATTAATTTTAAAGGATGTTTTAAATTTGTCAAGGATGTGAGATTGGCACAACATGAAGGTCTTATGTGTGGTTGTTGTTTTTGTACTGATTTAGAGATACAATGACAGAAGAATGAATTAGTAATTACTTTGCTTTTAGAGAATTTACGTTATGAAACGTGTTAGGTCAGGTTTTTAAACGTTATAACACGAAAATTTTACGCCTAGACCACTTTTATGTAACTAGTAAGCAATAGGAAACGTGTTAGTTAAATACGATTTATAAACGTTTAACTACACTTTTATTGCGGCAATAGACACTGATGAAACTAGTAGGCATCTTTTTTAAACGAATTTTGCACTATCAAGAAAACCTGAATAGAATTTTTTGTGTTTATATAACGCAAAATTACGGGCTATTTCGCGATTATCTGGACATCAGATAACAAGAAGTTTTTTCAAGAACAAGGTCTGCTGGGACGCTAATATTTAGTTGGTGACAAGAACGGACACGACAGCAAGTAGTGCTATTTCGACAACAGTGTGAACTGTGAAGTATGGCAGGGTTTGGTTACTACGCGAAGTTAAATTAAGCTCAACAGATAAAAAGAGTCGTAGAACTTTTATTCTGTAAATCATTCAGTTCCTAATGAGATATAGAACTGAACTCTATTGTCATGTAAAGAAATGTCCATTGCATTCTCACTTCACCTCGGCAGCACTCCGTGCGTCAGTTTCCGGTTTCGTTACGTCCTTGCCATCTACCGGCGGATCTAGAAACTCTGCCGCTGAGAGGGCAGCACCTTTCGTGCCCATATAACCCAGAACATCTGCAAGTATCTTGGTTAACAAACATTTCTATGAGAAACATTAGTGGGTCTGGGACCTTGAGAAATGACACCTAGGTATCGTCGGTGTTACTGAGATAAAATATGATTAGCTAGTAACTCTACTGTAAGTTCGTATTTAGTTTATCATCTGTCTTTCACTTTCATATCGAAACTACTATAACCCTTTTTAAGAAGTTATGCACTTCGTTGTGGCTTCTAATACTTCGTTAAGAGTAGCGTACTCAGATACAATCAATATAATGTTCAATGACATACTTCTTGTAAAACAGCTTGAAGGCCTTTGATCGCAGTCAGCTAGCACAATACGGCTACTTTATTTATTCATTGGTCTCAATCGCGTTGTACTCCAATTTTCTTTAACGATTATTATTGAAGCAAAAGCATAAAATATAAAACTATCTCAATACTACGCAATTACTTAGAATAAGAAAACAGATACATTCAATAATTAATTTCCCAAGTTCCTTGTACGAGTCCTCTTTCACGAACAGTAGCTGCTACGTGCCAGAATGATGTGGTTGAGGCCTACTATTTGAAAAGCCTCGTCAAGACAGTGTGGAGCGTCCTAAATGTGTAGCCTATGGAAAAGACCCGCTCAAGTGGCGTGTTCTAGACTCGCTCTAATGTGGTACGGTACGTCGTTTGATTTAAACTCATAATACTATCGCTTCCGTGGTATGATGGGTTGAACTTTGGCATTTCTTCATCCACATGTGCTGTGAGCCATAATGAGGACAGTTCCTCTCGAGTGTGGTTCTTTCTTCAAGGAGTGTAGTCAGTATAACGCGGAGGTGTTATTCTTGTGGTCATCACATTCTTGTGGTCATCATTCGTCGGTCTGATGTAGCTCTCCATCCTAGCCTATTTTCATCTCCAAACAATGACTACACCCTACAGACACACACTCACAAACACGCACACCCTCCATTACCAAATTGATGATTCTTTGATGCCTCGGGATGTGTTCAGTCAATCGATTCTTTCTTTTAGTCAAGTTATGCCATCAGTTTCTCTTCTTCCCAGTCCCAATCTGTGCATATTCATTATTTATCTTACGAATAAACCTAAAATCAGCATTCTTACGTATATAAAAGCTTCTAGTCTCTTCTTGTCTGAGCATTTAATCATCTGCGTTTCATTCCTGTACAAGACTACACTTCAGACGGATATATTCAGAAAAGACTTCCTAAACTTCAATTTATATTCGAAGTTACCAAATTTCTCGTTTTGTTCCGACTGCCAGCATGCAGTTTATATCATGCGGCATCAAGGGATCACCAATTAGTATTGGAGGGCAGCGTGGAGGGTAAAAATCGTAGAGGGAGACCAAGAGATGAATACACTAAGCAGATTCAGAAGGGTGTAGGTTGCAGTAGGTACTGGGAGATGAAGAAGCTTGCACAGGATAGAGTAGCGTGGAGAGCTGCATCAAACCAGTCTCAGGACTGAAGAGCACAACAACAACTTCGGTCGTAGTTACTAAGTTTGCTGCCCAAAAAACCAAGACTTTATTACTGCAAGCGGGTGTTTCGCTAAACTGATTCCCTTGGTATCGTCTCAAGTGATTCCACTGCATTCCATTGCGCTTGTTTTACTTTAGTTGATATTAATCTTATAACCTCTTTTCAAGATAGTATTCATTTCGTTCAGCTGATCCTTTGCTGTCTCTGACAGGATTACTATGCCATCACTTACTCCTTGAAAACGCCCTTTTGCAGTACTCTTCCTCGCTAAGGTAATCATTGTTTCATTACGACGGTTCCGAACAAAAGGCTTAGTCCGTATTAGGTACATGTTTCTGATAATTAATCTTGGAAATCCACATTTAATTCGAAACGCCATCTACATTCTCATTAATTTGGCTCCAGTTGTTGCGATGGTTCGATTTTTTTAAGTGCATTTATTTGGCCTATTAGCACTAAAATTTTTGGAAATATAATATCCGTATTCCATAGTTGCCTCTCTCACTAACATTTCAGCTGTATACAAGGAAAACTACGTGAGGAAGAGCGCAAGATTGGTATATTTAAGTCGAAGGCATTTCCTACACCATTTTGGTTTATACACTCCTGGAAATTGAAATAAGAACACCGTGAATTCATTGTCCCAGGAAGGGGAAACTTTATTGACACATTCCTGGGGTCAGATACATCACATGATCACACTGACAGAACCACAGGCACATAGACACAGGCAACAGAGCATGCACAATGTCGGCACTAGTACAGTGTATATCCACCTTTCGCAGCAATGCAGGCTGCTATTCTCCCATGGAGACGATCGTAGAGATGCTGGATGTAGTCCTGTGGAACGGCTTGCCATGCCATTTCCACCTGGCGCCTCAGTTGGACCAGCGTTCGTGCTGGACGTGCAGACCGCGTGAGACGACGCTTCATCCAGTCCCAAACATGCTCAATGGGGGACAGATCCGGAGATCGTGCTGGCCAGGGTAGTTGACTTACACCTTCTAGAGCACGTTGGGTGGCGCGGGATACATGCGGACGTGCATTGTCCTGTTGGAACAGCAAGTTCCCTTGCCGGTCTAGGAATGGTAGAACGATGGGTTCGATGACGGTTTGGATGTACCGTGCACTATTCAGTGTCCCCTCGACGATCACCAGTGGTGTACGGCCAGTGTAGGAGATCGCTCCCCACACCATGATGCCGGGTGTTGGCCCTGTGTGCCTCGGTCGTATGCAGTCCTGATTGTGGCGCTCACCTGCACGGCGCCAAACACGCATACGACCATCATTGGCACCAAGGCAGAAGCGACTCTCATCGCTGAAGACGACACGTCTCCATTCGTCCCTCCATTCACGCCTGTCGCGACACCACTGGAGGCGGGGTGCACGATGTTGGGGCGTGAGCGGAAGACGGCCTAACGGTGTGCGGGACCGTAGCCCAGCTTCATGGAGACGGTTGCGAATGGTCCTCGCCGATACCCCAGGAGCAACAGTGTCCCTAATTTGCTGGGAAGTGGCGGTGCGGTCCCCTACGGCACTGCGTAGGATCCTACGGTCTTGGCGTGCATCCGTGCGTCGCTGCGGTCCGGTCCCAGGTCGACGGGCACGTGCACCTTCCGCCGACCACTGGCGACAACATCGATGTACTGTGGAGACCTCACGCCCCACGTGTTGAGCAATTCGGCGGTACGTCCACCCGGCCTCCCGCATGCCCACTATACGCCCTCGCTCAAAGTCCGTCAACTGCACATACGGTTCACGTCCACGCTGTCGCGGCATGCTACCAGTGTTAAAGACTGCGATGGAGCTCCGTATGCCACGGCAAACTGGCTGACACAGACGGCGGCGGTGCACAAATGCTGCGCAGCTAGCGCCATTCGACGGCCAACACCGCGGTTCCTGGTGTGTCCGCTGTGCCGTGCGTGTGATCATTGCTTGTACAGCCCTCTCGCAGTGTCCGGAGCAAGTATGGTGGGTCTGACACACCGGTGTCAATGTGTTCTTTTTTCCATTTCCAGGAGTGTATGTCCATCGGTATACATTTTCGAAAGTGTTGCTAAATACGAAGTCTTTGTAACATAGTTCTAAGAACAGTTTTCATAGTCATACGGAAGAACTAGAAGATTACAAGCTTCTAAAACAAGCTGTATAATATAATGCTAATGAAAGGATTCCGACTAACAAATATACTCGTGTGGCTGATCTTCTGCCTTTCTGGTGTAATGTTATTCTCAGTTTTCTAATCATTGTAAGTGCACGTTTATTAGTGATTGCAGATTCTGTAGAACAAATTCGTAAGCCAATAATTTTCGTCAGATGTCAAGCGGCATTTCTTTCCAAGCAACGAGCATGACATTAAGTGGTATAGAATGCATTACACTGAGACACAACCTAACTGTTCTAAATTGCAGTTCGTCCAGTCTACATGAACCAGATGGGGTGAAATATCAAAGCAAATACTACCATAGTAAGAAAAATTTATGTAATTATACCCCATCAGACTGTTAGAAGGACCACGAATTTGTCACAACGGAGATGTGACGCAGCTCGTAATAGATTCGGTGATTTTTCAGTCGTTTTTATCAGTTATCGAAGTAATCACCAAAATTAAAAAGAAAATACTTCAGCTGGATTAAATAATGACCCAAATGGACGATAGGTGACGAATAAATCATTTGATTTCTGGTGACTTTGAACACTGAGGACTTTACAGATGTATGTCTGGTTTCTATAAAGCACTTGCGAAGATTATTTGTTGCGTTATCAAGAGGTCAAAGAGCAATCTTCAGAGATGGTGATGACGTATAATTGTGGTGATGTATAAATGCCCGGCCGGCCGAGGTGGCCGAGCGGTTCTAGGCGGTACAGCCTGGAACCGCGCGACCGCTACGGCCGCAGGTTCGAATCCTGCCTCGGGCATGGATGTGTGTGATGTCCTTAGGTTAGTTAGGTTTAAGTAGTTCTAAGTTCCAGGGGACTGATGACCTCAGCAGTTAAGTCCCATAGTGCTCAGAGCCATTTGAAGCATTTTTTATAAATGCCCGGATAGGCGCGCGCTCTCTCGCGTCGCTTTCGGAATTCGGTAAAGCCCGTCGGCTTCAAATCGTATCCTCCCGGCGGATTAAATGATGAGGGCAGGTGTGTCACCCATCTTGACTGTGGTTTTCAGATTGTTTACCGCATCCGACTAGGTAAATATCGCGCTGATACCCAAGTCCTACCTCTGGAAACCTACCAAGGACCTGTCGAGTTTATGCCACGCACAATCACTGCTGTACTGTATTCCAGAGGTGGACCAACATACCATTACGCAGCTGGCCATAGTGTTTCAGCTCACCAAGGTTTTTTGATTTAGAAATACGTGAATGTACAATTACATTGAGCAAGGACTCTAACAGTTGTCTAAAATGTTCTGTTTCCGAACTAAATTGCATACAACAACAGCAAATTTACGATCTACATCTAGAATTGTAATGGTGCAATTTTTCAGTTTTTATAAGATTTTGAAGCTTTTTCATTACACCTTAAATATGCTTGTGCGTTTATATATTCCGCTTTGGAAATATGTTTCTCCTCACATGTCAAGTCATGTACGGGTTCTGGAGCACTCCTGTACATAAAACATAACCATCTGAAGGTTAGACAGAAATACCTGAAAACAGTAACAGCGGAAAAAATGAAAATGTATGTGCAAAGTGAGTACATGCAGCTTTCATACATATTATACTCTGTAAAAAGTAATGTTTAATCAAGAAAGAATAAGGTGTAATGTCCCGACGACGCATGCCTTAAAAATAGCCGAAAGGATGAGATAGGAAATATGCTGTCGTCTTCTTGAAGGTACCATTTCGCCTCACGTGACAAGGAAAACATGGTAAGCCAGAGTCACTGTAACCAGAACGGGCTCTGACACTGACTGCTCCTAAGGAGGAGACCAGTGTCTCAAGTCTGTAATGTAAATTTTAAACTCCACAGACATGTTGCGAATGCCTCTGGAACGTTAGACGCCAAAGAACGAGCAGCGGCACGTACGTGCACAAATAATAGTAAAAGCGATGCTCCCAGTCACAACCTCAGCAAACATCTTGTCTATTATATATGACCAAAAGTAGCTAAGAGCAAAGAGCGACTGTTGACCTGTCGAGATAAGGTCCAGCTCTCCTGCCTGTCAGCTAATTACACAGCAACGTTAGATAGGAGCTTGGCACGACTGCCAGAAACACTGAACAAACGTCGCTGGATCAGGCAGTGGAAAAAAATCACAGATATGTCAGCAGTGTTGAAGCGTTACACGAATACAAGCAGAAGTTTTCATCGAGTTAAAGAATGGAGTACTGTATTCGCAGGAAGAATTTAATTAGAACTTATCATCTTAAATATTTTTTGCGTAGTAACTACAGCAAAGAGTTGACTTGAAAGAGTATAACGCGACGATTAATGTCGAACCTAGACGGCCCTGAGGAGTCTGAAGAAATATGTGTGGTAAAATCGTTGCTGCACGAATGTCTAGTGCATCTTCTTCCTTAGGTACTCTCTTCCCGTGTAAACAGGAATGGTTTGGCTTTGTTTCTTCCTTCACTCAGCGTACATTTTTATATTCATCGGTTCCTTTAGTTCATCTGTCATGCTCCTACCAAAAGCGCCTAGTTTGGTACGTATTTTGTTCCAGTGGCATATCACTGTAAAAGTAAATAACTCAAGAGTGTAAAGCATACACAGATATCATTGTTACAGAACTGAGAAATTTAATTTTTATTTGTTTAATTCCGGTATCTTTATTGCGTTAATGCAGCTGTAAAGTAACATATAATTTAAGGTTTGAAATTTCTTTATCGTCAGTACTTTGATGCAGTCGAAGAATATTATAGGTAGTATGTAACCTAATTCCTTTTCTAGATGTAAGTCAGAAATAGTATTTGTTTAACGCTCTTATTTTTACATGAAAATCTAGTGTCTGTAACACAGTCTCAAGAGTGCAAGTAAAATTTAACAAGCCTGAAGTTAAAAAATATCTGTGTATAGAAGATTTATTGTATAGAAAGTTCTACTAAACGCTGTCATTCACTGGAAATAGTGCGGGGCAGGTTTTGGTTGGAGTTTGTCTGGGGATTGTGCGAGTGTCGGCTTGTAGTAAATATCTTTTTTCATCACCTTAGAAAAGAAGTCTTTCAGGAGACCTGTGTCCATGTTGGTACTAATGGTATGCACTTGTCTTAGCCGCCGATATTTTTATTACTATTTAGCTTCGCATGATGCGTTTCATGTTAGGTCTATCCCATCGTCAGATCTGTGGGATAAGATATAGTGTAAGACAAAACTGAGAAATGCAAGTTCATCACCTTAGAAAAGAAGTCTTTCAGGAGACCTGTGTCCATGTTGGTACTAATGGTATGCACTTGTCTTAGCCGCCGATATTTTTATTACTATTTAGCTTCGCATGATGCGTTTCATGTTAGGTCTATCCCATCGTCAGATCTGTGGGATAAGATATAGTGTAAGACAAAACTGAGAAATGCAAGTTCATCACCTTAGAAAAGAAGTCTTTCAGGAGACCTGTGTCCATGTTGGTACTAATGGTATGCACTTGTCTTAGCCGCCGATATTTTTATTACTATTTAGCTTCGCATGATGCGTTTCATGTTAGGTCTATCCCATCGTCAGATCTGTGGGATAAGATATAGTGTAAGACAAAACTGAGAAATGCAAGTTACAATAAAGGACTAAAGCCGAGTAATATACCTTTAACATCGATACACAGTACCTTGTCGATTCTACTTTCCGTTACCAAACTGGCTCAGGCAGTACAGCATGTTATAATATAAACAATTTTTGCCAATAGGCGGTGTTCTTGACAGTATCATAATGTCTAAGACCAAAGGCATATCTGCGATACATCAACGCTCATTAAAGGTACATGTACTATTCAACTTTAAATTATAAAAAAAATAGTAAAAGGAACAGCATTGTATTAATAAGTATGTAACTTACATTTCTAAGCTCTTCGAAACAAACGCAGAAAGTGACGTTGACACGTCTCAGTACAAAAAAAATTTGTGAACAATATTACAAGCACTATTACATGGAATGTCGAATTAGTACGGGAACAAACATATTTATTCAAGTTACAAAGGATCAATGCCACACACAGCCCAATGGCCGATAATTGTTGTAGCATCTCAACTGTCATTACATTTACGTTATAAATTTGCCTAGCAGTGCAACACATTTTTAACAAAACCGTCTTCCGTGAATATACAATACAGTTCTACACAACTTCTCAAACAAACCGTTCAACACCTGATATCGTTTAAAAATAATATAAACAATGCTGTAAGAAGCCAAGTTGTACAGCACAAGTCAGTGAATGACAAAAACAAACAGTTGCAAAATATGGTTAGGTGTGAGCAGGAGAATTTATGCGATAAGCGGTGGGATGCTGCCACACTCTTTGGAAATGGAGTGCGGCTCATATGGAGAAATATATGCACCTTTACAAAAGGCATAGGCAGGATTCTGTTGGAGTTGGTATCCTCTCGCATCCTCCGACAACTGAACGCATTTACCCACCCACTTACAAGGAGTCCTGCGCTTTAACATGAGCTCCAAACTGTCAGACAACTTGGAGTTTTTCAGATTAACGAATCCTTACCATAGGTAAAACAGAAAAAATTCTGGCTCTGTCTGAAAACGCAACCATCAGACATTACTGCATTTGTAGTCTGACACTTAGCCACCGATTCATAACACATTACGCTAAGATAAAATTAAGATTGTAACAATCCTCTCTTCTGATGACCCATCTTAATTTTTACACGGGAGACGTGGGATTCATATCCCCCCCCCCTCTCCTCCGGATGATTTGAGATAGGTTTTCTATTGGTTTCCTGTGTGGTGCAGCTACACCACTGCTTGCTTTCATCAGATGACAGTCAAAGCCTGCCCTCACTGTCATGTTTCACGCCTACCGACGCTTCTCCGACATTTCTCTCAATCTTGATCCCTCCTCTCTTCTATAGATATGTCTGGTCCACCTCAGCCTCCTCGTCTTGGCTTCCGCAACAATATCTGGTTCATTATATACCTCCCTGGGCTCCCTGTTTTTTCTTCTTCGTCATTGTCCTCCCTCACAAATTGGTCCAGATATCCTCTGCAGGATTTTATTTCCGAAAACATTTACCTTTCCCTCAGTAATCGTAACTATTCTTCATATTTATGCCCCCTTTAGAAATACTGGTAACTTTTTAAAACTTACCAAAAACATACCTTGTATGTCAGCTAGATCACAGTTTTGCTTCAAATGTTGCATACATATTTACCACATCATCGACGTGGTCTCTGTCGACCGACCAAGGCGCGCCGCGCTTCACCCACGTCTCCGTAGTAGGCGCGTCATTTAAATGGACCGCCAGCGAGGCACGTCAGCGAGCCACGCTATCGTCAAGGATCGCCGTATCCTGATGGATGTGCTACGGATACCATCAGAGGACGCAGTCTTCTCATCTACTCAGTGCATGCAAAATGTATTCATCAGCGCGACTTTTTAAGATGTTGCACACGGAGTTCCGCCCCAGATCTCGGAAGACGTGCAGTGAGACAATCACGAACATTGCACGATGTTATTGATACTCCACTACCATAAAGAAATATTTTGGAGACAGTGTGGAACAGAGACAACCCATGACACAAAATATATGTATAATAATTATGCTGTACACATTGTAAATAAATTTGCTGATGTTTTCATTTATTAAGTGTTTGGAGTGTACAAGGTTTGTCCAACTATCTCGTAGAAACTATGGACACAACATTTACTCCCCAATATTTGATCTTTTAAATATCTGGCATAATTGTAACTAGCAGTAATTTTGTATCTTTGCCCTTACCTTTGTGTCTTCAATGCTGTGTCTCTGTGGAATCCAAAGGGGTTACTTTGAAAGTCAGTTATTGCCCAGATTATTAATTACTATTTGTTTTGTGTTTTGGTATGACATGTGACCCATACCATATATCACCGACAGTTGTTTTAAAATAAGAAGGCATGGAAGTTAAATTAGATCTTACACCGAGTATTATTCCTTAACAACTGCCAATTAATCCCTAATAATTTCAGTCAGCAATTATTACATAATCAACTTTCCAAATTCTGTTATCTCCCTTCCTATTCATAATTAGCTTGTTAATATAAATTACTCAGTTCTGGACTCTACATTACGCAGATTAACGCTATAACAAGACTTAATCTTGTACGTTCGCCACAGTAGGCCAGTGATAGACCAGCGTTTCTCAACCACTGTTTTGCGAACACATGTCAGGTGAGTCATGACATTTTTTTTAATGTCTTCTAATCTTCTGCATATTAGACTAATACGACATCTGTCAATTCAGGTTAGTCCGTGTACCTAGAGGTGAACAATAGATATGCATTCACCTGCAACAACATCTACCTGTTGTAGGGTCTCGACGGCTAACCGGTGCTGACGTCGGTAGATTCCATTTCTGACATGTAACTGACTATCTGACTATGATATATTTTAGAGGTACATAAGGCATATCCTGATAGTTTGCATGATATACACAGTGATATGCCACTACGCCCAGAGCAGCAAGTTCTGAAAAACAGTTCCCTCACCAAGCTACTGACTATGCTGGGGGGTAAATAGAGAGACATACTGCGATACAGATACCTCAAGCAGAGTCTCAGTTTGGAGATGACACAGATTTAAATTTTATTAAATTTAACCACTCACGCTGATTAAAGGAAAATATTGACATACATATAGAGAAACGATTATGTGCAATGTGTGATTTTGAAAAATGTTTTTACAAACTTAGTAACAACAATTTTCAACAAAGCCATGAAAAATCTTTGGAGACAAGGAGACATTCAGTTAAGTAACTGTTGGAATCGGTGTTATGCAGTGAGTGATTATACTTCCAACCCAAATTTTAAGCGAGTTACTATCTTCAGTGATGCACGTTTGGCTCTGGAGATGGCAAAGGTTTCAATACAGTTCAAGAAACCTGTATATGTTGATGTGTTTATATAGGACCTATCGAAATTTCACATGTATCATTTTCATTATGAATTAGAAAAATCTGTTTGAAGACCCAAAGTTACTCTATATGGATACAGACAGCTTTATGTATTGGCTGAAGAGCTGTGAACCATATGAAGTGACCAGGTACCATCCTGATACATTTGACACATCTGGATATGTAGCTGATTATTCCTATTGTACAAAGACAACTAACAACAAAATTATTTGTTTAATGAAGGACAAGGCGAATGGTTAGTAGATTGGGGAGTTTTTAGGCATCACTTCTAAAAGGTATGCATACTGCACTAAGTCGGGTGTCTGCTAAAGACTATCTAACAGTGTGGGGCATGAATCCACAAGAACTTCTGGACTGATGGTTATTTGGAGAGTCTGTTTGGTGGTGAAGATGATGCACCCCATTTGGTGCATCAGAAATCTGTTCAACCAAGTGGGCTTGTGGTTCATATTGTGGAGCAGTAGAAGGTCAGCCTGTCGTACCATGACAATAAGTGTGTTATTTGAAAGGATGGGATTGAGACGCTACTGCACTTGTATTGATAGTGGATGCCTGTGTTGTAAATAAGTGTGTGTGTGTGTGTGTGTGTGTGTGTGTGTGTGTGTGTGTGTGTGTGTAAAATACTACAAGGCGTAGGTCATAGTATGTATAGATGTGTATTCATGTGTCTGAATTGTGTGTGTGTGTGTGTGTGTGTGTGTGTGTGTGTGTGTGTGTGTGTGTGTGTGTGTGTGTAATACTACAAGGCGTAGGTCATAGTATGTATAGATGTGTATTCATGTGTCTGAATTGTATGTATGGTACCTGTACGTGTGCATGCATGAATTGTATGCATTTTACAATTTCATTTCAGTGTTTTTCTGCTGCTAGCCATCCAAGTCCATTTATTTTCATAGTATGTAAATGGAAGGTGGAGGAGGGGGGGGGGAGAGAAATGAAAGAAAGGGGAAGGAACTATTGAAGTCAGCTGCATCGTGACTTTTTGCAGAATAACTGGCGAGGAGTGAAAATGTGTGCCAGACCAAGATTTGAACCCATGATCTCCTGCTTGCTACACAGTTGCGTCAACTACTGCATCACTTGGACACAGTGTTTATCGCAATTGCACGGACTGTATTGGCACGCCTCTCAGCTGACCCACATTCCCATCTAGCGCCACCTATCCACAGTCCCCGTCCATGTCCTCGTTACTTTGAGTTTCCCATAGGATGTCGAATGGACTTGTGCGCACGCAATGAAAGTGGCAGGTATGTTTCCCATCCAGACAAATCAGTTACATGAGTCTGTGGCGTCCATTCTTTTGGATATGTCTGAAACAATGGGCATTCATATAATCACATATTTTCATAGTGTTGCGAAGATATTTTTCTCTATATAAAGTCTCACAGCTAAACTGTAAACCTTGTAAAAAAATGTGAAACAGCATTTGTAAAAAGTGCAACAAGAATTGTAAAAAAGTGCAATGACAACTGTAAAAAGGTGCAATGACAACTGTAAATAAAAAGTGTAAAAAGAGTGCAGTGACATTTATTAAACATTTCATGGGGAACTTGTAAAAAAAATTTACTGAATATTAAAGCACCTAGTCAACAAACTAAATATATTTTCTCATACATTTTTGTTCATATTTTAAAAACCATACCATGAGTCCAAAGCCCTATCACAATAACTTATAAAAATGTATATGCTACACACAGTGATGAGGAATGATGTGAACCACTTGAAACATGTAACGGGTGCTTGTTCAAACCAACTGGCACAGGACTATGGGAGTATGGTGCTCGCCCAGCTAGCCGTGCAGTCTAACGAACTGCTTCCCGAGGCACCAATCCGCCTGGTGGATTAGTGTCGAAATCCGGTGTACTGGCCAGCCTGTGGATGGTTTTTAAGGCGGTTTTCCATCTGCCTCGGCGAATGCGGGCTGGTTCCCCTTATTCCCTGCTCCCGGCCGCCGTTGGATAAGCAGCTGCCAGCAGCAAGTCGTATACTCTTAGCTCACTTATTTGTTACGTAGTTTAATTCTTTGCGTGTTTTTGGTACTTGCATTGTTTAATTCATAAATTTCGGGCGTATTATAGTATTTGAGAGTTGTAGCATCGCGTTTTAGTACCTGAATAGTGTAAAATCGCGTAGTCTCCTTCCGCCGCCGAGCAGTGTGTCAGCAGTGCGCAAGTAGCAGCATAACTGCATTTACTAGACAATCTTGTATTTTAATAACCGTTTAAAGTTTGTGTCGAATTGTTTATGCACTCTGTAGATTAGTTCAGACGTTCTTTGCACAACAGTTTTTAGCATGCATAGGGACTGCAACTGCTGTGTTCGGATGCAGGCTGAATTGGCATCCCTTCGCTCCCAGCTTCAGGCAGTGTTGGCTTCGGTCACACAGCTTGAGGCTGTTGCCAATGGGCATCATTGTGGGGGTCCGGATGGGGGTTTGTCGGGGACGGCCAGCTCGTCCCACGCATCCCCCGATCGGACTACGACTGTGGCTGCCCGGGATACTGCCCACATTGAGGTTGATCCCTCACCTGTGGTAGAGTGGGAGGTCGTCTCGAGGTGTGGCAGTGGGCGAAAGACATTCTGGAGGGCTGAACGGAAGGCCTCTCCAGTTTGTCTGACGAACCGGTTTCAGGCTCTGTCTCAGGCTGATACTGATCTTTGGCCGGACATGGCTGCATGTCCTGTTCGAGAGGTTGCCCCTCAGTCTGCAAGATCCGGGCGGTCGCAGAGGGTGGGCTTACTGGTAGTTGGAAGCTCCAACGTCAGGCGCGTAATGGGGCCTCTTAGGGATATGGCAGCAAGAGAGGGGGAGAAAACCAATGTGCACTCCGTGTGCATACCAGGGGGAGTCATTCCAGATGTGGAAAGGGTCCTTCCGGATGCCATGAAGGGTACAGGGTACACCCATCTGCAGGTGGTCGCTCATGTCGGCACCAATGATGTGTGTCGCTATGGATTGGAGGAAATCCTCTCTGGCTCCCGGTGGCTATCTGATTTGGTGAAGACTGCCAGTCTCGCTAGCGGGATGAAAGCAGAGCTCACCAGGACTGACTGCGGACCTTTGGTACAGAGCCGAGTGGAGGGTCTGAATCAGAGGCTGAGACGGTTCTGCGACCGTGTGGGCTGCAGATTCCTCGACTTGCGCCATAGGGTGGTGGGGTTTCGGGTTCCGCTGGATAGGTCAGGAGTCCACTACACGCAGCAAGCGGCTAAACGGGTAGCAGGGGTTGTGTGGCGTGGACTGGGCGGTTTTTTAGGTTAGATGGCCTCGGGCAAGTACAGAAAGGGCAACAGCCTCAAAGGGTGCGGAGCAAAGTTAGGACATGCGGGGACCACGCAGCAATCGGTATTGTAAACTGTCGAAGCTGCATTGGTAAAGTACCGTAACTTCAAGCGCTGATAGAAAGCACCGAAGCTGAAATCGTTATAGGTACAGAAAGCTGGCTGAAGCCAGAGATAAATTCTGCCGAAATTTTTACAAAGGCACAGACGGTGTTTAGAAAGGATAGATTGCATGCAACCGGTGGTGGCGTGTTTGTTGCCGTTAGTAGTAGTTTATCCTGTAGTGTAGTAGAAGTGGATAGTTCCTGTGAAATATTATGGGTGGAGGTTACACTCAACAACCGAGCTAGGTTAATGGTTGGCTCCTTTTACCGACCTCACGACTCAGCAGCATTAGTAGCAGAACAACTGAGAGAAAATTTGGAATACATTTCACATAAATTTCCTCAGCATGTTATAGTCTTAGGTGGAGATTTCAATTTACCAGATATGGACTGGGACACTCAGATGTTTAAGACGGGTGGTAGGGACAGAGCATCGAGTGACATTATACTGAGTGCACTATCCGAAAATTACCTCGAGCAATTAAACAGAGAACCGACTCGTGGTGATAACATCTTGGACCTAATGATAACAAACAGACCCGAACTTTTCGACTCTGTAAGTGCAGAACAGGAAATCAGTGATCATAAGGCCGTTGCAGCATCCCTGAATAGAAGTTAATAGGAACATAAAAAAAGGGAGGAAGTTTTATCTGTTTAGCAAGAGTAATAGAAAGCAGATTTCAGACTACCTAACAGATCAAAACGAAAATTTCTGTTCCGACTCTGACAATGTTGAGTGTTTATGGAAAAAGTTCAAGGCAATCGTAAAATGCGTTTTAGACAGGTGCGTGCCGAGTAAAACTGTGAGGGACGGGAAAAACCCACCGTGGTTCAACAACAAAGTTAGGAAACTACTGCGAAAGCAAAGAGAGCTTCACTCCAAGTTTAAGTGCAGCCAAAACCTCTCAGACAAACAGAAGCTAAACGATGTCAAAGTTGGCGTAAGGAGGGCTATGCGTGAAGCGTTCGGTGAATCCTAAAATAAAATTCTATGTACCGACTTGACAGAAAATCCTAGGAAGTTCTGGTCTTACGTTAAATCAGTAAGTGGCTCGAAAAAGCATATCCAGACACTCCGGGATGATGTTGGCATTGAAACAGAGGATGACACGCGTAAAGCTGAAATACTAAACACCTTTTTCCAAAGCTGTTTCACAGAGGAAGACCGCACTGCAGTTCCTTCTCTAAATCCTCGCACAAACGAAAAAATGGCTGACATCGAAATAAGTGTCCAAGGAATAGAAAAGCAACTGGAATCACTCAACAGAGGAAAGTCCACTGGACCTGACGGGATACCAATTTGATTCTACACAGAGTACGCGAAAGAACTTGCCCCCCTTCTAACAGCCGTGTACCGCAAGTCTCTAGAGGAACGGAAGGTTCCAAATGATTGGAAAAGAGCACAGGTAGTGCCAGTCTTCAAGAAGGGTCGTCGAGCAGATGCGCAAAACTATAGACCTATATCTCTGACGTCGATCTGTTGTAGAATTTTAGAACATGTTTTTTGCTCGCGTATCATGTCGTTTTTGGAAGCCCAGAATCTACTCTCTGGGAATCAACATGAATTCTGGAAACAGCGATCGTGTGAGACCCAACTCGCTTTATTTGTTCATGAGACCCAGAAAATATTAGATACAGGCTCCCAGGTAGATGTTATTTTCCTTCACTTCCGGAAGGCGTTCGATACAGTTCCGCACTGTCGCCTGATAAACAAAGTAAGAGCCTACGGAATATCAGACCAGCTGTGTGGCTGGATTGAAGAGTTTTTAGCAAACAGAACACAGCATGTTGTTATCAATGGAGAGATGTCTACAGACGTTAAAGTAACCTCTGGCGTGCCACCGGGGAGTGTTATGGGACCATTGCTTTTCACAATATATATAAATGACCCAGTAGATAGTGTCGGAAGTTCCATGCGGCTTTTCGCGGCTGATGCTGTAGTATACAGAGAAGTTGCAGCATTAGAAAATTGTAGCGAAATGCAGGAAGATCTGCAGCGGATAGGCACTTGGTGCAGGGAGTGGCAACTGACCCTTAACATAGACAAATGTAATGTATTGCGAATACATAGAAAGAAGGATCCTTTATTGTATGATTATATGATAGCGGAACAAACACTGGTAGCAGTTACTTCTGTAAAATATCTGGGAGTATGCGTGCGGAACGATTTGAAGTGGAATGATCATATAAAATTAATTGTTGGTAAGGCGGGTACCAGGTTGAGATTCATTGGGAGAGTCCTTAGAAAATGTAGTCCATCAACAAAGGAGGTGGCTTACAAAACACTCGTTCGACCTATACTTGAGTATTGATCATCAGTGTGGGATCCGTACCAGATCGGGTTGACGGAGATAGAGAAGATCCAAAGAAGAGCGGCGCGTTTCGTCACAGGGTTATTTGGTAACCGTGATAACGTTACGGAGATGTTTAGCAAACTCAAGTGGCAGACTCTGCAAGAGAGGCGCTCTGCATCGCGGTGTAGCTTGCTCGCCAGGTTTCGAGAGGGTGCGTTTCTGGATGAGGTATCGAATATATATTCGATACCTACTTATACCTCCCGAGGAGATCACGAATGTAAAATTAGAGAGATTCGAGCATGCACGGAGGCTTTCAGACAGTCGTTCTTCCCGCGAACCATACGCGACTGGAACAGAAAAGGGAGGTAATGACAGTGGCACGTAAAGTGCCCTCCGCCACATACCGTTGGGTGGCTTGCGTAGTATAAATGTAGATGTAGATGTAGATTCTGCCTCAGTTACACTATGTCGGCAATTGCTGCGCAAACGCTGTCTCCACGCACGCGTACGCCATAATTACGCTACCACGCAAACATCGGGGTTACACTCCTGTGGAGTGAGACGTTCCTGGGGCGGTCCACTGGTGGTCGAACCGCACAATAACTCTGGGTTCGGTGTGGGGCGGCGATGGGGTGAGTGGACTGCTGTAGCCTGTTGTGGGGTTGTGTACCACTGAGGGCAATGGCAGGGAAAAGCCTCTCCATTATTTCTAGGTCCCCAGTTCAATGCATACATACACACATGCATACATGGGAGTATGGTAGGGAAGTGTGAGCAAGTTGAAACATGTAGCAAGCTTGTTCAAACCTGTATGTTCAAGAGAAGAGTGACAGAATATGACAGGTAATTTGGGAAACAGCAAAGTTTGAGAAAAAATGCCAAACTTCTTAAAGGAAACAAAACACTGTCAGCATTATAGACCACAGTTCCATTGTTTTCAAGCATATAATAAGCAAACTATCTTGGAACATATGGGCTTGGGAGGAGATTTAAACGTACTACAATTTGCAGTAATTTTTTTAACACGCTATCACACCATTTTATACTTAGGGTAACGGGGTTTGGTCCACCATCTTGAATTCTGATATTATCTTAGTTGGGTAATGGCACATGGAGGGTTTTCCCAATATTTTTGCCCGCATCTCGTGGTCGTGTGGTAGCGTTCTCGCTTCCCACGCCCGGGTTCCCGGGTTCGATTCCCGGCGGGGTCAGGGATTTTCTCTGCCTCGTGATGGCTGGGTGTTGTGTGCTGTCCTTAGGTTAGTTAGGTTTAAGTAGTTCTAAGTTCTAGGGGACTTATGACCACAGCAGTTGAGTCCCATAGTGCTCAGAGCCATTTGAACCATTTGAACCAACCCAATATTTTTGAAATTCCTTGCATTTTGTACATAGCCCAATTGGGTTGTGACATCATAGGAATTAGGGAACTAATTTCGAATCAGTGCAGGGTGACTTTGAGATTACCTTATGGGGTAGGTCTGCCACCTCATATTGCCAAAATATTGTGATATCATAAAGGCCACCATCTTGGTAGGGCAATTAGGCTACAAAACCCATCTTGGCTCTACTATCTTGAATTGGCAGGTGACCTTGACCTTGATGTTAGGGAGAGGGGAAAGAGGGAGTTGGAGGGGGTAATAGCTCATTATGGACCCAGAGTGTAGCCCCATTGTACTCACAAGGGGTTAATAAATCATCTATTGTTCAGAATGTCAGAGAGGGAGAGGGGTAGTAAACCATTCTTCATTTAGTATGGCAGTTCATTCGCATAATTCTTTTGTCTGACCTGGTACATACCCAGACCCCCTGCTTCAGTCATCTTATTCAATAACTACATTCACATTCTCACAAAATGTGCACCACTTGCGGTGTATTAGGATGCAGGTTCAGTAATAGCTGCAGTCTTTTCAAGTTCCTCTAAATTTGCTTCCATAAAATCTTACGCAGTGTTGATGGCAACTGTCTGTAATGATGTTTGAACACTATGTAGAGATCTTCCATGCAGTTTGTTCACTGTATCTTCACTTGCGCTGGTCCCTCAGCATACCCTTTTCCTTGACGAAAAATTTATTCTCTGTAGCATACCTACTCCCTGACATCACTGGAGAAAGACAATGTCCGTATTGTCAAATAGGGGTCCATCAACCCATGGGATGGTAGCGCCAAAACATTTAAAATTGTGACATTCATGCCAACAACCGACAGAACGGAATGCGAACGTCGTATCACACCACAAATACTTGGAAACAGTGTTACAACGCTGATGGGATGGCAGGGATACGTGACTGACTGGTCTAGAGTAGCCTACCAAAAAGTGTCGAATCCAAGGCACACAGAACTGCTACAGCATTGCGTTCCAAGGCTGGACTGACAAGCATTAAATAGGTGGCCTCAATGCTTTGGCTCATCATTGTATTTCCTGGTAAATATTACAAAGCTGGCCATTAAAACTATCAGGCCATCAGGAAGGACTGTAAATAATGAGATTTTACATGATGTGCGTGCACAGTATAGCAGCAAGCGGATATGGTTAAGTTTGTAGGTGAATCGACGGTGTAACGGTGCTAATTTAACAACACAGAGTGCCAACTCTGGTTCTAGCCAAGCTGAGCATTGAGTCGAACCGAGCTACAGTGATAGATACAGATATATCATTCCAAGCTTCTTCACTTTTTCCCTGAGTTAATCAATGTAGGGGCTGGCGTATAGTGGTGTTTTAGTCTCTCAGCAGTCCATGACCAGATGTTTTCTGTGGGTGAGAGTTCTGAAGAAGCGGCCAGGCCAACAATGAATATCCTCTGAATCGAGATAGATCTGGACACAATGGGCAATATGTGGTTTACGTTTAGCTTGTTGAAAGATAAAGTCATGGAAATTTCGATGATATGGCACAGCCAGCGGCCTTAATAATCATCATTGTAGTGGCTGCCGTCCAAATTAATGTCCATGCGAACCAGAAGTGATCGTATTAAGCACCCAGTGATGCGCTGTACCATTATGCCATATGTTATGCCTCATACGACAGTGACGAATACAATGCGAAGGAAGCATCGAGCCAAAAGTCACAAGGCCGGCGATGTAAGGTCAATATGAGTAAAAACGTTTTTGTTGCTGATAATTCAGATATATGTACGGGTGTGTAACAATCACTTTTCGAATATAGCTGGTGAATTAAATAAAAACTTAGTTTCTGCAGGAATCCATTTAACTCGCATAGAAAATGCCTGTGCAAGACTGCTATCTGCGATTCGCTACCGTGATACTGACGATGGGAAGACTGAGCTAATAATTAAATCGCTGAAGACTCAGAATACTAAAGCAGTGTGTTGCATATGCTAGCCTAGTAAATGGCCATATTTGTAATTTCTCTTTTGGAATGGTCAGTTTCCTAAACAGTTAAAATACTCAACAGTGAAATCACCTTACAAAAAAGGAGAAAGGGATAATACAGACAAATTTAGATCTATTTCTAGGTCACCAGCGTTCGTTGAAGTTATTGAAAAGGCTGTATCCATAATGGTAATTGATCATTTCAGTTCACATAATTTGCTGTCAACCAAACAGGTTAGCTTTAGAAATTTTTTAACAATTGAAAATGCTATATACTCTTTTCTCTGTGAGCACTGAACAGATTAAATAAAAAGTTGCGGACCCTATGAGAATTCTTTGATTTAACTAAGCTGTTTAATTGTGTTGATCACAAAATATTACTTCAGAAGTTGGACCATTATGGAATAAGAAGAGTAGCTCACAACTGGTTTGTCCCATACTTTGAGAACAGACAGCTAAACCTCCTTCCGCACATTAATGAAGGTAGGTATGATGTGGAGTCTGATTGGGGCACAGTTAAGTGGTGGGGATGAGGTCGTGCAGTGACCGAGTTTCCACAGGGTCAGTGTTGGAACCACTACTATTTCTTGTGTGTGTGTGTGTGTGTGTGTGTGTGTGTGTGTGTGTGTGTGTGCGCGCCTTCTAATATGACAGATGATCCTAAAGTATTCCTGTTTGCTGATGGCACTAGTTTGGTAGTTAAGGATGTTGAGTACATAATGGACGATGTATCAGATAGTGCAGTTCAGGACCTAAGTTCATAGCTAGTAGAAAGTAAATTAATGCTTAATCATAGCAAGACTCAGTTTTTACAGTCCCAAACACACTAAACAACTAAAATGACATTTTGATTACACAGAATGGTCATATGATTAGTGAGTTTGAACAATCCAAATTCCTGGTTGTTCAGATAAAAGGCAAGCTGTCGTGGGAAGCCCATGTTTAGGATCTTCCTCAAAAAATTGAATGATTCTACCTTTACCATCAAATCAGTACCTGCAGTAAATGATAGCCCAACACAAAAGACGGCTTTGGTTATTTTCATTCGCTTGTGACAAACGACATTATAATGTGGGGTAACTATTCCCATTCAGAAAGAGTATTTTTGGCTCAGAAGCGGGCAGCTCGAGGAATCTATAGTGTAAGTTCGCGAAACTCTTGTCAATCCCCTATTCAGGGGTCTGGAAATTTCGACATTAGCCTCTCGATACGTATTTCTATTGATGTCATTTGTTGTTAACAACATGAGTTTGTTCCCAAGAATCAGCAGCTTTCGCTCGATTAATACTAGGCAGAAATCCAGTGTGCATTTGGAGTGCACCTCCGTGATTATTGTGCAGAAAAGCGAGCAGTATTCTGCTGCATTTATTTTCAATAAGCTACCATAAGAACTAAAAAATCTTTGTAGTAATCCACGCACTTACAAGTCCAAACTGAAGAATTTCCTCATGGCTCGCTTCTTGTATTCTATTGGGCAGTTTCAGGAAAAAATTAAGCAAAACCCTTTGTTACCTGGTTGATTATGCTAATATGTACTCATCAGCTTGTCGTCTGCATAGGATTTGTGTAAATTTTATTTTATCTGTTGTTAACTTTTCAGGTGTTAATTTCGTATACTAACTCATTCCATAACCATGGAGGCTTGATACTAAATCTGGTCATATGCTGCATATGACTCTAATTTTATCTTCATGGTCTTTTCACGAGATTTAAGCAAGAGGAAGCAATATGTTGGTTGACTCCTCTAGTAAAATACGCTGTCGGATTTTAAACAGTAGACCCTACCATAATGCAGAACGAATCTCTTTCAAAGTCTGCCTCTTAAGTTTGAGAATCTCTGTGATGTTTTAGCGCTTACTAAATGAACCCGTAACGAAATGTGCTGCTCTTCTACGGATCTTCTCTATTTCCTGTATCAATCCTCTCCCGTATGTGTCCCTGATTGAACAGCAATATTCAAGTTTTGTTCGAACGAGTGTTTCGTAAGCTACCTCCGTTGTTGATAATGATGTCACCTGGTTGTAACCTGAGAGCGTTTTTAAGTTGATAAGATGTTATAAGCATGGGTTATAAGAGAGCTTGATTTTTCGACTCTAAGGAGACCGGCCAGTGAGGAATGGGAATGAATTTCATATGATATACTTTAGGCTAAGCATAGTGTTCAAAGTAATCGCCTCAAGCTTTTTGCAGTTGGAGAACGTTTGTCAGTCCATAAGAAGCATAGCAGTTTCCGATGATTCACAGTGCTGTGAAAGAAAAGCATTTCAGTTCCTCTATATATTCGCGTTGTTTTATTTAATACGTCGTGAATTTTTGTAAGTGTTTCATGAAGAAAATCGCACAGTAGTGATTGCTTAGTACTCTCATAAATTTTTTCTTATATTTCATATTACGCCTTTCATGGAGCGCCGTTAACGAGAAATTTCAGCCTCAAGAATATGATCAGCACGTCAGAGACCTGTTTATAATTAAATAAATCGTCTGAAGATAAATTTCAGTATTATAAAACTGAAGGTTCCATGAGAACGCATTTTCTGCCGTCCTGATGTCACATGGAAAGAATTTTGTCTACGTAATCTGCTTTAATCCCTCGAGCAGCATCTGCATACCCATAATCCGATTAGTTCTTCATAATCTTTATAAGCCGATTGCCTTTGCACGCTGACGCCGTGACGTGTTCCCTACTGATGACAAACGCTGTTCCTTGCTTGTGAAACTGAAAGCGTAGGGTGGGACGACAGCTTCAGCGTAACTCTCAAATTACTTCCGAAGCTGAATAATTTCATCGCTTTCTTCATTGGTATAAATTCATTCTCACAATCGTTTTAAGCGCCTTTGTCACAGACCTGACAGATTCTTGCAATTTGCTTACATGTCTAACGGAGTCGTTGCCACCTTTTATCTCTTTACTGTGCATACTATAGCCCTTTCCCTTAGCTTAAGATTCAAGATACTTTCCACCACCTATCTCTAACCTCTAACACATTGGGTGCTGATTCTGGGTTTGTTGTATCTTGCTACTGCTACGTAAACATCGACACATTCCTTTCACTACTTTGTAATTTAAATTTTTGACGAAATTTGCCTTACAGAATACACGAAATTACTCGAGACTATTAGTCAATATGTGAACCAAGATACTGTTGACAATGTGTTCTACAAACGGACTTTTATATCAACTGCTACTGCAGTTGGATTTGCAGGACCACAACTCCAGTAGTCACATTTGTAATTGTTACGACAGTAATACGTGTTTGGTTTGGCAAATTTTGTATTCCCAGCTTACGAACTTTTTTTTTTTTTTTTTAGTTGAGTGACGTTCACCACACAGCTGATGAGATGACTAAGTCTACTTCTCAAAATGCCATCAAAATATTAAAATGTTTGTAAAACTTTACTCTTCACATAAAACTTGTTCCGACACCCATCACAGATTATTTCTTGAAGTAATAATGTTGGTTACTGAGCTCTGTAAACTGACAAATCGTAAGCACATGTACATCTACATGATTCAGAGAAAGATCTGATGCACCAAATGCACACAACATAATCGTTTCATTTACTCCACAGTTGTGTTTGTCTGTACATTTCCACTTAGGTCCATAATTAACGATGCAGAAATGAACACCTAGAGGCTCACCCATTACTATGCCATTTGTGGCCAAGCCTCTTTTCTGTGTTCTTTTCTGTAGTCTTCTAACCATTTTTATGTTCTTTACTTAATTTTACTCAGTTTACAAGACATGCGTATATTTGTACTGCTCACAACCTCTATCTCCCTCTCTGATTCTACATAGATTGTCTATTTTGCAACTTCGTACTCGTCGCAAAATATTCACGAATGATACCCACTGGGGTAAACAAATAAGACAAAAACACTTTTAAACGAATTTGGATTGTACATGCTAAACAACTGCGTAACCTACTCTTATGCCGTCACCAGACTGTAGACAATCAGCGGTGGCTGGCTGTCTTGTTCGTCATGTATTTGCCTTATTTGAATGGTAAGTACTGCTGCATTCAGCAGGTTCAGACGACCCAAATCGCAACTGTACAACAGCCCTCTGATTTTCCCCATCCACGCAATGCCCACACAAATCCAACAGAAAGCAGATTGATTTAAATATTTACGCTCAATGAGTAAGACTTGTGTTGAGATCAAAACGAACCAGATGTTATGACAAAGCGTGGCTCTCTGGCTGAAGTAATAAACACAGCTATAACAGACTCTATTCCACTAAGGGGACACAAGCATTAGAATAACATTTCTGTGGTGTACAAACAAAAAGAGGAGGCGGAGGTAAAAAAAATCGCTAAGAGGCAAAATAAAATAAGCTGGAAAAATACAGTGAAAGTCTGCGAGAGAAAACACGAATTTCCAAATGTGAAAAGATAAGTTCTCTCGATCCAGATCCGTCTACATGAGCGCAGAAGTCAAATATGATATTGCACCTGTGACAGCAAAGCAAGACCAATTCACGCCGGATGTGGACGTAGTTTACAACACGTCTCGGGAATACCTGTCGTCGGTCACAGTTAACTGTAGTTGAAGGCCAGGCGGCAATGATCGTTAGAACATCACAATTAGCTACCATCATCATCACCATTTGGGTTCAGGAGAGGAAGAAAACTCTTCACAGTATTAATATTCGCACTTCTTAAATTTACCAACTGCATAATGTGATCTTTACCAGCTGTTTATTGTGAAATATTGTAACCTCATTCCATTAGCCTCCTGTCAGTATCTGCGCCCTTCGTCAGGACACTTGCACCTTCAACAGCCATCATAGATTTCATAAGTCCCCCACTGTCTTTAGTAAACCATTTCTGTAGGTCGAGAAGCAATTCAGCTTCCTTGGAACCACTGTGAACTGCATGGCAGGGGATGCTTCCCATTGTACTAGTTATCACGGCTTTCCCCCATTCCATTCACGTATGGAAAGCAGCAAGAATGATTGGTCAAACGTTTCTGTGCACGTTGTATCTTGTGTAATCCTGTCCTCATGGATCCTACGTGTGCAGTACGTAGAGCGTTATAGTACGTCCTTAGATTCATTACTTAAATGTTGGTTCTAGCAACTTTCTAAGTAGGCTTTCACGTTACGGTTTGCGCCTGTCTCCAAGAGTCTGCCAATTCAATTCTTTCAGCATCTTCGCGACACTCTCCTATGAGTCAGACAAACGTGAGACCACTCGTGCTGCCCTTATACGTTCAGTTGAAGAAAAGGTTACAGGAGAATATGGGCTTGGGACAAGGAATGAAAGAGGAGAAATACTAATTGAGTTCTGTAACAAGTTTCAGCTAGTAATAGCGAATACCCTGTTCAAGAATCACAAGAGGAGGAGGTATACTTGGAAAAGGCCGGGAGATACGGGAAGATTTCAATTAGATTACATCATGGTCAGACAGAGATTCCGAAATCAGATACTGGATTGTAAGGTGTACCCAGGAGCAGATATAGACTCAGATCACAATATAGTAGTGATGAAGAGTAGGCTGAAGTTCAAGACATAAGTCAGGAAGAATCAATACGCAAAGAAGTGGGATACGGAAGTACTAAGGAATGACGAGATACGTTTGAAGTTCTCTAACGCTATAGATACAGCAATAAGGAATAGCGCAGTAGGCAGTACAGTTGAAGAGGAATGGACATATCTAAAAAGGGCCATCACAGAAGTTGGGAAGGAAAACATAGGTACAAAGAAGGTAGCTGCGAAGAAACCATGGGTAACAGAAGAAATACTTCAGTTGATTGATGAAAGGAGGAAGTACAAAAATGTTCCGGGAAAATCAGGAATACAGAAATACAAGTCGCTGAGGAATGAAATAAACAGGAAGTGCAGGGAAGCTAAGACGAAATGGCTGCAGGAAAAATGTGAAGACATCGAAGAAGATATGATTGTCAGAAGGACAGACTCAGCATACAGGAAAGTCAAAACAACCTTTGGTGACATTAAAAGCAACGGTGGTAACATTAAGAGTGCAACGGGAATTCCACTGTTAAATGCAGAGGAGAGAGCAGATAGGTGGAAAGAATACATTGAAAGCCTCTATGAGGGTGAAGATTTGTCTGATGTGATAGAAGAAGAAACAGGAGTCGATTTAGAAGAGATAGGGGATCCAGTATTAGAACCGGAATTTAAAAGAGCTTTGGAGGACTTACGGTCAAATAAGGCAGAAGGGATAGATAACATTCCATCAGAATTTCTAAAATCATTGGGGGAAGTGGTAACAAAACGACTATTCACGATGGTGTGTAGAATATATGAGTCTGGCGACATACCATCTGACTTTCGGAAAAGCATCAGCCACATAATTCCGAAGACGGCAAGAGCTGACAAGTGCGAGAATTATCGCACAATCAGCTTAACAGCTCATGCATCGAAGCTGCTTACAAGAATAATATACAGAAGAATGGAAAAGAAAACTGAGAATGCGCTAGGTGACGATCAGTTTGGCTTTAGGAAAAGTAAAGGGACGAGTGAGGCAATTCTGACTTTACAGCTAATAATGGAAGCAAGGCTAAAGAAAAATCAAGACACTTTCATAGGATTTGTCGACCTGGAAAAAGCGTTCGATAATGTAAAATGGCGCAAGCTGTTCGAGATTCTGAAAAAAGTAGGGGTAAGCTATAGGGACAGACGGGTCATATACAATATGTACAACAACCAAGAGGGAATAATAAGAGTGGACGATCAAGAACGAAGTGCTCGTATTAAGAAGGGTGTAAGACAAGGCTGTAGCCTTTCGCCTCTACTCTTCAATCTGTACATCGAGGAAGCAATGATGGAAATAAAATAAAGGTTCAGGAGTGGAATTAAAAATACAAGGTGAAAGGATACCAATGATACGATTCGCTGATGACATTGCTATCCTGAGTGAAAGTGAAGAAGAATTAAATGATCTGCTGAACGGAATGAACAGTCTAATGAGTACACAGTATGGTTTGAGAGTAAATCGGAGAAAGACGAAGGTAATGAGAAGTAGTAGAAATGAGAACAGCGAGAAACTTAACATCAGGATTGATGGTCACGAAGTCAATGAAGTTAAGGAATTCTGATACCTAGGCAGTAAAATAACCAATGACGGACGGAGCAAGGAGGACATCAAAAGAAGACTCGCTATGGCAAAAAAGGCATTTCTGGCCAAGAGAAGTCTACTAATATCAAATACCGGCCTTAATTT
This sequence comes from Schistocerca nitens, assembly GCF_023898315.1. Classification (NCBI taxonomy): domain Eukaryota; kingdom Metazoa; phylum Arthropoda; class Insecta; order Orthoptera; family Acrididae; genus Schistocerca; species Schistocerca nitens. Next base: position 425,478,350 of record NC_064617.1, on the reverse strand, counting down.
GAGGAAGAAATTTCTGAGAATGTACGTCTGGAGTACAGCATTGTATGGTAGTGAAACATGGACTGTGGGAAAACCGGAACAGAAGAGAATCGAAGCATTTGAGATGTGGTGCTATAAACGAATGTTGAAAATTAGGTGGACTGATAAGGTAAGGAGTGAGGAGGTTCTATGCAGAATCGGAGAGGAAAGGAATATGTAGAAAACACTGATAAGGAGAAGGGACAGGATGATAGGACATCTGCTAAGACATGAGGGAATGACTTCCATGGTACTAGAGGGAGCTGTAGAGGGCAAAAACTGTAGAGGAAGACAGAGATTGGAATACGTCAAGCAAATAATTGAGGACGTAGGTTGCAAGTGCTACTCTGAGATGAAGAGGTTAGCACAGGAAAGGAATTCGTGGTGGGCCGCAGCAAACCAGTCACTAGACTGATGACAAAAAAAAAAAAAAAAAAAAAAAATCCCCTGCTAGTTTTATTTGGTACGCTCCCACCCACTTGAGCAGTATTCTAGGATGGTTCGAAGCGAATTTTTTGAATCATTAACTAGTTTTCGAACGACTGCAGGCTGATCAGCTGGAGACGTTAAGGGACGACATATTCTGTACCATATACTGCTAGACGCTAATGTTGTGGTGACAGCACTGCCTTGCGGTATCCGTGACAAATTCATTCTGACAATGTACATTTTGTCATCTTACACACACACACACACACACACACACACACACACACAGCATTTAGGTGCATCTAAATACTGTGTGTGTGCGTCTGAACCATTAAAACCACCATCTTAACTTTTCTCTACTTTTTATTAATCCAATCTCGAATTTTTTGGACTGAGGAATTATTCTGAGCAAGTCTCTTCATCTCTTAGTAACTGGCGCTTCCATTAGTAAAACCGAGCTGAGTGGCGCAGTCGTTAGCACTTTGGACTCGCATTCGGGAGGACGACGGTTCAAACCCGTCTCCGGCCATCCTGATTTAAGTTTTCCGTGATTTCCCTAAATCGTTCAGGCAAATGCCGGGATGGTTCCTTTGAAAGGGCACAACCGATTTCCTTCCCAATCCCTCCATAATCCGAGCTTGTGGTCCGTCTCTAATGAACTCGTTGTCGATGGGACGTTAAACACTAATCTCTTCCTCCTCCATTAGTAAACTAACTGTTCCTTCATGCCTCAGGATGTCTCTATCAACCGATGTCAATTCAAAGTACTCACTTTAAAATACTCTACTATCTGTATACTTTCAAGATGGTGAGTATGTTAGTTCCTGGAAGAAATGCAGCCGGAATCAGGGAAAGCGTGTGTTCGACTTATAAAAAATCTGTCTGTGTTGCACGTATGTTTTATCGCAAAAAAGAGTTGTGGAAAGAAAAAAATGCTGTGACACAAAATCACGAAAAATTAAATCACAAAAGATCAAGTGCATTGTTGCTACTGCAAAACCTGTGCAGTAAAGGACAAGATGCGCATAAATTGGAATACCGTGTGTCTTTTCACAAGTGTTAACGTAAATCCAACGGGTAAACTACCATCTTTAAAAAGGTGTAATCAGTAAAGTCTAGAGAAAACAATACACCAGGAGGGCTGCAAAACCGAAATTATCGCCTTGTATTATAATGTAAGAGGTGTCAAGACTCCGTAGCTCATTTGTCAGTGGTAGCTCAGCGCGTCCGGTCAAGGGACTGGCCACCTTTTGTAATAAAAAGAATTAAGTAAGGGTGCCAACGTTAGTGAAAGGTTTTACGCGACGTCCACGTAGAACCGATCACCGTGCAGAAGAAAAACAGCGAAGAAACCGACCGGAAAAAAGTGGTCAGCTTGTCTGGCTTCTATAGAACTGGCTTCCCGGTGCTGTCAGGCATTTTTCCTCGATGGGGAGACTGGAAAGGGGTGCACTCACCCTCGTGATGCCAACTCAGGCGGTATTTGAATGAGAAGTCGCGTTTCCAAGGTCAAGAAAGCTGACAACAGCTGGGAGAGCTGTGTGCAGACCCTACGCCCCTTCATACCGCATCCGAACGACGCCTTTGGCATAGGATGACACGGTCAGTCCCACCTGGTGCGTCTGGGTCAGAACGCAGAGCTTTGCTTTGCTTTTCTGTTAGGAGAGGTAAGGGTTGTATAATATAAATGTGATGAACTCAGTCAGTAAAACAGTCATGTTAACACTCAAATAAACAATGAGCTGTTGTTGGATACAAGGACTTGTGAAACCAAATGTGGTAACCTTTGTAAGGAAAAGCGGGAAAACCACGTCAAGTGTTACTGAGTTCGCCACATACGACACAAAATTTGAATTCCGATGTGGAAAGGTCAACCTGTCATCAGAAGGACACGAAATATTTATGATAGGATAAATTTAATCACCCCGAGAGAAGTCACGGTAAAGCAGGGTTTTCTTAGGACCAGAAATTTTGCGCGAACAGGAAAGGTCGTTTTGCGACGGTAGGGACGCGAAATTTAAATACGCTGCGCATCCGTGATTTCCCACAACATGGAACTGCGAATGCATTAATTATTCAGTCCACAGATGCTGTCCGGTAAGAGCATTCAAACAAAGTGCTTTTACCTTAATGAAAGCGCTAATATACTGATAGTATTGATGGATCATGTGGGAGGAAACAAAAGGAAACTCTTGGATTTGCTGATAGATAATAATGTACGACGAAAAAGTGACTCCTTTTCTCAAGACTTAGTGCAGAGAAACTATAAGGGGCATTAAAGTGAAACCCGTCACTAGTGTAAAGTAACGTTAACGATTTTATTAACTCAAAAATGTAGTTGTACACAGTACACATACTCAAAAATAGTCGCCAAAACTGTTGACACATTTATCCCATTGCGACACTAACTGGTCGATTCCATCCTTGAAGAAGCTAGTAGGCTGCTGTCGGATCCACGCCTGGACCCAGTCACCCATTTCGTCTTCTGTTACGAGTCGATGTCCACGTATAGCTTGTCTTAGAGGTCCAAACACATGGAAGTCACACGGTGAATTCACTTCCGCAACCATTTCCGGTGTGATGACACGATGAGCCTGTCCAGGACGAGCATCGTCTTCCAGTGACTCGCTCCCCTGAAGGAATCGTTTGCGCCATTCCACAACACTTGAACGACTCAGACTGTACTCACCGTACACAGCCTTCATCCGTCGATACATTTCACGGTCTCCAACTCCCTCCGCCGCCAAAAATCGAATCACTCCTCGTTGTTCCTGCTTATTCACCTGATGTTCGGTGGCGGACGATAGCTCGTGTGACCACCGTCTCTTCGGCGTGTAACCACACTGGCGCTGTGCAACATCAAACGGTGCGCACGCGTCAGTCTCTTTACCAGTAGATGGCGCCACCATTCCCAGAGTTACGTGGTGCCACCTTACATGTAAGGCAAAGGCAGACACACTGACCATGTTTCGTTTGAATTAACCTCATAGTAGCAATGCATTTCTGGCACAGTTTATCTTTCTCAGCACTGTCACGCACTTGTAGTTCCTTACCACACTTCGTAGCCATTTGACGCACGAACTTTATCTGACTTGCAGAAATTGCTTCACTAGAACGCAGCGTACAACGCACTAGACTCGTACGAAAACAGCCGGGCTGTCATGCCTGGTGTAAAGCGCTGATACACTACGCACTGCGCTCTGTCGGAAAAGACCTTCACTACATTGTCGCTGTCGAGGGGACGACTCACTACGACGGGCGCCTCACGTATTACACGGCGCAAAACTAATGGTCCTAGGAAAATCCCGTTTAATATATGAGCCTTCATAATACCCTCAGTTCAGCGAGGACCCCAGACATGTTCTTTGGGATGTGCGATTAAGATGACCAGTCGAGATGCAGTAGATTCTCTGAGTGTTAGTCTATCCAGATACTTAAGTGTGCAGCCCTGTGAATACGACTTCTCATCTTGGAAGATGGGAACGTCCTCGCCACACTCATCATGGCGGCACAGAAAAAGGGCAGCACTTGGCAGCTTTACACCGGTTCGGAAAGTACACTCGTTTTCAGAAAAAAAAAATACAGAATAGCTTGAACTACTAGAGGTAGGAAGTTCATATTGGCAGGACATGTACATTGGTATGTTCTGCAGAAATGATTAGCATCTGAACCACGTCAGCCCGCGAGTTCAAGGTCAACATTGATATCGCGGCACAACACCTACCGGTAAAATGTGCCTAGGGCTCTCGCTATCGCTGTAAACCGAAGGTAATGCCTCAATTTGACTTGAGCAGATGTGCAGGATGCCTCACAGAAGTATGTGCCAACCGTACCGTCAGATCAGTGAGTGTGAAAGAGGCCGCATTATCGGCATGAGAGAATATGATGCCTCCACCCGGGAAATTGCACCAGGCCATCCCCCGCGAAGATCGACATCTCAACCAAATGGCATTGCAGGACAGATCTGCGCCCTCCTCTGCTCTGCACGCACAGTGGAACAGTGTAACACATTGTACGCTATAAACGGTAACAGTCTGTTGCCGTTTATTACGGGAAGGGTTGCGTGCGTTTCGTCCACTTCTCCATCTACCTTTGACAACTGTGCAGAAACATGCTAGACGGCAATCGTGTACAGAACGAAGTAGCTGGAGTCAAGTAAGACATCAGATAGTGTTTTCGGACGAATCCAGTTTTTGTTTGTTTGAAAATGATGATCGCATTTTGGTTCGCCGCAGACAAGGGGAGCGGATCACAGTGACTGCATTCGCACAGGACATACAGTGCCAACTCAAGGCCTTATGGTGTAGTTGCTATTGGCTACAACCACAAATCACAGTTGGTGTGTGTTCAGGGCACTGTGACCAGTGTGACCTACATGAATGACATCCTGCGACCCGTAGCCATACCCATTTTGAACAACACTCCAGACGCCAGTTTTCAGTAAGACACTGCACAACCACATTTTGCTGCACGAACACATACCTTCATGGTGTCACATGACGTCAGCATTTTGCCCTGGTCCGCAGATCACCAGACTAGTCGCCAATCGAAAATGTGTGTGATATGATGAAACGACGGATGCAGCACTGTGACCCAGTGCCAATCACCACAGATGAACTTTGGAACCAGGTGAATGCAGCACAGATGGCTGTACCACAAGATGCCATTCACGCCTTATACCCGATGATGCCATCACGTGTGGAACAACTTATCAGGGCCCACAGCGGACCCTGTGCCTATTAGGCAACAGGGCACATGCTTAACTGAGACGACTGAAACGGTAATCATTTCAGCAGAACATGTCCTATGAATATGAACGTCCTGTCTCTAATCGTTCAAGGTGTTCTGTTTTTTCCGAACATGAGTGTAGTTGAAATGGAGCTGCATGCTGCATTCCCTGACAGCAGCAATTCCCTTCTTATCTGAAACGGATTGTCAATGACAAGGCGACACATTTGTCTCCAATCCTTCTCCGTTAGAATCTATCACGACCACTGATTTTACGCCGTGATACAAGGCTGCATGTGGTACACCATTCCTTGTAGACACATTGATACAGCAACAAATCGGGCAACTTCACACACAGGATGGTCATAGACACGTCCAAAGAGGATAGCCCCTTTCTTTCGTTCTGTCACGTCTCCACGTCGACCCTCTTTAACAACGTTGATTCCATATAACTAACTAGTTAATACACCTGACTGCCATGACATACGTAAGCGGTGTAGGATCATATGACCACTTGATACTAGCTCTATACCACATACAGCAGTCCGATGCGACCAGTGTGCTCTTTGGAAAGGTTGACCAATATTTTCCCCAGTAAAATTATCAATCAAGCCTACAAAAAATATTTCGTTAATAAACAGATACGAAGTACTCAGCGACACTAGTGCTTCTATAGGTCGTGCTGCAGATACCAAAATACGAGTTGCTACGGTACAATTGCTCTCTGATTTTTACCATCCATCCAACGGCTAAACAAATCCGATAGAAAGCAGATTGATTTAAATGTTTACGATCAGTGAATAAGGATTAGTTTTGGTGCGAAACGAATGAAATGTTACGACTAATAAACACAGCCAGAAGTGTTTCTAAACTTCAGTATGAAGATATTTGATTTTCGCAAGCTGTCATTTATGTTCCCCGATACATCCGCCAACATTGCAGTCGCGTGAGAATGCTGGAGTCTTGCCGATACTAAGGGGCGTGGGTTCTCTCTTACAGTATAAATGAAGCGGCAGCTGTGAGGGAAACAGGTGCTGTCAAGTCTGGCGCTCCCCTGTCTAAAATAAGAAAGCTGTTCATTATGAGGAGATCAGCAAGTTACCATCGAATGATATCATTACACTATTTGGTGGCTCACACGATATATTCAGTAAGAAAAATTCAGTAGCCTTCTGAGCGCTTAAGAAGTGACTGAGTTATTCGAGTCACACAAACGTTGTCTACGTGTGCATTCCGTACTGATAAGATCTAGCATCTTGGTCAGGTGTGAAGGAAGAGATTAGTGCAACAGATGAACAGTTCTCATGTATTCACGATCAGTCTACGAAATTAGTCTTCTGGATATCAGTGGTGTTGGCCGAAGAAACTACATTACATATGGTGTTCATCTGAATGACCTTGCAAAAAGTTCGGAACACAAAAACTAGTTGAAAGAATCACATGGAATCTTCGTGTGCCAAATACAGGAGAAGCAACAAGAAATGCTATATCACCAATAAAATATTATTGTGACTTGAGTCAATGCAGTGGAATTTTTAGGATACGTTTCATCAGAAACACCTAAAAGTAATGAGAAATTGTCATCTACAAATAAGTATTCTAGATTCTTAAAAATATTAGACAACATTGTTCAGTCCGTGAAAAATAAATTACCGCAATTTGAATTAGTGAATCTTGAATCCAGTTTGATATTTTATGTCTATCTGAACACTAATTCGACAAAGAACAAATTGTGTCAGCTTTGATTTCTGGATACAATCTCACCGGTTGTTTCTGGATAGTAAATGTGGTGAAACTGCTATTTTTCTGAAGCTCCACCTAAAATTTATAATAGTAGAAAAGTATCAGAAATTGGATAGATACAAAGATTTTGAAATGTGTAGAACTGATCTTTTTAGATTTTAGTACCTTAGCTCTAACACTTTAAAGGTCTCTGTCTGGAGACTGGAAAATTTCACGGCAAATTTCAAACGGCAGCTTAATAATATTAAAGTAATGTAAATAATCTGGTTATCTGTGTAGACTTCTCGAAGAGGTGTGGTGTTGCAGACTTCTACAAACGTCTCCAACCAGAAAAAGAAAAACTGCTGGTGCTAAATTTTTGAAGATCACGTGACCTTAATTGTGACGGTAACGTAGTGAATATTGGTTTAAATAACCATGAAGCTCAGATTCTGACAAATTAAGCTAAACATTGACCTGAAATTATTAAAAAGAAAATCTTCAATGATGACCAGAGGAGAGTATTTAATTTAATGCTATCGAAGGGAATATGGGAGAATGTCTTCAGTAAAACTGAAGTAAATGAGAGTATGCTTCACAGCTTTCACACTCACATTATTTTGTTATAAATAAAAAAGGAGAGGATTAAGATAGAGTTAAAAGTAAATATTGGATAGAAAAAGGCAGTATCCTCAAACACAATAATTCTACATCAGAATTTAGAAATCATGCGAAAAATAGAACTAATAATTTAACAAGGTGACAAGAGAAGCCAAAAACTGTAATGATGGTAACTGTATTTCAAGCTCAAAAATAAGATTTTACAGCAGTAAAAAAGTATCAGAACTTGACTACAGACAAAGCTTTAGAGCTGTACGCAGGTGATTTTGTCAGATTTTAATACGAAAGCAAGTCAAAAATTACCTACACTTTTCATTCTACCATTTATTAACATGAAGATGTACGATGCACATCATTTTTCTACGTAATCTCCCTCTTTCTCAATGCACTTGCCCCACGAGCTTACGTATTCCTTCCAAATAAAAGGTTTTCGCGTGGTCGTGAAGCCACTTTTGCACCGCATTTCGCACGTCCACATCTGAGGCAAATCGGCGACCACGCAAAGCATCCTTAAGTGGCCCAAACAAGTGAAAGTCATTTGGAGCAAGGTCTGGGCTGTAGGGAGGGTGTTCCAGTACCTCAAATTTCATCTTGTTGATGGTTTCAATAGTGTGACGGGCCGTGTGTGGCCGTACATTATCATGCAACAACAAAACCTTCTTCGACAACAAACCTCGGCGTTTGGTGCGAATTGATGTCTTCAGCTTCTTTCCCAACAATTCACTACACCCAGTACTGTTGAGAGTCGTTCCCTTTTCCATGAACTCTGCCAGTATGGGACCCTGTGACTCCCAAAACACGGTTAACATAACCTTTCCTGTGGATGGCCTCGTCTTGATTTTTTTTCCTCATTGGCGATTCAGGGAGTTTGCACTGCATGCTCTGGCGCTTTGACTCAGGCTCGTAGAGTGACAGTTCTGCTCAAAAATGCATCACCTTCGTTGTTGAAGCGAGTGAGTAAGCGTTGACAGACCCTAAGACTGGGGAGCTTATGGCCGTCGGTAAGCTTTCTTGGTACCCACCGTGCAGACCGAATGGAAACCGAGCTTGTCGTGGATGATGTGATGGGCTGACCCATAGACGATGTTCAAAGCAGATGCTACGTCATCAATAGTGATTCACCTATTCGCCAGAACCATCTCTCGAGCTTGCTGAATGTTGTCATCTGTAGTGGAGGTTGATGGCTGTCCTGCTCTCTCTTCATGCGTTACACTTGTTCAACCACTTTTAAACTTCTCGATCCACAAAAAGACAGTTTTACGTAATAGTGCTCTTCTCCCATATTGCAATGATAGCCTGCGACGAAAGTCTGCCCCTTTGCACCCTACGAATAGAGAAATCGGATCACCGCCCGTTGTTCCTCTTTGGTGCACACTTTTAATGGAGCTGTCATGATATATCTGCAACAGAAGGAAGAACGATGGTGGAAATAAGATCAGACTGTCACAGCATTACCACACCAGTATAACAATGACATGTGCGAGGACAGAAGACAACGTGTGCAATGTAACAAACATTATGGCAAACGTGTAGATAATTTTTGACTTGCCCTCGTGCTTTAGTTGTAACACTTCGTAGGTCTTTATCTGGAAGGTAATCAAAGGTAATCATATCAGAAACAGACACAGAGAGATCATTATCGAAAACTGCTTCTCTTCTGGTCTTTATATAAAAAAAAAGTTTTTCTCCCGGTACAGGCCGCTGGCAGCTCAGTCGGACCGGTGGACGATGCCAGTCACTAGCAGCAAGCAGGGGTCTGCATGGCAATACCGCTGTTACGTCATGCGCAGTCGGTGCGGCGCGATAATGACGACGAACTGATTCGGAAACACTGTTGTTGACTTCGAAGACGAGCGCAAGGATACTCGCCCTCCAGCACAACCTCAATTATTCGTTGTCGTGTAGTTCGACCCGCGGGCTCCGGTTTGCAGACATAAGCCGGCAGCGTCAGTATCGGCTGCAGAACTGGGGTTTACGTTTATGTTTTTGTCAGCAAACGATGTCCGCAAAGCTAGGTGACTTTGTTGCGACATGGCAAAGTCCATTTTGGACTAGATAAATTAGCTATTATATAAGATTCAGACGTTTTGTGCTTGATTTATAGCTTGTCTTTATAGTCTTGTCAAAAGTTTATCTAACAGCCGAAATGCTTGCGTGACGTGTGTGTAACGGCGTCCAACCGTGTTTGGAATCCGTACTGAATAGACGCAGTGTATCTGTATTCGTGTTTGATCTTCGATTAGGGAAGGGCCACTTAGTAGTCAAAACAAACATACAAATGCGATTGTGTTTGCTTTTGTTGGTGTGTGATAAAGGGAAACTGGTGCAACAAAACGAGGTAAATCGCTGAACGTTTATTGAACAGCAACATTGATTATAATAATAATAAAATTCTCAAATAATTGTTTTGAGAATAAGCCTTCTAGAGTTTGGAATCGCTTACGAATATTTCTTTTTATTGCAGTGTTCCGTCAAGACAGCAATATTTACGTTTCATTAATGTTCTGTTTTGACAGGATCCGATGATAGCAATAGTCGAAAATAGTTACAGACAAAATTGATATTGCGGTCTTGACTGAAAATTGTAACAAAAAAGTGCGGAAAATGGTTGTGGAATGTAACTCAGGCTTTATCTACCGGCATTCAGTTGGGCTACAAATTAATAGGTCAGCACTACGTCTACACCCACCATCAACAATATTTTACTGATATGATTTCGACTCACTGTAGAGAGGAAATGAACTATAGCGTTGTGCATAAGCCAACCAATATTTTTGTTATTGATGTACCGTGAATAAGAAATTGTTTAACTCCTCTGCAAAGAGCGAAGAAATAGGGTTACATTACCGGTACTACTCGAATGCTTAGAGTGATTGGTACGGATCAAACCACAAACTATTAGTATAAAGTGAATAAATTAACAGTGCACTGCAGTGGAGTTGTCCAATACAGATTTGTAATGCCGCCTTAATGTATCAACATTTATATAAGAAATATGCGAAGAAAACTAAACTTAAGAAAAATATTATTCAAGAGCACAAGAGTCAAGGAAGAATGCTAACGAATATCTAACACAGATTTTCAACAGTGTTTAAGGACCTAATTTTGCATTAGCCGATTTGAAACAAGACACCGAGCGAGGTAACACAATGGGCTTGCATTCGGGGGAACGACGATTGAAATCCCCGTTCGGCCGTACAAATTTAGGTATTCCGTGATTTTCTACATCGCTCGAGGTAAATGCCATGGTTGTTCTTTCGAAAAGGACACAGTCGATTACATTACCCATCATTTCATAATCAGAGCTTGTGCAGACCTCGCTACCGAGGGGTCGTTAAACTTTAACTTTCTTCCTTCCTTTCTAACAAGACATATTTCTTTTTATATCGTAGTCCTACTGATTTCATAAAAAAGAAAAGAGGAGCTTAAACGTGGGAGTAGTAGGGCAGGGGGTATATTTTGGACTCTGGTTGGTAAGGTACGGCATGAGGTTGGACCTGGACTACCATGTTTACGCAGTGCCAACCTCAGCTGTAGCCGTTACCAAAAGCTTTGAGTGCCCTCTTTTGTTTTGTATTGTGTGTTGCTCCTTGTTTTGGAATTAGCGAAGAGAGTAATCGTGGTCTGTCACGGGTTTCGAGTTCGACTCCCATTATACGTGAAGGGATCAGCGATCCGTATGACAAAGCCTGCGTGGTGCAGGACCTTGGTTATTTTTGTTTTACGAGCATTCGATCGTGATCAAAGGCCTATTTCTCTGCCTAACGGTTCGTTTCCAATACTGGAGGCATAATGGCAGGCCATAAGGACTCAGACAGCAGTTTCAGACTTAAAAACTCAACAAGCCGAACTGTTTATACCTATCCATGCAAAGGTAGGTTCGTGACGTCATCAAATCGCTACCAGAGATTATGGAGTCGCATCGACGTGTATTACCATGGAGGTGTGTATTACGGAGATTTCAGCGGGGTATGATAGCACAGTTTGCTTTATTTGGCACTAAGACAACAGTTTCTCTAACCCCAATTCTCCTTGTTTTCTGTTAAATCGTTTATATGTTTTCGAATTTCTATCGCTTCTCTGTACGCCCTAGCATAATATTGAAATCTTGGTAAAATTATAGTATCAGAGAAACGTAGTGAATGATCAGCTACAGTAGGGATAATAGGTTCGGACCCGGATAACGATATTATCACATCCAGTGTCAAGTTACACATCCAGTGTCAGGTTACCTACTTGGGGGATATATTCATGGCCATCCCCAGTCCCGTTCATCTGGGAAACCACAAGGCATCGATCAAGGTCACCCAGGGGAGCCCCCAGCTCCTCCCCTCTGGAGCGGCTAGAGTCCACTCTGCAACTGAGCAGCTGTTACCCTGGCTGTTGCTCAGGTGGATCCATCCCAAACATATTCCTGGACGTCTTGCTGGAGCCACACCTAATAATATTCCCAAACATATTGTGTTGTGGATCCACGATTAACAACATCCCACATCTAAAGCAAATAGATAAACCCTTTAAAAATTTTCGTAGTGCTGCATTTTTTAAAGCCTGCCAGATTCCATTTGTCCTTTGGGATGAACCAAAATTCGAATTAGACAGTTTGGAACAAGAGAAAGTGCTTTCATGTACTCCCTTCAGTCAATCAGCTACCCCCTTAGTGGGCGTACATAAGCCTGGTGGCACAGGTGTGGTGACTTCAAACTTACGGTCAATGCCCAAGTGGAAATGGATTCCTATCCCTTGCCCAAGCCTGCCAAACTCTTTTGTTGCTGGTGGTTACTTCTTTTCAAAAACTGATCACCAACTTCTGTTGATCAAGGAGTCGGAGAAAACCTTAATAATAAAAATGGCTTTTGGCCTTAACAGGTATAATAGATCGCTGTTTGTGGCCATGAATGCATGTGCTCCTTTCCAGCCTATGGGTGGTACAAATGAGGAACATCTACGCATTTACATAGAGTTTTTGTGGCCTATCTGAAAAGGGTCTTAAGTTCAATTTTTCTGAATGTCAATTTTGTCAAACCTCCATCACTTACCTGGGATATATATCCTGTAGAAAGGGGTTACACCCCATATGGTACTATGTTGAAGTGTTCAAAAATAAGACTGTTTTCCAATCTGTGAGGGACCTTCAGATGTTTCTCAGAGAGATTACCTCTTATATCTGGTTTATTGCTTGGATAGCTTCTGTTACCTATTATGTCTGGTTTATTCCTTGTACATCATCCATTACCTAACCTTCAAATCAGGTGCACAACAAGTACTTTCCTTTTCAATGGCTCACAGCTTGTCAGCAAGCATTACAAACTTTGAAAACTTGTTTAACACTGGATCAGCCTTGGTTGTCAATGATTTTGGCAAAGGATGCCTCTTCTCATGGCATGATCCCTTTCCCATTCGTATCTGAAGTAGTCTGAAAAGCCTGTAGCTTTATTTTGAGGGTTAAAAACATTATTCAATAATAGAGAAGAAAACATTTGCTATCTTTTTGGAGCGCAAAAATTCCACATTTTCCTTTATGAAAATAGGTTTCATTTAGTTATTGATCAGAAGCCTTTGCTGTCTTTTGTTTGACACCAAGGCCAAACTGCCACAATGAACAGTTCACCACATTCACCAATGGGTATTGTACATATCCAATTACCAGTACTCTATACACCATTGTCCTTCCCATTAACATTGTCATATACATGCACAGCAGCTCATCTGTCAGTCTCACTGATGGAACAACAGTCGCCATTATGTGTATTGGCCACAAATGGACAACGATGTCAGATGTGTGGTGCAAAATTATTTGACGTGTCAAGCACATCAGACAGCATCCTCACAACCATATTCCCCTTGACAGGAATCCACTCAGTCGTGGGATCACTTGCAAGTGAATTTTGCCAGACATTTTTTGGGAGCCATGTGACTCGTCATTTTTCTCATTTTCTATACCAGGGCCCTTGACAATTTTTTTTATTGAAGATACCTCCTATCAGGGCCCTCAAGAAAGTTTTTTTTTTCCATTGAAGGTTCCCCTCTGCACCTTAGTGACACATAATAGACCACAGTTTACACATTGAAGGTTCCCCCTCAGCACCTTAGTCACATATAATGGGCCACAGTTTACGGCAGCTGCCTTCTGGCAGTTCTGCAACTGTGATGGCATCAAATATGTCACCACTCCTTGGTTTCTTTCTGTCTCCAACAGCCTTGTGGAACATTTTGTTTGCACTTTACAATCCAATTGTCAAAGGTTATGAGCCGCATCCCAATCAGCTCTCAGTGCTTTCCTGACATCGTACAGAGTATGCCCATCTATACCCCTAGTCCAGCCAAGTTGTTGCATGGATATCCCCATTGGACGCTGCTTTACCTTTTGATAGCCCCACTTGTTCAGGTTGTAAGAGCTACATGTTCTTGTTTGGGCACTCCTGCCTGGATGCATACCTTTCTGTTGGCCCCTGGTTGGTTCTGGGGCTCAATTTCAGTTCAGCGAGGCCAGCACTACATTTATGTGCATACTGTGTGTGGGTTGCTCTGCAGGCTTCGGAATCAGTTTCAGATGCCTCTGCCATCCGAAGAGCTTCAGCACAGTTGCTGCCTCCATGCCATGATCTCCAGTATCTCACCAGGAATGATGGGCATTTGGTCCTTTCAACTTCTCCGTGCCTGGTGGTACCCATGGACATCCACCCCATTCTCCCACCAGTCAAGTCACTGGTACTTCCAGCATCTAGAACTTGGCAACCAGCTTCCACCTCTTCACCTCCTATCCCATGCCAGAGCAACTATGTCCCAGGCGTACCACCTAGGACCTTGTCTGGCACCAAACAGCTGTCACCATGCCATCCTCTCCCTATTGTCCAGGTTGATTTTGACACTGTGCCAGTTCAAGGGGGGAGAGATCTTGTAATCCTCTTGGTCATATTAATGGTTTATGCCATACTATTGATATACCACATTACACCTACATCCAGAAGGGTCACTGTGAGTGGTTGACAGTAGAGTATCTCCGGCTCACAGATCATATGCACCTGTCAGCAGGCAGATTTAAGGCCGAGTGACTGCAGTCGCATTTCCACTTCTGTTTGTTACCTAATGTGTTCCCCGCCACAGCTGATTGAAGTACCGATGACAGCTCTGTACTATTCTTTGAACTGAGGTTACTTGTTCATGACAACTGGAACTGTTTAGGATCTGAGTATCGTGACATCCAACTACCCTATTAATTTCTACTTCAGTGGACTGTGATGCCACTTTTACCAAGAGTTTGAATTCGCCCTTAAGTGTGAAAGGTTTCCACCACCATAACTGAAGTTGTCATCTTGAAACATTCATAGCACAGTAACCATTTTGAACTATGCATCATTTATTCCGTGTTTCAGTGTTTTCAAAAAGGTTTTAACTGACACTTTGTGATCTAAATTGAGAACTACAATAATACTGATGTGAAAAAATAATATTTTCCCTATATAAAAGGGCACTTTTGAACTGCTGCAATATAGCACGTACTTCTGCCAAGTAATTCATTGTTGTTGTGGTCTTCAGTCCTGAGACTGGTTTGATGCAGCTCTCCATGCTACTCTATCCTGTGCAAGCTTCTTCATCTCCCAATAAGTACTGCAGCCTACATCCTTCTGAATCTGTTTAGTGTATTCATCTCTTGGTCTCCCTCTACGATTTTTACCCTCCACGCTGCCCTCCAATACTAAGTTGGTGATCCCTTGATGCCTCAGAATTTGCCCTACCAACCTATCCCTTCTTCTAGTCAAGTTGTGCCACAAATTTCTCTTCTCCCCAATCCTATTCAATACTTCCTCATTAGTTATGTGATCAACCCATCTAATCTTCAGCATTCTTCTGTAGCACCACATTTCAAAAGCTTCTATTCTCTTCTTGCCTAAACTATTTATCGTCCATGTTTCACTTCCATACATGGCTACACTCCATACAAATACTTTCAGAAATGACTTCCTGACACTTAAATCTATACTCGATGTTAACAAATTTCTCTTCTTCAGAAATGCTTTCCTTGCCATTGCCAGTCTACATTTTATATTCTCTCGACTTCGACCATCATCAGTTATTTTGCTCCCCAAATAGCAATAATCCATCAACTTGTACAGTATATAAAATGTTTATATACTATGTCTACAACTTTGCTTCCACCATTTTTTCTCGAAGTTCAGGGCTTTATCTGAAAAACTTACAAAAAAATTATGATTCATAGTATTTCCCATCGCTGGCCACTACATCTTTGGATAGCATATGAATCCTGTGGTGGAAGAACTGGGTGCCTTTTTGGGGATCCATGAATTGATTCAATTTTGTACTTGTTCATATGACCGGAAGTGCTAGTCAGCCAGACTGTATGCCACTGATCGAAAAAGATGGTAGTCAGAGAGAGCAACACATGGAGAATATGGCGAGAGGGATAGGACTTCTCATTCCAACGTTTCTATGTATATTTTGACGGGTTTTGCGACATGGGGTCGAGCACTGACCAGCTGCAAAATTACCTTTACATGTCTATCGCTGTATTGTGGCCATTTGTGTTTCAGTGCTGGGCTGTAACGCATCAGTTGCTTTTGATAATGATGTTCTGTGACTGTCTTCATCTGTTTCAGTAGCTACAAAAACATTCTGTCTTCCACCACCATGCCGGTCTTTGGCATCAAAGTCACTGTTCTTAAGGCATAGAAAACATTCTCTGCACATTCTTCCAGTAATAGTTCTCTCACCATTGGTCTTACCCAGCATTTTAAGAGCCACAGCCGCAGATTTCTTCATGTTAAAGCAGAAAATTAAAACTTCCAGCAAATGGCGAGAAATGGGTACGTAAGTTGACATACTTAATCAAGAATAACATTATGATGCAATCACAAATCAACTAATATTTTTATGGCATTATGTTTACAGATGCCTAAGCTTATTGTATTACACCTTTGACCAACCACCCAAACCCCACTTGCCGCTACTGTCGTCTATAGCAAAATGGCAGAAGCAAAGTTATAGACCTAATAGAAATCATTACTTTTATGTTCTTGCATGTGTGCGTGCATATGTGTGTGTGTGTGTGTGTGTGTGTGTGTGTGTGTGTGTGTGTGTGAGAGAGAGAGAGAGAGAGAGAGAGAGAGAGCAGTGCTCTGCGTGTATGTACATATTCCACATTTTTATAAGGAAATGTGGTACAAATATGGTCGTCAGTACAGTAACTTTATTTCTAAGTGTGTGCCTCCAGTCCACTATCTGCCAACATTTGAATATTTGTGTGCTATCATTTTTCAGCGAGAGCACATGCACCACTTTCTGTTTTACATACTAAGTTTTATGAGGAGATGCTTTTTAAAAGTTAATGTTGGAAGCTCTGAATATACTCTGACCTATTTAGTAATGCAATTATTTGATACTGTTCACTCCAAAGTAAAGTTACAAGTCATTTGATTCCAACTCCCAGGAACTTCTAGAACATATCTTGAAACTGTTGTTGATCGCAACATGTGATTCATTTAAGTTACTAAAAGTATCTGTGTTTTATTCACTGCCATGCATTTCTCAATACATTCAGTCACTTGTGTGTATCAAGTATTGTAAAGTATCCCACTTTAGCAGTTATTTACACACACACACACACACACACACACACACACACACACACACACATATTCACATGTTTTAATAATTTTCACATTACAAGGATCAGACCTGTATGCCCATTGATATTTCTTTCATGATTAATATGGCTGATTTTGTTTTCAAATACCAAACAGCCTCGCCTTGTAAGGTAGCCAATTTACTTTTACAACTGAAATGTCTAATAGACAGATGAAAACATTTGTCACATGACTATAAATTATTTAACATGCTCTCTCTCTCTCTCTCTCTGTCGTGTGGCAGCTCACCACCAGGTGCAAGTCTTTAGTGGACGCCATCTAGGCGATTTGCATGTCGGTGATGACGAAATGATGATAAGGACAACACAACACCCAGTCCCTGAGCAGAGAAAGTCCCCAACCTGGTCAGGAATCAAAAATGGGATCCTTCAGCTGGCTCAAGCTACACTGACCCCACAGCTATCAAGGTGGACATTTAAGGTGCTGATAAATCATGTATCAACAAGGACTGCTCTTTTATCATAGTCAGTTTGCTAAAGTTGGCTGAAATCTGGAATTTTTAAATGAGATACACTCCATTACCCAATAATATAAAAGTTAAAAAATATAATATATGAAGCTCTTTATTTGCGTTCCTAGAAAAAACAAGCAGAGAGTCAGCAGAAACATTTATGAACTCCAGCATAGATAATCCTAAAATATGAATCCAGGCACAGTGACTAGTGTTCCAGGATGTTTTTCAAAACCTGTGAGGTCAAAAAGCATCTTCTCGAACAGCTACCAAAGCTGCCAGGACTCTCTTACATGGCTCTCATATAGAGGGTTTGATGCAACAGTGTACAATTAATAGTATTCAACACTGTGGCTCTTTCCAGAATGTTCTCACATATTTGACAAGGAGTAGATGAGAATTAGAACTTTTTTTGCTCAGTTTTTTATTCAGTATTTCTCTTTATTTTTAATTTCACAATAAAAAGTGGTTAATAAATTACAATAAAAGATCTATTAGACACACCAATGCAACAGTTTTCTCTAATCAGTGAAATCTGTTTATAGTATGGAGATGTTTAATGTCTTCACACATTGTGGAAGATTTGAAATGACTAAAACACAACTATATTCCATTTACACCCACACAAATGAATATAATTACTGAAGTTTCACAGCCAACACTAAAAGTTTTCAGAATTTTCAATCATACTGGAAGAATATTGATTATAAAAATATACTAGTGTTTTCAAGAATGAAAAACAATACCACATATGTCATATCCAGCTGAGCTTCCTACTCACATTCCTGTGTAAATTTTGGATACATTTAGCAAAATCAGTAAATGAACAGTTCAGATTTTGCAGCTTCTCCTTGATGTATATTTTTGCAGCAATGTCTGTGCAATGTTCCTGTAGCGCTTCATATTTTCCCACTCATATGGCCTTCTCCATAAAGTCTGATTTGGACTGATATCTTTACGATGTTTCACACCTGGAGTGTGTACGAGGAATGCACCGTCAAGTATTACGAAGTTATACTGCATCAGGCACATTTCAGCCATCTGTCAACAGTAGATAAAACATCAGAAGCAAAAGGGACTCAATCTGTATATAATACAATAAATACAGCATATCTGCAATACATGCCCTCCTTTTTATGCAGATTCCCTCTCACTTACTCACACTCACTCTCACTCTCTCTCTCTCTTCTATCTCTCTCTCTCTCTCCCCACACACAGTGCAAGATCCAGAAACAGTAAGCAGTAAGTCATTAATTACAAAACATTCTCAGTTGAAACATACTCCTGTCATGCATAATAATGCCAAACAAATGACATCTCAAGGACATAGCATGTTATCTTCAATGGAATCTCATTGTCAGACTTTTCTTCCTCTTCCATTTACAAATGGAGCACTGGAAGAATGACACTTTGAATGCTTCTGTATGCAGTAATTATTCTAATCTTATCTTCCTGATCCCCATGTGACTGGTGTGTAGGGGGGCTGTAATATATTCCTAGAGCAATCATTTACAGCTGGTTCTTGAAACTTTGTTAATAGACTTTCTTGGGATAGTTTATATCTATCTTCAAGAGTCTTACAGTTCAGTTCCTTCAGTATCTCTGAGACACTCTCCCAAGGACTGAACAAACCTGTGACCATTTGTGCTGCCCTTCTCTGTATAAGTTCAACATCCGCTGTTAGTCCTATCTGGTACAGGTCCCACACACTTGAGCAGTATTCTAGAACTAATAGCATGAGTGATTTGTAAGAATCTCCTTTGTAGACTGATTGCACTTGCCCAGTATTCTACCAACAAACTGAAGTCTACCACCAGCTTTATCCATGACTGAACCTATGTCATGATTCATTTCATAACCCTACAAAGTGTTACACCCAGGTAATTTGTATGAATTGGCCAATTCCAACAATGACTCATGGATATTACAGTCATAGGATACTAAACTCATGCTCATAAATTAAGGATAATGCTGGTACATGGTGAAACAATGCTCTGGTGGGCAATTTGAGGGTTTAAATCACCTTGGGGTATGACCATACGGTGCATTTGACCTGCGGTTGTCGCACAGTGTCACTGGTAGCATTCCACATACACAGAAGTGTGTTGGTGCATGGCAGAGTACGGTGCAGCGAGTAAATGTGCAGACGTTTTCAGATGTGTTAATGGTGACTGTGTGTTGAAAATGGCTCAAAGATCACATATTGATGACGTTATGAGGGGTAGAATACTAAGGCGACTGGAGCCTGGTCAAACACAGCAGGACGTAGCAAGGACCCTCCATGTGCCACAAAGTGTGATCTCGGGATTATGGCAACGATTCCAGCAGACAGCAAATGTGTTCAGGCGCTACAGTACGGGACGTCCACAGAGTACAACACCACAAGAAGACCGATATCTAACCATCAGTGCCCACAGACAGCCATGGAGTACTGCAGGTAAACTTGCTCAGAACCTTACCGCAGCCACTGGAACAGTTGTCTCCAGACACACAGTCTACAGATGACTGAACAGACGTGGTTTATTGGCCCAAAGACCTGCTAGGTGCATTCCACTGACCCCTGGTCACAGGAGAGCCTGTAAAGCCTGGTGTCAAGAACACAGTACATGGTCATTGGAACAGTGGTCCCTGGTTATGTTCACAGATGAGTCCAGGTATAGTGTGAACAGTGATTCTTCCTGGGTTTTCATCTGCTGTGAACCAGGAACCAGATACCAACCCATTAATGTCCTTGAAAGAGACCTGTATGGAGGTCGTGGTTTGATGGTGTGGGGTGAGATTATGATGGGAGCACGTACACCCCTGCATGTCTTTGACAGAGAACTGTAAGAGGTCAGGTGTATCGGGATGTCATTTTGCACCAGTATGTCTACCTTTTCAGGAGTGCAGTGGGTCCCACCTTCCTCCTGGTGGATGATAAAGCACAGCTCCACTGAGCTGCCATCGTGGAGGAGTACCTTGAAACAGAAAATATGAGGCATGTGGAGTGGCCTGCCTGTTCTCCAGACCTAAACTCCATCGAGCACGTCTGGGATGCTCTCTGTCAACGTATTGCTGCACGTCTTCAAACCCCTAGAACACTTCAGGAGCTCCAACAGGCACTGGTGCAAGGATGGGAAACTATACCCCAGCAGCTGCTCGACCATCTGATCCAGAGTATGCCAACCCGTTGTGCGACCTTTGTATGTGCACGGTGATCATATCCCATATTGATGTCAGGGTTCATGCGCAGGAAACAGTGGCGTTTTGAAGCACATGTGTTTAGGGACAGTTTTCCCAACTTATCACCAATACCGTGGACTTACAGACCTGTGTCGTGTGTGTTCCCTATGCTATTAGTGCCAGTTTTGTGTAGTGCCACATTGTGTGGCACCACATTTTGCAGTTATCCTTACTTTATGAGCATGAGTGTACATTCTTTTTTGTTTTGTGAAGTGTAAAATTTTACATTTTTGAACATTTAAAGCAAACTGCCAGTTTCTGAACCACTTTGAAATCATATCATTATCCGACTGAAATTTTATGTAGCTTCTTTCAGAGAGAAGTTCATTATAGATAACTAGATCATCTGTAAAAAGCCTGATTTTACTATTAATATTGTCTGCAAGGTTATTAATACACAACATGAACAGCAAGTGTCCCAACACCCAAAGTTACTTTTCATCCAAGATAACATGCTATTTTGAAATAAAGAAATACAGCATCTACCTGACTGCCTTGATCCAAAGGTTTCAGTATGTCATGTGAGAAAAGTGCAAGTTGGATTTCACGTGATCGATGTTTTTGAAATCCACGCTAGCTAACACTGAGGAGGTCATTCTGTTCAAGATACCTCATTATGTATGAGCTCAGAATATGTTCTAAGATTTTACAACAAATTGATGACAACGATATTGGATGGTAGTTTTTTGAACCACTTCTAATACCCTTCTTGTAGATGAGTGTGGCCTGTGCCTTTTTTTCAAGAACTGGGCACATTTTTTTGTTAAAGGGATCTACAATAGATTTTAGTTAGAAGAGGGGCTATCTCTGCCACAAATTCAGTATAGAATCTGACAGGGATTCCATCAAGCCATGGAGTTTTGTTCAATTTTAACTGTTTCAGCTGTCTCTCAACACCACTGACACTGATACTTATCTCATTCAGCTTTTCAGTGGTAAGAGGCTTAAACTGGGCAGTTCTCCTGGGTTTTCCTTTGTAAAGGAACATTTGATGTGGAGTTAAGCATTTCAGCTTTTGCTTTGCTATCCTCAATTACAGTTCCTGTTTCATTCACTAGGGAATGGACACTAACCACTTCTAATACCTTTCTTGTAGATGAGTGTGGCCTGTGCCTTTTTTCCAAGAACTGGGCACATTTTTTTGTTAAAGGGATCTACAATAGATTTTAGTTAGAAGAGGGGCTATCTCTGCCACAAATTCAGTATAGAATCTGACAGGGATTCCATCAAGCCATGGAGTTTTGTTCAATTTTAACTGTTTCAGCTGTCTCTCAACACCACTGACACTGATACTTATCTCATTCAGCTTTTCAGTGGTAAGAGGCTTAAACTGGGCAGTTCTCCTGGGTTTTCCTTTGTAAAGGAACATTTGATGTGGAGTTAAGCATTTCAGCTTTTGCTTTGCTATCCTCAATTACAGTTCCTGTTTCATTCACTAGGGAATGGACATTAACTTTGGTGCCACTAACAGCCTTTACATATGACAAGAATTTCTTTGGGTTCTGTGAAAGATCACTTGACAATATAATAAATACTGAAGACATCATGCATTGCTCTGTTGACAGCCAAACGCATCTCTCTACCTACAGACCTACGCTTTGTTTTATGCCTATTACACAGTAACCTCTGTTTCTTTAGAAGTTTCTGTATATCGTGGAGGTTCCCTCCCATTATCAACTGTTCTACCAGGTAATATCTACCCAGTGCATAGTCAATTATTCTTTTAAACTTGAGCCTATGCTCCTGCTCTGTGCTAAAAGTTTCAAGTTCCTCACCGAGATATGACACTACTGATTTTTTACCTAGTTTACTGAACATGTACATCTTTCTTCTTGTTTTAGTTGTTCTTTGTACTTTGGAAACTAGTCTTGCCACAACCACATCAATACCAGTTTCGATGTGGGCATCCTCAAAGAGGTCAGGTCTATTAGTTGTCATGACATTCAATGTATTTCCATCATGAGAGGGGTTCCTAAAAATCTGTTTTACGTAGTTTTCAGAGAAGACACTTAGTAAAGTTTCACAGGATGTCTTATCGTGTCTACCACTAACTAAACTGTAATTTTCCCAGTTGATTCTTGGATGATTAAGGTCTCCACCGATGATTACAGTAAGATTAGGGATTTTGCGTACAAGAGAACTGACGTTTTCTCTGAAGTTTTTGGTTACATCAGGATATGGGTCTGGTGGGTGATAGAAGGATCAAATTATCATTTTATGTCCACCCCTGATACTGAATCTTGCCCAGAAAACCTCATACGCAGTTTCAATTTCTACCTCAGTGGATTTGAGTTTCTTGTCTACTGCAACAAATATACCACCTCCATTCCCCATTTGCCTATCCTTTTGATATACACTTTAATTTTCTCCAAAAATCTCACTGCTATCAATTTCAACTAGCTTTCTGTACCTAGTATTGTGTGAGCTTCACTGCTTTTCATGAGCATTTTAAACTCTGGCACTACGTTGCGAATGCTTCAGCAGTTTACCATTAGGATTTTAATATTCTCACCTGTGGCAGCCATTTCTTTTGATCTTACACTGATATTTTTGAGTTTCCTACAGCTATCATTACCTGAATTGGATGGAGAGTTACCTAATCTAAGAAAAAAAGAACCCTTGTGTGGATCCCTCACACTGTCAGTTAACTGAACACCCTCTGACGTGTAGTGCAGACATGACCAATTTAGGATGACCTAACACTTCTCAAACCTATGATGCATGTCCAGGAAGTCACAGCTAGCTTGTCACAGATCTTTCGAAGTCTCTATTCAGTCCTTCCACTTGACTGAGAACCAAAGGGCCATGATCGGTTCTGGAAACAATGTTGCAAATATTATCTTCTCTGCAATAATTCATCTCAGGTCAGCAGATAGTCATAATTATGATCCAAAATACTAATCTATATTACAGCTATGTTACAGTTTTTGAGACATAACATATTGTGATGGTCCAATAGCTTTCTGCTACCGAAACTACACTACTGGCCATTAAAATTGCTACACCAAGAAGAAATGCAGACGATAAATGGGTATTCATTGGACAAATATATTATACTAGAACTGACATGTGATAACATTACATGCAATTTGGGTGCATAGATCCAGAGAAATCAGTACCCAGAACAACCACCTCTAGCCGTAATAGTGGCCTTGATACACCTGGGCATTGAGTCAAACAGAGCTTGGATGGCGTGTACAGGTACAGCTGCCCATGCAGCTTCAACATGATACCACAGGTCATCAAGAGTAGTGACTGGCATATTATGACGAGCCAGTTGCTCGGCCACCATTAACCAGACATTTTCAACTGGTGAGAGACCTGGAGAATGTGCTGACCAGGGAAGCAGTCAAACATTTTCTGTATCCAGAAAGGTCCGTACAGGACCTGCAACATGCGGTCGTGCATTATCCTGCTGAAATGTAGGCTTTCGCAGGGATTGAATGAAGGGTAGAGCCACAGGTCGTAACACATCTGAAATGTAACGTCCACTGTTCAAAGTGCTGTCAATGCGAACAAGAGGTAACCAATGGCACCCCATACCATCACACCGGGTGATGCGCCAGTATGGGGATGACGAATACGTGCTTCCAATGTGCGTTCACCGCGATCTCGCCAAACACGGATGCAACCATCATAATGCTGTAAACAGAACCTGCATTCATCCGAAAAAATGACGTTTTGCCATTTGTGCACCCAGGTTCATCGTTGAGTGCACCATCGCAGGCGCTCCTGTCTGTGATGCAGCATCAAGGGTAACCGCAGCCATAGTCTCTGAGCTGATAGTCCATGCTGCTGCAAATGTCGTCAAACTGTTCATGCAGATGGTTGTTGTCTTGCAAACGTCCCCATCTGTTGACTCAGGGATCAAGACGTGGCTGCACAATCCGTTACAGCCATGAGGATAAGATGCCTGTCATCTCGACTGCTAGTGATACGAGACCGTTGGGATCCAGCACAGCGGTCCCTAAGAACCCAAAAATTCCATATTCTGCTAAGAGTCATTGGATCTCGACCAACGCGAGCAGCAATGTCGCGATACAATAAACTGCAATCGCAATAGGCTATAATCTGATCTTTATCAAAGTCGGAAATGTGATGGTACGCATTTCTCCTCCTTACACGAGGCATCACAACAACGTTTCACCAGGCAACGCCGGTCAACTGCTGTTTGTGTATGAGGAAATCGGTTGGAAACTTTTCTCATGTCAGTACGTTGTAGGACTCGCCACCAGCGCCAACCTTGTGTGAATGCTCTGTAAAGCTAACCATTTGCATATCACAGCATCTTCTTCCTGTCGGTTAAATTCACATCTGTAGCACGTCATCTTCATGGTGTAGCAATTTTAATGGCCAGTAGTATATGACACAGAAAGCAACTCAGCACAAGAAAAATTACGAAGTGAGGTGATGCTATTTCTCTTGTGCCAAACATCCTAAGACAAATCATAGGCATCTGAATAGTAGCCACCACATCAGTAACAAGGGCAAGCCTGAGGTTCTGCCCGTTTTTCAGGTAACATTAGTCTGGGTGGAGTCCAGGCAGTGAATACTCATAGCTGCTTGCAGCATGTGAAGAAGACCACTTAGCCACTCACTCATTGAAATATTGTGCATAAGAATGGAAACAACAGCTAAGCTAAACACCTGAAAGCACATGATAAAGCAAACACCTCGAGAAAACCTGAGAATTTTTACAGAATGTCATCAGAGGAAGATGATTCCCCAAATCTTAAACAATGCTGTAATTGTTTTACTTCACATGTAAGGGAAAAGACAAAACACATTTAAAAAAAACTACACATCTCTATACTGAAGAATTTATATATCAGTGTCACAACTTGCATTAGACTTCATCAGGATAGTGAGAAATTCGAAGATTGAAGTCAGACACATACAAGGGATATCCAGAAAGTAAAACTGCAAGGTCCATACCTCTACCAGGAAACTGAGTTTTTAACAGTATATGGTAGTGTACACTGAAATGAATAAGTGGTCATGGTCATCAGTAGCATTGCAACTCTCAATGTGATGACAGATAAAGATGAACACTACTCTGGATCCACCGACAAGTGTGAAGTGTGCACTGTGAGCTGCCTGAATGCCAAGGGCATCAGCACCACCACAAATTGCTGCAAAATCATGTCAGAGTATGGGGAGGAGGTTACGTCACAGCAACAGAACTTCACTTTCAGGAAACAGAAATTCACAATGAAGAGAGAAGTGGACGCCCATCCATGGTGGCTGATGAACTAATGCAAAACCTAGATGAGCATATTCATTCTAATCACTGTGTGACCACTCATCACCTGCACTAACTGTGCCCTGAAATTTCTCGAACCGTTGTTCATGAAATCATGAATGATTGATTAGGGTACCACAAGTTGTGTGCACGATGGGCTCTGAAGATGATTACAGCAGAACACAAAATCTACAGAGCCAAGGCCGTGTAAGAGTTTCTTGATCATTTTGCAAGTGACTGAGAGACTTTTTTTTTGACTCCATAGTGATGGGTGATGAAATGTGGATTTACCATCATATCCCAGAGAACAAGCGACAATCAATGCAGTGGTGCCACACTCATTTCCCTTCAACGAAAAAATTCAAAACTCAGCAAATAGCTCAAAAAGTCATGGTAACCAATTTTCTGGGACAGAAAATGGATTCTGCTTATTGAATGCTTGCTGAGAGGTGAAATAATCAACTGTGCAAGGTATTGAGAACCCCAAGGAACTCTGCAGAGCCATAAAAACCCATGTTTCGGAATGCATCCTTCATGACAATGCTAGTCTGCACTCCACTTAAGGACCACACGAGTTGTTGACCTCATTTGGTAGGAAATTTTTTCCACCACCCCACTCAAGTCCCAATCTCACACCTAGCAACTATCATTTGTTTCCAGAATGAAATTATACCTCTGCAGTCGAGTGTGCACTGATATGAAACTTCCTGGAAAATTAAAACTGTGAGCTGAATCGAGACTCGAACTCGGGACCTACGCCTTTCACGGCCAAGTGCTCTACTGATTGAGCTACCCAAGCACGACTCACGACCCGATGGGTGCTTGGGTAGCTCAGTCAGTAGAGCACTTGCCCGTGAAAGGCAAAGGTCCCGAGTTCGAGTCTCAGTCCGGGACACAGTTTTAATCTGTCAGGAAGGTTCATATTATTTGTTTCCTATGTTGAAGAAATATGTGGGTGCAAAACACTTTGCTGATGATGAGGAGGTGAAAATCAAAGTGGGGAAGTGGTTTAAGGAGTTGGTGGGAGATATCTGTGACGCAGATATTAGCAAACTCATCCCATGGTTGACAAAATTCACTAACTTAAATGGAGATTATGTGGAAAAATCATGTAATACCTATGCTACTGTTCCTGTGTGTCTCTTTGAAATATATGCATTTGTATTTGTATAAAAAATCTTGTAACCTTACTTTCCAGACATCTGTTGTAGGTTCATTATCACCAGTGCTACTCTTAGCAGCCCGAGAAGACATTTTCAGATTCTTAAATGGCAAAAACGAAGAAAAAATACATGTTAATGGATTATATCTGAACCATCTTTATTCTTGAAGTGAGAGTTCAAATGTGCCTGAAAGTTAGAATCAGTATGTGTTACCAGTTTTGGTATATGGTTGTGAGACAAGATTATTCATAAACTGGAGGCTGGTCATTAAGGAACGGAGTTATGTATGTTGGGAATTATTAAGTAAGACAAGAAAACAAACAAATATATCAGGGAACACAAAGGTGTGGAAGATGTAATTATAGCTGTAGTCAACATAACGAGAAAAGGATGGGATATGTGGCCAAGTAAATGGATGGTAAATAAAGCAAAGTAGTTATGTGTTCTATTCCAAGACATAAGAATAGGTCCAGATGATTATCAAATGGAAGGCAAATGACATTAGAAATCATGGACATATATTTTTGAAGAAGAAGAAGAAGAAGATGATGATGATGATGATGAACTCACACATTAATAGAAAAAAAATACTTAGACCAATATAGTGTACAAACAGTGTGTTACTTTAGTTCCTGACAGACTGTACAGGATATACCATACAGTCACATGACACGTACCAAAATGTGCAACTACAATCTAACTAGAATTACTTGTTAGTTAATGTGTGGTATATAACACTACAGTCTTTCCACAATGCTTGTCAGTTTGCCTTGTTTGACCCTTTGATCCCCAGTGATTTCTGTCGCAACATACCATTTTATTCATTTTGTTTTGAAGTACCAATGCCTTTAGCAAGAAACCTCTGATGCTATGAGAGCCATGATTCAGGGCATTTGCAGAAATGGTGTTTCATGCTAAAGGCACTGGTACCTCAAAACTAAATTAATAAAATGGTGAGTTGCTGTCCATGCATCAGCATGGCTTTAGAAAGCATCGCTCCTGAGAAACGCAACTCGCCCTTTTTTCACATGATTTCTTGCAAACCATGGATGAAGGGTATCAGACGGATGCCATATTCCTTGATTTCCAGAAAGTGTTTGACTCAGTGCCCCACTGCAGACTCCTAACTAAGATACGAGCATATGGGATTGGTTCCCAAATATGTGAGTGGCTCGAAGACTTCTTAAGTAATAGAACCCAGTATGTTGTCCTCGATGGTGAGTGTTCATCGGAGGTGAGGGTATCATCTGGAGTGCCCCAGGGAAGTGTGGTGGGTCCGCTGTTGTTTTCTATCTACATAAATGATCTTTTGGACAGGGTGGATAGCAATGTGCGGCAGTTTGCTGATGATGCTGTGGTGTACGGGAAGGTGTCGTCATTGAGTGACTGTAGGAGGATACAAGATAACTTGGACAGGATTTGTGATTGGTGTAAAGAATGGCAGCTAACTCTAAATATAGAAAAATGTAAATTAATGCAGATGAATAGTAAAGAGAATCCTGTAATGTTTGAATACTCCATTAGTCGTGTAGCGCTTGACCCAGTCACGTCGATTAAATATTTGTGTGTAACATTGCAGAGCGATATGAAGTGGGACAAGCATGCAATGGCAGTTGTGGGGAAGGTGGATAGTCATCTTCGGTTCATTGGTAGAATTTTGGGAAGATGTGGTTTATCTGTAAAGGAGACCGCTTATAAAACACTAATATGACTTATTCTTGAGTACTGCTCGAGCATTTGGGATCCCTATCAGGTCGGATTGAGGGAGGACACAGAAGCAATTCAGAGGCAGGCCGCTAGATTTGTTACTGGTAGGTTTGATCATCATGCGTGTGCTACGGAAATGCTTCAGGAACTCGGGTGGGAGTCTCTGGAGGAAAGGAGGCGTTCTTTTCGTGAATCGCTGCTGAGGAAATTTAGAGAACCAGCATTTGAGGCTCACTGCAGTACAATTTTACTGTCGCCAACTTATATTTCGCGGAAAGACTACAAAGATAAGATAAGAGAGATTAGGACTTGTACAGAGGCATATAGGCAGTCACTTTTCCCTTGTTCTGTTTGGGAGTGGAACAGGAAGAGAAGATGCTAGTTGTGGTACGAGGTACCCTCTGCCACACACCGTATGGTGGATTGCGGAGTATGTATGTATGTAGATGTAGATGTAGTTGTGGCAGAAACCAATGGGCTCAAAGGGTTAAGATTGAGTCAAACAGGCAATTAACTGCTAATGTGGACAGCTTGTGTTGCTGCCAAATGTAATCGGCAATAGTCAAAGAAATTGTGTATTTTTTGTTGTGGTTCACTGGAAATGAGGGACAGTTTGTGTGTAGTTTGATGGGAGAAACAATTTCAAGATTTCAACTAACAATTTATTTTAGGCGTACTGTAAATATATCATCACCCACAGCCAGACAAAATAATTAATCAAACAAGAGTTTAACTTATTTCTCATAGAATAAATAGCATACACTGCAGCTTTTAAGCACTATCATGTGAGAAAGAAAAGGAACAAATCTGGCATAAGTAATTATTTACAATCACAAACATTATTAAGAAAAAGCTGTTGTATTACCTTGGTATGACATAAAATTTTATTATTATTGCATTTTGTAAAAAGTAGCCAAAGTCAGCTTGTTGCTCACAATATGGTGAAGGTACTTCAAAAAGTTTAGAGACCACTCACTTAACGTAAATGACATAATAATCAAAACGGAGACAATTTTCCCATTAATGCAACTTTTGCACAAAGCAAAAATATTAAAGATGTATTTGAGAGCGCCTGCATCAGAAAACTAAAAAGGCTGAGGTCAGTACATACGAGATTTTATGATTAAGTTGGCAGTGGAAATGTGTAGCTTTTTTTTTTACACTTGTCATTGCCAATATATACTTCACTTTGTAAAAAAACCAACTTTAATTTTCTCTAACCAATTTAAGTTGTCAATGTCAAA
Source organism: Schistocerca nitens (assembly GCF_023898315.1). Taxonomy (NCBI): domain Eukaryota; kingdom Metazoa; phylum Arthropoda; class Insecta; order Orthoptera; family Acrididae; genus Schistocerca; species Schistocerca nitens. Next base: position 425,448,138 of record NC_064617.1, on the reverse strand, counting down.
CAATGGAAATTCCAGGTTGGAATGTCAACAATATTATGAAAAGGATACAGTGCTACACACCATAAAAGTGACATGTTGATTTGCAGACGAGCACAACAAAAAGACTGTTATACCCTGAGCTTCAGCCAAAGCATTATTCAGAAAGAAAGGAAAACATACATACATTCACGCAAGCAGGCACACCTCCATACACACACAACTGCTCTCTGTGGCCAGACAAGTCTGGCCAGAGTGGCCGGATATAGCATTCGTGTGTGTGAGGTGTTCCTGCTGGTGAATGTGTGTGTGTGTGTGTGTGTTTCTTTCTTGTCTGAAGAAGGATCTGGCCAAAATCTCAATAGGTCTGTCTGCATCTCAACGTGTCAGCTTTATGGTTGGTAAAATATTATAACACTTGATACACTGAAATGAATACTCATGCAGTTATCCATTTTGTTTCATACTGAATGAAAGCAGCAGCACATTACAAAAGAATCAACATAATGTTGTTATGCACATCTTACTTCTGGAACATGCTGTCTTTGTATGATAAAATTATAGCACTCAAGTGATACTTTCCTCATACTCAGGGTTATTTACCCATCTGGTACTCTGACATTGACTTCATGCCACCTGTAAATGTTCAAAGTACATCACTGGTAAAAAATAAGTTCCTCTCTAGTGTTAACTTGTAGCAACCACTGAACTTTGGAGCAGAAATTAATATTCTACTGAGCAACATCTGTCCATTACTACCTGAGTCATTTTGTCTTGCTGACCTTCCCATGTCAGTATCTCACTATAAAGCGGTTCACTGTTGGTTCCAATGTAGATGGGTTCCCATCGATGATATGGATATTCACGATGCACGATGAGGAATGGCTGTGACACAAATAAAGGCTTCAAACATGTGTTCCATTATATTCAGAATTGAAAGTTTGATACAAAATAAAAATAAAAATGTTATGTGATAGACCATATTGCACTTTACCAGTATGTACTAATTCTAATGGAAATAAGTAAATGCACTGTACAATTCAACAATGAAAAACAAATTTAATAGTAGAAATTACAGGAAAACAAATTGTATGGGAAGTACTCAATTTTAGGAGCTGATTTCCTAATACTGTTGACAAAAACAAACTGATGTTCTTTCTTCAGGGAGGAAGGAGGAATTGGCTTGGGGAAGGTTGGTGTTGGCGAGGGGACGGTATGAGAAGGTTACTTAGACTGTTAGTTGAGAGGAACCCACCTGTAGTGAGGAGAAACTGAGATGCCCTCATCCCCAGAACAGGCATGTCCCTCTCAAACTGAGGCCTTAGTGGTCTTCTCCAATTTACTACCTCCCTGTCTAATCCATATCTCTTTCTGGAAGAAGCATTCAGTTCCAAAAGCCCTTTCCTGAAGCATTCAGTTTCAAAAGCTAGAATTAACATTTTCTACAGTGTTTCCACTGGCAGTACTAAGAACTTCAGCTTCTAAAGGAAAGTACTAGCCACACATCCTGACTCCTTGTCATTTTAAGTTTTCTGAATTGGCTTCCTGTTTCACACAAGAGCTAGCGATTGCATGTACTGGAAGTCTGCAGGTTCCCCTTTTTGCTGAGAGCAAGCTGGAGAGATATCAATGAAACTTGAGCTTCCGAAACAGAAATTACTTCTTTTGATTATAGGTAATAATAGTACAAAAGGTACATTTAAGTGACACTTTTCGTGAAAGCAATACTAAGTCACTCAGGGCCTTAAATTACGAAATAAGAACAAATGAGAAAAGGAGTCTGAACTAAACAACACTGATAAAATTAAAAATTTGGAAGCTATCACTATTACTTGTGTTCAGTTTCTCTGCTACTTGGAGTACTGGGAGGCTGTTTCTGCGGCACAAGCTTATGCTCATCTCATATCCTTTCCTTTACACATATTTTAACTGCTTGAGAAATACCATGTAGTACACAAATGATAGATTAACATATTAGAGTGTTGTTAACTCTAAGTGGCTGTGGAACATTGGCACTCTGTACAGATATTGCATTTTTTTCTCATGTGAAGTGTTATTCAGGCAGCATCAATTGCAATGAAACGAAATACTAAATAAGAATGATCATCTCATGATAACAACAACAGCTGCAGATGATATTAAGATAAATAGTTCTTGAACTTCTACAATTTACAAAAAATAAGTTTTACAAATATATTATTGTGACATGGTGATAATAGCAATAATCAAATTCTCTCAGAAAAATTCATCTGTTTATAAATACATAAGCTTTATTTTACAGAAAATATGATTTTCTCTCAGTGAGTTTTTACTATAAACTAATAAGCATTACACTGATTGTATCAATAGTGCATAAGCGCAACACAATGATGTAGCATGCAAGCCATCCTAATCCTGTGTCTTATTCTGTGTACAATTCCTAAAGCACACTATGATTACTTCCACAAAACATAAAATTAATTATCTTGTATAAACTATGAGTGTAAACCACACACTGTTTTAAAGATCAATTTTCTGCTGCTATGACCACAGTGTTGTTTGGCAGTACAGGTATCTTTGACATTTTACTGGCCAGAGGACTATGAGTGAAGCTTATGGTAAGTATGGTCTACATAAATTACAAAAGAAATGTTAGTGCTACAACAAAATAGAAATGGAAGAAAGATTTTGGCTTGACATCCTGTCAATGATGATATCATTAGGGATGGGGCACAAGCTCCGATTAAACAAGAATATGGAAGGAAATGGGCCATGGCATTATTAAAGGAACCTGTCATTAATGTTAAGTGGTTTAGGGATACTAGAGAAAACTAACATGATTGAAATGGGTTCATGGGGACAGATGTGGAGGTTGGTGTGGGACAGAGGCTAGGAAATATTGAGACTAGGAGGAGTGCAGGATTGCAGTATGAATTGTGAGGACAATTTCCATCTAGATAATCAAAGAAGCTAGTACTGGGGGTATGGGTCCAGATGGTTGAATGGGAATTTAAACCCCAATCATCTACAATGTGAAGTAAGAGCTTAAAATGTTGCAACATCTACATCTGTGTTAAATCCATATACTTGAAAAAAGATATGAATATGTCATGAATAATGAATAGACCAAGCCTCAAACCAGAATTTCCTGCTTCTTCTGTTCATGAAAAAGAGCTCAAGAGTCTTGATCATGCACAAATTTTCGTTAATAGTGTGTTGTGGATTCTGCTTTCCTAAACCATTCTCACTAACACCACTGCATCTTCATTGGTTTCATTTAAATCATCCATTCATTTCATTTCAGCAAAAGTTGCAAATGGATTTTTAAGTTATCGGTGATTCTTGAAGGTGAATTCAGTTTATTTAGAGCATCAAAGTAATCATTAACTAAAATGATATAGGGCAGCTCTTGGAGGAATATGAATAATGGAGGTACTAAAAGTAATCATTGGTTGGAGTAGTTGAGTGTGATGCATAGTGATGCGAAAAAGTGGAATGGGAGGGAGAGACAGGATAGAGCAAAAGGGAGACTGTGGAGAAGAGGGTGTGAGCATAACATGATTGAAATGGGTTCATGGGGACAGATGTGGAGGTTGGTGTGGGACAGAGGCTAGGAGATATTGAGACTAGGAGGAGTGCAGGATTGCAGTATGAATTGTGAGGACAATTTCCATCTAGATAATCAAAGAAGCTAGTACTGGGGGTATGGGTCCAGATGACATGGAATATGAAGCAGCCTTTGATGTCAAGGATGTTATGCTTAGAAATGTGTTCTGCTCATGGTCATCGTTTGGCAGTGGCCATTCATTCAGGTAGTCTGCTGAGCTGTTAGGACTTCTTTCACAGATGTTGTGTCAGTCACCGGATAAGATATGCCTGTGATGGACCTAGAGTAGGATATATTGGGTAGGAGCATTATACTCTTCTTGCACCTGGGTTTTCTACAGGGGTATGGCCTGTGTGGCAAGGGGATGGGAGAAAGTGTGGAAAGTGTGGTATAGGTTATTGTTGTTGTGATCTTCAGTCCTGAGACTGGTTTGATGCAGCTCTCCATGCATACAGTAAAGCTGCATGCCCTCGGGAAAAATTACGGCCGTAGTTTCCCCTTGCTTTCAGCCGTTCGCAGTACCAGCACAGCAAGGCCGTTTTGGTTAGTGTTACAAGGCCAGATCAGTCAATCATCCAGACTGTTGCCCTTGCAACTACTGAAAAGACTGCTGCCCCTCTTCAGGAACCACACGTTTGTCTGGCCTCTCAACAGATAACCCTCCGTTGTGGTTGCACCTATGGTACGGCTATCTGTATCGCTGAGGCACGCAAGCCTCCCCACCAACGGCACGGTCCATGGTTCATGGGGGGGAGGGGGGTGGTATAGGTATGGATTAAGATATTTTGTGGGTTGGGTGGCTGATGAAATACCACTTTAGGAGTGATAGGAAGGATTGTGTGCAGGATATTCCTCAGTTTCAGGTATGAAAAGCTAGCAAAGGATGTGATCACATTGTTCCAATGCAGGATGATATTCAGTGACAGCGAGTGTGTTCCTTTGTAGCTGGTTCACGGTAGTGGCTGGAGGGTTAGTGGTATACGTGCATGTGGAAAAAGAAATCTGTTTTTGGCCTATGCTTGTTCCCTGGTCTGCAAACAGATTTCCCATGCCATATCCGCACATGCCCCTAAACATCTGATCATCCACAAGAACCAGCAACAAGCCCCCTCCCCGCCACAATCTCACCCCCCCCCCCCCACCAGACCCCTCCCCGCCACAATCCCCCCCCCCCCCCGCCCCAATCACCCATCTTCTCATCATCACCCAATATCACCCCAGACTACAAAAACTGAACCCTATCCTTTCCCAGTGCTACAATTACATATTATTGCACCTGAAAATGAGGAAGCCCATATCCCCAATCCATCCCAACACTTCCAAACTGGCATTCACCCATCCATCCAGTCTACGAAATTGACAAGTCCATTCCTAAACCACACCTAATTCCAACACCTCGTGACATGGGTCATACTGCTGTGGAAGATCCACATATGACACCTGTCCAATGTAACCATCTAGCACATTCCACTCTAGTGCTGTCACAGGCATATTCTATTATATCACAGGAAGGACCTCCTGTGAAATCAGTCATATCATATATCTGCTTTGCTGTAACTTCTGCACAGCATTTTATGTAGTTCTGACCATCAAATAGCTGTCAGCACTGAATGAATGGCCACTCCCAAATTGTGAGGACAAGAAGAATCAAGCACCCAGTAGCAGAACATGATACTCAAGACCATCATGCCATATGGATCCTTCCCCTTCCGTACCAGCTCCTTGAATTATGTAGATATGAGAATTGTCCTAGTAACACTTTCTTCAATCCTGCATTCCTCTTATTCTCCCACTAGGCCTGGTCCTACACCCACCTCGATCCCTGCCCCCAATAAACTCATTCTACATACACATCTTCTTCTCCAGTGCGGCTCTTCCTTTGATTTCTCCCCCAAGTCCACTTCTCCAAGGCAACGTGTATCACACACAATTCCTCTTACATGTGCTACAGATTTTATTGGTGCCACAATCTTATCTTGTCAATTTGCCACCTCTCCCTCTCAGCTGAAGCCATTGTTCCATTCAACTTTCCTTTCCACTTCCACTCCATATCCCCCACTGCTCAATCCACCTAACACTAACTCTCATCCCAGTAGAACTGCAGTGCACGTACAATGTTGCTGGTCAGGACAATATAGTCGTGCAGGAGCATATGTCTAGCAATGAAGAAGAATTTATCTGAAATCTTAGCAACATTCCCAGCCTCATTCATATGCCTGTTGAGTCAATGCCTCCAACTATACAGTCTTTACTTTTACTCCTTCCATTAATTACAAATTGAATAAGTAAAAGATCATGTAAATGTGTATTGACACCATTTAATAAACCATAAACTATTTCTTCCTGAAATACTTATGAACAGTAATACAAAAATGATGATTGTCAGATGATTACTTTCATTTGAGGTGAAGGCATGCAATGGTACACCAACAAAATGCAACAAACACAATACAGCTGAAAATTAATTTCTTTTAGTTGTGCCGACTCAGCATGTATAGCTCAATCAATATGTCACCCAATTCTCTACACACACACACACACACACACACACACACACATAAATACACACACACACTACATTTCATATATCAATTTAAGATTTTTACTCAACATTGTGTATATTGCTGTTCTCTCAACTATTAATCTGCATAATCTGAGCACTGAAGCATTTTAAAAAAATAAAATAAAATAAAAAAATAAAAAAATAAATTGGACGCAATATGTTGAAGCAATTAACTGAATTTCTTCTGCATTGCCAACTAGCCTATGAATTTCTTCTACTCAATTTCTTATCCTGTTTACATGGATTTCTTCCTCTTAATTTCTCAGATGATTTTCAATTGCTTACACTGGTGTATGAAGTACATTGTTGCAATATTGTGGAAATGTGGACGATTGTCCCCTGAGCACCTTTGTGATCACTCACTATGCCTATCTATTTTCTGATATGTGATCTGCTACAGTTTCAGATCTATTTTCTGATATGTGATCTGCTACAGTTTCAGTCACTCTTCACACTGGACAATAAGGTACCAAATATGAAAGGAATATGACAACAGTTATTCATATGCTTCATTATTCTGTTTTTACTTAATTTTTAACTATATAAATGACTCCAAAGGACTGCAGGAATATCAAGAACTGAAAGAAAGACTAACATGAAACTAATAGGAATGAAAAGGTGGTAAACAAAATTCTAAGCAGATTGTTAAGTTCGTATGGATGTATGTTGACAATGCCAAAGCAACATTGGCCAAAGAAGATATTTGAATGAGAGCATCTGGGAAACACATATGGGGAAGACATGCTCATTCTTAGAAGGACATCAAGAAAATAATGGCAAATTGCAGTTTGCTGGAGAGGAATACCATGAACAGAGTGGTTTGCAGGATGTTAAATACTATTACTAACTGATTATTGTTATCAATTAATTCTGCATTTAATAATAAAAACATAATATACATGAGAAGTTATAACCCCAAATTATATCAATGCAACAGTTTGCCATTCAAAACCTAGAGACAGCCATATTTACTTTGTTAATAGAGTCAAGGAGGAAACATTATCTTGTCATTACAGTTATAGACCATATAAAAGCCTCTGTTTCTTTTTTTATCAGGAAATATTGTTAAAGATACTGAGTCTCATGATAATAACAGAATAAATTTTCCATGTAATAATCCTGCCTGAATAACAAAAAACAAAAGTTCACTTTATCAGTTTAGAACAGGATACAGAAACCATGCTAAACCAAGTTTTGGGCTGCAGTTCACACTGATAGGATACTAGGAAAATACATTCAATCTATAAAGGAGACTGCTTACAAAACACTTGTTGACCCAGTCTAGAATATTCATTCAAATGTGGGGGCCCTATATCAAACAATGGAAACTCCAGGTAGGAATATCAACAATGTAGGGAAAGATAAGAGTGCTACTTACTGTAAAGAAGGAACATCAAGTTGCAGACACGCACAATTAAAAGACATTTACATAAAGCTTTCGGCCACAGTCTTCATCAGTAAAAGAGTGACACGCACCATTCACACACGCAAGCAAACACATCTCACACACACACGACTGCCAACTCCAGCATCTCAGGTCAGAATGCCATATCAAATAGACTAACAAAGGTTACTGAACATATCTAAAGGAGAGCAACACAAATGGTGACAAGGAGAGTGTCAGAGACATGCTGAAATACCTGAACTGACACATCCTTGAAGAGTGGTGTCAAGTATCATATAAAAGCCTAATCACAATGTTTCAAGAACCAATATTAAGGGAGGGCTCCAGAAATATTTTACAGCCCCCAATATGCTGTTCCCATAGGCACCACAAAGATAAGGAAAATTTCAGCATGCACAGACATACATAAGTAGTCATTCTTACCACACTCAATACAAACATGGAGTGGGAGAAAACTCTGATACATAGTTAATGGGAAGTTCCCTCTCATACACTTCACAGTGGTTTACAGATTACGAATGCAGATGTAATTATACTAGAAAAATTTGCAAAGTTAGTGTGATTATCTGCTTTGCAATATCCAGGATTCATCTACAGATGAGTGAAAATCCAAGCAACCAAATCCATGCAAATGTTAACTAGTCTCCTAAAGTAGGCTCATTGTGTTGTCTGGAAGAAAAAATATATCAACATATACATGGAAAATGAGCTAGCCATGAAGCACCATTGCTACGAACAACACAGAATATTGATGTATATCATGGTGTTTGAAAACAGCTTCAGCGTCGAAACAATACAGTAATGAGGAATAATAGGGCATTAGACATACAGCCAGTTGTGGAAAAATGTTGGTACTCATCAGTCCAGCACTGTCCATAGTGTACATCAAGGAGATCCCTCATATCAGGTGCACAGCCTTTTTAAAACCACACAAGGCTACAAAAAAAATCAGTTGCACATCTTCTAGGAAGTTTGGGGAGGCATGCAAATAAACTTTCTGTAGAGGTTACCATTCAATCTCTCTCTGTGGGGCCTAATGTCAAAATAATTTAAAGTTTTAGGGGTAGTCATATGAAAACCAAACACCTACCACAACAGGACAATGGCATGGTTCCATAGCCAAATTGCGTGCTCTAATCAACATAGAAACTCCAACAGTTACAATATGTTGGCAATGTAATTCCATGATTGTGTTTATAGTCTGTGCATTGCCACTAATAATAATTTCTTTTTTTTTTTTTTTTAATACACTGTGGAAAAGTAGTCTGCAGTGGCTGCCTCAAGATTGTCATTCAGATGAATGAATGAATGAATGTACTATCATTGTACAGTCAGTTCATCATAATGTTGCTGTGCACTCCCATTACATCTCAGATAACCATACACAAGGTGCATATCAGCTGCCTCTGTGTACATGGGTGCAAAGTTCTGCCAGAAAAAAATTCAGTACAGACCTAGACTGATCAGTGGAGAACAAAGAAGCAAGTGAGCACTGAACAATATTATGAGTCACTGTATCTGTTTTAGTTACAAACACAGCACACATTCCATTCATGCTGATGATACTGAGTCATTTATGGATTCTTCCATTACTTCTTGATAAAACAATTCCATATCTGAGTTTGAGTAACATCTACACTGTTCTACTGCCTTTTTGTTTATTTTTAACATATTTGGTGCACAGCATAAGTTAAGGGTGCTCAGTTTGTCAGTTTCTCAACCAAAGTCAAGATCTTATAAACACCCTCACCTGTAATGCTGTAACATTGTGTAGTTTAATTATTTACTGCACTTAATATTGTTCATCGCGTAAAGTGTAATTTCAACATTAAAAGCAAGTTTTGTGCACAACATTCTGTGCAAATAGATTGTATCTTTGCTGGTAATGTTTGGTTAGCTCAGTGTAGTGTCTCTCGCAAAGCTAGTCATTGCTTCCTGAAGATGGTCTGATAAGCCGAAAACTAGTTGGAAATAAACAAAAATCAGTAGAATAAAAAATGTGTACTTGTTAATCAAACTGAAATACTGAGAAAGGTTGTGGGAAAAAAACTGAACAAAATTGCATTATGCAGTTAAGGGAATTGTGAACTATGGATTATTCATGTCATGACATACATTTGCAGTCTATCTGATTTGTGTACAGGAGATATGTCAGAAATTTACATTACAGTTACCAAGGTCATACCCAGGACCTGAACTGGGGGGGGGGGGGGGGGGGGGCAGGTCATACTAGTCTCAGGAAACAAGGACTCAAGACAACATACAGCACTTCTTATTAAATAAAACAGTAAACCAGTGAAAAACTGCTTTTAATAAACATTTTAAATACAAGAATGCACTTGTACAATCCGAGAAAACATGCAGCATTTCTTATTAAATAAAACAGTACATTAGTGAAAAAATGCGAATATCTTCTAGGGGGGGGGGGGGGTAGGGGGCAGCTGCCCCCCACCCCCCTGCCCCTCGCTGGGGACGCCCATAACAGCTACAATAATTTATCCACTGATAAATAACAATTTAACACTAAAATGGTATTTCTCTGAACAGCCAGATATACCTAGTAGAATATGTGACAAGTTGTGCCCAGCTCAAATTACCAATTCATCTAGCATGAATTTGTCCACAGAGTTACAGAATTTCAGTATAAGTACCTCATGCAGCCTTCTTTTGAGTGGAACTAATTTCATCTGCATTAACTGTTTACTTTTTGAGTTATTATACATTTTCATTTTTGGAGAGAAGGGTGAGTCTTACTATTTTTTGGTCTTTGGGGTGAACAGGAACTTGTAAAAACCTGTTTTTGATCTACAAGAATAAGAAACAAAATTCATCTAGTTAGAAAAAAGTTTTTTTTCAGTACAAAAACTAAAGATACTGCACAAATTGTAATTTTTTATTCTACTTTGCAAATAAAAATGTTTTTACCTCTAATTTCCTTATTTTAATATTAAATATAACATTAAATAGGTGGGCTTGGTTTGTTTGTTAATACATTAACTCTAATACCATATTCTCAAACAACATCTCCTTGATTAAAAAATGACTCCTCATCTGTTACACATGTTCAATTGGCCTTTTTTTTTTTAAATTGTCTTCTAAGTAACAAATTTTACATGCTAGTCATAGTACAATCTCCTGGGATGAGAACGGTGCCCATTCTCGGTCTTCTTCTGAAGAAACGCTGGTGATTACTGTTTCTATTCACCCCACAAATTCCAAAACCACAATCCTACATGGTTAATGAAAGGGAATTGGAAGTTTGCTTACCAAGTACTTAAATTTTAAAAATGCAGTTTAGATTGGTACTTGCAAATAAATTGAAGTAAACAAAAAAAATTAAAACCATATGGTCAGTTGTGAAGGAAGTGTCTGGTCAGCAGCACAAGGTCGATGATATAAAGTCAGTTCCAGTAAAAATATTTCTGTTACTGATAAATCAGATATATGTACAGTATTTAACAATCATTTTCTGAGCATTGCTGGTGAATTAAATAAAAATTTAGTTTCTACAGGAAATCATATAACTTTCTTGGCAAATGCCTTTCCGAGATTGATGTCTGTAATACTCCTCTGTGATACAGACAAGAGGGAAACTGAGTTATTAAGTAAATCACTGAAGACTAGGGACTCTCATGGTTAAGATGGAGTGTCTATCAGAATATTAAAGTACTGTGCTGCACATGTTAGCCCTGTATTTAGCCATATTTGCAATTTTTCCTTTAGGAATGGTCAGTTTCCTGAGCGATTAAAGTACTCAATAGTAAAGCTGCTTTATAGAAAGGGAGAAAGGGATAATGTAGATAATTTTAAGACCTATTTCTATGCCATCAGTGCTTGCAAAAGTTATTGAAAAGGCTATGTATGTAAGGATAATTGATCATTTTATATCACACGATTTGCTATCAAATGTACAGTTCGGCTTTAGAAGTCGTTTAACAACTGAAAATGCTATATTCTCTTTTCTCTGTGAGGTTACTGGATGGGTTAAACAAAAGGTTTCGAACGCTTGGCATATTTTTTGATTTAACTAAGGCATTTGATTGTGTTGATCACAAAAGATTGCTCCAGAAGTTGGACCATTACGGAATACAGGGAGCAGCTCACAGTTGGTTCACGTCTTACCTTAGCAACAGGCAGAAAAGGTCATTATTAACAATGTTGATAACAGCTGTGATGTGGGGTCTGAGTGGGGTACTAGCTTGGTAGTAAAGGACGTTGTGTGCAACATTGGCTCGGTTTCAAATAGTGCAGTACATGACCTCAGTTCATGGCTTGTAGAAAATAAACTAACGCTAAATCACAGTAAGACTCAGTTTTTACAGTTTCTAACACACAATTCAACAAAACCTGACGTTTTAATTTCACAGAATGGAAATATGCTAAGTGAAACTGAACAGTTCAAATTTCTAGGTGTTCAGATAGATAGTAAGCTGTCGTGGAAAGCCCACGTTGAGGATCTTGTTCAAAGACTTAATATTGCCATTTTTACTGTTCGAACGTTATCAGAAGTGAGTGATCATTTGACACGAAAATTAGTCTACTTTGGTTATTTCATTCACTATTGTTGTATGGTATTATATTTTGGGGTAACTCTTCCCATTCTAAAAGGATATTTTTGGCTCAGAAACAGGCGGTTCGAGCAATAAGTGGAGTGAGTTCATGAACCTCTTGTCAACCTCTGTTCATGAGTCTGGGTATTTTGACATTGGCCTCTCAATACGTATATTCCTTATTGTCGTTTCTTGTCACCAATATTAGTTTATTCCGAAGAATAAGCAGCTTTCACTCAGTTAATACTCGGCAGAAATCAAACCTACATTTGGATCGGACTTCCTTAACTCTTGTGCAAAAAGGTGTGCAGTATACTGCTGCATCCATTTTCAATAAGCTGCCACTCAAATTCAAAAATCTTAGCAGTAATCCACGCACTTTCAAATCGAAACTGAAGTGTTTCCTCATGGGTCACTCCTATTCTTTCGAGGAGTTCCTTGAAAAATTAAGCTGATTTTTATTGTATTGCTGATAGTGTTTACTTAAACTTATGGACTGGCTTTTTTAAGGCTCATGGACATTTATTTTTATATGTTATTGCGTTTATGTTGTAATTTCCTGTACTGACACATTCCATGACCTTGGAGATTTGCTCCTCTGGAACTTGACAAGTAAATAAAAATAAAATTCAGTATCACATCCAATGTTTGTCATAGAGTGAACAAAATGTCAACTTAGAGGGTAGCCAACTTAGAAATTCATAATTCCCCTGTTAGATTGGTTCACTATCAACCTAGACAAACACATCCTTAAATGATATTCCCATTTCTCTTCTGACACAATAGCATGGAACTTGTTTTGGAAGTTTTGTTTCTAATTGCCTCATTTTATGGTAACACTTTGATTCTGACACTACACTTTTTAAAGTTTTTGTGTGTCTTTAACTGGCCGTACTTTTTCAACTGTATTCCATCTCTTGTGACCTCAATTCTGAACCGTGTACTAAACTGATTATATATTGTTGTTCTAGAATAATACTGGATTGTGCAATGTTGTATGTATTTTAATTAATATAACTATATGGTGTACAGTGCTGTAGCCTTGAGCACAATTACTCTGAGCTCAAATTGTACTTTTTTGATGTTTTATACATTGTAGATAGTGTGGGGCACTTGACAGCAAACTGTCAACTCAAGACTACATCCATGCCACAGAGACTGCTGATGCAACCCAGTCACACTACTTACTGATGTGGTGCAGACCACTGGCCCATTTGGTGGACTGCATGGCGGAATAGCTCTAACTGCTATACAGCTAGACGCAAACATAACAGAAACTAACTAGAACACATGACAGGAGAGAAAGCTGTATGCTCAGTGCAGTCTTACTTGAACAATAAGAAACAGATGATGAAGGTAAATAATTGACAGTCAGATTCCCTTCCAGTTACAAAGGGTAGCACAGGGATCTACTCTAGAATATTTTCTGTTTATAAATTATATTAATGATTTATCCATAGTTGTACCATATGCATTCTGCTGATGACATGACACTCACTACATATGATTCCAACCTTGAAAATGTGTAACACAGTATGGTGGTAGTGATGAAGAGAGTTGTACAAGTCGGTTAGGGGAAAATGTGCCACAGAAAACTGACAACTTACTGCCTTTTGTGTCTCATAAGAGGATCAGCATAACCTCTCTGCTGATGGCCAAGCTGGAAACTCCCTTGGTTTGTTTTGTTGCAAGATAAGAAATAGCACATGTTTTGTTACCTGCATTCTTCGTTTCATGTTGGTGGCAGTCAATCCAGGTTTGATATCTGGTGATGATCACCTTGCTCTATGCACTACACTACAGAAGAATAGTGACAACTGCATGTTATTTTCACACATAAACACTGTTTCAAACTGGAGCACATCATTCACAATATGGTGTACTGAACCATGACTAATGTTTCCAATTGCTACCATGTGAACCTGCATGGTTTTTCATTATGATTGCTTTAACAGCTATAGTTTCTCCAGTTGTCACAATATGATTGCACCAGATCCAGATAAGGAGCACTAGACACAGACGTTACACCACTTGCAAACTTCTGACTCCATGAGTAGACTTAATGAAGTGACAACATGCATCACTTTACTGAATGTTCGTTCTGTACACATAGTGAATTTCAATATGTTTACCTTTACTACACAGACTGAAGTTCATTCCTGGTGCACGTAGCTGTTTGTGTGGCTATCTTTACATTGTTCTGTGCCAGTGTTTGTGTGTTTGAATTCTGATGCAACCTAATGAACATAATGCACCCTGTTAACAATAATTTTACAAGTTACAGGCTATTGGCACCTTTCCCGCTTATTTCTTACCCAGTTACAGTTTTCATTTGACTTATTTATATTTTCTCATATCTTATTTTCAGTCTTAACTCGTGAAGAAAGATGTTTTTAGAACAGAAACTTAACTTTGTTGTATACTTCAGTTTCTTTGAATGTTAAGGTGAGTCTCAATTTCATTGTGTGTAATCTTTCATCCACCTATCACATCTTCCAACAGGTTTATTATATTTCCTTTCATTTATTAGTAATATTATATTTGCTAATGCCATTGGTTTTCAAGATACAAGGAAAACGTAAAAAACATCACCTTCACAAGTACCCCCACACTCACCCCCACCAGACAAGATTTTTAGTATGTTGTTAAGGCACTCCCTCCTATCACTGTGCTAAAATTTGTGACTACATGAATTGTTTCCCATATTCGATATTTTCCAGTCTTCTTTTCATTAATGTTATACAGTCACGCATGTAAGGGGGGTGGACCTCCAGGCTTAAGGCCCCCCCCCCCCCCCCCGAAATGGGAAATTATAAACATGTTTTTATTAGACACCAGCACACAATATCATAACGCTATGGGTAGAAAACAATAGTTAACCGCACCCCTGCTTTAGTACATTTGAAGAAGCGGGTTGTATGCTGTTACAATATGCCAAAAACAGATTGTTTCCAAACGAATCTCTGCAAAAAAGAGAATCGACGATAAATGGTGGGTTGTATGTTGTGACTGGTTAATAGTAAATAGAGTTTGTTAAAGATTATTTATTTAAGCAACATGTACCATTATATAGTAACATAACATGTTTCCATTTTCTTTTAGTACAGCAACACACTTCAGTTTCATAAATGCAAAGGTTATGAGCTCAGTCTCAGCATATTACAGTACCAACAAATGAAAGTTAATGAATACACAAACAATGTGCATTACAGAGGTGGAGGACACTGCTGGACCATGTACTGACCAGGCACTGTTCCGGTTTGTTTCGTATACGTTTCTTTGTGTTACCAGTGAGTTGTTGTTGTTGTTGTTGTGGTCTTCAGTCCTGAGAGTGGTTTGATGCAGCTCTCCATGCTACTCTATCCTGTGCAAGCTTCTTCATCTCCCAGTACCTACTGCAACCTACATCCTTCTGAATCTGCTTAGTGTATTCATCTCTTGGTCTCCCTCTACGATTTTTACCCTCCAAGCTGCCCTCCAATACTAAATTGGTGATCCCCTGATGCCTCAGAACATGTCCTACCAACCGGTCCCGTCTTCTGGTCAAGTTGTCCCACAAACTTCTCTTCTCCCCAATCCTATTCAGTACTTCCTCATTAGTTATGTGATCTACCCATCTAATCTTCAGCATTCTTCTTTAGCACCACATTTCGAAAGCTTCTATTCTCTTCTTGTCCAAACTATTTATCGTCCATGTTTCACTTCCATACATGGCTACACTCCATACAAATACTTTCAGAAATGACTTCCTGACACTTAAATCTATACTCGATGCTAACAAATTTCTCTTCTTCAGAAACGCTTTCCTTGCCATTGCCAGTCTACATTTTATATCCTCTCTACTTCGACCATCATCAGTTATTTTGCTCCCCAAATAGCAAAACTCCTTTACTACTTTAATTGTCTCATTTCCTAATCTAATTCCCTCAGCATCACCCGACTTAATTCGACTACATTCCATTATCCTCGTTTTGCTTTTGTTGATGTTCATCTTATATCCTCCTTTCAAGACACTGTCTATTCCATTCAACTGCTCTTCCAAGTCCTTTGCTGTCTCTGACAGAATTACAATGTCATCAGCGAACCTCAAAGTTTTTATTTCTTCTCCATGGATTTTAATACCTACTCCGAATTTTTCTTTTGTTTCCTTTACTGCTTGCTCAATATACAGATTGAATAACATCGGGGAGAGGCTACAACCCTGTCTTACTCCCTTCCCAACCACTGCTTCCCTTTCGTGTCCCTCGACTCTTATAACTGCCATCTGGTTTCTGTACAAATTGTAAATAGCCTTTCGCTCCCTGTATTTTACCCCTGCCATCTTTAGAATTTGAAAGAGAGTATTCCAGTCAACATTGTCAAAAGCTTTCTCTAAGTCTACAAATGCTAGAAACGTAGGTTTGCCTTTCCTTAATCTTTCTTCTAAGATAAGTCGTAAGGTCAGTATTGCCTCACGTGTTCCAGTGTTTCTACGGAATCCAAACTGATCTTCCCCGAGGTTGGCTTCTATTAGTTTTTCCATTTGTCTGTAAAGAATTCATGTTAGTATTTTGCAGCTGTGACTTATTAAACTGATAGTTCGGTAATTTTCACATGTCAACACCTGCTTTCTTTGGGATTGGAATTATTATATTCTTCTTGAAGTCTGAGGGTATTTCGCCTGTTTGATACATCTTTCTCACCAGATGGTAGAGTTTTGTCAGGACTGGCTCTCCCAAGGCCGTCAGTAGTTCCAATGGAATGTTGTCTACTCCGGGGGCCTTGTTTCGACTCAGGTCTTTCAGTGCTCTGTCAAACTCTTCACGCAGTATTGTATCTCCCATTTCATCTTCATCTACATCCTCTTCCATTTCCATAATATTGTCCTCAAGTACATCGCCCTTGTATAGACCCTCTATATACTCCTTCCACCTTTCTGCTTTCCCTTCCTTGCTTAGAACTGGGTTTCCATCTGAGCTCTTGATATTCATACAAATCGTTCTCTTATCTCCAAAGGTCTCTTTAATTTTCCTGTAGGCAGTATCTATCTTACCCCTAGTGAGATAAGCCTCTACATCCTTACATTCGTCCTCTAGCCATCCCTGCTTAGCCATTTTGCACTTCCTGTCATCTCATTTTTGAGACGTTTGTATTCCTTTTTGCCTGCTTCATTTACTGCATTTTTATATTTTCTCCTTTCATCAATTAAATTCAATATTTCTTCTGTTACCCAAGGATTTCTACTAGACCTCGTCTTTTTACCTACTTGATCCTCTGCTGCCTTCACTACTTCATCCCTCAAAGCTACCCATTCTTCTTCTACTGTATTTCTTTCCCCCATTCCTGTCACTTGTTCCCTTATGCTCTCCCTGAAACTCTGTACAACCTCTGGTTCTTTCAGTTTATCCAGGTCCCATCTCATTAAATTCCTACCTTTTTGCAGTTTCTTCAGTTTTAATCTACAGGTCATAACCAACAGAGTGTGGTCAGAGTCCACATCTGCCCCTGGAAATGTCTTACAATTTAAAACCTGGTTCCTAAATCTCTGTCTTACCATTATATAATCTATCTGATACCTTTTAGTATCTCCAGGGTTCTTCCATGTATACAACCTTCTTTCATGATTCTTAAACCAAGTGAGTAAATTGTTGAAATGACAGTGTTGTGAAAACCACTGCTATGAAGCTAGTACAGTGAAATCTTTATTTTGAGAGCTAACACAATGCATTGTGAAACAAAAAGTGGGAACATTTTAAATACTTCTCCAAAACACCATGACTAGAAGAAACTCTGTCCTCTGATGCCGGGAAAATGGATGATCCATCACATATTCTGCCGCTGTAATCAAACAACAGAAGCAATTCACACTCAACTTTGTTGGGTCCTGAAGCAAAATCAACATCTTTCATTGACACATCAAGCTCTGACAATCCACCACCAGGCTGTAAGTGATTGTTTTCAATTAAATAACAAAAGTTTATTACCATATGAAGCAACAACATTTCCAAAATCTTTTTGCACCCAACGCAATTTACAAATTTCTCCTCAGTTTGCAAAGTGGCCAATATCATAAGTTCTACCTAAGTTTGATGAAGAAATATTTTTGGTTGGTATATTCTCCCAAAGAGGACGGTGCCTTCTGTAAGTACAGTGAGTTTTTCGCTAAGACAAGTTCAGGTTAAGGTATTCATCAAAATGTTAGAGCCCTGGTAACTTCCAAGTTTTCGAACAGCATGCTCTTGAATATTTCAACATTCGTGCGAGCAATGCTTACCATAACGCTGCTGTAATCAATGGTGACAATTTTGTTCACATGACAAGGGAGAAGATAATAAAGCATTACCTGGACCAAGGCTTGGTGTAGCAGGTGGCTTAGGGGGACAGGGGGTCTTCAGGCCCATTGAAACTGACAACCAAGATGACAAGAACATGGGTAACTTTCGAGTCATTCTAAACTGTCACACAAAAGGTGACAAAAACCTATGAATAAGTTTGTAAGGATCTGGTGAACACACCAAGTACATTAGTGCCCCATTCCTAAATCAGATCATCAGTTGCATTAATAACCAACTCGTGGGAATATGACGTCAAAGGTTTCACGGTTCCTGCCAAGAAACTGCTGACATTGCTGGAATAGTGTAACTCTCTCTTTGTTCCCATTATAATTCCCCAGATCTCGAGATTTGTGAAGATTTTCTGCAAATCGCTCCAGTGTTTTATGTGACTGGCAAAGGACTTGCTGGATCTATAATTGAAAATTTGGTAAAATACGGTCTTGATGTTTCATTTTTACAAGGTCAAAGCTATGATGGTGCTGCATCCATCTCGAGAAAAGCTTGTACAGCTCATGCGTTCATATAACAGGACTACCCTCTAGCTGCACATTCTGACTGGATGGATTCAAGGATGGAAAAAAATCACAATGCCAAAAAATAATTAACGTACAATAGTGAAATTTCTGGAATACATTTGTCTAGGTAACATATTTAAGTGATTAACATTGCAAGATCACAGACCAACATAAGCGCAAGATGAGCCATTGCATATGTGAAATGCTAGTCATTAATAACCAGTGTAACTGCCACAGATAGATCTGGTGATGAAGCAGGCCAAGGCAAAATGTCGACTCCAAGTAGAGCATGCTGGATTATAACAGCAGTATGTGGGTGAGCTCTATGCTGTTGGAAAACACCCCCTGGAATGCTGTTTAAAAATGGCAACACAACAGGTCAAATCAACAGACTGACATAAAAATTTGCAGTCAGGGTGCATGAGATAACCACGAGAGTGCTCCTGCTCTCATACAAAATTGCACCCCAGACCATAACTCCAGCTGCACGTCCAGTGTGTCTAGTGCACTGACAGGTTGCTTGCAGGGCCACAACTGGCCCCATTCTAACCAACACACACCCATCACTGGCATTGAGGCAAAACCAGCCTTCATCAAAAAATACAACAGGCCTCCACCCAGCCCTCCAATGAACTCTTGCTTGACACCTCTGAAGTCGCAAATGGTGGTGGTTTGGGGTCAGTGGTATGCATGCCACAAGGCATCTGACTCGGGGCTATCCTTGAAGCAACCGATTTGTGACAGTTCATTGTGTCACTGTGGCATCAACTGCTGCTCAGATTGCAGCTGCAGAAGCAGTATGACGTGCCAGAGCCCCACGCTGAACACAACGGTCATCTCTCTTGGTAGTGCCATGTGGCTGCACGGAGCCCAGTCTTCTTCTGACCGTACATTCTCGTGACCACTGCTGCTAGCAGACATGTACAGTGACTACATTCCTCGCAAGTCTGTCTGCAATATCACAAACATCCAATTTCTTGTAACCTGTTACACGAGCCGTTTCAAACTCAGTGAGATGTCAATAATGGCATCTTCGTCACCTTAAAGGCATATGCCAATAACATCAACTCACCATGTCCAACCTCAAAGATAACTAACAATCACGAACTTTACAGTGTGTATTTAAAGCGAAACTGAGTTGCATCCTCATAATGGCCTACTAACGCCACTGGCGCGAAACTGGAATAGACACTGTTTTCAGATGTAGAAACATGCTTACCAACTTTTGTTTATGTCACGCAGCTCCTCTTGGTGTTACGATTTTTTTTTTTACATCAGTGTATACTGTTGTGTTGTTTGATTCAAGAATTTGATAACAAGAGCACATACCTTGATGCCATGATTTGTTAGCAACCATCACTAAGGGAGATTTTGTCGTCTTTTTCGTAATTCTTTCTGAACTGTTTGTGATGGGTGAAACCATCTGCTGTCAACTTCAGCACCGAGGTATAGATTTTGCAGAATTAATCAACATTGCAACGGATTTCAAAAGGAAACTGCTGGCAATTAGAGAAAATGTTGATGATACTTTCAGTTGGTTTTTCTTAGTATTTGAGGAATTAGCTTCGGCCAATGGAGTTGAAATCAAGCCACCACGCATTTCTACCGAGCAAGCACATTGTGCAATTCAGCATACCGATGATGATGTTGAGGGTTACTGCAAAGTGTCTGTGTTCATACCCTTTCTGGATGCCTTCATTAGTTCACTGCAGGATTGCTTCTTACCATGTTGTGAGATTTTTTACAGCTTTAATTGTCTTCTACCATGAAAAACTGAAGACACGGGTATCAATGATGAAGACAAAGCTCCATTCATTTTATGCCTCTGGTGCATTGGTCGCTGATTTAACAACGAGAATGGCTGAGTTGAAACTGTTTCATCAACATCTGAGTCAACTGGAGCAGTTGCTTCAAAACACAATGGAAGCTTTGTTTGTCCGCGATCGTCAGATTTATCCTAATGTGTTTCGATTTCTACAGCTCTTAGTTATTTAGTCAGTGATGATGATTACAAATGAGCACAATTTTTCTACCCTCATAAGAATGAAGATATACCTAATGAGACTCATCTTAATGGGCTAGCAATGATGACAATTCATTGAAAAGAAAGGACTGATGTCTAAACTGTGATAAGTGATATGTCAAAATAAAGAGACTGCCTCCTTTCTTCTGCAATTTAAATTTCTGGTAAATGGTTTAGTCATTTGTTCTACTTATGTGTATTGAAGTATCAGACAAAAGCAGATTTTATAGATTTCAAGATAAATTAATGCGAGCCTAGACTATAAAAATAGGCAGTAATAGAATTGGCACATAAAATACTCTTAGCAACTGGCTTATGATTTATTAAAATTATTCAAACTTCAAAATCCCATAAAATTGATTTCATGGTGTAACTGATAACTTCAGTACAGTGTTTTACACAATGTCATTAGTGTAGCAATTAAACAAGTGTAAACCAATGTCACTTTTTATTTTCATAATTTTGGACATTAAATTAGCATTGATCAATAAAGTTAATTTTCAATTTGAGCTATTGTAAAATGACAGGCACAGCCGCCACTGTCCCCCCCCCCCCCCCCCCACAAAAAAAAAAAAATCCAGCGAGCTTGGTGCCCCAAGCAACATCACTTTACTCTACAAGGCTTTGCTCCAAGTGGTGGCTTATTACTTTTCGGTCTTAAACCAGCCATGCCTGTGAGACTAATGAAAGAAGAAAGACTTGTAAACGTTCCGTAAAAACTAATTAGTTTTACAATTCCATCTGAACTTAAAACTTAAGGGCACAGTTGTTTCGTAGTAGGAAGGCCTGATAAACAAAACTATTTAACTGTTAATTTTACACTGTTAACATTCACAAAATTGCAAGATAAATTTTGCCCAAATGTTAATTTTACAAATGATTGAGCAGGCTGCATAATATTCCACTCAATGAAGACCAAAAATGATGGAATATTGGAAATCACTCTTGTAGTCACAAATTTTATTACAGTGGTAGGAGGGAGGGCCATGAACAACATACTAAAAATCCTGACTGGTGAAGTCAGATGCATTTTGGTGGGTGTATGTTTAAAGGTCACTTATTTACATTTTTCTTGAATAACTCGAAAACAGTAGCCTCTGGCGAAATGTGTCCCAGTACAAAATTAAACTTCACTAAATTTCATACAAAAAGGGTTCTACTCATTGTTCCCCCCTTAGGACTATTAATTTGTGCAAGGAGAGCAGAAGAACACTGAAAATCTCGCGTAACATGCATGCGCTTTAACTTAGGTGGTGGTTTTTGTAGACCAATTAAAGGTAGTTTCTTGACTTGATAGGCCACAAGTGTCCTGCATAAAACCAAGGGTGTCCACACAACAGTTTGTAGAAGGGGGGTCTACACCTGGAGCTATGGAATATTTTTAATACTTTGGAAGATGAATAGCGACTTGTAAGAAGCCATAAAAAGTTCCAGTTCTGACACTGTTAAAAATCTGCATAATACTAACTTTTAAGCCATTTTCTTGAAAGAAAAACACCTGACTACAGTATATATTTTCCTTCCCCTGAGAGTTTAGGGGTGGGAGGTGGAGGGATGGGCTACGGTGTCCGCCTAGCTCCTGGGTATGGGCATCCTTCTATCAAACTGTTTGTCTCAACTTCCTCTTTACCACTGTAGTTCCAATCAGGGGTGCGATGACCTTAACAGTTGATAATGGGCAACTACATCAAACAGAGCAAATAGAGGAGCTCTTGGAATGAGAAGATATTTGGTGAATGGACTGCCCTGACCATTCCCCGACTTAAATCCCACCGAGCACCGTAAGATGCATTAGGGAGGCATATTGTTGCACATCCACATGCACCATCAACCAACCAGCAGCTGTCAACTATGCTGGTGAAGGAATCGAACACTCTACCACAAGAACTTCTCACCAACCTTGGGGCAAGCTTGAGATTATGTTGCAGATCATGCATTGCCATCTGTGGTGATCAAACACCCTATTAAGAACCATGTCAAACCTTTTGTAATGTTCAGGGGACTATCATGAAACGTGATGACTTACTGTAATTGTGTTTACTGTCTTTCAATAAAAGTAGCATTTCTGTTCATCTCATTGCGTATTTCTTCGTTGCCTTCTGTAACAATTGTTTCTATGTATGGTCCATGTTTCATCAAGCTATGTTACCTGGCAGTTACACATCACGCAAAAGTTACTTCCATCCTCAAGTTTCGCACAAAGAACATCATCGTTCCAAGTCATATCAATGCATTTGATTGTCAGAGAGTGCCTCTGACTGTGTCAAATGTGAACTGCTATTACAGAAAGTGGCATCATTATACCACTAACTAATGTTTGATAGTTGACATCCCAAATGAACTACTTCACTGTCATACAAGACCACAGTCCAGACATACATTTTTAGAAACTTTACCCTATCAAATGGTTACTTACTTTAAAAGGTTGAGATCCATTTATTTTTATTAAATTTAAATTTTGCTTCCACTTTCCTTACTCCCAACAGTCAGGAATAGTCAGGAGTGAATTCTCTATGTTTGAAGATGATACAATCATTTTGGCTGGATATTTGTCAACCACAGGAAACAATAACCCCCAATCCAGCTCGTCAATTGATTTACTGTCAATCTTCAAACAATGCCACCACAATAAACTTCGCTTACTACCACGCTAGCCATAAATACCCAATAGAATTTACAATGACAGCCAATACCCAGTAGTTAAAGGGAGAATAAATGATCACATTCCTGGGACTTTACTCACTGTTGTGATCTTCGGTCTGAAGACTGATTTGCTGCAGCTTTTCATCCTGCTCCACTCTGCACACACTTCTACATCACTGCATAACTATTTCAAAATATATCCACTTGAACCTGCTGACTATAGCCAAGCATTTGTCTCCCTCTACAATTTTTATTCACCACACTTCCCTCCATAGGCAAACTGACAATTCCTTGGTGCCTCCTGTAAATTGACCTTTCTTTTAGTCAAAAATGCCATAATGATCTTTTCTCCCCAATCATTTCGGTATCTCCTATCTAATCTTCAACTGTACGACTTTTCAAAAGCTTCTGTTTTCTCACTCTCTATGCTGCTTATCATCCATGTTTCATTTTCATATATGGCTTCACTTCAGACAAATACTTTCAGAAAAGTCTCTCTAAATTTAAATTCATATTTCATGTTACCAAATTTCTCTTTTTCATAAATACATTTCTTCCTGTTGCCAGTCTGTGTTTCATATCCTCTCTACTGCTACTGTCCTCAGTTATCTCGCTGCCCAAAAGCAAAACTCTTCAACTTTTGGTGTTGCATTTCCTAATCTAATTGCCTTGTCAGCACGTGGCTTAATTTTATTACAACCCATTCCTCTTGTTTTACTTTTATTGATCCTCATCTCATGTTCAAGACATAAACCATTCTGTCAACTGATCTTGTTGTTTTGACAGAATGAACAGGTCATTGGAAAACCTTTTAGTTTTTGTTTCTCCTTCTTGTGCTTTAATTCTCACTCCAAATTTCTCTTTAGTTTGCTTTATTTCTATTTATTTGTTTATTTATTCAACCATATAATGCATTACAATGCATAAGAAATTTAGAGACATTACTTTTCAGCATGCCCTCGAAGAACAGATTACATCATAATAAATGGATGACATTTCACAGTGTGTTAAGTTCTTCTTCACAGCTTATAGCTTACTTCCTTATGTTTACTTTTACATATGTTGATATTGTTTATCAAAACTGAATGGCAGTTACTTTTATTTTCTAGCTTTTGTGTGCATCATACATTTGGATTTACCTTCCAATAATTCATTTTAGGAATAAAATGGGTTTTTCTCCAGTATTTCTCTAACTGTGTGCTTAAAGGCATTAATATTCTTTATTTGGCTGATACTGTTTGGAAGCCACTAAACAGTTGTGGCACTATAATATGTAATGTTCTAAGTCACTTATGTAATGCATCATTAACTCAGGGTGTTTTCCCAGAAAGATTGGCATATGCCGCTGTTAGGTCTCTCTGTGAAAAGGGTGATTCCACAGATGGCAATAACTACATCATTTACGTATTTTTCTGGAATTTTTGAGAAAATAATGTACTCCAGGGTTGTCACCAACCTGTGTATTAATGGGGTACTTCGTCAATCACAATTTGGATTTCACTCTACTGACACAGCTATTTATACATTTACTGGGCATATAATGAGACTTCTAAAATGACAAAATATCACCAAATGGGATCTTCTGTGACTTTTCAAAGGCACCTGATTGTTTCTATCATAATCTATTAAGGAAGTTAAGTTTTTACAGTACACGCTAGTATAGTTCCTACTTAAGAAACAGTGATACAAGAGGGATGCCACATCATCTGCATGGGGCGAAATTACAGTAGAAGTCAATCATAGGTCCACTACTGTTTTTGCTTTATGTTAATGCTCTCCCATTTTATTTGAACCAGGAGGCAGAATTAGTCCGGTTTTCAGAAGGTACAAGCACTGTGTTGAAGCCGAGCAAAGAAGTATATACAGACAAAATAGTAAATGATGTTTTGTGATAGTTACTGAATGGTTTCACATATGTGGGCTAGCTCTAAACTTAGAAGAAATGCAGTTCATCCATTTTTGTTTTGTAAAAATGTCTCACACCTGTTAACACTTTGCCATCCGGCGACACCACAGTAGTGTCGTGCGCAAAATAGAGGCCAACGGCACCACAGTGGTGTCGTGCGTGAGCATAGTATCGCGCAATGGCCGGTGACTGCACTTTAGTAACTTTTTTCATTCTGTTGGTGTTTTGTTTCGCCAACTAGGTTTTTGTTTTTGTAAGTACTTGTGCACTTTCATCATGGCAGACGAAAGAGACGATACTATTATTTACGATGAATGCGCGGACGTCTTGTCTGACGTTCCGGACGACTTGGCCGACTGGGAAGAAGACATTAAATATCAAAAAAATGAAAGTGAAGCAGAATCGTCGAAAGATAGTTAAATACGTCCAAGAAGAATTCGGCGAACGCTACGGTTGCCAACTGATTCGGATGAATCAGACAAAGAAGACAGCCTATGATTTACTGAGGACCAATAATAAATTTTAATGATCTCCGGGTCCACACATATTTCCCAAAGATACACAGAGCGTCGTTGATATCGTAGAATTACATATTGAGAACGATCTATTTGAATATATCAGCGACGAAACCAACAAGTATTACAGTCAAAATTGCAATAGAAGGAAACTGGATTTTAAAAATGCCAAATTTGTCAACGTTACGGGACCCGAACTTAGAAAATGGTTTGGGCTTGCTATCCTTACGCGAATTGTAAAAAAAAAAAAAAAAAAAAAAAAAAAAAACCTAGGATCGATGATTACTGGTCAACGAATCCGTTGATACACACACCGATATTTCGCAAAACGATGTCCCGCAACCGATTCAGACATACATTATCATTTTCACATTTTTCCGACAACAACAATAAACCGGATAATGCTGACCGGCTTTTCAAAGTGCAATTCATAACCTGATTATTTTTCCAAAAAGTCAAAACATCTCAAATGATGAAGGAATGGTACCGTGGCGTGGACAGTTAAGTTTTAAAGTTTACAGTCCATCGAAAATTACGAAATATGGCATACTCATTCGGATGCTGTGTGATTAGAGTACGGGATACATTTCCTCATTCAAGATATATTCCGGTGCTGGGCAACCTTTAGCAAAAACAGTGATGGAACTATTGACAACTTCTTATGGAAAGTGGCATCACCTCTGCATGGATAATTATTATAACAGTGTAGAACTTGCAGAGAAGTTACTTGAAAAGAAAATTCGAGTTTGTTGAACGATTTCCGGAAAAATTAAAGCAGGCGAAAGTCAATGTGTTTGGAGCTTGTCCCAGGTGAAAAGCGGACGGCGACAAGCCAAGTAATACGAATTAGCGCTGCCGGCGCCAAGCGAATAAATTTGTACGAGACGTGCGGGTGGCAAAGTGTTAATACAATATCCCAACAGGAAATAATAAATAGAGCAGAAAACTGTAAGTTCCTAGGTGTACATATTGATGGAAAACTGAACTGGAAAAAACATAAAATAGAAGTGCTAAAATGTTTAGGTTCAACTACTTTTGCCATAAGAATAATTGACAACTTTGGTGATATAGAAGTCAATAAGTTAGCATATCCATTGATATCTTATGGAATAATATTCTGGGGTATATCTTAAGGGATAATATTCTGGGATAACTCCTCACTTGATTAAAAAACATTCATTGCAAAAAAAAAAAGTACTCAGAATTACATGTGGAGTTCACACATCGTAAGGTATTGTATCTCATGAAGTAGCTGGGAATATTAATCATAGCCTCACAGTACATTTATTCACTAACAAAATTAGCTATCAGCAATCTATCTAAGTCTGAGAGTAATAGAAATATTCACAAGTCCAAGACTAGATGGAAAAATAATCTGCATTAACCTTTAATTAACTTTGGTGCACAAAGGGTGAGCTAGGCAGCTGGAGATCTTTGATAATCTACCCACAGAAATAAAAGTCTGGCAAATAAAAAGTGTTTTCGAATGTAGATTAAAGATGTTTCTCCTTTACACCTCTTATTATACCATGAGGAATTTTTTAGTATAAATAATTAGTCATTCTTAAAGAAAAAAAGAACTGTGAATGGCCAACATTTAGCCACATTTATATTAATTTTTTTGTTGTATGTAAGTGTTCTGTGTTTGTTCAGTTGGCATGTTCCACATCATAATGTGTATCATGAATCTGACCTATGGAACAAGTTACTAATTAAGGTAAATTAAACTACAGATGTAGCTCTTCATATTTCTCACACTGGCTCATGTCTTTCTGTGTGATAGGCTACAACACTATCTCAGTTCATTCTCAACTACTGCCTAGCTTGTATGTCTTCCAACTCCTAAACATAGCCTGGTTTTTCTATATACAAGTTGTAATATATCTCTTGCTCCCTGTATTTTATCCCTCCTACCTTCAATTTTTCAAAGGGCGTATCGCAGTCAACACTGGCAAATCTTTTCCTTAATCTTTAAATGCAATAAATGAGGTTTTGTCTTTCTTCAAGCTATCTTCGAGCAAAGTTGTAAGGTCAGTATTGGCTCGTATGTCATTACATTTCCCTCAAACCACACTGTTCTCCTCTGAGGTTTGCTTCTACTATTCTTTCTGTTCTTCTGTAATTCATTTGTGTCACTGTTTTCCAACTATGACATTAAAATAATGGTTTGATAATATTCACACCTGTCAAGCACCAGCTTGCTTTCGAACTGGGATTATGACACTCATCTTGAAGGCCGAAGATATTTCGTCTGTTTATATATCTTGCACCCCAGGTGGAATTTTAGTAACTCCACCAAATGTGCAAACAAAATATATGGACATATCAATATGTGTAACACTGCTCATGTCCAGCGGAGACCCTGCAGTGCAAGCACTGCCGATATTGCTGGCAGATCACACGAATTTCCATGTGGCAGCAGTTGCTGTATATGACTCGCTTCTACCAGTGATCTCCAGCCACCACAGGTGTTTACTGGAGTCCATTTAAATCTTTGTGCTTAGTACTTCGACTTGTGAACATGTGGTTCCCACTTTGTTTAGTATTATACTTAGTGAATGTATGCATAGCGACTACGTACTTTATTCATACATCAAGAACTATCTCATACTAATTTCTGTCTTGGCCCATATGAATTTCCACCAAGAACTGTTTTTTGTCATCAACTAATGGACAGTTTTCATTTGTTGCTACAGAAGTTTGAGTTCAGTGAATGCCATTGACCCTAAATTGAAGATTAAAATATTGGCAATGAGGAGGTTGCAGTTTTGGTCCACGAAGCACTGCTTTGGATGTTAAATTTCTTGAACTGTAGTAACAGCAGCTAAACCACAACCATGAATTGCTCAGGCTTTTCATTAAATCAACGTGGAATCAGTCACAGGCATTGCCAGCCATCCCAGCATTCTGGCCATTTAACAAGGCTCAAGAGCACTGGGAAGGACATCAAAAATGCCTCCTGGTGCGCTGTTTCAAGACAAATGGTATCAAATGAATAAATCACCAACAGGCATTTTTGCTGTCGAGGACTCCATGGTTATAATACGTAATTCGAAAGTTAGCCCATTTATCCAAACCATCTACATTGCCATTGTCTGAAATACTTTATTATTTGATCATTTTGTCAATGTACTGCAGGTGGTAGCAGTAAGACTAGTATCCTTACAATGCTCTAAGTCCAGTGCCAGTTACATATTCTGGATTGTGAGTTTGCAGTGGTTGAGTCAAAAATATAAATTCACTTGAGAGCATGGTAGATAATAAACAGAAAGTTTAATATGTGATGTAGTGATTCACTTAGACCCTGATAAGATGTCCACGCCCAAACCTTAAGACAGTCCAATCCCTTCCATCCTGAAATACTGGAAATGATATGTGAACTTGATGCAAATGGTGCAACAAACTTTCTCAGCAGACCTTTACACTGCACATGTGGCTTAGAGCAGTTGTGATATAATGCAGTAAATTCCCATCATAGACTCTCCATTGATAAAAAAGTTCCACTCAGCAGCAGCCACCTGGCCATGTTTTCAGCAGTCTCAGGCTAGTACCAGGTGCCGTTCATGGCAACATGATGATACACTTTGTTCCCAAGTTACCAGGATTATTTTTCCTTGCACCCCAGATGGTCCATATTATGAGGGTGCATGTTATAAGTATTTATGTAGAGGTAATTCTGCAGAATGCTTTTAGCTTGGCAGGAACTAGGCATCAACCACATCTGATTCAGACTAATAACATTTCAGACGGTAATCGCATGTAGTTTCTGTGTCAAATTTTGTTACATGCAACAGTGCAAGACATTCCAGTGACAGCGTATCTCAAATGTTGCCATTTTTGGTTGAGGTGGCTCCTATGGTTAGGAACATTTTTTGGCTTTGACATATATTCCACCTTTGGATTTTCATTGGCAACGGCCTTGCCACAGTGGATACACCGGTTCCCGTGAGATCACCGAAGTTAAGCGCTGTCGGGCGTGGCCGGCGCTTGGATGGGTCACCATCCCGCCGCCACGTGCTGTTGCCATTTTTCGGGGTGCACTCAGCCTCGTGATGCCAATTGAGGAGCTACTCGACCGAATAGTAGCGGCTCCGGTCAAAGAAAACCGTCTTAACGACCGGGAGAGCGGTGTGCTGACCCCATGCCCCTCCTATCCGCATCCTCACCTGAGGATGATACGGCGGTCGGATGGTCCCGATGGGCCGCTTGCGGCCTGTAGACGGAGTTAGTTTAGTTTAGTTAGTTTTGGATTTTCATTAAATCATGAAGTGGACTCTACTGGCTCGTTGGTACGCTGCACCACAACAGATACAGTTTGAATGCAGTTTTTGCCACTGTTTGAATCTGGTTTGGGGAAAGCGGTTGACTTTCAGGTCCACATTGTCTTAAAACTAGCAGCAAGTCCATCAAAGACGACGTTAAGGCTGAACTAGACAGAAAGAACAACAACAAATTTGGACCCCTATTTCCTACAGTCTATGGACTTTCTCATTAAAGGTTGTTGGGAAATGGGGGTTTCCTGTGGCTATGTGGAGTGTTTAAGCAAACTATTAATGCTCAAGTACTTTGCAATGCTTTGATTCTTCTTCCTTTCCTTCTCCAGATAAAACTGAAAAACTTTTTCAAAGATTGATCTTGCAGAGGCGTATTTTCAGTTGCAAGTTCATGAGGACTCAAGGAAGTGTTTGGTCTTGAAACTACCTTTCAGATGGTCTTTGGCTTGGCTAGCCCCCCTGCCACATTCCTGATCTTTATTGAATCTCATACTAACTGGAGGCATGCATAGTGACTATGTTTGTTTTGACTTTATTCACAGTTAATCATGAGCTCTCTCATACTCTTTCTATCTTGGCTCTTATGAACTTCCACCAAGAACTATCACTGTTTGATTTTGTGGATTAATAGACAATTTCTGTTTGTTGCTAAAGAAGTTTAGCTGTGTTCAATAAGCAGTTCTAGTCCTAAAATGAGGGTTAAAATAGGAATAGTTTTGTAACGACTGGCTCTCCCAATGATCTAAATAATTTTGTCCTTAAGGTGCTAAAAATTTTCAAGTCATTTCTCACATATTTTTCATGCTCTAGTAAGCATTAATATCTTTCCTGTGAGCAGAAGGGCAGTGATGATAGGTCCTCTCCTCCCACTAGATGTCTCTATTACACATATTTCAGAATCAGGTGACCATTTCTTAGCTAGGAGTGCTTGTTTTTAAAAAGACAGTTTCATGAATGGAACAGTTTCCAGTTGCAAACATAACAAAACAGCATGCTAAGTTTTTAGCACAACCAACTTTTATGACTATGATCACACATAAACCCAATTTTTCAAAGACTGCATCATCATCTGATTGAAGTTAAGCAACACATGTGAGAATCAACTAAAATAACGTTGGTTTATTTTTTTGTTTACAAAGTAATACAATAAATACCTTAAGAGGAGGTCCTGGCCAAGACAAATTAAAAATGGATTTTTTCACATAATTTGCATCCCAGGAGTGTGTAGATTATGCCTGCAAAAGGATTTATTAATTGTGCAACTATCTTAGAAATTACAGTGTGCTGAATGGAACCATGTTCTGAGTGATATATAAGTAGCTGTATGTGCTCAAAGAATTAGTTCAAGGAAAGATTTGATCAGTACATCAATTTTTGTCCAATGAAGATTTGCTTAAAAGCTGCATTAATGCCAATATGCAAAATGACAAAAGAGGTTCAACGCATGCATTTGGAAGCTGGTACCAAAACATCTTCATTGTGAGACAATAAACTGTTAAAATAGCAGCATAAATAGCTGCAGATATATTCAGCGAAGGTTATTCATCTAGTCTGAAGACCATGAATGTGTTAGGAATCATCATAGGAATGTACAGCTAAAACTTTGTGGAGTAACCTGATAGAAAATGCATGGCCACCATGGAGCAAGGAATGTCTCAGAAAAGACAATTAAATTTAGGGAGCCTTGGCAAGAGCTTTTTTGCTACTTGAATTTTAAATATTTTTTCAAACATCTGAACTTAGAAAAACATGCCAAGAAATTGACATGATTTTCAAATATTTGATTTACCCCACACATCCCTCCCCCGGTATTTTCCAAACCCCTAAATTCATTTTAATTTAAGAATCTTCTATTTTTATGGGTTTCAGAAATAGCCACAAGTCTATGCAATGCTTCGCACCAACCAGGATGCGCAGCAAGGTACATACTTTGACAAGGGCTGCATTTACCATTTTTAATTTTTTAACAGATAAAGGGACGTTTTTCACACACAAATTTATGTATAATAACATTTTAATAAAAACAATACTTGTATGAAAAAATTCTAAGCTTCTCCCATTTTTCGTGCCTCAACCAGAACCTCCCCTTAAAGAAAATGATAAAAATCAAAATGATAGTGGTTCAGCACTCACTCAACTCAATGGAGACTTTTGCCTGTTCCCTTGAACGAAAATCAACTGACAGGTTAACAGTTTGAGAGCACGAACAGACAATACAAAAATTGCTGGAGGCACTAATCTGTGCGTCCGCAGCTTGTGGTCTAGTGGCTAGCATTGCTGCCTCTGGATCACGGGGTCCCAGGTTCGATTCCTGGCTGGGCTGGGGATTTTCTCTACCCAGGGACTGGGTGTTTGTATTGTCCTCAACATTTCATCATCATCATCATTCGTGACTGTGGTTAGATTGGACTGTGTACAAAAATGGGGCTGTGTGTGTGGAAAAAAAAAAAAAAAAAAAAGGACTTTGTACAGTCGCTGATGACTGCACAGTTGAGCACCCCACAAACCAAACATCATCATCATCGTCATACTAACCTGTGCAACTTTGGATGAGTTTAAAAATTGTTTCCAACAAAGAATGAAACATCGAGAGAAGTGAATTAGGTTTTTTGGACACTACTTTGAAAGTGACACAATTTTATAAACTTGTAGTGAAATACAAAATGTGTATTTGAATAGTTAGATACAGCATGTCATGCTGGAAGCTAGTCCAGTTTTGAAATATGCTGTGCACCTACTTTCACCAAGAGCTGCCATCCAATGATATTTTGGGTATGTTGGATGCCTTTCCATGAATAGTGCTAGACAATGATAACTGCTCTAATCCAAACTGCAATATGGCCATAACTCTGTAATTCATAATTGTACTCAGCAATATTCTCTACAGCTTAGTAACATGGGAGGTATCTGCCCCCTCTCTGACGCCACATACAAGCAAACTTCATTTCTGGCACACTCCAAGTCACACACACACTCTCTCTCTCACTCTTTTTGCATAGAGGCAACTTCTGATGTGATGCACACTGTATCTATTTCTGGAGCCTGCCCTATTTGATTCCTTTCCAAATTAAGTTACAGCAGGTCTTGTAGGATCCCTCTTTCTGCTACAGCGATAGATTTGTCATATTTACGTTCCTTCCTTCCTTGGTCCCTGGTGTCCTTTAACCAGCTAATGCCTGGACAGGACAGATATGGTACTTCTCTTATATTATGGAGAAGCAACCACCCCCAAATATAGACTATTATTACGATAGGGTCGCCACTCCCAAAGGCATCTTTTTTAAAGCTACTGACCGCCCCCCCCCCCCCTCCTCACAAGGAGGAATCTGTGTGCCCCTTCTGTTTAGGCCTAGTATAACTACATGGTCTAAGTAACACAGTATGACAGAATGTTTCAATGTTTATCTGAGGCAGGACATGGGTACCAGACTTGTATTCCCCAAGGTTCATGTGGAAAACCACCTAAAACCACATCTATGTGGGCAGGCACATCAGCCCGCATAATCATGAGTGAGATTTGAACTGGGGCTGGTGTGCCTCCACGTTTCAGAAGTGGCCGCTTTAATGCGTTTAGCTGTCAGGGTGGGTGAATTTAGCTTATAAAATGAACAAGTATTCCAAGCAGTTTCATGATTGTCACAAATCAACATAAGTATTATGGCTAATACTACCACTAGCCACTGTGTATTTTGTATATGTTATTACTGTACAGATAGATATCAGAACAGTGGTATGAGAACACATTGGCTCTGTCAACTTCTTCTTCATATTCTTTGGCTTGTCATTACTAGTATCTTCTATGGAAGTATGATAAGCATGTGATTGTAATCTCATCTACAGCTAAATAATCTAGATACATTCCACATCTAGGATACTCATTGCTGTACACATCTATCAAGTTTACATAAAATAATAAATCCTGTACTCCCCTCTTCAACTAAGAGAGAAAAAGCTCTAAATAGGCATACTGATAATTTCTCTCAGAATACACAGCATCTATAACAAACCTCTGATGAATAATTGCCTGTAATACTGAATAGCAAAAATTCACTGTTCACCTGGAACATTCCTTGCAGAATTAGAACTCAAAATCTTATTTCACAAACAAGAATCTCACTAAACTATAGTGTTAGTGAAATAATTCAGCAGCATACAAGAAATTTTTAAAACATACTTAACACATTGTATGAAAAAACTTTTAGCACAGTCAGGCATCTATGTTTGGTTGTAAAAGGCCAAAATAAAAACTGAATTTAGTTTGTCTACAAGATCAACAGCTCTGCACGACACAGAGACATAATTGGAAGAAGAACTGGCAGGAGATAGGTAAACAATTTAAATAATGGAACATAACTCTGGGAAAGCACCATTAAAGTGGAACATAACTTGTACGTGTACAACTCAAAAGGTTTAAACAAAACACCAAATACTATCTCGTACAGATTAAACAAGCAGGTTGATACAGGATACACTATAAATACCTGAGCACTGAATCAAACCATAATACTATGCTGATCCTTTTCAATTTGAGCAAGGGAAAGGAACTTTCCAGGATAAAGAGTCACTGTAATTCCAGTGGTATCCATCAACAGTTTGCACAACATTTAAAACAGTTAGTTTAACAGTGGACACCACAATATGAACTATCATATGTTGGAAAAAAGTGAGTAAACATGGTTATGGATGCAATCATACCTCACAGTTTGTCATTTCCTTCAAGTGCAAACTACACTTCTTTTGCTATTATTATAAACAGTCTTTACTTATTTCACATGCACTTTCACTATGAAATAAGCAGTTTGAAATGCAACAAAAATAGAAAGCAGCTTTGCAATAAATGATATGACACAGGAAGCTACTTTTCTTCTGTATTTCACTTATGAGGGTTGCATTAGCTGTGAGGAAATAAGAACTACAATGTTCTCTTTTTAAGCTGTCCCATGTGTTGTGGGGTACCACTGTCTAACCCTGATGTAACTTACAGTAGTTTTAAGCAAACCATCCTATAAAAATCTTCTCAGAAAGTTTCTAGAACCAATTTTAAGTGATGAATCTAGATACATATTACATACCCCTACGTATTCCTCCCACTGGGACCACGAAGACAGGATTAAATTAATTGGAGTATACACAGAGGCATTCAAGCAGTCATTCTTCCCGCGATCCATAAGTAAATAGAACAGGACAAAGTCCTATTAATTGGTACAATGTGACATTCCCTCAGCTGTGCACTTCACGGTGGTTTGCAAAGTGTAGATGTAGATAAAGAATAAAGTTGAGCAGGCAGAGTCGACATCTAATGAAGAAGAACATGACACGAAAGTTATGTCACCTACACAAGTGCTTGCTTCTTCCAATTGTCAGATTCAAAACAATTACATATTCTATGTCGTGAGTCAAAGATTAGAGTTTAATGTTCCATAGTCAACACAGACAACAGAGTCAGAAGTCTCCTGAAACAGTAAGATTATGTGCATGATCATCCAAATACTAGTCTCAAATAATTTAGAGAAAATATAGCAAATATGAATCAGAAAGGAGTGACAAGAATTGGATCTACATTCCATCTGAATTTAAGTCCACTGTCTTAAATACAAGACTACCCTGTGGCTCAGGCTGCGGTTGTAGGCCCCTAATGCATTCTGCTCTAATGACATACATGTAACTATGATAAATATTACAGATTAATACCACAAGAAGAAAACTCCCATTGTTTATTGTAAACTGGATGCATTTTCCATGGATAATGAAGTAAATATTGATGATATACAACTCTTCCAACATTCATGCCCCCACCAATTCTTTGTGTTTTCAATAATTTTATTCCAGAATATAAGAAAATGTTTGCGAAAGGAACACTGGTCAAATTTTGATGCGCTCATTACAGAAGAAAGGCATCAAACATAACAATGCAAGTACCAGTACAGTACCCTCAAAATAAGCCAGCTTTCACAACACACAAGTGATCTCTATCACAATGAGCTACTATGCCACAATCATATGGCAAAACCAAACTTCTAACACTGGTTTTGGAAAATAAATAAAACTAAAAGAAAAAGTTTCACATTATTCTGACAAAAAAAAAAAAAAAAAAAAAAAATTACAACTTGTCCACTTAGCAGCAGCTGAAAACAAGCGTTATAGAACCATCACATATTTTGGCAGGCAGCCATACAAAAATATAAAAAAAGAATAATAACAGCTTTAAATGCAGAAACATTCCTTTCTTACATGCAGCTGTGTTCATGTGAGACCTGTAAAAGTTTAAACCTGTATCAGTGGTGTGTCTTCATTGTCACTTTTCTTCTGGAGCCATTTCTGAAGACCTGGGAACCTCTGGCAGTGTAAGCATACCCAGCGATGAAAATACACAGCCCGGTTCTCAGAATACAGTTGTAGAAGTTCTTTCTTGGTGCTAGGAACTTTCAGCACAGTTGCTTCAACTTCAAATACAGGTAACACAAACACATACCTTTTCAACTGAAGTTCAGGTTTTGTTGCATGTGGGCTAACATTATCGAAATGCTGCTTAAATTTCTTGAACATAGACAAGAAAGCTGGTACCAAGTTTGAGCTTGGTAAGAGTTCTACATCTGACACCAATACGTGAGTGGTTTTTGCTGCAATTCGCGCTACATTACGGGCCGTATTTACAGGATATGTTAACTTTTGCTGATGTCGAAAGGTCTCAAATCTTCCATTCAGTAAGTTTAGTGGGGCGGAACAGTTTGAAAAATCTAGGTCTTCGAGCAGTTTACTGCCAACTACTGAATAACGGGATTCCATGGGAAAATATTTGTAATGTACAATCAAATGTATTGTCACGCGTGACATTTCGGGGAGGCATCTGCACATGTGATACAGAACACTCAAACTTACGAACAAATCTGTGCCTGGTGCGAACACGGCTACACTCACTGGGCCGTCCCACCGATTCACTATTTCAGCAATGTGGTAAAGAAATTCTGGTGTTGCATGTGTACAATATGTCACACCTACAGTGTTGTCTTCAAATCGGCCTTCTATGAGATTGTACACTACTCGGTAAGGTCCATTGTTTCCTAGCTGTGGTGTTGCCTCGAGAAACAATTCTGTCATGTTCCAAACGTCCGGAAACTTGTAATTGAAGTTGCAATAGCTTTCATTCTTCGGTACCTCACTGTTTAAGAAACTTGCAGGTATGAAAACGGGCTTCCTATGGCTTTCAGGGGATGGTGAAGACAATGCATTTTGACTATCTCCATATTTCCGCAGCGGTTTCTTCTGTTCTGTAAAATGACTGTTAAGCAAAAAAGCCCTGACTGGAAAAAGTGCTTCTTTGATAACAAGGCCAAATACGGCAGTTATTATTATTGACACTGCTATTTTAGACCTTAAATATTTAGCAAGGCGACATCTCATATTATTGGACAACAAAGCGAAACTTCCGATGTATATTCAGTGCCTTTACATCCTGTCATTTGTTATCGCGTCTACTTGCTGCTCTTACAAGTATTTGCACTCTCCATACAATATTTTATAAGCATTAATCATAATTATTAAACGTACTTGTTAATCAAAATTTTCTTCCGTAACGCCTTAACGTAGTTACCCACTTCCCGCATGCAGTCATTGATCGAACCAATTTCGTTTTGCCCTCCATGGGTATTATACCAACTGCTTTATTCATTAAATATATTATTGTTATAGCTCTTAAGAAAGCAAAAATGTTGAAAGCAGATTTTTTTTCTTTTTTGCAGTACATAACATCTCACTTAAGTGTTGGTTTAATTATTTTAGGTTTTCCAAAATATAATTACGACTTTGAAAAGGATTATAGGTTGTAATTAACAAGTTCATATCTGATCGTTCAAAATACCAAACAAAATTAGTATTTTATGAAGTAATACGTCGTACTCGCGTGGCAGAAACATCTGTCATCTTGTAATGGAACACTAACATTGTTACTGCGGATTTAGGGTCTTTGACTGTGTAATCTTGACTGCAAGATAATGAACATCTGTCAGAGGATGTGTTATAGATAACAGACTACAATCCAATCTCCTGTCATTCCCAAATCTCCAGTTCAACCAACACACCAAGATGCCGCTCAAGGTTTATTTCGTTTTATTAGTAGTTGGCCATAAAAATGCATCTTCTTTTTTACTGTTGCTTAATTTTTTTGAACAGGTTCATGAGTTTACTGTCGATATGGCATGCGGCGGCTGTGCATCTGCAGTCGAAAAAGTTCTGGGAAAATTGAAGGGTAATGTATTGAATATTTTTCCCACTTTTACGACCCTTTTACGAAAAAAATTAATTTGTTCAGTTTCAAATTTATGTACCTTATTCTATGTCGATGGCCTCTCTTTCGTTGTTGTATTGTGTTGTGAGTTTAGTGCGCAACAAAGTCTGACGTGCATTAGTGGTTCCTATAATTGCAGCGAATATGCACACGATAACGTAAGAAGAATGAATTTATTGTCTACCAGGTATCACATAACAAGCCAATGGATTTCCCAATAGCTTCGTCATTTATGTACAATAAAGAATTGACATGTTTACACATTTATTTTGTCGTTTTTATCCTTTTTATTTTTTCTTGGTTTCTGTAGATTTCTACCTAACAACTTATCATTGATGTCAATCGAGTAATATTCTAGGCAATACAAGTTAACGAGATTTTCATGTTGCTTGTATGCTTTTGATCAAATTTGCACCGAATAATCCATAGCAACTCGAAAAAAAAAAAATTTTAGCGTTATCTTACTGTATTTAAGAAAGTGATCGTAGTTAAGGATTTTGTTGTTAAAAAAGAGTGAATTATAATGCGATAAGAAAGTCACTAAGAAGTTCTGTTTACGCAAAATGATGAGGTAAACAGTGTGAAGAAGTTATCAATCAGACACTATTTTTATCATAGTAATACAGGTGTAGGACAGGGAGAGGACCACTACTGGTTTTGAGATCTTCTCACTTTCAATTTCTTTCTTTCTGCTGGTCCAAGGTGTGCTTACCTTGAATTTTTTAACCACTTTGCTAACTTTCCACTTCTGTACTTTGTTGTTGAATGTTTATCTATCTTGTAGAGACCTGTATAAGTGTTATGCCAGCATTCTTCAGGTCTTTTCTGACTTCAGTGATCCACTTCATGTTCTAAATACTTTCTATGTTCTCCAAGATATATTTGTCAGGTGTCCTGCAATCTCTGGATATGCCAGTAAAATTACTGTCAACTTTTCTTCATGTCATGAACTGTGTTAGATATTTGTTCAGTCTCTTGTCCATTCTACAATATGTAGCCTTCTGCCATCATGTTGACCCTAGGGTTTTGGTGATGATTCTTCTCTGTAGTGCACCTTTCTGATGCAGGACCAATGTTTCTGATTTGTATGAAGTTTCTGGCTTGATGAAGTTGTGATATAGCATTTTTGTGTTATGTGATAGGCATGACTTACTGTAGAGGTTTCCAGTCTTAGCAAATGCTCAAATCATCTTTTGATTTCTTTGTTTGTGAGCCTCTTTCTGTATCCCATTTGTCTGTATCAGCTGCACCAAGTTTATGAATTTTTTGACTCGTGATCTCACCATATTTTGTAATAGTCTACCTGTAATCTTTTTTGCTGCATCTTTTTGATTTGACACTTATTCTGTTTCTTCGTTGGAGATCTGTAGTCCAACCTTTTCAGTCTCACCTTTCGTTATCTCAGTTTGCTTTATTGCTGTTTCTGTGTTATCTGTGACTATTGCCAGATCATCATCGAATGCCATAGAGCTAATATCTAATCTTTCGTTTCTCCTTACAAGCCTGATTGATTTATAAAGTCCTTGTATCTTCAGTTCTTTTCAACATTCCCTGAAAACTTTGTCTAATAGTATGTTGAACAATAATGATAAAATACCATCACCCTGTGGGACTCGGGTAACTCTCCTCATGAATTTAATTTTGGTTTTGATGTTTATTAGTGTCTACCCATAGTGTTAACTGTCTTCTCATTGAGGCCAGGCTCTCCCACTTCTTAGGCCAGGCTCTCCCAGTTCTTGGATCAGTGATAGGCTATCTATAGGGTCATACGCCATTTTGAAATCCATGAAGATACACATGGTCTATTTGCTTGTTGTCGCTTGGTATCTCAGGACTGTTTGTAAGTTGAAAATCTGTTCAGCATAGGATTTTACTGGTCTG
This sequence comes from Schistocerca nitens, assembly GCF_023898315.1. Taxonomy (NCBI): domain Eukaryota; kingdom Metazoa; phylum Arthropoda; class Insecta; order Orthoptera; family Acrididae; genus Schistocerca; species Schistocerca nitens. The sequence goes on along the minus strand of NC_064617.1, from coordinate 425,407,703 downwards.
TAGCCTGCTAGGTATTCTCCATCTTGTCTTCCTGTTGGAACTGTATCCTGTCTAGTAGGCTCTGTGATAGATAATTTTCTGCATGTGTGAATAACACAACAGCAAATATGTTACAGGAAATATTGAAGGTTTCCTCCCTGGCTGTTTTTCACAGGAATTCATTTTATTAGATCTTACATGAATGGCCAATTTCAGCCTTACAGTCCATTTTTCAAGCACAGGAGGTTGTGGCGGCAGCACCGTGTCAGTGCATTGCACAGTCATCCTGTTCTTAAATGGCAGATGAAGCTGTTATGAAAGTGAGCACATAGCGTGCAAGCATCAGAATTAAAGCCAGAAGGCTTCCTGCAGGTAATAATAGTCATCTTTGTAACAAATGCCATGTCGTAGACATGTATGTGCTATAATATGGCATTAGCTATAAAGATGACTATTACTGCACACAATAAATTTTCTCCTTTTAATTCTACCTCTCGCACACTACATGCTCGCTTTCAGAACAGCTATATCTACTGTTTAATAACAGGATTATTGTGCAACCTATCAACACCTATTGTGCTTGAAAATGGCCTGTAAGGCAAAAATTGGCCAATCCTTCAAGATATAATAGATTGAATACATGTGAAAAACAGCCGAGGTGGAAAACTTCAGAATGCTCTTCCACTGTGATAGAATGTTGTATGTGACTGATAGTACAGATATCCCTCTGTAATTGTTAGCATTGGTCCTGCCCCCTTTGTACACAAAATTTCTGATTTTCTGGTACTACTACCATCTCCCATATGTTTTGTATGATATTTGTTATTTCTCTGTTGATCATAATCATCATCATCATCATCATCATCATCATCATCGTCATCATTAATTCCCCCTTAAGGAGAGTGCTAAACACAATCAATTTTCATGGCCTTTTTTTCTGTCTCTTTCCTTTTTCTTCCCAAAAACCTCTCTTATATTCACTGCGTTTCTTCTGTCCACTTTTTTCATGTTTGCTTTTCACTGCGCATTTGCTGAAATTTCTGTTATTTGATTTGTTTTCTCTGTATTTTTCCCTTTGTTGTTGTTGTTTCCTCTGTTGTGTGGATCCAAGAGCCTTCAGTCTGGCTATTACAGAAGCAAATAAGGTGACACATTAAATTTTGAAACTTGCTGCACATGCGTACTCCTTTACCCCTCTGCTGAACAGCTATACCTCTTCTTTTCTTTCTTTGTTTAGTCCATAGATATCAGTTCTCTATTTAGTCCACAGATATGACATGTAGGAATGGTTGGACATTTGCAGAAGTTTCACTGCCATCTGCTCTCATTTTTGTACTATTGTTTCTCTATAGTGCATGCGTGGAAGAAATAGATGCCTTTAGAATCTTTTGCAGATACATACTCGCAGAACTTACAGAGCAGCAAGTCACATATTAAATAACACTTTTTCTTTTTTCATTCAATAATGCATTTTCTTGTACCATATCCTACTTAAATTTACGTAACAGCTCCCTATCCTTCTTCAAGTAGCCAAATTGAATCTTGTAAGCTCTCTTTTTTTAATTTTTTTCCTTTTAAATTTAATTAATGAGCTTGGGATGACAGTAAATCCAAACAGGCTCATTGTGAGTCACAAAACAATATTAAAAATGCTATATTGAATTCAGAATCCTCATGCTTAAATGTAGTTTGCTACTTGACTATTTGCTATGAGATTCATAGTCATGCCCTTACTTGCCACTACAAACAAAATGAATTAGATATTTAAATTGTGTCATTTCCTTTGTTGATTTATGTGTGGACATTGAATCTCACTGAATACAGGTGTTCAACTTTACTCCAAAAATAGTTCTTGATTTTAAAATATTTCCCATCTTCATGTATATTTAACACTTAACAGAGCAGCAATAGAACAATTTTTATAAATGAAAAAAATTCTAAGAAATTTGATTCACTCTTGCCCAGCATTTCATTTGCTGTCACTTTTTGTTGCATCAAATTCATGAAAGTTGTACTGGACAGATAATTTTGATTCACTGGGTTGCCACAATTGTGATAAAAAAAGTCTCAACATTCTGTAATATATATCTTTTAGTTAGTGTTCCACTTTAAAATTCTTGAATGCTTATCACTTATTTTTATCCGATGCTGAAGGCAGCGGAGTGGACACATCTTATCCGGGTATTGTAATTTGGTAGACACAGTGAGAGGGACAATAGGGTACTGAGGGAGGCAATAGGGTACTTTTGCTTCAGTTCATCGTTCATTATTGTTCATTGATAACAGCCCCAAAAGACTACATACTCTTTCAGCTTGCTTGAGTTCATCATCATTATTGTTCGTTGATAAAAGCCACAAAAGAATACATACCCTTTCAAGTTGCTACCATCACTGTTGATTTTCCACTCACCAGAAATTAAAAGCTCATTTGTCTTTTCCATTTGCTCTTTCAATATAATTTTGGTCTGTCAGTTGCTTTTACAGTGCTGAGCATATTACTGTTGTTTATTTTTGCCACATGGCCATCTAATTGGATTTGTTTGCTCCTCAATATATTTGTTGTCTGCTGACCTCCCATCCTGCCACATATCTCTTCGTTATGTGTTGACCCCGTACTTCTCTATGAACCAATCTAGAACTAAATCGAATGCACTGGACAGTGTGTATTATCCAGTCTCAGAACTGGATTTCACTTCAAAATTCTGATACCCCTGCATCATTCAGCACTGCTGTAGGCTGTGATGGTGCATGCTCTCAGTGAGCGGGATGTACATATTCGTTTCGTATTCACAGTATTTTTTGCACAGTTGTCTAATTGGAAATATATTGTCCTCTGCAGTTACCTGCATATTAATCCCCCGTATTGTTTTAGCAAGTTTTTTTTTTCTGTTGCCTAACACTAATGTGGAGAATATTCTAGTAAGAATATTGTATGAAGTAGATATTTGTACTTACTATTTTAGTAAGAATATTGTATGAAGTAGATATTTGTACATCTTGCAAAAGCCTTTTTAAGGCTCTTGAAATTCTTGTGGATTTTGCAATACCTTTACTCCATAATGGTTTCTGTTACTGATATTAAAAATAAGTTTTAAGTGAACTGTGATATACACAATTAGAGAACAGGACACAAAAATAGTTTTCATGTCGCCATTGCTTCCTTGTTCAGGGTTATGTACTCCAGTGGTACGATATTCAGCAAACTCCTGTCTGCATTAAGCAAGAAATATGGAATCTCTACCAGCTCAAAAGAAAATTAAAAACTTGTCTTGTTAGCCACTCTTTCTACTAATCATCTGAATATAAAACTTTAAAATTGTAAGCCTGATTTAGGTCTTTACATGCTCTATTTCAAACACTTTCCAATCCTAAATAAAGAAGATTTTCCAGGCATAAAAACAATTGTAAATTAAAAAATCAGGTTAAGTGTAAAATTGTCAAACTGTTATCTTTAAGACTCCAGTTACATTTTGTGTGTGTGTGTGTGTGTGTGTGTGTGTGTGTGTGTGTGTGTGTGTGTGTGTGTGTGTGTGTGTTGCCCAGGAGATCAGGGGAAAAAGCTCATTCAGCTTTACAACTGATGGAAAAATTTTACTTTTTGTAAATCCAACACCTATAACTTCTTTGTTTTTTGAGAAATTGTCATCTAGTGGAAATTTTTCTTGGATGTAACTACCAGAATTGACTGCATGAGATATCTTCATAAAATTTTACAACATATTTTTCAGACTTGGTATGGTAAATGTAGCTTTTAACGTCGCACCGGTGATAATATCTTCATTGCCCTTCTGTTTTTTTTTAAATTTCAGTTCCATGCAGACAGCCAGAAGTAGGTACTGCAGAAAGTTTGATAAATCTCACACTGAAATCTGTAAATAAGATTTTAGTATGCTATGAAGTTTATGAATTACTAGCTCTTGTTTCTGAAGGAACACTTTCGGTTTGGTAAACAATGAAAGATTATTATATAGTTTGGTAACTGGGTCATTTAGAATAGGGTGCACTCCATTTAAGTAAGAGTTGTTCATATAGTTTTTGAAGCTTCCTCACTGAAAAATTTACCAGAGATTCCCACTATTTGATTAGAGAAAAGAGAGCAATCTTGTACATACATACATACTTCAATATTTTGTACGGTTTAGGAACATACACAGGGTGTTTGGAAATTCCCGTTACAAATTTCCAGGGCTTGAGAGGTGAGTGATTACATAATATTTTGAATAGGAACCTATGTCCAGAAATGTAACATTTACGTTCTACGATGGTTTCAGTTCAGAATGTGTAACTCATCCACTTCAGCTGGAGGAATTGAATTAGGCATGAAATACTACAATTATTTAGTAACAATTCTAAAGTAAACACAACGAAACACCCATTTATCACTTACGCACATTTGTCTGTGTTAACACTTAATCATTAAGTGTTTACATTATTCCAAAACAAAAAAGAACACACCATACTGCATGTACAGAACAGTACTTACGCACTACAAAAGCGGATCGATGTGGCAACCACCAGCATTGTTACAGATTTTGTACCTACGAAGCATGTTCTGGTACACATTCTCATCCCTCCTGATATCTCTTCAGTTTCTTGTGTAGTGCCCAGAATTCGTGCCAGCTGATCTTCCTCTGTCTCTACAAGAGGACCTTAAATTAAACTTTGCATGTGACCTCATAAGAAGTCTATAGGAGTTAAATCCGGCAATCGCGATGATCATACGGTTAAACACCTTTGGCCTATCCATCTTTTCATCATATTATCTGTTGGAATGTCTCCAGACAGCACGTGAAAAATGAAGTGGTACCCCATCATGCTAAAACCACATTTCCTGACTGACATTCAGTGGCACAGCTTGCAAGAATGGGTCCAATACTTTGGTAAGAACATAAAGTGTGTGGGACAAATTAGCTTGAGTGGGAGGAGGTATGGCCAAATCGCATGACTGTCCAGAATATGTGCCTACATGTTAATACCAAACAGATGCTGTAATACCTATGAACATGCATGGTATAAGGCTTTCCATCTGCCATATTGCATACCAGGACAAGCAATTCTGAGACTTTCCTCTTTCCCTCAGCAGATGTGGACACATTACCCATCAGAATTGAAAACGTCTTAGAATGGAAACACTATGTTTCTGGACATTCATTCCTATTCAAGATATTAAGGAATCATCACTCTTTTCTACAAGTCTTACAAGTTTGTAATGGGAATTTCCGAACATGCTTTATATTTTGCCAGAGTTTGAAAGTAAACTGTCTTTTCGAACTTTTTTTTTTTTTGCAAAAGTAGGAAAGTTCAATTACAATTTGATGCTCTTTGCACCTGTTTGTGTGGCTAAATAATGCAAGTGGCAGGAAGAATTTCGTATTCTTATGTGTGGTTAAACTTTCTTCAAAAAGGCAACAATTCCTGTTATATGTCTCACCATTGTATTTAGATTATCACATGCAAGTGAAATGCAGTTTTTGCAGTAAATTTCTTTTCATAACAGCCCCCCAACTCAGGAGATTGAAAAGTCACCTGGTTGGAAAAATCGCAAAAGCTTACAGACGAATGCCTTGAACCTTGTGCCGTCACTTGGCTCGAAAGCAGCTTTATTCTTAACCTTTAAGCTGAAAGGTGCAGAACAAAATTTTCAGTGTCACCCAGTATAACTTATTGTAAATTCATGGTGACAAAATTATTCCTAGACAGATTTCTACGTGCTCAGGAAGAAAATAATTCCAATTAAGGTGATAAATCCGTAACAATTATGGTCAGTCCATAATAGTTGGCAGCCATGTTGTTATGAAGCTGTATAGTAAGTAATAATGTACTGTAAATTGATCTGAGCATTGATAGTTTTAAAAATATTTTCTTTGAGAAATACCGTTGTAATCAAGTAACTATTTAGCTGCTATTAGCAAATGAACTATGGATATACAGGGTGTTACAAAAAGGTACGGCCAAACTTTCAGGTAACATTCCTCACACACAAATAAAGAAAATATGTTATGTGTCCGGAAACGCTTAATTTCCATATTAGAGCTCATTTTAGTTTCGTCAGTATGTACTGTACTTCCTCGATTCACCACCAGTTAGCCCAGTTGAAGGAAGGTAATGTTGACTTTGGTGCTTGTGTTGACATGCGACTCATTGCTATACAGTACTAGCATCAAGCACATCAGTACGTAGCATCAACAGGTTCGTGTTCATCACGAACGTGGTTTTGCAGTCAGTGCAATGTTTACAAATGCGGAGTTGGCAGATACCCATTTGATGTATGGATTAGCACGGGGCAATAGCCGTGGCGCAGTACGTTTGTATCGAGACAGATTTCCAGAACGAAGGCGTCCCAACAGGAAGACGTTCGAAGCAATTGAACGGCATCTTAGGGAGCACGGAACATTCCAGCCTATGACTCGCGACTGGGGAAGACCTGGAACGACGAGGACACCTGGAATGGACGAGGCAATTCTTCGTGCAGTTGACGATAACCCTAATGTCAGCGTCAGAGAAGTTCCTGCTGTACAAGGTAATGTTCACCACGTCACTGTATGGAGAGTGCTATGGGAGAACCAGTTGTTTCCGTACCATGTACAGCGTGTGCAGGCACTATCAGCAGCTGATTGGCCTCCACGGGTACACTTCTGCGAATGGTTCATCCAACAATGTATCAATCCTCATTTCAGTGCAAATGTTCTCATTACTGATGAGGCTTCATTCCAACGTGATAAAATTGTAAATTTTCACACTCAACATGTGTGGGCTGATGAGAATCCGCACGCAATTGTGCAATCACGTCATCAACACAGATTTTCTGTGAACGTTTGGGAAGGCATTGTTGGTAATGTCTTAATTGGGCCCCATGTTCTTCCACCTACGCTCAATGGAACACGTTATCATGATTTCATACGGGATACTCTACCTGTGCTGCTAGAACATGTGCCTTTACAGGTACGACACAAGATGCGGTTTATGCACGATGGAGCTCCTGCACATTTCAGTCGAAGTGTTCGTACGCTTGTCAACAACAGATTCGGTGACCGATGGATTGGAAGAGGCGGACCAATTCCATGGCCTCCACACTTTCCTGACCTCAACCCTCTTGACTTTCATTTATGGGGGGCATTGAAATATCTTGTCTACGCAACCCCGGTACCAAATGTAGAGACTCTTCGTGCTCATATTGTGGACGGCTGTGATACAATATGCCATTCTCCAGGGCTGCATCAGCGCATCAGGGATTCCATGCGACGGAGGGTGGATGCATGTATACTCGCTATCGGAGGACATTTTGAACATTTCATGCAACATAGTGTTTGAAGTCACGCTGGTACGTTCTGTTGCTGTGTGTTTCCATTCCATGATTAATGTGATTTGAAGAGAAGTAATAAAATGAGCTCTAACATGGAAAGTAAGCGTTTCCGGACACATGTCCACATAACATATTTTCTTTCTTTGTGTGTGAGGAATGTTTCCTGAAAGTTTGGCCATACCTTTTTGTAACACCCTGTATAATGAAACTAAGGAGGCAGCAGCTTTTTTTCCCCCAAAGTAACAGCTTTCTTACTAATTTACCTGATTAAATTTAGATGGCATAAGCATGAATGGCTTTAAGAAGCATAAAGATAGTTTATTAATACTGTGTACAGATTAAGTTTCCATGATGTCTGTGTCTCATGTTAATGCATATCTTGACGCATTCCATACCTATGAAGGTTCTCCTCGATGGGGTCTATAGAGCATGGTGAATGAATGTTCAGTAGTATGTAGTTACTTGAGTCACAGTGAGCCCTCTTTGTGGATTGGTAGCATGAGTGCTCTTTTCCAACTTCGACATTTTCTTTGCATTATAGATTATGTCCTTTAGATGAATTTTCTGCAGATGCAGCATTATCTCAAGCCTCTTTTAGCAGCTCTGTCTCAGTTCCATTCTCATCGATTACTTTGTTGATCTGTAACTTGCTGATACACTTCTTCATTTATTCACATCTTTTAAAGTGAAGTTAATAAGTTGCCTTCCTTTTTGCCTTCTGGAAAATCTTGATGTTGGTGGGGTAGTGAGATCACACACTTGTTTAACACTCTCATATAATTTAAGCTAACCTGTTTTTATTCCAGGACAAGGTGTTGAAGATGTTACCATTTCACTGGAGGACAAGAAGGTGAGAGTGACTTCAACACTAACATCAGACCAATTGCTGGAAACAATTAAGAAAACTGGAAAGACTGTGGAATATATTGGAACCAAAGAATGATTTTTTAGACAGTGACCTTTCTTTCATTTGACACTAAATCTTTACCATTGGAATGTGGAAATATGCATGTGCATAATACTGACATTTTATTTGCCAATGACAACTTTATTCCTAAGTGATTGGCAGCAAAATGCTATTGAAATTGTTGGAGTATATTAATAAAACTGCATAAGTTTTAAATTAAACAGTTGATGGTATATGGTTCCTCTTATTGAATATCTTTGTATCAAATTTCAAAGTTCATGTACTAATCCAAAGAGAATGGTGTGGAAAAGCTGTAAATCTTTTCTACCAGTAGCTGGAAGTCAGAATCCAGTTGACACGTAACATGCTTGTTATATGCATTTCAGACAAGTGCTGCTACTGCTACCACTACCACCACTGCTGCTGCTGCTACTACTGCTACTACTACTACTTTGTTATACTTTATGATGTGACAGTCATGCAAATCTAACAGTGTTATTCTTTGCTAACAATGTTTCCCTTTATAGTTGATGGATTGCAGGTATTTCAAACACAAGAGTACTGCAGCTAAAAGAAAATGTCAAACTTGAGTTGTTGACATTGGAGCATACCTAACATGCACACAAACTGCCAAAGGTTTGTGATTTATCAAGGAAGGATAGTATATCTTACAGGTGTGTGTGTGTGGGGGGGGGGGGGGGGGGCGACTCGTTCTCTTTATATATGATTTGGTACTGGTTGCCTGTATGTTTCAGGATGATGGAAAATAAGATCAGAGAGCAGTATTCCATAACAGTTTTGGTACTGGTTGCCTGTATGTTTCAGGGTGAGAGAAAATAAGATCAGAAAGCAGTATTGCATAATAGCTATCAAACAGCTTCATATGGCATAGTGTCTGGTAATTGGTGCAGCTGTTACAATAATATGATATGTATTTTACCTAATTTAAATGCAGAGCTTCTACATTCTTGTATTAAATAATACAGCATAGGAACTCCAGGAAAAAGTTCAACATACCCCACAAGTTCAATAGATATTGTCAGTAGAAACTTAACAGACCACAAATTGGGGGAGGAAGGGCAGTATAGATTGCACAGACGAAAAAGTCTTTGAACTTCCACATTTATTTATCACCACCAAATTAGAGAGGAGAAAAAAAAAAAACAGTTGAAATACACTCACACTGTAAGATGGTGGTGCCATGTTGTTAATTACATCTAATTTTTAATTACAGCTGTTATGTATGGCTACAGTTTTTTCACTTAATATTGGATCCTCTGTGTAAGTAGTTAGCAGCATTGGCTACAATGTCCCATTTTTCACAGTATGGTAGCATCATGTGATCATCTACATGCTCTGTATGAGTTCATCAAATGATCAGTAGCACTCTGTTCAGAACAGCCTTAAGTTTTTAAGACCTATTGTAATAAAGTGGTCATATTTTGATGCCATTGTGTATTTTGGCTTCTGAGATAGTGTGCAGGACAAAATGAAAGGTACATCACATGTATGCTGTATTACATGTTGTCCAAAGGTGCACCACATGTATACTGCATTACATATTGTCCAAATACAATGCACAGCTGAATGAAAAGACCATTGAATTTATGTGGTGGCAGAAGTTTTGGTGTCACATTAAAAACAGTAGAAGTATGTACATGATTCCAATTAAGTATCCATGTAACACAGCAGAACTAAAGAACTGGAGCAGTTCTTTAAAACTGAATACAACTACTTACTACAAAGACATAGAGGGTCTGATGGGAAAATATGATGCATATTTCTGATCAGTAGCAACTGTTAGCTTGCCATTTGAACACAAGTCATCCAGCAGTACTCCTACACAGTGGTGACAAGTTCTCTTCTATTTATAAACATATCCAAATATGAGAAACATTCATACAGATGTAGATTATTCAAGGTACCAGTGAGAAGCTTGTGATTGTTTTAAAGTGGTTGTCATAGTTTTTAGGAGCACAGTGTGCCTACACCTAGTATTGTTGTTTCCTGTGTGAATGGGACGCCTAGGGACGAACACTACTTGTGGAAAAATTGTCTGAAGAGGTAATTATTTAGTCATGAAATGAAAATCTTATAGGTGAATCATTGATAGAGCCAAGCAGTGTTTTGCTTCCAGTGCTGCATATAAAATTGGGAATCAAGGAATTTTGTAAAAGCTTTTACTGTAAATTACTCTGGATTCATTTACTTATTTCAGAAGTTTTCCAGTTGCAGGTTTGAAAAAATGAAACCAGGTTATTTATCAGTTCACAGCTCAGAGAATTGTTTAAGGACACTTAGTCTTAACTAAGGGTATAAAGTAAGAAGAAGACAACATTGCAATCATTTAAGAATATTAGAAAATTTCAAACAACTTGTGAGTGATATGATAAAAATGTATGAACAACAGAAATATACTGTCACTAAAGGCATAATTTTCAATCACATGTGATATAAGTATTGTCTCCAAGTGCAGTATAAATTGACCGTAGGTACAAGTGGAAATGGTGTGTTCCTATGTTAAGTGATTGTGACTGAATGATAAAAAGGGGCACTCCTGCAATATGGCACCAATGGCAGAATAAAAAAGGATACTTGTAAGGTATTTGATATTATTCATCATTTTAGTAAGACACATACAGTAATAATCACTATCCCAAAAGAGAGAATCAATAAAATTAAGCTATATTTTTATGTCCTTGACTCTTTGGACAAGAGTGGTTTGATGCAGCCATCCACACTATCATAGATTTATCCTATGCAAGTCTCTTCATTTCTGTGTACTACTACAACTTGCTACTTTAATGCTGGCTGTCCCCAAAAGAGTGGTTTGATGCAGCCATCCACACTATCATAGATTTATCCTATGCAAGTCTCTTCATTTCTGTGTACTATTACAACTTGCTACTTAAATGCTGGCTGTCCCCAAGTCTTGGCTTCCTTATGCAAACCCCGCACTTCCCTTTATTATCAAAATAACTATTCTTTAAGCATCAGGAAGTGTCTTACCAATGGATGCCTTCTTTTAGTCAAGTTGTGCTATGAATTTCATATGATTCTGTTCAGTATATCTACACTATTTGGATGAAATATTAATCTAATCTTCAGCATTAGACAGTGGAAAATCCAGGTTGGAATATCGACAATATTACAGAAAGGTTAGATGCTACTCACTACAAAGAGGACTCATTGATTGCAGGTGGGCAGAAGGGAGAGATTGTTACACATAAAGCTTTCATCCAAAGCCTTTATCAGGAAAGAGAAATACTCACACATTCACACAAAGTGATGTGTGCTTGCTTGTGTGAACGCATGTGTGTTTCTCTTTTCTGATGAAGGCTTTGGCAGAAAGCTTAATATGTAGCAGTCTTTACATTGTGCCTGACTGCAACTCAGTGTGGAATCTTATGGTGAATAGCAATCTATCCTTTCCATATTTATTTATCTTCAGTATTCTTCCCTAGTGCCATATTTCAAAAGTTTCTGTTGTTGTCTGTCTAAACTAATTATTGTCTACGTTTCACTTTCATTCAAGGCTAAATGCAGACAGATGTGTTCAGAAAGGACTTCTCAACACTTGCATTTTTATTAACATTGTTTTTATCTCTCTAGAAAAGATTTTCATTCTATTGCAAGTCAGCATTTTATATTCTCTTTCCTTATGCTATCATAGTCATATGCTCCCCAAACAGCAAAAGTTGACAAGTAGTTTCAGAGTATATTTCCCAACCTGATTCCCTCGGCATCACTTGATTTCAAGGCACTATCGATTGTGTTCAGCTGATTTTCCAATTTGTTTGCTGTCTCAGCTATAAAAACAGTGTAATCAGCAAACAGTAATTTTTTATCCATTGGATGGCCTGAAATCACAAACTTCCATCGTCAACTGATATTTTGGTTGTATACAGTCATCTTCTGTGTGAACTGACAGACTGAAGCTATAGCACTCGCTTCTGTCCTTTTAAACTCGAGAGCTGCATCACTGCAGATGTGATCACAGATGTAGAAGTGCCAGAGATGCTTCATGGTGAAGAATTTTATATTAACTAAATCTTTGATTTAAGGTGCCGATAAAGACACAGTGTTGCATATACACTACTGGCCATTAAAATTGCTACACCATGAAGATGACGTGCTACAGACGCGAAATTTAACCGGCAGGAAGAAGATGCTGTGCTACGCACATGATAAGCTTTTCAGAGCATTCGCAAAAGGTTGGCGCCCATGGCGACACCTACAACGTGCTGACATGAGGAAAGTTTCCAACCGATTTCTCATACACAAACAACAGTTGACCTGCGTTACCTGGTGAAACGTCGTTGTGATGCCTCATGTAAGGAGGTGAAATGCGTACCATCACGTTACCAACTTTGATAAAGGTCGGATTGTAGCCTATCGCGATTGCGGTCGAGATCCAATGACTGCTAGCAGAATATGGAATTGGTGGGTTCAGGAGGGTAATACAGAATGCTGTGCTGGATCCCAACGGCCTCGTATCACTAGTGGTCGAGATGACAGGCATCTTATCTGCATGGCTGCAACGGATCGTGCAGCCACGTCTCAGTCCCTGAGTCAACAGATGGGGACGTTTGCAAGACAACAACCATCTGCACGAACAGTTCAATGACATTTACAGCAGCACGGACTATCAGCTCGGAGACCATGGGTGCGGTTACCCTTGATGCTGCATCACAGACAGGAGCGCCTGCGGTGGTGTACTAAATGACGAACCTGGGTGCACGAATGGCAAAACGTCATTTTTTCGGATGAGTTCAGGTTCTGTTTACAGCATCATGATGGTCGCATCCGTGTTTGGCGACATTGCGGTGAACGCACATTGGAAGCGTGTATTCGTCATCGCCATATTGGCGTATCACCCAATGTGATGGTATGGGGTGCCATTGGTTACACATCTCGGTCACCTCTTTTTCGCATTGACGGCACTTTGAACAGTGGACGTTACATTTCAGATGTGTTACGACCCGTGGGTCTACCCTTCATTCGATCCCTGTGACCCTACATTTCAGCAGGATAATGCACGACCGCATATTGCAGGTCCTGTGCGGGCCTGTCTGGATACAGAAAATGTTCGACTGCTGTCCTGGCCAGCACATTCTCCAGATCTCTCACCAATTGAAAACGTCTGGTCAATGGTGGCCGAGCAACTGGCTCGTCACAATACGCCAGTCACTACTCTTGATGAAGTGTGGTATGGTGTTGAAGCTGCATCGGCAGCTGTACCTGTACATGCCATCCAAGCTCTGTCTGACTCAATGCCCAGGCGTATCAAGTCCTTTAATTACGGCCAGAGGTGGTTTTTCTGGGTACTGATTTCTCAGGATCTATGCACCCAAATTGTGTGAAAATGTAATCACATGTCAGTTCTAGTATAATATATTCGTCCAATGAATACCCGTTTATCATCTGCATTTCTTCTTGGTGTAGCAATTTTAATGCCCAGTAGTGTATGATGACTACAGGCATCAACTTAGTTATTCTGGGACTCAGAGGTGATAGAAACAGAAAATTTATTTGATTAAATTTATTATATTTCTGTATTATTCATCCTTCCATGTTTTTTGTAATTTGTTATAGACTGTTATAGATTGAAAACTGTTGAGGAAGCCATGCGAGTTGAGACAGCTGTTTCAGCGTGGACATAGCATAGAATCCAGCACTTTCTTTGATCAGCCTGCAAAGTCATCACTATAACGTAGTTCCCGTTGAAGCATTATCTCCCAGCATGGATCAAGTTTCTAATCTCAGATTCAGTTCATATAAAATTATTTGCTGTCATAGAACATCTCTTACCATTATGTATCTGTGATCACATGTGCCATGATGTGGTCCTTGGATTTAAAGGGATGGACGTACATGCTGTAAATTCAGGCAACCTGTTCACTTGAGAGATATCCGAATGGTATATAACCAAAATATCGGTTGGAAAAAATGAGTTTCTGTAGCTGCACACTTAAAATTGTACTAGATCAGTCAATGCTCCACAAAAACATTAAGATCTACTTAATGCTACCTTTTGAACTTCAAAGAGTGCATCATAGTCAGTGGTGTCAATAGCTTCCCATAAATCAACAAATGCTATAAATGTATGTTTGCTGTTCTTCATTCTTTCTTCAAAAATAAGTCTTAGGACCAGAGTTGGTTTGGTAATATTCACACCTGGCAGCAGCCGCCTGTTAGGAAATTAAGATAATTACATGCTTCTTAAAGTCCAAAGGTATACTCCCACCCCCCTCCCAAAGCCCAACCAGTTTCTTCAAAGTTATGAACCCATGTTTCGGTTGTTTGTGGTGTGTGAAGAAAGAAGTTGACCATGGGGTGGGATCTCATAGTGGCACCAAAACACTCTTGGTGCATCTGTCTCACTGTAACCATGCCAGTAGTAAATGCTCATGACAAAGGCACACTCAACACCCTGTCATTGCTACTAAATGGCTATTACAACTTGACAGTTTAATATTTTCCTGCCATTTATTGAACATCTATAGGGCTGCCAACATCAATTTCAAATGTTCACATTTCTGTGCACCGTGTCGTCTTTATGTCTGTCAGGTAATATGGTCTAAGTTGTTGATTGATAATGGTAGCTTAAGGCGTGCACTCAGTCTTCGTCTGATTACAAAGATAGGTTAAGGGTAGTTGTACCAAGTTTGCATAAGATTTGAATGCTGCAAACACCACCATAACCAGAAGAATTAATTTTTTAAAATGACTTTATAAATTTTCTAATCTCTTCAGAGGCTGTATTTTTGAAAATTAATGCCAAATTTGGTGCATGCAGTTTTTTCCGAAGTAAGTGTAATATATTGGTTTTTGGTTGTTTATTGGTAGGTGCAATTTCTTCTGCCTTTGTGAGAAAGTGTAATTGAATTTGGTGGTCAATGATTTAAATGTGTCATAATTACTGTGTCAGCTATTTTTCTGGGAACTCAATTTTATTTTCTAATTCGTGAAACGAACTATTCTTCCTTAGTAGAAATGGAAAAAAATGTTTCAGATGGTTGTGGTTTGTTCAATTTCCTGGATTTTCTTGTGTATCTAGGAGCCACTGTTAATATAGAATAATTTAACTGGGGAAATCATTGAATATTGTGGTTATAGTCCTAAAACTATAACTTCAGATAGTACATTGATGAGCCATAACATTACGACCACCTGCTGAATAGGTTGTTTGTCCATTTTGGGAACAAAATACGTCATTGATTCTGCCTAAGGGATCCTACAGTTCGTTGGTAAGTTTGTGGATATATGTGGCATCAGATGTCTATGCACAGGTCATGTAATTCACGTAAAAGCATGGTACGCAGTGATTGCATCCTATAGCAACTCAGATGGGTTCCATAGGATTTACATCAGGTAAATTTTTTCAATCGGAGTTCACCATAATGCTCCTCAAATCACTGTAGCATGGTTCTGGCTCTGAAACATGGACAATTATACAGCGGAAAGATGACATCGCTGTCGGGGAAGACATCAAGCGTGAAGGAATGGAGGTGTTTCGCAGTTGTCAATGTGTCTTCAGTTATTACAACAGGTCCCAAGCAAGTGCAGAAGAATGTCTCCCATAGCATAATACTGTAGAGTTGAATCTTTCAAAGGAGTGAACAATCAGTGATTCAGAAAAAAAGAACGGTAGCTCCAAACGTTTCCCACAGCAGAAAGAGAGAGAGAGAGTCGGAGCAGATCAGCGGGGCCTCTGCTGGTCAGAGCACACTGCACGCCACACTACACAGCCAGCGCCAGCCTCTGCCCTGCTTCTGCCTTGGCTGCCTGCATTGTGCACTGCCCCATTGGATTTTGTGTTTCACATATGCCGTGCGGTGTCTGGCGCACCTTAACTTAGCATTGCACTCCATCGGCGATCATTTCAGTCGCACGTCCTACACTCTGGGCAGTTGATGCGAGCAACAGGACAGAGAGCCTCCTAGCAGAGAACATAAGAACTACTTGCAACAACCTGCTCGCAAGAGAACGGACGATTTGTCTCGGACCGGGTGACTGGTGGCCGTTCACCGCTCCCCCCACCCAAGGAACTCACCCGCTCAACGCTCACCCCACCATTCTCGACTCTAGCCAGAGCGTTGAGCAAAGTAACTCAGGTGTCACTCTGGTCTCTGCAGTCTTAGCTCACGCAGTAATACAGCTCGCGGCTCGACCTGCTTGACTCAGCGCCTCTGCATGGGAGTTCGTCGATACTGGATATTGTTCTTCGTAGTAATACCAGTATGTATATTACATAATTATGTTATGTATAGATCATTTGTTTTTATTTTATTTTTATTTGTTTAAACTGATCAGATGAGGTTCCTGACGACTCCTCTTACTATAGGATTTTTTATTATGCACACTCGAATTTACGCTTTAATTACGAGCGAACCGATAAACGTATTGCAAAATCTGGTACACCAATATTTTCCTTGTTTTATTCTGCGTAAGGCTATATGCAGCACTTTGGTCTTACAGTCAAATTTATGTATTTTTTTCTTATTGTAGTAGGGATTTTGCAATTTTAGGCGTCTTCGGAAGGAAACGTTCACTTTAAAAATATATGGCTTGGGATTTATTTGTATGAGGTTAATGAAATTTTAATACATTATTTCCAAATACATTGTTAATGTAAATCTCAAGTTACAACATTTTCCGATCACCCAAAAAACCACGATAGTGCAAAATAAATCACTAATCAAAAACTTTGTCATATCATGGAAATTTCAATAAACAATACCAAATTCTTACTCATTCTCTGTGTTACTTCAAAATAGGATCAAATAAGATCAAAATACAGGTATAGTACTGGAATAAACCAAGTTTAAAGGGCAATGTGCCTTCCATTTATTTTCTATTGTCAATGAGTGGTGAGTCATGAAAAAGAGCTAGTTCATTTCAGGGAGTGAACAGTTCTGATCCAATCTCTGAAAAGAACAGTTTTGCCCATCTCTATAATACTGCTCCCACTAGCCTATCTCTATGACACGCTGCACATTTTGAACCACCGTTTGCCTTGCTGACAGCTTTTATGGAGACAACCATCGACTTTGTGTAGCGAAAATTTGATTCACCGGAAGAGTCGACACATTTCCATTGATCGACTGTTGAATCTCGATGGTCCCATGCCCACTGCAACCATAATTGATGATGTCGTTGGCTCAACATGTGAACATGTAGGTGTGGACTACTGTAGAGGTCCATGTTCAGCAATGTACGATGAACAGTGTGCTCCAAAACACTTGTGTGTGCACTAGCATTGTGCTCTTTCAGCAGAGATACCACAGATCACCATCTATTCTACTTTAAAGAGCAGACAAGCCTCTGAACCCTACATTCTGTGAAGAGTCATGAATGTCCAACCAAATAACCCCTTGTGATACTTTCACTGTCCTCTTTCCGTAGTTGCTCACGACTGTAGCATGTGAAAATTAAACCTGCTTTGCCATTTACTTGATACTCGTTCACAGGCTCTGCATAATAATAATAATGTGCCCTTTGCCAAAGTCACTTATCTCAGTGGATTTCCCCATTTGCAGCCAATATCTTCACTAGTGTGATCTCCTGTCCATGTCTGCTCCACTTCCATACTTTTGTTATCGTGTCACTTGCCTGCATTGCCAGTAGGCAGTACTCATCATCACGGTGTGCAGTGCTCATAGTGTTTTGGCTTATCAGTGTACATTCTGCTTATGTGGATAACTTGTACTGATATTCCACTTACTAACATGGTTGAATGACAAAGCAACAAATGCACTTGTCACTGTTCTCAAAAATATGCACTGTATGCTGGAAATGGAAGGACCGAATTGAGATTCAGTTCAGGTGGCTGAGCTTTTATTAAATAGAAGGGAGGAAGATTTAGAGTTTAATATCCCATCCGAGTTGGGAGATGTCGTTAGAGATAGTGGTATTTTATTGTCATTCAGTCCAACAAAAAAGTTCCCTCCCCCCATGACCGATTTGGTGTGGCCCACGACAAATTCCTCACATGTGCTAACCTCTTCATCTGAGAGTAGTTCTTGCACCCTAAGTCCTCAGTTGTTTGTTGGATGTATTCAAATCTGTGTATTTCACTACAGTTTTTCCCTCTACATTTCTCTTTAGCACCGTGGAGGTTATACCTAGATGTCTTAACGCGTCATATCATCCTGTCCCTACTTCTTCTTAGTGTTTTTCATATGTTCCTTTCTTCTCAAAGTCTGTGGACAACCTCCTCATTCCTTATCTAATCAGTCTACCTTACTTTTAGCATTCTTCTGTAGCATCACATCTCAAATGAAAAATGTCGAATCAAAACACCTTCAGCTATCTAGATTTCCAGTTGTTATTTTATTTGAGTAACTAGTTTCAGCGCCACATTATGCCATCTTTAGGCCCACTGACCTACATGTGGGAATAATCCCAGCTTTGGACAAGTCAGAATAGTGGCCAGCATTCAGCAACTGGTATTCGTAGATATTTGACACAGTGATCTCTTTGATCATCACTAGCTGTGCTGGTTGCTCAAATGAGGTGAAATAATGGGAAATTTAGATGGCTGAAGATATTTTGATTTGATATTTTATATTGAACTGCTGAGGTCCTGCAACCATCTGTACTTGCAGGGACATCTCAAATGCTTCTATTCTCTTCTGTCCCCCCCCTCCCCAAATCCCCGCTATATGTGATTCACAACCTCACAGTGCTGTGCTCCAGATGAACATTCTCTGAAATTTCCTTTTCAAATTAAGGCCAATGTAGACTTCTTTTAGCCAGGAATACCCTCTTTGCCTGTGCTAGTGCGCTTTTTATGTCGTCCTTACTTTGTCCATTGTGGGTAATTTTGCTTCCAAGGTAGCAGAATTCCTTAACTTCCTCTAATTCTTGATCACCAATTTTAGTAAGTTTCTTGATATTCTCATTTCAGCTACATCTCATTACTTTTGTCTTTTTCTGATTTACTCTGAATCTATATTCTGTACTCATTAGACTGTTCATTCCATCCAATAGATCCTGTAATTCTTCTTCACATTCCCTGAGGATAGCAATGTCATCAGTGAATATTGTCATTGGTATGCTTTCACCGTGAAATTTAATCCCACTCTTGAACCTTTCTTTCATTTCCATCATTGCTTCTTTGAGTAAGGATTGAACAGTAGGGGCAAAAGATTGCATCAGTGTCTTTCATTCTTTCTTTTAAATCCAAGCACTTATGTTCATTGTCTTCCAGTCTTATAGTTCCCTCCTGGGTTGTGTACATATTGCATATTACACTCTGTCCCTATAGCTTATTCAATTTTTTCTTAGAATTTCGAACATCTTGACCCATTTTACAGTGTCGAATGCTTTTTCTAGGTTGATGAATCCTATGAGTGTGTCTTGATTCTTCTTTTGCCTTACTTCCATTATCAGGCACAATATGGGAACTGCCTCTGTGGTGCCATTATCTTTGCTCAAGCCAAACTGATCATCATGTAACTGATCCTGACATTTCTTTTGCATTCTTCTGTATATTATTCTTGTCAGCAGCTTGGGTGTATGAGCTGTTAAGTTGATTGAATGATAGTTTTCACATTTATCTGCCCTAGCTATCTTCGGAATTGTGTAGATATTTTTACCAAAAGTCTGATAGTATGTCGCTAGTCTCACGGATTTTACACGCCAACTAGAATAGTTGTTTGGCTGCCACTTCTCCCAATGATTTTAGAAATTCCTACAGAAATTTATCTATCCCTTCTTCCTCACTTGTTTTCAGGTCTTCCATATCTCTTTTAAATTTTGGTTTTAATACTAGGTCCCCTATGTCATTACTGTCGACTCCAATTTCTTCTAAAACCATCAAGACAAATTCTTGCCCTGTTAGAGGCCTTCAGTGTGCTCTTTACAGCTATCTGCTCTCTTGTCTGTGTTTAAGAATGGAATTCCCATTGCACTGTTAATATTACCACCCATGCTTTTAATTTCATCAAAGGTTGTTTTAACTTTTCCATATGCTAAAACAGTCATTCCGACAATCATTTCTTTTTCAATTTCTTCACATCTTTCCTACGGCCATTTCGCCTTGCATGCCGTCCATTTGCTATTTATTCCATTCCTAAGGGATTTGTATTGCTGTATTCGGGTCATTCCCTGAACATTTTTATATGTTATTCTTTCGTCAATTAATTGAAGTATTTCATCTGTTACCCAAGGTTTCTTCTTTGTCCAACATCTGTGATTGCCCTTTTTTGTAGATGTCCACTTCCGATTCAACTGAGCTTCCTACTCTGGTGTTCCTTATCACAGTGTCCATGTCTTAGTGAATTTAGAATGTGTCTCATCTTTCTTCAATACCTTAGTATCCCACTTCATTCCACATTGATTATTTTAGACAGTTCTCTTAAACTTCTGTCTACTCTTCATAATTACTAGATTGTGGTCTAAGTACACATCTGCACCTGAGTACGTCTTATAATCCAATGGCTAATTTTGGAATCTCTGCCTGACTATTATGTAATCTAACTGAAATCTTCCCATATCTCTCAGCCTTTTCCAAGTATACCTCCTTCTCTTGTGATTCTTGAACAGAGTATTAGCTGTTACCAGCTGAAATTTATTGCAGAGCTCAATTAGTCTTTCTCCTCTCTCACTCCTACTGCCAAGCCCATATTCTCCCGTAACCCTTTCTTCTATTCTTTCTCCTGCAGCCACATTCCAGTCCCCTATGGCTATTAGATTTTCATTTCCATTTACATACAGTATTATCCATTCAAGATCCTCATATGCTTTCTCTCTTTCTCCATCCGCTGTTTGTGATGTTGCCATGTATACCTGACTGTTGTTGTTGGCGTTTGTTTGCTGTCGAATCTTATGAGAACAACCCTATCACTAAACTGTTCACAGTAGCTCACCCTGTGCCATACCTTTCTATTCATAACAAATCCTACCCCTCATCATGTTATACCATTTTCTGCTGCTGTTGATAATACGCTATACGCATCTGACCTGAAATCCTTAACTTCTTTCCATTCCACTTCACTGTCCCCCAGTACACTTTGAATGAGCCTTTGCATTTATCTTTTCAGATTTTATAGCTTTTCTACTACTTTCAAACTTCTGACATTCCATGCTCCAACTCATAGAATCTTATCCCATCGTTAGTGAGTCGATCTTTTTCTCATGGTCAATTCCCCCTTGGCAGTCCTCACTTAGAGGTCCAAATGGGGTCTAGTTTGGAATCTTTTGTCAATGAAGAGGTCGTAGACACTTTTTTCAATTACAGTCCACATGTCCTGTGGATACACAAGATGTGATTTATGGGTGCTAAAAACTTATTGCTCAGTGGAGTTAATTGGTAGGAAGAAACACTTGTGGAAAGCACGAAAAAAAGTTTCAGAAACATCACTGTGTCCTTTACTAAAAGTGGTAAATGGACAACAAATGGATTGGATATCAATGTTCAGTAGAATATATTAAAAATGGGTAAATAATGTATGATTTACTTATTTTGCCTATTTTAAATGAGCACTTAATTTAGAAGTTTAAAACTTCCAGTCGCAAAATTTCGTCTTCATCGTGTATGTAATATTTTAAGGATTTATTCAAAATAATAGCTGATATCTTTGGGAGACACATTGTACTTCCAGCTAATGTACCCATTTCCAACTATAATTTTCAGTGTTACAAGATAAATAAAATAACAATTAGGTGTGTGTGTGTGTGTGTGTGTGTGTGTGTGTGTGTGTGTGTGTGTGTGTGTGTCCGACTTTTTACAGTCAGTTGCTTCATTCTTGTATTTTTTTAAATTCTTTCATGTTTTCCTTGTTCATACTTAAGCCAATTTCTTTTTCTATATTCAATTACATCCAGTAATTGCCTTTCTCCTCCTGTTATCAACAGCACATTTTCATTTGTCACTTTGTCTACACATTTTATTTTTTCCGTTCTCTGCCATAGCTGAATTTCAAAACTGCAACTGCTTTCAGTCTTGCGTCCTTGTAGTTGAATTTCCAGCACCATACACTAACAGAGTGGGGTAGTGCAGTGGTTAGTACATTAGACTCACATTCGGGAGGACAACAATTCGAACCTGCGACGGCTATCTTGATTTAGGTTTTCCGTGGTTTCCCTAAATCCCTTAAGGCAAATGTTGGGATGGTTTCTTCTCCATCCTTCTCTAATCCGAGCTTGTGCTCGATCTCCAATGACCTTGTTGTCGATGGGACGTTGAACAGTAATCTCCTCCTCTGTACGGTAGGATGCTCCAGTCAGGACACTTCAAAGTTTTCCACAAGCCAATTTCTTTACTGGTGCAGAAATTCCACCTCTTCTTAGAGGCAGCTAGTTTTGCAGTTGCTATTATCGGTTTAATATCTGGACTGTTTCTCCCATCTCTTTCTGTTTTACTTTCTAGGAACTTAAAATCTTACCAATGTTCCAGTTTCTTTCCATTCATAATTATTTTTACTCTTTCATCTTGTTCTGTTGCCATTGTTTTCATTTTCCTTTTTTTAAATTTTCATTCCATAATATTTGCCAGTAGTTTCAGTATCATCTTTCATTTTTAGAGCTGTTCTCTTTCCCTGGTTGGAGGGACCATATTGTCTGTGAATGTCAGAACACTATATTCTCTGACCACCGTAGCTTACCACTTTGTACCTAAGTTAACAGTTGCGATTGCCTTGCCATCTCCTCCACCAAATGCGCACGTTAGATCTTATCTAATTGCGGTTTTGGTTACTTTTTTGGAGGCTCCTTTCTAATCAGTGAAAGTTGGCTGACTTAGTGCCGCTCTGGAAAGTTTATGTTTATTGCTAGCCTTAACTATCTTAACAGTATTTTGTGCCATAGCAATAAGTAGCCATTGTGGATCAAATGCTAATTCATGTGAGGTATTGTGTGCAGTGATTGTTAAGAAGAAACTATACGTGGTCCTTCTAGCAACTCACTATCAACTTCCATGTTACTTCCGTGGAACATTAATCCATTACAAGTTCGTTTCTTTTATGAGCTATAAGGTGATAAACTGTGCAATCTTTACGGAATTATATCGTATATTTGTCCTAGAGCACCTTGGCTGAATCACAACCAAGAACTCTTATGGTTGATGATGATAATGTCTTTTTTCGGTACTACATTTTATGCATTCATCTACAAATCATAATATTTAACTTGTTAAACTAAAATGTTCTTTTTGATGTATGATGTTTGTATCATACTGTAAGACAAAAACAGCAGCATGGCCACATACAAGCAAACAACAGTTGAGAACAAAGACACAAACATAGAAACCACCCAGGTACTGATACAAGCAGTTGCTGACAATAAGTATGAACACAGTATGAGAGTGAGTGCCTGGTGCACTATGCTTATAAAGAGGAGGGCTCTGGAAGACAGCGTGGCGGGTGCCATGCCATATGCACAACTCGTGGTCCACCACAGGCAGCCTCTGGTGGCCAGCTCGTGCAGATGCCATTAATGGAATATTCAAAGTGTAGAGCCTTAAGTCATTTCTTGAGTATGATACTGATTTTGACTTGCGGTCCATATTTCGTGGGTAAACCACAAAGTGATTAACAATTTCAGTAAGCATTTTTATTGTTCACCATTCTGTTTTAAATTGGAGATCACATTGGGCATTTTCTCTGTCACTTGTGTTGCAAATAATAAAAAACTCAATTTGTTACCTCTTGACAAAAACAGTGACGGGTAATAATTTATAAATCACAACATAAAAGAAGAGCAACTTTGCCATTGCCAGTCCACACCCTAGATTCCAGAGGCAGAGGGGAAAAATTAAGTTCAGTTTGTCATGTCCTTTGTACTCATTAGTTTCCCTGCTATTTCTAGTTACAGCATAGATAACACAAGTGGAAGACTTGGTGCTATGTGAAGTCAGACTGCATTCTTTTCATAGTACTTCAGAAGTTCTAGTGGATTCCCTTCCAGGTTGCAATATAGTGACTCTCTTCAGGGTTTTTGGTACACTTTACTGAGCCTAGTTTCACTTCAATAATGAACAGGGTGTTTTGTATTCGGTCACGGAGTTCTGAACCGAGGTTGTGTTTGAGAGTGATTGTACAGATATAAAGGGGGGTGGGGTGGGGGGGGGGTGTAAAATTGATTATCAGTCTTCTTGTGATACCAAGATACAGTCACTTATTCCTGATAAATGTTCAATGATCAGTGGCCCTCCCATCATCTTCACCATGTCAGAATCTGACATGACGTTGTCATAGTTGCTGTCCCACTCATGACATCCTTCTTATTCCACAGTAATGGAATGGACAATATAATTCAGGATGTCACTGCTGGGATCCTCACCCTCCTCCTCTACTCCTATGCATTTCTTTAATACTCACCACCAAAAAAAAGTGCTATGAGTCTCTGGTTGGCTCTTGAATTTACACATCACTGCCTTTCTGAACTGTTGTCAACATTTCACCAGGTGAAGGCTCCTCTTTAGATGGTTATTTATTTGTTTGCTATTTTCTTTTGGTTTTTTGTCAAAAGAACAGACCAAATATTGCACATGAATTGGCATGAGTATAGCACATTAATATTTTAACATTATTTCAAATGTGTTAGTAATAACTAAGCATTATGCTGAAACTTCCTGGCAGATTAAAATTGTGTTCCGGACCGAGACTCGAATTTGGGACCTTTACCTTTCGCGGGCAAGTGCTCTACCATCTGAGCTATCCAAGCACGGCTCACGTCCCGTCCTCACAGCTTCACTTCTGCCAGTATCTCGTCTCCTACCTTCCAAACTTTCATTCTGGTAAGCATTGTGCTGTTTAAGGGGGAGGGGGAATCTACGTGGAATATGTACATAAAACACCATTTGGCCATCTGGCATATAGATGTCGGTTCATCCGGAATCCAGAAGGCACATGCTACTGGTCTATTATACTTTGCAGTATTAGTAGATCACATACTTTATAATTCTGATCTACGCTACCACAGCACAACACTACACTACCGTACTTGGTGTCAGAACCAAGATGGATCTCTCATGTGTCTGGAATGCTAGCCCCACATGCGCGGAGGTGCAACTCTGAATTCACAGGGGCTCTGCCACCCAAGGCGAGGAGATGGGAGATGGCTGTCAGGGTCTCAGGAAATCCTTCTTGGTTCTCTCTGAGATTGTTTCCTCACAGCTTCCAGAAGGTTGCTGTAGGTGGGTATTCTGCCATGGCATGTCTTATTATCATTGTGTGTTGCCTCTCGTTGGTTGTCTCTCAGCCATGTAGACTTGCAGTTCACAAGCTGATAACTTAGGTGTCAGTGAGTTCTGCTTATGCCACAGTTCCTCATTCCTTATTATATTGTAGACTTTTGCTTTTCCAGATATATTCCTGCTCTGGTCTATAACATCTTGTCTAATGGCACATTCCTAGACTATGTGGCTGTGGTGCACTGTCATATTGCTAGTAAGTAGCTCGATACCATGTCCGAACAGGTAGTGTACAGCTCTTTTGGTCGGTAGGAAGTATATCATTCTTGTTCTTTCATTATGTTAGGAAGGAACTGGTAGATTCTCCTTCCTGTTTCTGCCCTGTACCAGATTTCGCCATCCTCTGTCAATGCATGCCTTTATTTCCTTATTCGATATGGCTCTTGTCTCCAGTATCTCCTTTATTTTATCTCATTCATGCTTTTTGAGCCAATATTTTGCATTTCCCTGTGTTACTGCTAGGTGTAGAGGTTGCAAGCCTAATATGACAACTAGTGCTTCTGTCGGAGTTGTTCTGTACATGCTTGGCAGGTTCAGGACACTTAGTAGAACTTGTGCTGTCCTTACCTTTCTGACTCTGTGAGCCCAAATGCTTGACCCGTAACCCACAACAATAGTGAGTAAGAATGTGTTGTTGTATGTTCATATTGCACTTATGTGGCAGCTGAAAACTTCTTTCTTTGTTGGACCATCAAGGCTGGGGGACATCGGCTGTTAAATACTTTTCATTGTCAATAAACTTCATCAACAGCTGTATACTTTACAATATTTTATTTTATTTTGAAAGCAATCAGTTTCGGCAATTCCTTTTGCCATCTTCAATCCCCATATGCTTCTATCCAAATAATAGTGCCGTAAAACACTGGATGTCATGAATTCCAGTTGTTATACAAATGCTTCATATGAAGAGATGACAGCAACTGGATAAAAGCATATGGGGCCTGAAGATGGCAAAATGAATTGTCAAAACTGGTTACTTTCAGAAGTAAACGGCTGTTGGTGAAGTTTATTGACGCCGAAAACTTCTTTGGCTAATTGTTGCTATTTTATGTAGGACTTTAATGCCTCTTTGGCGTACTATTTCTACATGTGCATGAAAGTTTCACTTTTCATCAATGATAATTCTAAGGTACCTACATAGTTCTTTTTTTCACTGGTTGGTCATTTATTCTGATTGTGGGATTTCTCATTCTTGATAATGTTGGCTTTAGTATCATATAGACTGCTTTGTGCACTGCTATCTTTAGTTTGTTTTCTACACACCAGTTGCTTAGTTATTAAAGAACTATCCTGCTGTTTCCTATAATTTAGCCCTTGCATTAGCAGAGACTATAATTAACAGATTGCATAGGCGATGCAACCTGTAATGTTTGTTGCAATGGTACTATGCAAACATCCCAGAACTCAGGAACACAAACAGAGCCCTGTGGGAAGCCTTTGATGATGTCTTTCACAATTTTCTTTCCAGGACATTCTAACTGCAACTGCCTGACTGTGTAATAATCTTGTAGACTGTTATAAAGACACCTGGGACAGGCAGGCTGTGTCAGTCTTTTGAATAGAGCAGTCCGCCATAAATTGTCAAATGGTTCAGCCATGTCAACCGTTATGGCTATAACATACTTGTTGTCTGACTTGTTCACATTATTCATTGCATGATTTGTCACACCCTTGATAGATTTCCCTCTTCTAAAACTGTACTGCAAGGGTCTCATGCCTACTGTCTGTGGTCCCTCAGGTGGCGGCACAAAAGCTTCTGCTGTACATTGGCTGGAGCATTTACCAAACAGATCGGCCTGTAAGATTTTGGTTCTCTTGGACCTTTGTCTTTCTCTTTTTTAAGTACAATGAAGTTTGAGATTTTGCAGATACTGGGCAGCTACCCTGCAAAAGACTTTAGTTTCATAACACTGTTATATGTGGAACAATTTGCTCCATTAGCTGATGCAACACTTGTGCCAGTATTTTGTCAGGTCCTGGTGCTTCCTTCTTCTTTAATTTAATTATTGTCAGTCTCACTTCCTCCTGTGCAAAAGGAATCACAACACTGTTATCCACATGCTGCTCTAGCAATTCAGAGTAAAGATGCTGATGGAACTTTGTGTCTTTCATTGTTGCATCGTTCGGCAACAAAGTTCTGAGTAAGTACTGCACTGATGTATCTCACTCTGTCATCGTCATGCCGTCACATCCTCTCAGAGTTGATAATACGATGTGTGACCAAACCTTGTTTGTTGTTAGTTTCTATGGAAAACCCCAGAGATCTGTTACCTTTGGGACATTTTTCTACTATTGTCTGATGCAGGAGTTCTGTAGATGGTTTCAGCAGTGGCATAGTGAATGATACCTGTGCTGAGGCCCATCATTTGCTGGATATTCCTTCTAAGCTATTGTGTCTATAAAGAAAATTCACTAGAAAGAAAGGTAGATAATAGAGGGCAAGCAAACTCCTGAGTTAGTGTGTTGGTAGTGCTCTTTTTAACATAGACCTTCTGTATTAAAATGAGGGCCTCAAATTCAGTATCTTGGGTAGGTAGCTGTGTAATACCACAGTTTGTGCATTAAAATCTCTTTAAAATGAGGAATGATCGAGCAAACTGGTTTGCCATATTTGCAAATGAATGTGTAATGTGAATGCAAAATGGCTTGCCCGACATCATTACCGTTAGCTGTACAAGTGACCCATGAAATTACTGAACTAACTAGTGACTTCAGAGTTAATAAGGAGCAGTTGGTATCTTGAAATTCTTTATTTGTGTCACTTTCTTTGCACTCCCGGTATTTTCTCTGCAAGTTGCAGTGCCATAACACAGTTCTCACATGTTGTGAAACTTAATATGTGGATTAGTTTAGTGTTTTGCGTGTTCATTGCTCTCATTCTATATAAGAAATGAATCTGTGTGACAAGATATGACTTTTGGGTAGGAAATGTAAGATTGTAACAACTCATTCATTTTCTGCAAGTACAAGGCAAGTTCCTCCAAATCTCTTTGTTTATAAAATGTGGAAGCTTTGTCCCATCTTCATTCATAAATAACAGTGAACATATTTTTGTCGCATATGATGATTTTGTTAACGGAGTTCCTTTGGTTCTCAGGCAGACTCGGACTCACTTCCCAAACTGTCTATCTGAAGAAAGGTTATACTGCCAAGTAATCCAGTTACATGATGGCAAGTCTCTGAAAATGTTATTTCTTTGAACAGCATTTTGCTACTGTTTGCAACTAGGGAAGCAAACAATGTGTTAATCTCCTTGGCATTTTGCTCACCTGGGAGTTAGAGGCTTTTATTTTTCTTAGTGTAAAACTAAGCTTCTTTCTACCGGATTTGTATAGTGTCTTTAAAGGAAGAAAGAGTAATAGTTTAACACCCGGCAGACATTGAGGTTATTAGAGATAGAGAATAATCTAAGGTAAGATAAGCATAGGAAAAAAATTAGATCTGCCTTTTTGGCTAAAGTCTAGATCATGAGCAGCAGTAGTTGCAACATGGTTTCTCTACTGCTCACAGTAGGCAACATGTCAGTTTTGCATAGATAGTGGGATGATACTTATATATGATCAGTGAGAGGTGAGAATCTGTGATTTTGGAGGTTGTGATACACTACATGATCAAAAGTATTCAGACACCCCCAAAAACATTTTTTTTTTCTCATATTAGGTGCATTGTGCTGCTACCTACTGCCAGGTACTCCATATCGTCGACCTCAGTAATCATTATACATCGTGAGAGAGCAGAATGGGGTCCTCCACGGATCTCACGGACTATTTGCATCATACGTCTGTATGCAAGATTTCCACACTCCTATACATCCCTAGGTCCATTGTTTCTGATGTGATAGTGAAGTGGAAACGTGAAGGGACACGTATTGCACAAAGTGACCATCACACAGGAATTCCAAACTGCATCAGGATCCATTGCAAATACTATGACAGTTAGGCAGGAGGTGAGAAAACTTGGATTTCATGGTCGAGCGGCTGCTCATAAGCCACACATCACGCCAGTAAATGCCAAACGACACCTTGTGTGGTGTAAGGATCATAAACATTGGACAATTGAACAGTGGAAGAACATTGTGTGGAGTGACAAATCGCAGTAGACAATGTGACGACCCGATGACAGGGTGTGGGTATGGTTAATGACCAGTGAACATCATTTGCCAGTGTGAGTAGTGCCAACAGTAAAATTCGTAGCTGGTAGTGTTAGGTGTGGTCATGTTTTTCATGGAGGGGGCTTGCACTCCTTGTTGTTTTGCACGGCACTATCACAGCACCAGCCTACATTGATGATTTAAGCACCTTCTTGCTTCCCACTGTTGAAGAGCAATTCGGGGATGGCAATTGGATCTTTCAACACCTGTTCATGATGCACGGCCTGTGGCTGAGTGGTTACACGACAATAACATCCCTGTAATGGACTGGCCTGCGTAGAATCCTTACCTGAATCCTATAGAACACCTTGGGGATGTTTTGGAACGCCAACTTCGTGCAGGCCTCACCAACTGACATCGATACCTCTCCTCAGTGCAGCACTCCGTGAAGAATGGGCTGCCATTCCCCAAAAAATCTTCCAGCACATGATGGAACACATACTTGCAAGAGTAAAAGCTGTCATCAAGGCTAAGGGTGGGTCAACACCATATTGAATTCCAGCATTACCAATGGAGGGCACCATGAACTTGTAAGTCATTTTCAGCCAGGTGTCCATATACGTTTGATCACATAGTGTATATTGACATGAGAATGTGACAATATTCCTTCATAACACATTGTCTGTTTGCTGCTCTCTCATTGGCTGTGGAGACGCACCAGCGACATATCCTCTTTCCCATCATACATGGAGAGTAGGGGTAATGCAGGAGTAGGTTTAATAATGACTAGGAATGCGGGTAAGCTACTACAAACAGCATAGTGAACGCATTATTGTGGCCAAGATAGACACGAAGCCCACGCCTACTACAGTAGTACAAGTTTATATGCCAACTAGCTCTGCAGATGATGAAGAAATTGAAGAAATGTATGATGAAATAAAAGAAATTATTCAGATTGTGAAGGGAGACGAAAATTTAGTAGTCATGGGTGACTGGAATTCGGCAGTAGGAAAAGGGAGTGAAGGAAACGTAGTAGGTGAATATGGATTGGGGGTAAAAAATGAAAGAGGAAGCCGCCTGGTAGAATTTTGCACAGAGCACAACTTAATCATAGCTAACACTTGGTTCAAGAATCATGAAAGAAGGTTGTATACATGGAAGAAGCCTGGAGGTTTCAGATAGATTATATAATGGTAAGACCAAGATTCAGGAACCAGGTTTTAAATTGTAAGACATTTCCAGGGGCAGATGTGGACTTTGACCACAATCTATTGGTTATGAGCTGTAGATTAAAACTGAAGAAACTGCAAAAAGGTGGGAATTTGAGGAGATGGGACATGGATAAACTGAAAGAACCAGAGGTTGTAGAGAGCTTCAGGGAGAGCATTAGGGATTGATTGACAAGAATGGGGGAAAGAAATACAGTAGAAGAAGAATGGGTAGCTTTGAGAGATGAAATAGTGAAGGTACCAGAGGATCAAGTAGGTAAAAAGACGAGGGCTAGTAGAAACCCTTGGGTAACAGAAGATATATTGAATTAAATTGATGAAAGGAGAAAATATAAAAATGCAGTAAATGAAGCAGGCAAAAAGGAATACAAACGTCTCAAAAATGAGATCGACAGGAAGTGCAAAATGGCTAAGCAGGGATGGCTAGAGGACAAATGTAAGGATGTAGAGGTGCATATCACTAGGGATAAGATAGATACTGCCTACAGGAAAATTAAAGAGACCTTTGGAGAAAAGAGAACCACTTGCATGAATATCAAGAGCTCAGATGGAAGCCCAGTTCTAAGCAAAGAAGGGAAAGCAAAACGTGGAAGGAGTATATAGAGGGTCTATACAAGGGCGATGTTCTTGAGGTCAATATTATAGAAATGGAAGAGAAGGTAGACAAAGATGAAATAGGATATGTGATACTGCGTGAAGAGTCTGACAAAGCACTGAAAGACCTAAGCTAAAACAAGGCCCCGGGAGTAGACAACATTCCATTAGAACTACTGACAGCCTTGGGAGAGCCAGTCCTGACGAAACTCTACCATCTGGTGAGCAAGATGTATGAAACAGGCGAAATACCCTCAGACTTCAAGAAGAATATAATAATTCCAGTCCAAAGAAAGCAGGTGTTGACAAATGTGAAAATTACCGAACTATCAGTTTAATAAGTCACGGCTGCAAAATACTAACGCGGATTCTTTACAGACGGATGGAAAAACTAGTAGAAGCCAACCTCAGGGAAGATCAGTTTGGATTCCGTAGAAATGTTGGAACACGTGAGGCAATACTGACCCTACGACTTATCTTAGAAACTAGATTAAGGAAGGGCAAACCTACATTTCTAGCATTTGTAGACTTAGAGAAAGCTTTTGACAATGTTGACGGGAATACGCTCTTTCAAATTCTGAAGGTGGCAGGGGTAAAATACAGGGAGCGAAAGGTTATTTACAATTTGTACAGAAACCAGATGGCGGTTATAAGAGTCGAGGGGCATGAAAGAGAAGCAGTGGTTGGGAAGGGAGTGAGACAGGGTTATAGTCTCTCCCTGATGTTATTCAATCTGTATATTGAGCAAGCAGTGAAGGAAACAAAAGAAAAATTCAGAATAGGTATTAAAATCCACGGAGAAGAAATAAAAACTTTGAGGTTCGCCGATGACATTGTAATTCTGTGAGAGATAGCAAAGGACTTGGAAGAGCAGTTGAATGGAATGGATAGTGTCTTGAAAGGAGGGTATAAGATGAACATCAACAAAAGCAAAATGAGGATAATGGAATGTAGACTAATTAAATCGGGTGACGCTGAGGGAATTAGATTAGGAAATGAGACACTTGAAGTAGTAAAGGAATTTTGCCATTTGGGGAGCAAAATAACTGATGATGGTCGAAGTCGAGAGAATATAAAATGTAGACTGGCAATGGCAAGGAAAGCATTTCTGAAGAAGAGAAATTTGTTAACATCGAGTATAGATTTAAGTGTCCGGAAGTCATTTCTGAAAGTATTTGTATGGAGTGTAGCCATGTATGGAAGTGAAACATGGACGATAAATAGTTTAGGCAAGAAGAGAATAGAAGCTTTTGAAATGTGGTGCTACAGAAGAATGCTGAAGATTAGATGGGTAGATCACATAACTAATGAGGAAGTATTGAATAGGATTGGGGAGAAGAGAAGTTTGTGGCACAACTTGACTAGAAGAAGGGATCGGTTGGTAGGACGTGTTGAGGCATCAAGGGATCACCAATTTAGTATTGGAGGGCAGTGTGGAGGGTAAAAATCGTAGAGGGAGACCAAGAGATGAATACACTAAGCAGATTCAGAAGGATGTAGGTTGCAGTAGGTACTGGGGGATGAAGAAGCTTGCACAGGATAGAGTAGCATGGAGAGCTGCATCAAACCAGTCTCAGGAATGAAGACCACAACAACAACAACAACACACATGGAGAGTGCTGCAACACTGTTGCATGAAACACATAAGTATGTCACTGGTCTTGATCTAGATGTTTAGCACCTATTTCAGTGACAGCCCTCTCCCCTAAAAAGAGAACCAAAATCAGGATGGCAGGACAGAGGACTGAGTTCCACTCCTCCCAAATGCTGTGGCTTAACTGCAGCATCACTTTTCTTGTACTGCCTTTGCACCCCCACATTCAAAGATAGTGCAGGTAATTTTATTAATTGCTATGGGATTGTTCCCAACATGAAACGTTTCTCTTCACCAAGCCCTTACACAGACAATACTGGATGTTTAGAATAAACTTTGTCATTACTGTCAGTTCTGTTATAATAACTTTTTTCGTTAAGTACACCTGTTTTGCTGATAACATTGTACTTTTTTTTGTAATAACAGGTAAGTTGCAACCACAAATGAATTTGAAAGTAGACTGGAAAATGCATCATACGTATACTGAAATAATTATGGAAAATTAAAGGCAATGCTCACCTATAGCTGACTGATGTGTTGCATAGAAACACTCACTAGAAATAGTATTTTACTAGCTTTCGATCTCTTTTGCTCTTTCTCTAGTAGTGGTTCACACGTTACTGCACACTACCACAAAGGCACAGGCTTTCGGATGACTTTGTGGCTGTGTGAGTGAATGTGTGTTATTCTGCTAGAGAAAAAGCAAGAGCTCGGAAGCTAGTAAAAAATTGTTCTCTTGCATGTTTCTATGCACCAAACATCAGTTAAATACAGGAAAGTGGTTGTCTTTCCTTTATTTTGTGTATTATCCATCCAAGAATTTCCATTATTAATAAAATTTATGATCAACACATTCAAAGGAAAGTGGTACACACTAACTATGAAGTCATAATTGCTGATGAGATGATGTATTTTATGACAGATGAAGATAATGACTAGATTTCGTAATAAACAGAAGAGTACAATTTTCCTGGAGTGCTTTTGGTAAACTAAATAGTTTTCAAAACAAGCTATCCAAACTGTCTGAAAAGGAAACTGTTCGATCAGTGTACTTACTGCAGTGAGGTAAGGACTTTTTAATGCCAATACCACGCAAAATTCAAAGATTCCTCAGTGAGTAATGAAGATTTACGTATTGGGAACTACTAACTACTAGAAAGACAGGGAGACAAATAAATGGATCAGGAAACAAACTGCAGTGGAAATAATTTTTACTGTAATGAAGGTGAAATGGAAGTGGGTGACATAGCCAGCCAGATGGATGTTAGATGGATTAAGGGAGTTCTTTGCTGGTTTCCAAGAGATAAGAAAAGGCCAAGATGATGACCTAACTGGAGGTAGGTAGATGTCAGAAAACTTCCAGGTGTAACTTTGATATATGTTGTGAATATTGTAATGCATGAAAAAGTGTATGTTAGGTCTTCATCCAGCAGTGGATATCAGGTGGCTGTTATTGATATATTTTTCACCTTTATATAGTAACACTATTTACCAAATAATTTCATAAATAGGACATAGAATAACCCTTTTCTGTAATTGATCAAAGTATTAATCACATAGACTTTCATTACAATGCAATACATTGTCACTAAAAACGGAAGGTGGATGTAAATTACTGTAAATCATCATGAAAACGATTTGCTTCTAAGAATTTAAAGGGCTTAGAGTGTAAGAGGGTTCCAAGTTACTGATTGTTTCCCAAGTGTGGGGATTAGCAGTAACAGTTTTCCATTCAAATGGAACATTGACCTGGAAAGGATTCGTGTTAGATGAGAGTGTGTTCATGATTTTTGTTCTTTTTTATCAAGCATTAAATTATTTAAATATTATACCAATACAAGAGTTAATATGTTGCATTAATGCAATACTAAACAGATTCAGATGATTCACTAATTAAGTCAAAGGACTGAGATTGGTCATATAAATCATGATATCCAGTTCTGAATTATACTAGATGTACATATAAAGTGCTCAATGAAAGTAAAGATTAAAAGATTGTAATCTGTTAAATACTTAAGCTATTGATTACCATTTGTGGTGTCTCCTTTAAAAATAAAATAAATAAAACTTTTTCATATTTGTATTTATTGTACATCATTATTTTCAAAATAAAATGTAAGATTTAACATATGGTTTCTTTGCTGAGAAATGTGTATACTCTGATTCCCACCAGTGAAGTGATGTGGATATTGCACTTTATTCTGAAACAAAATCCACCATTGTAAACTCTTTGGCAGTATCTAGGAATGAGGATTGCAAAGGCAGCAGCGAGTTTGTAAATTCCACTGATAGTTGCAAAGAACTGAGAATGCTGTTTCATTGCAGAGAAAAGAAATAGCCGCAGCACTTTGTGAATTATATTGACATGTAGCAACTGCATTCTAGTTGTTCAAAATCCATCTCTGTTAAGTTTGAAGATTTATGAACATATACGAGATCGTTTGATATAATTTTATTTCTTTGTTGGAGAAAGGAGAAATCTATTGTAAGTGCAGATGAAAATGTGAAGCTGGTGGCAGTTGCTGGTGCAAGGTCATGTTACAGAATTCACAGACGTAACTCCATTATCACTCAAAGCTGTATGTTACCTAGAATACACACAAATCAGTATTAACATACTACCTTTTATAAATCTATTGATCCACCTTTAGTACACAAGACTGTTGCAATTTATTGTGACATATACCCTTTAAGTTACTGGTATGTAACCATATTCTCAGATACAAGTTGGTTTGATACTAAACTATGTAATGTGATAGTGACATATGTTGCTCTTGCCATCATAATATTTTTTTGTTTTCCATAATGTTAGAAGGAGTATCTGAAATGCCAAGAGGGACCAAAAATGATCCTAGCCAATATAAATTGTAGCTTATTATGATCTTTATACTCCACAATAATAACATTAAAATCATTGACTGATGATCGCTGATTGTTACCCGAATTTACCACTCATTCCTTTATTATTTCTTTCATGGGGATGTGCTGGGTGCAATGTGTACTCTTATTAACAAATGAAGGTATTCAGAAACTGTGCTAACAAAGTTGAATTATTTTAGTTTCATTAAATACATTTATATTTTCAATCTGAATTGAGTTGATTTTATGTTAGATCCTAACAGTTCTTAACATGCTGTGAGCTGCTTTATTTCTGTGGTATTACAGAATAATATTTTGTGCAAGAAATAACTTCTATTCCCTCTATTTAAGAAAAAACAGTTTCTTATTTCAAATCAACTCACATCGGAAATGTACCTATAAAATTGTCAATTAAACCAACATTATAGTAAAAAAATTGTCTTCAAAGCAAATGTATTCTTATTAAAATTTAAGTTGATATTAAAATAAATTTCTCATCTGAGCCCAGCTCTATTGTATAAATTGTGGTTTATCATAATTTTCTTCTGTCAGATTCTTTTTTAGCAGCAATTTATTAATATTTATTTTCATCATCTCACCTTTTTAAATTTCTGTCAAACTAACAAGAGTAGGATACTGGAATGACATGGGTTATTTATTACGAAAAGTGTATATTGTTTGGAATGGTGCTGATTCAAGAAAATTGTCTTAAAATTGACCAAGTTCCTCAGCCATATACAACCAGTGCTACTACTCAAAACAAATAAAACAAAAATTGAAGCAAATTCCACTGAATCAATTAGTTTATGACAAACTAATATAATTAGATGGATAAAAAAATGTACTCACCAAGTGGCAGCAGAACACACACATGTTGTTGTTGTTGTGGTCTTCAGTCCAGAGACTGATTTGATGCAGCTCTCCATGCTACTCTATCCTGTGCAAGCTTCTTCATCCCCCAGTACCTACTGCAACCTACATCCTTCTGAATCTGTTTAATGTATTCATCTCTTGGTCTCCCTCTACGATTTTTACCCTCCACGCTGCCCTCCAATACTAAATTAGTGATCCCTTGATGCCTCAGAATTTGCCCTACCAACCTATCCCTTCTTCTAATCAAGTTGTGCCACAAATTTCTCTCGTCTCCAATTCTATTCAATACGTCCTTGTTAGTTATGTGATCTACCCATCTAATCTTCAGCATTCTTCTGTAGCACCACATTTCAAAAGCTTCTATTCTCTTCTTGTCCAAGCTATTTATCATCCACGTTTCACTTCCATACATGGCTACACTCCATACAAATACTTTCAGAAATGACTTCCGGACACTTGAATCTATACTCGATGTTAACAAATTTCTCTTCTTCAGAAATGCTTTCCTTGCCATTGCCAGTCTACATTTTATATCCTCTCTACTTTGACCATCATTAGTTATTTTGCTCCCCAAATAGCAAAACTCATTTACTTCTTTAAGCATCTCATTTCCTAATCTAATTCCCGCAGCATTACCCGATTTAATCGACTACATTCCATTATCCTCATCTTGCTTTTATTGATGTTCATCTTATATCCTCCTTTCAAGACACTGTCCATTCCATTCAGCTGGTCTTCCAGGTCCTTTGCTGTCTCTGACAGAAGTACAGTGTCATCGGCGAACATCAATGTTTTTATTTCTTCTCCATGGATTTTAATTCCTACTCCGAATTTTTCTTTTGTTTCTTTTATTGCTTCCTCAATATACAGATTGAGTAACATCGGGGATAGGCTACAACCCTGTCTCACTTCCTTCCCAACCACTGCTTCCCTTTCATGCCCCTCGACTCTTATAACTGCCATCTGATTTCTGTTCAAATTGTAAATAGCCTTTCGCTCCCTGTATTTTACCCCTGCCGCCTTCAGAATTTGAAAGAGTGTATTCCAGTCAACATTGTCAAAAGCTTTCTCTAAGTCTACAAATGTTAGAAACGTAGGTTTGCCCTTCCTTAATCTAGTTTCTAAGATAAGTCGTAGGGTCAGTATTGCCTCATGTGTTTCAACATCTCTACGGAATCCAAACTGATCTTCCCTGAGGTTGGCTTCTACTAGTTTTTCCATCCGTCTGTAAAGAATCCGCGTTAGTATTTTGCAGCCGTGACTTATTAAACTGATAGTTCGGTAATTTTCACATTTGTCAACACCTGCTTTCTTTGGATTGGAATTATTATATTCTTCTTGAAGTCTGAGGGTATTTTGCCTGTTTCATACATCTTGCTCACCAGATGGTAGAGTTTCGTCAGGACTGGCTCTCCCAAGGCTGTCAGTAGTTCTAATGGAATGTTGTCTACTCCCGGGGCCTTGTTTTAGCTTAGGTCTTTCAGTGCTCTGTCAAACTCTTCATGCAGTATCATATCTCCTATTTCATCTTTGTCTACCTTCTCTTCCATTTCTATAATATTGACCTCAAGAACATCGCCCTTGTATAGACCCTCTATATACTCCTTCCACGTTTTGCTTTCCCTTCTTTGCTTAGAACTGGGCTTCCATCTGAGCTCTTGATATTCATGCAAGTGGTTCTCTTTTCTCCAAAGGTCTCTTTAATTTTCCTGTAGGCAGTATCTATCTTATCCCTAGTGATATGCACCTCTACATCCTTACATTTGTCCTCTAGCCATCCCTGCTTAGCCATTTTGCACTTCCTGTCGATCTCATTTTTGAGACGTTTGTATTCCTTTTTGCCTGCTTCATTTACTGCATTTTTATATTTTCTCCTTTCATCAATTTAATTCAATATATCTTCTGTTACCCAAGGGTTTCTACTAGCCCTCGTCTTTTTACCTACTTGATCCTCTGGTACCTTCACTATTTCATCTCTCAAAGCTACCCATTCTTCTTCTACTGTATTTCTTTCCCCCATTCTTGTCAATCAATCCCTAATGCTCTCCCTGAAGCTCTCTACAACCTCTGGTTCTTTCAGTTTATCCATGTCCCATCTCCTCAAATTCCCACCTTTTTGCAGTTTCTTCAGTTTTAATCTACAGCTCATAACCAATAGATTGTGGTCAAAGTCCACATCTGCCCCTGGAAATGTCTTACAATTTAAAACCGGGTTCCTGAATCTCGGTCTTACCATTATATAATCTATCTGAAACCTTCCAGTATCCCCAGGCTTCTTCCATGTATACAACCTTCTTTTATGATACATACATACACATACATGAAATGTTATAATAAGGCAAGCTTTTGGAGCCAGTGCTCCTCCTTCAGGCAGAAGGATTGAAGGAGAAGGAAGAGATGTGAAGGAAAAGGATTGCTAAGGTCTAGGAAAAGGTGAAGATTTGGAGAAAGTCACCCAGAACCATAGGTCAGGGGAGAATTACCAGATGGGATAAGAAGGAAAGAGTGATTGTTAGGGTGCACCAGAAAAGATTTGAAAACCTGTGAGCTTAAAGGTGAAAGACAGGGTAATATTCAAGACAGAGTTTACTGCTTTAACATCGTGCATGAGTTTATGATAGTGAAAAGCTAAGTGCATTGTACATACAAGAAGAGAGAGGGGGGGCAGTGAAAAATAGATAAGAAAATGAAAGATGTATAAAATTAAAATGGAGTGAAGAAAAGAGTAGTTACTGTGAAGAATTGCTGGGATAGAAAAAATAATTAAGGCCAGGTGGGTGTCGAAAACCAAAGACATGTTGTATCACTAGTTCCCACCTGTGAAGTTCTGAGAGAGAGGTGTCTGAGGGGAGAATCCAGATAGCGCATGTGATGAGACAGGCACCAAGATCACAATTGTCATGTTGTAGAGCATGCACTGCCGCAGGAAATACATGTCGCCATTATACAACCTCTGCCTATTCCTATTCATCCTAGCTGATAATTTGGTGATAGTCATGCCGATGTAAAAGGCCGAACAGTGTTTACATAATAGCTGGTATATGACATTTCATTTCACAGGTGGCTCTCCTTTTGATAGTATATATTTGCCAGTTACAGGGCTGGTATAGGTGGTGGCAGGAGGGTACAGTGTGGAAGCCTTGCAGCAGAGACAGTCACAGAGATAGAAACCATACAGTAGGGAGAAGGATGCAGAAGGAGCATAATGCCTGACAAGATTATTACAGAGATTAGGAGGACGGTGAAAAGCTATTCTAGGTGTGGTGGGAAAACTCTCAAACAGAATGGATCTCATTTCAGGGCATGATTCTAGGAAATCGTGGCCTTGTCAAAGTAGCTGATTAATACATTCAATGCCAGGATAATAGTCAGTGGCCAGTGGTGTGCTCCAACATTGTTTTGTGGAGGGATCAGCAGTAGCAGGATTGGATGTGATGGAAAATCTGCTTTTGAACTAGCCTGATGGGGTAATTATGTCCAGTGAAGGCTGAGGTGAGAATGGTGGTGTATTGCTGTAAAGGGTGTGCATCCGAACAAATATGTTTGCCTCGAATGCTAAGGCTGTATGGGAGGGAACGTTTGACATGGGGAGGATGGTGACTGTCAAAATGTGTGTACTGTTGTTTGTTAGTAGGTTTAATGTGGACAGAAATGTGTAGCTGGCCTTTGCTGAGGGTGAGATCAACATCAAGGAAAGTGGCATGGAATTCGGAATAGGAACATGTGAAATTTAATTGGGAGAAGTTATTCATAGATTCCAGGAATTTTAACAGGTCAGCCTCACCATGAGTTCATATGGTAGAGATGTCATCAATGTATCTAAACCAAACCAGGGGCTGAATGCTTATGGGCGACAGGAAAGCTCCCTCCAAGTGACCCATTGGCTTACAAAGGAGCTGTCCTTGTTCCCATGGCTGTACCCCTGATCTCTTTTGTATGTCTGCCCCCCAAAGGTGAAGTAGTTGTTGATAAGTGTAAAGTTGATTAAGATGAGTAGGAAGGTTGGAATCAGGTAGGCACTCACTAGGGAAATGCTTGGTAACAGACAGACCATGTACATGGTGGATGCTGGTATATAGAGAGGTGGTATCAATAATGACAAGCAAGGTGTGTGGTGGGAGTGGGACAGGCACAGATTTGGGATGATCTAAGAAACTGTTGGTATTTTTTATATAAGAGGGAAGTCTTTGTACTATGGGTTGCAGCTGCTGATCAACTAAGGCGGATATACAGTCGGTGGGTGCTTTGAAGCCAGCTTCTATAGGACGGCCAGGATGATTGGGTTTGTGCATCTTAGGAAGATGGAAAAGGTGGCGATGCATGATTTGGGTGGGGTGAGAAGTTCTTTGGATTGAGGTGTTAGTCCTTATGAGGCGCCCAAGGTTTTAAGGAGGGACTGCAGATCAGTTTGCATCACAGCGATGGGATCTTGATGGCAGATGTTGCATATAGAGGTGTCAGACAGCTGATGTAGACCTTCATTAACATACTCCTTTCAGTCAAGTACCAAGTGGTAGGTCCTTTCTCTGCTGGAAGGATAATGATGGAGTCATCACGTTTTAGGGAATTTAGAGCTTGGAATTCTGCAGAGGACAGGTTAGGGTCATGTTGTAGGGACCTGTGGAAGGGTTGTGAAGCAGTGCTGGATGTGAGGAATTCTTCAGATTTCACCTCAAAAAGCTATCCCACCTTCTACTAAACTACTTGAGCAGTGGCATTTCCGTTCCTGTCCCTCTGCAGCTTCCTAAACAGCCACACCATCAACCACCACTCTTCTCCTACAAACCGAGCTTCTCCAACCTTCTTAACATCCCACAGCGCCCACCACTGCCTCCCAGACCAAGAATAATTCATAATCACAAGAGCCAGTCACAACAGTACAGTGTCATCAACCTCTCATCTAAATCACTCTCCCAATTATCTGTATCATCTAAGGGTCTCACTTTCAGCCCTAAACCTGCATTTGGTCATGCTGGTTTGGTGAGGAACCGACTTTCCTTTACACATAATGTCAACTAGAAATATCACTTTGCAACCCAATACAAAACGTTTCCAACAGCAATTCCGACATTGAATCCTGTCTTGAACTGTTCTGGCCACAATCCCAATTTGATCCACCACCACTACCTCAAAATCATCCTTTACAAGCCTTCCAAAAATTCCTCACATCCAGCCTTCCGTCACAACCCTTCCTCAGATCCCTACAACATGATCCTAACCTGTCCTCTGCAGAACTCCAAGCTCTATGTACTCTAAAAGCTGATGACACCATCATTGTCACCCCAGCAAACAAAGGATCTATCACTGTGGTACTTGACTGAAAGGAGTATGTTAGTGAAAGTCTATGTCAGCTGTCTGACACCTCTACATTCAGCATCTGCTGTCAAGATCCTGTGATTCAAACTGAACTGCATTCCCTCCTTAAAAACTCAGGCCCCTCACAAGGACTTAACTCCTCAATCCACAGAACTTCTCAACCCTCCCAAACACACTCCCCCACCTTTACCATCTTCCTAAGATCGACAAACCTAATCATCCTAGCCGTCCCATATTTGCTGGCTTCACAGCACCCACCGAACCTATATCTGCGTTAGTTGATTGGCACCTGCAACCCATAGGACAAAGACTTCCCTCCTATATTAAAGATACCAACCATTTCCTAGATCATCTGAAATCCGTATCTGTCCCTCTCTCACCACACGTCTTGCTTGTCATCATTGATACCACCCAAGTTAGACTTGCCCTATGCACCCTCCTACCACCACCTATACCAGGCCTGTAAAGGGCAAAACATATACTATTAAAGGGAGAGCCACCTGTGAAATGACATGTCTTATACCGGCTGTTATGTAAACACTGTTCGGCCCTTTACCTCGGTATGACTATCACCAAATTATCAGTTACTATGAATGGGTGTAAACAGAGGGTCTTTACTGGCAATACATAGTGTCCTGTTGCAGAGCATGCTCTACAACTTGACATTTGTGACCTTGGTGCCTGTTTCACCACACACGCCATCTGGATCCTTCTCCCAGACAACAGTTTCTCGGAACTCCACAGTTGGGAACTAGGGCTACAGCATGTCCTTGGTTCTCGCCACCCACCTGGCCTTAATTTACGATAATTTCTTTGGTCTCAGCATTTCTTCACAGTAACTACTCTTTTCTTCACTCCGTTTTCTTACCTGTCTATTTTTGCTGCCCCCCCCCCCCCCCCCCTCTCCCCTGCTACCTCTGTTAAATACCATGCACCTAACTTTTCACTCTTACTAACTCATGCATGATGTTTAAGCAGTAATTTCAGTCTTGCATATTACCCTGTCTTCCGCCTTTAAGCTCTCAGGTT
The DNA here is from genome assembly GCF_023898315.1 of Schistocerca nitens. Taxonomy (NCBI): domain Eukaryota; kingdom Metazoa; phylum Arthropoda; class Insecta; order Orthoptera; family Acrididae; genus Schistocerca; species Schistocerca nitens. Next base: position 425,364,730 of record NC_064617.1, on the reverse strand, counting down.
TTCAAATCTTGTTGGTGCAGTCCCCAACAACCCGTCTTTCCTTCTCATCCCATCCGGCAAGTCTCCCCTGACTTGTGGTTCTGGGTGACTTTCCCGAAATCTACCCCTTTTTTTAGACCTCTTGAGACCTTTTTCTTCACCCCTCTTCCTTCCCCTTCAACCCTTGTGCCTGACAAAGGAGCCACTGGCTCCAAACGCTTGCCTAATTATAACCTTTTATGTGTGTGTTCTGCCACTGCTTGGTTAGTAGACTTTTTATCTATCCAATTATACTATTATATAATTGATTACTCTTATCATATAGCCACTAAAATGGGCAAAGGAGCAATGCTTTCATTCTGTACAATGATGGTCTTCAATTTTAGTAGCCGGCTTGGTGTTTTATCCCGCACTTCCTTTAATTTCAGCTATCGTGCCTTTAATTACAGCTATCATGCAATGGCATCAACATCACACAACATCCCTAATTTGTATTATAATAACTTTTGTTGACGAGTCTGCCATTGCCTCTGTTCTCTCATGCATTGTTATGAACATGCAACTTAACATATAACAGCAGTGAATATGAATTTGAATACACAATCATGAAATTCGCATAGATTCTTATAGCAGAATGTCTTTAGTTTGATGGATTCAAGAGTACAGTAGTTCAAAGCAATATCTCACTCAGCATATATGGCATCAGCTGTCCTTGCAATTCTTGTAGGGTAAGACGATATGATTTATTATCTCTGAGCTGGCTCTTAAAGAGATCCCAGCTGTATTTTGCAAGAATTTTATATCAACTGTATTTCTGGATCATTATGTCAAACAGAAATCTGTGTGGAAAACACTGCAGTACAATTCTTTCTTAGCATGGACAACTGTCCATCTGGAGACGGCCATACATGGTGGGGAATACATCAGGCATGAAGCAGTGCAAGTTGGTAGCAGTAATATTGGTGTAGTCAAGAAGTTTCAGTACCATTTTTAATAGGGACAGATTCCAGTAGGACCCAAGTGAACACCTCTTAATGCATAATACTACTAACACTGGTCTGTATTGGCCCTACAGTGTACATGTCAAGTAGGCTTTTTCCTGGAAGACTATGTAACTTGACACAACCAGGAATGTGGCCTCGTTCTTGCAGTTGAGTAATCTAGCTAAAAAGTTTCTATGAGCACTACCATCTTAACTAACGATATCATTGAATCAATAAAATCACACACCTGACACCTCTGCTGTAACATATTGTGGCCTGTGTACTCTGAACTCTTGTGCCTTTGCCAGTAATTTACTCTGTAGCCTGTGTTGCATTTTTTTAGCAGGGAAGTCTTTTAAAGTCCATGAGCAGATGAGGAATGACAATCCAGCTTCTTCTCTGCTCTCAGCTACTACATCATCAAATGTCCTTTGAAAATAGGTAATGCATGGATAGCCTGTGAGTTACTTTTGCTCATTGTTTGGCTAATACTACCAGCCCTTTGTCAAGGTCACTTAAATCAGCGTCTTCTCTGATTCTCTGCACTAGAATTGGATGCTTTTTCTGTATTCCCAACACCTCTTGTATAGGAGGTTCTGTCTGATATCTGTGTCATCCTTGCACAGTCTTTTGACATGACTCATTGTCTTCATCAGATGCTATCTGAGTCTGCTAGTCAAGTGGAATGGGTCTGATATTTATCCCTACTGCCTCCCCCCTTTTTGATCGTCTCTGGGCATTCCGTGTGCTATCCATTTCCACTGGAGATCCATCTTCAGTCCGGTGTGCCTGGCCACAAGCTGGCATTACATTTTCAGTCTGGTGCGCATGACAGCGATCTGGGTCTCTGTTTCGGTACGGTGCACCTGTGCTCTATCTGGGGTTCCTTCCTCATCTCCACATCCTCAGTTCTTGTTTTTGTTGACTTCTGCTGCTGCTACCATCATGTTTTTATAAACTGCAGTGCAGAATCCCAGGCTTTGCTGAGTTGGTATACAGTCTCACAGTTCACGAGGTTTTCTGCCACCTTTAGCTCTGTTGTAACCTTCTTATAACACTGCTGCAGTATCTGGGGTCTGTGCCAGAACCCTTGTTTTTTCATAGTTCAAGGAATTATTTAAGTTCCAGGTAGTGCTTGGTGGTGGCTGATTTAATTGCCTGCCACTGCTGGGTGTGCCTCTAATGTATTGGCACATGATGTCCCTGTCCTACAGGAACATGTTGAAAAGTAACATCTTCAAAAGTGTTATGTGAAAACTCCTAAATCTTTTTAAATGAAACTAATGTTATTAATATTCTACATCTTTATTCTTCTTATCTACATATTTATTGTTCGATATAATAGAGGGAAACATTCCACGTGGGAAAAATATATCTAAAAACAAAGATGATGTAACTTACCGAACAAAAGTGTTGGTATGTTGATAGAGACACTAACAAACACAAACACACACACAAAATTCAAGCTTTTGCAACCCACAGTCCACGTGATTTACCAACTGACCTGCCTACACTGTGAAGCTTTCTATGTGGGAATGACCAGCAACAAACTGTCCATTCGCATGAACGGATACAGGCAGACAGTGTTTGTTGGTAATGAGGATCACCCTGTGGCTAAACATGCCTTGGTGCACGGCCAGCACATCTTGGCACAGCGTTACACCGTCCAGGTTATCTGGATACTTCCCACTAACACCAACCTATCAGAACTCTGGAGATGGGAACTTGCCCTTCAATATATCCTCTCTTCCCGTTACCCACAAGGCCTCAACCTCCACTAATTTCAAGTTGCCGCCGCTCATACCTCACCTGTCATTCAACAATATCTTTGCCTCTGTACTTCTGCCTCGACTGACATCTCTGCCCAAACTCTTTGCCTTTACATATGTCTGCTTGTGTCTGTATATGTGCGGATGGATATGTGTGTGTGTGTGCGAGTGTGTACCTATCCCTTTTTCCCCCTAAGGTAAGTCTTTCCGCTCCCGGGACTGGAATGACTCCTTACCCTCTCCCTTAAAACCCACATCCTTTTGTCTTTCCCTCTCCTTCCCTCTTTCCTGATGAAGCAATCGTGGGTTACGAAAGCTTGAATTTTGTGTGTGTATTTGTGTTTGTTTAGTGTCTCTATCAACATACCAACGCTTTCGTTTGGTAAGTTACATCATCTTTGTTTTTAGATATATTTATTGTTTAACAAGACAGCAATGAACATGTTTCTTCCAGTAAGAGACCAGTTTGTTGATATTGTCACTGTGGAATGTTTAGGTTTGTTGACAGAGCCACAATCTCAGCTCTGCTTCATCACTATTAAAATGTAGTCCTGGAAGGCATTCCTTAAGTTTGATACATGAAAACCAGATGAGGCGAAATCAGGACTGTATGGAGTATGATCGATGAAAGTGGATCCAAGATGATTGATTGTTGCGGATGTCACAGTGCTCATGTATGGTTTGGTGTTGTCGTGCTGAAGGAAAGGGTGCTCCATGTGTGGAAGAACTCTTCCAATTCAGAACTTGATTACAAGGGCAGTTTCTCACACACTGGCATAGTTAGTTACATTAGACTCTGCCACGTTACACACTACAATTTGAAGCCCTGTAGCAACAGAGGGCTGCAGTGTGTAGACATGAAGAATAAAGATGTAGATTGTTAATAAAGTTTGTTTTATTTAAAAAGTTTTTAGAGTTTTGACATAAAAAATTGAGAGGCATTACTTTTCAGCACACCCTCGTAATTATTTGGCCAATGTACGACAGGCCACTTTGGCACGATATATTACAAATTCCTGGTATTTCTAAGCCCAGGTCATCTTTCACATTTTCCAGTAGTCCTCTTATTTCAGAAGGTGGACAGAACACACACTTGACATTATGCTTTTGGAGCATGATGCTGATCTTGGCAGAAATAGATCTTACATAAGTCAGGTATGCCACAGTCTTTGATTTGTCGTGCTCTTCTTCTTTATCATGTGGGTGACTGGTTGATTGAAACCCATTCTGATTCTGTTTGACTGCATGTTGATTTTTGCAGAAGACTGAGCATAGATGCTTTATTTCAAATGCCAAACTATCTGAATCAAACAAGGTGTGTGCCCTGTGGACCACTGTCTTTAGAATTCCATTCTTCTGTGCTGAGTGACAGCAGTTGCTAGCTTGCAGGTATAAATCAGTGTGTGTTAGTTTGCAATACATACTATGACCAAATGAGCCATCTGCTCTCCTTTTGACAAGTACGCCCAGAAATGGCAACTGACCATTCTTCTCCAATACCTGGTGAACTTCATAATTGAGTGTTGTGATTTAAGATGTTTTAGAAACACATTGAGCCTTTTCCTACCATGAGGCTAGAACACAAAGGTATCACCAACATACCTGAAGAAGCATGTGGATTTGTATCTAGCAATCTACGATACTTCCTTTTCAAATTTCTCCATGAATAGATTGACAACTGCTGGAGATGAGGCTGCTCATGGCCACTCCTTCTGTCTGCTCGTGATATTGGTCCCCATACAGAAAATTTGTTGAAGTCAGTATATGCCTGAACAGATCCATCAGAGCATCATCAAATTTCTTTGCAATCAGTTCCAGTGAGTCTTTCAGTGGTACCTTGGTAAACAGATAGACCACATCAAAACTGACCATTATATCAGATCCCATGATATGCACTTGCTTGAGATGTTGCGAAAGTCCTCCAAATTCCAGATCTGGTGAATACACTTCCTCACTTATGGGCATAGCATTTTCTTCAAATTCTAAGCTGCTGGGTATGTTGATGTGCCAATATTGCTGACTATTGGGTGCAGTGGCACACCCTTTTTGTGTACCACTGGCAGCCCATACAGTTGGTGCACTTTGTCCATAGGATCAAATTCCAGAAGTCTGTATGTTGGGCCCTTCAGATGTTGACAAACTTTCGTATCATAATCAGTCTGCTGCATGACAACTGTGTGGAGTTCACTTTATCTGCTGGCAAAACTGCTATCTTCCCGAGCTTCTTAAGTGCCAGCCGGCAGTGTTTGGTTTTGATGACCCAGGCTTATAAAAACCAGGGATTTATGATATATCTTGCTAATATGGCATGTTGTACATTGACCAAACAACTAGGACAATGGACATCAGCTGCCGAGAACATCTGAGACACACAGCTGGGACACATAACTGAATGAGCCATCTCTGAGCACTACCTGTAACTTAACACATTCCAATTGGGTCACAGTGACTGCTGCAATCCTCCAGAAGTCATACACTGTTTTGACTTCTTTGTAGGGCTCCTGCTTATAAGGTAAAGAAGAAAAGTAAAACATCTTTATTGAAATACATACCATCATCTTTTAGCTTCACATTCATTTAAGGTATTTTGAAATCTTCTACATATTTTCAGAATAATTATGTTTTGAAAATTAGAAGATTCAGAGGTAGAGAAAGGTTTGTAAATGAGTGCATAAAAATTTATTTGCAAAACAAATGTGCAAAAGTAGCTCATTGAATTTATGTAATTGTTTTCACTGAGCAAAATTCACCCATGTATGGTATTGCTTGAAGCAGGTAGACATAATCCTACTTTACATTCTTCATAACAATGCTTAGTCTCTCTTTTCACTTGTTTGCCAGTACTAAGCGTACCTTCGTCGGAACAAATTATGCAGTATCTTGATGCATACTTCTTGTTCGTTGTCAGTGGGATGTGTGGGGAAATGCTTTGCAACTAACCTGTTTGCTGTAGAGCACTTCGTTTCGTTTTCAATTAAATCTTCACTTGCTTTATCAGGAATTTGTTTCCCCTGGTTCACCATAAATGTAAAAAAGTTGGTTCATTTGTGAAACACAGGTCTAAGTTTCTGGTAGAGAATATAGAAACTGACAACACACATCACATATACATGGAAAAAATACCTTCTTCCATCATTTCATTGCTCATTGTTGAAAATAACAATAGGTCACTAACTGATCTCCATGATAAACACCAGTTTTATTATTATCATAATCAAATATGAGATTGGGCATCAGCTTTTCTACTACTCCACTTTTGGATTTTGTGTTGGTGTCGTTACTTGTCATGCTATGTTTTATTTACAAGGCAGACACTTCCCTAGTGTCTTTCCAGTGAAGTGCTAGCATGAAATTTTTCTCGCTTGAATATCATTTGTCCACTTGTTATTGTTAATTTATTCTGTTTGAATTCCTGTGACAGCCCTCTTCTATTACTCATTACTATGCCTACAGCACACTTGTTTAAAACCAATCCATGTACAATGTTTGACCCTTCTGTAGATAATTGTCGCATAAAGAAAGGACTGCTGAATATGCACTATTATCTGTTTCCCCAGTTCACCATTCAAAACATGGCCTGCTGCAGAATAACTAATAATGAAAAACTTTAAACCACCCTTTTTGGCTTGTTCCTGATATATATGCTAATTCAAATTCTTCCTCTGTAAGAACATAAACCTTGCTCAACTGTCAGATTCTCATGGAATGGGAGTCAGCTGTCAAAATGGAGGTATTGCTGATGGTTGGTAGGTTTGTTACAGAGAAGATACTGATGCAGCTGTCTTTGAGGTGGCATTGAACATAGAGGAAGGTGGTTTGTTGGGTTGAGTAGGACCAGGTGAAGTGAAATGGGGAGAAGGTGTTCAGGTTATAGAGGAATGTGGATAAGGTGTCCTCACCCTCGATCCAGATCATGAAGAGGTCCTCAGTGAGTCTAAACAAGGTGAGGGGTTTAGGATTCTGGGTGTTTAGGGAGGATTCCACTAAGTGGCGCATCAAAAGATTGCCATAGGATGGTGCCATGTGGGTACCCATAGCCATACCCCAGATTCATTTGTAAGTTAAGACTTCAAAGCAGATTTAATAGTGTGTGAGGATATAGTTGGTCATGGCGACTAGGACAGAGGTTGTAGGTTTTGAATCCATCGAGTATTGGGAGAGGTAGTGTTCCATAGCGGTAAAGCTATGGGCATTAGGGATGTTAGTGTAAAGGTTGTGGCATCTATAGTGACAAGCAGGGCACCATGTGGTAAAAGAACAGAAACTGTGGAGAATTGGTGGAGAAAATAGTTGGTATCTTATATGCAGGAAGGTAGGTTGCAGGTAATAGGCTGCAGGAGTTGGTCTATGAGAGCAGATATTCTCTCAGGGGGCACAGTAACTAGAAACAATGGGGCATCCTGGATGGATCAGTTTATGGACTTTAGGAAGCATGTGGAAGGTAGGAATGTGGGGAGTGGTATCCATCCTTGCCAAAGGCCTCACCTTCCCACCCCCCCAACCTCCTCCCCCAAATTCAGTCATGCAGGACTTGTTCAAGAAATTCTCCCAGTCCTACAGTGGAAACACTTTTTCTCCACCAACCCTACCAATCAGACTCAACCAATTTAAACCCTGGCTGACTTAGTTCACTCCTCCATCCAACTGTGATCCACCCCCAACTGCCCCCATATCACCACCTATTAACTTCCCGGAATTTCTTAACTTTGAACCTTGCCTCACCATAATTTCCCAAAGCCCTCAACATACAAACTAACCTTACATCCACAGGAAGAATCACAATCCACCAACTAATACCTGATCCTGACCTTTTAATCCTACCTTCTGACAATGGCTCCACCACTGTTGTGAACTTCTAAGGATTATCTGGCAGAAAGACTGTGCCAGCTGTCACATTCATTGACCTACAAACCCTGCCACAGTGACCCCATTCCAGAAATTCAGCAGGATCTCCCATCTCTCCTCAAATCCTTAGCCCCAACCCAGAACCTCTCCCTGAAGTCCATCTCTCTCCTCATCCCTATCGCTGCACTCACTCATAAGTTCTACATGCTTCCTAAAGTCCATAAACCCAACGACCCAGGACAATCCATTGTGGCCGGTTACTGTTGCCCCACTGAGAGAATATCCGTTTTTATGGACCAACACCTTCACCTGAAATCTACCATCCTATATAAAAGATACCAACTATTTCATCCACCGATTCTCCACAGTTCCTGTACCTTTACCATGTGGCACCCTGCTTGTCACTACCTATGCCATCTCCCTTTATACTAACATTCCTAATTGCCCATGGCTTTACTGCTATTGAACACTACCTTTTGCAAAGCCCATTGGATTCCAAACCTACAACCTCTTTCCTAGTCGCCATGACCAACTACATCCTCACCCATAATTACTTCTCCTTTGAAGGCATTATCTACAAACAAATCTGGGGAACAGCTATGGGCACCCACACAGCACCGTCCAGTGCCAACCTATTCATGTGCCATGTGGTGGAATCCTTCCTAAACACCCAGAATCCCAAACCCCTCAGCTGGTTCACATTCATTGATGACATCTTTGTGATCTGGATCTAAGGTGAGGACACTTTATTCATATTGCTTCAGAACCTCAACATCTTCTCTCCCATTCACTTCACATAGTCCTACTCAACCCAACAAGCCACCTTCCTCGATGTTGACCTCCACCTTGAAGATGGTTGGATCAGTACCTCCGTCCATATCGAACTTACCAACCAGCAGCATTACCTTCACTTTGACAGCTGACTCCCATTCCGTACCAAGAATTCCCTTACACATAGCCCAGCCACCTTTGGCCATCATGCCTATAGTGATTAGCAGTCCCTCTCGAAATATACCGAGTGTCTCACTGAGCCTTCACAGATTATAATTACCGTCTTAACCTTGTACAGAAACGGATCTTCTGTGCTTTATCTCTCCAGTCACCCACCACCTCCCAAAGTCCCACTGTCCGGCCACAGAGGAACATTCCCCTCATGACTATGTACCTCCCAGGACTGGAGCAACTGAATCACATTCTCTTCATGGGTTTTGACTACCTCTTGTTGTGCCCTGAAATGAGGAGTTTCGTACCAACAATCCTTCTGACCCCACCCACAGTGGTATTCCATTTCCCACCAAACCTACACATTATCCTCATCCATTCTACACAACCTCTGCTTCCAATCCTTTGCCTCATGGTTCATATCCCTGTAATAGATGTAGATGCAAGACCTGTCCCATACATCCTCCCACTACCACTTACTCCAGTCCAGTCACAGGCATCACCTACCTCGTCAAAGACAGAGCTAGCTCTGAAACCAGTGATGTGATCTACAAGCTAAGCTGCAACCATTGTCCTGCATACTATGTGGGCATGACAACCAACAAGCTGTCTGTGCACATGAATGGCCACTGACGAACTGTGGTCAAGAAACAGGTGGACCACCCCATTGCTGAGTATGCTGTTCAACACTAAGTTCTTCATTTCAATGACTGCTTTACAGCTTGTGCCATCTGGATCCTTCCCATCAACACCAGCTTTTCTACTTTGCACCAGTGGTCATTCTATCTGCAGGAATCCTACATTCCCGTAGCCCTCTTGGTCTCAACCTTCGTAAGTCATTGTCCTTACCCATCTAGCCCATTTCCCGTTCCCATTACAGCACTACACAGCTCTCTATTCCACAAACGCACCCACAATCTTTTTACTTCCTCCTGTTCCACTGTCTCTTGCCCCTCCCCCACCCCTATTGCTCTCCATCTAGCCTCCCCACCACACCTGGCTGCCCTACCCTCTCTCCACCTTGCTCCTGTATGTTCCCACAAGCATCACTTTACTGTCCCCCACCTCTGCCCTGCTATCCCTCCCCCTCCCCACTGCAGTCTCCTCCTAACCTTCCACCCCATGGGGTGTGTGTGTGTGTGTGTGTGTGTGTGTGTGTGATGAAGGCCTCGTTGGTCAAAAGCTCACTTTCTGACAGTCTTTTTGTTGTGCCCACCTGCAACTCAACATCTTCACTATATGGTGAGTAGCAGCTATCATTTTATTAATATTGTTGCTTTTCACTCTGTATTTTCCATTGTTTGTTTTGTAGTAAAAACCTTATACATCTCACGTGACTTAGTAGCAGACCAATTGGCCCAAAGCAGCCTGGTGTTATTTTACTTTACCTCTGCAGTTTTCCAATTTATCCTGCATAGCAGTTTGTTTTGGTTATTATGTTTTTTATTACATTTCTATCAATAAACGGGCTCCAAAGTCAAATTTGGCACTCTCAGCTTCCAAAGGTGCCTAAACATTACTTACACATTCAAAGACAAGAAACTAGTGTCAAACATCATCATTTGCCCAGGCAATGACTTTGCTTGGAGACTCTTGCCATTGGTGTGTTCTGCCTTCTTGAATGGGAGCCTCACTGATGGCTCATTTACATTTTAAAAAAACACTTCTTGTTTCCTTCAAAATACATTATGCAAGTCAGTAAACCTACCATAAATGTAATTGTGACCCCTGTTCACACTTTATGTTTAATGTCTGTTTCAGAAATAATGTTGTCAATTTCAAAACGATCATCATCAATTTCCGATCCAGATTCTTTGAGCAACCTCAGAATGACTTTATCTGTCAAACTGTCCCCCATTTCACAACAGACTTTTGCGACCAAGACAACTATGGAAGCATACTGCTACAACGAAAGCACGGGAACTGATCACACCTGTAATATGGCTTTAAAGGCACATAGCACTTTGTGGGAGCAGGAATAGCATCTAGTGGCTCTCTGAAGTACTACAGGAGTGAATGACTGACTTCAAGCCATCACTGCTTGGACATAACATGCTGGATTTTGAAGTAACAATCAGGAAATCCACGCTTCGAGATTCTCCAAGTGCCAACTGTTAGGGGAATCACAACATGCCCATAGTTTCTATGGGCAATGACCAGAATGTGTTAATCATTCTATGAACTATAGAAAAAACAGGATTGTGACACACACCCCACAGATACTGGGGCAGTGTTATAATAGAGTCAACACGGATTAAGGTTATGGAAATCTCATGAATTGTGAAACTGGCTACCAACCCAGCAAAGCCTGGGATCATGTATTGCAGGTGCTAAAAATGCAGTGGTGAGAGCAGTAGAATTCAACAAAAAGAACTGAGAATGTGGAAATTTAGAAACGAACCCCAGACAGAAAACCAGGTGTGTCGTACCAAGAACAAACCCACCAGATCACTGTCAGGGGTACTGGACAAAGACAAAAAGATGGATGGCTTCAGGAAGTTTCTAGTGAGAATGAACCGTAGCCAGAACGCTTAAATCTGACTGTGTAGGCAGGAATGTGTCGGGAAGCTTCTAGTGGGAAAAGACTGCTGACAGAACGTGCAGAAACAACCGTGGAGGGAGGAGGAAGTAGGTATAAATATTGGAGCCATTTCACTTGAGTAGTAGTCTCGAGTTGCTGCTGTGAAAACAGTGGGCCATGTTGTTGAAAGATTGTGCTTGAATGATAGTGGTATCCAACAGAACACCCAAGACGTCAAGAGTTTTCCAGGAAATCTTGAAGAATTACACCTCTTGTATACTTTTCATGGTATGCCACATATCATCTGTATGAAGTAGGCTGACTTGTGCTAGTGGCAAAAGAGTGATCGATGTTGGGGTATAGTAGAGTACGTGAAAACTACTTTTATTCAATGTCGTCATGTACGGAAATCAACCATCTGGTTTCCAGAAATTATGTAGAAATCATGAAAACAGCAATAAATGAAGAATATGTGGAGGAAGTGACACAAAAGTCAAAATTGGTATTACTGCAAGTGTGTTCTATAGGGCCACCACAAACAAAACCAGAGTGCTGCAATGTACATTCATCATGTTAAATGGACTTTAGCTTTATGTATTCTACCATGTATGAGTCCAGGGTTTTACATATACATTACATTTTACATTATATACTTAAAATGCTAATTAATTGAATATGATAAATAGTAATAAAATGGCAACAGTAATAGAATTAAAAAATGGTTGAACAGCATAATGTGAATAACTTCACTGACTAAGAGCTATAGCTGCTAAATCCAGCAATACTGCTACCACCACTACTACTACTACTACTACTACTAATAATAATAATAATAATAATAATAATAGTAACTGTAACAGAAGCTGATACAAAATGTATTTATGAGTGAACAAAAGTGATTGCCTCAGCTAGTCATGAGGAAGAGAAATTTAGATTAACTTTATAAGCTACGGTCTTTGGCAAATGAGGATTGTCGGTTAGGAAAGAAGAGTACTTAGTTGTAATGAGTTAAGGGATGTTTACATCATTATTCTTTTCATAGGTATCCTTGTGAATAGCATGGTATGTGATAAAGGGGAGGCGGAAGACATTGAGATGGCATAAACAATTAGGTCATCATGGCCTTGTTAATCAGATGAACTGTGAATTTTGGAGGCAGGTCAAACTTGGGTAGAGATGGACACCTGGTTAAAAGCTAATCTTTCTTTTGTTTATGGACAGTGGGAAAAATTTATAATCACATGTGAGACACCCAGAAGATTCAATCAATGGCACTGGTGAACAATATTACACTCTCAAGGAATAGCACTGCAAACCATCATAATCACAATTTTCTTTTCTGTAACCATGAAGGATGGAACCTTTGTCATAACATGCAGAAGGTGAAATTAATAAAGTGTCAATTGTCTAGATGGATCGTCACATTTGTACTTCTCATTGCATATGATAGGAATGAGAGTTTGCAAAGGCCTCACTGGTAGGTGCACTGGTCTGCTTGCAGCCAATGTCCATAAAAGGGACAAGACTAGTCGTGCAAGAAGGATATCATTAATGCCATAACATTTTAGTTTGCCAAGTAGAATATGATGCTGTGCATATAGACCAGGATAATTTTCCTTCTTTAACCATTCCCTGACTAATTTGTTTGGTCGTATATAGGTTTTCTGTAGAGGAGACTGTACAAATTCCCAAAAGAAATACAGTTAACAAGTTTTGCTCCAAGAAATGAGTCAGTCATCCATTATAGTCTGCATTCTCAAACACTTCTGAAATGGGTCTATAATTAAAGTTGACTTTTTGATCTCTCTTTTCTTAAATGTCTGGTTGTTACTACTGCATGTTTCAGTGTGTCAAGAAATAAACCTGTAATCATTAACTAATTACAATGATTGCTCAAGGGTGGATGTATGAAGCCAGCCCAAGACGATAACACTCATCTGAAAACACCATCACAACCAAGGAATGATTGCTTTTTAGTGACCGAGTGGTTTTTATCTATATCTCGTGTTACTGCTTCTTGAAACTTTATAAAGAAAAGAGCCATCTGGATTATTATTCAATTCTTCACACATCTAAAATTCATTCATCAATATTTTTAATTTCTGAGCTGTGATGTTTTTTGCAACAATTGACAACACTTATATTTAAAACTGGCAATTACTATGTCACTTTGACAAGAATGAGGTCTACATTCCACAAACCACCATAAAGTGGCAAAGTGTACCAGTCTCTTTTTCTTCCCACCTTATTCCATTCACAGATTGATGGATTGTACAGTGCATAAAAAAACTGTGTGTACAGATTTGTAGGGTAGAGGCAAGAAAAAATAGTACTTCTACTATGTGACACAAATGGGTCCTTGAAGGTTTGGTACTGCACTTCTGTTATGCATTCAAAACAACCAGGTGTTTCATTGATAATGATTGCAGCTTTAGGCAACCAGCTCTTCTGCAGTGTCTGTTTGATGCCTCATATACCAAATGTTTTTTCTCCCCCCTACAAAGAAATCCATATGATGATGTAGGAAGAACATGGTGGCCACAGTACTGGCTCACGTGTCCCAATCCAACAATTGGTGAAAACATTATCTAAATATTCACTGACGTCAACAACAAACTGTTGTGTTGGAACCATTGTGCTGGAACCATAATTGTTACCCGACAGCTAGCAAGATATTTGCCAACATTTCCAGTTGTAATTCAGGAACAAAGTTACAGTAATTTCCTCCACTGAGCTTATTATGAGTAAGATATGGCCCAATCAGATGGTCGTGAACAATACCAGCCCACACATTTATGACAAATCTCTGTTGACAGTGGAACAACTCCCAGACATGTCTACTGTGACTGTTGAAAGCACACAGATGCCAGTTGTGCATTAACATAATTAACAATAGTTTGAATACCACCTCTGAACATCACTAGCATCAAACTCTTCATGGATCCTTAGAAGATGAACGGTGCACCTATGACATTTTTGTCACATAAAAAAAAGTTTCATTTTCCCACCCCTAAACATTCTAAAATTTTAAATACATATCATTTTCACACCCTTTATGTAGAAAGAAACACTGCCAGTACCCTTCCGTATGAACCTAAATTCCTCTAATTTTAGAAAAAGTAAGTAGAATGTTTCTTAACTTATTTTAGAATGTAAGTCTCAGAATTTTGTGAGTAAGGCTCTCTCTTCCTCTTGTAACATATATATATATATATATATATATATATATATATATATATATATATATATATATATATATATATATATATATATATATATATATATTACAAGAGGATATATATATATATTTCAATGGCAGCTAGCTTCACACAGGCTGTAGTGTCCTGCAGTCGGCAGGAAAGAAGTAACAGTCAATTTGAACACACTTTATTATAATTAAAGTTAAAATGCCTTCTTGGCATACACTAAGTTTTAAACACAACAAGAAAACCTCACAACTCTTGTGGTGGCAAACCAGATAAGGAAACAAGACAATGGAGAAAAAACTGACCAAAATCTACACAATGCAAGATGCTACTACAATGCTACGGCGAGTGTACACAATGCTAGGGCCGGTGCAAGTACTAGCCGGAACTGTTCTGCCATTCTGACTGTCCAGGCATGCTTATAAAGCCGGGGCTACAGAGGGCTACACGAGACATATGAGTTCCATTTGTTGGAACACTGTTAGATGTTGTCTGGCAAAGTAGTTCCGTTTTTATTTGGAAAGTCTGATTGTTTATATGTGCTGACTATGTTCCTCTGCGTACTCCTTTAGGGAGGTTGGCAACCCATTTTGCATATCAGCTGTGCAGCCCCTCTAAATAAAGGGCAGCTATAACGCAGGCTAAACAAACCTGTGATGACCTTCTTTGATTCTTTTCCATCCTTGTGTTAATCCAACATCCTAAATGGCCCAGACTAATGAATAAGCATCATGTAATCGACCCCTTCATTTATGTGTGAAATAGACTTCCTCGAGATTCGTTCAGCACATCTGAGTCTCTCATCTGCCTTCCCCATGTCTAGATTTATGTATGCATTTGATCTTTAAATGCTCAAGGCAGAAACTTCAAGACTGACTGATTCCACTGTTGCTACCGAGCAAGATAGCACAGAGGTTAGCATACTGAACTTGCATTTTGGAGGATGGCAATCCAAACCCATGTCTTGATATCCTGGTACAAGTTTCCCATGATTTCCCAAAATCACTCCAGGCTTATACCGGGATGGTTTCTGTGAAAGGGCACAGCCGTTTTCCTTCCCCATCTTTGAATCATTTTGAGCTTGGGCTCCATCTCTAATGACCTTGATATTGATGGGGCATGAAACTGTAATCTTCCTTCCTTACTTTCCAGTGTTTTTCATGCAGACAATAATATTATTTTTTTGTCTATTTCCTTGCATTTGTTAATGTTCAGAGTCAGCTTCTAATCTTTGCATCAGGTGCTAATTGTCTGCAGGTCTCTCTGTATTTTGGTACATGTTTTTAATGATGTCACCTCTACAACAGTTCATCTGCAGAAAGCCTTGTAAAGTTGCAGACATTATTACGTATATTGCGAGCAGCAGCAACTCTATCACATTATATTGAGGTATGCTGGGTACTACCTTCGTTTCTAATGTTGTTTCCCAATTAAGAATGACATGCCAAGTTCTGTGCACTAGGAAGTCTGCAGCCCAATTCAATATCTTTTGATATTCTGTAGAAGGAAGGTTACCTCCTGTGCATATTCAGTATAAAATAAATTGATACATTGCCTGTTTCCAAACATTAGGCACAAACCTAACATTGAAGCATTATTTGTCTATAAGTTGAGAAACTTGAGCTGTTTTTAACTCCCCACTCACCTATTTTTATATCTGTTTGATATGTGGAATTTGTTGAACAGCTGCTCTTGATTCCATTAAAGAAGAAGAAATAATAAACATACTGATAACTCAGGAAGTTGTGTATAAAACTGGAAAAAAAGTCAGACTGTAGAATATATTACACATAATAAAAAAAAGTGAAAACAGTACCAAACCAAGATGATTTGTGTAAACCTTGAATACATTTGAAATGTTGAAAATGGGTGCTTTACATTGGAAAAATACAAGTAGTTTCTGTACAAAGAGTGTGTTACCTAAAGTAACATGCCAGTGAATACTATGATGTGTGAAACTGTTAACGATCATGTTTGTAAGACACGTAGGAAGTTAATCCATTTGTTACTCTAAATTTGTTCTCAATGTAGTGTGGGTCAGGTAAGAATGTCAGCTTCAATTTTCCCTACAAGAGCGTACCAGATTTCCTATAAGGCAGTGATCAGCAAGTTTTTGACACACATGAGCCGCATAGTCAAAACCTTAATATCTTGTGGGCCACAACTGTGGGCAACTTTATAATAAAATAAGTTTCAACAACTTTTTTTGATTTGCTAGGAACATTATTACATATTAATTTATTTGTTAGTAACATTGTTACAGATTAACTGAAAAAGAAACATTTACAGTAATTTTGTGAAAGAACATATTGAAATTTGTAAACACAATTTAGAACGTGTAACAAATTGTTAGGAAGATGTACATTTTTGTATACAAGTCTTTATTACAGGAACTCGAGGGAGGATTCTGCCATAACAGTTGTAAAATCATTCAAAGAAAATCTATGCTTCATAGTGTGAAAATACAATGATCTTGTAGTATTAGTTAGAGGAGAATCTAATCTATCAAATGTAGACTGGGACATCTGTGGGTTCACTGCAGGTGACAGACAGTCTTGAGAAATAGTTTTTAACATGTTTCCCACGAACTGTCTTGCACAACTAGTTCAACAACCCACACACAGCTCAAATGTTTTAGACGTTGTAGCTACAGACAGGCCTGACATTATCAACAGTCTCAGTACAGAGAGGCTGAAAAGGGCAGATAAC
Source organism: Schistocerca nitens (assembly GCF_023898315.1). Classification (NCBI taxonomy): domain Eukaryota; kingdom Metazoa; phylum Arthropoda; class Insecta; order Orthoptera; family Acrididae; genus Schistocerca; species Schistocerca nitens. The sequence goes on along the minus strand of NC_064617.1, from coordinate 425,347,776 downwards.
CAGTTATTAGCACCCTATTTAGACAATGGATGGACATAATTTAGTTTCAGTATGATGGATGTAGAGGAATCATGTGCAAAGTTTAAACTGATTGTAAATCACACTCTGAAGAAGTATGTGCTGAGTAAGTGGATTAAGGATGGAAAGGACCCACTTTTGTCTAATAATATAATTCAAAAAGTGCTGAGGAAGCAGAGATTGTTTCACTCTCGATTCAAAAAATGTGGTTAGAAAATGTTGTTAGAAATTCATGTGTCTATAAAAACATTGATGCATGAAACATACAACTTCCACCGTCATACCTTAGGGAAAGACCTTGCCAGAACCCAAGAAAATTCCGGTCCTATGTAGAATCACCAAGTGGGTTGAAGACTTGTCAAGCAGTCTGGTGTGGCAGTAGAAGATGGCAAAAGTAAAGTTTATGCTTTAAATTTTGTGTTTAAGGAATCATTCGCACAGGAGGATCATATAGACTTATCATTGTTTGACCTCTACACAGACTTCCACATGGGGGATACAGTAATAGGCATCCCTGACGTAGAGAAGCAACCAAAAAAGTTGAAAACAAGTAAGTCACCAGGTCCAGATGGAACCTCATTTCATGACATTGATCTCTTACCCAGCTTGCATTTACCATGAATCTTCCACTCAGTGCAAAGTGCCAAGTGACTGGAAAAAAGTGCAGGTGAGTCCTGTGTATAAGGAGGGTAAAAGAATGGGCCAGCAAAATTACAGATCAATGTCGATAACATTGTGTTGCTGCAGAATTCTTGAATATATTCTAATTCAAATATAATATACTTTCTTGATACAGAAAAGCTTCTGGTCATGTATCAGCACAGATTTAGAAAGCATCAGTTGTGCGAAACTCAGCTGGCCCTTTTCTCACATGATATCTTGCAAGCCATGGATGTAGGCCAACAGGCAGATTCCATTGTGTTAGATTTCCGAAAAGTGTTTCAAACAGTGTCCCATTACAGACTGTTAACAAAGGTCAGAACATATGCATTAGGTTCCCAAGTTGTGAGTGGCTCAAAGACTTATTAAATATGAGGATGGTTTGAAAAGTTCTCAGAATCACCATGAGAGGTCAGTGCTAGTACAATGAGTTGTTCACGTGATATTCATTGGACTGTTGCCTGTAAACAAGTGCCACGTCAGTCCTCTTGGAAGAGAGCTGTGGCAGTGAGGTGGCTCTGTTGTTGTTCCCATGTAGTGATTTGCGAAGATGGAATAAATTGATATTCGAGCAGTGATTAAGTACTTCATAAAGAAAGATATGAAAGTAAAGGACATTCATGCTGATTTCCAGAATACACTGGGGGACTCTGCTACTTCATATTCAGCTGTTGCCAAGTGGACAAATGAATTTAAATTTGGTTGGGAGAGCTCAGATGATGATCCGCGCAGTGGTCGGCGAAGGTGTGTCACTGCTCCAGAAGTCATTGCAAAAGTGCATAAAAATGGTCACGGAGGACTGCTTATTGAAAGTGTGTGAAATTGTTTAAACTTGCCAGATGTCATCTGAAAGGTTATAACACATTTAACTGAAGAATTAGAAATTAAAAAATTATCTGCAAGAAGGGTGCCATGACTCTTGGCGCACACCTATGGCTACACAATTGTTGCCACACCAGCCTTATCACATGATATGGCTTGTCAGACTTCCATCTCTTCCCAAAACTGAAAATTTGCCTTGGCAGATGAAGATCCACTTCAAATGAAGAAGTGATACCTGGATTTGACAACTACTTTGCAGGCCAGGAGGAAACTCATTTTCGTGATGGGATCAAGACACTGGAACGTCGTTGGACCAAGTGCATTAGTCTACAAGGAGACTACATTGAAAAATAAAAAAGTTTCAGTGAGGTAAGTACTTTTTTTTCTATTCCATTCCGAGAACTTTTCAAACCCCCTCGTAATAGAATTGAGTACATTGTCCTTGATGGTGATTGTACATTGGAGACAAAGATTTCATCAGCAGTGTCCCATGGAAGTGTGACAGGACCACTTTTGTTCTCTATGTGCATAAATGATATGACAGATAGGGTGAGCTGCAGTGTGTGACTATTTGGTGATGACACTGTAGTGTATGAGAAAACATTGTTGAGTCACTGTAGGTGATACAGGTGGACTTGGACAGAATACCTATTTGATGTGATGAATGCCAACTTGCTGTAAATGTAGAAAATGTGAGTCAGTACAGATTAATAAGAAAAACAGCCTTGTACTGCTTGACTATAGTAATGTGCTGCTGATGCAGTGACGTCGATAAAATATTTAGACACAATATTGCAAACCAATATGAAATGAAATGAGTCCATAAGGATAGTAACAGGCAAGGCAGATTGTCATCTTCAGTTTATTTGTAGAATTCTAAGAAAGTCGAGCAATATTATGAAAAGGAAAGTTACTACTCACCAAATAGAGGAGATGCTGAGTCACAGATAGACACAAACACAACTGGCACACACAACCACAGTCTCAGGCAACTGAAACCAGTGTGGTTGTGTGTGTCTACGTCTATTGTTGATGAAGACCTTAATGGCCAAAAGCTTTATTTATTTGTGACAGTCTTTCTGTTTGCAACTCAACTGTATGGTGAGTAGCAACTTTCCTTTATTCCATAACAGATTTTCCATTGTAAGAAAGTATAGTTCATTTATAAAGAAGATCGCATACAGAACATGAATGCAGCCTATTCTCAGGTGCTGCTTGAGTATTTGGGATCCCCAGCTGATCACATTAAAGGGAGACATTGAAGAAGTTCAGAGGCATGCTGCCAGATATGTCACAGGTAGTGTTAATCAACATGCAAGTTATACAGAGATGCTTTATGAACTCAAATCATAATCCCTGGAGGGAAAATGATGATCTTTTCATGAAATACTATAGCAAAGATTTAGAGAACCAGCATTTCCAGCACACTGCAGAACAATTCTACTGCCACCATGTACATTTCATGTAAGGACAGTGATATGGTGAGAAATTAGGGCTCATACAGAGGCGCACAGAAAGTCATTTTTCCCACACTCCATTTCCAAGTGGAACAGGAAAGGAAGTGACTAGTAGTGGTACAAAGTATCTTCTGCCATCCTCCTTATGGTGGTTGCTTGCAAAATATGTATGCAGATTTACATGTAGGAAGCCAAAATTGATAAAGAGAATATCAGAGAAGGTTTGTGTGTATTCTACAACTGATGACTCTGTGATCGCGTAATCCTCAGAATATTATTACTATCTGGTGTTAAGTAAGCACGGTGTAAACAGGAAATGGTTATGTATCCTGAAACTGAGAAAATTGATACATTTTGAAAATTGTTTTCAAAGAGTGATGACTGTAGTTCTTGCTGCAAAAAGATGATTTTTGATGTTTTTGAACATGATCCAGAACTTTCTTAATGGTGTAAAGTTGACTTGAAAAGAGGTGTGTGAAAATCAGATGCATATTATTTTGTCCAGTAGCCACGGAAGCTCTACAATGACTGCTTTATGTGTTCTCCCCATTTATTACAAAATCAAGCAATGGAAAATCTAGGATGGAATAGCACAATATTATGAACAGAAGAGATTGCTGCTCACTATGTAGCGGAATGGTGAGTCACATACAGGCACAATAAAAAGACTGTCAGACAAGTAAGTTTTCGGCCGAAAAGGCCTTCTTCTGATATAGACCAAACACACACACACACACACACAAACACACACTCATGCAAATGCAACTTGCACACAGATGGCCACAGTCTTTGGCTGCCAAGGCTAGACTGAGGGCAGCAGTGCATGATGGGAGAAGCAACCTGGGTGATGGGGGTAAGGAGGAGGCTGGGGCAGGGATACCAGGGTAGGAGTGGGGGATGATAAAAGTGCAGCTTGTGGGAGCATACAGGGGTGAAGTGAAGAGAGGATAGGGCAGCTAGGTGCAGTAGGATGGTTAGATAGAGGGAAGTGAGAGGAGGGGGAGGGGCAGCAGAAGAGGAGAGAAGTAAAAAGACTCTCTGTGTGTTGGTGGAATAGGGCTGTATAGCGCAGTGGTGGAAATAGGCAAGGGGAGATGTGGGTGCAGGACAATGATTAAAAAAAGTTGAGGCCAGGGGGGTTATGGGAACACACAATATATTGCAGGGAGAATTCCTATCTGCACAGTTCAGAAAAGCTGGTGGAGGTAGGTAGGATCCAGATTGTATTCTGGCTGGTTAGAAAGGATTCCTCTAGACGCCACATGAAGAGGTTGGCATAGGATGACACCATGCGGGTGCCCATTGCTGTGTCCTGGATTTGTCTGTAGGTCATGCCTTCAAAGGAGAAGTAATTATGGATGAGAATTACCCATCTCCGGCGACAACCCCTCCTTCCACAATGTTTTCCATCTGTCCAGATTCTACCAGTCTTTAACCCTCAACAACATAGTCCTGCAAAACCATATCAATCAGGCCCAAACCTCCTTGTGATACCTCCTTTCCATCCATAAAATTCTATTGCTGTGCCTCCCTTTTTGCCCTACTCACAAATTCAATCATTCAGAACTTGTTAAAGATCTTATATCCTTCTCCCAGTCCCTACACTGAAAACACTTTTTCACTGTCAATCCTACCAATCAGACTCAACCAAAGACTTATGCTGAACCCTGCCTGAATCAGTTCACTCCTGCATCCAACTATGATCTACCCCCACTCCACCAAAATCACCCCCTGTTAACCTTACAGAATTTCTTAACCTCAAGCCACAGTGACCCCATTCCAGAAATCCAGCAGGATCTCTAGTCTCTCCTCAAGTCCTGGCCCATCCCAGAACCTCTCCCCAGAGTCCATGTCTCTCCTCACCCCTACCACTCCCCACTCCCCTACCTTTTATGTACTTCCTAAAATCCATACACCCAATGAACCAGAATGCCCCACTGTGGCTGGTTACTGTACACTATGAGAGAATCTGTGCTACTTAGACCAACACCTACAGCTTATTATCTGAAACCTACCCACCTCTACAAAAGATACCAAATCATTGCCTCTACCCTCTCTCTACACTTCTTGTACCTTTACCACATGTATCCCTGCTCATCAGTATTGATGCCACCTCTCTTTACACAAACATCCCTACTGCCTAAGACCTTACTGCTATTGTACACTACTTGTCCCATTGCCAGGCAGATTCTACCTTTCCCAGTGGCAGATGGATTCCAAACCTACAACCTCCTTCCTGGTCACCATGTCCAACTACATCCTCATCCACAATAACTTCCCTTCTGAAGGCATCACCTACAAATAAATCCAGGTTATGTCAATGGGCAACTACTTGGAACCACCCTATGTCAATATATTCATGGGCCATCTAGAGGATACCTTTTTAACCATCCAGAATCTCAAACCTCTCACCTGATTTAGATTCACTGGTGACATGTTCATGATGTGGACTGAGGGCGAGGACACCCTGTCCACATTCCTCCAGAAATTCAACGCCTTTTCCTGCATTCACTTCACCTGTTCCTCATCAACCCAACAAGCCACCCTCCTCAATGTTCACCTCCACCTCAAAGATGGCTACATCAGTACCTCTGTCCATATCAAACCTACCAACCACCAGCAGTATCTCCACCTCGACAGCTGCCACCCATTTCATAACAAGAAGTCCCTTCCATACTGCCTAGCCACCCATGGTCATCACATCTGTAATGATCAGCACTACCTCTTGAAATATACCGAGGGTCTCACTGAGGCCTTCACAGATCATAATTACCCTCCCAACCTTGTAGTGAAACAGATCTCCCACACCTTATCTCTCCAGTCACGCCAAACTCCCAAAGTCCCACCATCCCACTACTGAGGAGCATCCCCCTTGTGACTCAGTACCACCCAGAACTGCAGCAACTGAACCAAATTCCCTGCCAGGATTTTGACTACTTCTCACTGTGCCCTGAAATGAGAAATGTCCTACTCACTATCCTTCCCACCCCTCCAAAAGTTTTCTGCCGCCCACCAAACCTACACAATATCCTCTTCCATCCCAATGCAACCCTTGCTCCCAACCTCTTGCCTCATGGCTTATATCTATGATATGATGCAAGACTTGTCCCATACATCCTCCCTCCACCACGTACTCCAGTCCAGTTATCCCATCAGAGGCAGGGCTTCCTGTGAAACAAGTCATGTGATTTACAAGCTAAGCTGCAACTGCTGTGTTGCGTTTTATGTGGGAATGACAATCAACAAGCTGTTTGTCCTTATGAATGGCCTCTGAAAAACTGTGACCAAGAAACAGCTGAGCCACCCAGTTGCTGAGCATGCTGCCCAACATAAGATTCTCATTTTAATGACTGCTTCACAGCCTGTGCCATTTGGGTCCTTCCTACCATCAGCAGTTTTTGTGAAATGTGCAGATGGGAAATCTCCCTGCAGTATATCCTCCATTCTTGTAACCCTCCTGGCCTCAATCTTCATTGGTCATTGTCATACATTCACCTCTCCCCTTGCCTATTCCCACTCCAGCACTACACAGCCCTCTATTCCACTAGTGCAAAAACAGTCTTTTTACTTCTTTCCTGTTCCATTGCCCCCCCCCCCCCCCCACTACCCACTATCTAACCTCCACACTGCCCCTAATTACCCTATCCTCCCACCTGTCCCTGTATGCTCCCAAAAGCAGTACTTTACTGTCCTGCACCCCTACCCTGCTATCCCTCCCTCTCCGCACTCCAGCCTCCTCCTTTCCTCCACCACCCAGATTGCTTCTCCTGTCATGCACTGCTGTTCATAGTCTGGCCTCGGTGGGCAGACACTGTGGCCATGTGTGTGTGTGTTTGTGTTTTTTTTTTTTTTATAAATTTGGATGAATGCCTTTTTGGCCAAAAGCTAACTTGTTTTACAGACTTTTTGTTGTGCCTATCTTCGACCCAACATCCTCGCTATATTGTGAGTAGCAATCTATCCTTTGTAATATTGTCAGTAACGACAAAAGGTAGTCAATCAAAATGGGATATGTTTTGTTTATTAATCTTCTCATTTCTACTTTTTTTTAAGAAACATTGAATACCACGCATCTTTATGAAAAATAAACTAGGTTATATAATGAGGTTACAGTTAAAAAAAAAAAAAACACTGATGTTTAGAAAATACAACCAGGCATATACTTGATGTTGCCTCTTGGACACTGCTTGACAGCTCAAGATTTACAGCTTAAACAAAATAACATTGTGGCCGGCAGATTGCAGGGACTGGGAGCATGCACCTGCATAAATTAATCTAGGAGTAATTATCATAATTATTAATACATGTAGATTAACATTACACATAATTTATCGTAGCTGCTTCTGCCAGTTATTGTAAGGACTTGAGGCCTCTTCTCGATGGTGGGATTTGCAGAATATAGTGTGTGAATGAATGATATAATGGAATAGTAAGATGTGTGCGGAAAGGAGATCTTTATCCTGGACTTTCATGGGTCATTTGCATCCCAGATGTCTTGCTTCTTCAGTTCTGGTGATCAGTTGTTTGATATACTTTTCATCATCATCATCTGCTTAAAATGGAAACAAAGGTTCCATCACTGTGTCGACTTGCTGATCAGATAAAGCAGCATGAAACCTGTGGCACCTTGCTGCACTGTGCTGTATGTGAATTATGCAACAGGCAGTGTCGTGTCCAAGTTTTTTTGTTTTATGACAATGTATATTGAGAGCATGTCTGCTCTCACCGTATTAAAAATGCTCCATGTGAACATTCCTCTGTTGGTGGTAGGCAGTTGTGATCTTGTTAATAATACTGCTCATGAAATTATGTCTTAAATGAGTATTGACTAAAACACTTTTCTATTGTCAGACATTAGTCATGGTGCTTCAAAATTATGTCCACTACAAAAGACTTGACAGTTTACAGAGCTTTGGCAGTCGGTACACCCTTGGTGACAGTGCAGTGAGTGAGATAGTCAGTGCTTACTATTGTGCATTTATTACTATATGTTTACTTGAGAAACACGTGAAGAAGTTCATTCCAATCTGGTGAAATGGAGCACCTGCAGGAGGAGTGGTAACAGATGACTTGGTAGCAAATGAGGTCCATGTTTTCATAACAGGCATTTTAGAGAGTGGCTTATATAACGTCTGACAGACTGGAGATTGGTAGAGACTTGGGCAATGATACACACTTTTGATTATATCAATGGTCTTTGCAAATCCCAGGTTTCCTGATATCTGAATGCCGGTAAAGTTCTCCACTGTGGCTAGCTGTAAATGAGCTGTCCCATTTCATCACAGTTCATTGTATACAGAGGTTACATCTATTAATCTGAATTATTCCTTTTTAGCTTTTTCCTTCTTGAAGGGCTCTGTGATCATCAGAATTACTGCATCTTCATTTTTTTCAGCTGCAATGTTTGTTAGTGTAGTAATGACTAAGATATCACCATTGCTATGGTGTCCCTCTAATGTATTCCGTAAATGATATTTAGCATCCTTGTGTTCACATCCAGTTTTGTATACTGCTGCATGCCATATTCCTGAAGCTCAGTTGTCAATTATCTTGATGGAACCTTCAGGCTTTTCAGCCAGCGTAAACAGTGATGGTTAATCACAACCGTGAATGATCTACCATAGATAGAGATTTTGCTCTTGCTGATTTCCCAGACAACTCTGCAAAGCACTCTTTCTCAGTTGTAGAGAAATTCTTCTTAGAATGTAGAAGTGTGAGCAATCACTCGTTCAGCACCTTCCTGGATTTGCACCTCTCCCACAACCACTAGCACTCTGTCGTGGCATTTTCATCAAAAAGTGTAAGGTTCAGTGTCGTTAGCACCTCCTTAAGGATACCAAAATATCTGTCTTGCTCCTTCCTCCAAGACAGTTTGGCATCTTCCTGCTCCAGTTCTGGCAGTGGCTGTGACTTACAATTGAAATCCATTATAAAGTGTCTGTAATAGGGGTACATCCTTAGTGAACATTTCACATCATGGGTATGTTGGGGAGCTGGAAAATTTCATGGGGATGCACTAAGTTTTTTATTCTTGGACATTGAAGATGCACTTTCTACACTGTAGTGCCAAAGAGACTGACACAGGCATGTGCATTCGAATACAGATATAAGTAAACAGGCAGAATACGGCACTGTGGCCAGCACAAGAAGTGTCTGGCACAGTTGTTAGATTGGTTACTGCTGCCACAGTGGCAGGTTATCAAGATTTAAGTGAGTTTGAACGTGATGTTACAGTCAGCGCACGACTATGGGACACAGCATCTCTGAGGTAGTGATGAAGTGGGGATTTTGCCATATGATCATTTGATGGATGTACTGTGAATATCAGGAATCTGGTAAAACATCAAATCGCTGATGTTGCTGCATCAAGAAAAAGATCCTGCAAGAATGGGACAAATGTTGACTGAAGAGAATCGTTCAACAGGACAGAAGTGCAATCCTTTTGTAAATTGCTGCAGATTTCAGTGCCGGGCCATCAACAACCATCAGCATGTGACCCATTCAACAATACATCCTTGATATTGTGTGGTTGGATGAGTCTCATTTCAGATTGTATCGAGCGGATGGACATGTATGGTTATGGAGACAACCTCATGAATCCATAGACCCTGCATGTCAGCAGGGGACTGTTCAAGATGGTGGAGGCTCTGTAATGTTGTGGGGCATGTGCAGTTGGAGTGACATGGGCCCCTGATATGTCTAGATACAACTCTGACAGGTGACACATACATAAGTATCCTGTCTGATCATCTGCATCCATTCATCTCCATTGTGCATACCAACGGACTTGAGCAATTCCAGCAGGACAATGCGACACCTCACATGTCCAGAATTACTACAGAGTGGCTCCAGGAACACACTTCTGAGTTTAAAGACTTCTGCTGGCCACCAGACTCCCCAGACATGAAAACTATTGATATATCTGGGATGCCTTGCAATGTGACTACTTCAGACATTAGTCAAGTCCATGTCATGTCTTGTTGCGGCACTTGTGCGTGCTGACAGGGGCCCTACATGATATTAGGCAGGTGTATCAGTTTCTTTGGCTCTTCAGTGTGTGTCAAAGTGGGTTGTCCACCATTCGTTAAAATTGGCTGAAGCACTGTACAGACCAAAAGGCATAAATTTGAAAACATGATGACCATCAGGTGTGATAAAAGCAGTCTTTTCATTAGTCAGCCTCGTCAACCTCAACCTACATGTACCCACTTCGCATATTCCAAAAGAGAATTAGTTCATTCCCTTCAGACAGTCCAAGGTGTCATCAGTTAATGGCAATGGGAATGTATCCTTCTTGGCGATTTTTTTCAGCTGTGATCGTCAAGACAGAAGTGCAATGTGATTTATCTTTCAGCTTCATGAGTATCACAAAGAAGAACTAAATACTTGCTGACGGCTAAATGATGTGTCACAATATCTTTTCCACTCACTTCTGAATAATCCATCACTCAGCTTGAGAAACCCTATATGACTGCTGGCTGGTAGGGTGACGATCGTTTGGTATTGATGTGGTGTTTCCCATTGGCTCATTTGCTCTACCTTGTTTCTGCTCAGAACTTTGGTGCAAATAAAAGTTGACTAAGGTGGCCTACACTTGCTGGCAATGTTTCTTGGTCAAGCTAGGACCTATTGGTGTTTGGGTAGTAAAGTCCTCTGGTGGATAGTTGGTAATGATAGAGTTTCATAGTTCTCCATCAATGGTACTGAGCTGACATTCCTCGGCTGGTTCAGTTGTTCCTGTACAAATGCCATTAGGGATGAGGTTTGGCTGTTTGTGGCAGTTTGTGATTCAAGAGATCTGTTTGTCCACTTGTGCTACTTCACTGGCTATAGATCCCTTTTGTGAAGCTGAGTACTTTCTTGTACTCGACTAGAGCTCCACAGTTAAACTCTCCGGCCAGACTGTTGAAATAGAACTTGTTGTATTGATAATAGGGAGATAAGTGTGTCCTTAATTATGGACAATTGTGCAGAGCAATTGTCATTTGAACACAGTGTTGTTGCTTCGCCAATATGGAGCTTGAGTCTTCCACAGTCTGTTACTGCTTGTGATGCCACCAAAAATAAGTTTGTGGATGAATTTTGTTAAAACAATAAATTTTGAAGGGGTGTGTCCTTTCATCGAGAGCTGTTCTTGCACACTGATTCCTGTTGGAACTATTTATCATTTGCAACCTACATCACAGTAGTCTTGTTCAACTGGCAACAGTAACCATCCAGTATCATAGAAAATCAAACTGCAGAATCAACCCTTGCCTGGACAGTTAAATTGTCAATAATGATGTCAATGTGAGCTCTTGGCAGCTATTGTCCAAGGACAATTTTTATCTGCAGTCGCCTCACCTTGACAGATGTTTATCTTGTTTAGTTTTTCTCATTTTGACAGCTGGGTTATTGGCTGGAATGTCTATATGGTAACATGGAATGACTGTGGTGCATTGAATAACAACCTCTCCGAGATATGGTTACACATTTCCTCCTGGAGACTGGCTGTAGTCATCTGCAGTTTACTGGAATGCATAGTATTGCCCCTTTGTTTGATTGCTTGTTGTGTAATTCTTATTGAATAATTTTCCCCTTTCTTTATAGTAGAGTATGATATGCTCATGGCATCCGTGATGGAAACTTAATGGCATGCTGTCCTCCATTCTGCAGATGGCTGTTTTCTTTGTGGTAATCTAGTTGCTGAGGGAGTGAGTTGTATCTGTGACATCGAGAATGTTACATATTTTCTAATAGTTGCAGGATGAACCTTTTCTTGAATCTGAAGTGCTATCTCCTCCCGTCTAAGATCGAAATTTAACAGTACTACTTCCAGCTGTTTGGGTTTACAGCCACAACTTGAGAAGTCCACTGTTGTGATATGATTCAAACAAACACATAACAGATGTTCTACCATATGCTAATTAGCTCCCCATATGTCTTCTCTTAGCAATTACATCCTGATGGTCTTTCATAATGGCAATAAGTACAACATTTGAAGTCCATTAACCATCTTTTGGAGTAAGGGTCAACTCTTTTCTGGTGCATTTCCTTGCATTGCTAACACAACTTCAGAAGTCCACTGTTGTGATATGGTTCAAAGGAACACATTACAGATGTCCTCTACCATATTCTTAATTAGATACAACATTTTGTCAGCTTCCATCACATTCAAATTCTCTGTGGGGCACAGTGCAAAAACATTCTCTAAATATTGCTGTATTGTCTCCACCCGATACAGGAAGAGGACAACATGCTATTATGTTTCCATTTGAATGCCATGGGCATATCATATTCTACTCCATTCTTCAGCTGTGCAACTTGCTGCTGGTTTCAACAAATGCTTTCTTAATATCCTCTTGAAATTTGTTCCAGCTCTTCTTCTCAAAATATTGCTCGTTTATACCACCCAAGCAAAGGCAAATGTTGGCAAGACCCATCATACCAATGTACCTCTCATATTTAGCAACATGATCATATATATCCCTGTATCCATTTGTCAAATCTCGGACAGCATTTACTGAAGAGACCAGTGGATGCATGATGTCTATCTGATTCACCAATATTTTTGTGTGGTACCATGGCAATGTTGATTCTAGGAGGAATGTATTGTTTGTGCTTGAATTCTTCCTCATGGTGGCAGTGGCTTTTATTAACAATCCGAACGAATTCAAAAGAAATAGCAGTGTACATGGCTACAACACTAGGAGAAAGGATGATCTTCACTACTCAAGGTTAAATCTAACTTTGGCTCAGAAGGGGGTAAATTATGCTGCCACAAAAGTCTTTGGTCACTTACCTAATAGCATCAAAAGTCTGGCAGATAGCCATATAGCATTTACAAGGAAATTAAAAGAATTTCTTAATGGAAGCTCCTTCTATTCATTAGATGAATTTTTGGATATAGTAAGTGGGTAATTTCCCAACATGCAGAAAAAAAACAAAAAAAAGTGTAATGTAACATTTTGTCTAACGTAATGTCTTGTATAGACACCTTTTATTAACCTGACACGTTACACATCGATTACAAAGTGTCGTATTCATGATCTATTGAACAAGTACTAATCTAATCTAATTTAATCTAATCTGGATCCATGGTGATATTCATGTCTGAGTTATCCAGTGTTGTGTTGGAACAATGTCATGTAGAATCCAGAATCAAGTACCAATTATGAAAGCAAGGTTGTCAATAACACTTCACACACAGATCATGTTTATTGAGCACATAGGAAAGTACACAATAGAGCTGAACTACCTGCCTCAGTAGAGAGTGCTTCCATTTGTACAACACATAGAATGTTCTAATGAATTCCAATAATCTAAAGAAGTAAGTTCCAGAAATCATCAATATTAAATTATAATTAATTGTCAGAAGTGGAAACCAAAGAGGTGGTCCATACATCATCAGCCAGCAACTATAACTGCTGGCCATGGTGAACAACATACAGCAAACACCACTATTATGTATTTGAAAGAGCCACAGTTCTTCTATTATCTACATTATATGTGCACAACAAAAAAAGTTTTGCATCCCCCCAGTTCCCAGAACTCCTGAAAATAGACGTTGACTGTGGATATTGTACCACAGAAGCAGTCCCTTTGACTGTTCAGAGATGTCACTAAACCCGCACAAAGATGTAAACAACCACGCATGAACAGCGCCTTTTAGATGGAAGAGGTCTGACAGCTGATAGTTCCAGTCATTCTACCAGGAAGGAGGTACACGGCTTGTGTTGTCTGTAATTCTACCACGCCTAGACAGTCAATACAGTGGTTTGATCTTGTCCACGTTGTTACTTTATGCCAGGAAGGGCTCTCAACAAGGGAAGTGTCCAGGCATCTCAGAGTGAACGAAAGTGATGTTGTTCTGACAAGGCGCAGACACAGAGAGTCAGGAACTGTCGATGACATGCCTCACTCAGGTTGCCCTAGGGCTACTACTGCAGTGGATGACCACTACCTATGGATTATGGCTCAGAGGAACCCTGACAGCAATGCCACCATGTTGAATAATGCTTTTTGTGCAGACACAGGACGTCTTGATACAACACAAACTGTGCACAATAGGTTGCATGATGTGCAGCTTCATTCCTGACGTCCATGGCTAGGTCGATCTTTGCAACCATGACACCATGCAGTGCGGTACAGATGAGCCCAACAACATGCCAAATGGCCCACTCAGGTTTGGCATCACGTTCTCTTCACCGATGAGTGTCGCATATGCCTTCAACCGGACAATCATCGGAGACGTGTTGGGGGGCAACCCAGTGAGGCTGAACGCCTTAGAAGCATTGTCCAGCGAGTGGAGCAAGGTGGAGGTTCCCTGCTGTTAGGGGGTGGCATTATGTGGGGCCGATGAACGCTGCTGGTGGTCATGGAAGGCAGCGTAATGGCTGAATGATATGTGAATGCCATTCTCCGACTGATAGAGCAACCATATTGGAAGCTTATTGGTGAGGCATTCATCTTCATGGACAGCAATTCACGTCCCCATAATGCACATTTTGTGAATGACTTCCTTCAGGACAATGACATCGCTTGACTAGAGGGGCCAGCATGTTCTCCAGACATTAACCCTATTGAACATGCCTGGCATAGATTGAAAAGGGCTGTTTATGGACGACGTGACCCACCAATTACTCTGAGGGTCTACGCTGAATTGCTGTTGAGGAGTTGGATAATCTGGACCAACAGTGCCTTGATGAACTTGTGAATAGTATGCCACATCGAATACAGACATGCATCGATGCAAGAGGACGTGCTACTGAGTATTAGAGGTACTGGTGTGTACAGCAATCTCGACCACCACCTTTGTAGATCCCGCTATATGGTAGTACAACATGCAATGTGTGGTTTCCATGAGCAATAAAAACGGCGGGAATGATGTTTATGTTGATATCTATTCCAATTTTCTGTACAGGTTCTGGAACTCTCAGAACTGGGGTGATGTAAAACTTTTTTTGATGTGTGTAGGTTAAATATCATCTTCCATGATTGTATGTAACATGCCTAACCATGACCTTGGAAAAAGAGGCTGAAAAATAAAGAAGACTGCTGTTTTATCTACTGCTCTGTCTAGGAATTCATGTAACATTACTGATTTTAGAAAAAAAAAGCTATCATCTGTCTGAATGAAAAGTTAAAATCTGTTTAGTTATTGACACTAATATTAATCCCAATTCTCTTGCTAGAATTCAAATATTTTCATACACCATAACAAGCTGCTTTTAACTGTTTCTGAATACCTTGGGATTTCCACTTTCTTGCCCGATAGCTGCTAGCAGCTTTTAAAGATTATTGCACCAGAAAATAAAACTCCAGTCAAGCTATAGAAGGGAACATGCTTATTTATTGTGGTTATGAATATCACATCTCATCCTAAATTGGCACTTATTTTTAACTAAAAATACCATTAGGAATAAATATATTGATGTGAGAGGGAAAGAATCCTAAGATTGCTGAAGAGACTTTTGTAAGATGTTCAGTTACAACTTAACTCAAAATTTACAATGGTCTAGACTTTTTCTTAAACTCTCAAGATAATCTTCCATTTTCAGATCAAATTAAGTACACTGTATGACTATCATTTACTTGGGAAGCTGATCTCATACTGATATCAATCTGGAACGTTGCCTATTCTTCTTGCCAACTCTCACAAGGGTCAGTGTTCCACAAGATTTTTCAGCTGACAATAATTTGCACTAAAAGTAACATAGACATTGCATTTATTGGATGTAATAGCAGTTTAACTGAACTCAGCTCATCTTTTCCTACTTGATAATTTGTCTAGATTTTTACCAGTGAGCTGGCAGCAGCTGATAACTGCATCTGGATATCTGCTGTCTCCTTTTACCTGGTGCAAGCAGCTGGACCCATACTACCATACCATAAAAAACACTGCAGGAGAGACTGGAATACTTATTGTAACCTAAATCATTAGCAATATTCTAAGGTTGTGGGCTGTGAACTACCCTTATTCCAAATCAAAAAATTATGCTAAGGGTTTGTACCCATACAAATGTTTACTGCACATTTCTGCCAAATAGATACTTTCTTCACCTTGAGTGTATTTCCTCAGAAGATTATGCCACACAACATTATCAAGGGAAAGTAGCAAAGCATGCTAGTAACCTTTCCAGCTGCCGCATTCTGTCGCTGTTCAACCACTGTCAGCCTGAGTAACCATTCATAAACAGCCAATGTCTATGTGGTTACAAGTGAGTGCTTTTGAGTGTCATGCATATGGAAGTTTGTATTTATACAAGAAAAATAATGATCATGTGAAAGATAGTTATGTGTCTCCGTGTTGATATATACACTCCTGGAAATTGAAATAAGAACACCGTGAATTCATTGTCCCAGGAAGGGGAAACTTTATTGACACATTCCTGGGGTCCGATACATCACATGATCACACTGACAGAACCACAGGCACATAGACACAGGCAACAGAGCATGCACAATGTCGGCACTAGTACAGTGTATATCCACCTTTCGCAGCAATGCAGGCTGCTATTCTCCCATGGAGACGATCGTAGAGATGCTGGATGTAGTCCTGTGGAACGGCTTGCCATGCCATTTCCACCTGGCACCTCAGTTGGACCAGCGTTCGTGCTGGACGTGCAGACCGCGTGAGACGACGCTTCATCCAGTCCCAAACATGCTCAATGGGGGACAGATCCGGAGATCTTGCTGGCCAGGGTAGTTGACTTACACCTTCTAGAGCACGTTAGGTGGCACGGGATACATGTGGACGTGCATTGTCCTGTTGGAACAGCAAGTTCCCTTGCCGGTCTAGGAATGGTAGAACGATGGGTTCGATGACGGTTTGGATGTACCGTGCACTATTCAGTGTCCCCTCGACGATCACCAGTGGTGTACGGCAGTGTAGGAGATCGCTCCCCACACCATGATGCCGGGTGTTGGCCCTGTGTGCCTCGGTCGTATGCAGTCCTGATTGTGGCGCTCACCTGCACGGCGCCAAACACGCGTACGACCATCATTGGCACCAAGGCAGAAGCGACTCTCATCGCTGAAGACGACACGTCTCCATTCGTCCCTCCATTCACGCCTGTCGCGACACCACTGGAGGCGGGCTGCACGATGTTGGGGCGTGAGCGGAAGACGGCCTAACGGTGTGCGGGACCGTAGCCCAGCTTCATGGAGACAGTTGCGAATGGTCCTCGCCGATACCCCAGGAGCAACAGTGTCCCTAATTTGCTGGGAAGTGGCGGTGCGGTCCCCTACGGCACTGCGTAGGATCCTACGGTCTTGGCGTGCATCCGTGCGTCGCTGCGGTCCGGTCCCAGGTCGACGGGCACGTGCACCTTCCGCCGACCACTGGCGACAACATCGATGTACTGTGGAGACCTCACGCCCCACGTGTTGAGCAATTCGGCGGTACGTCCACCCGGCCTCCCGCATGCCCACTATATGCCCTCGCTCAAAGTCCGTCAACTGCACATACGGTTCACTTCCACGCTGTCGCGGCATGCTACTAGTGTTAAAGACTGCGATGGAGCTCCGTATGCCACGGCAAACTGGCTGACACTGACGGCGGCGGTGCACAAATGCTGCGCAGCTAGCGCCATTCGACGGCCAACACCGCGGTTCCTGGTGTGTCCGCTGTGCCGTGCGTGTGATCATTGCTTGTACAGCCCTCTCGCAGTGTCCGGAGCAAGTATGGTGGGTCTGACACACCGGTGTCAATGTGTTCTTTTTTCCATTTCCAGGAGTGTATGTGTATCTGCTACATTCATTCATCATGTTCATAGATCCCATCGGTAAGGAGAATCTTCAGGGTTGTGATATTCCTCATGGTATACATTAACAAAAGATAAGCAGATCATAAAAACTTACACTGTACATTGTATTAACAATAAACTAGCACAATTCTGTTTATGCCTGTGCCCTTAAACAAGTGTAGCTGTTACTTTGTCAGTAATATTAGATAGTTACTATTTATCTGCTGATGTTGGGTTAATAGATACTTGATTATATTGGTATTTTTCAAAGAAATGTGCAAATACAGATTTAGGTTTACAATACATTATAACCTGTTAAGCAGTTTTACAAAGGGCACAGCTACTTCCATGTAGCTGACAGAATGTTTCAGTCCTTGAATCTACATATTCAGATAATTTGTAGAAAAAGTGTCTAAAGAGGTAAGTTTTCAATTTTCTTTTGAGCTGGAAGCGGTTTCTAGTTTCATCATTTGTATTTTACATATCAGTCAGCTGTAAGTAAGTTCCTAATTTTTGTTTGTTGTTTCCATCATGGAATTTATGCTACTCAAATAAATTTCCAATATCAGCAAAAATATGTACTGATAAGCAATTGTTAACAGGCTTAACAGTCAAAAGATGGAAAACTCAAAAAATTAACACGCCTTCAAAGCTTTATTTTAACTAACAAGAAGTTATACAAATCAAAGCTGGTATATTTTGTTATTATGTAAAACTTTACAGAGAGCCATATCTCTATTCCAAGTTTCCTATTCAAGCATGTGACATTTCACTGTTCTAGATGTGAACACTTGTTCATCTGGAGGATTACTAACTGTAATTTTTATCTTATGGTAAACAACAAGTGACAAACTTGTTATAAAAAATGAAGTATTGAAGCTTTCAAAATAAGTTGTTAATCTCAGTACCAGTCTTTCACATTAATTATGGCACAGTAGTTTCTTGAAAACTTTTGCAGTGATTTGTCGCAACCTTGATACAAATTTCCATGTGAAGCCTTAATTGATGTACCATTTCTGAGAACTAATAAGTGCTTAGTGAAGTGTACAATTCTTTTTGACTGTCCACAACCTAAATAAATAAAGGTGTCTACATTTTATGGTGAACAGGCATGCAGTTGATCTGCTATCTTTCTTGAAGAATTTTGGTCTACAAATGATCAATCCAATGCATGCTCAAAGGTGCATCTGCAAGATGTCTGATTATCAACTCAGCAGAGGACTCTTACAGGTAATTTCCTTCCAGCATAAATTATCACTCCTTTTAATGTTTTTGAAGATTATTATTGCACAGAGTACTCAAGAATGAAGATAAGTATGCCAACAGTTTTTGTCAGTTCTCAGTGTACTGGAGAATAGAATGTATATTAGCCAAAATGTGTCTTGGTCCATCTTCACTTGTCAGCACACATTTAGATCCACTTTTGTGGAAAGTGAAATTACTTGTCACACCAGTTAATTTTGGTCAGTAAGCTAAATATGGAAATGAAGTGAAAATACTGAAGGCAGAACAACACTGGTAAGAAACTATATTTTTATTGGGTTGTTTGTTGTTTATTCTTTGATTTTATATCAGTAAGAATTTTAAGATGTGTAATCTACTTGGTTTGGGATATGATACATTTTTCAGTTTGAAACTGGAAATACATTACAGATGTTCATTTTTTAAGTTATGTATGTATCTATTATTTGGTCAATTAGCACAGATAGGACAGTGATATAAGACACATCAAAAGAAATATTTGCATATTGTAACAAGTATTACGTGATACACATATTGTACTGAAAGAGTGTGACCGACTTATGTCATAAACAAATTACATACATAACTACATTTTCAGCTACATTACAACATCGTTTTATTTATTCTTGAAGTAGAGATATTTGTAATTCGTGTATAGGTTTTACTTGTCCTGCCAGATTCTTTGTGTAATTTGGAAATGAAGTGTAAGGTATGAAATGAATTGTAAGGTATGATTACTTGTCCTGCCAGATTCTTCGTGTAATTTGGAAATGAATTGTAAGGTATGACTGTAGAGTGGCTCACATGTCTTTAAGTGATGGTTCTTTTGAATTACTCTGAATCTATGTGTAGCACAGAGGAGATTTATTCCTTTTTAAAGATTTTTACATGTACTTGGTTTCATCATGGAATCCAAATACAGCTGTAATTACAATATTAAATGTTGATTACACGGCTTTTTGTTAACATAAATCTAAATTACAGTACCAAATGGCATTTACCTAAGTGGGGATTAGTATACTGTTTTGTGTGTCACTGCTGAAAATAATAGAAACAATGTTATACAATATTACAGCTATTTTATATACATATATATGCTACAGTATTTGAATCAAGGTTTTACAATGAACAATAATTAAATTTATTTATGACAAAATAGTTCAAGGGTGAGTGGCCAGAAATCAGTTTCCAACATGCATAATATTTCGGCAAGCAACCATTATCAGGTGCAGTGGTGAAATGATTCTTTTGAGAGCTGGCACAGGGCTTACATCTCCCTGCCACTCTCCAACCTGGCATTAGGCAGGTGAAGGTGTGTGTCCAGTGTCTCCTCTCCCTCTCCTCCATCTGCCAAGTCACTCTGTCCAAGGTTTGCACCCAGGGACATGGGCTAGTGGTGTCTCTGCTGCTGCTCTGTCTGCCCACCCAAAGTCAGTTTGTTGTGGGGTAGCGTCTTCCACTTCTTAATCAGACTCAACGTAGCCACTATCATGACTGATCAGCAGTTCCCTTTTTGTATCTCAATAGATTCTTTAACAACATGGTCCCAGAAGCTAGACATCTATCTCAGAATCATAGTGTGGTCATAATCCATTCTGTGTGAATCCAGCAGGCAATATTACCTGACTGCCGACTTGTTAGGCTGCTGTTGTCTAGCATGCCATTTTTGTTTTCGGAAACAATCTTCAACTGTATGCATTGTTTGACCAGGCTGGGGATTCGATACAGTCCAGATTACCATCATCTGAGGTCATCTTGACGCTACCAAGCAGTTCCTGTGTTTTAGCTGGTGAGTGGAGGACAGCCTTCTCTTGACTTTCCAAATAATTCATAAAAATTTTATAGATAATGTACCATAGAATGAAATAAATGTGATTGTTGCATTCTTTGGAGTTTCCCATTCTGCTTCTGTCAGTCCCACTGTTAGTGTAGATTGCAGAGCTCTCCAAATTTGCCACTGCATGTACCTATTTTCCTGGAACATCATCTCCGGGTCCAAGTTCTTGGTTAAGGTTCTCATTGATGGAGAGGGTGTGAGCCCTTTGTACCAGTGTTTTGAGCATACCATTACTCTGTGCCAGAGGAGAAAGCCCTGGAAACAGTCCAATGGAAACCTACCTGTTCTTCTAGTATGTTGATGACACCTTTGTCATAATGCCACACATAAGAGGCATGCTGAATAATTTCTTCATACATTTCAGTTCCGTACACCAGAATGTCTCTTTTACTATGGAAGTCAAAGCAGATGGATTGCTCCCCTTTCTGGAAGTTCTGGTAAAAAGAAGAGTGGACAGCACACTGGGCCACAGCGTTTACCATAAGAAGATCTGCCACCACCTCGTGTAGAGGAATGGTGTGCTCAAAACATTGCTATATAGGGCATGCACCTATTGGTTGATGAGAGCCTGACATCTGGCTGCTCACCCATCATGAGTTACACAAGGAGCAGTTGGAGAATCACAATTTATTTGGTTCAGTATCAAAACTATAATTTTCTATTATACACTCTTGATGTTATTTCATTGTATAAAATACTTCACTTTTGCTGAGTCATGATAGGCACAATAAAAAGATTCACACACTCATAGCTTTCAGTCATTAAGGCCTTTGTCAGCAGTAGACACACATACACACACGCACACACACACTCACGCAAACGCAACTTGCACACACATCTGCAGTCTCAGAGAGTTGAAACTACACTGCGAGCAGCAGCACCAGTGCTTGATGGGAATGGCAACTGGGTGGGGGTAAGGAGGCTGGGGCAGGGAGTGGGAAGGATAGTATGGTGGGAGTGGCGGACGATGAAGTGTTGCAGTTTAGACAGAGGGCAGGAGAGAAGGTGCAGAGGGAGGAGGGGGTTAGTAGCGGAAAGGAGAGAAATAAAAATAAAAATAAATTAAAAGACTGTGTGGCGGTGAAATGATGGCTGTGTAGTGCTGAAATGGGAACAGGGAGGGGCTGGATGGGTGAGGACAGTGACTAACGAAGGTTGAGGCCAGGAGGGTTATGGGAACATAGGATGTATCGCAGGGAAAGTTCCCACCTACGCAATTCAGAAAAGTTGGTGTTGGTGGGAAGGATCCATATGGCACAGGCTATGAAGCAGTCATTGAGATGAGGGGTATCATGTTTGGCAGTGTGTTCAGCAACAGGGTGGTCCACTTGATTTTTGGCCACAATTTGTCGGTGGCCATTCACGTGGACAGACAGCTTTTTGGTTATGTCCATTATAATTATCTGGGCTGTTATGCCGTGGTCACTTGATGAATTCTGTGTTAATTCCCAACGTTTCATCCCGGTCTGCGGGAGACATCTTCAAGGGGGTCTGTAGCTCGATGGAAGTTCCAACACACCCACTGGCTCGCTACTGACTGACAGTCAGAAATTAACTGAGTGAAATGGGAGCAAACAGAAAAAGTCATTATTTTTTGCAGTTATCCAGGACAATTTATTAGTTAAAATTTCATTATAATACTGTCCCAGACCCAATATTAAGCAATACAGAGCATTATTATTACTTTTTGGTACTTATAAAAATAGCTTTCTTCAAACATATTTTTCAAAATAAACTTTTTTTTCTATAAAAGTCAAACATTATATGTACCATACAGTGACCATTCTCCAAATTACTTCCTCTCTCAATAAGCTCTCTCCAAGAACTTCCTCTTGCTATGAGTTGTAACACACAATTACTTTACAAAGCATGCATCTACCAAAGTTGGTGTGTGAACAAAGATCATACATACAGTGGAATGTTCAACAGCAAAATTTATCTACAAAATACATTTATTTTCTTGTAATTCAGTTATTATTTTTGTATAAAAATTAGTTTTTATTTAATTGTTTTTTCTTTTACAAGATATGTTATTTTGATTAAACAATGGAAACTCTACACAGGAATATCAACAATGTAGGAAAAGATAGATCACTACTTACTGTAGGCAAGACACATTAAAATGCAGAGATGCACAATTTTTTAAAAAAAACTTACACATAAGCTTTCAGCCACAGCCTTTGTCAGAAAAAGAGAAACACACCATTCATTCACACGAACAAGAACTCCTGATGCACACATGACTGATGACTCTGGCTGCTCCCCGAACAGCTGGAGTTGGTGGTCATGTAAGCTTAAGATGTGCTTTCTTGTGTGAATGAATGGTGTGTGTTTCTCTTATTCTGATGGAGGCTGCGAACAAAAGTTTATATGTGAGTGTCTTTTAATTGTGTCTGTCTGCAACTTAACATGTCATTTTTCACAGTAAGTAGCAATCTATCTTTTCCTATATTATTTAGTTTGGTATTAGCTCATTCAGTTCATCAAATTTTTTGCAAAAATTGGATTGAAATCTGTATTCTTATAAAACTGACTTGGACTGATAGAACCACAGGCATATAAGAAACTATGCAATACCTCATGTTTCAAGAAGTATAAATGAACTAATTAATATTCTGCACCTAAAAAACTCAAACTGAACTCTGTGATATTGCATGTTGTAATAACTAGTGTATATTGAGCTAACCAATACCTCTGATAACAAGACAGTTAATGTAATGACTTTTTGAGGTCAGAGTAATCAAGATTTTCTTTAGAATATACTATAGTCTGATCCATGAATGATGGCAGTTCACACAGGTCAAAAAATAGGTGGGCATTGCATTGTTTCCAGTTTCAAATAACAATTGTGGTTCACGAATGCATGTGCTTTGTGGTTGGTGAAAGCGTGTAGCCTGCAAATTACATCTCTCACTTGCTTGTATAGAATTTGTCACTTACCACAACCATTAGCCACGGTAACTTGCAACAAATGGAATAAAAATTCCCTAAACAACTCACTACGATCACATTTAACGCTCACATTGAGTATGACATTCACAACAGAGTGCTCAGAACACTACTGAATGCTCACTGCTTTAAGATGTGACACAGGTGCACAGAATGAGCCTAGACTCAACCACCGTCATTTGTGAGTCCAACTATAGGCAGCTATAGAAATACAAGTTATGACTCTTTTAATATTCAGTTATTTAAAGTACTGCCCTTTCCCTTTTTACACTTCCTAACCTAGCTATCTAATTAAGGGATCTAACATTTGATGCTCTGACCTACAGAGTGCCAGTTCTGTTTTTCCGTATGTCCATGTTCTCTTGAGTAGTCCCCACCCAAAAATCTGAATGGGGGACTATTCTACCTCCAAAATATTTTACCCAAAGAATGACATCACCATTTAACCATATAGCAGAGCTGCATACCATCAGGAATGCCATTTGCAGTACTAGCACAACAAGGCCACACTGGATGATGTTACAAAGCCAGATCAGTAAGTCATCCAGACTGTTGACCCTGCAACTACTGAAATGGCTGCCGTCCCTCTTCAGGAATCGCACATTTGTCTGATCTCTCCACAGATACCCCTCTGTTGTGGTTACACTTACAGTATGACTACCTGTATCGTTGAGGCATGCAAGTGATCCCATCTCAGAGATGTTCATGGAGGGATCTCAGTTTATGTAACAGATAAATCACATGAGAGCATTTAAATTAAATATAATCTCTGATGTTAACTATGATTTATCTGTAACACATTTGCCTGAAAGCTACAATTGCTACATTTAGGTAGGTTTCTTGAGCAACTAAAGTTGTGTCATCTGCATAGTTAATTGTTTCACTAGGTATTTACCTGAAATGATTTATCTGCCCATAAACAACTGTTGTGATGTATAAGGCATCATCAGAGCATATATAATTATGCAAATGGCTTTACAAATGATTATGCAAATGTCAATACATATAAATTCAGTTACACAGATAGTGTTTATCTAGTGCTCATCATATAATTAGATTTGTTACACAGATTACAGAGACCACAAATTAGCTTACAATTTTGTTTGATACAATCACATTTATAATAAATGATTATCTTTTTCATTATATGTAAATTAATTTGTGTTATAATGTTTTTCAACCACATCTCTGTCAATATTTTAAATTTATTTTCATGTAGGGTTCTTGTGTCAAGTGGTATATTGTTGAATATTTTGCAGTATGTCAAAAATTATTTTGGACTTTACTTAAATGAGTCCAAGGAATGCCCAATAAGTTACTGTTTCTGGTTTCACATCCGATCTAGTTTCATACATGACAACATTATGTTTGAGATGAATAAGTACTTTGAGTATGTATAGACTGGGGACTGTAAGTACCGGTATTTCGTTTTCAATAAAGTACTGTCTGCTAGAGGTCTGTCAAACCAAAATAGGCCTCGCACTACCAAGGGCCCTGCAGCTGCTCTGTGGAAAATTAACCATTAAAAGGCTGGAATCAAAACCAAAAATACTGTTTAGGACTGGGCACATGATTGTCATCACCCAATGGAAAATCCAGGATGAAATAAGGACAATATTATGAAAATGATAAGTTGCTACTCACCACATAGAGGAGATGCTGAGTCACAGACAGGCACACAAAAAGACTGATATACATTTAAGTAACAGCTTGTGGTTTGGAAGGCGACAGGTAAAACACAGGAAAGAAGAGAAACAAAAGGATGAATGGTCTAACATACATGTATGTCAGTCCTTTTGTGTACTTGTCAGTGGCTCAGCGTCTCCTCTACATGGTGATCAGCAGTCTATCCTTTTCATAATATCATCATTATTCTATCCTGGATTTTCTGTTGGTTGGTTTTAGCTAATGGTTTCTCTTACTTATCTTTCATCCGACAACCCAGTGCTCTTTTCCTCTGTTTCTATTCTCTATCATGTTACTTTACTCAGTGTCCAACCTTTTCATTCTCCTCTTTCCTGTGTTTTACCTGTCACCTTCCAAATCCCACACAATCTGACTTACACGTATGACAGCATTTTTGTGTGCCTGTGAGCAGCTCAGCATCTCCTGAGTGTGGCGAATAGCAATCTTATTGTCAGTCAGTACTGTTTTTGAGATCCTTTAAATGCCGTTAAGTTCAGCCACAGTATGCCTTTACAGTACATTTGCCTACCATGTTTCAGCACATTTCTGTGAAATTTTCATGCTTTAATGTTTAACCCAGTTGTTGTGCACATTCTTTCACTGAATAGTGCAGTGTTAGGTTTTAAGCTTCCACTGCTGGGCACAATGTACATCAGGTTTTCCCAACCATTGTGTTACATTGTTTTACTTTATGGCACAGAGATATAGAATGATCGTGAAATTTTATCCCTCTAGAGGTAAGAACTCTATAAGTTTGTAATATTACAAATTTTAATTTTTAATGTGAGCTGTAAAATTTATAATAAATTTTGAGACAGTTTGTATGAGTTAGCACCTGCAATGGTAGGTAGTTATCAGATCTACTTTGGGTAATTTGATTGATGGTAAAAACCTGGAACCAAAAGTGGCTTTGGGGAAGGAGGGGGGGGGGGCGGAGGCAGGACATATTTTTTATTGTATACACTGTTCTGATGTGTAAGCCATTTTCTTCTGATGTGTATGCCATTTTCTTCATATGGTGGCACTTTTTGAGTTGTATTGTAGTCAAGTCAGGCGTGAACCTTAACAGAACATTGGCAAAACATTATTGCTATTTATTCATCTGTTGGTTCCTCATACAGACCTTTTCCAACTGCAGAAAATGACCAGTCTGACACCCTGCCAAGCGAAGACCACTGCCAACACTAAAGAAACCCCTCTTCTCCTCCACCAGCACAGCATAAATAGGCTATAGTAAACCTGGGGCATTTCAGATTCCCACAAGCACAACCCCTCTCCAAGATGCACAACACTGATTTACGCTTCTTTCCATGTACAGATTCGATCCTTGAAAGCTTGTTGAGACTACATTCATTTTTGCAGAGCACAGAGGTTTTAGTTAGTTTTCTATTTCATCGATCATTTGTATGATGAATCGTACGCGACACCGTGCACCCCATTTTTTGTTTAAGACAACCTATGTGGAGCAATGAATGCCTTTTTTCCTTCTGGTATTGTAATTATGTACATCACTATTTCTTTTGAACTGTAGTGGGTTGCAGTGCGGAGTAGCCGCGCAGTTTGAAACGCCATGTCACAGATTGCGTCGTCCTTCCCGCTGGAGGTTCGAGTCCTCCCTCGGGCATGGGTGTGTGTGTCGTTCTTAGCATAAGTTAGTTTAAGTAGTGTGTAAGTCTAGGGACAAATGACCTAGCAGTTTGGTCCAATAGGAATTCAAACACATTTGAACATTTTTGCGGTGGATTATTTACAACGAACTTCATGAGGGAATAAATGTACTGTGAACCAATAGTCAAAATGCCAAACTCCTTAATGTCTATAAGATGATGATGGGTGAGCACCACATATAATTCTTACAACAAGTTTTTGAGCAATGAAAACATTCTTTCATAACGAAGTGTTACCCAAGAACATTATTCCATATGACATTACTGAATGAAAGTATGCAAAACATGTCAGCTTATTGATTTGTCTCTCTCCAAGATTTGTGATGATTCTAAATTCAAATGTGGCTGAACTAAGTTGCTTTAGGAATTCCAAAATGTGCTTTTCCACTTTTAATTCTTATCAGTAGGGACACCTATTCCACCCTATTCATTATTTTTTCACTATGTTTTACGCTTATCATTGGTAGTGCCCCTAGATGTGCAGAACTGTCATTTAACACGCCACATACCATCAGGTCATCTAACATGGCATTTTCATGTCCTGCAATATGACACAACATATCATTAAAGTTTAGGATGCATGTACCCCCACTCTGGGATGCTTCACATTATACATGCAACCCCGCTCTCAAATACTTCCTATTGTAGATGCATCCCAATCTCTAGAAGTGCATATATTTGTCTCTATATGTTCTTATGTCCCTGACCATACGTTAACAGGGGATGGGTTTGTGGGAGAAATCGACACTCCCCCTCCCTCGCAGCCCCCAACACCCGTCAATAAATTAAAAAAACTTATTTAGGGTTCCACAGGAACAACTCCACCGCCAGAAATTTTATGTCCCCAGAAAAAAACATTTTTGTTATTACATTCATGCTTTTTAGCCATATAGTTCACATGCAGTATATTGTTTTCTGAGACTGGCGAATCTTCTGGATTTTGGACAGAGGATCAGGGACTTAGGCCTATAAATTGCAAGCTGTAGGCGTACTGACACCTTGCAGTTCTCTGCACGGGGAGTAAAGTTAACTGGTAGAAAAGCGGAAATATGCCAATATGTTTTGATTTAAACGTCTTTGAAGCTGCCAGATAAGTCAGAAAGCTCCCTTCTTTTACATTCCTAACTCTGCCCAGGACATATTCGCCTTTTCTTTTTGCTATGATGGAGCATTTTTCATTCTGATTCCCATTTGTTTCTCTACAATAATTTTGACACTAGATCGCCATAGTTTGGCAACTGATGTATAGTTAACTCAGGCGACAACTGTTCCGGTACAGGTATTTTATTGTCTTTAAAACCATGCTGCTTACATTGTGGCAAAAGATAAAGCTTTCACAAAACAACAGGAGACCATTAATTACATGTATTTATCTACCTTCTTACAAAATTTGAACCGATTTGCACAAGTCTGAAACACAGAAGTAGCGCGCGTAGAAAACTCACAAAAAACGTGTTTTTTGCATGTAAAATCTGAACGAAGCTAGAGTTTTGAAAGCGAGTTTTCATTTTTAACGTAAGAATACATTTCCTATTTCTGTGATTCACTTTAAACTGTTTTCGCGCATTCGGTTCACTTCAGAATATTACGTGCTTTAGCTTGTTTTTAAACCATCGTATTTTGACAACATGTAAAGATTATTGGATAAAATTTTTTTTTAGACTTTATCCATTTAGCTACCTTATTGCAAAGTATTAACCGACTCGTACAAGTAACCATTTAGCTACCTTCGTGCAAAGTATGAACCGATTCGTACAAGTTTAAGGTATAAAAGTAGTGCGCCTCAAAACCCTCCCATAAATATTTGTTTTTTTTTTTCGTGTAAAATCCGAACGGAGCACATACAAATGGTGACATTAGCTGAGCACTAATTTCAGTCCAATTGAGATCTTTTACATAAAGACTTAATCGATTCGCACAATTTGCCTCGGCGCCAGCTCCGTTTCGTCGTTCATATATAGCATAATATACTACAGAGTGGCGCACGAAAAACGGGCCCAGAGAACAAACTACTTGCTAACTACGCACGAACTGTTGGCCACTACGAGCAGATACACAAACAAACAGATAAACATGTAATAATTAGATAATAAAGATATAACAGATGAGCTAATGGAAAGGCCTGTCTTTACAATTCGATTCTACACAGAGTACGCGAAAGAACTTGCCCTCCTTCTAACAACCGTGTACCGCAAGTCTCTAGAGGAACGGAAGGTTCCAAATGATTGGAAAAGAGCACAGGTAGTCCCAGTCTTCAAGAAGCGTCGTCGAGCAGATGCGCAAAACTATAGACCTATATCTCTGACATCGATCTATTGTAGAATTTTAGAACATGTTTTTTGCTCGCGTATCATGTCATTTCTGGAAACCCAGAATCTTCTCTCTAGGAATCAACATGGATTCCGGAAACAGCGATCGTGTGAGACCCAACTCGCTTTATTTGTTCATGAGACCCAGAAAATATTAGATACAGGCTCCCAGGTAGATGCCATTTTCCTTGACTTCTGGAACGCGTTCGATACAGTTCCGCACTGTCGCCTGATAAACAAAGTAAGAGCCTACGGAATATCAGACCAGCTGTGTGGCTGGATTGAAGAGTTTTTAGCAAACAGAACACAGCTTGTTGTTCTCAATGGAGAGACGTCTACAGACGTTAAAGTAACATCTGGCGTGCCACTGGGGAGTGTTATGTATGGGACCATTGCTTTTCACGATATATATAAATGACCTAGTAGATAGTGTCGGAAGTTCCATGCGGCTTTTCGCGGCTGATGCTGTAGTATACAGAGAAGTTGCAGCATTAGAAAATTGCAGCGAAATGCAGGGAGATCTGCAGCTGATAGGCACTTGGTGCAGGGAGTGGCAGCTGACCCTTAACATAGACAAATGTAATGTATTGCGAATACATAGAAAGAAGGATTCTTTATTGTATGATTATATGATAGCTTAACAAACACTGGTAGCAGTTACTTCTGTAAAATACCTGGGAGTATGCGTGCGGAACGATTTGAAGTGGAATGATCATATAAAATTAATTGTTGGTAAGGCGGGTGCCAGGTTGAGATTCATTGGGAGAGACCTTAGAAAATGTAGTCCATCAACAAAGGAGGTGGCTAACAAAACATTCGTTCGACCTATACTTGAGTATTGCTCATCAGTGTGGGATCCGTACCAGGTCGGGTTGACAAAGGAGTTAGAGAAGATCCAAAGAAGAGCGGCGCGTTTCGTCACAGGATTATTTGGTAAGCGTGATAGCGTTACGCAGATGTTTAGCAAACTCAAGTGGCAGACTCTGCAAGAGTGCGCTCTGCATCGCGATGTAGCTTGCTGTCCAGGTTTCGAGAGGGTGCGTTTCTGGATGAGGTACCGAATATATTGCTTCCCCCTACTTATACCTCCCGAGGAGATTACGAATGTAAAATTAGAGAGATTTGAGCGCGCACAGAGGCTTTCCGGCAGTCGTTCTTCCCGCGAACCATACGCGACTGGAACAGGAAAGGGAGGTAATGACAGTGGCACGTAAAGTGCCCTCTGCCACACACCGTTGGGTGGTTTGCGGAGTATAAATGTAGATGTAGATGTACTGAATTGACAATGAGCAGTTTAGTACTCGGTGCCGGTTTTTCTTGCGCCACCCTGTATAACATAGCTACAGTAAGACAAATGTTCGAATGGCTATACAAATGGCCACTTGTCCAGATTGAATATCAGTGGTTGACGAATAAATAATTAAATACGGGCAGCGCAGTCCGTCAGTGCCGCGGCCCTGTGCGACCTCAAAGCAGCCTTGCACGATGTTCGAAGTTTATGCAGTGTCCATTGTGTTTTGGTTTTCTTGCCTCGCACGAATCTCGAGAATGACAGACATTGCTGATGTGACTACGTTTCTCGCACTGAAAACAAATTTCGTCCTACTTAGGACAGCGGTATCGCTGGTGCCGTACCAAACATGGAAGTTGTGTGTTGGACGGGCACGCTATGCAGAACTGTCGTGACTGGAATTGTGTGAGGAGGAAGTTTCCGAATCTCAATAGCACCGTACGGTACAGAAGTTGTTTGCTTGTTTTACTCCTCAGCCGAGGACTTCCGCAAGCTCGCGGTTTACTGTTTCTGTCACGCAAGCTATCACATTTCCGTGCTAAGCTGGCCAGCTGTTCGTCCAACTTAGCCACATGCAATACAGAAACTTAGTGGCGTGTGTTCCGGTGCTTTACTGACTCTTGGACGAATTTAAAACTTCATATTATTTGACTTGCATCTTCCAAGGATGGATCTGAAAGCGGTAAAGCACGAGTACTGAAATCTTTGACGGGTGCATACTGATTAACCCAGTCCTTGATGAGAGGTGCAGCATACGACAGAGGCCGTTTATCCGTATAGCACATTCTTAGGTCCTCATGTTGTCAGCCGGCTCCCTCCCCCAGTGCTAATTGTTTCGGAGGAAAATCGAACCTGAGTAGTATTTAACCGAAAATACACTCCTGGAAATGGAAAAAAGAACACATTGACACCGGTGTGTCAGACCCACCATACTTGCTCCGGACACTGCGAGAGGGCTGTACAAGCAATGATCACACGCACGGCACAGCGGACACACCAGGAACCGCGATGTTGGCCGTCGAATGGCGGCGCTAGCTGCGCAGCATTTGTGCACCGCCGCCGTCAGTGTCAGCCAGTTTGCAGTTGACGGACTTTGAGCGAGGGCGTATAGTGGGCATGCGGGAGGCCGGGTGGACGTACCGCCGAATTGCTCAACACGTGGGGCGTGAGGTCTCCACAGTACATCGATGTTGTCGCCAGTGGTCGGCGGAAGGTGCACGTGCCCGTCGACCTGGGACCGGACCGCAGCGACGCACGGATGCACGCCAAGACCGTAGGATCCTACGCAGTGCCGTAGGGGACCGCACCGCCACTTCCCAGCAAATTAGGGACACTGTTGCTCCTGGGGTATCGGCGAGGACCATTCGCAACCGTCTCCATGAAGCTGGGCTACGGTCCCGCACACCGTTAGGCCGTCTTCCGCTCACGCCCCAACATCGTGCAGCCCGCCTCCAGTGGTGTCGCGACAGGCGTGAATGGAGGGACGAATGGAGACGTGTCGTCTTCAGCGATGAGAGTCGCTTCTGCCTTGGTGCCAATGATGGTCGTATGCGTGTTTGGCGCCGTGCAGGTGAGCGCCACAATCAGGACTGCATACGACCGAGGCACACAGGGCCAACACCCGGCATCATGGTGTGGGGAGCGATCTCCTACACTGGCCGTACACCACTGGTGATCGTCGAGGGGACACTGAATAGTGCACGGTACATCCAAACCGTCATCGAACCCATCGTTCTACCATTCCTAGACCGGCAAGGGAACTTGCTGTTCCAACAGGACAATGCACGTCCGCATGTATCCCGTGCCACCCAACGTGCTCTAGAAGGTGTAAGTCAACTACCCTGGCCAGCAAGATCTCCGGATCTGTCCCCCATTGAGCATGTTTGGGACTGGATGAAGCGTCGTCTCACGCGGTCTGCACGTCCAGCACGAACGCTGGTCCAACTGAGGCGCCAGGTGGAAATGGCATGGCAAGCCGTTCCACAGGACTACATCCAGCATCTCTACGATCGTCTCCATGGGAGAATAGCAGCCTGCATTGCTGCGAAAGGTGGATATACACTGTACTAGTGCCGACATTGTGCATGCTCTGTTGCCTGTGTCTATGTGCCTGTGGTTCTGTCAGTGTGATCATGTGATGTATCTGACCCCAGGAATGTGTCAATAAAGTTTCCCCTTCCTGGGACAATGAATTCACGGTGTTCTTATTTCAATTTCCAGGAGTGTACGTAATTACGCTGTTTAAGGTTATGTGTGGATTATTGTCGAGTATTTTTAAAGCGCTGGAACTAATATACAGTTGGCAGAAAAATATGCTTATTTTCGAAAGTTAAAAGATTACATTAGATGAAATTCTAATTTACGAAACTACATTTTACATGTTCTCTTGTGACGTGCTGTGCATTATTGCGAGGTTGCGTTGTAATATTGTCTACAGAAAACGTTTGCAAGAGCTAGCCCAGGATCTGAGCTATAGGGAAGGGAGTGTATGTGTGTGTGTGTGTGTGGGGGGGGGGGGAGGAGGTCAGGATGTAATTTAGGTGAACGAAGCTTTTTTTCTGGCGAGGGCAGTTCGTCTCTCGATCTGGATACGACGTTGATCGTTTGCTTTACATTTGCAACAAAGCTCGCCTAAAAGTCATTTGTCGATACACCCGTCCACCAAACGACGCAGGCGGCTCAACAAGGCAGCCAGATAATCAGAATACTTCCAAAATCTAACAGACGTTCGTTTAAATTAAAGTTAGTGGTAATCAAACTTGACTGACCCATTCAAATGCCCGAGTTCTCATCCTAACCCGCTGAATGTTGCTTTGTTAGGTTTCGAACTTCCACTACTAAGCATAGCGTATATTAGGCTTTTCCGAAAAGTGTAACACGACGTTTAACTACGTGATCCGCGACAATGGAGTATGTCACGAAATTTTGTTCACTCCAGAGCTCTAAATTTTATAATCAGCTCTGTTAATTTATTACCAATTTCAAGACAATACGCATAAGTCAGTGCCTGCGTCGACCAGCAGCTATCATCTACACCTACACACCACTCTACAAATCACAGTGAAGTGCGTGTCAGAGGGTACGTCCCACTGTACCAGCTATTAAGGTTTCTTCCCTTTCCATTCACGCATGGAAAGCGGGAAGAATGATTGTGTGAATGCCTCTGTGCGAGCTGTAATTATTCTAATCTTGTCCTAACGATTCCCACGTGAGCGACACGTAGGGGGTAGTAGTATATTCCTAGACTCATCATTTAAAGTGGGCCCTTAGAACTTCGTTAGTAGATTTTCTCTGGATAGTTTATCATCAAGAACTGCCAGTCCAGTTTCTTCAGCCTCTCTGTGGCACTCTCCCATGGGTGAAACAAACCTGCAGCAATTGTGCTGCCCTTCTGTATATACGTTCAGTATCACCTGGTTAGCAAGATGTATGAGGCAGGCGAAATACCTTCAGACTTCATGAAGAATATAATATATCCAGCTCCGAAGAAAACAGGCGCTGTCAGGTATGAAATTTATCGAACTATCAGTTTAATATGACATGGTTGCAAAATACTAACACAAATTCTTTATAGAAGAACGCAAAAGCTGGTAGAGGCCGACCTCGGATTCCGGAGAAATGTAGGAACAGGTGAGACAATACTGACCCTATGACTTATGTTAGAAGATAGGTTAAGAAACCTACGTTTATAGCATTTTTTTAGTTAGAGAAAACTTTTGACAGTGTTGACTGGAACACTCTCTGATGGTAGCAGGTGTTAAATACAGGGGGCGAAAGGTTATTTACAACTTGTACAGAAGTCAGGCGGCAGTTACAAGAGTCGGAGGCATGAAAGAGAAACAGTAGTTGAAAAGGGAGTGACATGGTTGTAGCCTATCCCCGCCGTTATTCAGTCCGTACATTGAGCAAGCAGTAAGGGAAACAAAGAAAAATTTGGAGTAGGAATTAGAAGTTCAGGGAGATGAAATAAAACTTTGAGGTTTGCCGACGACATCGCAATTCTGTAAGAGACAGCAAAGGACTTGGCAGAGCGATTGAAAAGAATGAACAGTGTCTTGAGGATATAAGATGAACATCAACAAAAGCAAGACAAAGATGATGGAAGGTAATAGAATTAAAGCAGGTAATGCTGCAGGAATTAGATTAGAAAACAAGACACTTAAAGTGGTAAATAATTTTTGCCATTTGGGCAGCAAAATAGCTGACGGTGGCCGAAGTAGAGAGGAAATAACATATAAACTATCAATGACAAGAAAAGTATTTCTATGAAGAGAAATTTGCTAATATCGAATATAGACTTAAATGTTATATCTTTTCTGAAGGCATTTGTCTGGAGTGTAGGCATGTATGAAAGTGAAACACGGAATGAACAATTTAGACAAGAAGAGGACAGAAGTTTGTGAAATGTGGCGCAGAAGAAGAACGCTGAAGATTAAATGGGTAGACCACGCAACTAATGAGTAGGTACAGAACAGAGTTGATGAGAAAAAAAAAAAAGTTTATGTCACAACTTGACCAGAAGAAGTGATATGTTAATAGGATACATTCTGAGACATCAAGGGATCACCAATTTAGTATTAGAGGGAAGTGTGAGGGGTAAAAATCGTAGAGAGAGACCAAGAAATGACTACATTAAGCAGATTGAGAAGGATGTAAGTTGCAGTAGTTATTCGGAGATGAAAAGGCTTGCACAGGATTGAGTAGCTTGGATAGCTGCATCAAACTGGTCTTCGGATTGAAGGGCAGAACAACAACATCCCCTGTATTCCTGTTTGGCACAGGTCAATTATGCTTGTTGGTAATTCGAGCCATGGTAAAAACCTGTAACAGCGTTTACCTTACTCTTCCCAATTTGTAAAAAACGGTAAAAGCACTCCCGTCATTTGGCCAGTTTCAGATGATGTACTACCTAAGTAGTAGTGGTCCAAAGACTTCATTTCAGTTTATGATGGAAAGAGACATTATTCGTAAACAGTGGTTCTGCCTTGCTGTGTAAAGAGAGCTAATAAAATTCAGTTGTGACGGGAGCTTTCAGTATCTTGAGAAATGATCTTACATTGGTCAGGAAATGGTTCAGAAACGAAGGTGAGACGCGTTTGTTAGTGCTTAAATCAGAGAAATAATATTTTCTTAGACGTTACCTATACATATCACGCGGAGGTAAAATAAACACTACAGAAATTAGTTCTTACTGCTGACTAGGGCTTAGTCTGTGGGCTTCGCGCGACCATACCTGCATTGTGTGTACAGAAGTGCATCGTCCATTCAGATCTTGAAGGCTTGCTTTCCTGTCTCGATACGAGCCTGTCTGCAATTTTCAACATTGTGAGTGTTTTGCGGTTATAATAATCTGAAAAACTTCACAGTTTTTGGAACATAACCATCTATTATGATCTTCGAGAGAAAATGACTACTGTTGTAGCCGATATAACAGTGCCATCCATAAACTACGCCATCAGTAGATCCACAGGTGTAGCCTAATATGTAGCCAATGCTGTTACCTAATGTCACAGAATCGTAATTTTGCTAACTGTATCGCTCCTTTTCAGCTGCTCAAAAATGGTTCAAATGGCTCTGAGTACTATGGGACTCAACTGCTGAGGTCATTAGTCCCCTAGAACTTAGAACTAGTTAAACCTAACTAACCTAAGGACATCACAAACATCCATGCCCGAGGCAGGATTCGAACCTGCGACCGTAGCGGTCTTGCGGTTCCAGACTGCAGCGCCTTTAACCGCACGGCCACTCCGGCCGGCTTTTCAGCTGCGACATTTGTTTCTTCATTATTTCCAGGACCACTGCTTCCACTCTACAGTGAAGTGAATTCGACAAGATTTGCGTTCACTGCAGTACTGGTAGCGTAAAACATAAAATTCATTAGATAAAACATACATAGATGTCCAAAATGAATTGTCACAGCTTTACAGAGAGTGCGCTTATTTGAAACTTCCAAGCAGATTAACACTGTGTGTCAAACTGGGACTCGAACCTGAGAAACCGGTCCGGCGTACAACTGTAATCTCCAAGGAAGTCCTACACACACAGTAGATGTGTTTTTACGTGCTCTGGATTGCTAGTAGCCTATTAGATGTAAAGGGCATCCTCTATAGTATTCTCTATACTTCATTATCTTCTTCTTCTTTCGTTTCACCCTCTTTGGGATACGCTGGATCAATCATTTCTTTGCGCGTTGTTCTTTTCTTAGGTCCCAGTATTTCTTCATTCTTTCTGATCTTCTTTTCCTCTCTTCTTTCGAGATGCAGGTTTTGAACTTTAGTGTAGATTTGTCTTGGAACCTTATGTTTTCATGTTTAGTAATTAATTTAACTGTTCGATCAATAAGTGAATTTTCTGAAATCTTTAATTCTACTAGGTCTTCCTCAGTTTCTTTAAACCAGTTGGGTTTCGTTTTATCGTAACGGAAAAAGTCAAAGATTTGTTTAGTTAATCTGTTGAGTTCATTCTGAGAAGATGACCATATAAATTTATCCTCCTTTTTCGCATAGTATCTGAAAGTTTTTCAATTTTCTTGTAGAGAGTTTCATTTTTGATGTATATAATCTTATTGTCTTGAAATTTTGGTCCTATGATTTTTCTCAAAATTTTTCTTTCCTTTAGCTCAAGTTTCTCTATTTGGCCTTTGAAATTCATATTTAGTGTTTCTGCTGCATACAGTGTTTCTGGCTTAATCACTGTCTTGTAATGTGTAATTTTGGACCCCCATGAAAGGGAATTTTTGTTGTATGTATTTTTTGTTAGTTGGAAGGTTAATTCAAGTTTGTACTTCATTATATTACACAATTTTTCTCTTAAAATATTATGGAAAGTTTTCTCGGCTATTGCTCTGATTCTATTATTTGTATATCTGTTTGTGCTGATATAGCAATTATGACCAGATTGAAAGCATTATTAACGTTAAACCAGTATAATTAGTTTCCCAGCAGATGTGTCTCCAGTCCGACCGAGTTCCCACATTGCGAACTTCGTCGATTTGTTGCAAAATATACTAAATTTTGACAAAGAGTATTTTTAATTTATAAATTTCACTGGTTTTTTATGTACGAGGTATGTCCACAAAGTAAGTCCCGTTTGGTTATATAAAACAAACGTGTACAGATACAGAAAAAATATTTATTGTGCAAAAGTCTACAACTGTTAAACTATTTTTCTACATAGCTTCCGAAATTTTGTAGGCACTTGTCATAGCGTGGCACAAGTTTTTGTATGCCTTCTTCATATAAGGTTGCCGCCTGTGTATTCAACCATGTGGTAACGTGTTCTTTCAGCTCGTCATCATCGTTGAAGTGTTGACCACCAAGGACATATTTTAGGTGTAAGAGTGATGAAAGTCGCTAGGAGCGAGGTCCGGCCTGTACGGAGGATGGCCAAACGCGTCCCAGTGGAATTCCCGTAAGAGTTGTTTAGTCACATTCGCCGTGTGAGGTCGGGCATTATCGTGGAAAAAAAACAACACCTTTTAACAGTAATCCTCGGTGCTTGTTCTGTATTGCGTGGCGCAATCTCTTAATGGTCTCGCAGTAACCATGTGCATTTATTATTTGGCATCGTGGTAAGAAATCGATCAGTGAAATGCCTTTTCTGTCCCAAAAAACGGTGCACATGACTTTTCGAGGTGTCAGTATTTGCTTAGGCTTAACCTTCGTTGGAGATGAAATGTGCCTCCATTCCATTGATTCCCGTTTTGTTTCAGGGGTGTCGCACGGTACCCAAGTTCCATCCCCCGCGACTATCCGACAAAGAAAACCATCGGCTTCTTCATTCTAGCGTGTCAAAAACTGAAGTACACTGCCCATCCGTTGTTTTTTGTGTTGTTCAGTAAGAATTTTGGGTATCCAACGTGAGAAAAGTTTTCTAAATTTCAGTTTTTCAGTAACAATTTCATGAATTATCGTGAGATCTACGGAATTCCATAGCAAGGGCACTGAGTGTAAACTTACGGTTGTGCTTAATCTTCTCTTCAATAGTGTGAACCAGTTCATCAGTAACCACAGAAGGGCGTCCACTTCGTTCTTCATCTTGCACTTGATCACGTCCTTCATTGAACAGCCTGACCCATCTTCTAACCATTGAATCACCCATTGAACAGTCTGACCCAACTTCTAACCATTGAATCACTCATAGCATTTTGTCCGTAAACCTCGTAGATTTGCCGATGAATTTTTTTAGTTTAACTTTCGTTGCATTTAGAAAACGAATCACGGATCTGATTTCACGCGCGGCGGCGTTTTCAATTACGGCTGTCATTATAAAGAAGCACTACAGAGCACACGTTGGCAACAGCGATCTGAAACTGTCATAGGCCTACATGTCTTCTCCTTGAGCCAGAGTAAGTGCTGCACATGCTCGGAACTGCGATTGTAGCGCTGCCGCGAATAGAAACAGAAACGGAACTTACTTTGTGGACGACCCTCGTATTTTTACTTATGCCAATACGCGTTTCGGGCTTTCGGCCATCTTCAGTTGGCATAATGCATTCTTATAACGATGTGCTTACTGAAGAATGAAATATGTGTTACGCCAATGTTTTTCACGATGAGGGAACTGAGGATTTAAATAAATATTACGCCAATTGAAGATCGACGAAAGCCTGAAACGCATACTGTCATTTAAATATATAAAAAAATGGCTGGTTGCTGTATTTTTTAAAATAAAAAATAACTTTGTTTTGATATACAGCAGTATATAGTGTGGGCATATGTTTCTCGACACCCTGTGTACAAAACGAAGAAGTACAAGATAATATCAGTCACTGTTAAACACATCTAAACTGTTCAGTGCTCACAGTTTTATGAACTTGCCAAGTTTCTGGAAAACAAGGTACCATTACTCAGAAACCCATTGGCAGCATGTGTGTGTGCAGTGGCAGTTTTTCTCTGTTTTGAAATACATGAGCTGAAAATTTTAGTATTGCATACTTTGAATTAGAAGTAACTCCTAAAATGAGTGGAACTTTAATTTGGTGTTGTGATCTTCAGACCGAAGATTGATTTGATGCAACTCTCCACACTATTTTATCCTGTGCAAGCATCTTCATCTCCAAGCAACTGCTGCAACCTACATGGTTTTGAACATGCTTACTGTATACATCTCTTGGGCTCCCTCTATAATTTTGCCAGAACAGTTCCCTCTAAAGCTAAATTGCTGATCCCTTGGTGACTCAGGATGTGTCCTATCAGCCGATCCCATCTTTTAGTCAAGTTACGCCATAAATTTATTTTCTCCCCAATTCCGTTCTGTACCATTTCATTCGTTACATGATCTACCCGTTTAATCTTCAGCTTCAAAAGCAACTATTCTCTTCTTGTCTGAACTGTTTATCGTCTACGTTTCCCTTCCATACAAGGCTACGCTCCAGACAAATATCTTCAGGAAAGACTTCCTAACACTTAAATCTCTATTAGAGGTTAACAAATGTCTCCACTTCAGAAACGCTTTTCTTTCTGTTGCCACTCTGCATTATTTACCACCCTCTCTACTTCGGCCATCGTCAATTATTTAGCTGCCCAAATAGCAAAACTCATCTACTACTTTCAGTATCACGTTCCGTAATGTAATTCCCTCGGCATCGCCAGATTTAATTTGACTTCATTCCATTACCCTTGTTTTGTTTATGTTTATGTTCATGTTATATCCTACTTTCAAGACACTGTCAATTCCGTTCAGCTACTCTTCGAAGTCCTTTGATGCCTCTGACAGAATTACAATGTTACTGGCAAACCTCAGAATTTTTATTTCTTCTACCTGAACTTTAATTCCTTCTCCAGATTTTTCTTTTAGTTACTTTACAGCCGGCCGCGGTGATCTAGCGGTTCTAGGCGCTCAGTCCGGAACCGCGCGACTGCTACGGTCGCAGGTTCGAATCCTGCCTCGGGCATGGATGTGTGTGATGTCCTTAGGTTAGTTAGGTTTAAGTCGTTCTAAGTTCTAGGGGACTGATGACCACAGATGCTAAGTCCCATAGTGCTCAGAGCCATTTGAACCATTTTTGAGTTACTTTACTACTTGCTCAATGAACAGATTATATAATATTGGGGATAGGCTACAACCCTGTCTCAGTCTCCTCTCAATCACTGCTTCGCTTTCATGCCCATCGACTCTTATAACTGACATCTGATTTCTGCACAAGTTGTATATAAACTTTCGCCCCCTGAATTTTTACCTCTGCTACCCTCAGAATTTAAAAAAAGCTGTACTCAAGTCAACACTGCATAATGCTCCCACTGAAACTCTCAGAAACCTCACGTTCTTTCAACTTAAGCAAGTCCCATCTCCTTAGTTTCCTATCTTTTTGCAGCTTCTTCAGTTTTAATCTACAGCTCAAAACAACAAATTGTGATCAGAATCCACATCTGCCCCTGAAAATGTGGTACAGTTTAAAATTCGGTTTCGAAATGTCTCTCTTAGCATTCTATAATGAAAATGAAACCTTCCAGTGTCTCCAGGTCTCATCAATGCATACAAACTTCTTTAATGATTATTATACCAAATGTTAGCAATTATTAAATTTTGCTTTGTGCAAAATTCTGTCAGGGGCTTCATCTTCCACTCTTTTCCCCTTAGTCCATATTCATCTACTATTTTTTCTTCTGTTCCTTTTCCCACTATCGAATTTCAGTCCCCCACCACAGTTAAAGTTTCATCTCCATTAACTGTATGAATAATTTCTTTTATCGTACGTTCTTTATATCCCTTCATAATCTGCGGAGCTAGTTGGCATATAAACTTGTACTACTGTGGTGGGTGTCGGCTTTGTGTCTATCTTGGCCATGACTGCGCTTTCACTATGCTGTTCACAGCAGCGTATCCACATCCTATTTTCTTATTCGTTATTAGACCTACCCCTGCATTACCCCTATCTGATTTTGCATTTATAACCCTGTACTCATATGACCAGAAGTCCCGTTCATCCTACCACCGAACTCCACTAATATCCCCTATATTTAAGTTGAACCTATGTCTTTTCCTTTTTTATGCCGAACCATAGACTGTCAGTTTTGTTTTTTCTGATGACGACGTCCTTTTCAGTAGTCCCTATCCAGATCGAATGTGGGGCCTATTTTACCTCCGGAATATTTCACGCAAGACGATGCCATCGTCAAATAACCAAACAGTAGAGATGCATGCCCTTAGGAAAAATAACAGCTGTAGTCTCACCCTGTTTTCAGCTGTTCACGCTACCAGCACGCAAGGCCATGTTGGTTGATGATACAAAGCCAGATCAATTAATCATCCAGTCTGTTGCGCCTGCAGCTATCGAAAAGACTTCTGCCTTGTTTCAGGTACCACACATTTGTCTGACCTCTCAACAGATACCCATCCATTGTGGTTGCACCTACGGTACGTCTATCTCTATCATTGAGGTACGCAAGTCCCCTCACCACGTCAGTGTCCATGGTTCATGGGTTGGAGTGTGCACTTTTATTGTAAATATTTGCTTGGTGTGTTTTCTACGTTAAATCTATGACCGAATAAGGGCAAGCACTGGTTAAGGAAGTGGACTATGACAGTACATCCAGAATTAGGTTATCTACGGTTCCTTTAAATCACATAAGGGTAGTTCGTTAGGAAATGACACGGCTGATTTCCTTTCCCAATCCGACTTCGTGCCGCATCTGTATTGAGGTCATCGTTGGTGGAACGTTAACGACTAATATTCATTCTTCCTTCATTAAGCACTTTGTTTAGAATTATCGCTTGATGATAATATTCTGATAATAAATAGCAGTAAGAATTTTTATTAAATTTTAGTAAAATTATCGGAACGGTGAGCAATTATTAATTAATTCAAATATATCAATAATAGAACAACAAACCAAAAAGGAAGCTATAGTGGCTGGGTCGTCGTCCAGTATAAAAACGAATGCGCCAGTGGCTGAGAAACATAAGCAGCCGCCCATAAGGGGCCTAAGGAACAAAACGAAAAAAAATCTCAGAAATAGCAGAAGCACACTATGGCAAACAATCACAAAGTCATGATATTCTGCTATTCATCGAAACCTAAAAAAAGATGGCTACCAAAAGTACATGTACCAGTTCGGGAAGAAATAGCATCTAGGCTCGAAGATAACAGAACTACAGTTATCTGATAAGAGACAATTTATAATACACCAATGATAGGTGTAACACATGATGAGGAAATAATAAATACTGTGGAAAGTTCAATATTTTTAGGTGTCCACATTGATCATAACTTAAACTGGAAAAAGCGCATTTCGGAAATAGTGAAAAAAAACCTAGTGCAAGTTCATTTGCACATAGAATCATTACAGATCTTGGAGAGAGACAAATAAGTAATTTGACATATTTTGCATATTTTCATTCAATAATGTTACATAGAATA
Organism: Schistocerca nitens; assembly: GCF_023898315.1. Taxonomy (NCBI): domain Eukaryota; kingdom Metazoa; phylum Arthropoda; class Insecta; order Orthoptera; family Acrididae; genus Schistocerca; species Schistocerca nitens. The sequence continues at coordinate 425,304,751 of NC_064617.1, read as the reverse complement.
ACGTTCTGCGTAACTCATCTTTAAGGAAGAAAGTCTCCATATGTCAAAAACATTCTGTAAGAATAATATGTGGTTCTCAACCTCGACCATCTTGTAGTCATCTGTTTAAGGAGTTAGGCATTTGACGACTGCTTCACAGCATATTTATTCCTTCATGAAGTTTGTTGTAAATAACCCGCAGCAGTTCCAAAGAAGCAATGATGTAAGTAATTACAATACCAGAAGACAAAACTACAATCAGCGCGCCACATTAATGTTGTCTTAAGCACAGAAACGTGATGTAATCTAAATTTTTGACCATTTACACAGTGAAATAAAATGCCCGGCAAACAGCAAAGAACAATTTGAGAACAAACTGAAAAATTTGTCCTCGAAAACTCCTTCTATTCCGGAGGAGAATTTATATTATTTTAATATTTAAAGTCCTTGCTAGGAATTACTGACTCATATCTGCATATTAAAAAAATAGTTAGCATATAACCATATTCACAAATTAATTGGTTATTTGAGTGAAAAGTGACTCGTTCAATGTAACTACGATTTATCGTGCAAATGATCCACGGTATGTGAAACTATTTAATAAATGCCTGGATTACCCACCCGAGTCACCAAGCCACAACATACACTTCAGAAGTGAACAAATAAATAATGACTAATAGTGATGTCGACAAACAAATAGTTACTGATGGTGATGTCAGCAAAATTACAATTTACTCAAGGGCGCATTAAGATCGTTTGCCACTGCTCCAGTGTGCCGCGAAGAATCGCTGTAGTTCGATTTTGAAGTGCTATTATCTGCCGGTTTTGTCAAGTAGTTTCTCATTGATTCTGCTATCACCTGGCATGGTGATATCTGTGTATTGTGCTCCTGCCATTGACCTCTCTGAAGGCGGAGCCACACGATAATTTGAAATGTTCCTTTTTCGAGAACTTATTGGTAATTTTGGTATAATTTCCTGTGGATCATTCCTAACAAAGCATTGTACCTCAACATGCAATCAGCTTGTGTGACATTTTTTTCAATTTTTTTTCCTCAGTTTCTTTGCGGAATCCGTACTTTGGGCCTTCTGCTGATTTCTCGATTCTGAATTTGGTGTTAGGTCTGACAGCTTGTTGCTGTGGAGCAAAAATCAGTTTTCCTGCTTCCATCTTTAGGGTTCCATTGGTCGGCCAAGAACAGGTCTTCTCTTTATCTATTTTGCCTTCGATGTTCTCGAAAAACTGCCAAGCAGTGCTTTATTGTGATGGCTGTCAGTTCGGCATTGGAGTGTAGCTTTACAGTATTGATTCTCAGTTAGCTGTACTTCAAGAGGCTTTCTATTGTTGACTTCAGTCAGAGCTGATTCTTGGCTATCTTTCGCATAGCCTGTCAATGCATGCCATGGTTATCTTCTTGCACTGTCTGCTTGTCTTGCTAGAGTCTTCTACTACCTACTCATCTGGACAAGTACAGCCTTTCGATATCATTGCGAGGTAAAGGGAGTGGTGAACTGTCATGAGTTTTCTTGTGTTCCTGTCAAGATAAATCCACCTCGGCTTGCGTCCTTTCCACGATGCCTGCAGTGTATCTGATGACGTGTATGGTCCAGCTATTGATTGCCTTGATAGTGTTGCTGCCACTCAGTCTGCTTCCCAAAATTTTTTTCTCATCCTTTGTGTGTACTTTTTTCTGACATGTTTGATGCTGCCCATTGCAAAATGCCTAGAAATTTGTAGGCATGTTGCTGGTAGTACTTGATGGCTTGTCCATTGGCATTTCGATGACTTTACTTTCTATGACTTGAGTAGTATTTAGTGTCAGTAAGGTCCAATTGTCTAGGCCGAGTTGCATGGTGATGTATTGTTAAAGATACGAATTTTATTTGTAAGAGACTGGATTTTAAGTCCAGATTTTCCGCAGAACTTCTGGTCATACAGGAGACATTTTTCTGGGGATATATCTCTGTTTGATAGCTGAGGTCTGTTTTATACAGTTTGGTTGACAGTGAGATCAAGGAGATGATGAACAGTAGTTTGTCTACGATGCCTGACATGAACTCGAACACTGTGGGCAAAGCATGTTATTTCTGGGTATTGCTGTTCTGGCTGGATCGTTCTGTATTATAAACTTTTGCCAGTTGTTAGCCAATCACTTACGTTTCTGGTCTGCAGTATTGCATTAAACAGATCTGCCATTTTCACATGCTGACTGTTCAGGTTTTTTAGCCAGAAGAAGTGCAGTTGCTATTTGTCAGGTGACGTCCAGTTATTGACTTTCTTCACTATTTCTTCGACCATTTCAGATGTTATCTCCATCTGTTGCATTCTGTCCTTAGAGAAGTTCTTTATACCCTAGCAGTTTTGTACTAATCTTTTTCAGTTTCCCACAGATATTTACACAAGGGCTATTGCCTCTTTCTCTGGTTTCAAGTTTTGTATCTGCTTGCTGATTCAGGCTCTTTGATAGGCATCGGCAAAAAGATAGGATGGGGGACAAGAGGGATCATTTGTCCCTTGTCCCTGGAATCTGAAGAACAGAGTTTTTATTATTATAGTATTCTCATACACTAGGCGTGATTCTGCTAAGTATTTCGTTTAAAAAATTGTAGTATTGTTTGTAAAATTTAGATCCTTTGGTATGATAGCCTAAAAAGACTCATATATATATATATATATATATATATATATATATATATATATATATATATATATATATATAAAATGGCTGATATAAAGTCCGTCCCACCCCCCTTCCCACAGCTGTCTAAACCTCTACAGACGCCCACGGGCTCCAGCAGGACTTACCTAATTGGAATGGAAAATTTGGTTTTGCCTAATATCTTTCGATTTTTCTGGATGTTGCTTTAAGTTGTTGCTTTACAATTTCCAAAGCTTCTTCGGTTTTTCTCAGCAACAATTTTTCATCAGGTACTCTATGGTTTTCTGATTATTCAACTTATGCGCTTTCATGTTCTTCGAGTTGCTTGCTTCAGTTCTGAATAATTTGATTTTCAGTTCCAGTATTAACATGCTTCATCAGTGGAACCAGTTGTTTTCTGCGGGAAGTTTTCGTAGTTGGGAGCCGCCTCCTTTCCGCATTAGATGACACAAGAGCCAGAACGTTTCCTGAAGTTCTTGTTGTCTCTAAGTCAGTGTGGCAGTAGACATTTCGTCAATGACTTCTTGTTCATCTTCAGCACACATTATTCCTTGGCTTTCATCAGGTTTAAGCTGTTCAGTTAATCCAGATGTTGCTGGTGCCAAGAAAGGTTGTTTTACGTCCGTTTCTTGAGTTTTTGAATTTATTCGAGTCGTATTTCACTGATCAGTGTAGATACTTCTCAGTGGAAATTAGTTAGACTTATTAATGACTGCAGGTCAAATTTTTAAGAATAGACCTGGGACGAAGAAGAACAGACCTGGGACGAAATTTGCAAAGAACTAAAGTAGCCCATCTGACCAACAATTAAGCTTTGACAAGGGACATTTAGCTGCGGGGACATTTTTATGCGTGGTATCTGATGTACCCATCGCTTCCATATATCAGCCAATCCGAAGATGCCTAAATAAAATTGAAACGTGTCATTGGGAAGTACTAAAAATTTTAACACTGCAACCAAGACGGCTTGTTTCTACAGAACAATTATATCCTCACTAAACCACAATTTGGATTTCAGAAGAGCTGCTCTAGTGAGAATGCGATTTGCATGTTCACTCATCAAATAAATCACAAAATTGCATCAGTTGGTATTTTCTGCGATCTACTTAAGACATCTGACAATGTGAATCACATTATTCTCCTAGATGAATTGAAGTTTTAAGGGACTGATGGTATAGCCGACCAGTAGGTGATGTCATATCCAACCAAAAGAAATTTTGTGTTTTTAAAACTGAGGACGCGACCACTCACAGAAAACAGATATTTTTAAGAACCTCGTTTGCCATTTCTTCTGTTGAGGTATGTATACTTTGATTGATTACAACACTAGTGTCATCTGCAGAAATAATTAATTCCGCTTGTTGTAAATTAAACAGATGAACAATAGAGGACCAAAAATGAGACTTAGGGAACTCGATATGTGATTTCTCCCCAGTCAGAATAATGTTATCATATTACAACTTTCCGCATTCTTTGGTTGGATATGACATCATCAATTGGTTGGCTATACCATCAATCCTGTAAAACTTCATTTCATCTAGGAGAATAATGTGTTTCACATTGTCAGATGCCTTAGATAGATCGCAGAAAATACCAACCGATCCTATTTTGTTATTTAATTGATGAGTGAACATGCAAATCACATTCTCATTAGAGCAACTCTTCTGAAATCCAAATTGTGGTTTAGTGAGGATATGATTGTTCTGAAGGAACAAGCAGTCTTGGTTGCAGTGTTAAAATTTTTAGTACTTCCCAATGACACGTTTCACCTTTATTTAGGCATCTTCGGATTGGCTGATACTTGGTAGCGATGTGTACAATAGATACCATGCATAAAAATATCCCCGCAGCTAAATGTCCCTTGTCAAAGCTTAATTGTTGATCAGGTGGACTACTTTAGAACTTCATACATTTCATCCCAGGTCTGTTCTTCTTCATCCCAGGTCTGTTCTTAAAAATTTCTTCTGCAGTCATTAATAAGTCTAACTGAATTCCACTGAGGCGTATCTATATTGTAAGTCACTATGTTATTTATCCTAATCAACTGTACAACCATGTTGTAGGGTATACAGCTATTTTCTTGCTTTGAGTTTCATCAAAGACACCGTTATCATTGAGTACCATACTTAAATTTACATGGTGTTTACCATTAAGTTAATTACGTGTTGTTGAATATTGTTCTCGTCATCTGTGGTCATCACTTGTGAGACTGAGTAGCGTACATCATAACAGTTTCCACTGCAAGGGAAGTTCCCGCTGCGACACAACACTGCCTCAACAATGCTAACACTGTAAGTTGTTCCCAATCTGAAGTTGCATGTAGAGTTCTATGTCGGACGAACTGCAAGAGTAAATCTAAGAGGATGCCTACCTCGCTCCTTCTTCATATGTCCCAATGTCCCATTTGTTATCTTCTCCATTGATATCAGATTCTTAGCGGACGAATAGTGGAATCTAGGACGGTAATGAGGATCGCTACTTTTATCTTCAATGATGATCTCCAAATCTTTTGATTTAAAAGAAGGCTGGCTCTGAGCACTATGGGGCTTAACTTCTGAGGTCATCAGTCCCCTAGAACTTAGAACTACTTAAACCTAACTAACCTAAGGACATCACACACATCCATGCCCGAGGCAGGATTCGAACCTGCGACCGTAGCGGTCGCGCGGTTCCAGACTGCAGCGCCTAGAACCGCTCGGCCACCCCTGCCGGCGATTTAAAAGAAGGGATGCCATCTTATTTTTATTGGTGTAGTGAGACAAACACATTTCACACTTGAACATAGTCGCAGGTTCGAATCCTGCCTCGGGCATGGATGTGTGTGACGTCCTTAGGTTAGTTAGGTTTAGGTAGTTATAAGTTCTAGGGGACTGATGACCTCAGATGTTAAGTCCCATAGTGCTCAGAGCCATTTGAACCATTTGAACTTGAACATATTACCCATCGAGAGCCAATTAAGTCAAGAGCTCGATGTCTGTTCACAGCTCCGAGCACCAAATTAAATATTAATGACAGTCTTTTCTCATATTAAATCTTTCTATGTCACTCTGGTAATTATTTTCTGAGACTTTTAACACTAAAACATACGCTACAAAGTGGACGAATTACAAGCAACATACACCACTACCGGCCGTCTGCAGCTTATGGCTATAGACGACTCCTTCTAACTTTATATCACGATTGCGGGCTCCATCTTGATGGCTATAACGCTTGCGCATCCTACAGTTCGTCAGCGCGCGGCTACACAGTGTGTCCCAGTTCCGTTAGAACTGGCGAGCTGCAGCGTTACAGTCCTCAAAGTTTCAACGACAGCCATGTAGAAGTACAAAGAGCTAGCCTAGCATCGCTGCAATAGGCGTCCTGGCCGCGGATGTAACAGTGCGTGTCTAACACTCGTTGGAAAATGGAGGTGGAGTAGCTAAGCAACATCACGTTCTGTGTCTGTGGGCGAGAATTCGTCGAATTCGACTTGAATACCGAGAGGCGGGTACCTGGTCGGTCCCGGTCCTCCACAACAACGCCCCAGCCCACAAAGCAACGATCGTGCGTGAGTTTCTTGCCAGCAGACGGATCACAGTCCTGGATCAGTCGCCGTATTCGTCGGATTTTGCGCCAACCTGGTTGTTCCACAGATCGAACTTGGCAACAAAAGGACACCGTTACGACGCAGTTAAGGACATCCGTGAAAATGGTACTGCAGTACTAAATGCAGTTCCAAAAAAGGATTACAGTGATGGCTTCAGAACACTTTTAAAATGATTTCAGTAGTGTATTAATTCAGAGGCGATTCTTTTAAATAAATGCAGTGATTTTGTGAAAATAATCCATGACTTTCATTTTTCGTAGCCACAGCCGTAATGGATCTGGGACACAGTGTGAATTACTACCGATGTTCGCCTCAGTGCTCTTCTTCATCATACTATGTTCTTTACTCTTTCTTCTTGTTTTTATTTGCACTTACCGCGTTTCGTATCGGCCAACTCAAGTTTTGGCAAATTTATTTTATTTGACTGTGCAGCAAAATGTTCTTCTTGTCGCCGTAGTCGCCTCTTACCTCCGGGAGAAAAGTCATCTACGCCACCTGGCTGTGAATTGTGTACGCTTTGTTCTGTATGTGATTGTATTTTAACTACTTGTGTAAAGTATTTTCTGAGGCGGAAAGTAGGGACGTGCCCATTATTCGCGTTAAAGAGCGTGAGAAACCGCCTAAAAACCACATTCAGATTGGCCAGTGTACTAGCCGCGATCGTCAAACTGCCACGTGTGTTCGATCTGGGCCTAGCTCACCATACAGCCTCGCAAGCTGCGGCGCTGCACGTTATACTGTACGAGCAAATGTACTGCGTTCTTAACATGATTATTTTGTCAAAATTATTAGAAATCTTAAGTGCTAATATGACTGCAATGATGTGACAAAACTCATGGGATACTTCCTAATATTATGTCGGACCTCCTTTCAAGGGACTTCTAATGACTTGTTGAGACCATGTCGAGTTGCTGCGTAATGCAGAAATATTGAGCCGTTCACAATTGCGAAAGCGTTGCCGGTGAAGGGTTTTGTGCACGAACTGACCCTCCGCTTATGTCCCATAAATGTTCCACGGGATTTATGTTAGGCAATCTCCGTGACCAAATTATTCGCCCGAATTGTTCAGAATGTCCTTCAAACCAACTCGAACAACTGAGGCCCGGTGGCAAGGTACATTGTCATCCATAAAAATTCCATCTTTCTTGGCTGCAAATAGTCTCCAAGTAGCCGGATATAATCATTTCTGGTCAATGATCGGTTCAATTGGACCAGAGGACCCAGTCCATCCCCAGTAAACACAGTCCACACAGTCACCACCAACTTGCACTTTACATTTTTGGCAACCTGTATTCGTGGCTTCGTGAGGTCTGCGCGACACTTGAAACCTACCATCAGCTCTTACCAACTGAAATCGGGACTCATCTGACCAGGCCAGGATTTTGCAATTGTCTAGGGTCCAACTGATATGGTCAGGAGCCCAGGAGGGACGCTGCAGGAGATGTGGTTCAGTTAGCAAAGGCTCACGCGTCGGTTGTCTGCTACCAGATTTCGCCGCACTGTCCTAATGGATACGTTCGTCGTTTGTCCCACGTTGATTTCTGCAGTTATGTCACGAAGTGTTGCTTGTCTGTTAGCACTGACGGCTCTACGCTTATGCCACTGCTCTCTCGGTCCGTATGTGAAGGCCGTCGACCACTATATTGTCCGTGGTGAGAGGTAATGCCTGAAGTTTGGTATTCTCTTCACACTGTGGATCTCGGAATACTGAATTCCGTAACGATTTCCGAATAGCAATGTCCCATGTGTCTAGCTCCAACTACCATTCCGTGTTCAAACTCTGTTCATTCCCGTCGTGCCGCCGTAATCACGTCGGAAACCTTTCCACACGACTCACCTGAGTACAAATGACAGCTCCGCCAATGCACGGCACTTTCATACCTTGTGTACGCGATACTATCGCCAACTGTATATGTGCGCATCGCTATCCCATGACTTCCAGCATCCTCAGCCGAGCTTCCAGCATCCTCAGCTGAGGATTTCAATGTGATAAATGTAAATTATTATGATTTAACTTTATCCAACTTGCCACCAATTTTCATATGTTGTTTTTTTTATATTAGTTTAATCACAGGGTTTCAGTTGCAACTCCACAGACTCATACCCACAAGCGTAGCTCCTGTGCCTGACCATATGTTGTGCCGGAGCATGTTATCTGCTGCCTATCTCCCCTTGAGAATCGTACCCATACCAATCGATGTGACCGTGTGTTAAAATAAAATGATGATAGCGAAGTGGCGTAAACGTCACCACTGTACTTAGTCCCAATAAATTCAGGTTGTTTCAGATAGTTGAGAGGCCGGAAAAAAGCTAGGGAATACCGCCTCTAATAGTGTCCCCCATTCCTAATAAAACGCTTTTCTAATCAGGCCAACATTTGTATTCCAGAGTGCTTCACTTACCTCTCAAGAATTGCCAACATCCTCTATTCCAATTGACACAACATGAGCTGAAATTTATGAAAAAAGGATTATGGGAGCGGGAGGGATTGAGATCACAGGACGAGTATTATGTATGTCGTTGTTGTTGTTGTGGTCTTCAGTCCTGAGACTGGCTTGATGCAGCTCTCCATGCTACTCTATCCTGTGCAAGCTTCTTCATCTCCCAGTACCTACTGCAACCTACATCCTTTTGAATCTGCTTAGTGTATTCATCTCTTGGTCTCCCTCTACGATTTTTACCCTCCACGCTGCCCTCCAATGCTAAATTTGTGATCCCTTGATGCCTCAGGACATGTCCTACCAACCGATCCCTTCTTCTAGTCAAGTTGTGCCACAAACTTCTCTTCTCCCCAATCCTATTCAGTACCTCCTCATTAGTTACGTGATCTACCCACCTTATCTTCAGCATTTTTCTGTAGCACCACATTTCGAAAGCTTCTATTCTCTTCTTGTCCAAACTAGTTATCGTCCATGTTTCACTTCCATACATGGCTACACTCCATACAAATACTTTCAGAAACGACTTCCTGACACTTAAATCTATACTCGATGTCAACAAATTTCTCTTCTTCAGAAACGATTTCCTTGCCATTGCCAGTCTACATTTTATATCCTCTCTACTTCGACCATCATCAGTTATTTTACTCCCTAAATAGCAAAACTCCTTTACTACTTTAAGTGTCTCATTTCCTAATCTAATTCCCTCAGCATCACCAGATTTAATTTGACTACATTCCATTATCCTCGTTTTGCTTTTGTTGATGTTCATCTTATATCCTCCTTTCAAGACACTGTCCATTCCGTTCAACTGCTCTTCCAAGTCCATTGCTGTCTCTCATAGAATTACAATGTCATCGGCAAACCTCAAAGTTTTTACTTCTTCTCCATGAATTTTAATACCTACTCCGAATTTTTCTTTTGTTTCCTTTACTGCTTGCTCAATATACAGATTGAATAACATCGGGGAGAGGCTACAACCCTGTCTCACTCCTTTCCCAACCACTGCTTCCCTTTCATGCCCCTCGACTCTTATAACTGCCATCTGGTTTCTGTACAAATTGTAAATAGCCTTCCGCTCCCTGTATTTTACCCCTGCCATCTTCAGAATTTGAAAGAGAGTATTCCAGTTAACATTGTCAAAAGCTTTCTCTAAGTCTACAAATGCTAGAAACGTAGGTTTGCCTTTTCTTAATCTAGCTTCTAAGGCAAGTCGTAAGGTTAGTATTGCCTCAAGTCTTCCAACATTTCTACGGAATCCAAACTGATCTTCCCCGAGGTCCGCTTCTACCAGTTTTTCCATTCGTCTGTAAAGAATTCGCGTTAGTATTTTGCAACTGTGACTTATTAAACTGATAGTCCGGTAATTTTCACATCTGTCAACACCTGCTTTCTTTGGGATTGGAATTATTATATTCTTCTTGAAGTCTGAGGGTATTTCGCCTGTCTCATGCATCTTGCTCACCAGATGGAAGAGTTTTGTCATGACTGGCTCTCCCAAGGCCATCAGTAGTTCTAATGGAATTTTGTCTACTCCCGGGGCCTTGTTTCGACTCAGGTCTTTCAGTGCTCTGTCAAACTCTTCACGCAGTATCTTATCTCCCATTTCGTCTTCATCTACATCATCTTCCATTTCCATAATATTGTCCTCAAGTACATCGCCCTTGTATAAACCCTCTATAGACTCCTTCCACCTTTCTGCCTTCCCTTCTTTGCTTAGAACTGGGTTGCCATTTGAGCTCTTGATATTCATACAAGTGGTTCTCTTCTCTCCAAAGGTCTCTTTAATTTTCCTGTAGGCAGTATCTATCTTGCCCCTAGTGAGACAGGCCTCTACATCCTTACATTTGTCCTCTAGCCATCCCTGCTTAGCCATTTTGCACTTCGTGTCGATCTCATTTTTGAGACGTTTGTATTCCTTTTTGCCTGCTTCATTTACTGCATTTTTATATTTTCTCCTTTCATCAATTAAAATCAATATTTCTTCTTATGTATGTAACAATTTAAATATTCGTCTGACTCAGAAAGTGACAGCACTATTAGAAAATCTTCTTTATTATAATGTACTATAACACATACTATATGGTGTTTAGAACTCAAGAATGTTTTAAAGGACGTTCTATTTTACAAAATACTGATATTTGTTTGTAAAGAGCTGAAAATGTAGCTACAGCCTACGCGAAAGAAGTCGGATATATTCTCAACGGAAGTTGGCAGCACTGGATGACGAATTGCTGTTGCGTGGCTCACTTAAATACGCGTTCAATAACTGCTATCGCATATACCAATCATTTACACGAAAAAAAAAACAGTAAAAAGAGAAAGTGTTGTATGTGAACCCTACGTGATATTTCTATACTCCTGAGCTCTTGTATGTCATACAAAGACAGGTGCCTCCGTTTGAGAGGAGCATGGTTTCAGTCCTAGTTTGTCCATTCAGAATTAGGCTGTCTGTGTTTTCTTTAAAGCGCCAATACGAATGAGTAAATGATTGCTTTGAAAATCAAATAGTCGATTTCACCTCTCCGTCCGTATTCAGTCGGAGTGTGTGCTCGCTCTTTAATGAGCTCGTCGCATTTGGGACACTAAATCCTGATTTTCTTTTCTTCCTTCAATTTTTTTTCTTTCTGTGTTGAATCACAATAAGTATTAACTCAACCTATTCTTTAAATCAACGGATACCATGAATCTGCCTTCACTTTTATTCCAGGCTTATCCTGAGGACAACGTATCAGTGCTGTTTAATCAACAGTCTCTGTCAGCCAGCTCCTTTCAAGTTACTAAATACCCCACGCGTTACATTCAAGACATGATAGGCTCTCTTTAGTCATGGGTAATTATTGTTTTTACTTGACAGGAAAGATGCTTGTCACAATATTGCTAAATCGCACTGGTATTCCTAGTAACAGTATCACTGTACGATGTATCAACCTTTTTTTGTTGTCAATTTTATTCAGCTTACACATATTGTAACCGAAAAAAACAGCGCAAAACATGAGAGCAGTGATAAATCTTCGAGTAATTGTTACAGTCCGAAGACTGGTTTCATGCAGCTCTCCATGCTGCTCTACCCTGTGCGAGTCTCTACTTTTCCGAATAACTACTGCAGCTTACATCCTTCTGAATCTGGTTACCGTTTCGTCTCTTGGTCTCCTCAAACCATTTTTACCCCCCCCCCCCCCACTCTTCCCTCCAATACTAAACCTGTGTTCTCTTGATGTCTTAGGATGTGTTCTGTCAACCGATCCCTTCCTTTAGTCACTTTGTGTCACAAATTTCTTGTCTCCCCTATTCTGTTCAGTACTTCCTCATTAGTTACGCAAACTAATAATCTAATCTTCAGCATTTTTCAGTGCGCCACATTTCAAAAGCCTCTATTCTCTTCTCGTCTAAACTGATTATCGTCCATGTTTCACTTCCACACGTGGGCGCACTTCACACAAATACCTTCAGAAAAGACTTATTAATACTTAAATGTATATTGGATGTTAACAAATTTCTCTTCTTCAGAAACGCTTTTCTGGCCATTTCCAGCCTACATTTTAGATCCTCAGCATTGCCTGATTTAATTCGACCACATTCCATTATCCTTGTTTTGCTTTTGTTCATGTTGATGATATATCGTTCTTTCGAGATGCTGTCTATTCCGTTCAACTCCTCTTCGTAGTCCTTTGCTGTCTCTGACAGAATTGCAATGCCGTCGACGAACCTCAAAGTTTTTATTTCTTCTACCTGAACTTTAATTCCCAATCCAAATATTTCTTTGGTTGCCTTTATTGCTTGCTCAGTGTTCAGGTTGAATAACGTCGGTTACAAGGTACAACCCTGTCCGGTTATTTCGCCTGTGTCATACACCAGGTGGAATAGCTTTGTTATGATAGGTTCTCCCAAAGCTAGCAGTAGTTCTGACGGCATGCCTTCTACTTCAGGGACCTTGTTTTGATTTAGGTCTTTCAGTGCTCTGTCGAATTCTTCTCAAAGTATCATATCTCCCATTTCATCTTTATCTACGTCCTTTTCCCGTTCTGTAATATCACCTTCAAGTTACTCTCTCTTGTATAGACTCTCTGCACTGAGGTGCCAGAACTCATGAGACAGCGATATGCACATATACAGATGGCGTACACAAAGTATAAAAGGGCAATGCACTGGCGGAGCTTTAATTTGTACCCAGGTGATTCGTGTGAAAAGGTTTCCGACGTGATTATGGCTGCACGGCGGGAATTAACTGAGTTTGAACACGGAATGGTAGCTGGACTTAGACGTGTGGGGCTTTGCAATTCGGAAATTGTTATGGAATTCAATATTCCGAGATCCATAGTGTCAAAAGAATACCAAATTTCAGGCGTTACCTTTCACCACGGACAACACCGCCTGCAGCGCCTCACCCGAGCCAGTGGCCTTATCGGTTGGACCCTAGACTACTGGTAAACCATGGCATGGTCAGATGAGTGCCTGTTTCAATTGGTAAGAGTCGATGGTGGGGTTCGAGTGTGGTACAGCCCCGCGAAGCCATGGATCCAAGCTGTCAACAAGCCACTGTGCAAGTTGGTGCTGGCTGGAGACCATATGCAACCATTCATGGACTTCATGTTCCGAAACAATGAAGGAATGGTTATGGATGACAATGTTCCATGACAGCAGGCCACAGTTGTTTGTGAATGGTTTGAAGAACGTTCTGGACAATTCGAGCGAGTGATTTGGCCACCCATATCCTCCGACATAAATCCCATCGAACATTTATGGGGCATAATTGAGAGGTCGGTTCGTACTCAAAATCCCACACTTGCAATACTTTCGCAATTATAGTCGGCTGTAAGGGCAATATGGCTCAGCATTTCTGCAACGCCTCTCCAACGACTTGTTGAGTCCATACCACGTCGAGCTGGTGCAATACGCCGGTCAAAAGGAGGTCGGACTCGATATTAGGAGGTATCCCATAACTTTTTTCATTCTCGGTGTATATACTTCTTCCATCTGTCAGCTTTAGCTGTTTTGCTTGACACTTTCCATCTGCGTTCTTGATATTCATGCAGCTGCTTCCGTTTTCTCCACAGGTACCTTTAATTTTCCTGTCGGTGGTATCTCTCTTTCCCATTGTGAAATATGTTTTTAAATCCTTACATTTGTCCTCTAGTCATTCCTGCTAAGCCTGCACTTACTGTCTGTCTCAAATTTTGGACGTTTGTGTTCCATTTCGCCTGCTTCATTTGTTGCATTTTTATATTTTCTCCTTTCATCAATTAAATTCAATATCTCCAGTGATATCCAAGGATTTCTACTAGGCCTTGTCTTTTTACTTCTTTGATATTCTGCTGTCTTCACTCTTTCATATCTCAGACCCACGCATTTGGCTTCTGCTGTATTCCTTTCCCCTTGTTCTAGTCAACAGCTGCATAATGCTCCCACCGAAATTCTCAGAAACCTCAAGTTCTTTCAACTTATGCAAGTCTCATTTCCTTAATCTTCTGTCTTTTTGCAGTTTATTCAGTTTTAATCTACAGTTCATAACAATAAATTGTGGTCAGAGTCCACTCCTGCCTCTGGAAATATCTTACAGTTTAAAATCTGGTTCAGAAATTTCGATCTGAAATCTTCTAGTGTCTCCAGATCTCTTCCACCTTCATTCACGATTCTAAAACGAAAAGTTAGCGATGATTAAATTATGCTCATTGCAGAATTCTACCAGGCGGCTTCCTCTTTCATTCCTTTCACCTAGTCCATATTCACCCACAATTTTTTCTTCTCTTCCTTTTCCTATTACGGAATTCCAGTCTCCCCATCAGAATTAAATTTTCGTCTACCTTAACTACCTGGATAGTTTATTTTATCTCATCACATATTTTTTCAATCTCTCTGTCATCTGTGGAGGTAGTTGGCATATAAACTTGTACTACAGTGGTTGACGTGGGTTTAGTGTCTGTCTTGGCTACTATAATGCGTTCTCTATGCTGTTCGTTGTAGCTACCTGTACTCCCGCTTCCTTATTCGTTATTAAACCTACTCCTGCATTAGCCATATTTGATTTTGTATTTGAAACCCTGCTCTCCTGTTCAGAGGTGCTGTTCCTTCTGCCACCTAACTTCACCAATTCCCACTACATCTAACTTTCCTTTTTAAATTTTCTCACCAATCTGCCCGATTAAGGGATCTAACACTCCGTGCTCCTACCCGTAGATCGCCAGTTTTGTTTCTGCTGAAGATGACGTCCTCTTGAATATTCTCCGCCCGAAAATCCGAATAGGGGACCATTTTACCCCCCGAAATATTTTACCCAAGAGGATGCCATCTTCATTTAATCATACAATAGAACGGCATGCATTTGGGGAAAATTATGGCTGCAGTTTCCCTTTTGTGTGAGCCGTTCGCAGTACCTGCACAACAAGGCCATTTTGATTAATGCTACAGGGTCATTCAGACTGTTGCCCCTGCAGTTAATGAAAAGGCTGCTTTCCCTCTTCAGCAACCACACGTTCGTCTGGCCTCTCAACAGATTCTTCCCCGTTGTTGCACCTACGGTACGACTATCTGTATAATTGAGAATGCAAGCCACTCCACCAACGGCTAGATCCGTGGTTGGTGGTGGGTTCCTCTGATTATGGCTTTTAATTCTCTCGTGTCGGCATCCTCGTATGAAATTCTCGCCCTATCAAGTTGAGAAACTAGGAAAACTTAGTGATAGATATCATTTGAAGAAACGTAGATCGTCTCCTATGATTACTTTTACTGTGACCCTGTAAAAAAAATAATAAAAAATGTCTTCGGATTTCGGATAAAATTCAGTAGAGGCATTAGTTACATTCTTAGCGGAGCACAGGGCCGAATGCTAGAAATGGAATCTTGACGAAAAATCAAAATTAGAAAATTTGATTTAAATGGAAAAGTTTGTTTTGCGTTATCTCGGTTCTCTTTCCGACGCATAACTCTTAATTCTGGATGGGGAGTGGAGGAAGGTGGGGGAGGGCCTGGCAGCACGCTCCTGATTTTCCATTTCCTGCATTTGTACTTGAAAATCCTGTCTCAGGTAACCTCACTTCAATAGTAATGCGACTGTTACAAAACGCACATCGGTCCTGCACTTGAAAATCCTGCCTCGGGTAACGTCTCTTCATCAATAGTAATGCGACTATTACGTTATAAGACGCGCATCGGTCGTAGCAGTTATATCCCGACGACGGAGATGGTGAATATTTTCTGAAGCTCGAGCTTTAATTTAGACGATGCAGCGTGAACACCTTGAAAATTTTGTGCATCTGACATTGTAATTAGGTTCCAGGTTGTTACCATTATAATAAATAAGTCTCCCCAGCACGTAATAAAGATCATAAAATGAAAATTGCTAATTACAGGGGAATACGTCTGTTGTATGCAGCATACATAATTTATGACACGATAAGTCAAAGATAGGCAGGCGTTATATGAGGAACACTTATAAATTATGGTCAAAATCGATACTGCAAACAATCTTGAGAAACGCTCATAAATGATGGTCAGAATGGATTCTACAAAGGTAGATCTCGCATACGCGGGATATTCACCATGGTGCAGCTAACAACATTGAACAACACTGATATTATCGATAATCAAAACGCGTTCCACAGAATAAACAGTGAAGTTGTTACGAGTATTATTTCTTTATTCCATTCCATTATAGCCTGTCACCTATAATTTAAACACGGGCTGTACTGATTCTTACACAATTTATGCAATATAAATTAATATTTAATTTTATTCTATACCGTATTACCTTCCATCACGATAACTGTTTCTACTATTAGTCACACACATGTGTAGGGCGAATCAGCGAAAACCTGCACTGCAAATATTGTGGAAATGAAAAGTGCTATTGATGTGTGGTTTTCACAGCATGAGTTGCTAGTCAGGCGCTCGTATTGTTACCCAATAAAAAGATTGTAATAATACTTAGAAAGCTCATTTTTTTGTGCAAACAAAATCTATTTTTAAAATGTAACAATGGGTAAAATAGAATGTCGCTGGTGTTTGTTTCACGATTGTAGTGCGAGTCGTTTACGAGATGTATTGTGCCAAGTTTCCACACGGGCACTTGCTTGTGCCTTTCAACCTTCGTAGCCGTTGGGCACAATATTGTTATGGCTGCTTACAGTGTGCTTGTGTGTTCTTGTATGGAGCAAGGATTTAGGTTATGCGGTTAGTATCTAGGCCACGAAATAATTAAACAGAACTAAACAGTCCCTTTATTGATCCTTCAGAATATCTAACACACGCAGTACAACATCTCAGAGCAACATCTCATTACCAAATATAGCATTTTAAAAGAGAAAGAACACTTCAAATTTAATTTACGACGATGCAGTTCCGATCCATAGGGAACGGATTTTCGTATTGACCCAATGGACAGTTAAGGCATAACTAAAACAGAGAGGAGGTACATTGTAAAAGATACAAAATATAAAATCTTAAGGCCAGCCAGAATCGGCCACAAATAACCTCGACAATGAAAATATAAGGATTCCTTTTAACAACTAAGCAGCAAGACCTAAAATAATGAAAAATTTAAATTTACCTCTAGATAATTAAAAAAAATGCTTAAAACAAAGAACGTTAAAAAACTAAGTCATAATTAAGACTTGTGATCTTAACCATAGATAATGAACTCTTTAAGAACACTCAAATACACTGACCTACTAGGAAATTTCAACTTCATGAATTTAAATAAGCTAGACTTTACAGCAAACTCAGTAACTCTGTTGTTGCACCACAACAGACAAATGATTTATAGCAAACAGCTTACATGTTTATGATAGTGCACAAAAGTTCACAATGAGGTAAACAAGAAATCTGAATTTCACTCCTTATGATTCGTGAAAAGGTTAGTGTTCTACAACTTAGAAGTTAAGCAGAGAGCAAATGGCCATCAGAAACTAATAATTGAAACCACAGTAAAATATAAAAATGGTATTCAAAGTGAATCCTTACGACAATAACACGCGGAGGAAGTGAAAGAATTTTTAGCATATTGCAGCCCCGTCAGCAACTGTGATAGACTAATATTTTGAAGAATCAGCCTCAGTTGCGCAAGTTTTCTGGTCTTTATCAGGTTTCGGCTAAATTAATCTAGCCTTCTTCAAAAGCATAAAATTACTATAACATGCCTGAGTAAGGCAGAGTCAACATTAAAATTAAAACCTATAGTACCGTGGTACCACGTCGAATGAAAACTACTTAATTGAAGTCCAGTTCCGGCATCTCTTCACCACGCGGTCGGTTGGCAGTGTGCACAACGTACGTGCCGCTGCCAACCGACCGCGTGGTGAAGAGATGCCGGAACTGGACTTCAGTTAAGTAGTTTTCATTCGACATGGTACCACGGTACGATAGGTTTTAATTTTAATGTTGACTCTGCCTTACTCAGGCATGTTATAGTAATTTTATGCTTCTGAAAAGGCTAGATTAATTTAGCCAAAACCTGGTAAAGACCAGAAAATTTGCGCAACTGAGGCTGATTCTTCAAAATATTACGTGGAGGAAGTGACCCAGGCAAGTAGCTCGTTTTCAAGGGAGCAATAAATGCACTGAATGCATGCGATGCTCACCTTTTGCAGAAAGCACCCTGCCAAACGATGCGTCCAGCTTTTTGGGTAACGGTTTCCGCAGATGATCCATTCATCTGGAGCAACCGTACTGCAGAGAGTACCATGTCACGCCTCGTCCGAAAATAACCAAGTACGTTCGACGTCCAACAAATCACTCAGCACTACCAAGACACCATCGCGTCACGTAAATCACAAGCAATGCCAGGCATGAGGATACGCAGGCTGCCCAAAGTTAAGTGAGAGTGAGGTTTGCCCCCTGCACATAGCAGGCCTGGACATCAGCGTTCCCATGTCTGCGTCTACACTCCTAACAGACTCTGTGCGCATCTCCGCATATAAACATTGACTGAAGCCGCCGTCAAGTCATAGACATGGGGCAAAACTTCTTTCTTTCGCTTCCCGGGCCGCGCTTCGCGAGAGCCTCCGCTCACCGCTAGAAGAAGCCAGGCCAAAACCCATCTGAACGGCCGCTGCCAACTTTAAGTGAATGACAGCACACGTAAAATCAAATCGAGCCGTAGTACTCGAGATCGAGCCAACACCAAACTGGCTCATGTTCGTTGAGTGCATTGCGAATTGCTGCTAGTCAGTGTGTGATGGCCCAAGCAGTAGGTCGTGAGTGGAAAGATGGGATTTACCAATGCAGAAAAATCCGACTTGCTCATAGTATATGGAGAGTGTAGGAAGAATGCAGTTCGTTCTTGTAGGGTGTATGCAGCAAGATAGCCCAGTAGACGTCAACCATCTCAGCCATTACATATCAGCATCTTCAACCAGTTACGTAAAAGTCATAGTGTAACATCTAAACAACGTAACAGAAGTAAAAAAAGTTTCGACAGAAATGGGGGAAATTAATGTTCTTGCTGTTGTTGCAGTTAATCCGTACGTTAGCTCCCGCGCAATCGCGCGAGGGAGTAGCATGAGTCGGGCAAGCCTCCTACACATTCTCCATCCACATAGGTTCCATCAAGAGCTGCATGGAAACGATTATCAGAATCGTGTTAACTTCTGTACATGGATGTCAAGACAGCATACTCCACATGTATTACATACCTCGTTTAGTGACGAAGCTACGTTTACCAATCATGGCGTGGTAAACCGGCGAAACATGCACTATTGGCGTGTCGACAATCCCCGTTGGCATCGTCGGGTGGAACGTCAGCGTCCATGGAGGGTAACTGTGTGGTGTGGAATGGTGATCAGTCAGCTCATAGACCCGTTTTTCATTGACGGAACACAGAACGCGCAACCTCGTAACAGACGATCTTCCACGAATGCAAGAAGATGTTCCTCTACAGACTGGAAGGAACCTGCGGTACCAACATCAAGATGGTTGTGCAGCCCATAGTGCACGAAGTACTACAGCATATCTTCACGAATTGTTTCCAAATCGTTGACTTGGACGCAGAGGACCTGACGTTGGCCGGCCAATTCCCTCGATTTGACGCCTGTAGACTTTTTTTCTGTGGGGAAAGCTTAAAGATGCTGTCTACAAAGACCTACCAACTACACACGGTGATATGCAACGACGTAGTACTGCAGCCTGTTCGAACTTATCCGTTGAAATGCTAGCACGTGTGCAGCAGTTGTTCCATAACAGGCTGGAAGCATGTATTGTCGCCTCCGGTGGTCATTTCGAACACAACCTGTAATGGTCACTTGTCTCGTTATTGGTCAGAACCCACATAAGTAGTTCACAGGAATTGTACAAGTGTCGGTGCAGGAACTTTTCAAAATACACTACTGGCCATTAAAATTGCTACACCAAGAAGAAATGCAGATGATAAACGGTCATCCATTGGACAAATATATTATACTAGAACTGACATGTGATTACATTTTCACGCAATTTCGCAATTTAGGAGCATAAATCCTGAGAAATCAGTACCCAGAACAACGATCTCTTGCCGTAATAACGGCCTTGATACGCCTGGGCATTGAGGCAAACAGACCTTGGATGGCGTGTACAGGTACAGCTGCCCATGCAGCTTCAACACGATACCACAGTTCATCAAGAGTAGTGACTGGCGTATTGTGACGAGCCAGTTCCTCGGCCACCATTGACCAGACGTTTTCAATTGGTGAAAGATCTGGAGAATGTGCTGGCCAGGGCAGCAGTCGAACATTTTCTGTCTCCAGAAAGGTCCGTACAGGACCTGCAACATGCGGTCGTGCATATCATGCTGAAATGTAGGGTTTCGCAGGGATCGAATGAACGGTAAAGCCACGGATCGTAACACATCTGAAATGTAACGTCCACTGTTCAAAGTGCTGTCAATGCGGACAAGAGGTGACCGAGACTTGTAACCAATGGCACCCCATACAATCACGCAGGGTGATACGCCAGTATGGCGATGACGAATACACGCTTCCGATGTGCGTTCACCGCGATGTCGCCAAACACGGATGCGACCATCATGATGCTGTAAACAGAACCTGGATTCATCCGAAAAAATGACGTTTTGCCATTCGTGCACCCAGTTTCGTTGTTGAGTACACCATTGCAGTCGCTCCTGTCTGTGATGCAGCGTCAAGGGTAACCGCAGCCATGGTCTCCGAGCTGATAGACCGTGCTGCTGCAAACGTCATCGAACTGTTCGTGCAGATGGTTGTTGTCTTGTAAACGTCCCCATCTGTTGACTCAGGGATCGAGATGTGGCTGCACGATCCGTTACAGCCATGCGGATAAGATGCCTGTCATCTCGACTGCTAGTGATACGAGGCGGTTGGGATCCAGCACGGCGTTCGGTATTACTCTCCTGAACCCACCGATTCCATATTCTGCTAACAGTCATTGGATCTCGACCAACGCGAGCAGCAATGTCGCGATACAATAAACCGCAATCTCGATAGGCTACAATCCGACCTTTATCAAAGTCGGAAACGCGATGGTGCGCATTTCTCCTCCTTACACGAGGCATCACAACGACGTTTCACCAGGCAACGCTGGTCAAATGCTGTTTGTGTATGAGAAATCGGTTGGAAAATTTCCTCATGTCAGCACGTTGTAGGTGTCGCCACCGGTGTCAACGTTTTGTGAATGCTCTGAAAAGTTAATCATTTGCACATCACAGCATCTTCTTCCAGTCGGTTAAGTTTCGCGTCTGTAGCACGTCATCTTCGTGGTGTAGCAATTTTAATGGTCAATAGTGTACGATTTCTACTCGCACTACAATCCTGCAACAAACATCACTGACATTTTAATTTATCTCACTTTTAGTTTGTTAATGTCAACAGGCATTGTTCCATTTAATACAATTGTATGTTTGTACAAAAAATATAGTTTCTAAGTATTGTTACAATTTGTTGGCTGGCTAAAAATACGAGCCCCTGACCACCAATCCATTCTGTGAAAACCACACATCAACAGCACTTTCCATTTGCGCAATATTTGCG
The DNA here is from genome assembly GCF_023898315.1 of Schistocerca nitens. Lineage (NCBI taxonomy): Eukaryota > Metazoa > Arthropoda > Insecta > Orthoptera > Acrididae > Schistocerca > Schistocerca nitens. The sequence continues at coordinate 425,283,118 of NC_064617.1, read as the reverse complement.
GTGCAAGTATTAGGTCATTCACACTATATATATATATATATATATATATATATATATATATATATATATATATATATATATATATATATACTATTTCTGCTATGAATAAAAGCTACAAATGGTTCAAATGGCTCTGAGCACTATGGGACTCAACTGCTGAGGTCATTAGTCCCCTAGAACTTAGAACTAGTTAAACCTAACTAACCTAAGGACATCACACACATCCATGCCCGAGGCAGGATTCGAACCTGCGACCGTAGCGGTCTCGCGGTTCCAGACTGCAGCGCCAGAACCGCGCGGCCACTTCGGCCGGCTAAAAGCTACACCTACTACCAAATCTATGACAAGTTCTATTATAATAACTTCCGTTTTTGTCTGTCACATTCCACAATGCACTCTATCGCTCCCCAGACCATAGGCATGCACTGCCGGTCCCTTAGGAGCTCGGAGGGCATTGTGGTTTGTTGGGTCTATGGTTGCATGGAAGGATTCCCTGTTCCAAGGGAGCATCTTTGTTGCCGATAAAGAGCGCAGCCAAACATCGGCCCTCGTGGTGTTGTCTTCTGCTGCAACTGTTGACTTCAGCCGCCTTCGCTGCATTGCTTCTCGATTTTCTGTCGCAACCACTCGTAGTGTAATAGACGGGTGTTGGTTGATAACATAATGCGCTACCCAAGAAGCTCTTGAAGTAGCATCAGTAATGTTGTCCAAGATTTGCCATTCTGTTTCGCAACGCAGTATCTCATGTACATCGAGTCTTTCGTTCCTATTCGTTGTTGCTGATCAGTGTCAGCAAAATCGGCATACAGGGGCATCCCCAGATAGCATCTTCTGGCGTACCTTCTTCACTGCAGGCATACTAGGAGGTTTGTCTTCTACCAATTCGATGCCCGTAGTTGGCGTATCCCCCATGATCAGTCAAGAAGTGTGTCAGGTATCTCGAGGGATTCAGGTACTTCATTCCAAGTCTCTGTTTTATATTTTATAGAAAACCGTAAGTGTGCCTCTCTGTTTGGGCTTCATCCCATTGTTTCATTGGTGGAGGATCTGATTTTTCATTCGCTGCTTACCTGAGGTCTGTTTTTCGGTTAAATTCAGCACTTCATGATATTGTTCTTTCTTCAGCCAATACATCTTCTCTTTTTTTCCGAATATGTACAACGAGTGCACACATTCCAAGTATTCCTTGCAAGACCTCAACTGACACAGTGCCGAAAGTTCCCGCCAGCCAAAGATGTATTCCACGTTGCACCCTGTTAACTATCCATCCTGGTAGTACGAGCAAAGGTCTGTGGGCCCAAGCACTCACACAGTTAAGGTAACGTTATGATACGTTCCTATTGTTTGCACTGGCAGCTTATAAACGTTAATGGCGAGACTAATAATTTTTTTTCATCGTGTTCGTGGCTCTCATGCTCATTTCTTCAATATACGCACCATAATTTTGTCGTTCGTCCAAGAAGATACCTAAATATCTGGTCACGGACTTTCTCTTTATAGACCTTAGCTTAAATTCATGATACGGTCTTTTAAAAGACTCCCTTTTCAGGCTCAACAGACAATATAATTGCTTCGCACCACCGATGTAATTGTTGAAGGACTATATTCCATCCATCTTCCATGTTGCCTCTGGAGCTTCCCTTCACAAGAATCATCAGTTCGTCGTCGTATGCCACTACTCATAAGACCTTTTCATTAGCCTGTAGCGTTCCTAATACCCAGAAAACAGAGCGGCTTATGGATCTCTCGGAGGAGTCTTTTGAAATTTCTTTTATTAGTATTAGTAGTATTGTTCTTTTATTAGTTTTACTGAACAAGAATCATTCATATCATTAATAGTAACAATAGTTCAAAGTTTGTATGACAAAATATATACCAGAATTTTAGATTGCGCTTTGTAAACTGAAATAACCCAAGGCCTGTGACAAGGGCGTCCAGCCACCCATTCTTGTTGATATTAATATTGATGATGTGAGTAATTAATGCTAAAGGAAATAATCTACAGTTTTTTTTTCAAATTAACGACATTACTCTGTACACAATGCTCTTAGCTGATGACCAAGAGATTTTAGCAGACTGAAGGGATAATATTTAATGCTTATGAAAGCAGCTTAGCAATATAATTTGAACACCTCTAAAAAACACCAGAGTGGTGGCATTCAGAGGAAGGTAACCCGGACCAAGATAATTGTTAACAACAAAACAATGGAACAGATCAACAAGTTCTTTTATTGCAATACTACGTATACATTATGTCATGATATCGTTTCAAAGCTACCAAGCTTTGCCGGCCGCGGTGGTCTCGCGGTTCTAGGCGCGCAGTCCGGAACCGCGCGACTACTACGGTCGCAGGTTCGAATCCTGCCTCGGGCGTGGATGTGTGTGATGTCCTTAGGTTAGTTAGGTTTAAGTAGTTCTAAGTTCTAGGGGACTGATGACCACAGCTGTTAACTCCCATAGTGCTCAGAGCCATTTGAACCATTTTGCTACCAAGCTTTCAGTTTCCATCTGGCAGAATCGCGAGAAACTTTAGAAATACCAGGTAGGAGACGCTTCTAGTATTGTACAAAAAGTAACGTGAGTGCCAACATTTCTTTATGGATGTGAATGTTGGATACTAAAGGACATCGGCATCCTCAGAAATTTCTTTTTTCGTATAGTGCCGGTTTTAAAACGTGGGGAAATTTTCAGATTGCTATTTTAGATGTACGACTATATGATTCGTTGAGTTGAGAACGTATAGAACCAACAAAACTAAATTGCGCTGGAAATACACAAACATATTTTATCTTAAAAGGTATCAACTCAAAATTTTTGGGTAGATTACTTTTATACCTAAATGGTAAGCATACTTCATTAGTTTATGCAAAGTACACATTCCTGAATTATTAATATGAATGCCACTATCTTGATTCCATAATCTGAAATTACATACTTATCATTATTAACTCCAGAGAATTCAACAAGTTATACATAAGAAATATTTTTATTCGTGCCAATAATATTAGGTCGTTTGAAACAGAAGGAAAAAAAAGAAACAGAAGGAATGCAAAACTTCTGTTGGGTGGCAACAAAAATAATCAGGAAAAACGACTAAGCAATATTTCTCATAGTGGAGAAAAAAATAAACTTAAAAAAACCACAGTATATTCAATCACGCGGATAAAAAGGATAAACGTAAAGAAACCGCAGTATTTTCCATCGCCCTCGATAAAGCCACATTTATGATTTTGTGGATCGCAGACAGTCATTGTAAAAAAAAAAATATAAGAAAAATCTGTAATAAATATGAAGTCCTTACTCCCAGATTCCAAGAGCGGGAAATTGCCGTATTTTCGCCCGTGCCCATTACGCCTATTTACGGGCGTCCATGCTAAAGAAACAACAGCCAGCAGAAAGCGCTGAAATCAGATTTCTTAGAAGGATGGCGACCTTTACTTTACCGGACAGCAAGAAAAGTGAAGGTCTTAGAAGAGCACCAGAGATATTTGTTATTAATGAAGAGGCAGTAAAATAAAGAAAGAAGTTAAGGAACTTGTGGCAAGAATGCATTGCCCAAGGCTTCCAAATATGTTGGTAAACAACAAGCTGAAACAAGAAAGAAGAAACGTTGGACGACCGAGGAGGAGATGGCTGAACCAAGACTTCTACTGGCGGAACAAACTGGGAATTGTTCAAAACTTGATGATGATGATGATGATGATGATGATTGTAATGCCCCAAACTAAAACAGCCTCCTTTGGTGGTGCAAAATGGCGAGCGCCTCAGCTACCTCTGCTACGATGACTGTGTTCGTGTTCGGTGAACTAGTGGCTTCCTCACTGTATCACCGTTAATTCCAGCCATTTATCGGTGACCGCTGTGAGGCGCAGCGACGTAAAATTGTGTGCTTTTGAGACTGTGTGGAAAGGCAACCTACAATTCTGTCAGAAATGAGGCTGATAACAGGCGTGAAAAAAATTACAAAGCCATTAAATGGACATGATTTCTTAGGTTTTCTTGGTACGTTTAATAGTGTACTTCGGGTGTTCAACCGAACTGTTAATTCCATTTTTCTGCTCGATATTTAGATGACCAACTCCGTCGTCTTCTTCTGATGCTGCAAGCTGTGCTGTTATGCGTAGTCACTGCCTGGGCACCAACCAGATGTTTTTTTATACATCTTTCATTCTCATCTCATGCTAGCAGGGCGAGCTGTTGTAGGAGTTCGTCCTTTTCAGCCAAATACCCCAACAAAATGGAGTGGGGCAGACGGAATCCCAATTGGGATCCTTGGGAGGGGATTTCTAGTTTGGGCATTCGCCTGATGACCAAGGGAAACCTCCAGAAAACCTTGGTGATTGGTGCTATTTTAATTTATTTCTGTGGAGTACTGTTAGTACCACGTTGCTATTTACAGCCGAGCCCTAATCTTGGCCATCCCCACATCCTTTGATGCCCATTTGTTTTTCGGAGTTTGTACGGTTAATCCGTGACGAGCACTTTCTCTCAGCGTCTGCCAGCTGTGATGAAAGAGACAGCATGCAACAAGACTTTTGTAAACTGAGCGTTGCATCCCAATTTTTGCTTACACTGAAACCTCCGTTTCGGTTTATAAAGTTTTTCCGATAGCTTTATTTCGAAAGACTCCTTAAATACGATATCCCGGAAATCAGGCGTTCGCACCACGATGCTGGTCTCGTCGTATTTAATTTCGTGATTGTACTCGAGCCATTGGTCGGTGACATCTGATTTGCATGGTTGTTTTAGTCGTATGTGTAGCTGATGTTGCTTACACATCTCTTTGAGGTTGCAATTTAACGAAGGCTTGGGTTCCGGCCCGCAAGTTATTAATATCCCCGCCAGCCTTCTCAACTATCACAGCTGGAAAACATTGGGAGCATGTGCGTTTCACTGAATAACAGTGGAACTCCGAAAACCAAAAGAGCAGCAAATGAGCATCAAAGGCAAAGCGGTCGCCGGGAGTCGAATTTGGGTATAAGGAGTCCAGACAGGGAGTACGCTTAACAACACAACTCGCAGTACATGAAGAAGACGATTGACCTGTCGTCTAAATATAATGCAGAACAGTGGAGTCAGCAACCCGGTGGAACACCCGAAAGCACACCATTAACAAAAGTGGTAATCAGAAAGAACTAACAGTTATATTCTCATTGTAATACACTGAAGCTGCTGCTACAGTTCATAAATCCAATTTGACTGATGTGCTCATTCCGCTGCATTAGTACGCCATAAAATCTTAACACGTAAAGGTGAACTAAACTTTTCTGAATGTGGAGAACGAGCCCATCAACAAAAAAACAAAATGTACTCTCACTTACGTTTGTGTAAAGCACCATAAGTACCATACTGTATGGAGCAGGGTCTCTCTTGTATTTCCAGAGGAAAGAGAAAGTCAAGAAATAGGTCAGTGACCTGTATTGGCCGGAGACAAGCAATGTATGTAAGGTGCAAAGTTGTCATGTTTTGCCACCTCATTAAAATACGTTCAGACGGTGCGAGAGTAGTGCATCCACTAGTAGACATGTCGTACACCTACATGGGACAACAGCAGTAAGTAGACCTACTTGTCACGGTATCGTGTCAGGTCCAAAACCACTAAGATAAAACGTGTGTTTCACCTTCCACTAATCTATATGTGCGTATTATACACTGCAAGACACTTTGCGGACTTAAGCGGTAGGAATTTGGATGACAGTATTTTTTCTCCGCTTTTTTGTCCTATTACCAAATGGTTCAAATGTCCAAATGTGTGAGAATTCGTAAGGGAATGGAGCATGGAAGACAGGCTGTCTGTCAGCTACCGTATGAGCTTCACCGGGTGACAAGAAAGATGAAGCACACAGAAGATATGGTCGAATGTCAATGTAACATTGTACACGTACACACCATTGGAGAGTATGTAGATGATTACATCTGCAAGGTAATTTGTGGTAAGGTCTTACGGGACCAAACTGCTGAGGTCATCGCTCCCCAAGCTTTCACAGTACTTAATCTAACTTAAAGTAATTTACGCTGAGGATGACACACACACCCATGCCCGAGGGACGACTCGAACCTCCGACAGGGGGAGCCGCGCGAACCGTGACAACGAGACAAAAAGTCCTAGACCGCGCGGCTGGTGTGTGTACAATGTTAGGTGGTGAGTGATCACTGTGAAGGACACAGAGATGACACATGTATGCGACAGCGTTATCAGCATCCAACAGCGTTTCCAAGGGGCCTCATGGTGAATATAAAATTGGCCAGCTGATCGAAAGGTACAATATACAGAACTGTGGGGTATTCGGATGTATCAGTGGATCATGTTGGTCTGCATGGGGACTTGAGGACAGGCATACTCATCGCCACGATTCCAATCGATCACGTCCGACCAGCATATGGGAGTATCGCCGTATTGTGCACCAAGCGCACTGTAATCCCTTCACATCTGCACCTGACATCAGAGAACAAGTGGGACTAATGAACTCAATGCAAAACTCTGTGTCATCTCACACCATTGGTTAGAGACAAGCAACAGACGAACTAGGGAATTAACGTCTAATGCATATGATGCCATTAACACCACCAGACAAGCTACTGCGGTTGGAGTGGTACCGCTACCAGAAGGCTTAGACTGCCGATGAATAGCGTCGCATTGCGCTCAACAATGACTCGCGTTTCTGCACTACCGCAGATGACCATCATCGGCGAGTATGGCGGCGACATGAGGAGAAATCCTATTCTTCCAATGTTTTGGAGAGGCGCAGCGGTGTTACCCCTGGCGTCATGGTGTGGGTGGGGGGGGGGGGCATGGGGTATGACTTCATATCGTGGCTGGTAGCAACTGAGGAAGCCCAGATGATACAATGATTCATCGTGGACATCATATATGCTCCTTTGTTACCGGTCGTGTGACATGATTGAATATTGCCGTACCATTTTTCAACAGGACAACACTGGTCCACAGATGTGACTTCTGTCTACGAATCGTCTGTGTGATATTGAGGTACTGCTGTAGCCAGCGAGACCCCCAGATCTGTCTCCGATAGAACGTCTGTGACGAGCTCGGTCGTCAACTTCGTCCTAAGGCCAGTATCTGGAGTATCAAGGACCAGTTACAAAAGTTGTGGGCCAGCATGCCTCAGAAGAGGATGCAACAGCTTCATAACATCCTTCCCACTCAGCTGAATCAGTGAATGCATCCAGGCCAGGTGGGTTGCAACGTCATATAGCCACGTTATTTGTAAATTGACGCGATTTTGTAATTACTGAAGTAACACCACACATCCTCTCAAACCTTAAAGTTTCATTTCGTTTCCTCTTCTCCTTCTGGATGCTTCACTTTCTTGTCAGGCAGTGTATGATTAGTTACCCTGGGCAGAGGAAACCACGTACTGCGTTGAAGAGCCAAAGAAACTGGTACACTTGCCTAATATCGTGTAGGGCCCAGGCGAGCAAGCAGAAGTGACGCAACACGACGTGGCATGGAGTCGACCAATGTCTGAAGTAGTACTGGAGTGAACTGACACCAAGAATCCTGTAGTGCTCTCTATAAATCCGTAAGAGTACAAGGGGGTATCCCTTCTGAACAGCACGTCGTAAGGTATCCCAGATATACTCAATAATATTCATGAATGGGGAGTTTGGTAGCCAGCGAGAGTGTTTAAACCCAGAGGAGTCTTCTTGGAGCCACTCTGTAGCAATTATGGACGTATGGGGTGTCGCATTGCCCTGCTGGAATTACACAAGTCCGTTGGAATGCACAACGGACATGAATGGATGCAGATGATCAGACAGAATGCTTAGGTATGTGTCACCTGTCAGAGTCGTATCTAGACGTATCAGGGGTCCCATATCACTCCAACTACACACTCCCCATACCATTACAGAGCCTCCACCAGCTTGAACAGTCCCCTGCTGACATGCAGGGTCTATGGATTCATGAGGTTGTCTCCATAACCGTACACGTCCATCCGCTTGATACAATTTTAAATGAGACTCTTTCGGCCAGCCAACATGTTTCCAGTCATCAACAGTCCAATGTCGGTGTCGAAAGGCCCAGGCGAGGCGTAAAGCCCTATGTCGTGCAGCCATCAAGGTTACACGAGTGGGGCTTCGGCTCTGAAAGCCCATATCGGTGAGTTTCGTTGAATGGTTCGCACGCTGACACTTGTCGATGGCCCAACATTGAAATCTGCAGGAATCAGCGGAAGGGTTGCACTTCTGTCACGCTGAATGATTCTCTTCAGTCATCGTTGGTCCCGTTCTTGCAGGACCTTTTTCGGCTGCAGCGATGTCGCAGATTTGATGTTTTACAGAATTCCTGATATTCACGGTACAGTTGTGAAATGATCGTACGGTAAAATCCGCAGTTCATCGCTACCTCGGAGATGCTGTGACCGCCGCTCGTGCGCCGATTATAATACTACATTCAGACTCACTTAAATCTTGATAACCTGCCATTGTAGCAGAAGTAACCGATCTAACAACTGCACCAGACACTTCTCTTTTACAGGCGTTACCGACCGTAGCGCCGTATTCTGCCTGTTTACATATCTCTGTATCTGCGTACTCATGCCTATACCACTTTCTTTGACGCTTCAGTGTAGTTATCAGGGAGGAGCAAAAATACTCGGAGTAAGCATATTTCACAAGGTGTATTTCACCTGTTTAATGCCAAATACAAGTTACAAAAACACTAAAGCGACACAAATCCGCTATCACTGTGCCTATCACCCTGGCCGAATAATTACAAGCTTATAGAGGCTGACCAGTGTTGAGTCGAGAAAGACCGACACGACGTCTGATCCGTGACAAGTTAAATATCTTTTCCGCTAACAGTTTACCACGTACTGGCAGCCAGCGATCCAGCTGTGAAGGTATTCTGCGATGGACGTCCACCTCTTGTGACGCAAGTCAGGGTTTTCGAGGTGGTGTCAGCTACCTCCGTCTGCACAAGTCGCAATGTGCTTACCTTTAGCTATTTCAGAATTCTATCTCTGATTTTCTCGTCATGGTCATTTTGCGAGATGCACGTGGGAGGAAGTAATACGTTGCGTGACTCTTCTTGGAAAATAGGCTTTCATAATGTAGCAATAAATGTCGCCGTGATTCACACCACCTCCATTGTAGAGTCTGCCATTGGCGTAAAAAAAAAAAAAAAAAAAAAAAAAAAAAAAAAAAAAAAGGTTCAAATGGCTCTGAGCACTATGGGACTTAACTTCTGAGGTCATCAGTCCCCTAGAACTTAGAACTACTTAAACCTAACGAACCTAAGGACATCACACACATCCATGCCCGAGGCAGGATTCGAACCTGCGACTGTAGCACCTAGAACCGCTTGGCCACACCAGCCGGCACTGGCGTCCAATGAACATCTCCAAGACGTTCTCGTGCGTACTAAACGAAGCTGTACCAAAGCGCGCCACTTTTCTGTGGATCTTTTCTGTCTCCTCTATTAATTCTATTTGGTAAGGGTCCAAGATTGACGAGAAACATTCAAGAATTACTCGATGGGAATTTTAAAAGATGCCGTTTCTCTTTCGTTGGTACCGAGCCAGATGCCGTAGTTGTTAATATACTGGACTCGCACTTGAGAGGACGTCGGTTCAGACCCAATACGGCCATCGAGCTTTAGGTTATCCGTGATTTCACTAAATCGCTCCAGGCAAATGCCGGAATGGTTCCTGTGAAAGGGCACGGCCGACTTCCTTCCCCGTCCTTCCGTAATCCGATGAGACGGATGACCTCGCAGTTTGGTCTCTTCCCCAAACAACAACAACAACAACAACAACTAAATCGCTCCAGGCAAATGCCGGGATGGTTTCCTTGAAACGTCAAGGCCGATTTCCTTCCCCAGCGTTGAAACATGACGAGCTTGTGCTCCGTCTCTACTGATCACAATGTCGACAGAATGTTTAACCCTAGTCTTCCTTCCTTCCTGTTTTCATCGGCGAATGCATTTGCTACGGAGTCTTCCATCAGATATCAGTCCATCATTTGCTTTTCCTACAACTAGTTTAAAATGGTCGTTGCACTACAGGTCTCTCCGGACACATGCTCCAAGATATTTTATCCTTTCCAGTGAACGTTCGGCAATCGAACAATAGTGGCTCTCTCCGCATATTTATATACATTATGTTGCATTTTTATTTATCTTGAGTGTGTGATATAATTTCATATTGGATTATCGATTACTGAAGCAAAGTCCATCTCATCACTTGTCAACGGACTCTTAGCCCTTGACCTAAACAGATGTTACGTACATTACATATAAGACATGAATATAACAACACAACTTGTTGATTCCGGCGATACCACACAATACTTACGAAATTGTATTTTAGGATTCATGTAGGATGTACAGTCGTGGACAAAACGAGCGAGACCCCTCGCCTTTTCGTTATGCTGATCCGCACGGCTTTAAAGTCTGCTACACAGCATAACAGGCAAGGCGACGAAGTGCTACCAACATACTATGCGCAGGCGTGAAATTGACAAACTATCTGAACTTTTTTAGACTGTATTCCATAATTTCTAAGACTATATTAATGCTGATTAGTGTGTTAAATACAACACGTAAACATAAGACAGAACTGAAAGAAGAAACGCTAATTTGTATGAAACGGACGAATAAAAATGAATTTCAGCTTATCCAGATAACAGACAAAGAACCCCAGACCGTTACGAATTAGCAAAATATTATCCGCATTCGCCCGCGAAACGGTCTGTGTCAACGTTCAGACCAGTCATACTGGATTACCATTGCTGACCTACCATGAAAGTGTGCAAATTTAGCAATGCGTGAAGATTCATAACGAAATTCACTTAAACATCATTCAGTGCCACACTTAAGTCAATTCCATTATTGACAGAAGCGGAAAAAGGAGGCAGTATCATGTATGAAATTCTACAAGAGTGTCATATTGACATCCACAGAGCGCCAGTACAGAATAAAGGTAGCGATAAATCGTATTGGGTGCGCGAGAATTTCTTAAAATTGCTTTACTGATATTCTACCTGCCTCCATAGAGATTAGAACCGAAAACAAACCAGACCTTCCTTTCACTATGCTAGCAGACAACCTAGGCAAACAGCCCTCTATTATTACCCCAGACATGAACAAGCCGGCAATTTCGCAATAAAAATCTGCAGTTTCTGTTGCATAGAGCTTTCTGGACTCAAAAACATGAATTTTCTTCCTTTATGTCACCACTTATGCGACAATCATTCGGGATGATTATCGAAATAACAAATTACTGTTATTAGAGAGTAAATTTTGTAGGATAATTCTGCACCACCCCAGGAAATAAACGGCTACATAGCTGCCAAACGTATTCTGCATTGTTTCGAATTCTCCACTAGACTCGCCACAGCCAGAAAACGTTCATTAGCAGAAGTGTTTCTTAAGCTAGCTAGCAATGAGAATGTTCGTACTTCTAAAACGCGGTGGCATTAATACTGGGATGTGAATTACCACGTGTATAGGCAAATACATTCTATTTGCATTCCTGTAAACGTGATTTGGATCGAAAACGTAGCTACGACTAATATGCTTATGTATCGACAGCAACTAGAACATTTCGAATAAAGAGTAGCGGGTGTTATTTATGCGGCCCTCATCTTCAGTGTTTTCGTTGTTAGGATTTCGTCACCTAAACCGGTAAAAACGGAACCCTACTAGTCTCACTTTCTTGACCGTCTATCGGTCTACCCAACCCTTAAAACCCGTTTACCTCCAGAACGGGTGGACATAATAAGCGGAAATGTATCGCACTTCTTGCTGTAACCGGTCCCTTGCTGGTGTAAAAAAGTGAGCTTCTATGTCAACGCAATCAAAAGATACGACGGTTTATGTAAAGAAAATTTACGCGAAAGGTCAAAAAATGGCTTCAAGAACTATGCGACCTAACTGCTTAGGTCATCAGCCCCTAGACCTAGAACTACTTAAACCTAGCTAGCCTAAGGGCATCACAGACATCTATGCCCGAGGTAGAATTCCAACCTGCGACTGAAGCAGCCGTGCGGTTCGTCACTGAAGCGCCTGGAACCGCTCGGCCACCGCAACGCGGCGAAACCCTACTCACCTCATGTATAATGATAATATATACTGTCTAGTGAGGATAAACTGTATTCTCCAGCAACTCAGATCGTTTGATCACGGAACTTTTACGAAGCTACATTCAAACTTTGTCGAAGTCGTCTGCAATATCCATTACAAACACCCTAGGAACTTCGTATGCGATATCCACTTCTGAATACGCTGGCAGATAATGCAGTACTATAACAAGTAGGTGGGAACTTATTGTTATTGGTCCATGCATGACACTTTATTTCAATATCACTTTAACGCGGCTAGGTGTTCGTATATGGCTGAAATTAATGAACAAAAAGTAAATAAACAGTAAACAACTTCGATGTTCAGATCAAGTGAAAGTCACATGTCGTAATTACAACATAATTTCGTTGTTACATCTACATGACTACATCAACAGGATTTCTTTGCAATCCGGACTTACGTGCCTGGCAGAAGGTTCGGATTATTTCTCTACCGTCCCACTCATTAACAGTGTGCGGGAAAAGGGACTACTTAAATCTTTTCTTGCGAGCCTTGAATTACATTATTACTATGGTTTCTTCTTGTGTAAGTACCCTAGGAAATAATGTTTTGGCATTCAGAACATATGGTGGTGATTGAAATTTCGTGAAAAGATCTCGTGGCAACGAAAAACGCATATGTTTTCATGAATGTTACCCCAACTCGATTATCAAATCTGGGATCCTCTCTCCCCTATTTCGTGACATTACAAAGCGTGCTACCGTTCCTTGGACGTTTTTGCGTGCACAGTCAATCACGTCTGTCAAGGATATTATAGCAGTGGACGGACAAACGTAGTGTAGGCAGTGTTTTCAGTTGGCCTGTTGCGTATTCTTAGTGTGCGGCCAATAAAACGCAGTCATTCGTTTGCCTTCCCCACAAAAGTATGTTTTCGATCTTTCCAGTTTAAGTTTTACTGGGTACTGAGATGAACTGACAGTGCTTCGACTTGTGTTTTGTCATGTAACCGAAAGTTAATTATTGTTATTGGACGCAGCTTTCGTGTTTAATGTATTCCTCAGTCAACAACAGTAGACTCCTCGTACACCACACATAACTGTTTCAAAGTATTAAATTGTTACTGATCTTACCATGTTGCAGTGGTCATCTTAACTTGCCGTTTTGAAAAAAAGGAAAATATTTTAGCGAAATGTAGCAACTAAGAAGCGGAGTATCCAAACAAACAAACGTTTCCGGTTTAAGTAGTTGCAGTAGGTCTACTACACAGTAACGTAAATTAGGAGCAAAGTCCATAAGTAGATCCTCATCAGGAAAACCAGCCCTCATAATGCAAAGTGCAACTACAACAAAGAAAGTTTCCAAACATGTCAATGAGTAGTCGATGAAAGTGGACGCATTCTGTCTACTGAATCCCAACGCACGCAATTTACGAGGGGGCACGCCAAGTGTCAGACCCCGATCTTGCTTTTAACTACGCTCATTGAAAGAGGGGACAAAATAAGCTTAAACTCTACCGCTTCTGAGAAAACGACGGTCAAAGTGTTCAATGCGTTGTTGCTATAGTGTAGATACCGCTTAGCGGTTAAGGATTCAACTGAAGCGGTGGCTCTGCGGCTACCATAGCGACTTCGGAACTTTGCGCTGCGAGTTCGAAACCCGGTTTTTCCTTTTTTCCCCCCTCACTCTCTGAATTATCTACGAATGTTTATTCCAATTTATGATGAAACACTGTTGTCGTTATTCGTCAGTTAATTTACTGTGTAAAGAAATAAGTTAAAAAGGGAACACACAGTGCGTAGTGGGGCGATCACTCTGTTGTAGAAATAATTCAGAAGCCAAGATCGCTTAAATACTGTCTACTGGATAACCGGTTTCAACACACTAAAGGTGCCATTATCGGATCTAAATGTAGATTAACATTGATAAACCATTTGGATATAACGATACATGAGGCAGACGAGATGATTTTATATCAGCTTGTCTCATTCGTTTATTATTTTTTTAATTCATTAATTACACATAAAGTTAATTGTCGAGTAATGACAACATTATTTCAACATAAATTAGAAAAAAAAACATTCGAAGATAATTCTGATAGAGAGGCAGGAAAATAAAATAATTAAAAAACCCAATATGGTCTCGAACACGGGAATCAATGCTAAGAAGGAACGACGGTAGCCACTGAGCCACCGCTTCAATTGCGTTCTCGGCTGCAGAATGTATCTACACTAGAGCAACAGCGCGTTGATAACTTTGGCCGTCGTTTTCTCGGAAACGGTCGAGTGTCTGCAGATAAGCCGAAACACAAGTTCGCTTATTTTGTCCTCTCCTTCACTGACAAGGGGAGGCCGCCAATTGTGAAATTCAGATTCGATTCATACTGCGCATAATAAAAGCTCATGGCCAGAGGTGTAATGTGGCAAAGCACCAAGATGCACTTCTCAGCCGTTGTCGAGAAAATCGACAGTTAGAAGAAACCGCTGCGGTGAAATACTCTCTACGATTCATAATTTTCTACAGCGTCGTGGCGCAGCGGTAAGCGCTCGAGTTCGTAATCCGAAGGTCGGCGGATCGAATCTCGCTCCATGCAACTTTTTTTTTTTTAGTATTTGTATTAGTTTCGGGACAATCAGCCTATGACACTTGGCGAGTTCCCCTCGCTCGTCGAGTCGCTTCTTACGCCCGGCGAGAATTATGTATGCCTCCGAGTAAACTGCGCCACCTGGAAACACGGCGAGCGGGGATAAACACGTTTTCCTTCTTATAAGGCAACCCTCTACAGATAAAATTCATGAAGTGTTCTTCAGGTTGCCTCAGATATTTCAGAAATGTTTCTTGCGTCAGGCCTGCCGCATATGCAAAACGTAAACATTTCATTTCATGTAATATTTATCAGGATAAGACATGACAAGAGTGGACCAGTCCCTTCTGAGAAAAATTAGAGATTTTAAGTTGCTCCACTATGTAATGACACGGGTATGGGCTTGCGATCTGTCTTTTATGCCATCGATTTCCGTGTTACACATACTTGGCCACTGCGTTGTGGCTGCCATCGTGGAGGAGGCAGTCTGTTTCCTGCCAGCGCTGTTTCCGCAGCCAATATTAACCGCGACGAATCATTCAGTCAACGCTAAATGGCCCATCTGGCTGAGGCAGACAAGGGCGCTATAATAGAACTCCATGCAGAGGGATCTTCAAATGCCGACATAGCAAGAACTATGGGTCTTCACAAGTCGACGGTAGCCAGGTGGATCAGACGAAAGGAAGAGAGTGGTAACTTGAATGGGAGGCCTCATGGCCGTCGCCGCAAAACAACAGCAGCTCAGGATCAGCAGATACGCCGTTTCAGTGAGAACCACCCATTTGTCAACGCACGACAAATTCAGCAAACTTTGGGTCTCAATGTTAGCAGTAAGACCGTCACTCCTCGTGTAAGGGAAGGTGGACTGAGAGCAAGAAGCGCTGCTGTGAAAGAGACATTGACTGTTTCCCAAAGAGAAGCTTGCCTTGCTTTTGCTACTGAAAATGGCGACAAACCTCTCCAGTTTTGGAGGCGAGTGATTTTCACGCACCAAAAAGTTTTCTCTACGGAATCATCCGGAAAAGTACTAGTTTACCGGCCTAAATGTGCTAGGTATAATCGAAAATATATTTACAGTTGCCGAAGGAGTGGCAGGTTGTCGGTGCCGGCCGGTGTGGCCGTGCGGTTCGAGGCGCTTCAGTCTGGAACCGCGTGACCGCTACGGTCGCAGGTTCGAATCCTGCCTCGCGCATGGATGTGTGTGATGTCCTTAGGTTAGTTAGGTTTAAGTAGTTCTACGTTATAGGGGACTGATGACCACAGATGTTAAGTCCCACAGTGCTCAGAGCCATTTGTAGTCGGTAACGGTATGGGCGTGGATATCGGCCGAAGGGTGTGGGCTCCTGTGGGAAGTGGAAGGAAGATTCGATGCGCGCAATTACATATCAATTCTGGAGAACGTGATGTTGCCTGCTGTGGCAGCAAGATTTGGCGATGATCAGATCATGTTCCAACAAGATCGCTCGTCTATTCATATGGCACGTGTGGTTAAGAGGCGGGTCGACGAACATAGTAATATTACTGTAACGGAATGGCCACCTAAAGGAGCTGACACGAATCCCATTGAGAATATCTGGGCAGAAATGGTCAGAGTAATACGAGAAAAGGGCAGTCACCGTCGACTCGCCGACAGCTTTCTGATGTGATTCATGACGCTTGGAATGAGTTACTTGAATCTCCTAGTTATGTGGCTCGAGTTGTGGGCTCAATGCCCAACAGACTTCGAGCTGTTGTGGAAGCCAAAGGAGGCTTCACCAATCAGCTGTTTCAAGCTTTGTTTCTTTCTTCTTCGTCTTTTTTTTTTACTTACAGACGTATATTTTATATAATTTCAAGGAAACGCAGTAAATGGAATGTGGACTGATTTTTGAGGCTTCATTTTGTGACGGCTAAACAGTGCTGCATCATGGGACCCGCTATTTGTCCACATGTGGCTGAACATCAGAGGTGTAAAAAATTTTGAGGTGCCGAAGTTCTCTGGAAGAATAACGTCTTTTAGACAAGGAGATGATTTTTAGTTCATTTCATTTTAACCATTCACACTATGATTTGACATTCTAATCTTTGATTTCATTTTATTATTATGTATCTTTTCTCCAGTGAAAGTCAACGGTAGTAAGTTTCAAGATATGAAGAATAACTGGAAGTTTCTAATTTGTGGAAAGCGTATTTAACAGTTAATATTTTCGACAAATCTGTAGTTATAGGACATATTAAGAAGCGAGTCAAAATTGGCATTGTGGAATGATCAGGTTGGTCTCTAAAGGGCAACGACGATAAAATAGCAAATATGAAACTATGGGTAACAACTATTGTTGATGGTGAGGAGCCATAATCGATATGTCACTTTTCCGTAATTGTATTTCTGAAGTTTATCGTCAATCCTAGGACTGACACCGATACTCTGTTTTACGTAAAGAATACAACCTTCAAAATTTATTTAGCAGCGCAGAATATTAAATCACAGTTTATAGATCAGGAACCTAATCCAACTGCCTTTAATTTTATTTTCACGGATGACATTGAGACAGTAAATAACAAGAGAAATAAGAAAACTCTCAGAATCAATATAGAGAATTCAAGTATCATGTGAATTCAAAAGTTTGCTATAATAGCGATTAATTGCTTTTTACAGACCCCTTCATGCCTACGTTTTCCGTCAGACAGACAATGTTTGAAACTAGGACTAACGAGGTAAACAATTTTTCCACAAATTGTCAAATTGGAAGTCGGAGAGACAGTTACATAAATTACGATGACAACAAACGTTTTTCAAGTAAACTGATCACAGGAGGCATCCAACGCATTTATTGTGAGTTACATGCACAGTATGTAAACTGGCAACGCCACCAACACACAATACCACTAACAAGGGAACATCCCCATCGCACCGCCCTCAGATTTAGTTATAAGTTGATACAGGGGATAGGCCTTGAAAAACTGAACACAGATCAATCGAGAAAACAGGAAGAAGTTGTGTGGAAGTATGAAAAAAATAAGCAAAATATACAAACTGAGTAGTCCATGCGCAAGATAGGCAACATCAAGGATAGGGTGAGCTCAGGAGCGCCGTGATCCCGTGGTTAGCGCACGCAGCTGCGGAACGAGAGGTCCTTCCGTCAAATTTTCCCAGGAGTGAAAAGTTTAATTTTTATTTTCAGACAATTATTATCTGTCCGTCCGTCTGTCCGATGCGAGGTAACCGCGCCGTAGTATGATGACGCTACACCTAAAAAACATCGAAAGACATGACGTCAGTCGACTATAGCGCACGGAAGAGAGAGTATTCCTGCTAATGAGGCTCCCTGGCTGGCAGTTAACCGTTCGCTACTTTGGACGAGAGTGCATTAAATACGTGCGATGCATTGCGTGGGCAATATGAATCCAGCAAATATAGCTCGTGACTCCAATAACAATGTCAATGAATATTTTCCGAACTGTAAGGCATCGGAAAGTTCCTTAAGGGATCGAACGATTGTCGAACATTTGTATGATTATTTCCTACATTTGTTGAATAACAGTACGTGTGGTGATGATTGTCTGAAAATAAAAAAAATCAAACAACTAACCCGAGGGAAGACTTAAACCAACGACCTCTCGTTCTGCAGCTCCTCACGCTAACCACGCGACCACTGCGCTCCCGTGCTCAAGCTATCCTTGATGTTGCTTATCATGCACACGGACTACTCAGTTTGTTTGGTTTGAATATTTTTTTCATAGGTCCACACAACTTCTTCCTGTTTTTCGAATGATCTGTGTTCAGTTTTCAAGGCCTATCCACTGTGTCAACTTATAACTAAATCTGAGGAGGGTGCGATGGGAAGGTTCCCTTGTTAGCTATGAAACAACTGTAGCAAAACGGAGCATCCTCGTTATCCATGTGATGGATAAGACGACTAATTCGCAACATAAATGTCAATGTAAGCATCAGTTTCTGTTGGAACGTGCTTCCCGGACCAAATAACATACATTTCCTACGTCTTCAATGCGAATCATGTAGCAAATGTAATTTAAAGGACATAAAAATATCGAGTGAATTTACTAAAATAATTATGAACCACTTGAATTTGCATTCAACAGGCAATGTTCAGAAGTCTGGTGTAGGAGTACTGCATGCTCTAATTCGAAACAACAAAAATCAACAGAGTAACTATTATTGAACGTCATCAGGTCACTCATCGAGCATTCCTATGCAGTACTGTTACTGGTGACGTGTTATGATGCCTTTATCGTTAACTTCCTAAGAAGAAATGAAAGGCTGAGCCCCACCAAAAGACGTAAACTCGAGGAGAGAGTTGCGTGAACATATTATTTTACATCTGATAAATCCAAAAGTGTGTTTTGGGCTACGAATTCTGCCCCCAGGGTGTGTGCAACACAGCTGGAATTTGTTGCCAACAACTGAGACACCTTTCGGTCACAGTGTAAGAAAATCGAGCAACAAAACTACATCACCTGTGCTACTGCATGATAACGCACTATGTTGATTTGAGAAACAAAACTATCCAGGAGATTGATAGGAAAGTCGTCTCTCAGGCACATTTGTATTGATAGGGAAGTCCTCTCTCAAGCACTTGTCCCTCTCGTCATATATTTGTAAAATTTTACCTTTCCCACTCTAGATCGATCAACCGTCAAGGCAATTCATTTCTAGACGAAAATACTTTTAAAACTACTCTTGTTTATTGACATCGTTAGAACAAGTAGGTTTCTACAGGCGTAGAATTTGTAAACAACTTTAGCATTGTCATATCGTTTTAGATATCGTGAAAGAAAATTCTGCTGCTAATTAATTTCTCTTTGATAATTACTGTTGCGTTTAGTAAACTAATGGAAAATGCAATTAAAATATTCACTGTACTAATACAAACTAAAGTCAGCTTAATACAGAAACATCACGACGGCAGTCTATCTTAATAAAGCATTAAGTTTCTGTGAGACAATTGGGCTTATTTTAACACGAATTAGTAGGATATTACAGACTTTACACTTAGAAAAGATCTGTATTTATTTCATTTCCTTTACCATTCGTAAGTGTTATGAAAATGGGGCTTTTCATAGATAAAATTATGTATTCACAACAACAACAAAATGTCGGCAGAAAACAAAAGTGGCATTATGAATCTGGCAGTACCGTAAGGTTTTCACTCTGACACTAAGAGTTACTGAAAGTAGCAAGAAGAATTTTGCTCGAGCGTTGTCTTACGATTCCCTTATTAAGTTTTTATCTGCCTGCTTGTAGCTGTGCTACAAAAGAATTAAAAATCTGGCTTTCAGCAAGTCTCGAAAGGCGAACAAAAGCAGCTTGCACCTGGTTACTAAGCATGTTACCTGGGGACTGGTTTTTTCTTAAAGCGGGAAGACATCCTTTTGTGGTTCAATTGGCAAATGTCAGTCAGACGTGTGACGTTAGTCTAAGCGTTTCGGTGTGTTGAATTTGTACCAATGATTTTTCTACACGTTTTTTCTGTCCCAAATAGAGTTGAAGTCTCCCATTGGTATTTTCACGTCATCTTGGTGAATTTTGCTCATGGTATTTTCGAGTGTGTTCCAGAATTTTTCAACATTGTCGGTGTTTTTCTTATTTTCGATGTTGGTGGGTTCAAATGGTTCAAATGGCTCTGAGCACTATGGGACTTAACTGCTGTGGTCATCAGTCCCCTAGAACTTAGAACTAGTTAAACCTAACTAACCTAAGGACATCGCACACATCCATGCCCGAGGCAGGATGCGAACCTGCGACCGTAGCGGTCGCGCGGTTCCAGACTGTAGCGCCTAGAACCTCTCGAACACTCCGGCCGTCGATGTTGGTGGGGACACGTGCATTGATGAGTGTATATGTTTTACTGGGGCTCTGAATGACCATAGTCATAAGTCGCTTGTTGACGGGCCAGCCGCGGTGGCCGAGCGGTTCTTGGCTCTTCAGTCTGGAACCGCGCGACTGCTACGGTCGCAGGTTCGAATCCAGCCTTGGGCATGAATTTGTGTGATGTCCTTAGATTAGCTAGGTATAAGTAGTTCTAAGTTCTAGGAGACTGATGACCTCCACTGTTAAGTTCCATAGTGCTCAGAGCCATTGGAACCTTTTGATTGTCGATCGGTGTGATTTCTTTGACAGAGTTGATAAATCGGTGTTCGAGAAATGCAATGCCGAAGATTGGTACGCCTTTCGCTACCTTTTGTTGTATTCTGCTCTTGAAGATGCAATGGTTTCCCTAATGCACGGTTTCATTGTCAGTTAGTCGTGGTTCTTGAAGTGCAAGGATGAGAATTTTTTGTCGGTCCATTTCTTTTGTGAGATTATTTAGTTTTCGTGTTTGGATCAAGGTATCGATGTTTACTTTTAAATGCATGTTTTTTGCTTGTAGGGAAATTTACCAGAGATCTTCGATATTCTCTGTCGTGCTAACCTGGACTCCCCAGAACCCGAAAATCCAACTGCCGCCTGTCGACAGCCGGGTTGTGTACCACCTGGGATAAAGTTGACTTTGCTTGCATAGTTTACGTTTGCTTGTGTTTCATTGGTTGTGCTTGGGTGATACCAGGACCGGACAGGACCAGAGGGTGTTGAAGCCTTTGAAAGCAAATATTTTCAGCCAAGCTCATTGAGCTAACACGGTGACCAGAGTAACGGTGATTTTCACTCAGACGTGTCTGGATTTTGCGTTCAACGGATTGAGTAGCCGTTCAGGATTGTGTTAGTATTTGGTTCACCCCTAGTATTTGATTTCCTCGGTACCACCCATATGGGGGAGGGTTTCCACTATCCGCCACACGCGATTATTATTATTATTATTATTATTATTATTATTGTCATTATGTCTCAGCAAATCCCATATGGTGTATCTTCCCACCACTGAAATAGATGTGTATTGTTCGATTCAGTATTTCCATCACATAAATGTGGTTTATAATTACGTTACATTGCTACTAGTAGACATATTTCTCACTTTTTCTTAGACAGTTGCTCCCTGTTACTCCATCATAGGAATTTATGTGCGAAGCATTGTTGAAATACAGACGTTCAAATTATCCGATTTCTGTAATTTCATTTCGATACCAGATCGTTCTAATCGGATTCAGCCAGGTAGTCTTAATGTGGATATCCGACCACGACTGTCATCATATGATAGACTGTGTAAACCACATTCTTTATCGGACTGTTGAATATAGATCACTTATCTATGACAGGACCTGAATTCTTAAACACTGTGGAAAATAATAATCCGATGTGCTTATTACAAATACGTTATTCCAATATAAATATGTGAACTAACGAGATAACAGTTTATTTACAGGAGCAGAACTAATGTTCAAATGTTCAAATGTGTGTGAAATCGTATGGGACTTAACTGCTAAGGTCATCAGTACCTAAGCTTACACACTACTTAACCTAAATCATCCTAAGGACAAACACACACACCCATGCCCGAGGGAGGACTCGAACCTCCGCCGGGATCAGCCACGCAGCTCATGACTGCAGCGCCCCTGACCGCTCGGCTAATCCCGCGCGGCTACTAAAAGTATACTCGTCCACAAAACCCATGTGGAAATGAAATATACGCTTCCAAGACATATTATTTCCTTGTGTGCTACTACTGCATACATGAAAGCCCTGCAGTTAATTTTTGTATGTTGGATAAATTTTGATATCACCTCACATTCCTTTGTGAGAAGGTTCCTATTTTCTTAGGATTCAAATAGAGTGGACATTTCATCACTGGTTAATATTCTCATGACTAATGACATGATACCCGTTGCAATTGCTCCATGGCACCTGTGAGTAGAGTCTCACGTTGGTTACTATAAGAACACGCAGGCAGTGGTATCTGCTCACTGCAGTCAGAGCCAAGGTGATTTCTTTCTGTTTATGGCGAAGCGTCTGCTGCAGTGTCCACGCTCAGCCAACATAAACAAATCGCGGCGGCATTGGGCAGTGCTGATCGCTGCGCTTGTCGCAGGCCTCGACAACAAGAGCGCACTCTCTGCTAACGATACTATGGAGTTAATACATCTTACTTAACGTAATATGCAGGACGTGGGTTAGGTGAAAATTCAGTTTGTAACTTCCCATCGCATTAACATACTTTACAGTCATATTTGATGCCCGGTTGTCTGTCTGATGTTAATAGTATTGATTCAGATTGTGCATTAACACGAAAACTCACTCACACACACACACACACACACACACACACACACACGCACGCACACACACACACACACGCACGCACGCACACACTCATTGATTCCAGTGAGGGTGACAACTACTGTGTGTTGAACAACACATGCACCAGTCATTTCCTCAGTTGGCGTCGAGTGGATGAGTTTTTTCAATTACCTTGCATTGCAAGAATTGTATGTAAGAGCCTGAAAGTAAATGGACTTGTATCCTAAAGAGCTGCGACAAAGCAAAGCTTGACCGATTATCAGATAATTGTCCACATGGGTTTTGTGGACGAGTATACTTTTAGTAGCCGCGCGGGATTAGCCGAGCGGTCAGGGGCGCTGCAGTCATGAGCTGCGTGGCTGATCCCGGCGGAGGTTCGAGTCCTCCCTCGGGCATGGGTGTGTGTGTTTGTCCTTAGGATGATTTAGGTTAAGTAGTGTGTAAGCTTAGGTACTGATGACCTTAGCAGTTAAGTCCCATACGATTTCACACACATTTGAACATTTGAACATTAGTTCTGCTCCTGTAAATAAACTGTTATCTCGTTAGTTCACATATTTATATTGGAATAACGTATTTGTAATAAGCACATCGGATTATTATTTTCCACAGTGTTTAAGAATTCAGGTCCTGTCATAGATAAGTGATCTATATTCAACAGTCCGATAAAGAATGTGGTTTACACAGTCTATCATATGATGACAGTCGTGGTCGGATATCCACATTAAGACTACCTGGCTGAATCCGATTAGAACGATCTGGTATCGAAATGAAATTACAGAAATCGGATAATTTGAACGTCTGTATTTCAACAATGCTTCGCACATAAATTCCTATGATGGAGTAACAGGTAGCAACTGTCTAAGAAAAAGTGAGAAATATGTCTACTAGTAGCAATGTAACGTAATTATAAACCACATTTATGTGATGGAAATACTGAATCGAACAATACACATCTATTTCAGTGGTGGGAAGATACACCATATGGGATTTGCTGAGACATAATGACAATAATAATAATAATAATAATAATAATAATAATCGCGTGTGGCGGATAGTGGAAACCCTCCCCCATATGGGTGGTACCGAGGAAATCAAATACTAGGGGTGAACCAAATACTAACACAATCCTGAACGGCTACTCAATCCGTTGAACGCAAAATCCAGACACGTCTGAGTGAAAATCACCGTTACTCTGGTCACCGTGTTAGCTCAATGAGCTTGGCTGAAAATATTTGCTTTCAAATGTTTCAGGTGTTTTGCAGGATATGCTTCCTGCAACCACCCTAGAAGGAAAACAAAGACAGAGGATGAGATGGTCAGATGAAGTTAATCGACACCTCATGTTCTGTTATTACCAAGCAACAAACCTAGGAACCAACACAACTGGATACAGATCACAAGTACACACAACATTTATTACCAGATACCCAGAATTAAAATTTGTAACAGAACAACGACTAGCTGATCAGATCCGTGTAATAATCAAAAATAACAGGATACCCCAGTCAGAATTAGAAAACATCAAACAACAAGTACAACAAATACTAGAACAAAATAATGTGCAATCAGAAGAAGAAGAAGAAAATACAGTAATGGACTCAAACATCCCAGAGCAAACAAACAAAGAACAACACACATCAATTAAACAATCAGAGGAAAACGACATCTTAAGACAGCCACCAGAACAAGCACAAATAGAACACGAAGTGACACACATGTTAGATATAGAAGAGAAATTTCAGCTGACATATATAGAATACAAAGACACAAATACAGACATTAGACCATTCTTGCATAGACCACCAAATAACCCACAAGTCGAAACAACAATAACAACTATCAACACAATCATACACAACAAAATAAATGAAAATACAACAATGGAAGAGTTACAACTACTGGTTTATGTAGGAGCACTCACTACACTAAATATACACACTAGGCAGAGATCAGAACCAACCAACACACAGAAGAAACCCACAAAACCAGCATGGCAACACAGGCTACAGATCAGAATAGAAAAACTGAGAAAAGACATCGGACAGCTAACACAATTTATAAGAAATGAAATATCAGACAAAAAACGAAAAAGGTTAGGTAAAATCTCACAACAAGAAGCAATAGAGCAATTAGATGAAAAGAAGCAGAAGTTACAAGCATTGGCCAAACGACTTAGAAGATACAAAAAAAGTGAAAATAGAAGGAAACAAAACCAAACATTCAACACAAACCAAAAGAAATTTTACCAGACAATAGATAACACACACATTAAAATAGACAATCCACCAAACATAACAGACATGGAACACTTCTGGAGCAACATATGGTCAAACCCGGTACAACATAACAGGCATGCACGGTGGATACAAGCAGAAACAGACTCATACAAGATGATACCACAAATGCCTGAAGTGATAATTTTGCAACATGAAGTCACCCGAGCAATTAATTCTACGCACAATTGGAAAGCCCCTGGAAATGATAAAATAGCAAATTTCTGGCTAAAGAAGTTCACCTCAACACATTCACATCTAACTAAATTATTTAACAGTTACATTGCAGACCCATACACATTCCCTGATACACTTACACATGGAATAACCTATCTGAAACCTAAAGATCAAGCAGACACAGCAAACCCAGCTAAATATCGCCCCATAACATGCCTACCAACAATCTACAAAATATTAACTTCAGTCATTACACAGAAATTAATGACACACACAACACAGAACAAAATTATAAATGAAGAACAAAAAGGCTGTTGCAAAGGAGCACGTGGATGTAAAGAGCAACTGATAATAGATGCAGAGGTGACATATCAAGCTAAAACTAAACAAAGGTCTCTACACTACGCATACATTGATTACCAAAAAGCTTTTGATAGTGTACCCCACTCATGGTTGCTACAGATATTGGAAATATACAAAGTAGATCCTAAATTGATGCAGTTCCTAAACATAGTTATGAAAAACTGGAAAACCACACTTAATATCCAAACAAACTCTAATAATATCACATCACAGCCAATACAGATTAAGCGTGGAATATACCAAGGAGACTCATTAAGTCCTTTCTGGTTCTGCCTTGCTCTGAACCCACTATCCAACATGCTAAACAATACAAATTATGGATACAACATTACTGGAACATACCCACACAAAATCACACATTTGCTATACATGGATGATCTAAAACTACTGGCAGCAACCAATCAACAACTCAACCAATTACTAAAGATAACAGAAGTATTCAGCAATGATATAAGTATGGCTTTTGGAACAGACAAATGTAAGAAAAATAGCATAGTCAAGGGAAAACACACTAAACAAGAAGATTACATATTGGATAACAGCGACTGCATAGAAGCGATGGAAAAAACGGATGCCTATAAATATCTAGGATACAGGCAAAAAATAGGAATAGATAATACAAATATTAAAGAAGAACTAAAAGAAAAATATAGACAAAGACTAACAAAAATACTGAAAACAGAATTGACAGCAAGAAACAAGACAAAAGCTATAAATACTTATGCTATACCAATATTGACCTACTCATTTGGAGTAGTGAAATGGAGTAACACAGACCTAGAAGCACTCAATACACTTACACGATCACAATGCCACAAATATAGAATACATCACATACATTCAGCAACAGAAAGATTCACATTAAGCAGAAAGGAAGGAGGAAGGGGATTTATCGACATAAAAAACCTACATTATGGACAGGTAGACAATTTAAGAAAATTCTTTCTAGAACGAGCAGAAACTAGCAAAATACACAAGGCAATCACTCATATAAATACATCGGCTACACCACTGCAATTTCATAACCACTTCTACAACCCTTTAGGTCACATAACATCAACAGATACGAAGAAAGCAAATTGGAAAAAGAAAACACTTCATGGCAAGCACCCATATCATCTAACACAGCCACACATCGATCAAGACGCATCCAACACATGGCTAAGAAAAGGCAATATATACAGTGAGACAGAAGGATTCATGATTGCAATACAGGATCAAACAATAAACACCAGGTATTACAGCAAGCATATTATTAAAGATCCCAATACCACAACAGATAAATGCAGACTTTGTAAACAACAAATAGAAACAGTAGATCACATCACAAGCGGATGTACAATACTAGCAAATACAGAATACCCCAGAAGACATGACAATGTCGCAAAAATAATACATCAACAGCTTGCCTTACAACATAAACTTATAAAACAACACGTTCCTACATACAAGTATGCACCACAAAATGTACTGGAGAATGATGAATACAAATTATACTGGAACAGAACCATTATAACAGATAAAACAACGCCACATAACAAACCTGACATCATACTCACCAATAAAAAGAAGAAATTAACACAACTAATCGAAATATCCATACCCAATACAACAAATATACAAAAGAAAACAGGAGAAAAAATTGAAAAATACATCCAACTGGCTGAGGAAGTCAAAGACATGTGGCATCAGGATAAAGTTGACATCATACCAATTATACTATCAACTACAGGAGTCATACCACACAATATCCACCAATACATCAATGCAATACAGCTACATCCAAACATATATATACAATTACAGAAATCCGTAATTATTGATACATGTTCAATTACCCGAAAGTTCCTAAATGCAATATAACATATACCGTACAGCAAAAAGGAAGTGACGCTTGATAAAGGTCCGCGTCACTCCATTCCTCACCAGACTTAACGTCTGAGAAAGTAAAGATAATAATAATAATAATAATCGCGTGTGGCGGATAGTGGAAACCCTCCCCCATATGGGTGGTACCGAGGAAATCAAATACTAGGGGTGAACCAAATACTAACACAATCCTGAACGGCTACTCAATCCGTTGAACGCAAAATCCAGACACGTCTG
Organism: Schistocerca nitens; assembly: GCF_023898315.1. NCBI lineage: Eukaryota > Metazoa > Arthropoda > Insecta > Orthoptera > Acrididae > Schistocerca > Schistocerca nitens. The sequence continues at coordinate 425,255,405 of NC_064617.1, read as the reverse complement.
AGTGAAAATCACCGTTACTCTGGTCACCGTGTTAGCTCAATGAGCTTGGCTGAAAATATTTGCTTTCAAAGGCTTCAACACCCTCTGGTCCTGTCCGGTCCTGGTATCACCCAAGCACAACCAATGAAACACAAGCAAACGTAAACTATGCAAGCAAAGTCAACTTTATCCCAGGTGGTACACAACCCGGCTGTCGACAGGCGGCAGTTGGATTTTCGGGTTCTGGGGAGTCCAGGTTAGCACGACAGAGAATATCGAAGATCTCTGGTAAATTTCCCTACAAGCAAAAAACATGCATTTAAAAGTAAACATCGATACCTTGATCCAAACACGAAAACTAAATAATCTCACAAAAGAAATGGACCGACAAAAAATTCTCATCCTTGCACTTCAAGAACCACGACTAACTGACAATGAAACCGTGCATTAGGGAAACCATTGCATCTTCAAGAGCAGAATACAACAAAAGGTAGCGAAAGGCGTACCAATCTTCGGCATTGCATTTCTCGAACACCGATTTATCAACTCTGTCAAAGAAATCACACCGATCGACAATCAAAAGGTTCCAATGGCTCTGAGCACTATGGAACTTAACAGTGGAGGTCATCAGTCTCCTAGAACTTAGAACTACTTATACCTAGCTAATCTAAGGACATCACACAAATTCATGCCCAAGGCTGGATTCGAACCTGCGACCGTAGCAGTCGCGCGGTTCCAGACTGAAGAGCCAAGAACCGCTCGGCCACCGCGGCTGGCCCGTCAACAAGCGACTTATGACTATGGTCATTCAGAGCCCCAGTAAAACATATACACTCATCAATGCACGTGTCCCCACCAACATCGACGGCCGGAGTGTTCGAGAGGTTCTAGGCGCTACAGTCTGGAACCGCGCGACCGCTACGGTCGCAGGTTCGCATCCTGCCTCGGGCATGGATGTGTGCGATGTCCTTAGGTTAGTTAGGTTTAACTAGTTCTAAGTTCTAGGGGACTGATGACCACAGCAGTTAAGTCCCATAGTGCTCAGAGCCATTTGAACCATTTGAACCCACCAACATCGAAAATAAGAAAAACACCGACAATGTTGAAAAATTCTGGAACACACTCGAAAATACCATGAGCAAAATTCACCAAGATGACGTGAAAATACCAATGGGAGACTTCAACTCTATTTGGGACAGAAAAAACGTGTAGAAAAATCATTGGTACAAATTCAACACACCGAAACGCTTAGACTAACGTCACACGTCTGACTGACATTTGCCAATTGAACCACAAAAGGATGTCTTCCCGCTTTAAGAAAAAACCAGTCCCCAGGTAACATGCTTAGTAACCAGGTGCAAGCTGCTTTTGTTCGCCTTTCGAGACTTGCTGAAAGCCAGATTTTTAATTCTTTTGTAGCACAGCTACAAGCAGGCAGATAAAAACTTAATAAGGGAATCGTAAGACAACGCTCGAGCAAAATTCTTCTTGCTACTTTCAGTAACTCTTAGTGTCAGAGTGAAAACCTTACGGTACTGCCAGATTCATAATGCCACTTTTGTTTTCTGCCGACATTTTGTTGTTGTTGTGAATACATAATTTTATCTATGAAAAGCCCCATTTTCATAACACTTACGAATGGTAAAGGAAATGAAATAAATACAGATCTTTTCTAAGTGTAAAGTCTGTAATATCCTACTAATTCGTGTTAAAATAAGCCCAATTGTCTCACAGAAACTTAATGCTTTATTAAGATAGACTGCCGTCGTGATGTTTCTGTATTAAGCTGACTTTAGTTTGTATTAGTACAGTGAATATTTTAATTGCATTTTCCATTAGTTTACTAAACGCAACAGTAATTATCAAAGAGAAATTAATTAGCAGCAGAATTTTCTTTCACGATATCTAAAACGATATGACAATGCTAAAGTTGTTTACAAATTCTACGCCTGTAGAAACCTACTTGTTCTAACGATGTCAATAAACAAGAGTAGTTTTAAAAGTATTTTCGTCTAGAAATGAATTGCCTTGACGGTTGATCGATCTAGAGTGGGAAAGGTAAAATTTTACAAATATATGACGAGAGGGACAAGTGCTTGAGAGAGGACTTCCCTATCAATACAAATGTGCCTGAGAGACGACTTTCCTATCAATCTCCTGGATAGTTTTGTTTCTCAAATCAACATAGTGCGTTATCATGCAGTAGCACAGGTGATGTAGTTTTGTTGCTCGATTTTCTTACACTGTGACCGAAAGGTGACTCAGTTGTTGGCAACAAATTCCAGCTGTGTTGCACACACCCTGGGGGCAGAATTCGTAGCCCAAAACACACTTTTGGATTTATCAGATGTAAAATAATATGTTCACGCAACTCTCTCCTCGAGTTTACGTCTTTTGGTGGGGCTCAGCCTTTCATTTCTTCTTAGGAAGTTAACGATAAAGGCATCATAACACGTCACCAGTAACAGTACTGCATAGGAATGCTCGATGAGTGACCTGATGACGTTCAATAATAGTTACTCTGTTGATTTTTGTTATTTCGAATTAGAGCATGCAGTACTCCTACACCAGACTTCTGAACATTGCCTGTTGAATGCAAATTCAAGTGGTTCATAATTATTTTAGTAAATTCACTCGATATTTTTATGTCCTTTAAATTACATTTGCTACATGATTCGCATTGAAGACGTAGGAAATGTATGTTATTTGGTCCGGGAAGCACGTTCCAACAGAAACTGATGCTTACATTGACATTTATGTTGCGAATTAGTCGTCTTATCCATCACATGGATAACGAGGATGCTCCGTTTTGCTACAGTTGTTTCATAGCTAACAAGGGAACCTTCCCATCGCACCCTCCTCAGATTTAGTTATAAGTTGACACAGTGGATAGGCCTTGAAAACTGAACACAGATCATTCGAAAAACAGGAAGAAGTTGTGTGGACCTATGAAAAAAATATTCAAACCAAACAAACTGAGTAGTCCGTGTGCATGATAAGCAACATCAAGGATAGCTTGAGCACGGGAGCGCAGTGGTCGCGTGGTTAGCGTGAGGAGCTGCAGAACGAGAGGTCGTTGGTTTAAGTCTTCCCTCGGGTTAGTTGTTTGATTTTTTTTATTTTCAGACAATCATCACCACACGTACTGTTATTCAACAAATGTAGGAAATAATCATACAAATGTTCGACAATCGTTCGATCCCTTAAGGAACTTTCCGATGCCTTACAGTTCGGAAAATATTCATTGACATTGTTATTGGAGTCACGAGCTATATTTGCTGGATTCATATTGCCCACGCAATGCATCGCACGTATTTAATGCACTCTCGTCCAAAGTAGCGAACAGTTAACTGCCAGCCAGGGAGCCTCATTAGCAGGAATACTCTCTCTTCCGTGCGCTATAGTCGACTGACGTCATGTCTTTCGATGTTTTTTAGGTGTAGCGTCATCATACTACGGCGCGGTTACCTCGCATCGGACAGACGGACGGACAGATAATAATTGTCTGAAAATAAAAATTAAACTTTTCACTCCTGGGAAAATTTGACGGAAGGACCTCTCGTTCCGCAGCTGCGTGCGCTAACCACGGGATCACGGCGCTCCTGAGCTCACCCTATCCTTGATGTTGCCTATCTTGCGCATGGACTACTCAGTTTGTATATTTTGCTTATTTTTTTCATACTTCCACACAACTTCTTCCTGTTTTCTCGATTGATCTGTGTTCAGTTTTTCAAGGCCTATCCCCTGTATCAACTTATAACTAAATCTGAGGGCGGTGCGATGGGGATGTTCCCTTGTTAGTGGTATTGTGTGTTGGTGGCGTTGCCAGTTTACATACTGTGCATGTAACTCACAATAAATGCGTTGGATTCCTCCTGTGATCAGTTTACTTGAAAAACGTTTGTTGTCATCGTAATTTGTGTAACTGTCTCTCCGACTTCCAATTTGACAATTTGTGGAAAAATTGTTTACCTTCTTAGTCCTAGTTTCAAACATTGTCTGATAGAAAATGTAGGCATGAAGGAGTCTGTAAAAGCAATTAATCGCTATTATAGCAAACTTTTGAATCCACTGGACACTTGAATTCTATATATTGATTCTGAGAGTTTTGTTATTTCTCTTGTTATTTACTGTCCCAAAGTCATCCGTGAGAATAAAATTAAAGGCAGTTGGATTAGGTTCCTGACCTATAAACTGTGATTTAATATTCTGCGCTGCTAAATAAATTTTGAAGGTTGTATTCTTTACGTAAAACAGAGTATCGATGTCAGTCCTAGGATTGACGATAAACTTCAGAAATACAATTACGGAAAAGTGACATATCGATTACGGCTACTCACCATCAACAATAGTTGTTACCCATTGTTTAGTATTTGCTATTTTACCGTCGTTACCCTTTAGAGGCCAACCTGATCTTTCCACAGTGCCATTTTTACTTGCTTCTTAATATGTCCTATAACTACAGATTTGTTGAAAATATGAACTGTTAAATACGCTATTCCACAAATTAAAAACTTCCAGTTATTCTTCATATCTTGAAACTTACTACCGTTGACTTTCACTGAAGGAAAGATACGTAATAATAAAATGAAATCAAAGATTAGAATGTCGAAGCATAGTGTGAATGGTTAAAATGAAATGAACTAAAAATCATCTTCTTGTCTAAAACACTTTACTCTTCCAGAGAACTTCGGTACCTCTCAAAATTTTTTCAGCTCTGATGTTTAGCCACATGTGGAAAAATAGCGGGTCTCATGATGCAGCACTGTTTAGCCGTCACAAAATAAAGCCTCAAAAATCAGTAAATAAAGCTATTCTTGTACAGTTGCTCCGAATCGCATATACCAACCGCCCTTTGCTGCGACAACTACTCAAAGTCTATTGGGTATTTGATTTTGTTCTGCTTTTTCGGGCCTCCTTACCTCTCCTTCTAGCCCAACCTTTGTTCTGCAATTACGTCTTCATCGGGGAGCTTCTCCTCAACATTTTTATTTTGTGCTGAACTGTTTTGTACCCTTCTTGCATACACACGTGTGTCACGTATTTTATAGAGACTGAATGAATATATAAGGTGAGTATTTCTTCTCTTATCAAATTAAATATTACATATCTTGCTGTGAATTAATTTGTTTGTCCCCATTCCACTTATTGCGTTTCCTTGAAATTATATAAAACATAAGTCTGTAAAAAAAAAATCGCGTATAGCCTCCTTTGGCTTCCACAACAGCTGGAAGTCTGTTGGGCATTGAGCCCACAACTCGAGCCACAGAACTAGGAGATTCAAGTAACTCATTCCAAGCTTCATGAATTTGCTGATTTGTCGTGCGTTGACAAATGGGTGGTTCTCACTGAAACGGCGTATCTGCTGATCCTGAGCTTGCGTTGTTTTGCGGCGACGGCCATGAGGCCTCCCATTCAAGTTACCACTCTCTTCCTTTCGTCTGATCCACCTGGCTACCGTCGACTTGTGAAGACCCATAGTTCTCGCTATGTCGGCATTTGAAGATCCCTCTGCATGGAGTATTATAGCGCCCTTGTCTGCCTCAGCCAGATGGGCCATTTAGCGTTGACTGAATGATTCGTCGCGGTTAATATTGGCTGCGGAAACAGCGCTGGCAGGAAACAGACTGCCTCCTCCAAGATGGCAGCCGCAACGCAGTGGCCAAGTATGTGTAACACGGAAATCGATGGCATAAAAGACAGATCGCAAGCCCGTGCCCGTGTCATTACATAGTGGAGCAACTTAGAATCTCTAATTTTTCTCAGAAGTGACTGGTCCACTCTTGTCATGTCTTATCCTGATAAATATTACATGAAATGAAATGTTTACGTTTTGCATATGCGGCAGGCCTGAGGCAAGAAACATTTCTGAAATATCTGAGGCAACCTGAAGAACACTTCGTGAATATTATCTGTAGAAGGTTGCCTTATAAGAAGGAAAACGTGTTTATCCCCGCTCGCCGTGTTTCCAGGTGGCGCAGTTTACTCGGAGGCATACATAATTCTCGCCGGGCGTAAGAAGCGACTCGACGAGCGAGGGGAACTCGCCAAATGTCATAGGCTGATTGTCCCGAAACTTTGCTCAGTGAAGGAGAGGACAAAATAAGCGAACATGTGTTTCGGCTTATCTGCAGACACTCGACCGTTTCCGAGAAAACGACGGTCAAAGTTATCAACGCGCTGTTGCTCTAGTGTAGATACCTTCTGCAGCCGAGAACGCAATTGAAGCGGTGGCTACCGTCGTTCCTTCTTAACACTGATTCCCGTGTTCGATACCATATTGGGTTTTTTAATTATTTTATTTTCCTGCCTCTCTATCAGAATTATCTACGAATGTTTTTTTCTAAGTTATGTTGAAATAATGTTGTCATTATTCGCCAATTAACTTTATGTGTAATTAATGAATTAAAAAGTAATAAACGAATGAGACAAGCTGATCTAACATCATCTGGGCTGCCTCATGTGTCGTTATAACCAAATATTTTATAAATGTTAATCTACATTCAGATCCGATGATGGCACCTTTAGTGTGTTGAAACCGGTTATCCAGTAAACAATATTTAAGCGATCTTGGCTTCTGAATTATTTCTACAACAGAGTGATCGCCCCACTACGCACTGTGTGTTCCCTTTTTAACTTATTTCTTTACACAGTAAATTAACTGACGAATAACGACAACAGTGTTTCAACATAAATTGGAATAAACATTCGTAGATAATTCAGAGAGTGAGGGGAAAAAAAAGGAAAAACCGGGTTTCGAACTCGCAGCGCAAAGTTCAGAAATCGCTATGGTAGCCGCAGAGCCACCGCTCCAGTTGAATGCTTACCCGCTAAGAGGTGTCTACACTATAGTAACAGCGCATTGAAAACTTTGACCGTCGTTTTCTCAGAAGCGGTAGAGTGTAAGCAGATAAGCCGAGACACGTGTTCGCTTATTTTGTCCCCGCTTTCACTGAGCGAAGTTTCAGCAAGATCGGGGTATTTCCTCGGGAACACAGGAAGAAACCATAGTAATAATGTAATTCAAGGCTCGCAAGAAAAGATTTAAGTGGTCCTTTTTCCCGCACACTGTTAATGAGTGGGACGGTAGAGAAATAACCCTAACCTTCTGCCAGGCACGTAAGTCCGGATTGCTAAGAAATCCTGTTGATGTAGTCATGTAGATGTAACGACGAAATTATGTTTTAATTACGACATGTGACTTTCATTTGATTTAAACATCGAAGTTGTTTGCTGTTTCAAAATGGTTCAAATGCCTCTGAGCACTATGGGACTCAACTGCTGTGGTCATAAGTCCCCTAGAACTTAGAACTACTTAAACCTAACTAACCTAAGGACATCACACACATCCATGCCCCAGGCAGGATTCGAACCAGCGACCGTAGCAGTCGCACGGTTCCGGACTGCGCGCCTAGAACCGCGAAACCACCGCGGCCGGCTCGTTTGTTGTTTATTTACTTTTTGTTCAATAGTTTCAGGCATATACAAACACCTAGGCGCGTTAAATTGATATTGAAATAAAGTGTCATGCGTGGACCAATAACAATAAATTCCCACCTACTTGTTATAGTACTGCAGTATCTGCCAGCGTCTTCAGAAGTGGATATCGCATACGAAGTTCCTAGGGTGTTTGTAATGGATATTGCAGACGACTTCGACAAAGTTTGAATGTAGCTTCGTAAAAGTTCCGTGAGCAAACGATCTGAGTTGCTGGCGAATACAGTTTATCCTCACTAGACAGTATATATTATCATTATACATGAGGTGAGTAGGGTTTCGCCGCGTTGCGGTGGCCGAGCGGTTCCAGGCGCTTCAGTGACGAACCGCACGGCTGCTTCAGTCGCAGGTTGGAATTCTACCTCGGGCATAGATGTCTGTGATGCCCTTAGGCTAGCTAGGTTTAAGTAGTTCTAGGTCTAGGGGCTGATGACCTAAGCAGTTAGGTCGCATAGTTCTTGAAGCCATTTTTTGACGTTTCGCGTAAATTTTCTTTACATAAACCGTCGTATCTTTTGATTGCGTTGACACAGAAGCTCACTTTTTTACACCAGCATGGGACCGGTTACAGCAAGAAGTGCGATACATTTCCGCTTATTATGTCCACCCGTTCTGGAGGTAAACGGGTTTTAAGGGTTGGGTAGACCGATAGACGGTCAAGAAAGTGAGACTAGTAGGGTTCCGTTTTTACCGGTTTAGGTGACGAAATCCTAACAACGAAAACACTGAAGATGAGGGCCGCATAAATAACACCCGCTACTCTTTATTCGAAATGTTCTAGTTGCTGTCGATACATAAGCATATTAGTCGTAGCTACGTTTTCGATCCAAATCACGTTTACAGGAATGCAAATAGAATGTATTTGCCTATACACGTGGTAATTCACATCCCAGTATTAATGCCACCGCGTTTTAGAAGTACGAACATTCTCATTGCTAGCTAGCTTAAGAAACACTTCTGCTAATGAACGTTTTCTGGCTGTGGCGAGTCTAGTGGAGAATTCGAAACAATGCAGAATACGTTTGGCAGCTATGTAGCCGTTTATTTCCTGGGGTGGTGCAGAATTATCCTACAAAATTTACTCTCTAATAACAGTAATTTGTTATTTCGATAAACATCCCGAATGATTGTCACATAAGCGGTGACATAAAGGAAGAAAATTCATGTTTTTGAGTCCAGAAAGCTCTATGCAACAGAAACTGCAGATTTTCATTTCGAAATTGCCTGCTTGTTCATGTCTGGGGTAATAATAGAGGGCTGTTTGCCTAGGTTGTCTGCTAGCATAGTGAAAGGAAGGTCTGGTTTGTTTTCGGTTCTAATCTCTATGGAGGCAGGTAGAATATCAGTAAAGCAATTTTAAGAAATTCTCGCGCACCCAATACGTTTTATCGCTACCTTTATTCTGTACTGGCGCCCTGTGCATGTCAATATGACACTCTTGTAGAATTTCATACATGTTACTGCCTACTTTTTCCGCTTCTGTCAATAATGGAATTGACTTAAGCGTGGCACTGAATGATTTTTAACTGAATTTCGTTATGAATCTTCACGCATTGCTAAATTTGCACACTTTCATGGTAGGTCAGCAACGGTAATCCAGTATGACTGGTCTGAACGTTGACACAGACCGTTTCGCGGCCGAATGCGGATAATATTTTGCTAATTCGTAACGATCTGGGGTTCTTTGTCTTACTGAAACAGTTAAGTCATCTCGATAAGTTGAAATTCATTTTTATTTGTCCAGTTCATACCAATTAGCGTTTGTTCTTTCAGTTCTGTCTTATATTTACGTGTTGTATTTAACACACTAATCAGCATTAATATAGTCTTACAAATTATGGAATACAGTCTAAAAAAGTTCAGATAGTTTGTCAATTTCACGCCTGCGCATAGTATGTTGGTAGCACTTCGTCGCCTTGCCTGTTATGCTGTGTAGCAGACTTTAAAGCCGTGCGGATCAGCATAACGAAAAGGCGAGGGGTCTCGCTCGTTTTGTCCACGACTGTACATATTTCGAATATTGAAACCAGTTAAATTCATCGCCTTATATTTTGCTGTTACGAACTGATGTTCTGTAACAACTAAAGAGCAAAACTGGATCATAGGTTTCATTGGGGACCTACTCATTTGCTACTTCCAAAATTGTGTAATGTATTAACGGAAGCAGTTACAACTAAGTATTGGAATTCAATTAAACAACTGTTTTCAAAAATGATATTCATTCAATTAATACTAGAGAATGAAGAATCGAGTTTTACACGTTCAACTGTAGCCCAAATGCATCAGGTTGAAAGGTGTATGTATATAACTATATTCAACTAACACTAGAGAATGAAGAACCGAGTTTTACACATTCAACTGTAGCCCAAATGCATCAGGTTGAAAGGTGTGTGTATAAAACTATATATCGGTAATTTTCTTGTTTTTGGATGTCTTAGGACATGCATGTAATATTTGTATGGTTCAGTTATGCGTACACAGCTTCGTCAGAGACGCTGCACTGTCCAGAGCCTATTTAGGTCATCTTTGCTCTGCGAAGATGCAATGTGTTAAGTGTTGATAGCGAGGGGAGGAGGTAGGGAGTTGTAGCGGGGTGGCGTGGCAGTGAACTTTTATAGGAAGAACGCAGAACAAGAACATGGTGCTCTTGGGAATTAGTTTATTGATCTGCTAGAAGATATAATTATTACAAAAGAAGTGTTATCATTATGCATTGAATGAGACAGATTTACTAAGATAGATACTATTTTGAAAAGATTGAGATTTAAGGTAACAAATGAACATATCTTACTTTATTGCGGCAGTATTTAGTTAGGCATTCTTGGTTCAACATAGACATCCTAATCAGGAATGTCTTGCTATTTTTATAAAATTATTTTAATGGATTTGAAAAGACGAAAAGACTTTATTTATTACTATGAGGACTTTTGTGTTAGAATAAATTTTCATGTTGAGTTACATTTTTGTATGGAATAGTGTCAAGAAAAATTTTTAGATGAATTTTTTAGAATACAGTTTCTTGTGAAGAATTTTTTCTCTGGAGAGTAACTCAGATTATCCTACATCATTATTGAGCTTCCATTACCTGATGAACAATTTTTTTATGTGAGATAAAATTGATGAGAACCCTGTTTGCATTACGTGTATTTAAGAGATCGGATTGCACTACCGAGATTCTGTGTAAGTAGTAGCAGCTCAGAAATTTATAGACATGCATTTTCTTCTTTTTCTACGAGAGTTGTTGACGGCGTTTTCCATTGCGACACAGGTTACAGGAGATACGAGTTTTCAGTTTCACGGGGTCAACTAAGAGTGTTGAGTTTAATTATTCTCATTAAAGTTTAGAATATCTTTTTTTTTTGCAAGAGGCAGTGTTAGTTCAGACAGAGCATATTTCATTTACATTCTCGCAATTAAATTTGGTTCCCATTCTCGCAGACAGATTTAGTTCTTAACTATAAACGTGAGGTTAGCTTATGCACATATTTCTTCTTTATGAATGGAAATTAAAATATAATCGTAATATTCATTTCTCCATAACTTCAGAAATATTACAGACTCACAAAATGTAAGACCAAGTTTGGAATCAGCACAAAAATTCCTTTATGATCATTTCACAGTCGTTTTGTATTTCGAAAAAATTACATTTATTTTATTTTGATAAGACGACAGAAGGAATTGTGAAAGGAATACTTGATGCAAATATGGTTGCTACCGCATTTGTATACCTTGCAGTTAATAGAATGTTCGAAGGAAAAACTCTTTGCGTGAAAACTGTACCACAGTTTGTTATGAACAGTAGCACAGTTAAGACTATATCTCCGCCTTCACACTATATTTTCATTCTGTGCAACGATGATTTCGTATATATTTTTTTTTTTGACGGTGCCATTATGGCTCATTATACGAGGGTTGCACAAGAAGCAATGCACTGCATTTTTTTCTTCAACAGTTCTTTATTGGAAATAATGGGAATTACACTTCCTATTTTTCCACTTAATCTCCATCCCGTTCTACGGTCTTCCTCCAGCGCGAAACAAGAGCGTGTATGCCCTCTCGGTACCAGTCCTTGTCCTGGTGGCAGAGCCAGTGCTTCACTGTGTGGATCTCCTTCTCATCGTCCTCAAAATGTCTTCCACGAATGGCACCCTTTAATGGCGAATGAGAACATCAGCTCGCTGTAATATGTCAGGTGTGGCATCCGTGGAGGTCTCCCCGACCGCTGCAAATCGTGGAGCTTCGCCGAACCGCCTTCTTATGACTTCACCCTCCGTGCCCATCAACTAAACTGTACTTCTGTTGACAGAAGATGCTCCATAGACTTTGCGCAAGCGTTTGTGAATATTCCCCACAATTTCTTTCACCGCAGTGAGAAATTCAATGACGGCACGTTGCTTGTAACGTACGTCAGCTACAGACGCTATTTTAAAACTGTCCTGCAGCTACGCTATTTGTCGGAAGTGACGGAAACCTGGCGTGCTCACTCAGGAGACTTCAAATAATACATACGTTACGTTTCGCATTCTTAGTATTGTTTTCGGCTTAGAAAAAATGTGGTGCATTACTTTCTAGGCAACCCTCGTATTAAAGACCCAAGTTTTCAGATATATCTGAATATATCTGATGTATCTATGCAGACTGAAGCCACGAATGAAAATTTTAGCGAAGGCCAGGATTCTAACCGGGGTTTCCTGCTCGCTAGGCTTATGTTCTAACACAGGGACTTTGCACGGACTACCCTAACACGCCTCTCTTCTCAATCCAAATTCCCATTCACGCCTAAGCCCACTTGGTATTTCACCTAATTCGAACAGCATTGTTGAGCCTCTCCAACTGTATTGGATAGCACCTCAGCGTCGAGCGAATAGATATTTGGATTGAGGAGAGAGGCGTGTTAGGGTAGTCCGCGTAGTTGTGCAAAGCCACTGTGCCAGGGTTATTTAGTGGTTAGCGCGTCTGGCTATATTTGGGGTCACAAACGATGGGGGTCGAGTTTAGGCTTATTATGCGCACCTAAATTACACATTCTCCGACAGCCAATGAGCATTCAGTAGTATTCTGAGCGCCTTGCTTTGAATGACGTAGCCAACTGAGCATTAAACTTGATCGTTGCGAGTTATCTAGTGAATTTTTACCCCATTTGTTGTTAGTTATCATGGATGATCGTTCTGGTAAGCGAAAAATTCTACACAAAGTGTCTGACATAATTTGCAGGATACACGCTCTTATCAAGTGCAAAATACGTGTATGCGCTTACCGCAACTGTTGCTTGGACCCGGCAACAATGCAATCCCCGTTCGTTTCTTGACTTGCGCGAACTGGCATCGTTCGTGGATCGGCCTATATTGACCAGGGGACCAGGGTTCGAGTTCTGGCCTTGGTCCAAATTTTGATTTGTTGCTTTACTCTGCATATATACATCATAGATATTTGAGACTTGAGAAGGTCGCTGGAACTGCGTAGTTTCATCAGATCTGAACATGGCCATCGATGACCGAAACCGGTAGTCGTGGATCAAACAATTTTGTGATCATAGACAGCAATAAAAGAAAAATGAAAACAGTGGTAGCCTTTAGGCAGCTTAGCTTGAAGTACATATTTATACTTCGTTTATGTGACGTTACATTCCTTAAATTGGCGAGGAAAACCATGTGTATAAACAGATTTTCATGAGATGCGCAGAGCAGTTCACTGTGAGGAGTTCATGTTGAGGAAGGTCGTTGTGAGCGACAGTTCCTGTATTTTTGTGATTGCCTTCCAAAAGAATGTTCGACACAGTGAATAAACATGGCCGATGGCTGCTGTTATTTTGAACGCTGATTGTGAACTACGTTAAGTATTCTCGTACTGAGGAGTGGTCGAAGACCTTTAAAAGAATAACTTTAATACCAAAACGAAACTCAATCATAGTGTCCTAGGACGAATATTCACACAATACATACAACAGAAACATATCGCTCGTGACGTTGTCTGTGATATGCCTACACGGTCGTGGTGGGCAGCGGCGTGAGGTCCGGGACGTTACTAGGCCGGTACTGCCTGCGTGTGACAGGTACCTGCTGCTGGTGAAGACCGGACGAAATAGGTCAGGTAGGCCGGCGTGGAGTGCTGAGACGAAACTGCTGGCACTGCCAACTTGTAGCGATGCGACTGAACTGCTGGTACTACCAACGTGAGATGCACGGCGTCACTGACTTCGCATGGTCCGGCGGTGGCCTAAATACGAGGTGCATTCAAGTTCTAAGGCCTCCGATTTTTTTTCTCTGGCCTGGAAAGAGATAAAAACATGCGCATTGTTTTAAAATGAGGCCGCGTTCATTGTCAATACATCCCAGAGATGGCAGCACCGTACAGCAGATGGAATTTTACCGCCAGCGGCGAGAATGAGAACTGTTTTAAATACTTAAAATGGCGACGTTTTCCTTACTTGAACAGCGTGCAATCATTCGTTTTCTGAATTTGCGTGGTGTGAAACCAATTGAAATTCATCGACAGTTGAAGGAGACATGTGGTGATGGAGTTATGGATGTGTCGAAAGTGCGTTCGTGGGTGCGACAGTTTAATGAAGGCAGAACATCGTGTGACAACAAACCGAAACAACCTCGGGCTCGCACAAGCCGGTCTGACGACATGATCGAGAAAGTGGAGAGAATTGTTTTGGGGGATCGCCGAATGACTGTTGAACAGATCGCCTCCAGAGTTGGCATTTCTGTGGGTTCTGTGCACACAATCCTGCATGACGAGACTGAAAATGCGAAAAGTGTCATCCAGGTTGGTGCCATGAATGCTGACGGACGACCACACAGCTGCCCGTGTGGCACGTTGCCAAGCAATGTTGACGCGCAACGACAGCACGAATGGGACTTTCTTTTCGTCGGTTGTGACAATGGATGAGACGTGGATGCCATTTTTCAATCCAGAAACAAAGCGCCAGTCAGCTCAATGGAAGCACACAGATTCACCGCCACCAAAAAAATTTCGGGTAGCTGCCAGTGCTGAAAAAATGATGGTGTCCATGTTCTGGGACAGCGAGGGCGTAATCCTTACCCATTGTGTTCCAAAGGGCATTACGGTAACAGGTGCATCCCACGAAAATGTTTTGAGGAACAAATTCCTTCCTGCACTGCAACAAAAACGTCCGGGAAGGGCTGCGCGTGTGCTGTTTCACCGAGACAACGCACCCGCACATCGAGCTAACGTTACGCAACAGTTTCTTCGTGATAACAACTTTGAAGTGATTCCTCGTGCTACCTACTCACCTGACCTGTCTCCTAGTGACTTTTGGCTTTTTCCAACAATGAAAGACACTCTCCGTGGCCGCACATTCACCAGCCGTGCTGCTATTGCCTCAGCGATTTTCCAGTGGTCAAAACAGACTCCTAAAGAAGCCTTCGCCGCTGCCATGGAATCATGGCGTCAGCGTTGTGAAAAATGTGTACGTCTGCAGGGCGATTACGTCGAGAAGTAACGCCAGTTTCATCGATTTCGGGTGAGTAGTTAATTAGAAAAAAAATCGGAGGCCTTAGAACTTGAATGCACCTCGTAATAGGGAGCAGATGCATATTCGCGTGGCGCTACGACGGCACGTAACCGAGCATAGCAAAGTAGTGCCATGCCGACTGCTACCTCTTCTGGTACAGGCACGCCACCTGTCAGCAGGCTTGGCCGCCTGAAGCTGTGAAGGCGACTTGTAGCTCCGCGGTAAACAGCCATGGCAATTTACCTTGCACGTAGAACTCCTTTAATGGACTGCAGCCAGAGTAATTCTTCATTGATTGTTGATGATATCAATAATATGGGATTTGTGGTGTAGTAGAACTGGGCCTCAGAACTTATTTGTTCTTAGACCTTGAGTTTAGAAAACGCCAGAGCAAATTTTTTGTTGAACCAGGACACACACACACACACACACACACACACACACACACACACATGTACCTACGTTCTATACTCTGCCTAGATCGATGTGTTGAGTTTTCATCGCTACGAGAAACAGGAAAGGAAAATGATGCAGGGGAAAAAAGCAGAATGGAAGAAATCTATGCCTAGGAAAGTAAAATACTTTAGAGACGGACGATTCAAGTATGAGAGACCTTCCTCTACTGTTTCCTCACATATGTGAGGCGGTAAGAAAAGCAGAGTAACAAAACTGACAGACAAGTGGTTTCTCAAGGTGCTTTAAGCAGCTAGCAAGAGCTACCAGTAGTGGTTAAGTTGCTACAAGTAGAAGTTGGGGTGAATAAATATCGTTAATGCGCTGGATCTGCACAAAGATAACGTGTTTCGATTACAATACTAACTCAACGGCAGCGAAATGAGCGTGAACGCGGTAACCATTACCACTTCGCTCGTGCTGCAGTGGAAATGGTCTCTTCCCCCAGTAGATAGCTCTGTTTCCTACCGGCTATCAAAGTGTCCAAAAATTTCACTTAAACTGAACGAAAAACAAAATAAGTAGTACATTCTGAGGAGTCGAAGATACATAGGAAATGTTAGTATTTTACAGTGCAGGTAGCTTCGTCTGCACTGGGTGTGGATTTCAAATGTGGAATACAGTTTTCTGTCTGAACTTCATGTAGATTTGTCCCTAGCTACAATGCAAACTTCCACCCTCTTGTGGTTGTGTAGGTGTTGTACTATATCTCTAGAGTCATCACTTCAAGCCGGTTCTTGAAGCTTTCTAAGTAGGCTTTCTCGGGTCAGGTTTCGTCTATCTTCTAGAGTCTGCCAGTTCAGTTTCTTCAGCATCCCTGTGATACTCTCCCATGTGTCAAATAAACATGTGGCAATTCGTGCTGTCATCTCTAGGTGTTCAATATCCACTGTTAGTTCTATCTGGTACGGCTGTCACATCCTTCAGCAATATTCCAGGATGGGCCGCACGAGTGGTTTGTAAGCAGTCTCCGTTGTAAACTGACTGAATTTTCCTAATATTAAGCCAATGAAACGAAGTCTGCCACCTGCTTTACCTATGACTAAGACTGTGTGATCCCTACAAAGCGTTACACGCAGATATTAGTATGAGAAGACCAACTGCATAAGTGATCCATTGATATTATATTTATAGGATACTACTTTTTTTTTCATTTTGCTAATTGCGCAGTTTTTTGTTTCTGTACGTTTAAAGGAAGCTTTCAGTGTCTGAACCATTTCTAAATCTTAGCAGGATCCGACTGAATATTTGTGTACATTACAAATAATTGAGCCGGCCGCGGTGGTCTAGCGGTTCTGGCGCTGCAGTCCGGAACCGCGGGACTGCTACGGCCGCAGGTTCGAATCCTGCCTCGGGCATGGGTGTGTGTGATGTCCTTAGGTTAGTTAGGTTTAAGTAGTTCTAAGTTCTAGGGGACTTATGACCTACGATGTTGAGTCCCATAGTGCTCAGAGCCATTTGAACTATTTGAACAAATAATTGCATCATTCGCGAAAGTCTGATTTTGCTACTAATATTGTGTGCAGTGTCATAAATGAAGATGATCACCAATGGCCCCACACACTTGCCTGGAGGAAACCTGAAGTAACTTCTGCATCTATCGATGACTGTCCTCCCTGTCAAGAAACCCTCACTCCATTTAAAAATTTCACTTGCGACCCAATACAGTCGCACTTTCGATAATAAGCCTAGGTGTGATACTTAGTCAAATATTTTGCAAAAGTCAGGAAATACTATATCTATCTGTCTGCCTTGATTCATGGCTTTCGAGATGTCATTTGAGAAATGTTCAAGTTTAATTTTACATGATCGCTGTTTTCGGAATCAGTTCTGGTTGGCATGTAGGAAGTCATTCTGCTCGAAATACCTCGTTACGATTTAGCGGTTAACAATGTATACTATACTCACAATCCTGCTGCTTTGGTTTAAAACTTCAGCTGCTTCCAATGACACTTCCTGTGTAGGGAATATGATAGGCCTTCTCAGTGACACTCTAATTAGTTGTTACGCAAGCGACGGACGTTTACTGATTTCACGGGAAGGAATAGAACTGCGACTACATCCCAGCTACCGCCTGCCCTTGATACAGGCTACAGCCTCCGTAAGAATGCTACAATCGAGTACCGTCCGCGAAAGGCTTCGCATAGGTGCTGTGTATGCGAGGCGGCCAGCCATGTACTTGACTGCGCGCAGCCACACCGTAAGGAATAGCCAAGCGCACGCCAGCTGACAGGTAGCCCTTGTGACGTCACCTACTGTGTTGCGCGCCACTTCAGTAAGCGTCGAATCTCCACGCGAGGATCATCGATAGCATTTGAGCTTGGGTTGGGTTAAACGTGTTACTAGATCTGTGCGGTTTCATGTGAGGGAGTGGCCCACAAACCGACTCAGGTACGTGCAATCTGTTATTTTCAAGGGAATGATGACCATGCTGTCTCGTCCCATACAAAAGCAATCATCCTTATCATCATCCAATATTTTGGCGTTGTAACAGCAGACTTAGTTTAATTATGTACTGTAAGTGGTAAGGGCTTCCGAAGGACCATTCATACTCTTTTGTAATGATATGAAATGAATTAATCGCATTACCTCAATTATAGGTAAAGCAGATAGAAGACTTCGGTTCATTGGCATGAGGCCTGGGTAGTGCAGTCAATCTACAAAAGAGATTGCCTACAAGACATTTGTGCAGCCCATCTTAGAATACTGCTCAGTTTGAAAATACGACTAACAAGGAATATGGAACGTCTGCGAAGATAGGCAGCAGGAATAGTTACAGGTGTGTTTGATTCACTGGAGAGTGTCATAGAGATGCGACAGTATATCAAGCTGGAGACGCTTGAAGATAGACGCAAACTAATACCTTGATAGCCTGCGCAAAGTTTGTGTCTGGCACGCTTCAGTTACAACTTTGCCTTCATAGCGACCATGTCGGCGCCCAACGATGTGGAACTCGTATGTACTGCGAGTGAGTTCCTTGCCTTGCAAAACAAGAGCAGAAATTATGCAGAACGGGTGAAACAAGTCTGAGAAGGTTCCAGCGAACATTTCAGCCCACCGAGGGCTCATTCATGACAGTACAGGTTCGTAAACCACAGCAGCAACTAATTACAAATTAAACGCGCGAACTGCGTAATTTATTGTACACAAGTACTGTTTTCTAGTTATTTATCTACTGTAGCTACTGCTGCAAATGAAATAAAATGATTATTTACTGATTGCTGATCAAAAGTTTATGTGGTCATATGCTTGTACTGTGACAATTGTTGCACGAGGAAAACTATAAATATGTGTGCTCACTAGACAGCTGATATGATCTTATTTGCTAATTCTGAAAGCTGCTACAAGTAAAATAAAAATTTCTGCCCACTGTCATGACACAACGATATTCAGATAGGAACGAAGGAAGATTATAGTTTAACGAACCGTCGACATCTAGGTCATTAGAGACGGAGCTCACGCTAGGAAACCCGAATTTGAAACGTCGTCTTCCCGCGTGCAGATCCAGTCTGCTAGTCCGTGATGTTCAATTTGCTCTGTTATTGTCGACAACAAAGTATTAGGCGTTTTCTAAACAATCAGGAATTTCATTTCTCAAAATAATGCATTCTGCTTTACTATACCTTCTCCAGCCCACTTCCTGATCTTTTGTCACTTACTTTTTTCCTACTCATGGGAAAACTTGTTCGAAGTGAATTGAAATTCTTCGGTCTCGGTGGGAACTGTCCCGCATGTGAGAATCCTTGAGATTATACAGAGTGGTTATAATTAAAACTTTCGCAACTTCAGAGGGCCACCATGAAAAATGAGTGATCGTGTAATAATAAAACTTTGTGGAAAGATGGAAGGACGTTCGGAAGAGAAATAACAAATAAACCATTCAAAGAAACACATTTTGACTTCCACAGGAGAGGGTAACATTTGTTAATTGCTTAGTTGTTAATTGTTTACGTTCCATGTTACTAACATTGCTCAATGTGACGACCATCTGCGTCCACGACAGCCTGTAACCACACTAGAAATACCAATTCACATTTCTTCGCAGCGCTTCTCGAACGGCGGACCATGGAACGTTCAAATGGTTCAAATGGCTCTGAGCACTATGGGACTTAACATCTGAGGTCATCAGTCCCCTAGACTTATAACTACTTAAACCTAACTAACCTAAGGACATCACATACATCCATGCCCGAGGCAAGATTCGAAGCTGCGACCTTAGCAGCAGCGCGGTTCCGGACCGAAGCGTCTAGAACCGCTCATCCACAGCGGCCGGCCATGGAATGTTCAGTCCTCGTGACACAGCTCCTCAATTCTTTGAAGATTGCACATTGCTTCCAGAATTTTCAACCGTGGCAAAATTTCTTCATCAAAAACATCTTCACAATTTGTGGCGTAATTGGCCGTCGGTCCCTTCCAGCAGCATTTCCTAAATCGCCAGTTAATTTGAACTTCAGAATCATATTCTTCAACCAAATGTGGAAAGAGGACCTAAGTGAAGCTCACAGAGGCATTTACGCAGTCATTCTTCACATTCTCTACACGCGAATGCAACGGGAAGAAACCCTAATACGTGGTACAATTGGAGGTACCCGTGGCTTTTGGCGTTCCGTGCCTCAATCGGTAGAAAAGGAAACCTTTTTGTGCAGGATAGCTTTGTTGTCCGTCTGTCCGTTTGCGAGGTGCCGGGGCTAGCAGTGTATTTATCACTAAATTCTACTAGAATCCACATATGTAAATCATGCTCTAAGCCCCCCCTATTCTAACTCCAACTTTTGCTGTTGCACAAGGATAAAAAAAATACGCGAACTGACTCTAATCAACCCTGCCAGTGGAGTAGAAGAGAGTTTGGCACCTGCAATAATTTAATTTGATAAATAAGTTAAATAAACAAAGGTTTCATTAGCATAGTGAGGAATGATAGGGTTGCTCTATCGATTAACAGAATGAAAGTTCTGTCCAAAATAACAATATGATTTATTAAGACTAAACACAGAATAGTAAAAGAAACACAGGAAATATAATACATCAAATTGGCTCAAATTTGGAGATTCATACAAACACTATAAAGGTGAAGTTGTCCCTAAACTAGATCGTGAGGATTAAGACGAGGTGGTATGTGGAGCCAATTCCTTGTCACTCAAATCTCAAGAGAGTCACACAGCTAATCCAACAGTAATTGCTGCTACTCAAGACAGAGCAAAGTTAGAAAAAGACGAACAGGCGCGCTCTGCTGAGCTCTGATTATCACCTAGGAAAATTCCTATCTGCCGGTGCTGCGGACATACATTACCAAAACTGTCTTCTTGACTGCCAGAACACGATCTGGCGTACCGCAGGCGAGGGCTGGTTGCTTCGACGTCCTCGACCGAAAGGCGAGAGCCGACTACCCCTGAGCACCCGTACAGGCCGAACACACAACATTCCCGCCCCCACGACAGTGGCCGTGGTTACGTACCAATCAGCAACCCGAAAACCGGCGGAAATTCCACTCCATTGCCGGAGCACTACCATTCCACCAATGGAGATTCTTGGCGCCAATTTCTGTGCTGATTTTGCTACGTCACGGCGCTATGCCCTGAGCAAACCAATCACCGTTACTATTTTGCAGAAAGTGCGGGAATTTTCCCGTCACAACTGCCTGGGTACACAAGTCATTCCCACGCCTCGCTGGTAGCCCGCCAGAAAGTGTTTTCGCTAAGTTTCTCCAAAGTAACGGAACCTCTAGCCCAGCCGCTACTTCACACCCCAGCGGGCGTGTCTCTTGACAATGTCGGCGTCTGCAAAGCATTCACTCGACTGCCTCACACACGTCGGCTTAACCCGCCTGTCACCGGACCACCCGGGTGACGAGAGACGCTGCGTGGGAAGTCCGCGTGTGAAGAAATAGCGACTTCCCACCACATGCACTTAGAGAGGAGAATCGTAAGATAGAAATATGAGAGGGGGCTCATGCCACCTCTCATTGCCCCTACGCCATTTTAGATTGTAATTGGTGAGCGGTTGGCTCACTTAGGAGCAAGGTAGTGAGTCAATCGCCCAAGAACAATCTTAAAAACTGACTCCACATGCCGCACTCTATAAAAAAAAATCACTGCAACTGAAAAATGCAGCTCATAGAGGGAGGATTATTTATGATGTAGCCAACTTCACCTTCTTAATATGGAACACTAACACTCACATCACACATCCATACCCAGGGAGCCCCTTCCCAAACACCGATTCACGCAGACATTCACGCTCTAAATATGGCCCGGGCATCTGAGCCAAATATGGAGCAGTTTATTCTTTACAATCAGAGTTGGAGTGCTCCGCAATTAAATGCCCAAGATGTTACAACAATTTGTGTCATTGAACTAACCTGAACTCACTCACACATGATACTATTTAAGTTAACAATCTCTTTGTGAGCTTTCAGAATCTAATTACAACCTCCGATTCATTCTGTCTCCCTGCAGCAAGAATAACCTTTACAAAATGTTCCCTGAACTGATGGTCCATTCACAATGACAGTGGTGGTATCTGCTTCAGTTTATGGGGACTTCAGGCACACTGTTTGCATACACACAACAATAAACACAAAATACAAAAAAAGCATGATGTGGAGAACAATACAGTAATCTGTAATAAGAATTACAGTGTAAAACACGAACGCATACAAGGTATAACATACATTACAAAAACAACATAACAGAAAGAAATTTAAGAAAAAAAACAAGGTTCATGGGGCATCAAATTGTGCATGCACATTGCACAAAGTTCACGACTGTGCTGAGAATGAGGCACTAAATCACATTGTTAGAAATATCCGTGGCACTTCACTAATTCCACAGTACTGACATCACATAAGGCTAAACGTCGGGTGTTGTTGCTACGTTGTGGCAACAGCAATAGGGAGTTCTGGAGTGTCTGCAGTACGCTGTTGAGATTGTAGTCAGACCCACGCATATGATCACGGCAGTACGGTAGGAAGACACAGTGATAGGCTCTCCTCACGTCGATTAATTGTCTCTGAGGTCTACTCGTTGGGATACATCACTAGTCTAGGTCTCTTCTCTCGCTGGACAGAACTTTACGTTTCCCAATATTACAGTTCGACGAGGGATGATGGCACGTGGAGTGACTCCACAAGTGTGTGATGTCATCCATACAGGATCGAACTAGGAGCGACTATTGTTAAAACTGCTCTCTAATAGAGAGGAGAAGTAAGAAATGAGACCATACATTTGTTAGTGTGGCACGATACTGCTTTGTGTATGCAGATCGGCCAATGCTAGTGAGTTGTAAAAACCCAAACAGGTGAGTATAGAGCGTCCCTTTCTGTCCTGAGGCACATGAGGCGCAGGTTCTGACACGATATGTGATCTTCTTCCTGTACTCACGACAAGGTGGTCTGCCGCAGGGAATCCCTCCAAACGGCTGCCGCGTCCGGAGAGCTAGCAGGCTGTCGTGTGTGGGTCGCGTGTCAGTGTCAACGGCCAGCCCCACTTTCGCTTGTGGCCCGGCGAGGGCTGTCTGCCGCCTAATCCCTCAGGTACAAGGCCCCGTGCTGTCAGCTTGTAGGACCGGATGCTCTCCCGCCCTTCACATCAGGTAGCGCGCTGACGCTTTCTTCTTGCAGGTAGCCGATGACCTCCGGCTGGCCCCTGCATTGCCACGATCCCCGTCATCTGCACAATTCTTACAAAAATCTTATGCCTAACTTTTCCCCATGACCTTCTATGTTATAATAAATTTACATCACGGTACATTGATGGTCTGTCATTTCAGACACTCTAATTTTAATTTTATAGTTATTTATCTGTAGCTATCATAACAAAAATCATGGAAATAATTTATCTTGATATTTGTGTAGAGACCGATCTCACTATTGTGCATGGTGTGTGACGCTATATTGGATGAAGAACTAAATGTGCGGGCCCGCACTAATGTTACTATTAATTATATAGATCGACAGTAGACATGCTCAAGAATTAACTACCATTAGCCAACGATCTACATTCTATGTCCTTTAATTCAATTATGTTGTTATGCAGGTCTAAGTTTTACTGTGCTATAAGGAACATGCAACTATGCTACTTTCGCTCGCCCGTCGTCCCTCCATCTCGGGTCTGTGGTTTGGTGACCTGAAAAATAGCATCTCAACAGGCGCGCCCCAAACACAACACTTGTGGTAGAAAACCCCCACAATATTAATCTAGTTATTGTAAAAATCCTAAAGTTTAATTTATCCTAGAATATGGTACTCTATTATTATTATTATTACCCTTTTTTTTTATACAATACTCTTACATAATTCCTGTTACGTTGAGATGTCTCGCTGCTCGCCGCTATTGACGACAGTGATGTGCGCGCCGTACGACATGGCCTCCGAGTTCTCATTACGCCTCACTGAAACTCCAGAGACTGGGTTAGCCATGGCTATACAAGACAATAAATTTATAGTTGCAACTTCCTTCTCTATGTGATGCGGTTTTCGCGATCAAAGCACACCTTTCCAGAAGCAATGTAATATGACCGAGCCAGGGGTGGTTCCTGTTGAGGATTCAGTCGCCCAACACACGCCAGCTACACAGTATGTCACGAATATCCAAGTATAAGTCCCTGGTTATTCATCTGTGACAGTCACGAGCAGCACGCTAAATCCCCAACCAGCACATTGGCATGGTAGGCTTTATGCTCGCATTTCTCTCGTCTAGGGCACCATTGGAGTCAAACGCTCACAGGATCTCCCCGACTTGCAAGACAACGATGCTGGCGCAGCTCTGCAAAAAAAACTATACTGCCCATATTCATCCTCGAAATCACGCAATATACCACAATCTTGCAGTGCACTGACGCGTGCCTGCAAGCATTGGTATGAACGACTCACGAACTGGTTGTGGCCGCTATGGAGCGTATCACGACTTCTCAGAACGCTTCTAAGAGCACGTTCTTGTATGCGCCCGTTTGTGCGACATCTCGTCACTCATCATTATCCCTCAACATAGACACCAGATAGGAAGGGACAAAAACATTGCTCATGAAAAGGTAGTGTCTCCTACTCCATCGACATTGGAGATCGCGAACATAAACAAAAAGAGGATAGCAGCAGTAAATTCTTATGCAAGACAACGCAGCGTGTTAATACTTTAGCAATCTTAATCTATTAATGTAACGATTATTGTTCCCCGAAGAAAGGTTCATACATTTGCCTATTCTAATATGTACACCACTTAAACTACTATTATTCCACGAACTTCTTTGTGTGAGAGAAGTGGTGGAGTCCTATGGACTAGCGTCAATCCCTTCTTAGACTCCCCCTCCTCTGACGTGCATTAGGATTTGGAGGTCTAATTTCTATCTCCCGGTTCTCCTGTTGTCCTTGATTTCGCTCTCTCCAATTACGGTCGCTTTGCCGTTCGTCATTCCTCCTGTCCCAGATTGCTTGTCTAGATTGACCCTGTTCTCTGACGTTTTGGTTTCCGTGTCTCTGGTTTCCATAACCTTGAATAGCGTAACCTTGATTTCCGTAACCCTGGTTTCCTAACTGACCAGTCCGATTATGCGATCTGTTGTCGTCTTCCCTTGCTGGCCCGTGGTATTTGTTATTTTGCGCCTTCTTCCTGTCCTTTGCGTCTTGTTTATCGAAGACTACTTCGAGTTCGCGCAGTAGACTCTTGAATGCATCTATGTCAGATCCACACTTCCCGACAAGTGTCTGTTGATACCTAACTGGCAATTTGGAAAAGCAAAATTTAATGATTTCTCCGTTGCTATATGGACTATCTAAAAACTGATTCTTCTTGAGTAAATCATCAAAAAATTTGGTTGCGCTTCTATGCCCGGACACTTCCAGTTCAGGACAAAATATTATTTCCTCTTTAATCCTGTCTTGCGTTTCCTTTGACCAGTAGGTACGCAGGAATGCACCAACAAATTCCTGATAGGTCCGACACGTCGCTGCCACACCCCGCATCTTTTCCGCGGCTTGGCCTTCGATGTGTCCACACATGAATTCTAATTTTGCGTGGGTTGGCCATGATGACGGTAATGAATTAGTAAACTGCGTCACCCAGCTCTTCGGATGCATCGACCCTCCATTATCTCTGAACTTTTGGAATTTTAGTATCGACAGGAAGTGATTGTGATCAAAATCCTGTCCGATCCTCGCACTGGTGTTGTCACTCGTTTCCGATACTTGCACGTCTGTTGAGTGTCCTGATCTATCTTGCTGATAACTGTGATGTGCTACCTCTGTATCACAGTGGAAGTGGCACTCCGAATTCCCTCTCCTAAGTGGACTACCATTATTTGAACTATTACTAGGTGTTTCTGCGTGTGCATTGTTAGTTCCGCACTCTGTCACTGGGCTGGAGCACGGCGGGCTTTTCCTCGGAGACACAATTCTGTGTACTCCATCATTGGTATCCGAACGCGCAGTGCTCGTGTGCCCGTTTCGCTCTAGTTTTGCTATCCGACTCTCTACTTCTTTCATTTGTTTCGTGATGTTCGTAACCGCAATATTACCTTGGGTTTTTAAGAACGCTAGGGATTTTGAGTGGGCTTGTGTCGCACGTCGCAAGCGACCTGCGAGTTGAGAAGTTACTTTTGCAACTTTCATTGCCCCCATTGCTGCCGTTTTGGCTAGGCCTGCTACTTTTTGTGCTACCAGTGACATCTGTTTAGCTTCTCCACATTCTTTCTTTATTGTTAGTAATTCCCCACGAATTTTCCCTATATGCGAAATTATTGCCTGAGTGTCCTTCTTACGCTGTTCGTCAGCTTCTTCCTTCTCCTTCTTACGTTGTTCGTCAGCTTCTTCTTTCTCCTTCTTACGTTGTTCGTCAGCTTCTTCTTTCATTGATCGTAGGAAGCTCAGTATTGGGTTAATGTCATCATCTTGATCCTCGTCACACATGGGTGATGTAACTCTGGACACCTGGGCGCTAGAGCTCTGACGTGGCCGAGCTGGCCCCTGTCTGCTCTCGTTCGTTTGATTATAAACCTCTACTACCGTCTCGACCTGTGTGCCTGTCTCTGTTTCATCCTCTACCTCACTCTCATAATCACGGCGGCGACGTTGCTCTAAGATCGCGTCCAAATCACTTTCCTCATCAATGACCCTGGCGTCCTGTCCTGCTAAAAATGTGCCCATCTCATCTCCGAACCTATTCCCGTCAATAAACTGCCCCTTATCCATTATTCTATCCTCTTTTGTTTTAGCTTCGATCGATAATAGTCGTGCCTTACTTCTCGTTATCATTCATGAAAAACAAATTTATCTAGACTGCACAATTAAATTAATCTACTCCATATATTTTTACACATAGACATAAAATTTCAACAACGCTGTTCCAACGCTGTAATCACAAACACAATTTGATGTGGTACAGAAACCGCACACAAATCCGACAAAGTGCGATGTGGTACGGACACCACATCAACGAAACACAAAAAAAACAATGAACAAAAAATATATACACTGAAAACAAAAACTGTAATCATGCGCCGCTACTTAAAACTAAACGCGGAACTACCAGAAAAAAACTTGGGTATTAATCAATAAAAAAAATTAGAGAAAAAAAATTTGAATGTTCGTACTAAGAATACTGTTTGTTAATCAGTGATTCTCAGGAAAGATCCGAGGCTAAGGGTCGCCATATTATGCGAGGTGCCGGGGCTAGCAGTGTATTTATCACTAAATTCTACTAGAATCCACATATGTAAATCATGCTCTAAGCCCCCCCCTATTCTAACTCCAACTTTTGCTGTTGCACAAGGATAAAAAAAATACGCGAACTGACTCTAATCAACCCTGCCAGTGGAGTAGAAGAGAGTTTGGCACCTGCAATAATTTAATTTGATAAATAAGTTAAATAAACAAAGGTTTCATTAGCATAGTGAGGAATGATAGGGTTGCTCTATCGATTAACAGAATGAAAGTTCTGTCCAAAATAACAATATGATTTATTAAGACTAAACACAGAATAGTAAAAGAAACACAGGAAATATAATACATCAAATTGGCTCAAATTTGGAGATTCATACAAACACTATAAAGGTGAAGTTGTCCCTAAACTAGATCGTGAGGATTAAGACGAGGTGGTATGTGGAGCCAATTCCTTGTCACTCAAATCTCAAGAGAGTCACACAGCTAATCCAACAGTAATTGCTGCTACTCAAGACAGAGCAAAGTTAGAAAAAGACGAACAGGCGCGCTCTGCTGAGCTCTGATTATCACCTAGGAAAATTCCTATCTGCCGGTGCTGCGGACATACATTACCAAAACTGTCTTCTTGACTGCCAGAACACGATCTGGCGTACCGCAGGCGAGGGCTGGTTGCTTCGACGTCCTCGACCGAAAGGCGAGAGCCGACTACCCCTGAGCACCCGTACAGGCCGAACACACAACATTCCCGCCCCCACGACAGTGGCCGTGGTTACGTACCAATCAGCAACCCGAAAACCGGCGGAAATTCCACTCCATTGCCGGAGCACTACCATTCCACCAATGGAGGTTCTTGGCGCCAATTTCTGTGCTGATTTTGCTACGTCACGGCGCTATGCCCTGAGCAAACCAATCACCGTTACTATTTTGCAGAAAGTGCGGGAATTTTCCCGTCACAACTGCCTGGGTACACAAGTCATTCCCACGCCTCGCTGGTAGCCCGCCAGAAAGTGTTTTCGCTAAGTTTCTCCGAAGTAACGGAACCTCTAGCCCAGCCGCTACTTCACACCCCAGCAGGCGTGTCTCTTGACAATGTCGGCGTCTGCAAAGCATTCACTCGACTGCCTCACACACGTCGGCTTAACCCGCCTGTCACCGGACCACCCGGGTGACGAGAGACGCTGCGTGGGAAGTCCGCGTGTGAAGAAATAGCGACTTCCCACCGCATGCACTTAGAGAGGAGAATCGTAAGATAGAAATATGAGAGGGGGCTCATGCCACCTCTCATTGCCCCTACGCCATTTTAGATTGTAATTGGTGAGCGGTTGGCTCACTTAGGAGCAAGGTAGTGAGTCAATCGCCCAAGAACAATCTTAAAAACTGACTCCACATGCCGCACTCTATAAAAAAAAATCACTGCAACTGAAAAATGCAGCTCATAGAGGGAGGATTATTTATGATGTAGCCAACTTCACCTTCTTAATATGGAACACTAACACTCACATCACACATCCATACCCAGGGAGCCCCTTCCCAAACACCGATTCACGCAGACATTCACGCTCTAAATATGGCCCGGGCATCTGAGCCAAATATGGAGCAGTTTATTCTTTACAATCAGAGTTGGAGTGCTCCGCAATTAAATGCCCAAGATGTTACAACAATTTGTGTCATTGAACTAACCTGAACTCACTCACACATGATACTATTTAAGTTAACAATCTCTTTGTGAGCTTTCAGAATCTAATTACAACCTCCGATTCATTCTGTCTCCCTGCAGCAAGAATAACCTTTACAAAATGTTCCCTGAACTGATGGTCCATTCACAATGACAGTGGTGGTATCTGCTTCAGTTTATGGGGACTTCAGGCACACTGTTTGCATACACACAACAATAAACACAAAATACAAAAAAAGCATGATGTGGAGAACAATACAGTAATCTGTAATAAGAATTACAGTGTAAAACACGAACGCATACAAGGTATAACATACATTACAAAAACAACATAACAGAAAGAAATTTAAGAAAAAAAACAAGGTTCATGGGGCATCAAATTGTGCATGCACATTGCACAAAGTTCACGACTGTGCTGAGAATGAGGCACTAAATCACATTGTTAGAAATATCCGTGGCACTTCACTAATTCCACAGTACTGACATCACATAAGGTTAAACGTCGGGTGTTGTTGCTACGTTGTGGCAACAGCAATAGGGAGTTCTGGAGTGTCTGCAGTACGCTGTTGAGATTGTAGTCAGACCCACGCATATGATCACGGCAGTACGGTAGGAAGACACAGTGATAGGCTCTCCTCACGTCGATTAATTGTCTCTGAGGTCTACTCGTTGGGATACATCACTAGTCTAGGTCTCTTCTCTCGCTGGACAGAACTTTACGTTTCCCAATATTACAGTTCGACGAGGGATGATGGCACGTGGAGTGACTCCACAAGTGTGTGATGTCATCCATACAGGATCGAACTAGGAGCGACTATTGTTAAAACTGCTCTCTAATAGAGAGGAGAAGTAAGAAATGAGACCATACATTTGTTAGTGTGGCACGATACTGCTTTGTGTATGCAGATCGGCCAATGCTAGTGAGTTGTAAAAACCCAAACAGGTGAGTATAGAGCGTCCCTTTCTGTCCTGAGGCACATGAGGCGCAGGTTCTGACACGATATGTGATCTTCTTCCTGTACTCACGACAAGGTGGTCTGCCGCAGGGAATCCCTCCAAACGGCTGCCGCGTCCGGAGAGCTAGCAGGCTGTCGCGTGTGGGTCGCGTGTCAGTGTCAACGGCCAGCCCCACTTTCGCTTGTGGCCCGGCGAGGGCTGTCTGCCGCCTAATCCCTCAGGTACAAGGCCCCGTGCTGTCAGCTTGTAGGACCGGATGCTCTCCCGCCCTTCACATCAGGTAGCGCGCTGACGCTTTCTTCTTGCAGGTAGCCGATGACCTCCGGCTGGCCCCTGCATTGCCACGATCCCCGTCATCTGCACAATTCTTACAAAAATCTTATGCCTAACTTTTCCCCATGACCTTCTATGTTATAATAAATTTACATCACGGTACATTGATGGTCTGTCATTTCAGACACTCTAATTTTAATTTTATAGTTATTTATCTGTAGCTATCATAACAAAAATCATGGAAATAATTTATCTTGATATTTGTGTAGAGACCGATCTCACTATTGTGCATGGTGTGTGACGCTATATTGGATGAAGAACTAAATGTGCGGGCCCGCACTAATGTTACTATTAATTATATAGATCGACAGTAGACATGCTCAAGAATTAACTACCATTAGCCAACGATCTACATTCTATGTCCTTTAATTCAATTATGTTGTTATGCAGGTCTAAGTTTTACTGTGCTATAAGGAACATGCAACTATGCTACTTTCGCTCGCCCGTCGTCCCTCCATCTCGGGTCTGTGGTTTGGTGACCTGAAAAATAGCATCTCAACAGGCGCGCCCCAAACACAACACTTGTGGTAGAAAACCCCCACAATATTAATCTAGTTATTGTAAAAATCCTAAAGTTTAATTTATCCTAGAATATGGTACTCTATTATTATTATTATTACCCTTTTTTTTTTATACAATACTCTTACATAATTCCTGTTACGTTGAGATGTCTCGCTGCTCGCCGCTATTGACGACAGTGATGTGCGCGCCGTACGACATGGCCTCCGAGTTCTCATTACGCCTCACTGAAACTCCAGAGACTGGGTTAGCCATGGCTATACAAGACAATAAATTTATAGTTGCAACTTCCTTCTCTATGTGATGCGGTTTTCGCGATCAAAGCACACCTTTCCAGAAGCAATGTAATATGACCGAGCCAGGGGTGGTTCCTGTTGAGGATTCAGTCGCCCAACACACGCCAGCTACACAGTATGTCACGAATATCCAAGTATAAGTCCCTGGTTATTCATCTGTGACAGTCACGAGCAGCACGCTAAATCCCCAACCAGCACATTGGCATGGTAGGCTTTATGCTCGCATTTCTCTCGTCTAGGGCACCATTGGAGTCAAACGCTCACAGGATCTCCCCGACTTGCAAGACAACGATGCTGGCGCAGCTCTGCAAAAAAAACTATACTGCCCATATTCATCCTCGAAATCACGCAATATACCACAATCTTGCAGTGCACTGACGCGTGCCTGCAAGCATTGGTATGAACGACTCACGAACTGGTTGTGGCCGCTATGGAGCGTATCACGACTTCTCAGAACGCTTCTAAGAGCACGTTCTTGTATGCGCCCGTTTGTGCGACATCTCGTCACTCATCATTATCCCTCAACATAGACACCAGATAGGAAGGGACAAAAACATTGCTCATGAAAAGGTAGTGTCTCCTACTCCATCGACATTGGAGATCGCGAACATAAACAAAAAGAGGATAGCAGCAGTAAATTCTTATGCAAGACAACGCAGCGTGTTAATACTTTAGCAATCTTAATCTATTAATGTAACGATTATTGTTCCCCGAAGAAAGGTTCATACATTTGCCTATTCTAATATGTACACCACTTAAACTACTATTATTCCACGAACTTCTTTGTGTGAGAGAAGTGGTGGAGTCCTATGGACTAGCGTCAATCCCTTCTTAGACTCCCCCTCCTCTGACGTGCATTAGGATTTGGAGGTCTAATTTCTATCTCCCGGTTCTCCTGTTGTCCTTGATTTCGCTCTCTCCAATTACGGTCGCTTTGCCGTTCGTCATTCCTCCTGTCCCAGATTGCTTGTCTAGATTGACCCTGTTCTCTGACGTTTTGGTTTCCGTGTCTCTGGTTTCCATAACCTTGAATAGCGTAACCTTGATTTCCGTAACCCTGGTTTCCTAACTGACCAGTCCGATTATGCGATCTGTTGTCGTCTTCCCTTGCTGGCCCGTGGTATTTGTTATTTTGCGCCTTCTTCCTGTCCTTTGCGTCTTGTTTATCGAAGACTACTTCGAGTTCGCGCAGTAGACTCTTGAATGCATCTATGTCAGATCCACACTTCCCGACAAGTGTCTGTTGATACCTAACTGGCAATTTGGAAAAGCAAAATTTAATGATTTCTCCGTTGCTATATGGACTATCTAAAAACTGATTCTTCTTGAGTAAATCATCAAAAAATTTGGTTGCGCTTCTATGCCCGGACACTTCCAGTTCAGGACAAAATATTATTTCCTCTTTAATCCTGTCTTGCGTTTCCTTTGACCAGTAGGTACGCAGGAATGCACCAACAAATTCCTGATAGGTCCGACACGTCGCTGCCACACCCCGCATCTTTTCCGCGGCTTGGCCTTCGATGTGTCCACACATGAATTCTAATTTTGCGTGGGTTGGCCATGATGACGGTAATGAATTAGTAAACTGCGTCACCCAGCTCTTCGGATGCATCGACCCTCCATTATCTCTGAACTTTTGGAATTTTAGTATCGACAGGAAGTGATTGTGATCAAAATCCTGTCCGATCCTCGCACTGGTGTTGTCACTCGTTTCCGATACTTGCACGTCTGTTGAGTGTCCTGATCTATCTTGCTGATAACTGTGATGTGCTACCTCTGTATCACAGTGGAAGTGGCACTCCGAATTCCCTCTCCTAAGTGGACTACCATTATTTGAACTATTACTAGGTGTTTCTGCGTGTGCATTGTTAGTTCCGCACTCTGTCACTGGGCTGGAGCACGGCGGGCTTTTCCTCGGAGACACAATTCTGTGTACTCCATCATTGGTATCCGAACGCGCAGTGCTCGTGTGCCCGTTTCGCTCTAGTTTTGCTATCCGACTCTCTACTTCTTTCATTTGTTTCGTGATGTTCGTAACCGCAATATTACCTTGGGTTTTTAAGAACGCTAGGGATTTTGAGTGGGCTTGTGTCGCACGTCGCAAGCGACCTGCGAGTTGAGAAGTTACTTTTGCAACTTTCATTGCCCCCATTGCTGCCGTTTTGGCTAGGCCTGCTACTTTTTGTGCTACCAGTGACATCTGTTTAGCTTCTCCACATTCTTTCTTTATTGTTAGTAATTCCCCACGAATTTTCCCTATATGCGAAATTATTGCCTGAGTGTCCTTCTTACGCTGTTCGTCAGCTTCTTCCTTCTCCTTCTTACGTTGTTCGTCAGCTTCTTCTTTCTCCTTCTTACGTTGTTCGTCAGCTTCTTCTTTCATTGATCGTAGGAAGCTCAGTATTGGGTTAATGTCATCATCTTGATCCTCGTCACACATGGGTGATGTAACTCTGGACACCTGGGCGCTAGAGCTCTGACGTGGCCGAGCTGGCCCCTGTCTGCTCTCGTTCGTTTGATTATAAACCTCTACTACCGTCTCGACCTGTGTGCCTGTCTCTGTTTCATCCTCTACCTCACTCTCATAATCACGGCGGCGACGTTGCTCTAAGATCGCGTCCAAATCACTTTCCTCATCAATGACCCTGGCGTCCTGTCCTGCTAAAAATGTGCCCATCTCATCTCCGAACCTATTCCCGTCAATAAACTGCCCCTTATCCATTATTCTATCCTCTTTTGTTTTAGCTTCGATCGATAATAGTCGTGCCTTACTTCTCGTTATCATTCATGAAAAACAAATTTATCTAGACTGCACAATTAAATTAATCTACTCCATATATTTTTACACATAGACATAAAATTTCAACAACGCTGTTCCAACGCTGTAATCACAAACACAATTTGATGTGGTACAGAAACCGCACACAAATCCGACAAAGTGCGATGTGGTACGGACACCACATCAACGAAACACAAAAAAAACAATGAACAAAAAATATATACACTGAAAACAAAAACTGTAATCATGCGCCGCTACTTAAAACTAAACGCGGAACTACCAGAAAAAAACTTGGGTATTAATCAATAAAAAAAATTAGAGAAAAAAAATTTGAATGTTCGTACTAAGAATACTGTTTGTTAATCAGTGATTCTCAGGAAAGATCCGAGGCTAAGGGTCGCCATATTATGCGAGGTGCCGGGGCTAGCAGTGTATTTATCACTAAATTCTACTAGAATCCACATATGTAAATCATGCTCTAAGCCCCCCCCTATTCTAACTCCAACTTTTGCTGTTGCACAAGGATAAAAAAAATACGCGAACTGACTCTAATCAACCCTGCCAGTGGAGTAGAAGAGAGTTTGGCACCTGCAATAATTTAATTTGATAAATAAGTTAAATAAACAAAGGTTTCATTAGCATAGTGAGGAATGATAGGGTTGCTCTATCGATTAACAGAATGAAAGTTCTGTCCAAAATAACAATATGATTTATTAAGACTAAACACAGAATAGTAAAAGAAACACAGGAAATATAATACATCAAATTGGCTCAAATTTGGAGATTCATACAAACACTATAAAGGTGAAGTTGTCCCTAAACTAGATCGTGAGGATTAAGACGAGGTGGTATGTGGAGCCAATTCCTTGTCACTCAAATCTCAAGAGAGTCACACAGCTAATCCAACAGTAATTGCTGCTACTCAAGACAGAGCAAAGTTAGAAAAAGACGAACAGGCGCGCTCTGCTGAGCTCTGATTATCACCTAGGAAAATTCCTATCTGCCGGTGCTGCGGACATACATTACCAAAACTGTCTTCTTGACTGCCAGAACACGATCTGGCGTACCGCAGGCGAGGGCTGGTTGCTTCGACGTCCTCGACCGAAAGGCGAGAGCCGACTACCCCTGAGCACCCGTACAGGCCGAACACACAACATTCCCGCCCCCACGACAGTGGCCGTGGTTACGTACCAATCAGCAACCCGAAAACCGGCGGAAATTCCACTCCATTGCCGGAGCACTACCATTCCACCAATGGAGATTCTTGGCGCCAATTTCTGTGCTGATTTTGCTACGTCACGGCGCTATGCCCTGAGCAAACCAATCACCGTTACTATTTTGCAGAAAGTGCGGGAATTTTCCCGTCACAACTGCCTGGGTACACAAGTCATTCCCACGCCTCGCTGGTAGCCCGCCAGAAAGTGTTTTCGCTAAGTTTCTCCGAAGTAACGGAACCTCTAGCCCAGCCGCTACTTCACACCCCAGCGGGCGTGTCTCTTGACAATGTCGGCGTCTGCAAAGCATTCACTCGACTGCCTCACACACGTCGGCTTAACCCGCCTGTCACCGGACCACCCGGGTGACGAGAGACGCTGCGTGGGAAGTCCGCGTGTGAAGAAATAGCGACTTCCCACCGCATGCACTTAGAGAGGAGAATCGTAAGATAGAAATATGAGAGGGGGCTCATGCCACCTCTCACGTTTAACTGTTAAAAACTTATTCCTCAGGAACAGGTAGACATATTAAGTTGAAATTTATGCCAAATACTAAGATCTGTAGCTTCTAAGTCAATGCAATAAAAAAATACGGCCATTTATGTCACAAATTTTAATAGATGCACACTCATTTATCAAAAGTTATAAGATACTTCCCGTTGGCGTACAGTCATGAAATTTGGCATGAAGGAAGGTTTCACAGATCAACTAAACAAAAAAATTCGAAAACTGTAAATTTGTCATTATATCACAGTAATTTTTGTTGTTGTTTGTTTTCCTGACTTTCTAAGTGTTCGTCCGTCTGTTAAGACACCTTTTTCTCAGGAGCGGGTGGACGTATCGAATTGAAATTTACATCACATAGTAAGGTATAATAAATGTAAGGCTGTAAGTCAATACAACCAAAAGCTACGGCCGTTTAGGTCACATATTTTAACACTCGCGAACTCACTCATCAAAACCTACAGCGAACTTCCCGTTGGCCTAGAATTATGAAATATGGCAAAAAGCAATGTTTGAAAGTACGACCAAAGGAAAAACCCGCAAACTATAAATATGTGATTATATCAAACGAACAAAAAAAATTTTGTCATTTGATATCAGACTGTATGTCTGCCTGTCCGTCTGTTAAGAGCCCTTTATTTCGGGAACGGTAGACACATCAAGATGAAATTTATCTCACATTCTAAGGTCTATGGTCCCTTGGCGGTGCAATAAAAGTTAGCTTCTAAGTCAATGCAATCAAAAGTTTCGGCTATGTATGTCACATATTTCGATACTCGCGAACGCACTTATGGAAACATATAGGACACTTCCCGTTGACTTACGATGATGAAATTTGGCAAGAAATAAGGCTGACTCGGTCACAATGGTATAACTCAAGCATCAGACAAGGAAATGAGTTCATTTCGGAATTTATCCCTCATCAAGTATCCTGGAGCGATTACTTCTGTTTCATCTATGTACGAAGTTATAAATACTCACTTTCAATCGGGACTTACGGTATTTCTCATCGTAGAACTCTTTTGCGGGAGTGTTGAAAATAAGCTTTGCTGACTACTGCACAATATTTTTGAATTCTAGTCACAAATGTAACAGTCATGAGCGATGTGAAGAGTATTCTGATATTTATGAAGATGAATGGTATGTCTTAACGCTCAAGCTCAGCCTGTGAGCACAGTTAACAGGGTTTTGTTTCAGCAACTTCGTATAAACTTGCAGAGCAGATGTAGACAGCGGATCGATGTGACGCCGGAGTGTGCGTCATCCACTCTGCAGCAAACAGTAGGACAAAGGGGCGGAATGTGAGCTATAACTTACGTCGCTTATCTTCGTCCTGAAACACGATTTATACCGGAGCGGTTTGATAACCGAATATAAACAATAAATCATGCACATCACTTAGCTAGCAGTTTCGGAATAACTGAGAAAATGCAGCGCCAATACATCACATTTAGTTCTGCGCATGTCCACGTTTGGCTCCAACGTCAAAAATTTAAATAAGCAATGTCCTGTAACACTATAAGCGATTGCTGTCTCTATCTTTTTTAAGGCAGGGGGAACAGAAATTGTGCTTCCGCCTCCTGCGTACGTGGAAATGTAATTTTATGCGTTTGTAAGTAGTACGAAGATTGATAAGTTCTCGCGTTAACAATCATCATCATTATCAGTCATTCATTATCCACTGCTGGATGAGATCCTCTTCCATACATGTTCATACATTTCAGTCTCGAGCTTTCCGCATCCAACTTTGTGGTGCATGTTTCTTTAGATCGTCAATTCAACACAGGATCTCCTTAGTTCATCTCCCATTATTTCGTCTTTCTGTATGCCCGGCCACCCTCCTTCAGTTTAGTAACAGCTAGTATCTCAGATTCAATTCCTGTCTTTATTCGTATTCATTTTTTTCTGTCTCTTCTTGCTCATTGAGAAACCTTCAATTTTTTAACTGTTTGGGCATTTAACATCCATGTTTCGTTCCCGTAAGTTGGTACTGACAAAATACACTGGTAATAAGCTTTCTGATTAAGACACATTGGGAATTTACTTCTGAACACAATAGTTTCCCAAATGAACTCCAACCCCTGTTCACTCGTCTTTTCGTATCTTATACATCGGCTTGCTGTTTTCAGTTGTCCTAAGTATTCATACTCTTCAATGGTCTCCATAACTTTATCATTAATCTTTACTATTTCCTTCTCGCCATTATGATTGTACATCATTTTGGTGCTACTGCAGTTAATGTGCAGGCCTACTGTCACAGGTGTTCTGTCACTTCATTCATCCTCTGCTGAATTTTTTCTGGATCTGAAGCAAACAAAACAATGTGATGTGAAAATCGAAGATGATTAAGATAAGGTCAGTTTATGCTATAACGTTTCACTTATTAAGAGGTGATCAAGCATGTATCTAAAACAGTCTATCTGCTCTCACACTACCGATCCCGAGTGCTTCTATAATTATTAATAGTTGGTTCAGGTGAGACCACCTGCAATAAAATCTAATATTAAATCCCTGTAATAGTTCAGTCGAAGAAGGAAAACTAGGGGAAAAAACCGTGTAGTCTCAAATTTTTGCACAGTGGTAAGAAAGATGTTATGAACAACATATTAAAAATCCCCACCTGTGGTATGTGAGCGTGGCGGCGGAGGGCGGGGGAGAGGGGGGGGTTTGAAGGGGGGGAAGGGGGGGCAGTTAAAGGCCACTTCTTATGCTTTTCTTGAATAACTCGAAAAGTGCGTCTTTCACGGTATAAAGTAAAACTACATTAAATTTCCCACAAAAAGTTCATATTCTTTTTTTCTCTAGGACTAACAGTTTCCACATTGCAGGCGATGGAAAAATCGCAGATTACACGAAATAGTGTTTTAAGCAGTGCTGGGGACTGATGACCTCAGAAGTTAAGTCCCGTAGTGCTCAGAGCCATTTGAACCATTTGGTAGCAGTGCTGGGCGAAGGTCGGTCGCCAGATCAGCTTGTAGTCCCGAGCTTCTCTCCTTAACAGGCCCGCAAACTGAAGAGCGAGGAGATGATTTCCCTTTATATCTATCGCACTACATTACAATAATCGACTACAGGCTGTTTCACACTGTTATACCGACCCTTCGCAGCGCCACTGATGAAACACTGACGAGACAGTGCGTAGACATGCCCAGAAGGCGTTTATTTTCCGCAAAATGCATCAACACTGCATGAAATACGGTTATGAATTACAAATAATACCAACACAAGAAACTCACATGGCCAGAATCTACGTAAATTTCTGCACACTTTTCTACACTGCTAGATGTGTAATTGATTCTTAGTCGTACTGTACTGCAGCTCCTTCTAGGTATCTTATGTGAGCAGACAAAGTATCTGCACTAAACTTGCCTTTAGTGGAGTTATTTTCAGGCTGAGAAGTTTCTAATTTAGAAGTGTGATGTTGCAAGTGACCTTTGTAGTGTTGGTGGGAAAGGAATTGGTTCAAATGGTTCAAATGGATCTGAGCACTATGGGACTTAACATCTGTGGTCATCAATCCCCTAGAACTTAGAACTACTTAAACCTAACTAACCTAAGGTCATCATACACATCCACGCCCGAGGCAGGATTCGAACCTGCGACCGTAGCGGTCACGCGGTTCCAGACTGAAGCGTCTAGAACCGCACGGCCACACCGGCCGGCAAAGGAATTGGATTGGTAAATGTGGTACCTTGCTGCTGTTTATCATTGATAGCGTATTGTAAAGCCATGTAATTATACTATAGTCATTTGGTGGTGAATTAATGAATGACCAGAAAGTTACTGCATTTCTCTAATCTTTAACCGTGTTACTTGTCGACTGCATTAATCTCTTCCAGTCAGGAACTGCTGACACTTGTACAATGGGCTGCTCTGAGTGGAGCCACTTACCAGACATTCACAATATGTTTTCCAAGGTGGGTATGAAAATATATTATGGAATGGGACTGATTATGTTCAAGTCCAGAACAATAATCTGCTGTAAGGCGTTGTTTGACTTCTTTTGAAGTAATTGGAGTTCCATAACCCCTAGGAGACTTACTTCTGATGCAAAGAGACAGTTTAGACCTTTGGGCCTCTTCAGATGTTGGGAGAGCTGAGGATGGGGTGATGTATTTCATACCTCTCAAGCTGTGGCACGTATTCCAGACAGTGCTGGTGGAGACAATCAATCGACGTCAAATACACATGGGACGTGCTCTTGTCTGGTAGACAGCTGATAGCTCCAGCTGTTAGTTTTTTAATAATGGCTCAATAACAATCGCAAGTAAATACTGAATAAGCTGAAAATAACTCCGCTACTTAAACATGAGATCAGTGAAGTTATTTTGTCTACTTACATGAGGGAACTGGACAGGAAATGCTGGGGAGGTGTAGTTTGTCTGTAAACAGAAAAACGAACAGCACTCGTAGTGCGGAAAGCTGCTGTTCCCGGAAGAATGTTACAGCTGCTGTGTACGCAGGTAAATTAGGAAAAATAATTTATAATGTTTTGAAACTTTGAGAAAACACTCATAGCGGATGTAGTAGCAAGAAAGAAAAAGGCTCACTCCCCTAGTGGGTAAGCATCCCTCTTCACCACCCTTTAATTACTTTTTAAAATCTTTTTCTATTTTTATCGAAAACGGTTCATTTTTCGAAAACATTTCTTATTACAAAAAATATTTCTTGTGACATTCTGCTCGGAAAAGGTCATGTACATGTTTTAAGCAAAATAAGCAGTTTTCGAGACGTTCTATCTGGAAGATTAAAAATCCATCACCCTATGAATTTGGCACAATTTTCAACTTCGATTTAATTCAGTTAAATATTTCTTCTGTTTTTCCACAACTACTTGCTTTTTATGCACAACACAACACATATTTAGTATATAAATGTTAATACTAAAATCTGAAGGTAAAGAAAAGAGGGAGAGGAATATTGCTTTTAAAACTGATAATTATCGGTATTATGCACTTCAATAAAGTGTTGGCAGATCAGCGTGGCCAGTAGATGCACAGTCCGCAGGGTACGCATGGGGAAAGTGGTAGTGGTTGGGGTTGCAGTCAGGCGCTGCTGGGGCAACTTGCTAACATTTTGTGCAGATTGAACTGCGAGAGACTTCTGTAACAGTGATCCCTATTGAGTTTATTAAGTGAGGAACTGAGAAAAAGTAAGGTCAATAGCTTCTGAAAAAGCACGTTTTCGGTACAGAAATAAGCGTGTAATGTGTTCACTTCTGTTGTTCCGAAATCGATGCATTTCTCCGGGGCCACTGTAAACGTCGGCAAAGAGATATTTTGCTACGCCGGAAAGCGAAAGACAAATGATGGAAACTTTTTTCAATTTTTTTTCACAATTATTAGAGAGACACTGTCTTTAGTTCTCGTGGTGAGAACACGTATTTCTTATGATACAGTGTGTTGTCTGAATAACAATCCTATGAAAGTATGAAGTGTGAGAGTTCATTTAGTGCAAAACCGTGAAAGCTTTCTTTTCTTCCGCGCATTATCCCAATGTCATGTCACTATAGCTGCCTGCATCAGAAGAGGAAGTCCGATTAAAAATCCTTATTGTATCTACGGTCAAGAATGAAAAATGCTTATGGCGGAAGAGGACGAATATAATCAAATGGCGTAAAGCTCAACAGCATAGAGAATATAGGAATCGATGTAAGTTAAAAGTGAAAGACACTGCATTCGCTTAAAAATCTATAAGGAATTAAAATGATAAAAGTACTAAAATTCAATTTGTTTAATTAATTATATTATATATAGTTTTTATATATAAATTTGCACATCATTCCCTTCGACGCGCAAGTCGCCGAAGTGGCGTCAACTGAAGAGACTTGCACCAGGCGACCGGTCTACCCGACGGGAAGCCTTAGCCACACGATATTTCACTTCGTCACGAAGATGACATGTAAAACTATAAGTAATGCAAAAGTGAAATTTTTTTACTGAATAGTTTCTGTAAAATCGTTCGAGAAAAACTGCAGGG
The DNA here is from genome assembly GCF_023898315.1 of Schistocerca nitens. Taxonomy (NCBI): domain Eukaryota; kingdom Metazoa; phylum Arthropoda; class Insecta; order Orthoptera; family Acrididae; genus Schistocerca; species Schistocerca nitens. The sequence continues at coordinate 425,214,090 of NC_064617.1, read as the reverse complement.
TGTGCCTCGATTCTGTCATCACCAGCCGGCCGAAAGGTGTCGACCTCCCCTTCAAATGGTTCAAATGGCTCTGAGCACTATGGGACTCAACTGCTGAGGTCATTAGTCCCCTAGAACTTAGAACTAGTTAAACCTAACTAACCCAAGGACATCACAAACACCCATGCCCGAGGCAGGATTCGAACCTGCGACCGTAGCGGTCTCGCGGTTCCAGACTGCAGCGCCTGTAACCGCACGGCCACTTCGGCCGGCTCCTCCCCTTCCGAACATCAAATGAACTCACCCAGCGCTTCAGACGAAAATTAATCATTGTGCGTCAGCCACCGTATCCTGCGCCGATTCTATTTGTACTGGAATGAAAAACATTTGTCACGAGAATTAAGAATTATTGTAAAATTAATCAATGGTTATTGTCTTCATAACGTATTCATAATCTCACAATTATGCGGAACGCCTACATAACTAAATTAGCACAATATTTGTTGAACAAATAAGCTGTTGTATATAATTGTGTACAAAAAACCTTCCTCCGGATATTGTGTCAGATTACTGAGAGTCACGTTAGTGCACCTTTGTCCTTGACAGCTTTTACACATTCTTGGGCAGCGTCAGTCAGCCTTCATACACTTACGTTTTCTTCCGCAATCACGAATGGAGCCGCATGTAATAAGTAGTAATGTCTGACACAATTTTGTAGGATGCTGCAGTATATTTTCTCAAATGGGATTGTTCGCTGCCTCTCTTCTTCCACACAATCACATCCTTCACATATTCTTGTAAAGTTTAAGAACAATAACTTCATCGTTCTCGGTATACAATATATAGAATCTGGATACTCGGCAGTACTGTGAGTCATTCTTAGAGCGGTACTGTAAGTCATTCTTAACTCTTCGCGGATGTACGATGGTAAAAAGAATTCCATCACCATAGTGTTCAATTAGGTTATTCTTTAGAGTTTTTTATGCATATTGTATCTCCTTCTGGAAGATATTGATTGACTTTCTGCAACAAATCGTCCAGTGAAAAGGGACATTCCTCTAAAGAATCTACAAAGCTGCGTACTTCTTCAAAAGCAACGTCAAAGAGGGCGGCTTCTTTTCCGAACACAGGAGGGTTTCGACACTGATTTAGCATAGCAGTCTTGAAAAGGTGCTTACGCAGCTATTAAACACAAAACACTGATGATTCATTAGGCAAACTTTCTACCGAAATCACCATCGAATTTCTCCAATTCCTCAAGTACGAGTAGTATGTGTTTCAGACTTAAAGTACAAACTTCAAACGTTCCATGACGCTTTTGGGGTGTTTTGTTTGCAACCTCTAAGTTACATTTTTCAGGACATAGGAAACATATTTTTTGAAATTGAATGGATAAGACGAAGACAAACAGCTATCATCTACTTGTGTAGTTTGCTGGTTAATTAGTTTCTTTACATTACGTTGATTAATAAATTCGCTTCGACATATATTATGCACTACAATGATTCCAGCGTTTTACAAAAAAGTATGAGCTTCATCATTCCGTCCTATGTTGTTACGCATCAAAGTATCCAACCCCTTCGCCACTTTCGTTATCTCTCCTTCCGAAACAGATTGACCGCAAATAAAACAGGCAGTTGGGTCCAGCATCGTTCATCTCTCAGTCCACAGAAAAAAGAGCTAGGAGAAACACTACATAACACAACAAGCTGAACGGTTCCGCAGTGCTTTCAGAAGTTCACGACATAAACACAACTAAACTGGACACGGTTAGGGAAAAGCGCCAGCGACAGTGGTGAGGGCCGAGCGGTTCTAGGCGCTACAGTCTGGAACCGCGCGACTGCTAAGGTCGCACGTTCGAATCCTGCCTCGCGCATGGATATGTATGATGTCCTTAGGTTAGTGAGGCTTAAGTAGTTCTAAGTTCTAGGGGACTGATGACCTCAGAAGTTAAGTCCCATAGTGCTCAGAGCCATTTGAACCATTTTTGTACTACATACTGACATAAACAAATATGTGTAAAGTGATTATGCTCAGCCATTAATCTCCATTCCAAAATTTTTCGTTCTTTTGAATCATCTGTACTTTGGAAAATGCTGAGAGAGGTGATATGGGTTGTAAGTTTACAACTTTGTGTCTGTTGCGCCTTTGAGTGAACGTATCACTTTTAAAAGTTTTAATCTCTGTGTCAACACTCCTTCATTAAATGACAGATTAGTAATGTCTGCTAGTTAGCCTAGCACTTGCAATTAGAAAAGGAGTTTTTCATACAAGTAACACTGCTACTTCATCTTCACCTACTGTCATTTGCACTTGAGGCTTTGTGGACCTTTAATATTTTACGTTGGCTGTTTGCAACTGTGATCATGCTGTTCGTAGGTCATAGGTATTTAAGTTTTTCCACTTAGAACACGAGAAGCATTCGTAAAGTAATTATTTACATTTTGTGGCCGATCTTGGTTCATGAGCTTTGTGCAGTCTTGGATGAATTGTGATCATCGTAAATTTAAAAAGTAACACACCATGTAAAATTTGTGAGATAACACTGAACAAGAAAGTGATTGTTAGCTGCTGTAAATTAAACTATTCTGTATCTTATAAAATTTGTTCCATTTAGCGTATTCATGTACTTGTGGGCCATACTCTACTTGATAAGAAAACGTTCAGTACGAAACTAGAAATACTATAAATAGTTCGTTTCCCGTCTCATCCTTTTCCTTCTGTGTATAAGATAAAGCTGTGTTATTAGTGAGTTCCTTTATCAGGTTCCTACATTTACTCAAATTTTTATGCTTTATTTTGCTTAAGGTCGTCATACCGTACACCTTTCCTCTATTTTACGGAGTACCAGAAGGTGAAGTCAGAAATTTTACAAGTGTGTGAGCCATGAGTCCCCTCATTGTATTTGTACCTTCAGACGAAAATTATAAGTGCGTATGTCCTGTGATACCAAGTAATTATAAAACAACTTTAAGGTTGTATTTTAAAGCTTTTACAAACGATGTTACTGTATGTACCACAAAAGCTACATAAAAAGCTGCAGCTAGTTCCAGACCTGGACATAGTTTAGAATAAGGGTGCAGCATTTTTTTCTGAAGGGAAGCATGCATGCAATACCGTAAATGCATAATATGATGATGTCCTTACTTTAAATATTATAATGGTGTACACCACATGTCAATTATTGCAAAATATGTCACATATTTAGTTAATGTTGCAGCATCAGGTGGGCCTGTAAACACAAGCGTATTATACATGCAACAGTGGTATTTTATGTAACACATAATTTTCACTTTCTGTCACAAGCTACCTACATCTACATATATAGTGTGATTCAGCTACCCCTGCCGGCCGGAGTGGCCGAGCGGTTCTAGGCGCTTCAGTCTGCAACCGCGCGACCGCTACGGTAGCAGGTTCGAATCCTGCCTCGGGCATGGATGTGTGTGATGTGCTTAGGTTAGTTAGGTTTAAGTAGTTCTAAGTTCTAGGGAACTGATGACCTCAGATGTTAAGTACCATAGTCCTCAGAGCCATTTGAACCATTTTTTTCAGCTACCCCTACCTATGGGTCTCATTCAACCCGCAATTCCTTCAAATACCGTGAGCAAGATTTTCATATTCTCTCGCTCGCTACCCACAATCTACTAGTCCTACAGAAAAAAATAAACAGGATTTTTTGTAGGAAATTTAATCTAGTTTAATTTTGTACTGAGACAAATTTTCACTGGACACCATAGTATTCGAATTATTCAAGATAAACCTACAGAAGTTGCTTTCAAACGCGTTTTTCTTGAATAACCTGATAACCATGGCCTCCAGCGAAAACGTATCCCTGTACAAAACGTAACTACATTAAATTTTCTTCGAAGTAGTGCTGATCATTTTTCTGTAGGAGCAATAGTTTGCACAGAGCGAGGGAGAGAATAGGAAAATCTCGCGGGTGGTTTTTGACAGCATTGTGGGTTGCATAAAATCCGTAGCTGAATCATCCTGTATACACCTCAAGCCATTTTATGGTGTGTGGTGGTGGGTACTTCGTGTACCACTGCCACTTCCCCCTTTCTTTTTCCAACCATAAATGGTGCGCAGGAACAACGATTGTTGAGAAGCCACCATGTGAAATGGAATCTCTCTAATTTTAACTTCACCGTCTTTTAGTACATATGAGGAAGCAATATATTCATTGAATATTCTAGGAGCGTACGCTGTCGGAATTTTAAGAGAATGCCACTTCCCACACTGACCGCCTCTGTTGTACTTTGTGCCACTTGAGTTGGATGAGCATCCTGCATTCTAGTTACGGTGTGGCATTGTCCAGCCTCCAGACACAACTGAACGGGGATTCGATGCTCAGTCTATTTATATTCCGGACCTGGTATATAGAACCACCCAATAATTATTTCATATATTAACTGAACGAAACTCCCATTTGCCTAGAGAGCAGATGGGGCGTATCACCTTTTTGTGCGACGAGCCTGTTACCATCGTGCTATTCCGGGACGTCTGGCTATAGAAAAGATTACTCCAGCCCTGTGTTCCTGTGTTGTGTCTATGAAATATGTAAGAAAGTGCCAGGGGGAAGGTCAACAAGGGCGAGAATACCGAAGTGCTAGTACGGCTAGTCGTCGCTTGTCATATGAATTTTACACGCCAGACTACTCCGGCCCCGCGCCCTCCTCTGCCTGCAGTAAATATTGGGAAACGCGTCTCACGCGAAAGGCTTCCGCGTCTCTTTCCGACAGTCTGCTCGCCGGAACACTTGTTCTACGCAGTAAACGAGGATTGGTATAGTAGCCCAAGTGCTCTGTGCCTAATACCGTACACCGTTCGAAGCTAGAGGATATTTCGAGTATTTGGCGCAGTCGTATTCGCAAATGGAACACGTGGAGGATTTCATACGTGCTCTTACACGCGCGGTAAGTAGAAATTGCTGTTGATTCTTTATTAATATTAATACCCTCAGACTTCAAGAAGAATATAATAATTCTAATCCCAAAGAAAGCAGGTGTTGACAGATGTAAAAATTACCGAACCGTCAGTTTAATAAGTCACGGCTGCAAAATATTAACACCAATTCTTTACAAACGAATGGAAAAACTGATAGTAGCCGACCTCGGGAAAGTTCAGTTTGTATTCCGTAGAAATGTTGGAACACGTGAGGCAATACTGACCCTACGACTTATCTAAGAAGATAGATTAAGGAAATACAAACCTACGTTTCTAGCATTTGTAGACTTAGAGAAAGCTTTTGACAATGTTGACTGGAATAGTCTCTTTCAAATTCTGAAGGGACAGGAGTAAAATACAGTGAGCGAAAGGCTATTTACAATTTGTACAGAAACCAGATGGCAGTTATAAGAGTCGAGGGACATGAAAGGGAAGCAGCGGTTGGGAAGGGAGTGAGACAGGGTTGTAGCCTCTCCCCGATGTTATTCAATCTGTATATTGAGCAAGCAGTAAAGGAAACAAAAGAAAAATTCAGAGTAGGTATTAAAATCCATGGAGAAGAAATAAAAACTTTGAGGTTCGTCGATGACATTGTAATTCTGTCAGAGACAGCAAAGGACCTGGAAGAGCAGCTGAACGGAATGGACAGTGTCTTGAAACGAAGATATAAGATGAACATCAACAAAAGCAAAACGAGGATAATGGAATGTAGTCGAATTAAGTCGGGTGATGCTGAGGGAATTAGATTAGGAAATGATACACTGAAAGTGGTAGATGAATTTTGCTATTTGGGGAGCAAATTAACTGATGATGGTCGAAGTAGAGAGGATATAAAATGTAGACTGGCAATGGCAAGGAAAACGTTTCTGAAGAAGAGAAATTTGTTAACATCGAGTATAGATTTAAGTGTCAAGGAAGTCTTTTCTGAAAGTATTTCTTTGGAGTGTAGCCATGTATGGAAGTGAAACTGGACGATAAATAGTTTGGACAAGAAGAGAATGGAGGCTTTTGAAATGTGCTGCTACAGAAGAATGCTGAAGATTAGATGGGTAGATCATATAACTAATGAGGAGGTATTGAATAGGATTGGGGAAAAGAGAAGTTTGTGGCACAACTTGACTAGAAGAAGGGATCGGTTGGTAGGACATGTTCTGAGGCATCAAGGGATCACAAATTTAGCATTGGAGGGCAGCGTGGAGGGTAAAAATCGTAGAGGGAGATCAAGAGATGAATACACTAAGCAGATTCAGAAGGATGTAGGTTGCAGTAAGTACTGGGAGATGAAGAAGCTTGCACAGGATAGAGTAGCATGGAGAGCTGCATCAAACCAGTCTCAGGACTGAAGACCACAACAATAACACAACAACATTAAATCTCATGCTACGCTATGACAGAAGACCACCGTTAATCATCAGTAGCCTCTTAATAGTCCTAAAAGTCATCAGGTACTATTTCATTGGTGTCTGTAAAGATACGGTAAGCTTACGATTCTAAGGGTACAGATTACACAGTTTACATATTGACATCTTGGGTTGTCGGGTGTTCTGCCGGATATCAGCGTCGAACTTGCACGATATTTCGGTCACGTAGCTCGTAACCTTCATCAGGTGCGACCTGAGACTCAGGTCGCACCTGATGAAGGTTACGAGCTACGTGACCGAAATATCGTGCAAGTACGACGCTGATATCCGGCAGAACACCCGACAACCCAAGATGTCATTAGATCGCCGGGAAAGCCTGAAGAGTTACAGTTTACATATTATTCGTTCGTAAGTCGGCGATTTTTGGAAAAAAAAAAGTCTGAAGTATTGTGATATACATTGCCTGACAAGAGAAATAAAGCTCTCAAAAGCGGAGGAGGAAACTAAATGAAACTTCACGGGTTGAGAAGGTATGTGATATTATTTCTTCGATTACAATATCGAGTAAAATTTGTAAAGAACTTGGCGCTATGAATCTACTTATCAGGGGCGAGCTAGACCACAAGTGATGTGGATACTGGCTCTGGGACGAAGCTGGTCGCATACATGTTCTGTATGGAATAGATTTGGGGATCTCACTGGCCACAGGAGTATCTAACATATTACGCAGACAGCTCATTGAGAACGTGTTATGTGTAGACGAGCATTGTTCTGCTGAAAATTGGCACCGCGATACTGTCGCGTGAGAGGTGACACAGGAGGACCGCGACGTACTGTTGTGCCATCTGAGTTCCCTCTTTCAATACACACCGTAGTCTGAAGTCATACCCGACGGCGCCCCACGCTGTGACGTTAGCGGAAAGATCACTGTGCCTTTCGAAACCATTTGAAGAACGGGAGCTCTCTTCAAGTCACCGCCATACCCGTCGACGATGGTCATCGCAGTAGTGCAGAACCATGATTCGTCACTGAACACAGTGCGATGCATTTCATCAGCTGTCCACGATTTTCAGTCTCGGCACCATTCCTAATGCAGCCATTTCTGTTGTGATGTTAACGGCAGCCTAAGCTTGGAGCGGCAGTTCCCTAGTTGGGCTGCAGCTAGTCTCCAACCAGTGGTATGGTGGGACACAGAGTGTTGCAGGGAGACCACTATTTCTCCTCGATGGCAGGCGTAGATGTCCAGGCGCTACGGAGATATGCTGACGTGTCACTGTCTTCAGGCCACCTACCCCACACCCATTCCCATTCGTAGAGGAGCAATATTTTCGGTACTGCCACAAACGAGCCTGGCGACCCCAAAAAGTACGGATTCGACACTAATATCTATCGGTATCGAATATCTGTGTATATCACGATTGATTATTCCCTCACGTCTGCCAGGGGCCTGAAGATGACGTAGTAAAACGCTGAAACTGGTTGCCCAATAAAATAAGGTTGAAAATTGACGGCTGAAAGGTGTTTAATTAGACATCCTGTAAAAAAGATCAGGCCAAAGACTGCTCATGGAATGTTTCATACGACGTCTAACTCAGTGCTGTCATGGGACAGTGAAAACATTGCGATGTTGTGCCACTGCCGCTCTCAATCGCTGCTGCAAATGCTGATTTTTATCAGTAAATATAATCGTGTTAGTATAAGAACGCTCCACCCATTGGATAGTTAAACTGCAATGCAGACAACGTTTGTTGAAAACTTGAGTCAAAGAAACACACTTGTGTGTGTGTGTGTGTGTGTTGTAACTAGTGACCTGCCACGGCTTCGCACGGGTAAACACTTGAGTATCTACAGTTGGACGGATTGACTGCCGTGGCAGTAATCCGAGGGGTGTTCAATAAGTAAAGTAATACGTTTCTTTTTTGGCCAATTTCGGTTGAAAAAAATGTGGAATTTGTTGTGGGACATCGTGGAATATTCCCGCTTCAGTCCCTATAGTTTCAAGAAGTTCCGACAGCCGGCGGTGATATACGTAGCCTTCAAAATGGCGTCTGTAACGGAGGTACTTTCCGAACAGAGAGCTGTCATTAAGTGTCTTTTAGCGGAAAACCAGACTGTTGTAGATATTCATAGGCGCTCGCAGAACATCTACGGAGAGCTGGCAATGAACGAAGGCATGGTGAGTTGTTCGGCAACAAGTTCCCGCAAACCTGTCCGATCTCCGGCACGACGGACGGCCTGAAATGTTGGAACGTGCGGACACTCTCATTGGAGATGATCGACGGATCACAAACACCTCGCTGTTCAACTGGACGCCTGACGAGTCTGAGCACTCGAGAGGAGCTCACAAAACTTCATTGCACCGTTCTTACTCATCAACACCACAGCCCAGATCTCGTATCTTCCGACTTCCATATGTCTGACCCAATCAAGGATGCACTCTGCGGGAGGAAGCACGTGGCTGGTGAGGAGGTTATTGATGCAGCTCGTCGTTAGCTCCGACGTCTACCAGTAGGGTGGTACCATGCGGGCAGACAGGCCCTCACCGTAAGATGCCATAAGCCGTCACATTGAACGCTGGTTATGTCGAAAAATAGGGTTTTGAAGCCAGAAGAGTGGAGAATAATATGGTGTATTGGAATCCTGAATAAAACCAACCTGCTATTAAAAAAAAGAGTGTTACATTCCTTATTGATCACCCCTTGTAAATTATACACACAAACATCATCGTGAATAAGTCTATCTGTTAGTAAAAACCGATCAGAATCTCTACAGTTGCTTCTGAGATTAGATAGCAAACACAGACAGAAAAACGCGTTCCGGTACTTTCTAATACATGTAGATATGTATAGATCCTAGTTAAGCTTCGCTGTTCTCTGGAGTTACGGCGGCTGTTTACATTACCGCCTTTTTCCTCTGTAGCTGATCAGCTCGTGGCTGCCATCATTGTCACGAGATGCCACTCGAATTGCCAAATAAATATGCATATATTACATACTCATCATAACTATAATCGTACATTATAGACACAAACCTTCCTCGTGAATCAATCTATCCATTAGATTGGTTCATAAGTTTGTAGCGTTTTTCCATAAGTTTAATAAACGCAAAACATACACATAACAGAGACTTTAGTCATCAACAATATATTCTCCTTAACTACTTACGACAGTCTGACAACACTGGGATAACTTCACGATTCCGCGACTGGAGAAATTATGTGGTTTTGAGACAACGAACTCGTTTTGAGCGCATTTTCATCCGAATAGGAAGTTCTTTGAAGGTTGTTCGACAGAGAGCAGAAAAGGTGAAAATCTGAGAGTGCAAGATCAGGTGCTTAAGGTGGGTGCGTGTTTTTAGTCAGTCTAGCAGAATGCGGGCGGCCGTTATCATCGAGTGGCATTCATCACGCAGTCTTGTTGGTCGTTGTTCTTGAATTGCGTCTGCAAGACGTCTGAGTTGCTGACAATAAATGTCAACAGTGATTGTTATACCCCATGGAAGCAATTTGTGGCACACCACACCGTCACTGTTTCACCATATGCATAACATTATTTTTGTGGATGTGCGCAGGTCTTTGAACGGGAAGTTGCAGCTTTCTTTTCCTTATATTAGCATAAATACCCCATTTCTCGTCACCAGAAACGGCACAGGATAGGAATTATCGGTATTTTTCTCGATTCAATTGATGACGAGCAAGCAGAATTGCTTATTTTTGTGATTTTCGCTTAGAGCATGCGGTATCCATACACCCCATTTTTTAACCTTGCCCACTGCATGCAAATATCGCTCGATGGTTGAATGGTCACAGTTCATCGCATTTATCAGTTCTCGAGAACAGTGACGTAGATCATTGTGGATTAATATGTTTAAACGAACTCCCTCAAACCTCGAAGGTCTTCTTGAACGTCGAGAGTCACTAATGTCAAAATAATCCTCCTTAAAGGAGAAAGCCATTTTCTTGCCAAACTCTATCCAATGGAATTATCCAAAGCACGGTGCAAGTGTTTCTGGCTGCCTCCGCTGCTGTCATCCGTCTGTTGAATTCAAACAGAAGAATATGTCGGAAACGTTTCGATTTCTCCACTCGGCAATCCATTTTCTAGCGTCAAAATGACAATATGTAAACTCAAATAGCAACAGTGAACTACAAATAATAAATGACAATTGATAAATGAACCCATAGCAACCGCAATACCAACATGCAAAATAAAAATGTTGCAGACTTGGCACCAACCAGATATTAGTGAAAATCGTATCGAAATCCCTGTGGACGTTCCTGAGATCAGCCTTCACATACAGACAGAAAAACGCTTGCGGCGGGGGACTTTAATTTAGTAATAGTTATAGGTCTATTGCTAATTATGAAATATTTTCTCAAATTACGTTTCTTCGAAATATCTAGCAAAGTAAACAATTAAAATTGTATTTATGTCTGTACTGTTAGTTTGTTCTATAAAGATCATTGCATCTTCTTTTTTTTAAAAAAAAAAAAAAAAAGAGCAGCTCGCAGCACGTAAAAAAAAAAAGTACGATAGAGCGACTGCCATGTAAGCAGGAGATTCCGAGTACGAATCCCGGTGGGGGCACACATTTTCAACTCTCCCCATTGATATTTATCAACGCCTATAAGCATGTAAAGGTCTGCATTTCATTGTAATTTCGCACAAAGTGTGTTTGTTTGAGATATTAATCACTGATTAACCCACACATTTAAGAAAACGACAACCCTCTAGCGTCGTTTAATTGAGAGAGTTTCCAAAACAAATAAAATATTTCAGTCTCGATCCAAACAAGAAAAAGAATTTTTGCAATCTCGGTCCCACTGCCTGAAACGCAGCGAAGTGCTGCGGCAAACGCCACATGTACTTGTCCCACGTTCCCTTCCCTTCATCTCTTGGAATGGTGGAAAACTTCGGGGCCCAGGTGGGGCAAGTATGCCAATGGCAGTTTCAGATGGACGATGGCACTCTGTAAAGTGGTAATCAACTGACGAAGCAAGTCATAACTGTTATTATTGCTGTTCGGGTTGCTGCTGCAAAAATGTTCAAATGTGTGTGAAATCTTATGGGACTTAACTGCTAAGGTCATCAGTCCCTAAGCTTACACACTACTTAACCTAAATCATCCTAAGGACAAACACACACACCCATGCCCGAGGGAGGACTCGAACCTCCGCCGGGACCAGCCGCATAGTCCATGACTGCAGCGCCACAGACCGCTCGGCTAATCCCGCGCGGCTTGCTGCTGCTTTTGTAACATCTGAACTAACGCTGAATCCATTGTGCTCGAGAAATGCGTGCGGAAACGAAACAATCTCGTCACCAAAAACCGTAGTATACACAGTTTTATTAAAAATAACAAAGTACACAGTAAATACAACTATTGTTATTGAGCTCCCAATATTACACAAACAAATGGACAGAAAACTGTGAGAGAATAATCCTGGACAAGTCCGGTAATAAGTAAAGTTCGTAGTAACAAGTCACAGAACAGTCCTAATCGACAGGCAGAACCTTCATGTAGCGCAGATGATGCATAGATAGCAGACTGCGCTGTTGGTGTGCAGCTGTTCCCACTCGGCCGGCTGTGATGCTGGCAGCAAGCTAAGCAGGGGCTCTCTTTTCGTTCTCTTGTCGGTGGCGCCAAAAGTGAACTCGGTGTGGTAGTGGCAGCGTTAAGTGGATACGCCACTACATCTGCCTAACACTTAAGAGCAAAGTGCAGCGTAATCATGTAGAAGTAGATCCCCGAGGAATAAGTGCATTCCAGCTAAGCTGCTGATTAATAATCTTTTAAAGCACCTGAAGAACAGCTGCGATCTATAGACCATTTAATAGAAAGTAATCAGTTGTGATCTCAAATGATGTTTTATTTCGTTACCGGAGACGGTCGAGATTATCTTCAGACCAGAGGATGCCACCATTGATGGCCCGAATGGATGATAAGCAGAGACGTGGTAGATGTTTGGAAGCACACTGCATATACTGCAGCTCTGCTCATCGTCTGCGCTGGTCAACAATGTGTCACCCTCTAGTGTGAAGGCGGTTTACTGAGACTGAAACCAGTAACCACTGATGAAATAAAACATGATTTGCGATCAGAACTGATTATTTTCATTTAAAAAAAGCTGCTGATGTCTGAACTTCTCAGGATAGATGTAAGCTATAAGTAAAGACCGGTAATATACAGTACAGATAAGAAACAAGATATAAAAATAAGAAGAGAAGACCAATAACGATGTGATCGGATTAGAAAGGGTTTAAAACAGGGCTGTAGTTGAAACTTCCTGGCAGATTAAAACTGTGTGCTGGACCGAGACTCGAACTCGGGATTTGCCTTTCGCGGGCAAGTGCTCTACAAACTGAGCTACCCAAGCACGACTCACACGCCGTCCTCACAGCTTTACTTCTGCCAGTTGGTAGAGCACTTGCCCGCGAAAGGCAAAGGTCCCGAGTTCGAGTCTCGGTCCGGTACACAGTTTTAATCTACCAGGAAGTTTCATATCAGCACACACTTCGCTGCAGAGTGAAAATCTCATTCAGGGCTGTAGTTTTTCACCACTTCTGTTCAACCTTTTCATCAAGGAAGCAACGATGGAAATAAAGAAATGTTCACGACTGGAATTAAAATTCATGGCGAAACGATAATAATTCGCTGACGACATGGCCATGCTCAGCGAGGAATTACGAAACTTGTTGGGTGTAGTAAACAGTCTAATCGAGGACACGCTATGGATTGGGAGTAAATAATGAAGAATAGCGGAAGTGAGATTAGCGACAAACTTAACATCGACGTAATGGACGAAGCAAAATAACGCTTGACGGATAAAGCAAGGGGGACTAAAAAGCAGACTAGCGTAGGCGAAGGGGGCATTCCTGACCAAAACAAGTCTGTTGGTTTGAATTATTGGCCTCAGTCTGAGGACGAAATTTCTGAGACCGTACGTTTGAAGCTCTTCATTGTGTGGAAGTGAACCACACTAGAAGAGAATGGAAGCGTCTGACATGTCGTGCTAAAGAAGGATGTGGAAAATTAGGTGGACTGATAAGATAAGAAATGAGGACTTTCTACAGCGAGGAGAGCAATATACGAAAACATTGACAAGAAGATGAGACAGATGATTGGACATATATTAAGACATCAAGGAATAACTTCTGTGGTACCTGAGGGAGCTGTAGAGAGAAAAAAAATTGTAGGGGATGCCAGCCATTGGAACGTATCGAAAAAATAGTTAAGACCGTTTTTTGGAAGTGCTATTGTCAGTAGAAGAGTTTGGTTCAGGAGAGGAATGTATGGCGGGCTGCATCAAAACATTCTGAAGAATTATGCCAAAAAAAAATCAAAACACTGAGTATCCCTCCGAAGATATGTGTACTAACGGTGTCTTACTAGTCTTTGCTGTTACATTTAAAAAACATTGTAATCACGGGAAAAAGTGTCATTTGTTTTTAATTATCAACCTAATAATTTTTCGTTTCCTCAGAGACGTTCCCGAATAGGTCTGAATCTCATTAAAAAGAAAAAACCCAGTTCACTTCCGTCCTTCAACTTCTGTGTTGATGGTGTATGTCAGCTTTCGCTTGCCTGTGGTTTAATTTCCACACTTCTTCCACTTTTCTGCACTTCGTTCCAGGTACTAACCATCTGAAGGTTTTTTTTCTGTTTGCCATCGCCTGCAATGATCGTCGCTGTTTGATATGTATCGTCTGCAGAAGGGAGAAAAAAACTGGAAGCCGTCATCGCACTGTTAAGCAGAAATTATCAGTGAGAAGTTACGTACTTTCAGAGGTCATTTGCGAAGTGGGAAGATCACCTGCCCCGTAGACATTATTTTTCGAGCGAGTGTGGGCTGCACTCGCGCGCTGTTTGCCGGCCTCCCGTTCCCCCTGAGTCAGCGTTTCCACGCCGTGCAAGGAAAACCCTCAACGGAGGAGCGCTGTCGGGCCGATCTCATAACCAAATTCTCCACGCTACGTTTATTCACCGCGGTTCTCGGACGAAATCACGTCGCCAGTAGCATTGCATGTGTTCATATTATTTTTCATTGTTATTGTTATTTTTTGGAGTCAAATTAAGAACAATGTCTATGCTGACCAATAAACGTCTTCATTGTTCGCTACAGCTGTGGGTTTGTAGCTAAGTACATCTGCAAGCTAGCGAAAGTTTTGGCTGAAACATGAACAAGTTTAAAAAATGTTTTAAAAAGCTATCGTTGTGTTAATAAATGAAAAAGACTGAAATACTGAAAAGTACTACACTCGTTTAAGTAAAGAAGACGCTGATTGTCACGTATTAACTTTGTCCAGCCCTTCTAATTTGTTTTTGCATAGTTTTCTCCTATCACTGGAGGCGATTACCGGAATAGTTCCACGGTTGTCACCGTCGCGATTATTACACAACTGTTTTTAGATTTTTTCTTACATTGGGTATTTATTATTTTTATTGTTAATATCAGTTTGCAGTATCATGTTGTTGTTGTTTTGGTCTTCAGACCGAGGACTGAAACGACGCAGCTTTCCTCGCCGGTCTATCCTGTGAAAGTCTCTTCATGTTTGCGTCTACGTTCATTCAAATCTCCTGTCTGTATTGAAGACTTAGTCGCCTTCTATAGTTGCAACCTCCCACACTTCCCTCCACTAACAAACTGACGGTTCAGTGATGCATCAGCACATGTCCTATCAACTGATCCCTTCTCTTAATCAGGTAGTGCGATAAATTACTTTTCTTTTCAGTTCGATTCATTACCTCGTATTTAGTTCTTCGATCCACCCAACTAATCTCCATCTTTGTTCTGTAGCACTACATTTCAAAGGCGTTCATTCTTTTCTTGTCTACACTGAAGAGCCGAAGAAACTGATACATCTGCCTAATATCGTGTAGGGCCCCCGCAAACATGCAGAAGTGCCGGAAAACGACGTGGCATGGACTCGACTAATGTCTGAAGTAATTTGGAGGGAACTTACAAAATGAATTCTGCAGTGCTGACCATAAATCCGTAAGAGTTGGAGAGGTGGGGACCTCTTCTGAACAACACATTGCAGGGCATCCCAGATATGCTCAATAATGTTTAGGTCTGGGGAGTTTGGTAGCCAGCGGAAGTGTTTAAACTCAGAAGAGTGTTGCTGCAGCCACTCTGTAGCAATTCTTGACGTGTCAGGTGTCGCATTTTCCTGTCGGAATTGCCAAAGTCCGTCGGAATTCACAATGGGCATGAATGGATGCAGGTGATCAGACAGAATGTTTACGTACGCGTCACCTTTCAGAGTCGTAGCTAGACGTATCAGGCGTCCCATACCGCTCCAACTGCATCCACTCCGCACAGTTACGGAGTCTCCACTAGCTTGAACAGTCCCCTGCGGACATGCAGGGTCCATGTATTCATGAGGTTGTCTCCATACTCGCACACGTCCATCCGCTCGATACAATTTGAAACGAGACTCGTTCGATCAGGCAACATGTTTCTACTCATCAACAGTCCAATGTCGGTGTTGACGGCCCCAGGCGGAGCGTAAAGGTTTGGGCCGTGCAGTCATCAAGGCTCCGAAAGCCCATATCGATGATGTTTCGTTGAATGATTAGCACGCTGACACTTGTTGATGGCCCAGCATTGAAATATGCAGCAATTTGTGAAAGGGTTGCACTTCTGTCACGTTGAACGATACTCTTAAACTCACGTAAATCTTGATAACCTGCCACTGTAGCAGCAGTAACCAATCTAACAACTGCTCCAGACACTTATTGTCTTATGCAGGGTGAGTCACCTAACGTTACCGCTGGATATATTTCGTAAACCGCATCAAATACTGACGAACCGATTCCACAGACCGAACGTGAGGAGAGGGGCTAGTGTAATTGTTTAATACAAAGCATACAAAAATGCACGGAAGTATGTTTTTTAACACAAACCTACGTTTTTTTAAATGTAACCACGTTAGTTTTGTTAGCACATCTGAACATATAAACAAATACGTAATCAGTGCCGTTTGTTGCAATGTAAAATGTTAATTACATCCGGAGATATTGTAACCTAAAGTTGACGCTTGAAACCTCCGACTTTCAGTTGCGTGTTGTAACAAACACGGGCCACGGTCGGCGAGCAGCATCTGCAGGGACATGTTTACGATGACGACCGTGTTTACGAGTGTGGCTGTTGCGGTTTGGTCTAGCTGTCGCAGTGTCCGCATGTAGCGCTTGCTGCTATTGTTATTCTGCATTCGTCTCCGCACGCAGACCAACTGTAGTACACCGTGTTACCAGACGTCTGTGATAGTGTAGTGTTGTAGGAACTGTGACCATGGTGTATTCGAACTCTGAAAAGGCGGAGATGATACTCATCTATGGCTAGTGTCGTCGAAATGCAGCTGAAGCCCGCAGCATCATCGAGTGCAATTCTGTCAATGGGCATTAACAGAGAATGCGTTGCAGTTCTACCTGTTTACCGATTGATGCGAGTTTCACAAACCACGGGGCAGTGAATCTACAGAACATGCATTACTGGTCCGTGGACAATCCTCGCTGGCTCAGACAGGTAGAGCGACAGCGACCGTGGACTGTAAATGTATGGTGCGGAATCATTGGCGACCACCTCATTGGTCCTCACTTCATTGCAGGGGCCCAAACAGCTGTAACATACATCGCGTTTCTACAGAATGATCTGCCAACGTTGCTCGAAAATGTCCCACTGGAAACGCGTCGACGTATGTGGTATCAGCATGATGGTGCACCTGCACATTCCGCAATTAACCACTACAAGGCTGACCCTTGACAGGATGTTCGACGTGCGTTTCATAGGACGTGGAGGACGCATAAATTTGCCAGCCCGTTCTCCTGATCTTACACCTCTGGACTTCTTTCTGTGGGGTACGTTAAAGGAGAATGTGTACCGTGATGTGCCTACAACCCCAGAGGATATGAAACAACGTATTGTGGCAGCCTGCGGCGACATTACACCAGATGTACTGCGGCGTGTACGACATTCATTACGCCAGAGATTGCAATTGTGTGCAGCAAATGATGGCCACCACATTGAACATCTATTGGCCTGACATGTCGGGACACACTCTATTCCACTCCGTAATTGAAAACGGAAACCACGTGTGTACGTGTACCTCACCCCACAGGGTAATGTACATGTGCGTCAGTGAAAAAGACCAATAAAAAGGTGTTAGCATGTGGACGTAATGTGCTGTTCCAGTCTCTTCTGTACCTAAGGTCCATCACCGTTCCCTTTGGATCCCTACGTAATTCGGTGCTCTCCGATACACACGATCGAACAGCAGAGGAATGGTACTCAAGCGTCAACTTTAGGTTACAATATCTCCGGATGTAATTAACATTTTACAATGTAACAAATGGCACTGATTACGTATTTGTTTATATGTTCAGATGTGCTAACAAAACTAACAGGGGTTCCATTTAAAAAACGTAGGTTTGTGTTAAAAGACATACTTCCATGCATTTTTGTATGGTTTGTATTAACCAATTACACTAACCCCTTTCCTCACGTTCGGTCTGTGGAATCGATTCGTCAGTATTTGATGTGGTTTACGAAATATATCCAGCGGTAATGTTAGGTGACTCACCCTGTATAGGCGTTGCCGACTGCAGCGCCATATTCTGCCTGTTTACGTATCTCTGTATTTGAATAGGCATGCCTATATCAGTTTCTTTGGCGCTTTGGTGTATTTCTCGTCCACGTTTCACTTCCGTGCAAAGCTAACTCTAGACAAAAACCTTCAGAAATAGCTTTCTGGCGTTCAAATTTATATTCAAAGTTAGCAAATTCCTCTTTTTCAGGAACACTTTTCTTGCTATCACCAGTCCGAATTTTGTATCCTCTCTACAGCCAAAATAACAAAACTCATCTACTACTTTTATTGTGCCATTTCCTAATCTACACTCCTGGAAATGGAAAAAAGAACACATTGACACCGGTGTGTCAGACCCACCATACTTGCTCCGGACACTGCGAGAGGGCTGTACAAGCAATGATCACACGCACGGCACAGCGGACACACCAGGAACCGCGCTGTTGGCCGTCGAATGGCGCTAGCTGCGCAGCATTTGTGCACCGCCGCCGTCAGTGTCAGTCAGTTTGCCGTGGCATACGGAGCTCCATCGCAGTCTTTAACACTGGTAGCATGCCGCGACAGCGTGGACGTGAACCGTATGTGCAGTTGACGGACTTTGAGCGAGGGCGTATAGTGGGCATGCGGGAGGCCGGGTGGACGTACCGCCGAATTGCTCAACACGTGGGGCGTGAGGTCTCCACAGTACATCGATGTTGTCGCCAGTGGTCGGCGGAAGGTGCACGTGCCCGTCGACCTGGCACCGGACCGCAGCGACGCACGGATGCACGCCAAGACCGTAGGATCCTACGCAGTGCCGTAGGGGACCGCACTGCCACTTCCCAGCAAATTAGGGACACTGTTGCTCCTGGGGTATCGGCGAGGACCATTCGCAACCGTCTCCATGAAGCTGGGCTACGGTCCCGCACACCGTTAGGCCGTCTTCCGCTCACGCCCCAACATCGTGCAGCCCGCCTCCAGTGGTGTCGCGACAGGCGTGAATGGAGGGACGAATGGAGACGTGTCGTCTTCAGCGATGAGAGTCGCTTCTGCCTTGGTGCCAATGATGGTCGTATGCGTGTTTGGCGCCGTGCAGGTGAGCGCCACAATCAGGACTGCATACGACCGAGGCACACAGGGCCAACACCCGGCATCATGGTGTGGGGAGCGATCTCCTACACTGGCCGTACACCACTGGTGATCGTCGAGGGGACACTGAATAGTGCACGGTACATCCAAACCGTCATCGAACCCATCGTTCTACCATTCCTAGACCGGCAAGGGAACTTGCTGTTCCAACAGGACAATGCACGTCCGCATGTATCCCGTGCCACCCAACGTGCTCTAGAAGGTGTAAGTCAACTACCCTGGCCAGCAAGATCTCCGGATCTGTCCCCCATTGAGCATGTTTGGGACTGGATGAAGCGTCGTCTCACGCGGTCTGCACGTCCAGCACGAACGCCGGTCCAACTGAGGCGCCAGGTGGAAATGGCATGGCAAGCCGTTCCACAGGACTACATCCAGCATCTCTACGATCGTCTCCATGGGAGAATAGCAGCCTGCATTGCTGCGAAAGGTGGATATACACTGTACTAGTGCCGACATTGTGCATGCTCTGTTGCCCGTGTCTATGTGCCTGTGGTTCTGTCAGTGTGATCATGTGATGTATCTGACCCCAGGAATGTGTCAATTAAGTTTCCCCTTCCTGGGACAATGAATTCACGGTGTTCTTATTTCAGTTTCCAGGAGTGTAATTCCCTTATCATCGCGTGATTTAATTTGACTACATTCCGTTACCTTTGTTTTACTTTTGTTGATATCCATCTCATAATCTCTTTTAAAGACAACTCTGTTCCGATCAGCTGTTCTGAATGCTATTTTGGTTTCCCTCACAGAATTACAAAGTTATCGAAAATCCCAAAGTTTTAATTTATTCGCCCTGAACTTTAATTCCCTTTCCGAGTTACTCCTTGGATATTCGGATTGAATAACATCGGGATAGGCTTCGATCCTTTCTCCCTACCTTCTCAAATACTACCGCCTTTTCATGTTCTTCAACTTTTTTAAGTCCCGTCTAGTTTCTGAACAATCTGTAGAGAACCTTTCGTTCTCTGTATTGTATCCCTGTTAGTTTCATAGTTTCAAATAGTACTTTCAAAACGGTCAAATGCTTTTTCTAATTGGTCCTATCTACACTTCTGTGTATGCATGATTTCGTGATTAACATAATGAAACTTTGATGTTCATTAAAATGGGACGCGTTAACTTTCTGGAGGTTCCCAGACGCTGGACAATGAGTACGTCGAACTACAGTCCAGTCAAAACCAGACTGCTTTCTGTTACAACTTTCCATTTATAAGACTGTCGGCCCCGATAGCTGAGTGGTCAGCGTGAGGGATTGCCATCCTACGGGCTCGGGTTCGATTCTCTCCGCTCAGGGACTGGGTGTTGTACTGTCTTCATCGTCATTTCATCCCCATCCGGCATTCAGGTCGCCCAATGCGGCGTCGAATGTAATAAGACCTGCACCAAGGTGGCCGGACCTGTCCCGCAAGGGGACTCCCGACCAATGACGCCAAACGTTCATTTCCATTTTCTGTTTATAGGACTTGTTATAAAAACTAACGTGGTAACTGATGTTGTTGTCATTGTCCACTAAATCCTTAATACGTCAACAACGTGCCCTGTGCTGCACTTTCTATCGGTACAAGTATGTTACAAAAAGCCACCCGTGAAAATGCGATTTTTCAGGTTCAATGGTTCAAATGGCTCTGAGCGCTATGGGACTTAACATCTGTGGTCATCAGTCCCTAGAACTTAGAACTACGTAAACCTAACTAACCTAAGGACATCACAAACATCCATGCCCGAGGCAGGATTCGAACCTGCGACCGTAGCGGTCACGCGGTTCGAGACTGAAGCGCCTAGAACCGCTCGGTCACACCGTCCGGCGATTTTTCAGGGGTTCATATCTCTGGTTCTATTGATGGCAGAGATAACGGGCCAAGTGTTTCGCATAGTCCTTGGCCTAGTGACCACTTGCATACCTGTCAGAAGAATGAGCATACTGTAGCTATCGTACAGTACAGGGTCAAAATTTAAAAATTTGGTGTCGGTATATTCCAGCTATGATTTCTTAAACTGGTGCTTCGGTAGTATTCATCTCCATCAGCACTTCCTTTCTTTGTCAGTGGGATTATCATATCCTTCTTTAAGTCTGAGAGTATTTTATATGTCTCAAATATCTTATGTATCAGATGGAATAGTTTTGTCACGGTAGGTTCTACCAAGTACCTCCGTAATTCAGAGGTAAAATCGCCTTCTCCAGGTGCCATGTTACGACTTAGGTCTTTCAGTGCTCTGTCAAATAATCTCCCAATATCATTTCACCCAGCTCATCTTCATCTATTTTCTCGCCTTTTTCTACAGGTTACGTAAAATAAGACGGACCCGGAAAATGTTCATGCTCTTAAGTTAAGCAAGCCAACTTAATCATCTGCACCAGGTGCGGAATAAGTAAGTTGCGTTGCCTACTTTAAAGTGGATGACACATTTTCTGGATACCTCTTGTTTTTCTCATCCCGTATAATATCGTCTTCAAGTTCATTTCTGTTGTGTAGCTCTTTTATGCGTTCGTTCCACCTTTAAGCTTTCCCTTTCATTGTCCAGACGTTTCTTTGATTTTCCTGTGAGTGTCATATACTGTGCTCATAGACATGGCGACACTTCACAGCCGTTCGTACTTTGCGATTTTGCACTTCCGAAAAATTCTTTTTTTTTTCTTTTTAGGTATCTGTATTCATTTTTGCCTAACTCATTTGTCACATCTTTTATATTTTCTCCTTTCATCAATTAAATTCTGTATTTCGTGTTTCAGCCAAGGATTTCTATTGGGCCTAGTCCTTTATTTTTCTTTCTAGTCCCTGCTGCCTTTACTTCATCTCCTCTTGCGTTCTTTTTCCTTTTTCAGTCTACCCTTACATAATTCTCCCTTTTGGAGCGTTCAAAAAGTTATAGTTCTTTCAATTCATCCATATACCAGCCCCTTCATTTATTACCTTTCTGGAGTTCCTTAAGTTTTAATCTTCAGTTCATAAACAATAAATTTTGGTAAGAGCCAACATCCGACCCTGTAAGAATCTTACATTATAAAATTTAGTTTCAAAATTTCTGTCTTTTCCGATTCGATGTTGGCTACATACGCAAAGCTCCCTCTACAGGTATTCCTGTCCTCCATGACACGCGCAATTTATTGTGGCGCTACAAATGCAGTATCTAAATCACTCTAACCAGAAGCCCGATACTCGAGTACACGCGTCCAGTGGTAAGGAACATGAATACCGGCGTATTTACCGGCAATAAACGTTTCATCTCAGCTATTCTGTGCTCATAAGCAGTTTGGCCGAACCTAGAAATCGAGGATAGTCTTAGGGAGTTAAATAAGTACTATGAGAAGCGGGTACTCTACATGGATTGGCAAGACAGACAGATTTCAGAGATAGCTTCGCAGGAATTCCTTTTACCCTACTGGCCATTAAAATTGCTGCACCAAAAAGAAATGCTGATGAGAAACGGGTTTTCATTGGACAAATATATTATACTAGAACTGACATGTGATTGCATTTTCACGCAGTTTGGGTGCATAGATCCTGAGAAATCAGTACCCAGAACAACCACCTCTGGCCGTAATAACGGCCTTGATACACCTGGGCATTGAGTCAAACAGAGTTTGGATGGCGTGTACAGGTACAGCTGCCCATGCAGCTTCAACACGATACCACAGTTCATCAAGAGTAGTGACTGACGTATTGTGACGAGCCAGTTGCTTGGCCACCATTGACCAGACGTTTTCAATTGGTGACAGATCTGGAGAATGTGCTGGTCAGGGCAGCAGTCGAACATTTCCTGTATCCAGAAAGGCCCGTACAGGACCTGCAATACGCGGTCGTGCATTATCCTGCTGAAATGTAGGGTTTCGCAGGGATCGAATCAAGGGTAGAGCCACGGATCGTAACACATCTGAAATGTAACGTCCACTGTTCAAAGTGCTGTCAATGCGGACAAGAGGTGACCGAGACTTGTGACCAATGGCACTCCATACAATCACGCAGGGTGATACGCCAGTATGGCGATGACGAATACACGCTTCCGATGTGAGTTCACCGCGATGTCGCCAAACACGGATGCGACCATCATGATGCTGTAAACAGAACCTGGATTCATCCGAAAAAAAGACGTTTTGCCATTCGTACACCCAAGTTCTTCGTTAAGTACACCATCGCAGGCGCTCCTGTCTGTGATGCAGCGTCAATGGTAACCGCAGCCATGGTCTCCGAGCTGTTAGTTCATGCTGCTGCAAACGTCGTCGAATTGTTCGTGCAGATGGTTGTTGTCTTGCAAACGTCCCCATCTGTTGACTCAGGGATCGAGACGTGGCTGCACGATCCGTTAAAGCCATGCGGATAAGATGCCTGTCATGTAGACTGCTAGTGATACGAGGCCGTTGGGATCCAGCAAGGTGTTCCGTATTACCCTCCTGAACCCACGGATTCCATATTCTGCAAACAGTCATTGGATCTCGACCAACGCGAAGCCGGCCGAAGTGGCCGTGCGATTAAAGGCGCTGCAGTCTGGAACCGCAAAACCGCTACGGTCGCAGGTTCGAATCCTGCCTCGGGCATGGATGTTTGTGATGTCCTTAGGTTTAACTAGTTCTAAGTTCTAGGGGACTAATGACCTCAGCAGTTGAGTCCCATAGTGCTCAGAGCCACCAACGCGAGCAACAATGTCGCGATACGATAAACCGCAATCGCGATAGGCTACAATCCGACCTTTATCAAAGTCGGAAACGTGATGGTACGCATTTCTCCTCCTTACACGAGGCATCATCTTCGTGGTGTAGCAATTGTAATGGCCAGTAGTGTATTTAATGGGTACTGTACCAGTCATGAGTATGCTGAATGATCAAGAAGACGACAAACACTATCTGCGTTTTGGGGGGCAATTTTTCTTAGGTTCCTTTCTTTAAACATCACAGTGATTCGACTGTCTTGATACTACTATCTACACTGCCTTAAAAAAAGAAGGGTCACACAGAAGGAGAAGAAATGAAACTTCGCGGGTTGACAGGGAATGTGACGTTATTTCAGTGATTACAATATCCAGTCAAATTTACAAATAATTTGGCAGTATACACACATTTATAAGTATGACGTTGCACGCCCTCTGGCCTAGATACATGCACTTATTCGGTTGGGTAGGAAGGGTGTCATAACGCCGTTGTATTCTCTCGTGAGGCACGCTGGGCCACAGCTGTTGTAACGGGCCCTCGATATCGTGGATATTGGTGCTTGGACGGAGTTGATTTCCAGTGCAGGCCTACACATGTTCTATCGGCGACAGAACTGAGGATCTCGCTGACCACAGGAGTACCTCAACATCACGTAGAATGTTCATAGAGACATATGCCGTGTGTGCAGGAGCAGTGTCCACTTGAAAAAGGACACGACGGTTCTGTCGCATGAGAGATAACATATAAGGATGCAGGGTGTCCATGACGTTTAACGTTGGGGCGTCAGAGGTCTCTCAACCATTACCAGCCGTGACCTGAAGCCACACCCGCAATTCCCTACACCATGGCACCAGGAATATCACCGCTGTGCGTTTCCAAAATATTGCGAGGTTAGAGTGTAATACAAGTTAGCTTTTTTGTGGCACTGTGATACGGTTCATGCAATTTAGATGCAAATAATGCTGAAAGCATTGCACTTACACTAATGGGTATCCTACGAAGGAGAGACTACATACATTAAAATGATTGCAATTTTCTATAAATGACAGAGATGAACATCGTATTAAAATCAGCTATATTACCGATTTTATAAAGTGATATGTAGTATAATCCTAACATTTACAACTCTTCTGTGCTGTTACCTTAAGAGACTTCGTATGTGACGAAGCATTTGGTTACATTAAGAGAGTTCGAAAGTAACTAAGTATCCTGTGATAGAGCTAGAACATGTTCTTAGCACTCCATCATGGGCCAAAAATGGATTTAATACTCTAGTCCTGTGATGCAGGACATAAAGATATTAAGGTAATTCGAATTGCATTTTTTACCTGGCGAGCGGAAAGCTGGGATGCTATTTGTTTAAATAAAGGTGGATTTGTTGTTGTTACTATCCTATTATGTGGTAGATCCTTTCCCTGTTTCTTCTTCCAGGTGTGGGAGAAATAACCATAGTAGACTCTTTCCCTCCTTCCTCTTCCTGGTGCAACAGAAAGAACTAACTTGGGAATGCTACAGTGCTTTAAAGAATTAGGTTACCAGATCTATAGGTGGTCGGGGATCACACAACCGAGACGGCATAAATTCGCGCCGAAATTTGAAATTACAACTGCCACTTGGCTGGCGAGGTTGCTTCTCCCAGCGACCTCTGCTGGTGGTATTGTGAGCTAACTCAGTCCGTATCTGCACAGCAGGGCGAGCGCAGAGAGCAGTGGAAGGTGTGTGTTTGGGAACAAAACAGGAAGTGAGTCTGGTATCAAATTTTAAAGGAAGCCGACATACTGTATCACACATTCCTCTACATGCGACAAGCGCCTGCACTCCACCGCTCTGGACTCAAAGGGTTGTCGGTGGTCCGGCGCGTGTGGTGCGGTGCAGTGCGGTTCGGCGCGTGCCAAGACGCGATCGGGAGGTTTTTAACGGTGTAATTACATGCAATCAGTTATATTGACGTCGATTTCGTGACGGAATACCATGTGCGATCGGAAAAATACCATCTATTTACGTATGTAATTACTTCTTTTCGATGTATGTTACAAGACTTGCATCTTCCAAAACAGCAGAGCATGATGAGCTTTTCCCGCCTAATAAAGAGATCCAACACCTGCGAACGGAATTTTATAAATAAACAATATATTGTTATTCCCTCTGCATTGTAGTTGAATTTCCTATCGAGGGATCCTTCCAGTCCGCAAGTTCAGCGACTTTTCTGGGAGGGATTGGGAGGGAGAAGGCGAAGCGTGGAATTGTCTCTGGTGGTGGCATTTTACACTAGCTCAGTTGATCTCAGCACGTCAAGGTGAGCACATACACGAAAATTTTCTAACAAGACAACACCTCCAATTTGCAGCAGTGTAATTACGTGATTAGGACATGTAGTTGCTGGACATGAGCTTTTTCTGCCAAATAAAGAGATCTAAGCCCTGAATATTGAATTTTATAAATAAACTTTATATCCTCTGCAATGTAATTGACATTGGTTTCAATCCTGTATCATGAGATCCTTCCTCTCCAGCACAGATTGTGTGTCTTTCCCGCCAATTTCACATGGGGAGGGGAGGGGGTGGGGGGAGAGGGTACTTAATTGATCTACTTAATTAATTAGTCAATTATTTGATATCAAAATTAAGGTTGTATCGTCGAGGGGAAAGGGGAGAGGTTTGGGGATTTCCCAGAGGAAGCGAGGATATGAGGGAGAGAGGGTGTGGATGGGAGGTTCTCAGAAGGACTAATTATCCCCATGGGTCATATAACAATTAATCCCCAGAGGGTCATAAATCAATCAAGTTTGTCCCTGAATGTATGCAGCCCTCACAGACAAATTGGTTCAGAACAGACAGTGCCCTAGTACTGACAGGGATCCAGTCTTTCGCCCTGTCCCCATGACAGACGTAGTGAGGAGGACGTTAAAAAAAGAGTACAAGGGAAGAGGACCTTTCTAGACAAGGGAAGTCTACTGGTGTGAAACATAAGCAGTAATTTGAAGAAGAAATTTCTGAGAATGTACGTTTGGAGCACAGCACTGTATGGTATTAAATCATGGACTGTGGGCAAACCGAAACAGAAGGGAATCGAAGCGTTTGAGATCTGGTACTACAGAAGAATGGGTAAAATTAAGTTCACTGACTGGATAAAGAATGAGGAGGTTCCCACAGAAATCATGAAGAAAGGAACATATGGAAAACACTGACAAGAAGAAGAGGCAGTTTGATAGAAAATGTGTTAAGACACCACGGAATAACCTCCATGTCTTAGAGAGAACTGTAGAGAATAAAAACTGTAGGGGAAAATAGAGACTGGAATACACCAAACAAATAATTGAGGACGTAGGTTTTAAGTGCACTCTGAGAAGAGATGGAGCAGTTAGCATAAGAGAAGAATTCGCGGTGGGCTTCAGAACAATGAAATCTGTACAAATTTATACTTAAAGCTTAACAATAATTACAAGGAGTTAATCACGTGACGCGCCAACGGTTACAGAATATAGAACAAAGTATTTTGACGCAGGCAATATACAGTCAGAGGCCTACCTTTGTTACCAAGGATGGACGCGCTCTCCACCCGGCCAGTTTGATAATTCCACGCAGCAAACTGGCTGTACATGGTAACTATAACATTTAAAAGACAAGTCTCATTTAACACGGAAACGAACAAAAGATTCACAGTAATGAAAATATGAAAACAGACTACTGCTGTTTACACACAGAGCATAGAAAAACAGGAATAATCTTCGGAACTTTGAATAGACGGTAATAAAAATATAATAACATTAAGTGAGAAAGCCATTAACTTTTAAAAACTATGCACTAGGTAGTAATTAACGTTGGCAGCAAAGCGCAATCACCTATGCATATATAAAATAAATCCCAAACGCTATGGCAGTGATTGACACCCCATTTAACACACTGGCAAGGGAGCAAAGATCATGAGAACAAGACAGAGGTAGACCGCACTGCCGCGACACTAAATAAAATATGTAAATGTCGTGTGACTACGGCCTCCCGTCGGGTAGACCGTTCAAATGGTTCAAATGGCTCTGAGGTCATCAGTCCCCTAGAACTTAGAACTACTTAAACCTAACTAACCTAAGGACATCACACACATCCATGCCCGAGGCAGGATTCGAACCTGCGACCGTAGCGGTCGCGCAGTTCCAGACTGTAGCGCCTAGAACCGCTCGGCCACTCCGGCCGGCTGTAGACTGTTCACCTGGTGCAAGTCTTTCGGTGTGACGCCACTTCGTCGACTTGCGCGTCGATGGGGATGAAATGATGATGATTAGGACAACACAACACCCAGTGTTTGGTCGTTGTGGACGTCACGTGACATCCGTTAAAGTTCATTTTGTTGATCCTTCCACTCAGTTTTTTACTACGGAGGCCAACCAGCTCTCTGACCGAACACGCTGAGTTACCGTGCCGGCAGCACTCAGCTATCGGGGGCGGACGCCGCGACACTGAAATAAAATGATACTGGGCGAGTTACATAAAAGTTAGTTAAAGCTCGTCTCGTAATCAAGCAAGCACACAAGTCACTCGCTGGTAGGCAGGCAAATGATAGCGTGTGATCTACAGCGCTTCTCACCAGATAAATTGTGATCGATGATCCGCTTGCAGTGCAATGGACAAAGTGCCGGACAGCTGGCTCCTTAAGCACCACTGGTCTCGGTCTGTCACTAGCCCGATCCTTCGAACCATAGCATGTCTCCTCCAGTGGGTTAGTCTGAAGCGTGGACCACTGGTGGGCCTCGGCAAGCGGCCGCATACACTTGTCAGGTACAGCAAGAAGACTCCCAGACCCTCGAGGAAGGACAGACTACGGCTAGGCTGTAAGAGGACAGCGCTCTAATAGCAGGTGGGCGGGGCAATTCGTGCGATCTACCGTGACACCATACCACTCGTTGCTAGGTCACGAAGATAGACACAGGAAAGACTACTAATACGAGCCAATACATGGCTCAGATACTAAATTACTTTATCAATTACTAGCGTACCCAGCAATGCTTCGCAATTGCTAAATATGTATGGGAACTGGATATACACCCTAAACTCCTTCCACCGCTCGCTCTGCTCTCTCTGCGCATCTCCTCCCGCGCCTCTCTCTCTCTCTCTCTCTCTCTCTCTCTCTCTCTCTCTCTCCCCTCCCTCTGTCCTCTTACCTGTCCCTCTGTCTGAACTTGAGCCTTGTTTACTGTTGTTGCAAGCGAAACCTTCATTCGGAATTGAAATCGCTTGGAATGAATGAGATAATCTACGGAATAATTGGTTTATGGAGTGTGAGAGAAAGACCCCTCTAACTGGTGGATCTGCGAGGATAGAAGCTTCAGTAATAGTATGTCGCATAGTTTTAGTCTGTGAATCGGTAGAATTACAAAGCCTCGGTCGATTCACCTTCGGTTACAGTACCATAAGCCATAAATACACCTTTCCTATTTTCTGTAAACCTCGCGCAAGGAGAATAACAGAAGAGGACATTGTTGTGCACACGTTTTTTGTTTGAAGTTATGTATAAGCAGAAAGAATACGTATCTGAAAAACAATTTGTCTAATGGTTGACTAGCCTTGCTGTCGTAGTTGAACCTGACTGCAAGAAAGAATCTAAAGCGCTCATTATCACAGCACAGCATTCTCCTTCTCCCTGTCGGTTTTAACAGAAAACTTATAAAAATATAAAGCCGCGTGTATTTGAGTGTCGTGTAATAATTGAAGTTAATCGAGCAAGAACTTTTCGATATGTTTGGTAACATTTCCCGTTCTGTACTTTAAATATGTAGCATACACTTGTCAAATAGCTCTGAGCATTATGGAACTTAACATCTGAAGTCACCAGTCCCCTCGAACTTCGAACTACTTAAACCTAACTAACCTAAGGAAATCACACATCCACGCCCGAGGCAGGATTCGAACCTGCGAACGTAGCGATCGCGCGGTTCCAGACTGAAGCGCCTAGATCGGCTCGGCCACACTGGCCGGCTACACTTGTCCAAATTTTCATTAGAGTATGGTGTAAACATCTTAAGTAAATGTGTCAAAAACTCTTTGAGATACTTGTTAATAACTCTCTCCATAACATCCGTCCAAATATCCATTACAGTATCGTGTAAAAGTTTAAAGTAAATCAAAGAACTTTTCCAGATTTTTGGTAACAAAGTTTCCCCTTTCTGTATTACGTGTGTATTTAAATATTATGTATATTAAAAACATATACAGCCTATGTCCGTCAAAATATGCATTAGGAGATCGCGTAAAAATTTGAAATAAATCGGCCAAGAACGTTTCGAGAGTTTGGTAACAAAACTTCTCCCTTGTATACTACATATATGTTTATATATTATATGTATTAAAAACTTATATAGCCTATGTCCGTCCGAGAGTTCATTAGAGTATCGTGAAAAAAATTGAAGTAAATCGGTCAAAAACTTTTGAGATACTTGGTAACAACGTTCCATCTTTTTATATTACATATATGTTATATGTTTATGTATAATATACCTAAGAAAAATATATAGCCAGTGTCCATTCAAACGTTCATAACAGTATCGTGTAAAAATTAGAAGTAAATCCCCCAAGAACTTTTCGAGATTTTTGGTAACAACGCTGTACAATGACTTCTCTTTGTATCGTAGCATCGCATAGCTCTCATAACTTAAAAGCTTTGGTTGTTGTAATTCAGCGCTCCATTATTCTCATCAACTGTTTCATATTAAGTGGTTGCCCCAGAATTATACATCCATGGTTAGTCTGCTACAAGCCACACTTACCGATTTCTGCTGCAGTTCCTTTTTAAGCTGGCATTCCTGCATTATACGGCCCTGGTGGATTTCTTTTGCCATACTCATACCCTCTGGTAGCGGCGTATTTTGAGCTGGAACTAAAGGATTTCACCCACCTCGGCCGACTGATTTACGTGATCCTAACAACTCTCGCGCTGAGAAATATTAATGACCTGCCTCGCAGTCCAGAGAATCATTCACAGAAAACGAATTAATCTACTTCGCCGTTGCTTCACCGCATGTGGTGTTAATGATACTGGAAACGCTTGAAAGACAAGAAATCACCACACTCATTAGCTATACGAAACGACACCAACCGCGTAGGGGCGTACATGCTGTCAACGCCCGAATTTCTCGACTACTGGAAGTTAACTGTGATCTTCATTACCTTGGTGGCTGATGTTGCCGTAAAAGAGGATTCGAGTTGCGGGGAACCATTGCCAGTTGTTTTGAACAGCGTTATTCATTTGTTATTGTATTATAAACTTGGTCCCTACACTCCTCACCAGGTACAATTTCATTACTGGTGCAAGTATAATACACTGAAGCGCCAAAGAAACTGGTATAGGCATGTGTATTCAAATACAGAAATTTGTAAACAGGCAGAATACGGCGCTGACGTTGGCAACGCCTATATACGACAAGTGTCTGGCGCAGTTCTTATATCGGTTACTGCTCCTACAATGGCAGGTTATCATGATTTAAGTAAGTTTGAAGGTGGTGTTATAGTCGGCGCACGAGTGATGGGACACAGCATCCGCGAGGTAGCGATAAAGTGGCGATTTATCTGTACGACCATTTCACGAGTGTACTGTGAATATCAGGAATTCGGTTGTTGTTGTTGTGGTCTTCAGTCCTGAGACTGGTTTGATGCAGCTCTCCATGCTACTCTATCCTGTGCAAGCTTCTTCATCTCCCAGTACCTACTTCAACCTACATCCTTCTGAATCTGCTTAATGCATTCATCTCTTGGTCTCCCTCTACGATTTTTACCCTCCGCGCTGCCTTCCAATGCTAAATTTGTGATCCCTTGATGCCTCAAAACATATCCTACCAACCGGTCCCTTCTTCTTGTCAAGTTGTGCCACAAACTCCTCTTCTCCCCAATTCTATTCATTACCACCTCATTACTTATGTGATCTACCCATCTAATCTTCAGCATTCATCTGTAGCACCACATTTCGAAAGCTTCTATTCTCTTCTTGTGTAAACTATTTATCGTCCATGTTTCACTTCCATACATGGCCACACTCCATACAAATAATTTCAGAAATGACTTCCTGACACTTAAATCTATACTCGATGTTAACAAATTTCTCTTCTTCAGAAACGCTTTCCTCGCCATTACCAGTCTACATTTTATATCCTCTCTACTTCGACCATCATCAGTTATTTTGCTCCCCAAATAGCAAAACTCCTTGACTACTTTAAGTGTCTCATTTCCTAATCTAATTTCCTCAGCATCGCCCGACTTAATTCGACTACATTCAATTATCCTCGTTTTGTTTTTGTTGATGTTCATCTTATATCCTCCTTTCAAGACATTGTCCATTCCGTTCAACTGCTCTTCCAAGTCCTTTGCTGTCTCTGACAGAATTACAATGTCATCGGCGAACCTCAAAGTTTTTATTTCTTCTCCATGGATTTTAATACCTACTCCGCATTTTTCTTTTGTTTCCTTTACTGCTTGTTCAATATACGGATTGAATAACATCGGGGAGAGGCTACAACCCTGTCTCACTCCCTTCCCAACCACTGCTTCCCTTTCGTGTCCCTCAACTCTTATAACTGCCATCTGGTTTCTGTACAAATTGTAAATAGCCTTTCGCTCCCTGTATTTTACCCCTGCCATCTTTAGAATTTGAAAGAGAGTATTCCAGTCAACATTGTCAAAAGCTTTCTCTAAGTCTACAAATGCTAGAAACGTAGGTTTGCCTTTCCTTAATCTTTCTTCTAAGATAAGTCGTAAGGTCAGTATTGCCTCACGTGTTCCAATATCTCTACGGAATCCAAACTGATCTTCCCCAAGGTTGGCTTCTACTGGTTTTTCCATTCGTCTGTAAAGAATTCGTGTTAGTATTTTGCAGCTGTGGCTTATTAAACTGATTGTTCGGTAATTTTCACATCTGTCAACACCTGCTTTCTTTTGGACTGGAATTATTATATTCTTCTTGAAGTCTTAGGGTATTTCGCCTGTTTCATACATCTTGCTCACCAGATGGTAGAGTTTTGTCAGGACTGGCTCTCCCAAGACTGTCAGTAGTTCTAATGGAATGTTGTCTACTCCCGGGGCCTTGTTTCGTCTCAGGTCTTTCAGTGCTCTGTCAAACTCTTCACGTAGTATTGTATCTCCCATTTCATCTTCATCTACATTCTCTTCCATTTCCAGAATATTGTCCTCGAGTACGTCGCCCTTGTATAGACCCTCTATATACTCCTTCCACCTTTCTGCTTTCCCTTCTTTGCTTAGAACTGGGTTTCCATCTGAGCTCTTGATATTCATACAAGTGGTTCTCTTTCCTCCAAAGGTCTCTTTAATTTTCCTGTAGGCAGTATCTATTTTACCCCTAGTGAGATAAGCCTCTACATCCTTACATTTGTCCTCTAGCCATGCCTGCTTAGCCATTTTGCACTTCCTGTCGATCTCATTTTTGAGACGTTTGTATTCCTTTTTGCCTGCTTCGTTTACTGCATTTTTATATTTTCTCCTTTCATCAATTAAATTCAATATTTCTTCTGTTACCCAACGGTTTCTACTAGCCCTCGTCTTTTTACCTACTTGATCGTCTGCTGCCTTCACTACTTCATCCCTGAGAGCTATCCATTCTTCTTCTAATGTATTTCTTTCCCTCATTTGTGACAATTTTTCCCTTATGCTCTCCATGAAACTCTGTACAACCTCTGTTTTAATGTTTGTCCAGATCCCATCTCCTTAAATTCCCACCTTTTTGCAGCTTCTTCAGTTTTAATCTACAGCTCATAACCAATAGATTGTAGTGAGAGTCCACATCTGCCCCTGGAAATGTCTTACAATTTAATACCTGGTTCCTAAATCTCTGTCTTACCATTATATAATCTATCTGATACCTTGTAGTATTTCCAGGATTCTTCCATGTGTACAACCTTCTTTTATGATTCTTGAACCAAGTGTTAGCTATGATTAAGTTATGCTCTGTGCAAAATTCTACCAGACGGCTTCCTCTTTCATTTCTTTCCCCCAGTCCATATTCACCTACTATGTTTCCTTCTTTCCCTTTTCCTATTCGGTAAAACATCAAATCTCCGACACTGCTTCGGTCGGAAAAAGATCCTGCAAGAACAGGGCCAACGACGACTGAAGAGAATCGTTCAACGTGACAGAAGTGCAACCCTTCTGCAAATTGTTGTAGATTTCAATGGTGGGTCATCAACAAGTGTTAGCGAGCGAAACATTCAACGATACATCATCAATACGGGCTTTCGGAGCAGAGGGCCCACTTGTGTACCCTTGATGACTGCGCGATACAAAGCTTTACGCCTCGCCTGCGCCCATCAACACCGACATTGGACTGTTGATGACTGTAAAACTGTTGCCAGGTCGGACGAGTCTCGTTTCAAATTGTATCGAGTGGATAAATGTGCACGGGTATGTAGAGAACCTCATGAATCCCTGGACCCTGCATGTCAGCAGAGGACTGTTCAAGGTGGTGGAGGCTCTGTACTGATGTGAGGCGTGTGCAGTTGGAGTGATGTGAGACCCATGATACGTCTACTACGGCTCTGAAAGTTGACAAAAACGTAAGCATCCTGTCTGATCACCTGCATCAGTTCATGTCTATTGCGCATTCCGACGGACTTGGGCAATTCCAACAGGACAGTACGACACCCTCCACGTCCAAAACAGCTACAGGGTTGCTCCAGGAACACTCTTCTGAGTTTAAACACTTCCGTTGGCTACCAAACTCCCTAGACATGAACATTATTGAGCATATCTGGGATGCCTTGCAACGTGCTGTTCAGAAGAGTTTACGGATTTATGCACAGCCCTGCAGAATTCATAGTGCCAGTTCCCTCCAGCACTACTTCAGACATTAGTCGAGTCCATGCCATGTCGTGTTACGGCACTTCTGCATGCTCGCGGGGGCCCTACACGATATTATTAGGCAGGTGTACCAGTTTCTTTGGCTCTTCAGTGTAGATTTGTTGTAACACTGCACTTGTACCAGTGTTTACATTAGTAGCGTTCTACACTCAGTTCCACGTTACTTACTCTACAGTATGTATGAACCTACAATACACTACTCTATCCATATATTCTCTGTTCTGTACCTAAGTAGCCCTCTTAATTTTGTATGAACGTCAATTTATTGTATCAATATTTTCTTATATAACGACTGAAAGCAGCAGTGGCCTAACGCCAGATTCCGGTTTCTTGTTCTTTTTGTTAAAAGACTTCATTCTCCGAGGCAATTTCCACCCTTTGTAGCTCGCTATGACCACCTTCCCATGCGCATTCAAGGAGATTAATTGTCTAGTTTGACAGAGGTTTCCTTTGTAATTCGTCAACGGGGCTGCCGCAGTGACAACACCGGTTCCCGTCAGATCAACAAAGTTAAGCGCTGTCGAGCTTGGCTAGCACTTGGATGGGTGACCGTCCTGTCTGTCGAGCACATTTGGTAAGCAGGGTTCACTCAGCCGTTTTGAGGCAAATGGAGGATCTACTTGACTGAGAAGTAGCGGCTCCGGTCACAACGGCCGGGAGAGCCTTGTGCTGACCACATGGCCCTCCATAGCCGCTTCCAGTGACGCCTACAGGCCGAGGATGACACGGTGGTCGGTCAGTACCGTTGGGCCTTCCGAGACCTGTTCGGACGGAGTTTAGTTTAGTTTCTTCATCTGTAATTCAGCCTTCAATGAATCAGATATAAAAGATTATATTTCACTGTATTCAGTCCTGCTATCGGCGGATATGGACACAGCGTCCATTAAAAAAATCTAGTTTTTTAACATTCTTCTTGAAAATGATAAGCAAAAAGTTTTATAACTGCCCCACAGAAACGATCATTCGAAATAGTGGTACAAAGAATTAGCAACTCTCTTAGCAACTCTCTCCCATTAATCAGGTTATCCATATACTGGCGAGACCTAGTTTGTAGCGGTAGTTCTCAGCGCCCAGCAGTTAAATCCATAGTATTTAAGTATTTAACTTCAGAAAACCCTGTTACAAATTCATGACTCGTTACCGGTGCGTTTTAACTTCGGTCACGCGATTTCCTCCTAGTATCCAAAAACTCTCGCTCTCTTATTAATATTCCTTGCGACTGCTGAAGCGGTGTTTTCACAGCTTTTTGACTAGTCCACAGACACACACACACACAGACACACACACACACACACACACACACACACACATATATATATATATATATATATATATATATATATATATATATATATATATATAAACAAACTTAGAGTTTCCTTTAAAGTTACTGAGATAGGGAAAGATCGTTCAGAAAATTGGACTGAGAACCTAAATTCGCGCACAAATTTATAGATCAGCCAATAGAAAAAAAGCTCATCATCGTCTTTCAAGGATTTAGTCAGTGCCCCTACCGTGTGAGATGGAGCTGTTATTACCATCCTACTGGGCACTGGAGGGGTTCAAATTTTACTCTGGCCTTTCGAGTTGCTGTCGGCCGGCAAATATCTGTAATGGTTCCTTTAGCAAAGCTATGCTCGATTCCCCTCTTTAACCTCCCCCCCCCCTCCCCCTCCCTCATGTTTGTGTGATCGGAGCTAATGTTCATTGTAGTGATAGGCTGACTCTGAAAATTCAAGAAATCAAGAACTCTGAGCTCGAAAACTGAATATACAGGGAGTTTAAAGAATAGTGTTCCGTTTGCTTACGGGAGATAATATTGGTCATGCGTAGTATAAAAGACTCCCATAAAAACGTCTGGAAACAAATATTTCTTGACAGGTGGGTCATTTTATCGTATCGTAGCTATTCGTCATCTGAAACTATAGGAAGTGTTTCATGTTGTCATTACTCATTCTTACGCATCTTCCAGCCCTTTTTCTCCAAGAACCAAAAATTCGAATAAACACACCCGTCCACACTGTCGAAGGGTTTGTAGTGCACCAATGTCTTTAAACGTCCCCATATCCAGAAACATATGGAATTACACCACATCCACTGTCTTTCTGCAAGGATAACATAATCTAATAGTGCAAGTAATTTTACGCACAGAAATTAGGTTAAAATGGCTCTGAGCACTATGGGACTTAACAGCTATGGTCATCAGTCCCCTAGAACTTAAAACTACTTAAACCTAACTAACCTAAGGACATCATACAACACCCAGCCATCACGAGGCAGAGAAAATCCCTGACCCCGCCGGGAATCGAACCCGGGAACCCGGGCGTGGGAAGCGAGAACGCTACCGTACGACAACGAGATGCGGGCTACAGAAATTAGGGATAAACAGGGTCTGTCAATTTCTCCGGTAAATTGTATGCCGTTCTGAATTGCACTCTCAATTTCTGTCCACGCACTGACATCACAGCAAACCTTGCTTACATTATCGCTCGAGAATCTGCGTCTGTCCACACGTTTTTATTCTGGTAGTTCTCATCCAACTTCACGTGACCTGTAAATACACTGCTTGAGAATTGCTCAAGAACAGAGACGTTGTTGGACAGGAATAATTACAGGCAATAATGGACGACTTAAAACACAGTACTGCGTAATAGAGGTGGAGTGGTATATTTATAAGAAAAAACTGTATAAATTTCAGCAAGAGGAAAAGCAGGTTAACGGACATCAATGTCGTTAATGTTCGTCACAGGTCCAGCTCCAAACGTAAAGGCCCCCATACGCGCTACTGCATGCTTGATAATCACGCTTGCGCAAGCGTGCATCAGTTTGTTTACATTGGAAAATGTCGAGCACAGACGACAATGCACTTGCTGCTGCAGCCTTTTTGCTTGTTTTACGGAAAAAACAAAAGAGGAAACGCGATATGTGGAGTAAAGAGTGGCTTAAAGAACGAAAATCGTATTCTCATACAAATTTACTTACTGAATTAAAGATATAACCTCGTGATTGACATAATTACCTCAGGATGAATGAAGAAACGTATTTGAATCTTTTGTCCCTCGTGACGCCTTTGATTAAGAAGCAGGATACAGTCTTGAGGGAGGCTATAACACCACAAGAAAGGCTAACAGCAACATTACGATTTCTCGCGACAGGAAGGATTTATGAAGACCTCAAATACACGTCTGTAATTTCACCACAGGCACTAAGTGTCATAGTGCCTAAAACCTGCCATGCTACCTACGAGGTGCTCAAATGTAATTTCTTAAAGGTAAGTGAACCTCTGTTTTCTCATTATGAAGTTTTTTTCTGGCCACTGAATGTATTTTTGCTTTATGTACTTTAACTTCTTGGAGGCAATACATTATTGAGCCCATACCATTTACAGTCCCTACTCCATAAATATTGTAATACTTATTCACGCCAAATTACTGCACAGTTTTTGGACTTGAAATGAAAACATTTCAAATACTAGCAAACTAGAATGAGATTTTGACTCTGCAGCGGAGTGTGAGCTGATATGAAACTTCCTGGCAGATTAAAACTGTGTGCCGGACCGAGACTCGAACTCGAGACCTTTGCCTTTCGCGGGCAAGTGCTCTACCAGCTGAGCTACCCAAGCAGTACCTCGTCTCCTACCTTCCAAACTTTACAGAAGGTCTCCTGCGAACTTTGCAGAACTAGGACTCCTTTGTGGTTGGAGTTTGGAAGGTAGGAGACAAGGTACTGGCAGAAGCAAAGCTGTGAGGAGGGGTCGTGAGTCGTGCTTGGGTAGGTCAGATGGTAGAGCACTTACCCGCGAAAGGCAAAGGTCCTGAGTTCGAGTCTCGGTCCGGCACACAGTTTTAATCTGCCAGGAAGTTTCATGCTAGCAAACTAATTTTCATCAGTACATTCATGGCAACATTTTATCAGCCAGCTATCTGTGTACCTCTTGATTTTGTTTCAAATGGTTGTTGCCGTACCATACAGCATAATTTTATTTTATGGGCATTTGACGACCAATGTCTCTGTACATTTTGCTTTAATTTGAAATGGTTGTTGTAGTACCCAACTGCATTACTTTATTTGGTAGGCCTTTGATGACAGTGAATTCAACTGGAAAGTTGCAGGTCATTCATTGCAAATACCTCGACATTTCAAAGCGAATCTTGAATACTGAAATAATTCTGTATGCCTTTACATATTATTAATATTTGTATTTCTTTTGGAAAAGCCTGCGGTACACAAATCATTACATATAGGAAAAATAATGTTTTAAGACTGGGTTAAAGCTAATCAGAAGGACAATGTAGCTTTCTAAAATTGTTAAAATTTAAATTTTGCTCTAAAAGCACAAATGAACTTGTATTCAATGAAAAAGGTATTTTATTTTAATTTTTTTGTTACAAAATGAATAACTTTACATATTAATTGTCACTGGTATTACTGACAAATGATGCAAGTGACTCTGAACTGCTTCTGCCCACTGTACAGCAGAGTGAAGTCTGCATTCACATCGCAAATTATGTGGTGCGCTTCAACTGGCCCATTTCAGCCATGAATAGCGTATAATTTATAATTTTCTCTGCCACCAGTCTTTGTTTGTGGTCCAATATGTCTCTCATTTTAGCAGCAACCGATTTCCCAAAAACTTCATGGCGGTCCTCATCTTTCTTTTGTTTTTGTCTTTGGAAATGTTTGCTAATAACTCCCAGAACAGAGTCCATTTCAGTACCCCTTCTTTTACTATTTGGTCTACTCTGTTTACGTTTTGAAAGAAAAACTTCTGGTGACCCTCCATCACTAGTAGATGGGACAGTGGAAATTTCATTTTGCTGTGAATGAGGTAGAGGCTATACTTCCACCTCCAACTCTTCCTCCATATGCTGTGATATGGGGAGTGGTACTGTGGTAATTTCCTGATTTGTAAGCGCTGTCTCGTTTCATTTTTTCTCGCCTGTAATTCATTCGTAATGTATTATTTTTCTTAATAACAGTATCTTTCGTTGCTGATGGCTGTATTTCTTTGTACTTTGTGAGAAGCACCTCATATGCCACGTCTCTTTTCATTTTATTGTGATATTCTTTACTTTTAATATCCCATAAACGTGGGTGTCTTTCGTAGCACCTAATAAATTCCTCCAACACTTCCCGGTCCGACATCAGACCGAAGAAGGAAACGACCCAAAATCTAAATAAATGCGCGCTCTCCACAGTCTGTGTCCGAATGACAGATGTGTGCTTGTTCAAGCCTCCCTACTCAAGGCACACACGAGTAAACATGGACGTGCTTGGAGTCTTGCACAAGCACGCATAATCGAAATTCGGTCAAGTGTCAAGCTGCTTGTGCAAGCCTGATGCTTGCGCTAATTTAACCTACACACGGTCAAGCAAGCTTGCACAAGCACGCTTGCACAAGCGTGATCTTCAAGCATGCAGTAGCGTGTGTGGGGGCCTCAAGGGTCGATATCTCTCTCTCTGTAACAAATATGTCCTCCTAAGGCACTAATGTACATTTTGCACCAGTTATTCATGCTGTTTACAAAACTGTTGAGGAGCCGTTTGGGTATATTGCCCCATTCCTCTCTCAAGGCCGTTTTCAGTTCTTGCACGGTTCGAGGAGGGCTTGTCCATTGAGAAACACATTCTCCAAGAGCATCCAAGGCATGTTTTGTAGTGTTTCGGTCCGTGGAGTACGCAGGCTATTCCATACGTTCAATATATTCACTTTTCAGTGTGGCCGACACCTTACCGGTCCTTTGTGGGTGGGCATTGTCATCCATATGCAGAAAGCAGGGACATTTCGCGCCCCTTAACAGACAGACATGATCTAGAATAATTTCCCTGCAATACCATTATTCTGTAAAGGTGCGTTTACATCTGTGCGCCTTGACGCTAGTCGCCGTGCGGCTGTAGCATGCCTCACACGGATGTATAGAGAGGCGCCCAGTGTGAACACAGGTGCGAACGGAATCACTCGCACGCACATGTTGAGGAAGAGGGATGCACCTACACACGTGTCTCTACTTGCGTGTGGGACAAACACTGTCGCACGGCGACTAGCCGCATGACGCACTCGTGTAAACGCACCTTAACGGTACCTCACGCAAAAATAAGCAGCTTTATTCGACCATTGTGCATAATGCCTGCCCACACGACAACTCTTGGGCAATAATTATGATGTTCATGAACATTCTATGGTGTATAACATGTTGCCTTCTCTCTCCTCACTAATTGGTGGCCAGAATCCCTTGCCACAGCGAATCAGAATTCGTCGGAGAACTACAGTTGCTGAACCAAAACAACATTCCCACTACACTAATAACATCCTTCTAGACGATAGTGTGGTTGAAGTGAGATGCATTTCATAAGCTTTCGAGCATAAAAACCATCCTGATTTAAGCGCCGCGAAGTGGTTCTGGAGGAGACACTTGTACCGGTAGCAGTGGCAAGGTCTACATCGGTCTGCCTTGGAGTGAGATATCACTTCCTTATCGCCACCGGGGCTGCTTATCGATCCTCTTGCGGTGTGGCTGTCCTTCTCCGACCACTGGCATGCTACGGCGTAGTATTTCCACCTTCAGCGGCCTTTTACATCGCGGGGTGACACCTTTAGACACAACCATGACATTTTGACCGGCTTCGAGTCGTCCGACAGTTCGTCCTCGATCGTAAGCACTCAAATGATTCTTGCAGGCATGTTGCCGTACCACACAGAATATGACGCTAATCGGTTCCACAACTACTTTCATCTAACTCCGTAGTGCACGAACTATCGAATGTGTACAGAGCGTTCGTGTACAGCCTCCTCTGCAGTTAACACGTTTCGCCCTCTACACTTGCTTTTACTACACACATCAAAAAAAGTTTTGCATTACCTCGGTTCCAAGTAGAGATGGGCAAACTGAAACACGTAACTGTTTCGAAACAAATGAAACAGTACAATGTAATGTTTCGATACGCTGTTTCGAAAAAGTGAAACAGTTTGTGTTTTGTAATCTACTAAACCTACACATTTTATCATCTTGAATGTCTACTGTATAAGTATGTCCATATAACATAAATGAGGTGCGAGAGCGCTAATCATATCGCAGAAAGTATGAAACTATCACTTAGGCGTCTTGGCAGTTTCGTATTTCCTGAAGCAAATGCGCTGCTTTCGTGTCGTGTGACTTTCATACTTTTCAATTGGCTGAGGACAGCCATAGATGAAGACAGAAGAACCACCAAGAACGGAACTGGAGGTGGGAGCAAACTGCAGAAACAACGGATATGCTACTGGGATTCCCACATTCCGTTAGTATGGGTAACATACCCATCTTGCTAATTTCCATGCACACAAAAGGAATCATTGTGGATAATAGGCACAGTGACCATAGACTCACAAATAATTCGAATAAATAACAAAATATAACAGAAAAAAATTTTGTTTCGATAAAATTAGTCCGTTCCAAGCACAGGTGGACTGACACAGCCTTATTTTGAAACAACGATACAGTTTCTGTGCCTGGCTCGAGATCGAATCTGGTCCGGTTATCCGAGACAGGGTCGGAATGAAACACCACTGTTTCGAAACAGTGAACCACAGCCGTTCCGAAACACTGAAACAGTTCCACGTATCGATACACTGTATCGAAACATAGAAACAGTGGCCAAGTCTAGTTCCAAGAGTTCCGAAACCTGTACAGAAAATTGTAAAACAGATCAACATAAAAATCATTTCCGTCCTTTTTATTGCTCATGAAAACCACACTTGCATGTTGTACCACCATGCAGCGAGACCTTCTGATACCCAATAGCGCGTCCTTTTGCATTGATGCATGCCTGTATTCGTCGTGGCATACTATCCACAAGTTCAACAAGGCACTGTTGGTCCAGATCGTTCCACTCCTCAACGGCGATTCGGCGTAGATCCCTCAGAGTGGTTGGTGGGTCACGTCGTCCATAAACACCCTTCTAAATCTATCCCAGGCATGTTAGATGGGGTTCATGTCTGGAGAACATGCTGCCCACTCTAGTCGAGCGATGTCGTTATCCTGAGGGAAGTCATTCACAAGATGTACATGATGGGGGCGCGAATTGTCGCCCATGAAGACGAATGCCTCGCCAATATGCTGCCGATATGGTTGCACTATCGGTCGGAGGATGGCATTCATGTATCGTACTGCCGTTACGGTGCCTTCCATGACCACTAGTGGCGTACGTCGGCCCCATATAATACCAACCCAAAACAGCAGGGAACTTCCACCTTGCTGCACTCGCTGGGCAGTGTGTCTAAGGCGTTCATCCTGACCGGGTTGCCTCCCAACACGTCCGGTTGAAGGCATATGCGACACTCATCGGTGAAGAGAAAGTGATGCCAATCCTGAGCGGTCCAGCCGGAATGTTGTTGGGTCCATCTGTACCGCGCTGCATGGTGTCGTGGTTGCAAATATGGACCTCGCGATGGACGTCAGGAGTGAAGTTGCGCATCATGCAGCCTATTGCGCACAGTCTGAGTCGTAACACGATTCCTGTGGCTACACGAAAAGCATTATTCAACATGGTGACGTTGCTGTCAGGGTTCCTCCGAGCCATATTCCATAGGTAGCGGTCGTCCACTGCAGTAGCAGCCCTTGGGTGGCCTTACCGAGGCATGTCATCGACAGTTCCTGTCTCTCTGTATCTTCTCCATCTCCGAACAAGATCGCTTTGGTTCACTCCGAGACGCCTGAGACTTCCCTTGTTGAGAGCCCTTCCTGGTACAAAGCAGAAATGTGGACGCCATCGAACCGCGGTATTGACCGTCTAGGTATGGTTGGACTACAGACAATACGAGCCGTGTACCTCCTTCCTGGTGGAATGACTGGAACTGATCGGCTGTCAGACCCCCTCCGTCTAATAGTCACTGCTCATACATGGTTGTTTACATCTTTGGGCGGGTTTAGTGACATTTCTGAGCAGTCGAAAGGCCTGTGTCTGTGATACAATATCCACAGTCAACGTCTATCTTTAGGAGTTCTGGGAACAGGGGTGATCCAAAACTTTTTTTGGTGTGTGTATTATCGGTCTGGTGTTCTGTAGCAATTGGCGGTTGTTCTGTAGCGATTGCCAGTTGTTCCTTAGCAGTTGTCAAGCAGCTGTAAAATGTCATGTGCGAGCTGGAGATATTATGTGCTAAGAGTCTATTAGCAAGAGGTTCAGACACTGGCATAGTGATCTTGTCGCCTGAGAGTACGTAATCGTTGTAAGTGGTGTGGATAAAGTAACTACTCGTGCAAAACTGAGCACGCAAGACCAAGGTTCATGCCTTCACCAACGCCAGTTCCTTACACACTCGTGTCAAGGATCTTCTGCCTGTCGCATCAATAACTCTCCATATTCGGCGGGCGAACTGTGCGAGGTCTACCACTATTCCTCTTCCTTGTTACAAACGATCACGTGTCCGTAAGTTGCTGGGATAACCTGCTGAATATTTTTTTTCGTATGGAATGCGGCATTGGGAATGTCATCCGTCGTATAGCGGCACATTGATATTGATTAATGTTGTTGGTTAAATCGTGACAGAATTTATGTCTGCTATTTCCCGCGTCGGATAACAGAACTCCATACAAAGTACAGGAATACGTCTGGGTGACGTCTTCGACAACCGCCGATATCTCGACGGGTCAACACTCCGACATTTTCGATGCACAAATGCAGTTCTGTTAGCAGACAGACGGAGTTCAAGGGGGGAGCCCTTTTACACCTAATGTCAATTTCGAAGAACTTGGCTTGGAATCAGTGGCATTGAATCCCCGCATGCTTTTTTGGTTTGTACACGATACTTTTATAGTTTGGCTTCATGGCTGTGAGAATTTACACAGCTTTTTAGAACATCTGGTGAACGAAGTATGCGCGGACACATTGTGTCTTCAAGAAACGTACACGTGAGATGGAATAATTCCAGGCTTTTCGAGGCAGTACATGAAAATCACCGGCACGAACAAGACCAAGGGTGCAATCATTGTTGTAAACAATAACATTATAGTAACACAAATTACGCAATTATGCACACAACATATGGTTACAGTCGAAATAACTTTAAGCAAGGAAACATGGACCATCTTGTCGATTTACGCCGAGTACTCATTTGATATAGAGCCTTTTGCTGAAGTAATAAAACATATTGCTTGATTTTCAAATGCCAGACGACTACTTATCTTGTGTTGTTGTGGTCTTCAGTCCTGACACTGGTTTGATGCAGCTCTCCATGCTACTCTATCCTGTGCAAGCTTCTCCATCTCCCAGTAACTACTGCAACCTACATCCTTCTGAATCTGCTTAGTGTATCCATCTCTTGGTCTCCCTCTACGATTTTTACCCTCCACGCTGCCCTCCAATACTAAATTGGTGATCCCTTAATGC
Source organism: Schistocerca nitens (assembly GCF_023898315.1). Lineage (NCBI taxonomy): Eukaryota > Metazoa > Arthropoda > Insecta > Orthoptera > Acrididae > Schistocerca > Schistocerca nitens. The sequence continues at coordinate 425,169,227 of NC_064617.1, read as the reverse complement.
CTCAGAACATGTCCTCCAACCGATCCCTTCTTCTAGTCAAGTTGTGCCACAAACTTTTCTTCTCCCCAATCCTATTCAATACCTCCTCATTAGTTATGTGATCTACCCATCTAATCTTCAGCATTCTTCTGTAGCACCACATTTCAAAAGCTTCTATTCTCTTCTTGTCCAAGCTATTTATCATCCACGTTTCACTTCCATACATGGCTACACTCCATACAAATACTTTCAGAAACGACTTCCTGACACTTAAATCTACACTCGATGTTACCAACAAATTTCTCTTCCTCAGAAACGCTTTCCTTGCCATTGCCAGTCTACATTTTATATCCTCTCTACTTCGACCATCATCAGTTATTTTGCTCCCCAAATAGCAAAACTCCTTTACTACTTTAAGTGTCTCATTTCCTAATCTAATTTCCTCAGCATCGCCCGACTTAATTCGACTACATTCAATTATCCTCGTTTTGTTTTTGTTGATGTTCATCTTATATCCTCCTTTCAAGACATTGTCCATTCCGTTCAACTGCTCTTCCAAGTCCTTTGCTGTCTCTGACAGAATTACAATGTCATCGGCGAACCTCAAAGTTTTTATTTCTTCTCCATGGATTTTAATACCTACTCCGCATTTTTCTTTTGTTTCCTTTACTGCTTGTTCAATATACGGATTGAATAACATCGGGGAGAGGCTACAACCCTGTCTCACTCCCTTCCCAACCACTGCTTCCCTTTCGTGTCCCTCAACTCTTATAACTGCCATCTGGTTTCTGTACAAATTGTAAATAGCCTTTCGCTCCCTGTATTTTACCCCTGCCATCTTTAGAATTTGAAAGAGAGTATTCCAGTCAACATTGTCAAAAGCTTTCTCTAAGTCTACAAATGCTAGAAACGTAGGTTTGCCTTTCCTTAATCTTTCTTCTAAGATAAGTCGTAAGGTCAGTATTGCCTCACGTGTTCCAATATTTCTGCGGAATCCAAACTGATCTTCCCCGAGGTCGGTTTCTACTAGTTTTTCCATTCGTCTGTAAAGAATTCGCGTTATAATTTTGCAGCCGTGACTTATTAATCTGATAGTTCGGTAATTTTCACATCTGTCAACACCTGCTTTCTTTGGGATTGGAATTATTATATTCTTCTTGAAGTCTGAGGGTATTTCGCCTGTCTCATATATCTTGCTCACCAGATGGTAGAGTTTTGTCAGAACTGGCTCTCCCAAGGCTGTCAGTAGTTCTAATGGAATGTTGTCTACTCCCGGGGCCTTGTTTCGACTACTTATCTTAACAGACATAAATGCTAGGTCAATCCTCTGGCACTCCGACAGAACGGACGCCAGAGGACAAATAATAGTCGACGTTATAAATGCATGTAATCTTTTCGTTTTTAACAAACCAGGCCAGCCACCAACTTACCACGGAAATAGTGGAGTAGGCAGCAACGTAGATATTTCTCTGGCAAACAGCGCCTCATTAATACAGGTAGCAAATTGGCACGTGCTCGATAAGAGAATTCTCAGTGATCATAAGGCAATAATTATTTACACTAGAACAAAAACGGACACGAACACAGACACTTCACGAAACCTAAGGTTGCTGCTAAGCAAAGCAAACTGGCAAAAACTAAGGCAAGTGATTGAAGAGTTTCCTCTATATGGCACCCAAGCAAGCATAGGTTACAGAGCTCACGTTCTTACAGACGTGTTACAGAGGGCAAAAGCTACAGTAATACCTGTAGCACGCGACGCACCCAAAAAAAGGACATCATGGTCAGCACTATTAACAAGACTAAGAAAAGACACTCGTGATAAACGACGATATTAACAAAAATCAAAGACAACACGGGAAAGAGAAATTAGACTTCAACGTTATTGTGACGCTAAAACACGATACAAAGACGAACTACGTAAGACCAGGAAAGACCACAGTGACACATGTTACGACAAAGTTACAGCACACATCTGGGGGGAGCCGTTTAAACTGCAGACTGAACGTATAAAGACTCCTACAGTATTATCGACACTGAAGAAACCAGATGGTACTACAACAAGAGGCTCGAGATGCACAGCACAGTATCTCCTCAACAAACTACTTCCGGACGATCACCACACTCAGGATAACCAACTCCACATCGCCCTTCGCAGACTACTTTATGACAAATACGAAAACGATGGTATCACTATTCCCTTTGCTCACCAGGAAGTTGCACTGGCAGTAAACAAAATAAAGAACAATACGGCCACGGGCTCTGATGGCATTTACCCCGAAACTATCAAACAAGCTACTCCACTTATCGTACTGTACCTGACAGACTTACTGAATGATGTCCTACTAGAAAGACGTACACCGAATATATGGAAAACGGGAAATGCAGTTATAATCAAGAAAGCGGAGGACAAAGAGCGACTGACCCTACGACGTACAGACCAATATGCCTCATTAACGTTCTGGCAAAGGCAGAGGAGAGATAGCTGTTCGACAGACTTCGGTCGCACCGGCAGCTCTTCTGCCTTAGCCCACATCAGTTGGGTTTTCGACCACATAAATCCATCGACGACGCATTAAATAGTGTCATAGAAATGACACAGACAATACATGACAAATACATAATAACAATCCTAATAGACATAGTAGATACTTTCGACAACCTTCGGTGGCCGGCGCTGTTTGCAAGACCTAGAGAGATCACTGTTCCACTGGCTCTATACAACAGCCTTACAGACTATTGTAAAAACAAGATAGTGGAATGGAAGACTGGTCGCCAAAAGGTTATAAAGAAGGATCCATATGCGGACCGATTTTCTCTGACATAGCCACAGAACCACTACTGAATGCACTAAAAGAGAACGACCTGGCTAATGGGGTGATTGCGTACACTGATGACCTTATGGTCATGGTATCTGCAAACTCCAGGTCCCAATTAGAGAGTAAAGCCACGCGGCTCCTCGCGTTCATCGGTGAATGATGCCCGAACAACAAACTCACAATAGCTACAAACAAAACTGTTTACCTACTTCTAAGATTCACGCTGAAAAGAAATCCAATTATAAAGTTAAACAACACATCTATAAAAAGGAAAGTTGTAACAAGATACCTCGGCATTTATATTGACGAACATTTACACTTTAACGAACATGCCAGACTGACAATTAACAAAGCGACGAAAGTGATGCATAAACTTGCAAGACTGAAAACTATAAGTACAGACTACCCCATCAGACAAGGAAGCCATATTACTCAGCACTCTTTGAGTCAACAACTTGTTTTGCGGCTAGTGCTTGGGCACATCGATTATGCTTAGTTACGCATAAAACCATTGTGAGGCACGGCCAGAGTGTTCTACTAAGAATCTCGGGGGCTTTCGGCACGACCTCGATTGAGGCACTGCGCGTGATACTGGGAGTTTTCCATATAGGCATGACAATTCGTCACAGAGCAGCTACATACTGGCTGAATAGGGGAAGACGCGACAAAATAAGAGAAATAACTGGACAAGACATAACCGATAGACGGAAATTAAGCAAGTGGAGAATTAATACATGGCAGACAGAATGGGACTCAACTGACAAGCGAAGACGAGCGTACTCTTTCTTCCCCAGTTTATGAGAGCGGAGGAATTTGAAGTACATAAATCCAACACGCGGGATGGTACACTTTCTCACGGGCCATGGCCCGTATCCTCTGCATCTCCACAGGTCTAGCCTAAAACAGACCCACACTTGTGCCTGTGGGGAGAATGGTACACCTGAACACGTAGTGCTCATCTGCGACGCCATAGGACACGTAAGACCGGGTTTAGAAAACCGGGACATAGGACAGTTAATACGCAGACAAGATGATTGGAACTCTATAAACAACATCGTAGATGAAGTATCGCGAGCGCTATATGCGACATACAAACAGGAGAGACCATACGCTAGAGAAAGACAGGCTGCACGTCGGACAGATCAGCAGTACACAGTAAACGACACAGGCACAAGCACATATACGGAATCGGTTGCTACATCACACACGGGAAGTGAAGACGAGATAAACATACAAACATAGCAAAAGTAAGCGAAAGTTCTATAACACTATGTCGAATTAATCTGAAAAAAAAAACTCCTGTGCAGTTGTTTGTTATAACATTTCATAGCATGTAACACTACCTGAAGATGTGACATATTTCTTCTTTCGCTGCATCAAGTGTGGCTCAAATGGCTCTGAGCACTATGGGACTTAACATCTATGGTCATCAGTCCCCTAGAACTTAGAACTAGTTAAACCTAACCAACCTAAGGACAGCACACAACACCCAGTCATCACGAGGCAGATAAAATCCCTGACCCCGCCGGGAATCGAACCCGGGAACCCGGGGGCGGGAAGCGAGAACGCTACCGCAAGAGCAAGAGCTGCGGACGATGGTGCATCAAGTGTGACTGTCTCGAAGTTTTACCTAGCCTTCGCACCTGATGCAGCTGACTATGACTTTTAAATCAATTCCCAATCTCCACTGTCACCTTAAGTTCGGAAACACATTATAACGGAACTAGTCAATAGATTAAATTATTACCACTGTCGAGAGAACACATTTTTAACGGACGTAACAATACACGCAGACGGTCTAAAGGGAAGAGCTGCCACATCATAGCTAAGTCGAGTTTCCATCTCTTGTTTCTTCCACTACATACACTTCTAAATTAAAATTAAACTACATCCGCAACCTATTCTGTATCTCATTACTATCATTATCTAAGTTAGGAACAAGTTTAAACAACTTGCTTGTATTCATTTGCAATTATTTATATATATATTAGTTTTTTAATTTATTTTTTTGTAAAATTTTCAACAAAAAAGCAGAAATATACTAGAATAAAACTGAATTTCTATGACAGAACATGTAAGTCACACAACGTACGATCTGCTGTATAATAACAGACAGCAGGTCTTTACTTACGAAATAAATAAATAAATTCAGCGAAAAACCAATAACATCTAATCTCATTAAATCCGAAGAATCACTTCAGCATGGAGGTGGAAAAAGATATCTGCCTTCCCTTCTTTGACGTGTTAAATAGGACGAAGACTGATGGTCGATTGGGACAGGACGTCGATCGGAAGCCAACTCAAATTAATCTTCAGGCTGATAGCTTGCACCATCCGTCTCAGCGTGGAGGGTTATAGCGTACCGTGGAATAAGGTATCGTAATTTCATGCGTCAGTGATGATACAGGGTGCTTCAGCTGCTCCTACTGATGTCCTTTTATGCAACCCGCAATGTTATATTTGGCGTTCATAAACCATGCGCACGAGTTTCATATTCCGTCGCTGGCTATGCGCAGACAGTTAGTCCTACAGAAAAAATAAACAGAACGTTTTTATAGGAAATTTAATGTAGTGAAATTCTGTACTGGGATAGTTTTCGCTAGAGGCCATAATTTCCGAGTTATTCAAGAGAAACGTACAAATGTGAAATTCAGATGTAGCCCCACCCTCATACTCAGCCCCCACCAGTTAGGGTTTCTAGTGTGTTGTTCATGGCACTGTCTCGTAGCACTGTACAAAAATTTGCCACCGTACGAATTATTTCCCACATTCGACCCTTTTTGGTCTTCCAGACTGCCTCTATAATCCTACCAGCTTAGTCGAGAACTTACAAGATTGTAAAATTAACGTATGTGTAAAATTTACCTAACAGTTTTGTGAATTTTAACGGCATAAAATAAAAAATTACATCGTTTTATTCGTCAGATCTTCTGACTACGAAATTACTGTGCTTGTAACGTTTAAGTCTGGATCGAATTTTCAACGTAAATAGTTTTAGCGTAACGTTTACGAAATTAGTTTTTCTTTCATTACCCTCAGGGACACGTTTAAATTAATGACGTTAACAAAATAGTCGACTATGCTGGTGGCGTAATAGCACAATCAATAAGACATCAAGAGGGGTCGAATGGAGGTTCGTATAGCCGGAAATTTTTGTACAGGGGTAGGAAGGAGTGTCACGAACAGTATGCAAGAAACACTGACTGGCGAGAGATGAAGGATGGGGCGGTGTGGGGGGGGGGGGGGGGAGTTGCGTTTGAGGGTCGTTTTTGTATGTTTTCCTTAAATATTTTGAAAACCATGGTATCCTGCGACAACGTATCCCTGCGCAAAATTTAGCTGTACAAAGAGGTCTGTTCGTGTTTTTATAGGACTAATAGTTTGGACGTAGCAAGCGAGGGATATGAAAATCTCGCGTGTGATTTATGAAGGCCAGATATAATATTGCAGGTTGCATAAAACGACAGTGGTAGTGGTAGCTGAATCGCATTGCAGCAATCTTGTGCGCTAATCGTTTAGAGGGATTTACTTTTTGCTGTTATTCGTTGTTCGACGTCTGGTGTGAAATAAAGTATTTCATAATTTTTCTGGAATATGTAAAGTAGCATAAACATCTAAATTTTATAGGATGAAGCAACTTAAAGTTCTTTTGGTGATCCGAGTTTAATTTCATCATCGGAACATCTCTTTTCATTGGTTCAAATGGCTCTGAGCACTAAGCGACTTAACTTCTGAGGTCATCAGTCGCCTAGAACTTAGAACTACTTAAACCTAACTAACCTAAGGACATCACACACATCCATGCCCGAGGCAGGATTCGAACCTGCGACCGTAGCGGTCGCTCGGTTCCAGACTGTGGCGCCTAGAGCCGCTCGGCCACTCCGGCCGGCTCTCTCGCTGCATTTGTGCCTTGAAAATGCCGGGATGTTCATTTGTCAGTATAGCAGCAGTTGTTGAAGACACCCAGATGTCTCTCTGTAAGTTGTCTGAACACTTTATACGCCATGAGAAACACAAGTTTCACATTAGGACTCTATTTCACTGTTTACATAATTTACAATCAATGTAATCACTAATCTTCCCCTAACCAATGCAACCTTATTGAAACGAACTGTACAAATTTCTTGATATGGGAGACATTTGTAAGTGTTATATCTGACAACAGCAACAAATCTAGATAAATAAATACTGAGACAATACAACCAATAAAAGTCAACAATGAATGCTAACATGAAGACAGCCTTCACAAATGAGTAGTGACTTCTCGAAAGCACTAAAATGGTCCATTTTTCAACAACTACTTATTCCTGGACATATGTCTGTGGGTCATTTGTTTACTTGCGACCAATACTATCTCTCGTAAGAATATGGTACACTTTCTTCTAAACTACCTCTGCATCCGAGTACTGTTGTGAGCGCAGCCTAGCCGCTAGGGGCACCACACGCTACTGCCACGACCCTCATTAAGTTCTCGGTTATTCTACTGTATGTGTTTCTAACATGCAAGCACTCATAATGTAGGGTTTCACGTCATCTGCCGCATCCCACGTAAATGAAATTAATTTTTTGCATAAGATTTTACTTTTACACAAAAAATAATGTTTTTCATTGCTATGCCAACTCTCTCAAGCAAATGTAAATTAGGTATGATTCAGTATTATTTACTTAAATATATCTTGAAATGTAACATTCGGTTTTGTACAACAAGTGAACAAGTGAGAGCTGTTGCCCGAATTCTCATAGCGAAGGCAGCTGGAAACAAACGGAAGATAGTGAGTTGCTGTTTATTTTAGTGTTTCCTGGATCATAATTACGACTTTTCGGTATAATGTGGAACGAACCAGTTTTACAGTTTTAGTACAGTTTCTCAGGAAAATATGTCGCAACCTGCTAACAATTTGCAAGATTGAAATTAAAATTATATTAATACCTTCAGCTGCTAACAGGCGTTGGTATATTACAACGGGGACAGGTGAAAATGTGTGCCCCAACCGGGATCTCCTGCTTATATGGCAGACGCTCTGTCCATCTGAGCCACCGAGGGCACAGAGGATAGCGCGACTGGAGGGACTAACTCGCGCAGGCCTCCCGCGAGACCCACATTCTCACCTTATATGCCCACATACCACATTCGTAGTGTCCCACCCCAACATAGTCATTACTCGTGGAAGACATTCTTACCAAGTCCCGTAAGAGTTCGGGGAATGTGTGTGCATCCGCACAGAAGAAGAAGGTCATGGCCGGTATTGCCAGAACTATATACTTATATTGATATGTTGTCTGTTCTTTCTGACTGGGAGGGAAAAATTTAGAGTCGAAACATTTCTCCCAGCACTCGACAACTTGTATGCCGAATTAGTGAGGAGGAAGGAAGGCTATAGAAAAGTGTTGGACTCCTTCAAAGTTTTCAGTAACCTTAAGAGCAGTTCACCTGACGATAATGCTAAAAGTAAAGCAAAACTCCAAGCGTCATATGACACAGGTTTAGATCCTTCCTTCCCTAGTGAATGAGTACATTTCGTGAAATTTTTGAAATCTTCTGAGATTAGTGATATACCAGTCGAAACGAGTAAATTTTTACCAAAAGAGAGGTTACAGTCCGTGTTTCCGAATGTTGAAATTGCTCTTAGAATATTTCTATGTATGGCACTTACAAATTGTTCAGCAGAACGCCTGTTTTCGGCTCTTAAAACACTGAAATCGTACCAACGTTCTATGTTATCTGAGGAGAGACTGAACGCCTTGTCCATTCTTCACATCGAAGCCGCCCTCCTAAGTGATAACCGTCTGAACTATGAAGATGTGATCAACGAGTTTTCTGCCGTCAAAGCCAGATGCAAACTTTGCTGACTGGTGAGTTTGTTTCTTTATTCATTTTAGTTCTGAAAATTTAAGATTATAATGTGATTTTTATCATAAATTACAGCACATTCATTGGATTTAGAAACTACGTATTACCTGTTTATTTTACAATTGCCGATGGCAGAACGCGGAACTAATCTTCGTTTACGTGCAGACGTGACGGAAGGGGCCAGAAATACTAAACAATACCCGAATGATCCAGGTCGCTCTGCTCTGTACAGTCAAGTCATACTAATATTGTAGTACAACTGTAGTACAACTGATGCGTATTCTTGGCGTCTGCTGCAATGCCGGCCGGTGTGGCCGAGCGATTATAGGCGCTACAGTCTGTAACCGCGCGTCCGCTACGGTCGCAGGTTCGTATCCTGCCTCGGGCATGTGTGTGTGTGTGTGTGTGTGTGTGTGTGATGTCCTTAGGTTAGTTTGGTTTAAGTAGTTCTAAGTTCTAGGGGACTGATGATCTCAGAAGTTAAGTCCCATAGTGCTCAGAGCCATTTGAACCATATGCTGAAATGTATAGCTATCGCGGAAATATACGTTATCGAAGAGTACGCTCAGATGAAAAAGTGTATATAAATAACGTAGTTCAGTTCTGTCGATAAATACGTAAAAATTTACTAATATCATTAGAAAGAGCTACGGTGAGAGCAGTAGGTGCAGTACAAAACTGTCAGCCCTTCTTACATGGATTGAAGGTATTGTGTACACTTATTATGAAGCATCTACTTACACAGACCCTAATGCTTTACACGTTAACTATTAGATTATAAAACAAATTTAATTTTTCAACACTATTCTGTAAAATTAAGTAATAGCAAATCCAGTTCTGTGTTTGTTCGTCTGTTATTTAGTTATTAGTTCGTGCACCGTAATCTGTATTTCATTTTCATTTCTTACATTTTCTTATAGATTCACGTATTAATACTGAACGTGCTTTATTTATCTGCTACACATTCAAGTTATTAGATCGTAAAACGACGGTTTAATTTTAATTTTGAACAATGTCTTACGTCAGCGCACCGACTAATGTGTTACACTGCTTGTCTACTACGGTCCTGATAAATAAAGCTTCGTAATAATTGTTGCGTTTCTTTGTGACAATATTACCTGAAACATTGTTAAGTGAGCAACATCTTACAGGTTTTTATTCTTGTGGCCTTAAAGATACGACAAATTTTCCATTTTTGCCAAAGTTGGTCGAAATATGACCTGTTACTGGAAAAAGGTGTAAATGTGTCATTATATGCACAATAAAAAAGTATTTTTCTACACTACAATACCTGATTCGTACAAAAATTATTGTAAAATTCACCATATAGTTCAGGAAAAGACATGACTTGCCATTAAAATCCTGGTCCTTGTCATATGGTAATTCCCTTTTCCGTACACTTCCACCAAATCAGCTTGGACTGTTGAGAATACGAAATACCGCACGATACTTCACTTTACCAAAGGATTCTGGCCCCTCTGGCGGCGTGCTGCGGTACTGTGGTGCGGGGACTTACTGCACTGCAGGCGTGAACCTGCAACTAAACCAGTAATTAATCCCGCAATTTTATTTTTTCCAAGTGATAAAACTTTATGAGTATCCCTTGTAAATGTCAGTATAGCACGACGTATTGGCGTTGACTTGCGAGGCAGAGAAGCGAACCAGACTCGGATCGAATGTGCGTGTCGGTGTTATGTCCGTTAATCTGATACACGATCCACATATACATGGCGTACAAGGCGTGACTCTATCCTTGCCAGCAATAACACGTGGAAAAGTTGTGCGGGGTACCATCTACTAAAGGCTCGTCACCAGTAACAGTAACCAGTAACAGTAACAGTAAAGAACAGTAATGGAACTTTCTGAAATAAAAGAAATACGGGGGAAGCTATCAGCCGGCCTATCTTAACGTTGGGTACTGATTACGGAACGACAGGCCATAGTGCAATTCATAACTATAAACAGGGTGATTCAACTAAGATAAGCTATAAACATCAAATATATGGTGCGGCGCAGCAACTTCCTTATTTGAAACGCGCGCCACACAGTGTTCATTTTGTAGGATTGAACCCATCAGCCGGACTATCTTAACGTTGGGTACTGATTACGGAACGACAGGCCATAGTGCAATTCATAACTATAAACAGGGTGATTCAACTAAGATAAGCTATAAACATCAAATATATGGTGCGGCGCAGCAACTTCCTTATTTGAAACGCGCGCCACACAGTGTTCATTTTGTAGGATTGAACCCATCAGCCGGACTATCTTAACGTTGGGTACTGATTACGGAACGACAGGCCATAGTGCAATTCATAACTATAAACAGGGTGATTCAACTAAGATAAGCTATAAACATCAAATATATGGTGCGGCGCAGCAACTTCCTTATTTGAAACGCGCGCCACACAGTGTTCATTTTGTAGGATTGAACCCATTCGATAGAGTGGGCGTCTTACTTTTTCAATAGCCGTTCGGTCATCACAACCCAGAGTACATTCAGGGAACAGTTTAATATCGTACCTGCAGGTCGTGTTCCTTATCGAAAGTCAATTGTTATGTGGTGGAGACGTTCATGGAGACTGTTAGTGTGCAGGGCAACAGAAAACGTCGAGAAAGTAAGGGTGGTGGCTTTGAATTCCCTGAAGCGATCTGCTCGCAAACATGCAGTTGCTCTTGCAGTCTCCGATGGCACAGTGACACGAATTTTTCATGAAGGCTTCAGATTTCACGCCACAAACTGGCAGTGCACACACTTAATCCATTCGATTTTATTTTATATGTGAAGCCTTGATCGAAAACCTGTCCATAAGGCCCTTGCGATCTTCCGTGACGAGGCACATTTTCGTTTTTCTGGTTGCTTTAATAAACAAAACACGACATACTAGAGTGGCACGGATCCACGAGAACTTCATGAGCAGTCCCTGCGTACAGGATGTGTGACTGGTGGGCATTATCCAAAATTAACATTATTGGTCCATGATTTTTCGAAGAGATCGACAGGGCAGTTACGGCGCATTATGTCCAGATGATTTGAGAGTTCTTTTTCCTGAAGTTGAAGAAATGGATGTGGGAGTTATCTGGTTCTAACAAGACTGTGTGACGGCTCTCACGGCATCAGCGTCACACTCTTGCGCGAACATTTCTCCGACTGTCTCGTCTCTTTGAGGGGGTAGGAGGGAGGGGGTTGGGATCTTTAATGGCCAGCGTGCTCGCCAGATTTAGCCCCCTGCGAGTTTTTCTTATGCAGGTATCTTAAATCCTTGGAGTGCATCGATCGTTCACTGACCATGGGTGAGCTGGCGAAACAACATTCGTGCTGTTTTTACCACCATAGACAGAAATGCTGGACTGAGTGCACCGAAACTTCCGATTTCGACTGTTCAAATACACTGAGAATAACTGAGGCCACCTTCAGCACATCATTTTCAAAATCTAATAGAATAAAACTTTAGATGTAACTCTATGTAAAGAAAAGAGAATTAAATTTATATCTCCAATACTTCCTGTTTTATGATTTTTTTTTTCAAGAAGAAAGTTCCCGCACCGCATCCTGTTTCACTAAACAATGTACAGACTCTTTTATGGCTATATTAATTACGTAGATATCCGTAACAACTGTGTTTTTTTTTTTTTTTTTTTCAAATGGCGCTATAAAATTTCAATATCCACAAACTCTATTAGCAAGCAGGTTTCAGATATTTGTCCAAAAATACTTTTGGTGACTGATCACATAGGCATGTAACAATAAATAAATTAAGCCACCGCTTCTTTGTTCGTTTTAAAACTTGGTCAGTTTCAGACCGGTAATACTCACTCTCACACGCTGAGTACGTATTAGCAATGGTGAGAATGTTTTACTGTTCGACAACATTTCATGTACTGACAATACGACAATATTCCCCCTCTGGTGGTCATTAAACTGACATATTGACAATAATATTGTACGTGTGAGTGCCCCTTAGCTCGCTCTCTCCCCCACGAATTTCTTCAGCAGGCCGGATTGAAACAAGTTCCGAGCCAGATGCGCCCGCGGGCCTTATATGGCCTGCCGTGTTCTAGAGTAAGTCAGTCCAGCGTTGTTTGTATTTTTCGCGTGAACAGCTTCCATCCGTGTCATGTGGTACCTCACTAGCAGATTAATTAGCGGGATTGAGGAAGACAAATGCACTGCAAGCAGAAACGCATCTTTGTGAATGCATTGCGAGCAGGTTTTGTGAATATATTGCAAGCAGGCGTGTGCAAATTACTATTGCATCAGGAAAGTTCCCGATTTCCTTCTGTACCATGTGCTTCATTTCATGTTTCGTGTTAAACATTATAATATTTATCTCAAAAATACCTGACGAAGATCCGAAGGAAAGGCAACAAATATCTCAAGGTCATCGGCAGGAGTCGGGAGGAGGGAGGCGCCAAGTGATATGTCGTTTGTGTGAAAAAATGTTCTGTACTCGTCTCTACAAAGGACTTATCTGTATTCGCTTTAAGGATTTCCCGCAAACCTAAATCTGGATATCAGAACACTACATCTGCCGAATCCGAATCGAGTGGTTTCAACCAATGCGGATCATTCTTTAGTAGTCGGAATGTTTCTGCGTGTGATCATAGTTTGAAGTATGGTTGGGTGTTTGTTGTTTGCTTATCGCAGATCTGTGCAATAATTAAAATTTTGTACAAAAATAAATCGCTTGTGAGAACCTAATCGAGTTAAGAACTTGTTGCAGCTTCATAAGCATTGAAGACAATCTACTTCAGGATAAATGGAGGCATAAGCGAACAACGACCATTGTTGAAGATTCATTTGAGGTCATTATACCTGTAATCCATAGATATTATAAAAATGGAAGCGTATGTGTGTGTGTATGTGTGTTGTACACATCTCCTCCTACATCACAAAACGGATTGCAACCAAACATGGTACTCATATTCCTCGCTGCCAGGCAACAATCGTTGTGGAGTAACAACCACCTACCTATCATAGTTCAGTAGATATGATGTCATAAACATCGAGATGCTTGAAAAACTGCCGCGTTGTGCATGACGTTAAATTTATTATGTCCCTGTCACTAACTGTATTCGCAACACGTTCTGCAGACAGTATCCACAAGTGTCGCTGAATGTAGCTACAAAATTATATCATCGTATGATACATAGATCAGGAACTATGACGTTATAAACACTGAGATGTTTGAAAAAAAGCCACATTATGTATGAAGTTGTAATACATTTGTTTTCTACTACTAAGACACTCCTATAGTCGAGTCAACTTAAGGAAATCCCTGATAACTGGGAGCGCTTTTCGCAGCTTTCAACTGCGAAGTGCAAACGGCTGTAAGCGAAAACAGTTGTCTATAAAGCTATGAAGAGGTGTTGCAATAGTTCACAAAATAGATAGATACGCGAAGCAACTGCCCCCATTTCACAGAAACTGTCCAGGATCATTTCACACCGAGACTACTGCATAATTTCAAAGGTGCTTTCACGAATACGTGGAAATGAAATTTTCCGATATTACACTATACATACATTTCATTTTTTTTGTTTCTGCTTTTAATAGAAAATTGACAAAATGAATACCCGGCCAGTGCGGGGTTTGTCACCTAGTAATTGATATAATTTGTCTAATGGTATGGAACAACATCCACGTCTGGCTCAAGAGAAAGTTGATAAAGTGGGTCATTAACACATAATCGTAAACTCCGTCCACAGGCTCTCGTGAGCCAATCGATATCAACCGACCGCCGTGTCATCCTCTGCCAATGGCATCACTGGATGCAGTATGGAGGGATGTGCGGTCAACACACGGCTCTCCCGGCCGTTGCGTTTTCGTAAACCGGGGCCGCTACTACTCGGTCAAGTAGCTTTGTTGGCCTCACGAGGCACTGTGCACCACGAGAAGTATAACAGGCACCCTGAAGCAAAGTTTATCGCTGTTTAACCGCAAATCGTTTGAATTTTCGGAATCGTTTTATAACTTTAAAAGAAAGAAGGTTCCACCGCTATCATATATCCCTGAATCGATACAGCAATAAAAGCAGTGGGCTGTGCGATGTTCCCACTTGTTGGACCAGTTCAGAGCCACAGCCAATAAATCTCTCGTGATCGTGTTGAACAGTGAGTTGCAGTTTCCCCTTAAGGAACGTCTAGCCTCAATACATGTTTACGGAAGTTGTCTCCGAACAGTTGCCAGCAAACGTACCTGGCCGTACACATAGATTTTCCTCTGTTTATCTCACTAGTTGGCACTGCTAAGAAGTTCTCTCTCTACAAGGCAAATATTAAGTAAGGGGATTAACTCTGGGAGGTGATTCCTGACAGGAAAAGAAACAAAAAAGTTCATGTCAATATATGTCGGGAAATGGGTGGTGAGTCTGCTATAGACCAATTAGAACCACTTCATTATATTACATTAATTTTTTCCGTGTAACAAAGCTGTTAAAAGTGGCCGCCACGCGGTGCAAAGTAAGCTGTCACACGTTGTATCATGGACTCCCTCATTCTTTCGAGTGTTGCAAGCAGTAACCGAAGAGTGTCACAGGCTGCATGAACACGCTGTTCAGGCATCTTCACATCATCAATATATTCAGCGTATGCAGCACTTTACAAATGCCCCCACAAGTAAAATAAAAGAAGACGTAAGTCCCATGATCACCTAGGCCAGCCACAAGGACCTCCACGCTCTGTCCATATCCTGGGGAAAATGTTGTTGAGGTGACAACAAACTGTGACACGGAAATGTGTTGATGCTCATGCATCAGTTACCAGTTGTATTGCTAAAGACACATTCTCTAGCAAAAGAGGTAGAGCGTTCTGTAGAAATTCCAGGTACATGTGTCCATTAAAGCGTTGTTGTGAAACACCAGGTTCAAATCGCCAGGATCCCTGTCCAAATATTGATGCTAAACCATTACTAATGCGATATTTCAACCATTCCCCGAAGATCTCCAGTAGGCCACAGATGACGACAATGTACGTCTGTGATGTCATCTCTGTCAAAGGTCGCTTCACTGCTGAAGAGCACTGCCGATAATCTTTGCGCATGTTAGAGATGATAGGGGTGGTATCTGTTTTCATACTGGATACACCACTCCGTCCTTTGGTTTACTCCATGCTGGTGGGCCCTACTCCTGAAGCTTGTACTGAAGTTGCCCTCAATAGGCTTTACAATCTGTTGATCCAGAACTGGTGTACGAGTATCCTGCGGCTGCCAAGTTCGTTCAACTCTCTGGAAGGACCCATTCTTACACAAACGCCGAAAATTTAATGAAAGGTTTTGCATTTGGATGGCGCCGTGTATCAGGGCATCAGGGGAAATGGCATGGTACGAGGAGCGTTCAATAAAGTAATGCAACATCTTTTTTTCTCTGCCAGCTATGGTTGAAAAACTGCGGAATTTGGTGTGGGACATGGTGGAATGTTCCCCATTCAGCCCCTATAGTTTCCTGAAGTTCCGATGAGTAGCGGCGCTATACGTAGCCTTCAAAATGGCGTCTGCAACGGAGGTGCCTTCCAAGCAGAGAGCAGTCATTCAGTTTCTTTTGGTGGAAAACCAGAGC
Source organism: Schistocerca nitens (assembly GCF_023898315.1). Lineage (NCBI taxonomy): Eukaryota > Metazoa > Arthropoda > Insecta > Orthoptera > Acrididae > Schistocerca > Schistocerca nitens. The sequence continues at coordinate 425,153,022 of NC_064617.1, read as the reverse complement.
ACCGCAGATATTCATAGGCGCTTGCAGAGTATCTACGGAGACCTGGAAGTGAACTAAAGCATGGTGAGTCTTTGAGCGAGGCGTCTGTCATCATTGCAATAAGGTCGTACAAACCTGTCCAATCTCCCGCATGCCGGCTGGCCATACATAGCCGTGACTTGTGCAGTGTTGGAACATTGAGACACCCTCATTCGAATTGATAACAATCAAGCACCTCCCTGAACAACTGGACGTCTCTGTTGGTGGTGCTGATACACCCAAGAGCAGCTTCGTCATTCATAAACCATACATTTCTTCTTCTTCTTAATCGTCTGTTATATTACCACAACACTCTCAAATATATCAGACTCACATCCTCTATAGACAAATAAGGAGTGCTAACCTCCTCCAGAATGCCTGCATCTACAGACATTGTGTGTAATTGGATGGATTACGTGAGTAATATTGGTACAGAACAATCTTCGCAGAATGGCAGTTTCAGTATTGGAATGACACTACCGATCTACATCATCAGCATCGGTCGGTGTACAAGTTTGGAACATGTGTTATACTCTTTCTGAAAGCAAAACATCGAATTGTATTGATTACGTGGAGCTCAACTCATGCTGTTCTTTCACGAGGAATTGAATGTGGCGTGTCAGTTCCAAATTAAATCAAAGACTACGTTGCACGGAGGGTTGGTTAAAGACAAAGGAAGGGTTACGAGATGCGTAAAGAGAGATCATTTAGTGTCTTGCTCAGAATCCTTAGCCAGTAGGTTCAACGAATGGGTAGCTTGTTTCGAAATAGAGGACAGAGTGCTGCTATGGATCTGACTCATTTCTTGGGGTGGTAATCATCAAAGTGTTGGTGAGATCTACCAGTCTCCGAACTTATCCTACGAAGGCGAGAACACTTTGTGACATGGGGCAAACGGCCAATTGTAGTACAATCTCACCGAATTTATGAAGAGTTTCGGCTAAGAAACGTAGTTTTTGCACCTCCTCTATGCAGCTGGCTATTTCTCGCCCATCGTAAGAGTACTTGTGTCATGTGATGTGGGTAGTTTAATAGAGTTCACGGGGGTGGTTTAACAATGGTACAGAAACTGAGAACCTTGTTACAATGCAGTGGTAGCATCACGAGAGCGACGCGATGAGACGTTTTGTTGACGTGAGAAGTCGTCGATAGCAGTGGTTTTGACCTTTGAAATTACGGAAAAAACTGGTAGAACTGAGAAGTTCATGAAAAATACCTAAAATTGAGGAAAATACGACAAAAATGTGGATGAATGAGGGTAGTTACATGTTTGTTTTGGTATATGAAAATCATTCCATTCCATTCCTCTCCCTGTGATGGTGGTTCTGAGTAACGGAAGTGCACCGAGGTTTTCAAACAGCATGATACACGTTAATACAGGACTCCAACATATACACCATTCATTGAACAATGGACCATTCCAACGATGCCGCAAGGACAGAGTGTGGATGGGAATAAACCAACAGCCACTATCTATCACATCAATATATGGTGCCGGTGCACTCATAGGGAAATCTTGAGACCAATTCATTTATTTACGACATCCTAAGAGCAGCATACCTACAGTCTGTTCTCGATTCTGATTGGCTGGAAGACCTATACGTTAAATAATTTTGTGGAAGTGACGAAACAGAGTTTCGAAGAAGTTCACTGGAATCTTCTAAGTTACACTTTCTACATTAGGTGTCAGTTCTTCCTACTCTGGCATATTCCAACTATCGTTCAAGAACGAACGTAACATAAATATAAGACTCTAGGGCTTTTTAAATATAGTTACGTCCCTTATTACTTGACAAATATGAGATGATAATGATGATGTGGCGGGAGGGTTTTGCTACTGGTAAGCTATGGTAGGCCGTACGAAACGTCCAGCTGGTGTGAGTGTGAACATTCCATTATTTTTCAGATGCTATACACCTGTAAATGATAATAACGCTACTTGCCGGGAATGTTTTTGCAGTTGGTAGGTAAAGTTACTGTGTTTAGCGTTCCTACATATCACCAAACGTGTGTGGGAAGTGATCAGATTACTACTCCTCTAAAAAGTTACGTGTGTCCAGCTGTAAGAGAGAACATGTTTGATGTGGGAAATTGTGATTACAGCGCAGTGACGAGAATGTCCGACCATAAGGAGTGATAGATTCATTTCGTAAACACCTCCTCAATTTACCAATGCAAGGGTTCAGCTGGATCTACTATAGTGTACAAACATGGCAGGCAACATGGCTGTAACATCATTGATACGCAGAATGTCCTCTCATCTGTTTCCCTAAGCAAATTCATACATGTTTTTTGTCGCACTATCAACTGCGATGTTTGTTACAGTACATCAACCCATATCGGTGATGTCTTTCCACCCCTTTTGTCCAAAGAAGAGCTGTTGATTATCACATAGTGCCAGACTTTATAACACTTGTTTGAGAAAGTTCAAATGGTTCAAATGGCTCTGAGCACTATGGGACTTAACATCTGCGGTCATCAGTCCCCTAGAACTTAGAAATACTTAAACCTAACTAACCTAAGGACATCACACACATCCATGCCCGAGGCAGGATTCGAACCTGGGACCGTAGCAGTCGCACGGTTCCGGACTCAGCGCCTAGAACCGCTAGACCACCGCGGCCGGCTTTGAGAAAGTGGTTGACGGGATGCAGCATCTTCCGAAAGCGCTGATTGAAAATACCTGCAGTCTGTTCTCGAATCTGATTGGCTGGAAGACCTAAATGTCAAATAATTTCCTAGAACTGAGGAGAATGGAGACACCTGGCCAGTGTGAGTGTGATTTTTTTCGGATGCTATAAACATATAAACGACAATTGCACTGTATGTCTGAAGTGAGTATGTGTTGGAGCGTACAGTTTCTGTGGTCAGTGTTCAGACACATGCAAAGAAAATGATGTGGGTGGGAAGTGAACAGACTATGTCTGGTCATAAGGGAGGTACAGATTATCGGATTTTTACGTGGAAAATCGTGATTTCAATGCATGTACAGCCATAGGGGTATGAAAGATTTTACATGGAAAATTAGGTCCAGTTATAAGGAGGATATAGATTGACGTGGGACATTGATATTTCCAGAGTCACACTCATCATAAGGGAGTATCTCTGATAATTTGCTCATTGTCGAATGTCACCAGATGGGCACTGAGATCATAATACGAGGACTATCCACAAAGTACATTACGTTTTGGAATTAAAAATAAATAAAGTATTGGAAAATTTGTTTATTATATACAGATGAAAGCCACACTTAAATACTACTTTCCTATATAGTTGCCATTTAAATTAAGGCACTTATCGTAGCGATGGACGAGCTTGGAAATTCCTTCGTCGTAAAATTCGGCCGCCTGCGCCTTCAACCACGTGGTTACGTCTTTTGGGACAGAAAAGGTGTGATTTTTGTGGATTTCCTGGAAAGAGGCACTACAATAAACTCTCAAAGGTATTGCCAAACTCTGCACAACCTCAGAAGAGCAATACAAAACAAGCGCAGAGGAAAGTTGAGCTCAAAGATCTTGCTGATTCACGACAACGCCCGGGCCCACACGGCAAACGCCACTCGTGAAGTTCTCGAATCTTTTAAATGGGAGTTGTTTCCTCATCCGCCGTACAGTCCCGACCTGGCACCGAGCGACTTCCACTTATTCCCAGCAATGAAGAAGTGGTTGGCTATGCAGCGTTTTGATGACGACGCACAGCTTCAAGAAGAGGTAACCACGTGGTTGAAGGCGCAGGCGGCCGAATTTTACGACGAAGGAATTTCCAAGCTCGTCCATCACTACGATAAGTGCCTTAATTTAAATGGCAACTATGTAGGAAAGTAGTATTTAAGTGTGGCTTTCATCTGTATATAATTAAAAAAATTCCAATACTTTATTTATTTTTAATTCCAAAACGTAATGTACTTTGTGGATAGCCCTCGTACTTTATTGTAATTACACTGATACACATGTGACTGTTTCCTATAACGACTCTGTTTAGTGTCCGTGAACAGATATCTCTGTCTTAAGGCGCGAGCCGCCACTGAGCCTCCCAAACCGGTCAGGCAGAGTATCAGGGTGCAGTAGACCTAGACGCGTCGCCCTTTGCGCGTGTGAATAGCGAACTAATACTCAATATGTGTTGCGCAGCCTTCACGATTGCGTGTTGTGAGTATTCTCCGATTTTTAGGTGGAAGTTTGAGAAGATTCAATGTGGCCAGTATTTGCACTGGACGGTTATTCCCTCCCCACCCCCGTGTAAATTGATCGGTTGACTGCTTGGCAGTCACAGCGACAGTCCAACTGGCCTCTGAGCATCTCGTGCAGCCGGCATATGGATTTCATGAGACGGGTACGGAAGACAATTGGTGGTGGTAGCCTACAGAAGTTTCTGCGATCTCCGACACCTAACTGTTGCGATGTCTTCCACATTTTTCAATGAGAAACATCCTGAAACTTCCTGGCAGATTAAAACAGTGTGCCGGACCGAGACTCGAACTCGGGACCTTTGCCTGTGAGGACGGGGCGTGAGTCGTGCTTGGGTAGCTCAGATTGTAGAGTACTTGCCCGCGAAAGGCAAAGGTCCCGAGTTCGAGTCTCGGTCCGGCACACAGTTTTAATCTGCCAGGAAGTTTCATATCAGCGCACATTCCGCTGCAGGTGAAAATCACATTCTGGAGAAACATCTTGTTTGTTGCAGGAACTGCACAGTCTACACTACGCGACGTGCAGCTTTCTATGGGAGCCACAGGATCGAAATGTGTTACTGTGGTTTAGCACCTGACACATACCATGATGTCACGGTAGAAAAACAAAGTGTATGGCATTATACAAAGCTGTATTCATACAATGCTTGAATGTGTTACAGCTGAAAAAAAAACAGTGTATTAAACTGCTTATGAAAGAACAATACAGGAACCCTCTCTTATGATTGATAGTCTATTGGATATGGTATTCCTCCAGTAGAGTCGACAAAACTTTACACAAGTCTTTACAAGTGACTTTGACCACTGGTCATCTGCTCCAATGGAGTGATACACGTAATGTATATGTAATATGGTCGATGTCGACACGCAGACAGTATTCTTTTTTTTTTTTCTATATATTGAAAGAGAGAGATACGGTAACATCTTATAGGATGTTCTATTAGAAGGAGTGGAGTAAATGGTTAAAGTTTAAATGCAGATAGTTCTCTCAAAACTACACCGATTTTGTTCATAAAACTAATGGAAATCGGCTGTATCTAATCTGTTGAATCATGACTGTTTTTTTTTTATTATCGTCGTGATTGCATGTTTACCGCAACTACTGTGTTATCTCCTACTTCATAACCTCTAATTATAAAATAGACACCACTTCAATTATAGCTCTTCGTGGAACCTAGAAATGGTAGTGGTTTTCCCAACATGTGAGTAATTTGCGTGAAACAGGCTGTGATGATCAAACTGCTTACAAAACTAGAATGCAGGAATCTGTTGCTATTGCGAATGATTGTCTGCTGGAAGACAGAAACTTTGCAGGCAGGTCAGTTCAGGGAAGTTATGGTGTAAAAATGCCAAATGTAAGCACACATGCGGTATGTGATTTCGATGTATCGGAAGAAAGTGATGTGGTAAAATGTTATAGGATTACAAGGCAGGCTCTCAGGATTTGTTTCATAAATGCCACTGTAATATAGCACTGCATTGGTAAAACGGGACCTGCCATAGTGTACAAAACAGCAATAACCTCTTGAATTATAGCTTCTTGTTGTCGAAAGTAAAGTGATTGTGTTTTTCCCGAAATGTGATTCAAATGGTGTGAAAGGCTGTATTCTGTAATGTTATTTCACGTGTCTGAAATATTTGTAATAAATACAGGCATGACAGTTTATTTACAGACACTGATTTGAACATTGAACATCAGGGATGCTCTGAAACCATTTACTTTGTCCATCAAGCTGAAAGAAATCGCTTAATATAGATGTTTTTTTTATTCGGAGTTAAAATATTTTTTTTTTTTTTTTTTTTTTTTTTTTTTTTTACTCTGTTGACAGTTTCGAAATAACAAGGACATCCTTCAGTGATCGGTAATTTTCGGAGCAAAAAAGTGGAAGGTTTTTTTCGATTTTATGCAGGGTGGACATGTACAAGTTCTAAGGCCTCCGATTTTTTTTCTCCGGACTGGAAAGAGATAGAAACATGCGCATTGTTTTAAAATGAGGCCGCGTTCATTGCCAATACGCCCTAGAGATGGCAGCACAGTATGACAGATGGAATTTTACCGCCAGCGGCGAGAATGAGAACTGTTTTAAATACTTAAAATGGCGACGTTTTCCTTACTTGAACAGCGTGCAGTCACTCATTTTCTGAATTTGCGTGGTGTGAAACCAATTGAAATTCATCGACAGTTGAAGGAGACATGTGGTGATGGAGTTATGGATGTGTTGAAAGTGCGTTCGTGGGTGCGACAGTTTAATGAAGGCAGAACATAGTGTGACAACAAACCAGTGTGCGATTTGCAGGGGGGGGGGGATTTCCCCCCCTCTGCATCAGACCATCCCCTCCTCTGGTTTTAGTTTATGCATCCCAACCTGGGATGTTTATTTCCCACGCACTGGAGTAAAACTTTACATATAATTTAAGTTTGTGGAACCGAACACTGAAAGTTTTTAATAAGTCTTACTATTAATACTATTAACATGTTTCAGTTTTCTATCATCGGAATAAGTACAACTTTTCACAAATGTGCCTCTACTTTTTGAATTCTCCTTGTATATCTGTACCCATATGTAGATGATTTTATAAATAAGCTTTACCTATAATGTACTTTTAAAGATATAGCAAGGGATGGCTTTTCTGATAGTGCATATGCGTCAATACTGAGTTTCGGCATTAACATATATTTATAAATAGCTGTTTAACCATGTGTAACGCCACAGTCAAAGCTAGTGACATATATAATTCTACTAACTCCTTAAGACATCCCCCCCACTGGTAAAAGCACAAATCGCACCCTGCAACAAACCGAAACAACCTCGGGCTCGCACAAGCCGGTCTGACGACATGATCGAGAAAGTGGAGAGAATTGTTTTGGGGGATCGCCGAATGACTGTTGAACAGATTGCCTCCAGAGTTGGCATTTCTGTGGGTTCTGTGCACACAATCCTGCATGATGACCTGAAAATGCGAAAAGTGTCATCCAGGTGGGTGCCACGAATGCTGACGGACGACCACATGGCTGCCCGTGTGGCATGTTGCCAAGCAATGTTGACGCGCAACGACAGTATGAATGGGACTTTCTTTTCGTCGGTTGTGACAATGGATGAGACGTGGATGCCATTTTTCAATCCAGAAACAAAGCGCCAGTCAGCTCAATGGAAGCACACAGATTCACCGCCACCAAAAAAATTTCGGGTAACCGCCAGTGCTGAAAAAATGATGGTGTCCATGTTCTGGGACAGCGAGGGCGTAATCCTTACCCATTGCGTTCCAAAGGGCACTACGGTAACAGGTGCATCCTACGAAAATGTTTTGAAGAACAAATTCCTTCCTGCACTGCAACAAAAACGTCCGGGAAGGGCTGCGCATGTGATGTTTCACCAAGACAACGCACCCGCACATCGAGCTAACGTTACGCAACAGTTTCTTCGTGATAACAACTTTGAAGTGATTCCTCATGCTCCCTACTCACCTGACCTGGCTCCTAGTGACTTTTGGCTTTTTCCAACAATGAAAGACACTCTCCGTGGCCGCACATTCACCAGCCGTGCTGCTATTGCCTCAGCGATTTTCCAGTGGTCAAAACAGACTCCTAAAGAAGCCTTCGCCGCTGCCATGGAATCATGGCGTCAGCGTTGTGAAAAATGTGTACGTCTGCAGGGCGATTACGTCGAGAAGTAACGCCAGTTTCATCGATTTCGGGTGAGTAGTTAATTAGAAAAAAAATCGGAGGCCTTAGAACTTGAATGCACCTCGTACAGGGGGTGTGTACCCTGACGTCTGTAGTTTGGTCGTCTGTAATCGGCGGCGGTGCTGTAGTTTTTCCTTTTTCACTTCGTTGGATGTCGCAAAATAATGTGAAGTGGGGGAGGGGGGAGAGATGCGTATTGTATGCTGCAGTCGAACATAAAAGAATGACCGTATAGATGCCGTTCTACATTGATAATTCAACAGTCTGAAAAGAATGTAATGCCGTCATGCACGACAATTTATAATTTTAACATGATGAATGCTCTCAAACTATAGCGATTTTGCTCAGAAAATTAAAAGAAAATGAACTGCACCTATTTTCATGGAAACAGTTAATTTATTATCATCTTGATTTTTTTTTAATAGGTGCTCGCTTATAAGAGATGCGTTTATGTTAAATGCAATTGTTACAGTGAAGTCTTTTCCTTGCAGAATGGCAGGCTGCTGGAGGCATTGGCAGTGAGCCTGCTCTGTCTAGAGCACAGCTACATTTTAACATCATTTATTTCTCACTGTTTAGTGGTCATTACATCCTTTTGTGTTGGTAAAGAACCGCTGCCTGGACCGTCGCCGCAGGATGGGCCGAGTGCAGCTGGCAACCGTGCACTCGTCCTCTGGAGGGAGGGCGGTATGCCACAAAGAAATGTGCGGCATGCAGTAGCAGTTGGCTATTAGAAAAAGGCTATACCCCCACTGCAAGTGGAGTGAGGGAGAGAGAGGGAGGAATGAGAGGGGTAAGAGTGCCTATAATTTCGCTAGTTCCTGGCCATACATCGAAGAGAATGCATGTTCAACTGCCAGCCCTCTTTCCTGATGCAATCTTTTGGGACAACGATTTTCGCCAGTACTTGTGTTGCATTATGACTCTTTGCTTACGATGTGTAATTAGAACAGAGAAGCATTTTCCATCAGTTTTGGTAGTGTGTATTGGGTTAGATCACTGGGTTGCAGGGTAAATAAATATATGTCATGTGACTAGGGCCTCCTATTGTGTAGACCGTTCGCCGGGTGCAAGTCTTTCGATTTGACGCCACTTCGGCGACTAGCGCATTGATGGGGTAGAAATGATGATGACTAGGACAACACAACACCCAGTCTCTGTGCGGAGAAAATCTCTGACACAGCCGAGAATCGAACCCGGGCCCTTAGGATTGACATTCTATTGCGCTCACCTCAGCTACTGGGGGCGGACGGTTGCAAGATGATTGTCGAACAGTGCAGGGGGAGGCGTCTGTAGCGAACTCTGACGTCAAACAGGGATAGATACAGTCCTCAGCTGTATGCTTAAAGGTAAAACACTTATGAAACTCCTCTCTGTCCAACACCTGCATCTCGTCAGTTGAACACCATTCCCGCCAAAAATAAAGATAGTAGTTTCCATTCCAGCCTTTTTCCCGCCAGTGTGTAGGTGAACGAATCATCCTATGTAGAGTTTGAGTACGTCTGCCGTTAATTTCGAGTGGCATTGTAAACTTTTTTACCAGCAGGATAACATCAGTTGTACGGCATCATCAATTTTTGATCTGTATTGCGATTTTAGACATTCCTTGTGCAGCGCTAAGCACATAGTTGTGTAATTAGGCCTGATCATGATTAGTTGTGTAATTAGGACCGATCTTTACTTCAATTTCCCAACCAAAATAACTTAAGTACACTAAACCAATCTTCCTCTCCTGCATCTGGACAGTGGTGGAGGGTGCACTTGGGCTTTCCTTCCAGAAGGACCGGAGCTCAGGTCCTGGTAAGGGCACTGTCATTATTAATTTCCCCCTAATTCTCGGGTGGGGGTGGGGTGGGACGTCAGCACAGCCCTGGGACAAAGAAATTCCCCCCAAAATTCGAATTTTCCGCCAAAATTCTAGATTCCCACCAAAAGAGGAGGGATGGGGAGGGGCCCACGTGAAGGCTTAGGAAACCACATCATGTCATCCAGGAGTGGAGGGTAATTAATTGATCAATTTAATTAATTTGCATATCAATATGTTATCAAAATTACACCAGGAGCCCCAGTACCCCACTACTAACGATAACTGACACGTCAACCTTCGATGAAACGGCAACTAAATAGCATTTGCTGCAAAATAAAGATCGTTGTCGATCGGCATAGGAATCGTGACTGGAAGTGCAAAATCGCCACTGGACGATAACAGTGCGTAGTGCATGACAAAACAATTTATGCAGAAGAAACACCGTATTCCACCACTGCAAGTTAGGTGTGCAATAGTCTGCGAGCCAGAGACGAAAGTAAATGCCTTGTGGATGCGTTCATGAACAACTTGTGACGACCTCAACCCACAGGAAAAAAATTATCAAAATCTGAACTGTGAAGTCATCCAAAATTCTAGTTGGAAAACCACACTCTTTGTTATACTTCTCAATTGGTCACGATCCCACTTTGTTTATGAACTGAAAACTCTAACATTCACGAGAAACTGCACTGAAATTAACCTGAACCGACAAAATTGTATATATATATTCTCTGAAACTTCAAAGACATCTAAGACAGTATCTGAAAGGAATTAGAAAAAGTGACAACATTTCGTGAATCACACACAATTCTGTTAATAATCGCATGAACACTAGGGGGGTTTCACCATACATCTGCCCACTTTTGAGTATAACCAGTGTCTCTTAATACTACGACTCGTAGCAATACAATATCAAAAACTTGTATTACTGGGTAAAAAGTCCCTACGTGATTTGACAGCTGACATTTATAATTTCCGCTCACGTCAGGAAATGCACAAATACGGGAATAGCAGCTTTTACGTTATTGGCCAGAACGCAACCAATTATGGCGGTAGCACTAATTTTCGCGCAACGCCATATTTCGCGACAAAATACTCTTTATTAGTCACTGTCATATATCTAGTCTCATAACAATACATAAAATAACTACAATAATTTTGACATGCAAGGAGAATTAGTTCTAATGAAAGGAAGAAGTTTATATTTATTGGTGTTTCAATAATGACTACAGGGCAACTTTTAATTCACTGATTGTAATTTTATTTTCGTTAGCAGAAAGAAAACATAAACTGTACAAAGAAATGATTTGAATAGAGTCTGTAATTCTTATACTTTTAATAGAGAAAGAAAGTTTCTAGGTCAGGGGATAGCGTTCGGCGAAATCTCTTTTTATTGCATACGAAGCGTTGTGTTGGGCAGCACGATGTTGGCGGGTTACGATGATGAGAGCAGGATACAGGCAGTTCCGCTGGTTAATCTTCTCCGGCGAAACGCAAATAAAAGTTCCGGCACAGCTGTATCATTAACCCCGTGGTGATTAACAAACCACAAGACGCCAGTATACGACCGTTGTTGACATGTCCTCTCTTTCAAAGTACATTTCGTAGACATCGCTCGTTTTTACACTTTATGCACTGTCCGTGGAGCTATCGTCCATAATTACACAGTTCGTCACATTCATATAGTCTTAGCCACGAATACACAGTTCATAGAATTGTTCTTGTGTGTGAAGCACATCGTAAACAATGTCCACTCTGTTCTCGCATTTCAAACTTCGACAACGTCACTGAAAGTCATTTATATTGCACAGTTAATTAAATTCTTCACTTTCACGGCTTGCTATTTAGAATGTGATAGACAACAGTTCCACCACCCAAAACCAATACCAGTTCATTCGCATAGAAGCACTGTTCGTGTCGGCCACAAAAAAGTATTGCTAGCGACACTTTCACAGTCCCGTTTATTTGCTCTTAAAGTTCACTGATGATGGCATTACATACCGCAGTGGTAAAGAGAATTAACAATCTCATAGTTCGGTATCACTGTCCATACAATTACGTATGCTTTTCATAAAACACAGTACTATTTTTCCGCCCACGCTTCACAGACACACCAACCACCATCCCCTCTACTACACAACAACCTTTCGACTAGCGATATCACTATCGCTGTCCCCTGTCTATAGATGTTATATCGTTATCGTAAATTACATAAACTTTTATAAATGTTATTGACTTCATTTTTCACAATTAATAATATTCCAAAAGAGAACTTTACAAACTTTACCACAGGTACAAAGCAAGAAACATACTTATCCATTGGCAAACGAAATAATCACAATCACATATTTAATTTAAAAACTACAGTAGAATGTTACATAATCACAATTAGAAATGCCGATATGAACAAAAGAAAAAGAATAGAAATATAAAGAAAATCACGAAAAAAATTTTATATGCGTAATTAGCAATGCCTTCACAAACTTCACACGTATAGACGACGTGTTTGATGAGAACGAATTTAGGTTAGTGGACGAGTGATTACCTGTTTTTGTGGGATACTAAGATGAAATTGCTTTTATAAATGAAATGTTAGAAGAATAAGTAGAGGCATACCTCTCCTACCTCAATCCCCATAAGCCAGGTGGTGTTGACAGAACACCATCATTAAACAAATGCCACCAGGAGCAATTATTTAACAAGTTTCATGTACTGGCCAATTTCCCTCCACGTGGAAGCATATGGAAGTTGATCTCCATTCCTAAACCAAGAGAGGATCCAAGGCTTGTTCATAACTATAGGCCAATAAGCCATCCGCTGGCCCTTCCGAAAGAATTTAAAAGGTTGTGTGGTAAACGAATGAACAGACATGTTAGGGATGAAAGTCTCCTATTGGATGAGCAGTTTGGATTCCAAAAAAGAGCACTCAGCCTAACAGCAACTCCTGAGTCTAGTTGACCAAGCAGTGGGAACGCTGGACAGTCGGGAATACCTTGGGACAGTACTCATGGATGTGTCAATGGCATTCGACAGTGTGTAGCATGACGGACTCCTGTACAAGCAATTTGTACTAGGGGTGCCGGCATTACACGTCAAGTTGCTTCTATCCTACCTAAGGGACACAAACTATGTGATCAAACGTACCTGGACACCTGGCTGAAAATGACTTACAAGTTCGTGGCGCCCTGCATCGGTAATGCTGGAATTGAGTATGGTGTTGGCCCACCCTTAGCCTTAATGACAGCTTCCACTCTTGCAAGCAGATGTTCAGTCAGGTGCTGGAAGGATTCTTGGGAATGGCAGCCCATTCTTCACAGAGTGCTGCACTGAGGAGAAGTATCGATGACGGTCGGCCGACCGGAGTGGCCGTGCGGTTCTAGGCGCTACAGTCTGGAATTGAGCGACCGCTACGGTCGCAGGTTCGAATCCTGCCTCGGGCATGGACGTGTGTGATGTCCTTAGGTTAGTTAGGTTTAATTAGTTCTAAGTTCTAGGCGACTGATGACCTCAGAAGTTAAGTCGCATAGTGCTAAGAGCCATTTGAACCATTTTTTTGATGACGGTCGGTGAGGCCTGGCACGAAGTCGGCGTTCCAAAACATCCCAAAGGTATTCTGTTAGATTCAGGTCAGAACTCTGATGTTCAATCAAGTTCTGGAAGGATTCTTGGGGAACGGCAGCCCATTCTTCACGGAGTGCTGCACTAAGGAGATGTACCGATAACGGTCGGTGAGGCCTGGCACGAAGTCGGCGTTCCAAAACATCCCAAAGATATTCTGTAGGATTCAGGTCAGAACTCTGTGCAGTCCAATCTATTACAGGGGTGTTATTGTGTAACCACTCCGCCACAGGCCGTGCCTTATGAACACGTGCTCGATCGTGTTGAAAGATGCAATCACCATCCGCGAATTGCTCTTCAGCAGTGGGAAGCAAGATGGTGCTTAAAACATCAATGTACACCTGTGCTGTCATAGTGCCACGCAAAACAAAGGGTGCAAGCCCCCTCCATGAGAAACACGATCACACCATAACACCACCGTCTCCAAATTCTACTGTTGGCACTACACACGTTGGCAGATGACATTCACTGGACATTCGTCATACCCACGCCCTGCCGTCGGATCGCCACATTGCGTACCATGATTCGTCATTCCATACAACGTTTTTCCATTGTTCAATCGTCCAATGTTTACGCTCCTTACACCAAGCGAGGCGTCGTTTGGTATTTACCGGCGTGATGTGTGGTTTATGGGCAGCCGCTCGACGTCACCTCCCACCTGTCATAGTACTTGCAGTGGATCCTGATGCAGTTTGGAATTCCTGTGTGATGGTCGGGATAGATGTCTGCCTATTACACATTATGACACTCTTCAACTGCCGGCAGTCTCTGTCAGTCAACAGACGAGGTTGGCCTGTACACTTTTGTTCTGTATATGTCCATTCACGTTCCCACTTCACTATCACATCGGAAACAGTTGATCCCAGGATGTTTAGAAGTCTGGAAATCTCGCATACAGATGTATGACACAAGTGACACCCAATCACCTGACCACGTTCAAAGTCCGTGAGATCCATTTAGCGCCCCATTCTGCTCTCTCGCAATGTCTAATGACTACACAGGTCGCTGGTATGGAGTACCTGGCAGTAGGTGACAGCACAATGCACCTAATATGAAAAACGTATGTTTTTGGGGGTGTCCAAATACTTTTGATCACACAGTGTATGTTTCATGTCCGAAGTGATGGAGGACAGTCCACAGTGAGGCAAATCAGGGTGGGTATGCCACAGGGGGCTGTACTAAGGCCCTTGCTGTACACATTATATATGTCTGATATACAAAAAACCCCAAGTGTGGAGCTAGCGCTTTATGCAGACAACACTGTGCCCTTTACGTGCAGCTTAAGTGTGCATATAATGAGACACTGTGTGCAAGAATCTTGTGATAACCTAGGATCTTAGGCCACCAAGTGGAGGCTCAAGATGAATGCTGCAGAAAGCCAGGTCCTGGTTATTAGCATCATCATCATCATCATTTAAGACTGATTATGCCTTTCAGCGTTCAGTCTGGAGCATAGCCCCCTTATAAAATTCCTCCATGATCCCCTATTCAGTGCTAACATTGGTGCCTCTTCTGATGTTAAACCTATTACTTCAAAATCATTCTTAACCGAATCCAGGTACCTTCTCCTTGGTCTACCCCGACTCCTCCTACCCTCTACTACTGAACCCATGAGTCTCTTGGGTAACCTTGCTTCTCCCATGCGTGTAACATCACCCCACCATCTAAGCCTGTTCGCCCTGACTGCTACATCTATAGAGTTCATTCCCAGTTTTTCTTTGATTTCCTCATTGTGGACACCCTCCTGCCATTGTTCCCCTCTACTAGTACCTGCAATCATCCTAGCTACTTTCATATCCGTAACCTCAACCTTGTTGATAAGGTATTTGGTACTGACTTCCGTCTTGCAGAAGAGAGTAGATCGTAGCTGAGCGCTCACTGCACTAGCTTTGCTACACCTCGCTTCCAGTTCTTTCACTGTGTTGCCATCCTGTGAGAATATGCATCCTAAGTACTTGAAACCGTCCACCTGTTCTAACTTTGTTCCTCCTATTTGGCACTCAATTCGTTTATATTTCTTTCCCACTGACATTACTTTCGTTTTGAAGATGCTAATCTTCATACCATAGTCCTTACATTTCTTTTCTAGTTCTGAAATATTACTTTGCAAACTTTCAATCGAATCTGCCATCACAACTAAGTCATCCGCATATGCAAGACTGCTTATTTTGTGTTCACATATCTGAATCTCACCCAGCCAGTCTATTGTTTTCAACACATGATCCATAAATAATATGAACAACAGTGGAGACAGGTTGCAGCCTTGTCTTACCCCTAAAACTACTCTGAACCATGAACTCAATTTACCGTCAACTCTAACTGCTGCCTGACTATCCATGTAAAGACCTTTAATTGCTTGTAAAAGTTTGCCTCCTATTCCATAATCTCGTAGAACAGACAATAACTTCCTCCTAGGAACCCGGTCATATGCCTTTTCTAGATCTATAAAGCATAGATACAATTCCCTGTTCCACTCATAACACTTCTCCATTATTTGCCATAAGCTAAAGATCTGGTCCTGACAACCTCTAAGAGGCCTAAACCCACACTGATTTTCATCCAATTGGTCCTCAACTAATACTCGCACTTTCCTTTCAACAATACCTGAGAAGATTTTACTCACACTGCTGATTAAAGAGATACTTCTGTAGTTGTTACAATCTTTTCTGTTTCCATGTTTAAAGATTGGTGTGATTACTGCTTTTGTCCAGTCTGATGGAACCTGTCCCGACTCCCAGGCCATTTCAATTATGCTGTGTAGCCATTTAAGACCTGACATTCCACTGTATTTGATGAGTTTCGACTTAATTCCCCCCCCCCCCCCAACTGCTTTATTGCACTGCAATCTATTGACCATTTTCTCCACTTCCTCAAATGTGATCCTATTTCCATCATCATTCCTATCCCATTCTACCTCGAAATCTGAAACATTACTGATCGTATTTTCACCTACATTGAGCAACTCTTCAAAATATTCCCTCCATCTGCCCAAGGCATCCACAGGATTCACCAGCAGATTTTCTGACCTGTCCAAAATACTTGTAATTTCCTTCTAACCTCCCTTTCGAATACTGCTAATTACACTCCAGAATGGTTTTCCAGCAGCTTGACCCATAGTCTCCAACCTGTTTCCAAAGTCTTCCCAAGATTTCTTCTTGGATGCTGCAATTATCTGTTTGGCTTTGTTTCTTTCTTCAACATAACTTTCTCTGTCTACCTGAGTTCTAGTATGTAGCCATTTTTGATACGCCTTCTTTTTCCTTTTGCAGGCTGCCTTGACTGTGTCATTCCACCAAGCTGTTTGCTTCATCCTACTTTTACACACTACTGTTCCAAGACATTCTTTAGCCACTTCTAGTACTGTGTCCCTGTACCTTGTCCATTCCTTTTCCAATGACTGTAATTGACTACATTCAACTAACTTGTACCATTCTGAGATCGCTGTTATGTACTTGTGCCTGATTTCCTTATCCTGAAGTTTCTCCGCTCTTATCCTCCTACATATGGACCTGACATGCTGCACTTTCGGCCTCACAATCCCAATTTCACTGCAGATTAAATAATGATCAGTGTCATCAAAGAATCCCCTGAATTCCTGATCTGTTATTATATAGTCAATGACAGATCTGGTTCCCCTGCCTTCCCAAGTATACTGGTGAATGTTCTTATGTTTAAAAAAGGAGTTTGTGTTTACTAAGCCCATACTGGCACAGAAATCCAAGAGTTGTTTCCCTTTCCTGTTGGCCTCCATATCCTCAACAAATTTACCCATAACCTTTTCATACCCCTCTGTTCGATTTCCAATCCTGGCGTTAAAAACACCCATGAGCAGAACACTGTCCTTGTCCTTTACTCTAACAACTACATCACCGAGTGCCTCATAAAAACTATCCATCTTACCTTGATCTGTCCCTTCACAATGCGAATATACTGACACAATCCTAATTTTCTTGCTAGACACTGTCAAATCTATCCACATCAGTCGTTCGTTTACATACCTTATTGCAACTGCGCTGGGTTCCATTTCTTTCCTGATGTAAAGCCCTACACCCCATTGTGCTATTCCTGCTTTGACTCCTGACAGGTAGACCTTGTATTCTCCCACTTCCTCTTCTTTCTCACCCCCTACCCGAATGTCACTAACAGCTAAAACGTCCAGCCCCATCTTACTTGCAGCCTCTGCCAGCTCTACCTTCTTTCCAGAGTAGCCCCCATTGATATTAATAGCTCCCCATCTCATTACCATTTGTTTGCCAAGTCGTATCTTAGGAGTCCCTGGTTTGTCAGTTAGATGTGGGACTCCGTCACCTCCAAAGGTCCGAGGCATTTTGCTCTGATTGTTGCCAGCATCATATTTAAAGTACCAGGGAAGCAGGTTGCTAGCCTTACTTGCCCCGAGTCCCATTGGGTTTTACCCCTAACGGTTGAGGGCCTAACCGGTGG
Organism: Schistocerca nitens; assembly: GCF_023898315.1. NCBI lineage: Eukaryota > Metazoa > Arthropoda > Insecta > Orthoptera > Acrididae > Schistocerca > Schistocerca nitens. The sequence goes on along the minus strand of NC_064617.1, from coordinate 425,135,265 downwards.
ATTTGGTAGTCTTTGCCGTATGAGCACAAAGGTGACCACGACTCAGAATATGTCTGAGATGCCCAGCCTTATTCCAAAGTAACTGGTATCCCGACTGTCAGGACCACTTACTTGGCCACTCGTATGTTGCCCGTGGTTCATGAACTAGGACATGACTACAGGAACCCACACCATGAACCACCCTGGTTATTACCAGGAGAAGATTTCCCGCAGATCTAATGCCATTTCGTATCACAGGAGGCACCATTCTATTCTCACATATTGGTAAATACCTCAGTGTGACCCTAGACAGACATTGGCCTGGTGTCTGCACACCCATGAAGTGGGAGGTGAAGTGTTGGGTCATCTACTCAATCTTTACCCGCTTTTAAACCCAAACTCAACGCTATTCACACAGTGTGGAATTACACCACACCTGGAACTCATGAGACTAGTATGTGTCTGTGGCCTGGTGAAATGCTGCTCAAGTTAACTTTAAATAACTGCAGAAAGTGCAGAATAAAGCACTATGCCTGGCTCTGAACTTGCCTAGATGCTTCCCCCCTAGGGGAACAGACTGGCGTCCCCATGTTGAAGAACCACATCAAACAGACCACCCGCCAATTCTATGAATTGATGCAGTGGTCAGATAATCCAATTATTGTCAATCTGGGCAACCAGCAACACTGGCGTCCGACCATGCAGTGGATGGACCTACATGTGTAAAAGCATTTAGCAAGTGAAGATAAAATAAAAAATGATGACAACTAGAGCTGACAAACAAAAACCAGCAGACAAATAAACAAAAGAACAAATTAACATTAAATGTACCAGTACTACAAACACACGAGACAGCACCGAGGTCAGGTGCTGGTGTCTGATCACAGTGAAGGACATGGTGACGTTGCATACCTGTGTGAGACAGCGTTATCAGCACCTGACGGAGTTTGAAAGGGGCCTCATTCTGAGTGTCCATTTGGCTGAAACATGCAGCATCCATATTTGGGGGGCATTTGGATGTGACAGTGGCCAACTGTTGGACTGCTTGGGAGCATGAGGATCATCAAGGTTCTTGGTGACCACATCTAACCACCACAGGGGAGGGTCACCATACTGTGCATCAAGCGCATTGTAACCCCTTGACATCTGCAGCTGCCATCAAGTAATGGGTTCCCTGCAACATTCTTTGCCATTCCACATCATTGATCTGATTAGCAGCAACTGGACTAAGGAATTACTGTCGCATGTGTAATCCACCTTTAACACTACAACACAAACGGTTTTGTTTGGAGTGATGCTCTGACTGGGGAACGTGCCAATGAATGGCATCACATTGTGTTCAGCGATGAATAGCGGTTCTGCAATACCCTGTATGACCATCGTCAGCGAGTATGGGGATGACCAGGTGATAGGTCTCATTCTTCCAATATTTTGGAGAGAAGCATTACTCCTGACAGCATCCTTTGGGAAGCTTTGAGTATGGCTGCAGGTCATGGCTGGTAGTGACTGAGAGAACTCTGATGCCCAAACAGTACATCACAGACATCCTACAGTCTCATGTGTTACCTCTGATGCCATATATCGTGGTGCCATTTTTCAACAGGTCAACACCTGTCCACAAATGGCAGCGCCCTATTGACTGGCTATGTGATGTTTGTGTATTACTGTGACCAGCAAGGCCCCCAATTCTGTCTGCAATAGAACATATGTGGGACCAACTTGGACATCAGCTCCGTATCAGGCTGTCAAGGAGCAGTTTAAACAGTTGCAGGCCAGCTTGTCTTAGAGCAGGACACAATGGCTTTATGACATACATCCCAACCAAATCAGTTCATGTATCTATGCCAGACGAGATACACCATCATACTCACAAGTGGGCTCATACTGCCTAGTTATTTGTAAAGTTGATTCGATGTTCTAAGAACTGAAACAACATCACATACAGTCTCAACCTGCAAAGTTTCATTTCGTTTCCTCTACCCGTTATTGGTGCTTCACTTATTTTGTGAAGGTGTGCATTAAAGCATTAGCAATCACTACACTAACAATGGTTTTTTTTTTTTTTCGTTGTCGCGCTGTTCATGGAAAATTACGCCGTTTTCTTTGACGCAGCTGCGTTTTTGCGCTGACCTGAACCCAAGGCAGAATGGAGCTCACTAGCCTCCGATCTCTTTTCTGTCAGTTCCCCGCACTCGGAATTGCTGGCCACAGAGCCGGCGTGTGGAAACTGCTTTTACATGGGCATCGCTGGACTGGCACCCGAGGAACGCGGTCGTGTTGTACAGTGGGCGTGTTTGTTTCAATCGCAGCAGAGCCACTATGCAAAACTGACAGCCACCTGAAAGGTATGACGTTTCCTAGCTCACAGACCATAGCATGCCCGACATTAGCGATTTTGTACGAATGCTGTGATTTGTCTACATTTTCAGAAAAATCCTTATTTCGAAACAACGCAGATTATTACAATTTACTAGGTATTTTTCACTTTTCAGGTTTTTATGTTTTGTGTATTCAATTAGACAGGCGGGGGCCGATGGATTGTGGAATAGGTCTTACCGTGCCCTCTGGCTAGACTACAAAAAGTACTCCAAAGTTTCATTAATATTTTTTGGAAGTCTGCAAGTAGGTTTGAAAACAATTTAAACAAAAGAAGCTCTGGTTATTACGTTCAAGCAATACAAATATATTTGCACACACTTAAGAAGACTCTTGTGCGAGCTGACTAATGGGAATATTGAACACCGGTAACCGGTGTCGACTCCTTTCCAGTCGCTACCAACATTAGACAGCACTGTGTTCAATGATTCTAACATGTCAATAAATGATTCCAAATCAGTTATTACACACAGAGACGTAACATATGCAATAGAAGCCCACCCGCGAAAATAAAAATCCGACTCCCCTAAAATAAAGTGTATAACCTATCAGTAACTGACATAACTTTAATTACACCAGGTGGAAGTAGAAATTTAATGCAGTGTGTTGTGCAATCCCGTATGCTATAAACAAAGGGATTAGGCGTATTTGTTTACAGTTTTCAAAGTATGACATAAAATTATTAATACTGGTAAATATTATTAAAAATTAAATTCATTATAGTGATTGACATTCAATAGCAATAAGCATATGCCTATACTTATAGCTGTTGTTTGATGTACTTGTGCTTATTAAACCTCACAGTACTCACCTTGATCTCTAGTGAAAAGGGGACATGCTTTCTCTGATGCGAAGGTACTGACAATTTCCTGACGTCAGTGGTTCTAGCTCTTTCACTTTCAATACTGAGGAGGCTGAGTGTACTAAACCTGTCTTGGCCACAGAACTCCGCAGATAGCTTGAGCTTCGAAAATTAGAGTTCATCCGAAAAAACAGTAACAGGAATAGTTCAAAACAGGCCAAATGCTGTGCTTAAGTCTGGAACGCTAGCAGCTAAGATTGAATTCTATATTGCTGACAGTTTCGTTACGTCAACTACAGAAGTTAATAAGGCTATTTCTTTTTTCTGGGCGTTTTCCAATCCCATTATCTTGTCTGGGTGTTCAATGGCTAAACGTCCTTATATTCTTTTTGAAGAATATCTTCATTGGAAGCAGAATGTAGAAATTGTGGGAAAACAATTTGAAGGAAAGGTTAACATTGTACATATACCAAAATCTGCTCTTTAACAGGGCTACAAAATGTCCAAACAGCCATTAAAACAATGGTTCTGAAAGATATATTTTAATCCATTAGTCGCTCATCTTCGCACAACTCAACAAAACGTTATTTCAGTTTTCGAATTCTTTTAGTTTCAATTTGTTGTGAAACGCCCCATTTCTTTGTCAAAGATGTAGCTGATGACATCGCTTCTTCAAAATTGTTTCGATAGCAACGTAAATTATCAAATACATTCTGAACAAAAGAACATGCTTTATCAAGCTCTACATTACCCCATCTCATAATCTGAGATGCTAAATTAGTGCATTCTAGGATCTTTGATTGCAGCACTATCTGAAAAATGAATTCAGATTTCTATTATTGGATTTTCAAAACAACAGCTTGTTCTCTTTTTTCCCTTTTCTTAGATATCAGTATTATTTCTGACAGAGCCTAAGTACATCGACATAAGCATAACGAAGTGATTTAACAGACTGCTCTCTCGAAGACCAACGTGTTGGGTAAAACTTTTTTTCAAGTACAAGAAGACACTAGAAATTCCAGTCTTTTAATACCATAACTGAAGGAAAGATACAACGTTTCTATTGTGTCATAAAAGCACCTGACTTCTTGAATTCCACAAGCAACATCGTTAACCCTTTCCAGCCCAGTGATGCCATATGGCATCATCATATTTAACTGTTTCCCAAGGCCAAACTATTTGTCCCAAAATTATACACAAGTGTGCAGGGCTTTCTAAAGTTCATTGTTCTTATGTTGGCTACCGTGAATTCGCTAAAACAGAGAGCACCAGGCTGCAATGCCTTGGCAAAAGTATTGTTGCATGGTGTCTACGGTACAGTGCACCCAGCTGGACTTTCAAAGTATTATATCAAGGTAAAGGAAGCAAACTAATATAAAAGTTGCACTAATAAATTATTGTTGAAAGTGTAAATTAACTAGTAAACACTTTGAAAATAATGCTAGTTACGGTAATTTTCTGCTTGGAAGTCACAAACATGTATGACTCCATTTGGCATCATTGGGCATTTGTTATGTTACCAAATGTAGTACATGCAATAACTTCGACTAAAGTTTACCATAATGTGTAACTCTAATATTTTCAAGTTTCTTTTGAAGCTTTATTATACTAACTAATATTAATATGTTAAAATTTTTATTGATATAATTTACCAGTTTTTTTTTTTTTTTTGCTGCTTTAGCAAAAAATTCCTGGTTTGTTTACCAGATGATTCGCAATCATAAATCATTATCAGAAGAAGAAATATTGCTGCTTCTCGAAGGTGATTTATCTGATTTGGACCTTGATACGTCTGATGTGGAGGAAGAGATTGAAAATGCTCGGCAGCAGGACCCTACTACTCTGGATATACAGTTTCTTCAAGGAATGGACCTTGATATGGTTGAAATTCTGGACCCTCAAGCCAATGATGAAGATGATGTTCCCTTAGCTTCAAGATTACTTGCTGAGCCAAACCTTGCACCAAGTCATTCAGCTCAGAAAATTCAGTGTGATACACACTGGGATCTTCGGTGGATAATGAAGGACATTGAAGAAGTGGACACATCATGTAATGCAGTTTTTTCTGACCCTCCAAGAGATGAACTGACACCTTTGCAGTATTTCAGAACAATGTGTAGTGATGACATTATCCAGAACCTAGTCGAGCAATCTAATCTATACTGCACACAGAAAACAGGTGCATCTTTAGATACAAATGTTCGTGAAGTAGAAAAGTATATAGGGATAAACAGCCTAGCAGGTGTTGTGAAAATGCCTAGTTACAGAATGTACTGGACAGAGGCTACAAGATTTTCTCCAATAGCTGACTCAATGCCTAGAAATAGGTTTGATAAGCTAAGAAATTATTTACATGTGAATGACAACACTAAAATGAAACAAAGAGAGGACCCTGATTATGACAAGCTGTTCAAGGTGAGACCATTTGTTGACAAAATCAAACAAGGATTTTCAGTTATTGAACCTGAGGAATATCATTCAGTGGATGAATTAATCATTACTTTCAAAGGTCATTCATCCCTGAAACAGTATGTAAAAAGCAAACCACACAAGTGGGCTATAAAAGTTTTTGCACGTGCTGGTTCTAGTGGAATTGTGTACGATTTTGAAATATACCGAGGGAAAGGAACTGTACATAATGATACTGGTCTGGGTATAAGTGGTGATATTGTGATAAGGCTTTGGGAAGGACTGCCAAAATACAAAAATTTTAAAGTATTTAAAGACAATTGGTTCACCACTTACAATCTTATTTCTGCCCTGAAAAACTATTGCATTTTGGCTGTTGGAACTGTTAGACCCACAAGACTTAAAGGCTGCAATCTAAAAACAGACAGTGAGTTGAAAAAGCAGGGACGAGGATCATACGGTTATCGAACTGAAACAGAAAGGAACATCATAGCGCCGAAGTGGTATGATAACAAGTCTGTCGTTCTTGCATCATATACAAAGTAGTAAGTCCAGTAGAACCAGTGAAACGTTGGTCAGTGGGAGAACGAAAATATATTGATGTTCCAAGGCCAGACATTGTTAGAGAATATAACCGTTCGATGGGAGGAGTTGATCTGCTGGTTGCTTTGTATAGGAGTTATACTGGTGTGCAAAGATTTTATCTAAGGACCGTATTCCACCTCCTTGACATGTGTGTTGTGAATGCGTGGCTTCTATACCGCCGACACTGCAGACAAAGAGAAATTACCAAACACATGTCTCTGTTGATTTTTCGGTCTGATGTAGCTCATGGACTACTAAAAGCAGGAGAAACTTTGGTAAGAAGATGAGGACGGCCATCAGATGACAGTCCATCGCCTACAGTTGTGAAGAAACGAGCCCCATTGGTTCCCAGCCCAGTTGATGATGTAAGGTATGACAACATTGGGCACTGGCCACAGCATGTAGAACACAGAGATGTAAGTTGTGCATTACAGCATATTCTCGAACTAAATGCATCAAATGTAATAAACCTCTTTGCTTTACCAAAGACAGGAACTGTTTCTTAAATTTTCATGTAAAGTAACAATCATGCTGTAAAAAACCATAAAATTGTCCTGAAATGCAATTGCATTATTGTATGTACTAATTTTTCTTTAATAAGCTGTATCAAATTGTGTAATTAAAATTTTCATTCAAGTTCCATTATCAAGCACTGTGACATCCGAACCACCTGACTGAAGGAAACAAATCCTGCCCAATGATGCCATATGGAGTCATCCCAAATTTCCCTCCAAAAACAAAAAAAAAACAAAATTTCTTATAAATATATATTATTCCAATCATTATGTAGGGAAATACGCGAAAAATTATTTTTTCCCACAAGTAAATAAAAGTTGGGCTGGAAAGGGTTAAGTACTAGATTTAAATTATAAGCTGCACAGTGCACACATTTTTCAGTTCTGTGTCATTGTTGAATTCTCGTTCTAACAACTTTGTGTATGCCTCACATATTAGCACAACCGTCATAACCCTTGCCACGGCATTTAGTTAACAAGAGTCCCTTTTAGTCTATTGCACTTAGAATTTACTTTTCTATTCCTAATGCACTTTGATATTTTATTGACGAAAACCTAAAAAGCTTTCATTTATCTTTACGTCACAAGGTATTCTAGTGACACCATTCAAACTGTAACATATGAAACTATCTTTGTTAACTGATTTCTTTTTGTAATGTCCTGTTGCATTTGCAGTAATAGAAAGGACTGGGCAGCTTTAACTTTTGAATTGATGGGTGGGGTTATTTTGCATGTACTTTGGTTTATTTATTAGATCCATAATATTGGATCGTACTTTGTGAGAAGTTCGACACTTGCTAAAAGGTTTCCACTGCTTGATTTTCCTATTTCTTCCATATATTCCGAAAAGCCACATTACTGGATGCCACTGTTAAACGTGACATTTGCAATATACTCAAGCATCTGTTTCCGTATGTTCTCCAGCTTTTCCTTAGTTCTGAATCTATACCCGCCTCTACTGTTTTTCTTTTTTTTTTTTTTTCTTACGTCACGAACTGAAAATAACGCATGCATTCAAATGTGCATGGTTAGTTTCGTGTCACACTACAATTTTGGTTAGCCATCTCCAATCTCGAACCTCTTTCCTCCAAGCGACGACGACCTCTGTCCTCCGAAGAGCCATCACGTTTTACAATAAGTAGTCAATTTATGGTGAATAACCTAACTATTCTCTGCAAATCCTCTGTCCTGCCAACGTGAACTTTTCGTAATATTTAGTGGACAAAGACCTGTTTCCCTGCTTAGAATCTTTGAGAAATGGGCCTGCTGGCTTATAAGGATTTGCCTCACAAATAACTTCTTAATTTCATCGTTTACATCTAACCGATAATCTGCAATATCATTTGAATAGTCTGTGATATTAATAGGCCTCATTATATTTATGGCGATTTTATTACACTCATATTTTTTGCTTTCACAATTGCTGTTATCACTTCGCTTCAGAAGCGCGCTCATTTGCGATACTGCAAATTTCTGTAACCATTGAGCTAGTACTACCACTTGGAAGAGAAAAAATTACTTATTTTCACTAATATGTTTGTTTCTTTTACTAACACTCGCATTTTCTTTCTTTTCTGTGCACCGCTTAGATGTTCGTACTCAACTTTCAAAGGTTTCATTTTTCGGTAAAAGTGCCTAGATAAAAACTAAAAAATGTTGAACTTTAAACGGTTCAAGTCAAGTTTGAAAGACATCATACAACTTAACGATACACCTACCGCTAACTTCCCGCGAATAGCTCGTCTGAACCTGAGTTGGCCGTTGACTGGTATTACTACACCACATATTACCAGATAATTGACACTGTTGTCTAATAAAGATGTGACAAAAGTGAAATGTTTAGCAAAACTCTGCATAATATCATGGCAAGTAAAAAGGAAGACTGATTTTCTACCTAAATTTGATATTTTGGCACAAATTTTCATTGTTGTCAGTGTCTTGTAATAATTAATATGCTCCACTCTTTTGTGTAGACCGAGGATCATGCTGTAGACCAAATGTTACGAGAGACGACAAGTATAAGCACAGTTTACACACAGCTGTGCAAAACTCAGCTCAGTGTTAACCGCTTCTACGAAATCGTTTTGATCTATTTCCGTGCAGACTTGTATTTGACTTTACCGTTTATATTATACGTATTTCTTTATTTATACGTGTATATATTTTAAAGTGTTATATTCACTTTTAATCCTAATAATAATGGTATTTTATTTGCTTTTCTGTGGGCCCCCAAAAGTACCAGGCCTGCCCGCATAGCAGGCTCTAGCGTTACGCCCTTGATTACACAGAAATTTCAGTGATCACTAAGGCAGTGTATCCATGGGCGACTGTATAAATTTTTGGGGAGGGGAGCAAAGATCTAAAATTGCTGCATCTGATGTAAATAAGTAGGTCAGTTTTAAAACATGACATGCCATAGGAACTAAATTTTACAGGTGACACAAAAACTTGCTATATCCCAAAGAATTGATGCACTCTAGATTACAGGAACGTGGGCAAGTGCCCCCTCTTGTCCCTCACTTGTTATAGATCCAGTGCCTTATAGCCACTTAACGACAGACTGTCGAAGAAAGCAATAACGAAGTCGGCTTCACAGAAAGTGCTGCTGCTCTTTTCTCGGCCTTCCTTTGTTGCACAGCACGGCGGCCCGGTACTTCAGCGAGCACAAAATCATTCAAACGGGACTGATTCAAAAGGACTGAAATGAGCTCCGCAATCGAGTGACCATGTTTACCCTTTCTCATTATTTTTTGACAGAAAGTATATACTTTGCACCATAAATTGAAACTTCTGTTAATTAAACTCGCCCTTCTTACATTCACTCTTAAAAAATCTAATAAATTCGTGGTACATGGGCCTCACTGAGCAGTCCTGCTACGCGAATAGCCATCGAATATCGGGGATGTAATAAATTACGTATGCCTTCAATAAAATTTAGTGCTTGTGGCATTTAGAGTCTTTCCATTACTTGAGTTATTTTGAATTCCTGTCGCAGTCTTTTTTGCTCATGTATTTAACCCTCGAGCGGGCGCCTACCTATAACGTGCGCCAATCGCAAATAACGTTGCCTTGTACCGGTCCATTGTTGTTTTAGAACTGGGAGCCCGTAGCTGTTCCTTCATTATTGCTTCAGCTAACATAGTGATAATTTGTGTCATACGTCCACGTGAGCAGCAGTAATATAAAGTAAACACCCAGCGAAGTGAGAAAAAATTTACAATCCGTGGAGCTGGCAGCGCAATCCCCCAATGAGACGTTTTGTGCGAGATAATTAGCAGTCTAATAAATGTTTGGCCGGGATCTGATGCAAGTACGCTGTTTAATGCTCCGAGCAGCTCATTACTGTGGGGTAACGCTTGTACGTGGCAAGATGGTAATACAATGAAACTTTGTTTTATTATTGTTTAATTAAACCGTCATTTAGCTCATATGATATGATTTTATTTTATCGTTGTTCAATTTTCAGTTACACTAAGATTAAACTGATTTTGCTGATACAAGTTTACCTTGCTAACATAAAGACAACTATTCTTTACACGTATAAGTTTATTTTATGGTTGTTCAGTTAAACTAAGATTAAACTGTGATTCTGCTCGTACAAGTTTACCTTGGAACATAACGACAGCTATTGTTTACATGTGAACGAAGTCATTTCTCAGTTTTAAATTCCTTGTAGCCGACATCTGTACCGAGCACAATGCGCCACACGTGCGATGTGTCCCGCCTCGGACCTCGAATTGCGTGACCTTGGACCTGACGGACGAATCAGTGTTCCCCTGCGCACGGAGTAGCTGCGCCCTGGGGCCGCTTACCGCCCTATCGATTTATTAATACGGCGGCGCGAGGGCGCGAAATGGGGGAACGAAGCGTCGCGAGCGGCACGCGAAATGCGCTGACAGCTTAGGGGAGGCGTCAGAGCGGGTCGGGGCGCATCCTGCTTCATTATGGCTTCGCACCGTCGCTGTCTGACAGGACCAACCGCGGCCAGCTGAACGCGAATAACTGCGCCGCTGCAGTCGACGGTAAAATGTGCCGAACAGCTGACTGCCGGCGGCGCGCCGCGGCATAGCGCGCGGAACGCCGTTCCGCCCCGCAAAAGCGTACGGTTTCATATCGATCACATGCAAAGTGCGAGTTAAAAATAAGCGCGGCCGACATGAATCACGCGTATTCGGTCGTGCCGCAACCCCTTATGCCCCCGTCGCACGGGGCGGCAGACAGGTCGGACTTCAGTTGTTCTTCCGCCCCAACTAGTCCTCACGCGCCCAGGACCAAACAGTCCGCCTTCAGGCGACACATCAGGCACAAGTCGAGTCCTCCTATCAACAGGGCAAAGTTGCCGCTGCTCAACGATTGCGACTTCTACCCGTACGGAAAGCAGTCAGACCACTGGGCCGTCCGAGCGAGAAACAGCGCCAATTCTAGGATCGTCGCAGTTAAAGATAACTACTACAGTGCGCCCTCTAGTGGAAACGTCATACATGTCGAAGATCGGAATATAATTACAGTTGACACTACTCACAATGATGACCAGTTCTTCGTCAAGGTATTTGTTGCGCGTTTTGCATATTCCTCTTCTATTTCGTGTTTCATATGAAGTTTATATACCGTACTTTTTAAAAATGCGTATTGTTAACAGTATCAAAATATTTTGTCCGTCATCTGATGAGCAGCTTTGCTGATTTATTTAGCTGATATGTAAGTGATGTTATTTTGCGACCTTTTTTTTTTCTATGGCTGTAGTATCATTTGTGAAAGGCACTTTCCACATTAACTTAAATTCTTTTCCTTCTACTTCTGATACTTTCTCCTATTCCTTGACGTCTTCTCGCCTGGGAAATTTACTGCTTGCAAAGCAACCTTTCAGTGAACTTGAATTTCATTGACATGATAAGTGAAATTTTCCACCCCCTTCCCTTCCACCCCCCACCCCCCTCCCCCACTCCTCCCTTGCATTTTCTCTCTGCCTCAATCCTCAAACACACGCAATCAGACATATTATCATCATTTTCAACATGCAGCACAACTACATAGACCTGAACACCCTTCCTTAAATTATTTTTGTCCTGCTGGCACCATTTAGCTTCATGTTTGCTTCCTACAGCGTATACTGAATACAAAACCTTGTCATTCCACTTGTGTTTGCTCTTCCTTACCACATTTCATTATTTGATAGTTTGAATAAGCCACTGTCTTCTTCAAGTCTCTGACTTTGGCCTTCAGAGAAATGTCTGTCATCCATCTTTTATGCCTCAGTATCATGTATGGACCATATCACTATCAGCTGCTTTAATGTAAAAAAAGTGACAACTGATATATGAAAAATCATAGTCGTGTCATTATTTATCTAAATTAATGTTGTTCCTTACTTAATGTATTCTGTGCCATATATACTTTCCTTTTGTAGAATTATTCTTTTTTTGTGTTGTATGTTTTTTTATTGTTTACACTTTTTTAAAGGCTTAAATTTTGCTTTTTGTTAAATTAGATTTTGTCACTGGTGAGCAGAACACCATAGCCTTCACTTAAGCAAAGATTGTTCCTGAGACTGAATGAAGAATCTTTATTCACCACTAAACAGGCTGTATTTATTTTGACAGATGGTATACTAGAATCAATAACCCAGAAATTATTACCATTGGGAACTGTTATGACTTGACTAAGGCTTTCGATTATGTGAACTTGGATATCCTCATGCAAAAGTTTAAACATTATGGAATAGTAGATACAGGTTCGTGGTTTTTATCTTATATGCATGACTGAAAGCAATGTGTATCAGTTCCAGATTGGATCACATAGCAGTAGGCACTTGGAATAATAAAAAATGTGTACTGCAGGATTTTATTTTGGGCTGATACATGTTCTGATATATATAAATGACCTTTCAATTTAACTGTCAGAGGATGTAAAAATTTTGTTATTTTTTGCAGACTAGTAAAGGCATAAAAAATACCAGTTCTTTCGATAAAATGACAGCTAATAAAATATTTGAAGACATCAATAGCAAGTTCAAGGAAAATGGATCATCATTAAATGTTGATAAGATTCAGAACATAGCATAAAATACAGAACTACTCATTAAACTTAAAAACTCTAAAAATAGTCAACCTAAACAATGAAACATGATAAGTGGGTGCAAGTTCCTGCTAGATTAAGATTGTGTGCTGGACCAGAAACTAAACCTGGAGTCTTGCCTTATAAGGGCAACACTTTTACTGAAGAACCCTAAAGGCATGATTCATGATCCCCCCTCTCACTGTTAATGATGCCCGTGGCTCTTCCCTACTTTATGAACTTGCTACATACTTTGTGAGACTGACGTGCATGGAAGAAACAGTAGTGTAGAGAAATAGCTAGTTTATAGAATGAATTTTTCTCTCTACAGCTAAGTATTCTCTGTTTAGAAACTCCCAAGCCTTGGGTTGTACCTGTATAACTCAGCCAGTACAGGCACTGCCTGTATTTCTCTCTCTCTCTCTCTCTCTCTCTCTCTCTCTCTCTCTCTCTCTCTCTGTCTCTCTCTCTTTTCCAATGTGTGTGTGTGTGTGTGTGTGTGTGTGTGTGTGTGTGTGGTGGAAATGACTTGTATTACAGGCGTAACATTTCAGAATTCAGTATGTGCTAAAAGAATCCTGCCGATATCTCTTTGAAGAACTTGGTATGCTGACAGTTGTTTCATGAAATACTTGAAAGTATCCTTTAAAAATCATCCAAAGCATGAATATAATACTAGAATGAAAAACAACCCCTACAAAGGCTTCAAGGGCTTAATATCAATATGAAAAGGAGTCAGATACTGGTTCTTCATGAACCTGCTGAAGCACTATAAAGTGTGGGCCATGTGTGGGACCTTAAGACTCAAAGAACTTTCTAATAGGCAACTCCCTTGAAGAGATCTTTGAAGAAAGTCTTAAAAATATATATATTTGAGTTGTAGTATAATTAATAATAACATGAAATACAATCATGTTTCACAACGTTATGTCATTAAATTGCAGTTACATAAAGCGTATATTATTGTCTTCTTTCCACATCCTAGGGATCCATCTCTATGGACTCCATGAAATGTGACTAATGTAATGTGATGAGAAATTAAAATTTGTATCAGTGGGATTGAAACCCACATATCTTGTTTATCATGCACAGTTGCTTTAATCATCACGCTTTCCATGCACACCTGCAAGACTGACTAAAATTTTAAGTGTCACTGACAAGAAAGGTCAGTGATAGTGGTGCATTCTTTTTTTTCCCACAGCATATTTATTACTAAACAGATTTTCCTGATATCATTTTATGTCAATGCATTTCAGTGAATTTATGCAGTTGGCATCATAGAACTTTGCCTGCATCTGTTGACTTGGTGGAGAATATTTGATGTGTACCACTCACCCATCATCTATGAAAATTACTCATCCACTCTTTCACATCATAGGAAATTTTGACCCATCATTGAAGAACACTGGTCTATAGCAATGGAGGTGCATGTTGATTTGGGAATAGACTAACAGGGAGAGAACTTTGAAAATCTGTCATCCTAAGCAGGTCACATGGACAGAAAGTTTATATCATAAGTTTATTTCTTGTAACCTGTTCCTTATAGTATAATCAAATATTGTGGCCCTTCCAAGACCTAATTGCAATTCTCTGGCAGTGGCTGGCAATGCTGAGATGGCCAGATTATAGTGATAGTGTGGGAGTGCAATGTTTCAAAGACCTTGTAACCAATTAATGGCAGATGAGGAGACATAGTGATCCATGGAAACATGTTTACAAAAGGCACCATATGATCTTTTGTACTTACTGTCCCTTGTCCTGTTCAGATTCATTGATGACCTCTCTGTGATCTGGACATACGGCTCTGATAACCTCTGCTCTTTCCAAAGGCACTTCAGTACATACTCTCAAACCTGATTAACCTGGGGCTTCTCAGACCAGGATGCTACCTTGTTGCACTTTATTCCTAGCTCTGACGACTCCCTAAAACTCATGACCGTATCAAACCCATTAATCTGTAACAGTACTGCCAATGCGAGAGTAGCCAGTTATTCAGTATCAGGAGACCAGAGAATGGTGTGTCTGCAATGTAGGGTAGTAGGTATTGAGATATGCTGACAAGCTTGCCATGGCCTGAACACCAAACAATGTTCCATCCTACTAGTCCATATACAGATCTATAATGCCATTCATTGCCATAATGCCATTGCTGTTTAGCCACTGAGTACCAATCTCTGTATCACTCAGTATCACCTATGCTTTTGAAGTTCTGACCACACATTTTGCAAGAGTTTTTCCCTGTAATGTCGGAGCAGAGGATGTAATACAGATATCTCAACAGTTATTTTTAGAGCTAATCAGAGTTGGAAGTTTCCTAAATTTCTGAGATCAACATGGTCCTCATATAACTTTCTTGTGTAGAGTCCACATGATGATTAGAAAATACTTTTTTTTTATATAAAATCACACTTCTGGGAAGGCATAGGAATTAAGTCCTGTGCACAGGAGAAACAGCTCTTATTCACAACCCAATCTGCTTGCACAGCACAAAATATTTTGGACTGTGTGCATTTTCAGATTTGTATTCAGTGAATTTGCTGTTCTCCTTCTAAAAGCATGTGTAATGTACAGAGTGCAAATAATAACTGTTTTCAACATACCATAGTGCTATAGGGGACATCGAGACAAGCAATTTGATATAGGACAATTGTGATCTTTCAAGCCATGAAACCAGCTCAAATTGACTTGCAAAAGCCTATTATGCTACAGAACAAGCACACTTTGCGAGATTAGATTAGATTAGATTAGTTTTCGTTCCATAGATCCGTGCTGAGGAGATCCTTGTGGATGTGGAACATGTCAATTTTTAAGCTGAAATAACAATACTAATAGTATGCATATATACAATACATCATTTGTTTCTATTAAAAAATTTGCCAATGGAGTAGAAGGAGTTGGCCACTAGTAAGTCTTTCAGGCTCCTTTCAAACTGATCTTTATTTGTAACTAAATTTTTTATGTTTACTGGCAAATTATTGAAGATGAGTGTTCCTGAGTAGTGGACCCCTTTTTGAACTAAAGTAAGTGCTTTTAAGTCCTTGTGCAGATCATTTTTGTTCCTGATATTGTATGTATGAACTGAGCTGTTTGTTGGAAAAAGAGATATATTATTTAGAACAAATTTCATTAATGAGTAAATATACTGAGAGGCAGTAGTTAGTATACCCAGTTCTTTGAAGAGGTTTCTACAGGACGTACGTGAATTTACTCCACAAATAATACATATTACACGCTTTTGGACTCTGAAAACTTTTGTTTGACTTGAAGAGTTACCCCAAAATATTATACCATATGACATTATGGAATGAAAGTAGGCAAAGTATGCAAGCTTTTTCATTTTTATGTCGCCTATGTCTGCTAACACTCGGATTGCAAATACAGATTTGTTAAGGCGTTTCTGCAGTTCTGTGGTGTGCTCTTCCCAACTGAATTTATTATCAAGTTGTAATCCCAGGAATTTAAGACTGTCAACCTCTTCTATCTGCTCTTATTTGTATTTTATGCATATGCTGGGTGGAAACCTCTTACAGGTTCTGAATTGCATATAGTAGTCTTTTCGAAGTTTAATGTCAGTGAGTTGGCTTTAAACCATTTATTAATATCCATGAAAATATCATTAGCAGATCTTTCTAGAACTACACTTGACATACTATTTATTGCAATACTTGTCATCTGCAAACAAAACTAACTCTGCTTCTGGCAGTCTAACTGATGAGAGATCATTAATGTACACAAGAAAAAGCAATGGTCCTAAGATGGATCCCTGTGGGACACCACATGTAATTTCTTCCCATTCTGATGACGACTGATGACTTAATTCACTAGTCCCTTGCACTGACACCCTTTGTTTCCTGTTAGTGAGGTATGACTTGAACCATTTTGCAGCACTGCCCGTGACACCATAGAATTCTAATTTACTTAAAAGGATGTTGTGGTTGACACAATCAAATGCCTTTGACAAATCACAGAAAATACCTGCTGCTTGTAATTTGTTATTTAATGAATTAAGTACATTTTCACTGTAGGTGTAAATAGCCTTCTCGATATCAGAACCCTTCAGAAATCCAAACTGTGTTCTTGATAATATGATATTTGTGGTCAGATGGTTGAGCAGCTGCCTGTACATTACTTTTTCTAAAATTTTTGAGAATGCTGGCAAAAGTGAAATCGGTCTGTAGTTTAATGGTATCTCTTTATCCCCTTTCTTGAATAGAGGCTTTAACATCTGCATATTTTAGCCAGTCAGGAAATGTCCCAGTTATAATTGACTGGTTACACAAGTAACTTAGAATTGTGCTAAACTCACAAGAACATGCCTTAATTAACTTTGTTGACATTTCATCGTACCCACTAGAATGCTTTGTTTTTAAAGATTTTATTATGGACGTTATTTCTTTTGGTGAAGTGAGTGATATATTCATGTACTTGAAGCTATTTGTGAAGGCTAGTTTCAGATAATCAAGGGCATTATTTACTGATCCTGAAAGTCCCATTCTATCAGTAACGGATATAAAGTACTTGTTAAATGGATTTGCCACACTATGCCCATCAGTTACTAATGTGTCGTCTACCCTTAGTGCTATTTGCTCCTGTTCCTTTCTGGTTCTACCAGTCTGCTCTTTCACTATATCCCATATTGTTTTTATTTTGTTCCCTGACATTGCTATCTTCTTCTTGTAGTGCATTTGTTTAGATGTCTGAATTACTTTTTTTAATGTTTTACAGTATTCCTTGTATTTAGCTAAATCATCAGCATTGGAGCTATTCTTGGTCAACAGATACATTTGCCTTTTTGTCTTACAGGAAAGCTTTATTCCTTGTGTAATCCATGGTTTTATTATAGACTTCTGTTTAATTTGAGTAACTTTTAGAGGAAAACAGTTTTCAAACATGGTACTGACATTGTTCATGAATGTGTTATATTTTTCATTCATGTCATGAGCACTATAAACATCTTTCCAGTTCATATCTTTGAGCAGTTTTCTAAAACACTCAATTTTTGGTTGATTGACTACTCTCCTGTACTCAGATTTAGCAGTCTTGATAATCTGCTTAGAATTTACATCTAAAACAAGGAGCTGAATGTCATGATCTGATAGTCCATTTATAACAGGTTTTATGATATGATTTTGTTGCTTTGATTTGTCTATAAAACTGTTATCAATGGCTGTCCTTTGAGGATTTAGTGATCCTAGTTGGAAAGTTTACAGTGTGAGTTAGATTGAAAGACAACATTACTAACTGCAGTGAATGTTTACTGGAAGATTGCATTAGAAAATCTGTATTAAAGTCACCAGCAATCAAAATTTCTTTGTTTCTTCCTGTTAAATAACCCAAAAGAGCTTCTAGATGATCTAAGAATAGATTATAATTTCCTGCAGGTGCTCGGTAAATAGTTATTATTATATAGGATCTGTTAGGGAACTCTACTTCTATGCTTCTAGATGCTGCTCTAAACAGAATTTATTAATGTCAATACTGTACTATCCTCTCACTTTCTTATGCCACTGGGTTAATCATGCATTTTCAAACTGTAAAATTAACATTTGTATAAATTTTACCTTGCAGATTTGTGAATTTTAACAGTAAAATTAACAATTAAATCATCTTGTTTCTCTGGCCCTCTTGTTATAAAGCTATCGTGCTTGTAACAGTTGAGTTTAGATAGAATTTGGAAAGTAATTAGTTATATATTCCTGAGATTGTGCCAGAATTTGGGCCATCTGCAGTGTAATAAACTCACAAGAAAAACTTCAAATGCCAAGATTTCGAGAAAAGCATTTATTTTGATAACCGGTTTCAGTAAGACTATGTTACCATCTTTGGATCTGCAATGGACATAACCAAGCTGACAGTGAAATGGTCTACAAATCAAGTATAGCAATGTACAAAATTAATTGTCTATACACTTGGACCAATAACATATCATATGCTCTACAAATTCACATAGTCCCCTCTGTCTGTGCTATGTTTCATGTCACATCATTAATACGCATGTCAACAAATGGAAACTATTGAATATCGGCATATCATATTTAAAATAAACAATATGTACAAACATAAGGATACTGCACTGAATAAAGAGTGCCCTTGTGTTCACACAACAGCTGACTACAGCCTCAGATGCAGAACAAAAACAGCAACTATTACATAAGCCCACAGGTGGCACTGTGGTAGTACAGTTTGGAATCATTGTGTGTAAAGCCCAGGCATGAATATACAATACCAAGTAATTGTTAATATGCTAATTGAAAAAAAAAAGCTTTCAAAAAAAAACAATTATTTATATACAAAGCATAATCCAAATCAGAAACAATAGTGGTCTTAAAATAACAAAATTTTGTAAAAAGTTTTAGGAGAAACTTAAAAGACTCCAGTTTATTAATATAGATTCACCTAGACATTGGGCGACACACTGTCATGTATCTAGACATTATACTCTACTGATAGTCGGGTACTATATAAGATATAATAAGAGTATATACTGTCATTTCTTCACATGGAATCTGAATAGTCAGTAGATTTAGTTTCTGAGATTGTCGTTCTAAACACAAATTTGACAATTTGGAGTCTGCTTATAAATGTATGTTGAAGAACATGAAAAATGTTTGGGTTGATTACTTACTGTATATGACATAAACTTATTATATAAACCAGTTTTACTTGTTATATAATGGAGTCTCTTAAGGTTTCCCTAAAACTTTTTATAAAAATTTGTTTGTTGTATGATTACTATGGTTTCTGATTCGGAATATGCTTTGTACATAAATATGGTTTTTTGAAAGCTCTTTTTTGCAGTTAGCATGTTAACAGTTACTTGGTATTAGATATTCATGCCTGGGCTTTACACACAATGCTTCCAAATTGTACTACCACAGTGCTGTCTGGTGGGCTTGTGGAATAGCTGTATTACCCTGCATCTCAGACTGTAGCCAGATGTTGTGTGAGCATGAGCACTTGTGTTCAGGACATTATTCTTTTGTTTGTACATACTGTTCATTTTAACTTTGGCATGCCAGTATCCAGTTATTTTCATGATGTTTACATGTGTATCTGTGATGTGATACAATATGCAGCACAGATAGAGGAGATTATGTAAATTTGTGGAGCATAAAGTGTGTTACTTTTCCAAGTGTGTGGAAAATTAATTTTGTACATTGTTATACTTGGCTTGTAAACCTATAACCCTGTCATCTTGGTTCTAGCCATTGCAGATCCAAAGATGACAATTTACTTTTAGCAAAACCAGTTGTTAAAATAAATGCTTTATTGGTGAGCTTGGCTTTTTGCAGTTTTTCCTCTGAGTTTAAGTAATTAGCGCTTGCATAGCATGTTCAAAAGCCTTTTCCTTTTGTTACCATTACAAGAAAGGTTAATGTTAATGAAAATGGGTGGCATAAGATAGTAGGAGGATATTAAAAATTTTGCACTCTGCACTTGTGCTGTAACTTAGGTGGCTCTTTGCTGGCTTGATGGACAAGTGGTATTGTATCAAATTGTCCATCTCATCTTGACTTACATCTATATGGTACATTGTTAGCAGTTATCATCTATGCCCTGTATATTTACATTTCCTTAGAATATTTTTAGCATTAAATTGTGACTCTTTATACTCCAGTGAATAGCTGTTTTATTCGCAATTAAGACTCAATATATATTACATATTTTGTATGTTTACCAATAATCACCATTCTCACTGACAAACATGTTTTTGTTTTTATCACTTTTAGGTGAATGCCAGTAGGTTTGCAAAATGCAACACCAGGAGTACAAGTGATAAGAGACATCGGCAGATATATCCTAAAGATGATGACTACACTCAACAAGAAGAAAGAACTTCTAAATGCCACATTTTTCAAAAAGAAACTGTGGTACCTCAAAAATGTGAAAGAGAAGAAGCAGAACCACCATTCATAAAAGAACAACACACGAGAGCAGATCTGCATGATGAAATGGTAACTGAACCTGGTAGCACAATGACTGAATATGGAGACAAGCCACAGATAATACATCACACAAAAACAGAAAAACATATCATGGTCAGAAGTTCAGTAGAAGACTTGGCAAAAGATGAAGAGGGTGACGCACAGCTTGAAGTAGAGGCATACAGCACTGACAATGCAAGTTTGAAAAGTGGACACTACACAAGTACTCGTTCTGTAGAAGTCCAGGTATCCCCTTCACCACAGTACCGCTTAAGGTTTCTACCAATCTGTGGTTGTACTGCTGATGAGAGTGAATGGGAGTTTTGCCAGTGTTGTTTCATCATTAGACTGGTGGGTCGGTGGGCATTCTCCCAGTGTGGTTTGGGAATATTATTAGTGATATGGGCATTGTTAGGGGCAGCTGCATTCCACAGTACTGAAGGTCCGCATGAAGAGCAACAGGCACTGGACCTGATTGCAGCACGTAGTTGCTATGAAAGACAGCTATCTACAGAGCTACAGCACTTGGTGGGAGCAAAACATACAGTCAAAGCAATGGCTGGTACTGACCAGCCATTGGATCCTGCTTGGCAGGAAACTATTAGTGCTTCCTTCAAATCATATGAAAATCGTATGCTAGCAGCAGTGAAAGAGGGCTATGGAGAAGGAGGTGGTGGTGGCCGGATTTGGAGCTATGCTGGTTGCCTGCTTTTTGCTGTATCCCTTCTGACAACTTTGGGTAAGTTACTTATTATTTCAAATGAAAAGTCTTTGCATGTGAATGAGGGCAAAAAAATAAAAGATCCCAATGTGTTAGTTGTCTATGAAAGGCTAACTGAGGAAGTCTCAGTAGTATTTATTGTTAAGTTGTGGCATGAAATGATGAGAATGTATTTTATCTTGGAGATATATAGGAGAACTAAGAAAAGCACTGTGCACAGATTAGAATTTGAGACTGTAAGGTCTGATTTTTCAGAAATTTGAATGAAACAATACCAACACAAAATTTTAATTCAAATTGTCTAGTGAAACATCTGAGAGAGTATCTCAGAGGGAATGGCATTTACTCAAGAACTTAGAATAGATTAAAATTGGAAGTTTCATAGTCAGTGCAGCAAGGAGGATGTTCCAGAATTGCTCACTGTATTTCCTCACATTTTTCCCATGTTAAAGCAGCAAAGTGTGACTGTGCATTGTCACACAGAAGAATCACAGTAGCAGTTGAGTTCTTCAGTGAAGATGGCTTTAGGGTTTCCATAGCTTATTCCTTTCACTGAAATTATTTTGGAAACATTTATGGGCTGATCTGCAGTAAGACCCTATGCAGCATGATGATGTCTGCCATGATGCTTGTCCATGGTCTTCTTTGGTAGGGTACATTTTCGACAGCTACCCTTCCTGCCACATATGTTTCATGCCATTCATACACTTGGGTGTCTTTGAAAGTGCTTCTTTCCCAAAGTGTGCATGGAGTCTCCTAAAAATTTCCACTGATTTGGTGCTTTCTTCCATGAGAAATTTGATGACTATGCATTGTCCAACAGACTTGTACCTCTTACTCACACATGGTGGTCTGGCCTGAGCATTAATGTCACACTAATTGTGGCATCACAATGCTATTCCAGACATCCTCATCACTATCCGTTTTCATCCACTACCACAGCCATCAGATTTAATTTCGATTCTTATTTGATATGCACTTACATCTTTGAGTTATAGACTGGTTGTAAATATAAAGGAAGGTTTAAATAAGTTGGTAGAAACATTTGTAGCCACCAGGATTACTTCTTTTGAATAGTTTGATTGTTTCTGTTGTCTATTTAGTACCTGTTCCAGTGAAGCTCCACGTCTTTTTTTTTTGTCACAGATTACAGATGTATTATTAGCATTTACAAAGAAACCATCGATCATGTACATGATATGGGTTTGATCAAGTATATACACATAACAAGTAAACAAATTTGCATACATAAATGACAAATATATGAGGTGTGTGAAAAAAGTAAGGAGACTGATTTTTTATCTCCTAAAGTTTTTTAATTTTTTTCAAACAATAATGTTGTCACCTTGAAAGTAGTTCACATCAGTTGCTATACACCAGCAGAGTCATTGTTCCAGTCTTGGTAACAGTGCTGGAAAGCTTCAATTGGTAGGGTCTTTAACAAGTCAGTCACGTTCTTCTGAATGATCTCCAGAGTCTGAAAATGATGTCCTTTTAAGACATTTTTCAATTTTGGGGAAAGAAAAAAAAAGTCACAAGGCCTCATATCAGGTGAACAGAGGGAGATGCGGGAGGGGGGGGGGGGGGGGTGCGGAAGGCTGTGGAACAACAGAACAGGAATGCCTTTCGAGGCCCAAAAATTCTGTGATGGAAGTGGCTATGTGACACAAGGCATTGTCCTGATGCAGCATCCACCTGCCTCCAGTGTCCAGTCTCACTTGATTCACCATCTTCCTGAGCCTTTCAAGGACATCTTTGTAAAACATTTGATTGACAGTTTGTCCTGGAGGATCAAATTCTCAATGTACAGTGCTCCTACTGATAAAAAACCAAATCAGCAATGTTTTATCTTTGATTTGTTCATTCAAGCTTGTGTCAGTCAAGGAGATGTCTCAGTGTGCCACTCCTCACTTTGCCACTTTCTCTCAATACTACTCCAAAATCCATAATTCATCACCTGTGATCACACGACTGAACCATTCATGGTCACTGACAATCCTCTTAAGCAGATCAACACAAGTTTCTTCGATTTTTATTGTGCTCAGGTGTGAGGTTTTTAATGTCAGTTTGATCTCACAAAAAAATGCACACATTTGTTGACATTTTTGTCTTTTAAAAAAAAGATGAAGGCCTCCCAGAGTGAGGTTCATCTTAAATGCATTCTCAGCCTTCCAAAAATGGTTTGTGCCACCAAAAAACTAGTGCTCTTGATGATAAGTGTTCCCCATTGGCCTGTTTCAACTTTTGAAGGTCACACTTGTGGATTCCCCAAGTTATGACAAAACTTGATGGCATAACACTGCTCTAAAGTCTACTGTTCCGTACAACAAAAACACAACTTCACTGATGGTGCACTCAAAAATAACTAGATGGCTGTGCGGAGCTGAAACTCAGACTTAGCATCTGGAAGGAATGAACACTTTGATTTACACAAGTAGAAAAACACACCATTGCCAGAATGCTCCCAGTGTTGTCCATCTGATAACTTTTCTCCACACCTTGTACATAACATATTAAATATACAACACAACAGACAATATTAATAACTGGGTGGGGA
Source organism: Schistocerca nitens (assembly GCF_023898315.1). Lineage (NCBI taxonomy): Eukaryota > Metazoa > Arthropoda > Insecta > Orthoptera > Acrididae > Schistocerca > Schistocerca nitens. The sequence continues at coordinate 425,111,342 of NC_064617.1, read as the reverse complement.
AATAAAGACAATAAACAAGATATAACGGTGTAATGTAATAATTATACCGATATACAGCTACGTAGTTAAGAAAAGAAAGTTGTCAGTTCATAATTACAAATGAAGCTTTTAGCTGTAGTTACCTGTATTGCTGATTGCTTAAATGTCTTAGTGGATAGGAAGATATTCAGTGCTCAGAGATGAACACTCATAGATAGTGGAAATGAACTTGACCACACAAAAAACACATAATGCAAATTGTTGTGTGCATAATTAATAGACATGTGAATCAAAAAATTTGTTATAAAATGCAGACTGACAACAACAAGAAGAGCATTACTAAAGGAGAAATTTGTTAACATTGAACATAATTGTAAATTTTAGGAAGTCTTTTCTGAAGGTATTTGTCTGGAGTGCAGCCTTGTACAGGAGAGAAATGTGGACAATAAACAGTTCAGACAAAATGGCTGGATTGTAGAACTAATGAGGAGTTACTGAATCCAATTGGGAGAAAAAGAAATTCATGGCACAACATGAGTAGAGGAAGAGATCAGTTGACAGCACACATCCTTAGGCACCAAGGACTCGTTCGGTAATGGAAGGGAGTGTGGGAGGATAAAAATTTTAGAGAGAGAGAGAGAGAGAGAGAGAGACCAAGGCTTGAATACAACAGTCATGTTCCAAATGGATGGAAATTGTTGTGGTTATATAGAGATGAAGAGACTTGCACAGGATGGACCAGTGTGGAGAGCTGCTTTAAACCTCTCTTCAATTGAATAACAAGAGTGTATTTTACTCTTACTTGATTTCTTTTAATCTTCTCATCTCTGTAACATTATCCATTTCAGGCACTCTTCTTCCTGTTTCTTGGTCATTGTCCCATAGTCAGTGTTTGTTTTGTCAGATGGAGTCTGCTAGTTCATTATTAGCTTTGAAGCCAAATTGCCTTCCTGTTATCACAGTTATTAGCTGACTTAAGGAAGAAGTGACATACACCATCAGGCTGTGAATTGTGTAAACTTCGTTCTGTTGTTGCTATGATCTTCAGTTCAAAGACTGGTTTGATGTAGCTCTCGTGTAGAGGTCTCTTCATCTCTATGTAACTACTGCAACCTAGATCCACTGGAACTCCCCTTAATGACTGTATTCACACCTTTGTCTCCTTGTACATTTTTATCATCTCACCCTAAAAACTCTCTCTCTCTCTCTCTCTCTCTCTCTCTCTCTCTCTCTCTCTACTACCAAATTAATTTACTGTGATGCCTCAGGGTGTATATTAACCTATCCCTTCTTTTAGTGAAGTTGTGCCTTGAGGTTTTTCTTTCCTCTTTTTGTCAATGGATATACATGTACTACCTCTATACTCCAAATGTAACCTAATGTTATGATGAGCACTAAAGACATCATCGTCTAATGTTGTGTGGTGGAGGGTACTTTTGGTACCATAACCATTTCCCCCTTTCCATGTTTCATTAGGAAATGGTGCATGGGAAGACTTTCAGGAAATATTCATTCATTTATTCACCTGTTCATTCATTTGTTCACTCATTCATCTTGTTCCGTTGATCTCATCAAGGAGAGCCTTCAGGAATGTGGAATGAGTCAAGGTGCATTAAGATAAGATAAAGACATCATAGAAATATACTGCATTAACAATTATGTCACTGTGCTGCTTCATGTTCTTCATATTTATGTCATATACTCGTAAATTCAATCGAGTAAATTAATAAGAAAGCTGCTATCTTGGAAACAGCTGTTACTTCCTCAATTGTATCATAAGGCTGCTTATTATCTGATATTAATGGCCTAACATTTAATTGATTACAATAGTATATTTAAATAAAATATTTTTTGCATATGTACTAACAGAGTCCTATTTTACTTGTCATACTGCTTTATAACAAACATAGCTACTTGCCATGTAGCAAAACTTCTCTGTCTCTCAATCAAAATATTAAGATAGTTTGTTCAAAGCTCAGCTAATTTTAAGTTTCTTTTGAACTGATAGGAATTTCCAATTGCTTACTTTATGTTAGATGGGAGCTTGTTGAATATCGGCAGTGCTGGCCCGAGACCGGCTGTTGATGGTCTGCGTCACACGAAGCCCTCCCCCTGAAATCATTGCATGGACATGAGACGTAAGATGTAAGCACCCAGTTAATGTGCACTATCTGCAGGAACAAAACCAGAAGCACAAGGAAGGTGATGTGGGGCCATGGGAAGCAGCCTGATGAGGGCCCAATGTGAACTCGAGGATGGCAGTGCCTGCGTAATGTCAGGCATTGGTGGTCAATGGGAACAGGGCTCATCCAATGGCGGCTACCAAGGGGGATGGCAGAAGACATTCCAGTGAGATGGGTAATGAGGGTGTAGCCTTGAAGACAACAGTGTCAACATCAGTAATCAGTGACTGATGGGAGTGTGGCTTGACCAAGGCCAGCTGCCAGTGGGATGATGGTGCCTCTGGGATGTCAGGTATCGGCAACCAGAGGAAGCATGGCTCGACCTATGGCAGCCACCAGTGGGATGACAGTGCCTCTGGGACATTGTGTGTTAGCAGCTAATGAGAGATTGGCTCAACCAATGGTGGTCACCAGTGGGATGACATGAGGTGGTCTAACAAGGCTGTCAGGTGGTAGGAAGCTGCTTATGGGAAATCCAATACTTGGGTCACGGGACCATAAGCATAGAACTGAGTGGAAAGTACAATGAGCTGCAGATGCACTCACAAGGTTGAAGGACTGGCACAGAGGTGGGGAACATTGATAATGATCAGTTAGAAGATAGAGGAGCGGCGAGAAATGTATGTGGAACAGGGGAGGCAGATAGGCATGGCAGGGACTCGGAGGGGACCGGGCTGGCTGAACTGGTACAATGATCAGAGAAAGTCAGATGGGACATTCCCAGGGCTTCAACAGGCTCAGCTGGATGGTAATGGACCAGTAGGTTGTTGGCAAGTAATTGATGGGCTCAGCCAGAACTGGTAGAGATGGTGTCTTTGATGGTGCAGGAGCCAAAGTCATTCTCTGATCAATGTTTTATAGATAGTTTTGGGATTTTAGTCAGGAGCCTTGAACATAAAGCTTTGTTAAGGTGAAATAAGTTTCATTGGCTGCAATTAGTCTCTGCTTTGTTTCGTAGGAAGTATCATTTAGACTGGTTACAATCAAACCCACATACTTGAAATGATTGACTCTTTCAAAGGTATAACTACCCATCATTATTTTGGCTGGCATATTATCCTTGTGTACTTTCCCAGCAGCTACATATTTTGTTTTCTGCTTGTTGGTATTTAGTTCTATAGTCCTGCTGGCCAGTTCAGGTGTGGTGAATGTCTCTTCCATTGCCATCAGAGGTCTTGCTACTACATTGATGTCATCCACGTAGGACAGCATCTACACAGATTTATAAGAAATTGTTCCTCTATTGAAGATATTCGCTTCTCTCATCACCTTCTGCAACACTGCACTGAATAGGAGGCATGCCAGTGCGTCACCCTGCCGTAATCCATTTTTAATTCCCAGAGTACTGGACAACATTCATCCAGTTTGTAGGCTACCTTGCATTCCAGTCATTGTCATTCTTAGTATCCTTTTCAGTTTTTTTTGGAATACTCACTTCACCTACAGTTTGATATAGTTGCTCTCTGTGTACACTATTGTACACTGCTCTAAAATCAATAAAAAGATTATATGTTCTGACCCCATATTCCTTTGATTTTTTTTGTTTCAGAATTTGCCTTAGGGTAAATATGTGGTTAGTAGTTGACTTACCAGGGATGAATCCACACTGGTGTGGCCCTGTTTCCTTTTGTATTGTTGGAAGGAGTCATTTGTACATTATGTTAGAAAGGAAGTTACATCCTAGATTATGCAGTGTGATTGAACTATAGTTACTGCGTTCCGTCTCATCTCCTTTCTTATATATAAGGCATGCAATTCCCTCTTTCCATGTTAAAATATTTTCCTCTTCTTCTCATACTAAATTAACCAGTTTCAGGATGTTCCTTTCCAATTCAGAGCCTCCTTGCTTGAAAAATTCTGCTGGGATGCCATCTGTTCCTGCCGACATGTTGTTCTTTAATTTCCTCATTGCAGTTCTCACCTCCTCTAAGTTAGGTGGGTCCACATTGTTATTCAGTTCCTCTTTCTCCTGTATTTCTGTTGGGTCCCTTGGTACAACTGGTCTTGGATTTTGATTTGATCCATTATAAATGGTTTTTCAAAGCCTGTGACTGTGAAAACAATAGTTTTGTTTATAAATAAATCTTCTGCTACCAGTGCTTTTTTTGTCTTAATTTACTTTTTGCATGATGCATTTCAGGAAATTATTCCCATTTTCAAGTGTGTTTTTTGTGTGTATTAAGCCATTTCTATTGATATTGTCAGTGTGGGAGAGTCTACTTCATTTTATTGACTTTTACTGCAATATGTAAGAAACACACGATTTTTTAGTTGGTTATCGATTCTTTTGGTGAAGTTAGTGGTGAAATTTAGGAGGATTTGCACGTACAGTTTTCTAATGGTTCATTTGTGCAGAGTCTCACACACACTAAACATCACACACAGCTTGTTTGTACACTCTAAACATCAAAAATATCTTATAGAAACAAATAATTACAAAGATCTTCCTAAAAGTAGTCCACATAGATAATATTACAGGTCTTCCATAGATTATGATATGCTTTTGTACAGAGGTTATTTATCTTAACAATTTGGCTTATAAATTACTTATATCAATTTTACAATTGTGCTTATTTCTATCTTTCACTATTTTTATTTAAGTATACTATCGAAACATCTGAAGAAATTCACTGATTCACTTTCAAGTTTTTCATTCAATATTTTATCTTCATATTTTTTTTAATGTGAATATATCTCCAGTTCTTCTAAAAAAATCCATTTTATGTCCTCTATTTAGTCAGTGGAGTATTTTGACATTTTTCTCTATTTTTTCCAAATGGGTGTCCTGTATTATGTGTGTTGCTATTGCTGACGTAGTGTGTTTGTTGTGTGTGTACGCCTTAATGTGCTCTGTGTACCTGGTGTTGAAATTTTGGCCTGTTTGTCCTAGGTAGAACACGGAGCATTCCTGGCATGTTACCTTGTATATTCCAGAGTCTGAATATGGATCATTATTACATTTTATATTATGTATTAGTTTTTGTTGTAGTTTATTAGATGAAGGAAACTGAATTTTTACTTTGTGATTTTTGAAAATATTTACAATCTTGTGTGATACATTGCCTATGTATGGGATACTAATTATACATTTGTTTCTCTCTTTTTCTCCTGTGGTGCAGTTTGCACTTGGGTCTTTCTTCACTTTGTCTAGGATTGGCAACTGCAATTTTTTCACTGTGTTTATTTCTTGCTGCATGTTTTCTTGGTTCAGTGGTATTTTTGTTGCCGTATGTAGCACTGACCTGTATGCTGCCTGTTTATGGATACAGGGTGACATGAAGTTGCAGGAACTGTGGTGTCAGCCATTGTGTTTTTCCTATAAATTTTGAATGTGCATGTGTTGTTGTGTCTTGTAATATTTGGTCCCAGAAACTTGATGCTATTATTTTGCTCATGTTCCACTGTAAATTTGGTTTTTTCATGTAGATTATTGAAATAATTTAGAATGTCTGTGATGTCTTTAGTATCCCCTTTCATTAAGAGTAGTGTGTCATCTACACATCTACTATAAAATTCTATTTTCTTTAGGCAAGGTTCTTGGCTGTTAAATAAGTTTTGTTCTAAGTGATTTATGTATGTGTCAGCTATGGTACCAGATATACATGATCCAATTGCAAGGCCGTCTGTTTGTTTATAAATGTTGCCATTAAAGGTAAAGTAGTTGTAACTTAGGGTTAGCTGAAGGAGTTCCATAAATTCGACAGTCTCTGTGTGTGAAAGTTTCTTGTGTTGCATAAGGTTCCTTTGTATTACTGTTAAAGCTTCTTGTATGGGTATGTTTAAGTAAAGGTTGGTGATGTCAAGTGATATAAACTTCGCATCTTGGGAGAGCTTTCTGGTTCTTAGTTCTTTAGCTAGTATCATGCTGTTTTTTATGGAATATGTTGTTTCATATGTATAATTTTTCATCAGTATGTTATTCAGTTTTTGTGATGGTATGTATGTTGGGCTATTTATAGAGGTGACCATGGGATATATTGGATTTCCATCTTTGTGTATTTTTGGCTGTTCTCTTAGGCATGGTGCTTTTGGATTCATGCATTTAAGGTATTTCTTTTCAGTTTCTGTCAATAGGAAATGTGTGTTCTTTAATTGTTCCTTAATTTTACTTTTAAATTGTTTGGTTGGGTCTTTTTCAATGTGTGAATACTATTAGCACAAAAAATTCATTTGTTTTGTCAGTGTATTCTTTTTCTTTCATCACAACTAATGTATTGCTTTGGCTGACTTTACAACTATGAACTGGTTGTTTTTCAGTTTATAGTCTTGCATTAAGGAGTTTATCAAAGTAGTGACACCATCTCTAGCATATTTCCTTATCATCTTTTATTAAACTTGTTCTGCCCCTGAAAGGTTTTTGTGCCTTATTCACTTCTCTATAAAATTTCCTTGCCTTGTTTGCACTTCTCAAAAGCTCCATTTCTTCAATATTTGCATTTATCTACACTCTCTTTGTCCTCTGGTGGGTCCTTTTTTCAATTCTCCATTTTTCTTTCTATTCTTCGATTATCGTCCTGGTAATTGGTTGGTTTCACATTTGGTATTGAACCAAGAGGTTCTTGTTTTCCTTACTCTGTTCCCACCTCACTTGCTGCTATTTGCACCGTCTTTTTTTTCTATATTCTCCCATTGATCTTCAATGTTGTTATATTCTCCAGCGTTTTCAAAGACCTGAGTTATTCTCTCCAGGTATCATTCCCTTGCTTCCTCTGGTTTTAAAGCTGTGATGCTATATTTCTGTGTCCCGGACTGGGTTCCTTTCACTGTGTTAGATATTTTTGCCCTCACCCTTGCCTAAAGTAGGAAGTGAGCCGTGTCTATACTTGGACCTCTTAAACTCCTTACATCCATAAGTCTAACTTGTACCTTGTGTCAATTAGCACATGGTTGATCTGATTTATTGTATTTCTATCTGGTGCTGTCCATGTTCCCTTATGTATTTCCTTGTGTGGGAACAATGTTGAGCCACAACCTTTCTAGATGTTGCAGAGAGTATCGGACTTGTCCTTTGTCATTACTTACAGCATGTTTACTATAGGTAGTGATTGTTGGTCTACAGATCTGTTGTCCTCCCTGCTGGACATTTAGCTGTCTGGCTAGTATTTTTATATCATGCCCTGGGCGTTCAACATATCATCTTTCCAGAGATTCGTAGAAAGCTTCTTTGTCATCATCATCTGATTCTTGAGTTGGTGCAAAGGCATTAATTATGGAGTAATTTAAGAATTTCCCTTTTATCCTAAGTGTCAATAGTCTTGGGTTTATGGGATTAAATCCTATTACTAAAAACTTTAGTTGGTGATGCGCCACAAATCCTGTCCTGAACTCGTGGTTACTTTAGCTACAGCTATAAAATATGTTTGCTCCTTTCTTTGCTAGGATTCCACTCATGGTCCACCCTACTTCTTGTAATGCTATGATGCTCTGTTTCAGGTTTTTTATTTGGTCTAGCATCACTTCCACAATCCCTGGGTGGTACAGTGACCTAACATTCCAAGTACCAATGAATAAATCCAATTTACACTTTATATTGTTTTTCTTTCTCTTATTACTTGTCTTGTTTCCATCATTTGATTGCCCATCCTCCATAATCTTGTCCATGCCATATCCATCATCCTTTATCCATTTGGATTTTCTTTGTTAAGTTTTGTAACAGGTATTTTTTACAGAGAGGGCTGTCAACCCTAGCCGGCCGCTGTGGCCAAGTGGTTCTAGGCGCTTCAGTCCGGAACTGCGCTGCTACTATGATCGCAGGTTCAATACTGCCTCGGGCATGGATGTGTGTGATGTCCTTAGGTCAGTTAGGTTTAAGTAGTTCTAAGTCTAGGGGACTGTTGACCTCAGATGTCAAGTCCCATAGTGCTTAGAGCCACTTGAACAGTCAACCCTAAATCCAATCTCCATGGGAGGATAGGTAATTATTATTGAAGACCCAACTCCTAGCTGCAAGGCAGCAGTCTGTTAGTTTTGGTCCAACCCAGTTGTTCCTATCCGACACCTGGGGAGGCACCTGATGGGAGACTAGCATCTCCAGATAGGTCTCTCAGCATCTATAAATGCCAAATTTCATGAGACAGTGGTGGCTGGGTGGTTCAAAAAGTGTTTAGCAGGCAGTGCTAACAAAGACATGCAGCAGCCTACAGTGTAGTGGCTCATAAAGCATACAGAGATGCTGAAACCAATGAGGTTGTGGTCAGTGACAAGTGGTGACTGCAGAGGCAATGGCAAGATGGCTCAAAAGTGTGCTGCAGGCTGAGTCCTATGAGGCTGTGGTTGGAGGTACTGTAGATGCATCAGGTGACACCTTGACTGCTCATAGGGACAGCTGACATTCAGGCTACAGTTCAGCTGGAATGGACCAGCTAGAGTTATATACATACCGGGCAGAAGATTACATGATCAATTTCCAAGCAGCATGTGACCAGTGCCAGAAAACAGTTCTGCAATTGTGGCACCACATAGCATGACAATGGGGCGTCTGTGTTGTGTGGAGATTTATGTAAGCCTGTTGTTAAATATATTTGTTTTTCTGGCAGTGGATGCAACATGAAGTCATCTGTTAATCCCATGCTTATTACTATCAGTCAAGTTGTGGCAAGACTGTTGCCAGTGATCCAATTATATTGTGGAACAGTCATGTTTCCAGTGGTACAAGGTATGGATACAAGAGGGTTCCTTCACAGAATGTACTATTTTTCAGTTCACAAGTTAGACAACAAAAAATGTAAATGACAAAATATTGCCAACTGTTATCTTCTGTGACTGAACAAATGCAATTGATTGTGTAGTTCACTGTATTCTCTCAGAGAAGCTAAAATATTATGGTGTCAGAGACCATGCTGGTAAGTGGGGTTTTCATTCCATCTAACTAAAAGGCTGTAGACTGTTGCATTAAGAAACTAAGGGAGTGTATGCAGTGAAACAGCATTTTCAAAATAGGAAATAATCACTCCAACAGGAGTGGATATTGGACCCACTCCTGTCTTTTTTTTATGTGAAAATGTTCTTCTGTCATATATCCAAGAAGTAAAAATAATTCTCTTTGCTGATGATGCAAGTATTATAATCCAAATCCTGTGGGGTAACTTCAACACCTGAATATGTAAATAATACTTTCTTAAAAGTTATTAACTGGTTCTCTGCAAATGGAATATCACTGAATTTAGATATAACATAATACTAGCACAAAAAATTCAATACTGCACAAGGCTGACCACACTATTAGAAATAATGTGTGATGGTAAATCAGTATATGAAACACAATATTTTAAATTCTTAGGTGCTTGTACTGATTAGAACCTTCACTCGTAGTCACATGTTACAGATCTTGTTAAGAGACTTAACTCGGCAGCTTTTGTGTAACAGATAATAGATTCTGGAGATGAAAAGTAAAAAAAGTAGTCTTTTCCTATTTACATTTGCTAATATCTTATGGCACCATATTTTGGAGTAATTCATCATTGTAATCTCTAAGGTTTTCTTCATAGAGCTGATTAATGCTGTGCTTCTGGGTGTTCTGTCAAGTTGTTGTTTCCATTTTATACACAATATTTTGTCAGCTGACACAGCCGTCATCTGAAATTGTTGTGAGTTTAGTATTGCTCCAGCCATACTGGTCTTTGAAATATTGTGCATAAAATGGAAACAACTGCTCAGAAGAACACACAGAAGCACGCCATTAATTCAGCACTGTATTTATTGTACAGATGGGCTAATAATGATAATGTGTAATGTCCTCTCTTGAACCTCTTGGGCATACTGATAACAGCTTCACAGTACAATTTACTCCCTCATGAAGTTTTTGTCAACAGTCAATCACAGTTAGAAAAAACAGTAACATTCTTAAACATAATATAAGAAGGAGAAATGATTTTCACTATCCACCACTCAACCTGAGTGTGCCACAGAAATAAGTGGAGTATTAAGCCATAAAAATCTTTGAGCAACTACCTGGTGATATAAAGAATTTAACGGACAACAAAATTAACTTCAAACACAAACTGCCATATTTTCCACTTAAAAGATGTACTATAATTGTAAAATTGTCTCATTCCACATCACAGTAACAGGTTGCAATTGTGACCCATGGAACATGCAAATAACTAACTAGATATGTTCCTAAGAGAACAGTTCATGCTGGGAGGGACCCTCCATCATCATGCATTTCGGCAGTACTGGGCAGTGGCAAGGAAGGGTGGGACTGATTGACTGAGTTGATATACAAATGTGAGAACTGATACATATATTTAACAACAACCTTCAAAATACAGAACACGTTAAAAGAACTTGACAGCTCACTCCAAAGAACTTCTCAGAAAACACAGTTAACTTGATCTCAAGTAAGATGTTAAACTAGATCAAACACATTAACAGCAGGTTCACTAGGAATTTACATCAACTTCTTAAAAATTTAAAGTAACTTAACAACAGAATAAAATTTTCTCAGGCTTCCATCCATGTTAAGTGGTTAAAATTCTTTTGCTACAGTTTTCCAATAAGTGTCATTGCAGAAACCAACTGCAGAGAAGCAGAAAGGTAAGTTCAGCCAGCTTTCACAACAACATCATGATGCAGGTCACAGATTCTCAGAATGCACCATCATTCATCTTGATGGTGACAGACATAAACCATGTGCAATTTTGGCACTTAAGAAAGGATTAACTTTTCACCTTTGCTGCAGGACATCCCTGTCCGTGAAATAATAAGTAAGACATCTTAGCTTCTTAAACACCCTTCAGTGGAAGACTGTGTGGTCAAGAATCTTCTCCCCCCCCCCCACCCCCCCCCCCCCACCACCACATAGACCACTAACTGCTTATGTTTCATTGAAGTCTTCAACTTGGTGTTAAATTATGGTCAGTTTTGATTGGGTGGTGCTGTTTACAAATGTGTCTGTCAAAGACTCTTTGGACCTAGTATACTAGTTTTCTATAAGTTATTTGGTTGAACTATTTAGGCATACTATATCATCATATTTTCTGGACAACAGCCAGTCTTATGATCAGACAGATGGCATTTCAGTGCGAAGCCCATTAGCTCCAGCTGTTGCCATCATCTTTATGAATAATTTCTAAGGTATTGCCTTAGACACAATGCTCCATGTTGGGTAATATAAGCCACCTGCTGAAAGGACACAAAACCAAATCAGTCTTCAAGCCTCTGGCTACAATCCAGCAATTACTAAGACTAGTTAAAGATGTGGCAGGGTTCACAACACAAGATACATAGTGAGTGTGGCCAACACTGTGATGGACAAACAGTGCACACTGCTGAACAAGGAGCATGAGAGGTTTTATTGCCTGGACTACTCCAAAAAATCTGCTGTAGCTGAGCATGCTCTAGAAGATGGTAATTGGATCAAATATGGTCAAACCTTTGTTTTGGCTCCCACTAACAGCTTCTGGGACTGTGTAGTTAAAGAAGTTATTGAAATAAAAATCACTGATAACACCCTTGACAGAGAGAGAGGCTTGCAGCTCAGTGCAGTGCAGGATCCAGCTGTCGCAAGGCTGAAGCAGGCCCATCAAATGCCAAGTCCAGCTATGCCCATATGAGGTGATACTGTGTGCACCAGTGATGATCCAGCCAGCAGATAGTGAATATAAGCCTGTACCAGCAGCCCATCAGCAGTCATACCACTTGACAATGGCCAAGTAGTGCCGCTTCATCAAAAACTCTGGCATTTTAACCACTTGATTTGATTGGAAGCCCAAGAACTTTTAATTCAATGTTACTGCCAAGAGACTCTGCATTATAAGTTAACAACTGTTTAAAAATCATGCTTAACAACTAAAGCTTTTTAAAAATACAGCTTAGTAATACTAATGGCAATATGTAAAAAAACCTGAAAAAGATTAAAGAACTTCAATTATATGTACAATGTGAAAAATCAGTGTGTTACAAAAGGTATCTTCCATTTTATAAAGAACTTTGAGGGTTTGCTCAAACCTGGCTGCTATTGATATCTGCTTGGTTCCACTACACATGTAGACTGGTATATCATCACTTTGGGTGAAGAGTCAATCCTCACATGCACAAATAGTTTAGAACAAAATCAACTATCACTCAGATTCCAGAATGAGATTATCACTCTGCGCTGATATGAAACTTCCTGGCAGATTAAAACTGTGTGCCCAACCGAGACTCGAACTCGGGACCTTTGCCTGTCTCCGCAGTATCCTTACTTTCAGGAGTGCTAGTTCTGCAAGGTTCGCAGGAGAGCTTCTGTAAAGTTTGGAAGGTAGGAGATGAGATACTGGCAGAAGTAAAGCTGTGAGGGCCAGGCGTGAGTCATGCTTCGGTAGCTCAGATGGTAGAGCACTTGCCCGCGAAAGGCAAAGGTCCCGAGTTTGAGTCTCAGTCGGGCACACAGTTTTAATCTGCCAGGAAGTTTCATATCACTCAGATGTTTATCTGAAACAATTCCGTATTAGACACAAGACACAAGAAGTTAACATCAATTTACACGAATCAACACAATCATTCACTGTGGCATGTAACATGGCTACTAATGGCCAGTACATCAAAGAAAACAAGTTACATGAATTTCTAGCAAACTAAAACATTTCAATCACTGTGGCCAAACGATGGCAAGATTATCAAAACATCAGCTTACAGCACCTAATTGAAAAGTGCTATCTTTTAGGTACATGCCAATCACATTTACTTGTGTGTCACAGCCAAAGTACCATGTCCAAAATGTCGGAAATCACAATGAGAGCAAAACACACATTCTGAAATGTTAAGTGTGTACTCTGCCCTATAGGACATGGGGCTGTCTCTGCTGCTCTCGCCTATTGCTTTGCACAGTCTGCAGTCAACGAACCAGAACTTGCCTCATAGCAAACTGATCTTTACATGGTTTGGAGCTGTGGTATCACCCATTTGCCATCTCTTCCCAGAAACACAGAACCTAGAATGGTACCAACCTTGTTACAAAAATGAAAAATAGTGCCACCTGTGGCACATATCACCACCCCTGCCTTCCCCTCCCCTCCCCCCCCCCCCTTCCCGTCCTCCTCCAAATTTAGTTACATGTTGTTAAACAAACATATCAGTCTTGAGACCCACTTTATCTGGAAAAGGGGAGCTCTCACTTCTCTTCCTGTATGAATATCAATCAACAGAACTGTTACTGGAGTTAAAAACTTAATAATTTGGATGGGACCCCTAAACGTGGGCAAAAGCTTTTTAACGATTTTATCAGTGGCTTTACAGATAGCGTGAAAGTTCATAAGGAAGACTTTATTCTCAACTCATAGTTATTCAGCTGCTGCCCCATATTGTACTGCTTAGATTCCCTTTGATACACTTTCTTAATGTTCCTCTTAGTCCTTCTCCACTGAGCAACCCCCTTTTGAGCACTGATCTTCTAATGCAAAAAGTCATCAGTTGACCATTAGCTACACTATGGAATAGTTACTTGGTAACTCAAGAGTAAACTAGCAATCATAGGTTGATGGAGGTGATAGATCTCAGTCACTCCGAACACTGCTACAATATTTAGTTACATAAGGACTTCAGGTTCCTATTAATGGAATACAAGGGATTTGGATAGTAAGGTGTAGCTGTTATATGTTGAATTCCCATACCTAAGAAGAATTTTTTAAAACTATGAGCCTTAAAAGATGTAGCATTACCCATTACCAAACACTGTGGTTGTCTGAAGGTTCCAAAAATACCATGCAAATTTTTTACTAATTTTGAACACTTGCAGCCTTAGTTGGTAGCAACCATGTAAAATGTGTAAACATGGCAAAGCATACCAAAATATGACAATTATCCAGCTTTGATCCAGGTAAATGGCCTACAAAATCCACAAACATTTTCTGAAAGCCCCTATCCACTGGCTTGGGAGCTAAATAACCTGTCTTCCTTCTCTGGGCTAACTTACTAACAGCACAAATACTATAATTGGGATACTCTCTTTTCGATGTTGTTACCCACACACAGCAGAATAAAATGCTGGCAAATTTTTTCATGAATTTATTTGCCCAAATGTTCTGCTACAAATGGCCCATGAAAATACTGAAAGAGCAAAGGAAACAGTTCTCTGAGAAAAACTACATTACATTTATTATTAGGACAGGGCTTACAACAGATGACCTTTTCACCTTTCTCTAATTTTTTGTTTACTTCCCTCAGTCAGTTATCCTGAACTTGAAATTCCCTGGTATTATGGAATAATTGAGGAATATATATCAAAACTGGACTTATTAGAGAAAGCTGAAATCCATCTTGTATGGTTGTCCTCACCCTGAATGACAGTGTGGCCACTAAATTATCCAACCCCTTTATATTGCACACCTCACATTGAAAGTCAGAATAAGGGTTGCCCACTGGGCAATAAACTCAGTTTTTCTTGCTTTAGCTGGTGCCCAGCTGAGAGCTTGGCTATCTGTCTCTAAATTAAATTTTTGGTGTTCTACATAAAGTGAAATTTCTCCACTTCAATTAAAACCTGCTAATTTGTGTAGCTCGTAAATGGAGTATTTCTTTTCTAAATTGTTCATCGCCATTGAGGGATAATCAACCACCTTCTTGTTCCTAAAGTAAAACAGCTCTTACTCCCAATGCTGATGCATCACTTTGAAATATAAATTTGGCATTAAAGTCCGGTAGGGCTAACATGGGTGCTGATTTCAAGGCTTCTCTCAGTGCCAGGACTGAGGCTTCCTGTGAGGGACCCCAATAGCCTGGCAACTTGTTTAACATTTTCATTTGTCTCACAAAAACATCATGGGTGAACAGGCAAAAACTACCTTCTGCAGACTGACTGTCGGACCCGCCTTCCTCAACTGCCCAAAAACCTCCCAGAGATATTGTATATGCTCTTGACTGGACTGCTATATATGACCAAGTAATAAAGATAGTGACACACATACCAAAATTTAATTTCAGAAAACAGTCTGTCCATTACCTGAGAGAGTACCACTCACCTCTTGCCAAACCGAAGGGGACACAGTTGAAACAACACGTTCCAGTTTGTTAAAAATTCCATAAGAAACTTTGGACCTCCCTCCAGCAGTGTCTGATTATTTGCTTGATTAAGGTCAAAGATAATAAAGACATGCACTTCCTTAAACCATCAAAGATAGGATGCAAATTGAGCAGTGGAACAGTTTTTTACACTATCCTTTGGGTAATTCCTGGTAGTCTGCCGCAGGCTGATACTCGCCATTAGATATCAGAACTAGAAAAACTGGCACAGTGTAAGCTTATTTTGAAGGCTGAATTAATCCTTGTTGTAACATATTATCCACCAGTCCCTTTAATAATTTATCCAGTGGCAGATAGTCTATATGGGGCTGTCTTAAATGGGACATCATAAAAAGTCAGCTCAGACCAATATTTTAACAGATTGGTGACTCCCAGTTCCTGTGTTAAAATGTGTGTGAACTCAGCATACCTGCGTCTTAACAAATTCATTAAAATGTATTAAGTGCTTGTTTAAGGAATTTGGGTCCTCCACACTAGTTGTCCTAGTCCAAGGATTAATGTAAGCATCTGTTAAAATATTCCTTTGCCCATGCTGGCAAAAAGGAATCTGAAATTGTGGGCTAAATTTAAAATAAAATTTTTGTCCAGAACAATCAGGAAACAAACCAACATTGATGATAAAATTGGCACCCTAAATTCTCAACCACTCTTATACCAAACATCCCCACAAAATCACCCGTGGTCACCCTGACCTTCAAACACCCCTTTGCACTCAGACTTCCTATGTTAGCAATTAAATATTGTCTGGTAGCTAACTGTAACCTTCCCACTTCCAAACACCCCAATTAGTGACAAAACAGTTGTAATTGACCATGGAAATAGTACACCCAAGTCAAGGAATGTGCTCTCTGGTTCATTATTTAATGAAGCAGAAACAAACAGCAAAGGTGGTGTTCCTTTATCTCTAATAGATGCAATTACTTTACTATTACCAGGTAGTGCAACTGTCATAATTCTTGCATGCCACTCTTGTTCCTATGCACTACTCTCTTTATGTACCCTGACTCCCCAAGGCTTCAACAAGTTATTTTATTATAGACTTTTTCTCTACAATCCTGTGAACTAATCCTTCCAACATTCTTTCTTTGTTGAAAACCTGCCTTCTGGTTCTCCCATCTAAACTTCTATTACTAGGGCAGCCTTCCCTTATTATCCCTATTCTTTCATGAATAGCCAGAATTTTGCAGACTACCTCATCTAATTGAACTAGAGTTTTGGGGACACCAAAATACTGCATATTTTTTATGATCAAGTGTTAAGCGCATAAAATATGATGTATTACTTGTTCTTCATTGCACAGCAGATCCAAAGCTACCACACTCTTTAATTCATTCTATATTGTTTACCACTGAAGCAGCTCCTGCAACACTGGGAGGAATTATTCATCAAAAGCTAAGCCAAAATTGCTTTAAGATGTTGTTTTCCTGTATGGTCTGTAGTACCTCTTTCAGTAAAGCCTAATACATCCAAATCTCTTAGTTCTTTAGCCCGCACTCTGTTCTGAAATTCAACAGTAAAATACAAAAACTAAACTATAGGGTCTACTGAATTCAAAGACAGATCAATATATTCACTCATAAATCACTGTAATGAATTTTGAATTTTCAGGAACAGAGTTTCAGGGACTCACTCATCATGATGACTTTGATTTTTCTGATTGGCTTCATTTCCAGATTCACTGAACTTCTTATCACAAATCTGAAACTGTTAACTAATAGTTTTACTATAAGTTTCTAAACATTCTTCCTGGTCTCCATCCACACCCAAAAAATCATTCTTTCTATCTATGTAATAGTTAAAATGGGCCTACAACCTCCATACTTGGTTTGGTGCACAACTACCTTCAAATACAGTCTTCTCTAAAACTTTCTGAAATGTTTCACAAACTGTGACAGCATCCAAACTTCACTTGGCTCCGTAATCCTGTGTGCAACAGTAATGTGACTTTTGTGATGTACTTGTTCAACTAGATCCCAAAGAGTTCCTTTCAATTCTATCTTCCTTATTTACAAGTCATAAACTAGCTCACTTCTACATGGAAAAGCTGGGTCCTTTGCATTACCAAGCATTCTGAAAAATACAAAGCCAATACAATACAGCAGCCAAAATTTAATTCCAATCAAGCGTATTCTGTTACAACTGTTTGTGGCAGTAATGGACAGTGGGAAAGGCAGATGGGACTGATTTACTGAGTTGAGTTACAAATGCAGCAATTGTTACATATATTTAACAACTCCTTAAACATACGAACCTTATTACAATATGAAAATTCCTGGCAGATTAAAACTGTGTGCCAGACCGAGACTTGAACTCGGCAAAAACTGTGTGCTAGACCGATACTCAAACTTGGTACCTTTGCCTTTTGTAGGCAAGTGCTGGACCATCTGAGCTACCCAAGCACAACCCACAACCCAGCCTCACAGCTTTAATTACAATAACTTGACACATCAACCCTTAGAACGTCTCTAAAAAATGAGAGTTTACACGAGATCAAATACATTAATAGCTTAAAAACCAGACTCACAAGCGATTTAACTAAACCTGTAAAGAATTTAAAGGCAACTTAACAATTGTTTGAACACCAAGCTCAATGACCATTGCTTTTAAAAAATGTAGATTAGTGGTAGCAGCACCAATATTCAAAACAAAACTTCAGAATGATTAAATAACTTCAGTTATATATACAGTGGTAAGAATCAAAGATTTACAAAAGGTATCTTCTGCCTGATAAAGAATTTTGATTTACTGAAATAGAGGAAGGGGGATGAAAAGGAAAGGAACAGGTGGGAAATCATGACTTGGCCATATAGGGCATTGTGGTATTGCAGTGGGAAAAGTTATAAATTTGTGCCAGATCAGGACTTGAACCCAGATGTCCCACTTCTCTAGAACAGTTGTCTTAACCGTCTCAGTCACCTGGGTGTGCTTCCCATCTGCTTCTCAACTTATCACACACTGTATTGCAGCGTCCCTCACCTATTACACCACCCAATCTCAAATTCTTGATTCCTGTAGGAGTTCAAATGGTATTTGTCCATCTACACTGAAATATGTGTCATAAAGCCATCACATTTGATTATATTAATGTAACTAAATGTTGTCTATTCTACCGGACATGTCCAACAGAACCGAGAGCATCTGGGATGGCATGGTTTTTACGTCATTTACTGAAATAGATGAAGAGGGAAGAAAGGGAAAGGGGTAGGTGACTCACAGAACACCATAGCACCTCATTCGAATTGCGGCACCTCATTGGAATTATTAAATAATGTCTCCTTCAATCTTCTTTAATTTAATGTAAAAATGAAGAATATTTCCTAACTCCTAGAATGAAACTATTTTTGTTCCATCCTCAAAGATGCCAGACTTGGTACCATAGGGTAGCTGGGCTGTGAAATCCAGACAGCTCCTTAATCGTTCTTAATGTGTGTTCAGGAGATATCATTCCATCATTGATAACCTTATCCTACTGGAGGGAGCTACATGAAAGGCTTTCCTAACCTGGCATCAGATGGTAGTAACTTCAGAACATGTATGATTCTACTTGGATGCATAATAATCCTAGACAGTAATCCATTATAGATGTGGTACACTGTGACTATGATTCATAAATGTTACAGTATCATTTACACAGAAAAAATGGAATAACATAATACAGAGTGCTTCTATGACTGGATAAGTATTGCACATAATGAAGTGTATGATACTGCATGTGGTCTCTAGTGGGAGGTGTGGCAGATGGGTGGTATCTCAGGTGGCACTCTCTCCGTTCGCCACTTGCCGGTCCCTCAGGGAAGAGGCAGTGGTTGTGACCTGTGTACACCAGTGGGTACAATAAAAGAAGAGTGAGGTTTAATCCTTTATTTCCGCCAATACATCTCTCCTTTATCGATGCTACAGTGGTCCTCTGCTGCTGCTTGTCCAGGTGCACTGCAAGCACCTGACATAAACTCAGGAAGTGGATGCTGCGTCTCTACCCTCTGCACTCGAAGAAGGTGGCACATGCGTATGTGGCTTACATATGCCGGCCTAGGAGGTCCTCAATCCCCTCCCGTAACTGTGCCTCATCTCTGCCCTCTGAACTGTGATGATGGTTGTCGTGTGGTCGAAAAGTGCACCGACCCTGGCCTGCCATGCAGGTAGGCCTCATGGCTCCACTGAAGTGTCAGGAATGCTGGTGTCCTGGCCCAAGTCGACATGGAAGACCTTCAGACCCTCCCATCTGTGTTGGAAGCTGTCAGCAGCCCCGAACTTGACTGGTGCTTACAGAGAGGTAGAAATCTCTCCAGCGGCTGTTGGCGGTATTGAGTATGAGCAGGAAATCTACAACAGCCTTATACCCAGCTTTAATACCGTGTCAGGGAATCGAGTATGTATGTCCTGTATACCATCGATCCTTCTGATCAACTTCCTTCTGAACTCAAATGCTGAAGCATTTATGGTGTGAAATATTGGCTGGTGTTGGCCCAATGTCACTTGTAATGCCCACATAGGCTTCCCTAATATGAATGTATCAGCGATTTGTATCATGCCCTATTTGCTTAACACATTTGTTATACAAACAGACTGATACTTAACAATATTAGTATGCCTTCTTGCATCATCAATGGAGCACCTTACTTCATGTAACAAGGTGATGTGATGCTTCTCAGTAATATGGCATTACTAAGCTCCTGCTGATGCTAGCAACCCAGTTCGCACAAAGTGCCGATGTCCTGCTTTCCGCCTGACCTGCTAATATGATGAAATGCTGCCATTTCATTTCGAGCTTGTTGACACTCCTGCAAGGAATACAAAGTGAATGAGGTCTCGCTGTTATGTAATTCTGCGGCCAGCTATGTGATGCAGTGTTTGTATGTAACACCTCCTTCCCCCTCCCCCCAACCCCATTTAGAAAAATTCAACCCAAATTTTAAGAACCACCCAAGAATTCTCACTCCTATGAATTACGGTACTATTCACAAAATCTTTACTAATTTTACTTTTGTACTTCACTTACAGTCTATCCCACCTGGTGTAATCCATTCCAGAGGAATCTTGTGTGCAGGTTTACATTCTGCTTGCATCTTTCTACACCTCAGGAAAAGATAAACTGCACAAATGGTTGCTAGTATTGTGGTTATGCTAGTGCCTGTTACACTAATGGTAATTGTACTTTGCTTCTGTTTATGATGAAACTCCTATATATATCTTAACATCTGATCCATGGCAATTTGTCTATTCCCATCATCAATCAATTTATTTAAACTTTGCAGTACTGTAGTGTCTAGAGTACAATGTAGGAAAGAAATATTCTGACTAGGTAAAATGCTAGTTGAATTCCCCGGCTAATACAACATTGGTTGATCCCCAATGCTTGATCTACAAATCCCTGGGCCCCTATGCTGATCAATATCGTCCCACATGATACAGCCCACGTAGGCATCATCTTTGCCATCACCTAAAGAAAATAGTGTACATACAAACCCTTCCCATTCTGAAGAGAAACAAAAACAAAACAAAAACTCAAAAATACAAATACAATGAAAAAAGAAAGCAGAAATTCTACAATTACACTTGTGGTTCATATGTCCACTGCTTATTCCTTGATCTTAATCCATAAAGTATATCCCCAGATCTTTGATTACCCTTCAGTTTTTTATTCTGCGTATGTGGTACTACTGCCACCGGTACTTGAGGGGAAAAAATCTACTGCTCCCTGAAAAGGTTTAATTCTACCCACATGCACTACTGAAGTTAGTCCTGGTAACTGCAACTTTACATTTCCAGGTGACATTACTTCAATCACTTTGTAAGGACCCTGAAACTTCATTAAAAACTGCTTGGTCTTACCCTTCAGAGTGTATGGATTCGCAAGTAATACCCATTGACATATCTGGTACTGTGGCAACTTCCTCCTACTCAGCCCTGTTCATTTTTGGCATTCCAATGCTTTTGTGTTTGCCTTCTTGACTTTCTGCCAGGCATCCCTTAGAATTCCCACAAACACCTTGACATTTTCCCCATCTTTCCCTAATTTTGGTTTCATTACATCGAATGGAAATGGCATTTTATGTCCATACACAACCTCATAAGGTGATAATCCCATCCATGTATGAGTTTTTGCATTGTAAGCACAATCGATGAAATCTGGGTATGTATCCCAGTCCAAACATTGTGAACCCATGAAGTGACTCAGCAATTTTGCTATAGTCCTATGCACTCTTTCTGTACAACCATGTGGGTCAAATGGACTCTTATGCAATTTCCTAACTTTCAGTGAGCGACACAATTGCTTAATGAGATTGGACATGAAATCAGTCCCATGGCCTGTGATAACTGTTTGCAGTACCCTAAACTTAAGAATCCAGTGATTCACCATAGCATTCGCTATCATACTTGCCTCCTGATCCGGTATTGCTACCATAACCAAATACCTCAAGAAATGGTGAATCATTGTCAATATATATTTGTTACCTGACTGACTCCTGTGAAACAGTCCTAGGACATCAGCTTCTATCATCTGAAATGGATAATCAGACTACGGTAACCTTGCAAAATGCACCTTCTGGTGACTCAAATCAGCACATTGTGCATACGGAATACAGTTCTTTACATAATGTTCCACATCTGTTCTTCTTGTTCTCCACCAGAATGTCTCTGCTACCCTTCAGTCCATTGTTCTCCTACCTCCGTGCCCTGACAGCGTATGATCACGAGCTTGCTGTAGTACCTCTGTCTGTAAAGCTACTGGAACTACCACACATGGTCCACACTTAGTTGATCTACACAATATGTCACCTTGCATGACAAACAGTGGCTGTTTACAATACACTTGACGCACTCTATCCTTCACTTGTTCCCTCTTTAGATCTTTTAAATCAAACCCTGAAAGCTGTATTGCACCTATCTTCCTACTAAGCACATCTGCATTTTCATGTTTAACCCCTGGTTTGTGTTTTACATAATACTCAAATTTGCTTAACTTCATATCCCATCTCATAAGATGACTTGCAGAATCTTTTAGTCCAAGCAGCCATTTTAATGCTGCCTGATCAGTAACAGTGAATTTATGCCCATATAGGTAACATCTGAAATAAGAAACACCATAGATCTAGCTAGCATCTCCTTCTCCATGGTAGAATAATTTTTTTCGGCCTTATTAAGCTGGCTTGAGGCATCTGCGAATATATGCTCTTTCCCCTCAATCACCCAAAGCCATAGAACTAGTGTCGCAGGACAGTATAAACTCTTTTGAGAAATTTGGAAATGCCAAAACTGAATCTGAAGTTAATATGTCCTTTAAATTTTAAAATGCTGTCTGACACTCGGACATCCATCCAAACGTAACCCCTTTTTTCATCAATGGTTGTGCTATTCCAGCACACCCCTTCACGAATTAATGATAATAATTTGATAATCCCAAAATGATTGTAACCACTAAACAGTCTAAGAGACTGGAACGTCATATACTGCCAATGTAAGGTGCGGATCTGTCCTTACCCCATCCTGACTAATTATATGCCCCAGATAGTTTACTTGTGACTGTGCAAAGTGACATTTTTCAACACTAAGTGTCAGTTGAGCGTTCTCTAATTTGTCAAATACTGCAAGACTTTGTAGTCATATTGTCAAATACTGATTCCAAACACTGAACATGCTCCTAGATTTTTCGCAAAGACAATTATGTCATCCAAGTAGAACACACATTTACTGTGTCTTAAGCCTCTGAAGACTTCATCCAACAACTGTTTAAACGTGGCTGGTGCATTCTTCAACCCAAAAGGCATCCTACAATATTTGTAATGATGAGATGCTGTGGTAAATGCTGTTTTATGTCTATCATCAGGATCAACTTCAATTTGGTGGTACCCACTTGTCAAATTCAGAGTCGAAAAGAACTTGCATTGACCCAAATTATCCAATGTGACCGTAATATTAGGTATTGGATTCCATCTGCGACTGTTTACTGATTCAAAAATCTATAATCACAGCAAAATCAATATTTCTTTGTCCCATCTGCTCATTTTAGGCGCCAGGACCATGCTATTGGACCATGCACTGTTGCTATGTTGTATGATTCCATCTGACAACTGCTGATCTACAAACTGTTCTGTCAAAGACTGTAAATGCTTTGGCACTCAATACTGTTTCCTAAACACTGGTGGATGATTCCCCATTGGTATCCTATGTTGTGTGACCAGTGTAGCCAGTAATACTCCCTGTGTATTGAACAAATCCTTATACCTCACTAACAACGTTTCCGTCAATGGTCTATCCTCACCCTTCAGGTGCTTCACCTTCTCTTGCAACACAGACAAACCGACAGTTCATTCTGTTTCGCTCTGAAACTCGTAATCCTCCATATCCTCATCCTCAAAAACTTCTAACATGACTACAAGCAACCCCTTTGAGAGAGTAACTTCATATTCCCCAAAATTATTCATGCTTATTGGCACCATAACCTGACATCTAATGTCCCTTGTACATGTAATACACCTACATACAAAACAATGTTGCTCATCCAACACATCATTACTCACTAGTAGTTCTACCAAATACACTAAATCTTTCAGAACATCAACATCAACGTACCCAGATTAGTTTTCCTGTACCTGCTGGTACTTTGTCATGCACCCCCTGTGGATCTGGAGGTAAGAATAGGCCCGAGGTATTCCTGTCTGTCGTAAGAGGCGACTAAGAGGAGTTTCACATGTTTTGGCCTTTGTGATGCTCACCTGTAGGGTCTGACCTCCATTCTTCAAAATTTTCCTGAAGAGTGAGTCAATTGCGGAAGGCCGCCTTACGTGGTGCAGACTTCTTTGCACCTAATATCCATCATGGTAGCCAGTCTGTTGTGGTGGGGCCACCATGTCCCCTGTTGGTTGTAGTCCCCTGAACACACAGGTATCGCTCTGCTCATGCCTGCTTCGTTAACTCTCCAAGTATTCCAAAGGGTAGATGCCCATCCCCCTGGGGCATTGGGACTTCCGGCAATGACCATCCTGCCAAGTGGCCTTTGCTATGGCTGGGTGGCGCCCTCAGGGAGGACTCCTGATTGGAGGGGGTGGCATCAGGGCAGATGACATGTGATGAAGCATAGTCCATCATCTCTTGCTGGTGGTGAAACACCAGCAGTCTCTAAGCATTCATGAGCTCAATTTAACGCACAGAAGTACGACCCCAAATCATTCCCGTCCCTGGCCACACCAAGGGAGGAATGTCAGGCTAAGGATGGCAGCGGATCTTATTCACCCCGGTACCTTGTACGTTCGAGAGCTGATGAGGAATCTTTCATGATGATAAAGCCTCAGTTTTTTGTCAAGCATTTAGAGGACAAGTTTGGGGAGATGGAGGGCTTGTCCAAAATGAGATCCGGGTCAGTCTTGATCAAAACAGCATCCTCTGCCCAGTCACGGGCATTACTCACTTGTGACAAGCTGGGGGATGTTTCTGTAATGATCATGCGCCATAAGAGCTTAAATATGGTCCAGGGTATCATATTTCACAGGGACCTTCTTTTGCAGTCTGACGATGAGCTACACACCAATTTACATTGGCAAAGTGTACATTTTGTCCAGCGTGTCCACCAGGGTCCGAGGGATAATCAGGTTGCCACCGATGCCTTCATCTTGGCCTTTGAGGGTGATACATTGCCTGAGAAGGTCAAGTGGTGGTCTACCTCTGTGATGTAAAGCCCTACATCCCTCCCCCGATGCGGTGCTTTATGTGCTGGAAAGTGAGCCATATGTCTTCCTACTGTACTTCCAGCATCATATGTCGAAATTGTGGATGCCCATCAACTCCCAATACTCCATGTGCCCCACCTCCCATCTGTGTCAACTGCGCAGAGCACCATTCACCTTGCTCGCCAGACTGCAGGATTCTCCTGAAAGAAAAGAAAATAATGGAGTACAAGAACCTGGACCGACTGACCTACACTGAGGCTAAGAGGAAAATTGAACACCTGTATCCTGTACATATGACATAGTCTTACACTGCCACAACAACAGTTCGGGCACCATCAACTCCGCCAACCCCAGTCACCTCTCAGAGCTGGAAGACCACACCTGCCCCCTTGATGGTAGGTGACATTTCCTTCCCTGTTGCTCCCACACCATCTACTTCAGGAGCAACACCCCCCAACCATCGGGGACGCCCATCCCCACTTCTAAGCCAGAGAAGTGTAAGTCTTCTTCAGCTTCTCTCGCTAGTAAGGGGTCCCTTAGGTCACTCCCTTCCCAGGTTTCCGACAGTGAGAAAGATGACACCCACCAGTGGCTGAAGAGCTCAAAAGTAGCTGGTCATAGGGCTTCACACTCATCCTCAGTCCCGGAGACTGAGACAGTGAAGTCCTCCCAGCCAGGGAAACCCAAGAAGCAGCGAGAGAAATCCAAAAAGAAGACATCTAAGAGCAAGGAAAAAGTTGTGGCACCCCCACCACCGCTACCTGCAAGCTCTGTCTCTGAGGATGGGGTGGAGATTCTGGCATCTGCTGAGGACCTAGATCCTGCCAGACCCTCAGACATAATGGATATAGACTGCTCAGGCAAAAAGTTGGTGACAGCAGGTGACTCTGAGGCTCAAACTGTCCCATTGAATGTTCCATGCCTTGCCAGTCTCACGATTACATCATCCTCCAGTGGAATTGCGACAGTTTTTTCCACGACCTGGCTGAGCTATGGCAACTGTTAAGCTTTACACCTGCTATCTGCATTGCCCTCCAGGAAACCTGGTTCCTGGCAATGTGGACCCCTGCCCTCCGTGGCTGTAAGGGATATTACAGGAACTGTAGTGACTATAATAGAGTGTCAGGTGGAGTTTGCGTTTATGTCCTAAACTCGGTCTGTAGTGACACTGTGCCCCTTCAAACCCCTCTTGAATCTGTGGCTGTCAGAATAAGGACAACACACAAAGTAACTGTCTGCAATGTATGTCTTCCTCCAGATGGTGCAATGTCCCTGAATATATGAGCTGCACTGATTGATCAACTCCCTAACCTTTCCTACTTTTGGGAGATTTTAACTCCCAACACCCCTTGTGGCGTGGCACCATGCTTACTGGCCAAGGCAGAGATGTTGAAACTTTACTGTCTCAGTTCAACCTCTGCCTCTTAAATACTGGGGCCACCACACATTTCAGTGTGGCTCATGGTAGTTACTCAGCCATTGACTTATCAGTTTGCAGCCCAGGACTTCTCCCATCTGTCCACTGGAGAGCATATGATGGTAGTGACCACTTCCCCATCTTCCTGTCACTGCCCCAGTGTCAGGCCCATGGATGCCTGCCCAGATGGGCTTTAAACAAGGCGGACTGGGAAACTTTCATCTCTGCTATCACCATTGAATCTCCCCCACATGGTAACATCAATGTCATGGTTGAGCAGGTGACTACAACAATTATTTCTGTGGCAGAAAACGTGATCCCTCACTCTTTAGAGTGCCCCCAGCATAAGGCAGTCCCTCGTTGGTCGCCAGAAGTTGCTGAAGCAATTAAGATGCATTAGCTAGCTCTACAGCAGCATAAGTGGCACCCTACATCTACATCTACATCTACATTTATACTCCGCAAGCCACCCAACGGTGTGTGGCAGAGGGCACTTTATGTGCCACTGTCATTACCTCCCTTCCATGGAGCACCTCATAACCTTTAAGCGGCTCCATACCCTCTGTCTGCCAACTTATCAAATGAAGGAAGCAGGAGTGTTAGGAGAAATACGTCTCAACCATTGGCTGCCATACATAACCTTCCCAAGTCTGGGTAAAGATCAAACGTCTTTTCCGGTACCAGACCCCAACAGATGTGTTATAACCATTAAGCACTAATAATTTGCGTGGATATGCCAAAGTAGCAACACTATCGGGTTACATACTACTGACTCCGCATCTGTCATATGACTGCCATGCCGTGACATGTGGCCGGCGCCGTTCATAGCCAGGTGGTGCTCCCGCGCTCAGCCGAGCTGCGAAGCGCCTCTATCGCCGTGTTCGCGTACTAACGTAGCGGCACTTTTGAATGTCATGGCACTGTCAGACCACTTTTCCCCCCCTTGAAAAAAAAAAACACTCACTTCCTTGGAGACACGGACAGTGCGGAGACATCCATGACCTCTTGGGAGGCCCCGAGAAGATCCCGCGGAGAAACACGAGAGTATGGTCGAAAATGTCCAGGACAGAAGCTTGCGCGTGGAACGTGCCTCTTGGACGAGATGATGGGTGAAATCTCCGGAGCAGCATCCATAGGTGTCATGGACCTGGGGGTGTGCTCCAGCGAGATGGGTCCCGGAGACGGCGGCGTCGCGACTGGGGCCGGTTCCGGCGTACTCGGAAGCGGTAGCGACATCGGCTGCAGCAACACGCCCGGAAGATCGGCAGCAGCGACAGGACTGGCTTCTCAGGCTGGTGGAGACGAAAGAAGGGGCGGTGGCACCGGCGTGGCCACCACTTGTGGGCGCATCTGGTCGTAATGGCGAACAACCATGCCGTCGTCCGTACGTATTTCACAAAGCCGGCGGCCGCGAAGAGCCTGGACCACCCCTGGAATCCATTTAGGGCGAGATCCATACACCCGTGCCCACACGTCAGCGCCCACCGGGTATTTTCCCGCGCTAGGGGACACAGTACAAGGCCTCACAGGGTGAAGCAGGTGCAGTAGAGTGCGCGGTTGGCGGCCATGCAAGAGTTCAGCAGGGCTGCGATCACCCAGAGGTGTGAAGCGATAAAAACTCAGAAATTGCAACAGAGCGTCATCTGTGGAAAAATCACTAAGGAATTTTTTCATTTGGCTTTTGAAAGTGCGGGCAAGGCGCTCGACCTCCCCATTCGATTGCGGATGGAAAGGCTGTGCTGTAACATGATGAATCCCTTGTCCAGTACAAAAATCACGGAAGGCCTGCGAAGAGAACTGAGGGCCATTGTCCGTGACAATCGTGGATGGAAGACCTTCTAGCGCAAAGATTTTGGACAAAGCCAGCGTCGTCGCCGCAGTGGTGGGCGACGGACATCAAACAACAAACGGAAACTTCGAGAAGGCGTCAATCAACAGTAGCCAATAAGTGCCGAGGAAGGGGCCAGCAAAGTCAGCGTGCACCCGTTCCCACGGGTGCGCCGGATCAGGCCACAGAGAGGGCATAGTACGAGGTGCAGCCAGTTGTTGAACACACTGATCACACGCAGCGACCATGTGGGCGATGTCCGAATCAATACCGGGCCAATAAACGTGCCTGCGGGCCAGGGACTTAGTCCGAGAAATCCCCCAATGGCCCTCATGCAACAGTTTGAGAACAGCTTTGCGAAGAGAGGCTGGCACCACGACCCGTGGAGATGCGCCATCCGTGGCCAGAAGAACAACACCCTCACGAACAGACAGACGAAGGCGCAAGGCATGGTAGTTGCGAAGGGGATCCGATGCCTGGCCCTTGGTCCTGTCCGGCCAACCCCGTTGAACAAAACCGATCACCTGATGCAGGACCGGGTCCCGCGCAGTAGCCGACGTGACCTGCGAACCTGTAAGTGGAAAACCCTTGACCGCATGACATTCTTCCTCATCAATGTGGAAACAGAGTAGTTCATCTCGATCGAAAACCGGGTCGGGGCCCATCGGCAAACGCGACAACGTGTCAGCGTTGGTGTGCTGGGCCGTGGGGCGATAGTGAATCTCATAGTGAAAAACGAGACAAGTATAAGGCCGAACGTTGCAGGCGGTGAGCTGCCTTATCCGGAAGCGACGCCGAGGGGCTGAACAGAGAGACCAGTGGCTTGTGGTCGGTGATGAGGTGAAACTTAGAACCATACAAAAAAACGCTGAACTTTTTTAGAGCATAAATGATAGCGAGCGCCTCCTTTTCGATTTGAGAGTAACGCCGTTGAGCATCGTTGAGGGTCTTGGAAGCGTAGGCGATGGGTTGTTCCGACCCATCCTCCTACCGATGGGCGAGAACAGCCCCTAGGCCATACTGTGACGCGTCAGTCGCCAAACCAAGTGCTGATCCGGACGGAATGTGGCAAGACAAGGCGCTGACTGCAAATGAGCCTTCAGGTGGACAAAAGCCTGCTCACACTCGTCGGACCAACAGAAAGGAACGTTTTTGCATAACAGCTGATGCAGAGGATGAGCCACTGCGGCCGTGGATGGAATGAATTTGTGATAATAAGCAACCTTGCCGAGAAACGCCTGAAGTTCTTTGACCGTAGACGGCCGGGGTAGAGTGGTAATGGCTGCAACGTGCTGTCATAGAGGACGTATACCCTCACGGGACAAGTGGAAACCAAGATACACAATGGAGGGTTGGAAAAACTGTGACTTGTCCAGATTGCACTTCAACCCAGCTGAATGCAGGACCCGAAACAGTGAACGCAAATTGCGAAGGTACTCCTCAGTGGAGGCCCCCGTGACAACAATGTCATCCAGGTAGTTGATGCAGCCGGGAACGGAAGCCGTGAGCTGTTCCAAAAACCGCTGAAAAATGGCTGGCGCGCTAGCGACGCCAAATGGTAACCGCTGGTACTGATACAACCCACAAGGAGTGTTGATGACGAGAAATTCCTTGGAAGACGCATCCAATGGCAACTGATGGTACGCCTCCGATAAGTCAAGTTTGGAAAAGAACTGGCCCCCAGCGAGCTTGGTAAATAACTCCTCAGGACGGGGAAGAGGATAAGTGTCAATGAGGCTCTGAGCGTTGACAGTGGCTTTAAAATCACCGCACAATCGCACTCTCCCGTTTGGTTTAGAAACCACCACGATGGGCGATGCCCATTCGCTGGAGGTAACAGGAAGGAGAATCCCTGAAGCTGTTAACCTGTCGATCTCAGCCTTGACAGGCGCACGCAACGCCATCAGAATAGGGCATGCCCGGAAAAACTTAGGGCGAGCTGTAGGTTTAAGAGTAATGTGGGCTTCAAAATCCTTGGCCCGACCCAAACCAGCAGAGAACACGGACGAGAATTCAGAACACAATCCATCCAGTTGTTGATACGGAATATCCTCAGATATGAGGTGCACATCATCATCAATGGAGAACCCGAACAACTGGAAAGCATCATAACCGAACAGGTTTTCCGTGCCCGCATGATCCACCACATAAAACGTGAGGGGCCTAACAACAGACTTGTAGGCAGTGGAAGCATCAACCTGGCCAACGATAGGAATTTTCTGCTTATTATAAGTTCGCAGATTTCGCGTAACGGGAGACAAGGGAGGGGAGCCCAACTCCAAATACGTGCGAGAATTAATGAGAGTTACTGCAGAGCCCGTGTCCACTTGCATGCGAATGTCTTTCTCCAGAACACGAACAGTAACAAACAACTTATTTGTTTGAGAAAGCACACAGTTAACATCCATGTCCGATGCCTCGTCCTCGTCGACAGGAACTTTAGGGGACTGACACACAGAAGCAATGTGGCCTTTTTTCCTACATGAATTACACATGGCCCAACGTTTTGGACACGCGGCCCTGTCATGCTGTACAAAACAACGTGGACAAGAAGGAAGTGCGGAACGAACCTGCTTCTGTGGTTTGCTGTTTTCGTTGCGAGCGTGGTGGCCCAATGCGACGTTGTTGACGTGAGTGAACCGCCGCCACATCGTCGTTCCCCTGTGAAACAGGCAAATTGTCTGCGTCGAAAGTGGTCTGTACAGCACCCACATCACACCACGCGTCTATTTGCGCACCAGCAGTGTGAGACACTTCAAAAGATTGAGCGATGCTGAGAACTTCTGACGACGACGGGTTTGGCAGTTGTAAGGCACATTGCCGAACTTCTTTATCAGGAGCAAGCCGTAGAATAGCGTCCCGAACCATTGAATCAGCATAAGACTCATGATGAGTGTCCATGACAAACTGACATTTCCTACTCAGACCGTGTAATTCCGCCGCCCAAGCCCGGTAAGATTGATGGGGCTGTTTACGACACCGGTAGAACGCCACGCGGGCGGCAACGACGTGGGTATTTTTACGGTAATAGTTAGACAATAATTCACACATTTCTTGGAAGGACAGAGAGGCAGGTTCCTGCAGAGGGGCTAACTGAAATAGCAGCTGATAGATCCATGGGGAAATCCAAGATAGAAATAACGACTTTACACATAGGAGCGTCGACAACGCCGAAAGCCAAGAAGTGTTGCCGCAAACGCTTCTCATAATCCTCCCAGTCTTCAGCGGCCTCGTCGTAAGGAGGGAACGGAGGCGGAGAAGAGGAAGACAGACGATGAGTAAGCAACGTCGACAACGCCTGAATAGCAGCCATCAGCTGTGTTTGTTGTTAAATGAGCGCTTGCATAAGCTGTTCCATGTCTGCCCCGACACGAACACCCAAGTCCACAACGCAGGAAAAAAAATATCCGACCTCGTCGCCAAAATGTTATAACCTTTAAGCACTAATAATTTGCGTGGATATGCCAAAGTAGCAACACTATCGGGTTACATACTACTGACTCCGCATCTGTCATATGACTGCCGTGCCGTGACATGCGGCCAGCGCCGTTCATATCCAGGTGGCGCTCCCACGCTTAGCCGAGCTGCAGAGCGCCTCTATCTCCGTGTTCGCGTACTAACGTAGCGGCACTTTTGAATGTCGTGGCACTGTCACAACAAGATGTTCCCTGTGTTACCATAAATGATGTGTTATCTACCGATGCAAATGCGATTGCTGAGCACTTTGCTTGAGCCTCTGCGTCGGAGAATTACCCTCTCCCCCCCCCCTAGCCTTTCACATTCTCAAACAGCGACTGGAAGGGAACGTCTTCTCATTCACTACATGCCACAGTGAATCCTATGCCCCCTTTACAGAGCTGGAGCTCCTCAGTGCCCTTGCACATCGCCCCGATACAGCTCCTGGGCCTGATCGCATCCACAGCCAGATGGTTAAACATCTCTCATACTCGTCATCTTCAACCGGATCTGGTGTGATGGCATCTTTCCATCGCAGTGGCAGGAAAGCACCATCATTCTGGTGCTCAAACCTGGTAAAAACCTGCTTGCTGTGGGTAGCTATCAGCCCATCAGCCTCACCAACATTCTTTGTATGCTGCTGGAATGTATGGTGTGTCGGCAGTTGGGTTGGGTCCTGGAGTCACGTGGCCTACTGGCTCCATGTCAGGGTGGCTTCCACCAGGGTCGCTCTACCACTGATAATCTTGTGTCCCTCGAGTCAGCCATCTGATCAGCCTTTTCCAGATGCCAACACCTGGTTACCATCTTTTTTTGACTTATGTAAAGCATACAACATGACCTGGCCACATCATATCCTTGCCACACTGTATGAGTGGGGTCTCTGGGGCCCTCTCCCAATTTTTATCCAAAACTTCCTGTCACTCTGTACTTTCTGTGTCCAAGTTGGTGCCTCCCATAGTTCCACCCATATCCAGGAGAGTGGAGTCCCGCAGGGCTCTGTATTGATTGTCTCTGTATTTTTAGTGGCCATTAACGGTCTAGCAGCAGCTGTTGGGCCCTCCGTCTCACCTTCTCTGTATGCAAACGACTTCTGCATTTCGTACTGCTGCTCCGGTATTGGTGTTGCTGAGCATCGCCTACAGGGAGCCATCCACAAGGTGCAGTCATGGGCTCTAGCCCATGGCTATGAGGACATGTGTCGTGCATTTCTGTTGGCATCGTACCATTTATCCAGAACCAGCACATTATCTTAATGATGATCCACTCACTGTAGTGAAGACATATCAATTCTTAGGTCGGGTTTTCAACGCTCATTTGACTTGGCTTCCTCATCTTCATCAGCTTAAACAGAAGTGTTGGCAGCATCTCAATGCCCTCTGCTGCCTGAGCACCACCAATTGGGGTGCAGATTGCTCCACGCTGCTGCAGCTCTACAGAGCCCTTGTTCAACCCTGCCTTGACTATGGGAGTGTGATTTATGGTTTGGCAGCCCCTCAGCATTGTATCTGCTTGACCCAATGCAATATTGCAGAGTTCGACTAGCGACAAGAGCTTTTAGGATGAGTACGGTGACAAGCTTACTGGTGGAGGCTGGAGTCCCTCCATTGTAGATCAGATGTGCCCAACTGCTCACCAGTTACGTTGCACACATTCATAGCTCTCCTGAAAATCCTAATTACCATCTTCTTTTCCCAACCATGGTGGTTCACCTCCTGCATACGCGGCCCAGACTCAGGGCTAAAGGTTGCGGTTTGCATGTGATCGCTTCTGTCTGAAGTGGAGTCCTTCCCTTCACCACCTCTCCCTGAGGTCCACTCACATACGCCTCCATGGTGTAGCTGTAGGCCGAAGCTTCGCCTGGAACTTCCGCGTGGTCCTAAGAACTGTTAACCCTGCAGCTCTCCGCTGTCACTTCCTCTCAATTCTTTAAGTGTTCTGGGGTTCTGAAGTGGTTAACACCAATGGCTCAAAGGCTGATGGTAATGTTGGCTTCACCTTTGTCCAAGAGGCCATACTGAACAGTATTCTTTGCCCGATGGCTGCAGTGTATTCACTCCAGAGCTGGTGGCCATATCTCATGCACTTCAGTATATCCGTTCATGCCCCGAGGAATCGTTTCTTCTGTGTACTGACTCCTTGAGCAGCCTACAAGCCATCAACTAGTGACACCCTCGCCATCCTTTGGTGGCATCCATCCAGGAGTCCATCTATACCCTGGACGGGTCCTGCCATTCAGTGGTGTTTGTGTGGACCCCAGGACACATTGGCATCCCAGGCAATGAACTTGCCGACAGGCCGGCCAAACAGGCTACGCGGAAACCACTTCTGGAGATGGGCATCTCTGAACCTTATCTGCGTTCTGACTTATGCCACAGGGTTTTTTGGCTTTGGGAGACAGAATAGCATAACAATATGCACAACAAGCTGCGTGTCATTAAGGAGACTATGAATGTGTGGAAGTATTCCATGTGGGTCCCTCAAGGGAATCAGTTGTTCTCTGCTGGCTCTACAGTGACCACACTTGGGCGACCCACAATTACCTCTTGCACTGTGAAGACACACCTCAGTGTCGGTGCAGTGCCTGCTTGACAGTGGCCCATATTCTGGTGCACTGTCCCACTTCAACTACCCAGCGACAAAATCTCGGGTTGCCGGACTCATTGCTGCTCATTTTATCTGATAACGCCTCATTGGCTGATTTAGTTATACGTTTTATTCATGAGGGTGGGTTTTATCGCATGTCCTTTGTCACTCTGCGTCCTCCACCATAGTGCTTTTAGGGTGGAGGTTTTAATGTGTTGCAGAGTGGCTGGCTTTTCCTTTTTATTCTCGTGATTGGCCAGCCACTGTAATCTGCTTTCTTGTTTTACTCTATTCTGTTTCTAGCATCTCTCTGTTGTTTTCTTGTCCTCTTTTTATTCCTTTTAGTGTTTGTTGCCTTTCCTTCACTCCTGTGGTTTTTCCTTTTTTATCGTTTTGTGTTATATGTCTCATTTGTTTTATTCTCACACTTGTGGCATTATTTTATTAGGAACAAGGGACTGATGACCTTGTAGTTTGGTCCCTTCCCTCCTCTTTTAAACCACCCAACCTCTGTCATGCAAATCAGTCTTCAATGCACTTATAAACAGTTTATCTGAAGCTACCTTTGCAATAGGCACATCTTGTGATACAGAAACATTTGCAACTGTAATCCTCAACAGAAACAGCTTACCATAGTGTTCAACCATTCATTGTGAAAGATCGATTCTAGCATGATGCCTAACCAGAAAATCCAACCCCAGTATCTCAGCAACACCTTGTTCCACAATTGGCAAAACCTCCATTTGCTCATGAAACCTTAAATTTCCTATCTTAAACACAAGCCGTATTGTACCAATTGCATCTACTGCATTGCTGCCCACTGTGAGCAATGTATACCTCGGTTCCTGTAGTCTGCACTTATCCACAAGATCCAGACTCACAACCAATATGTGTGCCCCTGTTTGTCCACCAAAAACTCTCACTGTTTCCCCATTTACCCAAGCCACTAATGAACAATCTGTCTCTGCATGCAGTTTACATACTCTTCTCTTTACTGGGAATGCTTCCCGATGGTCGGAAGACTCCTGTTGCTGTTTAAAAGTTTCTTTTCCCCTTCATAGTCATTCCGCTTCCTCAACCCACAGTCACGTGCTTTATGCCCAAACTGCTGGCAATTAAAACATTGTGGTTGACGACACTGGGTTTTTACATGACCTTTTCTACAGCAGTGACATACTTTATTTGACATAAACAGTCTCTGCTCATTTCAAGGCCTAGTAGCACTATCTGCCTCTTGCAGATGCATAGCTATTCTCAGTGCCCCAGCTACCTCCTGTGGATTCTCCATCCTTAGCCTGATTGAAAATTCTGGAGAAATCCCCCTTAGGAGCACGTCTAGTGCCCTATCCTCTGCTTCTTTCAATAATACTGTGTCTGCATCCAGTTTGCCAGTCAACTCATAAGTTTGCCCTTTCAACTTGCGTATTCTATCCGAAAACACCTCCACTGTCTCATTTGACATCTACCTCAAATTACTCAATTTTTCATGAAAGAACTGCACACTATTCTGTTTACTGTAATGATGCCTTAACTCGTCTGCCTATTCTGTAAATGTAGTGACCTTACCCAAAACATCGTGGTACATAACGTACGCCTTTGCCTTACCCAACAAGCGCTATTTGGCGATCTGCTCAGACCAGTTGCACAACCTAGCTGTCCTGTATAAAAATAGTGACATTCTCCAAAGTTTTGCTAGAAAAAGTGGGAATAAAGCCTGTGGCTGTAGGATCTACCGATGCTAATGGAACTGGTAGTACTGCTTTAGGCATATCAGACTCTGACTGTATCAAATGCACCATTAAATTTCACAGTTCTTGAGCCATCTGATCATTCTGCCCCTGCAATAGCTTAACCTGCTCCTTTAGAGTGGAAATTGTAGCTGCGGTAGCAGCTGCCCATGTTTGTGTCATATTTGTGCAATTTCCTTCTCAAAATAAGCTCTACTTGCTACACAAGACCACACAAAACATATAAAAAATTACTTATTACAATCCCCTTTCACAAGACCATAATTTCCACATGTGGAACACACATCAGGAACATATCTATCACAAGGCACACTATGGCCAGACAAGTTAACCATTTTACACACTACTGGTGCTAAGTTCAGTTCCCTACAATTCCCTTAAACTCAGACATGTTAGCCAGTTCACTATGTTTCCTACTCCAGACATGATCACAACCAAAACAAATATTTGTGTGAGGTCGAAAGTTGTTCAGCAACTCACCCCACAAGTGCTACTACTGCTGCACGGCTCTGGTACGATACACTCATACAGGCTCCTGATGCTGATGTGGTGGGCATCAGAAGAAACACTTCTGACACCACTTTTGCAGGTGGCAACTATTGGGTGGCGTGGCTGACGGATGGTGTGTCAGGAGGCACTCTCCCAGTTCACCACTTGCTAGTTTCTCAGGGAAGAGAAGGTGATGGTTACCTGTGTATGCCAGTGGGCCCAGTAAAATGAGGATAACTTTTAACCCTTTATTTCCCCAAATACATCTCTCCTTATTGATGCTACGGCAATCCTCTGCCGCTGCTTATCCGGGTGTGCCGCAAGCACCTGGCAGCTACTTAAGAAGTGGATGCTGCGTCTCTAACCTCAACACTCAAAGAAGGTGGCATGTGCATATGTGGCTTACACACACCGGTGTAGGAGGTCCTCAATCCCCTCCTATAACTGTGGCTCATCTCTGCCCTCTATACCATGATGATAGTTGTTCTGTGGTCGAGAAGTGCACTGTCCCTGACCCGCTGTGCAGGTAGGCCCCGTGGCTCCTCTGAAGTGTCAGGAACACTGGTGTCCTGGCCCAAGTCAACACAGAAGACCTCCAGGCCTTCACATCTGCATTGGAAGCAGTCAGCAGAGCCGAAATTGTGGCTGGTGCTTATGGAGAGGAAGACATCTCTCCAGCGGCTGTTGGCAGTGTTGAGTACGAGCAGAAATCTACAACAGACTTATACTGTGCATTAATCCTGTGTCAGGGAATAGAGTACATGTGTCCTGTAACCATCAAACCTTCTGACCATCTGAATTCAAATGCTGGAGTATTTATAGTGTGAAATATCAGCTGGTGTCATAAAGACTGCTTAGGCTTTCCTAATATGAATGTATCAGCGATTCATATTGTGCCCTATTTGCTTAAAACATTTGTTATACCAACAGACTGGTCAGTAACAGAACTCAGTACACCTTCTTGCGTCTGCAACGCGGCCCCTTACTTCACATAACAAGGTAACGTGACACTTCTCAGTCGTATTGCTTTACTAAGCTCCTGCTGATGCTAGCTACCCAGTTTGCACAGAGCACTGATGTCCTGCTTTCCACCTGACCTGCTAACGTGATGAGATGTTCCAATTTAGTTTCATGCTTGTTGACACTCCCACAAGGAATGCAAAGTGAATGAGGTCTTGCCATTATGAAATTCTGTGGCCAGCTGCATGATACAGGGTTGGTACAAAACAGTACCTTTGCACTCTAATGACCAGTCATATGTGTATTGTATTTTGCTTTTAAAGAGTGGAAATATCCATCACAAATTTTGAAGACTGCAGGCACTAATCACAAGGCATGAATGCAAAAACAATTCCATTCCACAGAACTGTCATAAGAAAGCATACAGTGGTTATTTAATTAAAATGAAAAATTGATAAGTTAATAGTGTCACTAGACTTACATTTTTTTCTTTCTTTGTTTACAGAGTATATCAGCACTTCTTTAGATCATACAAAGAGCTCTGCAGAGAACTCAATATCCTATCAATTCCACATTTATTTGGTCTTAAGTTAAAAATATAATTCCATACCCATATCTTCTATTTCTCAGTGCAAGTGAATTTACAAAAACAGTTGAACAATAGCAGCCTTGCATATACAGTACATGCTCTTTGCTTTGCACTCTTTACTGTATCACTAGATAAACAAATACTCTAAGCCTGACAGGTCATTAATATAAAGAGACATTATACATCCCACAATTGGAGCATGACTCGTTAACTGTTAAATACCATGATACTGCTACCATTCAGTTTAATCTGGTTGATGAAATGGATTTTGCAACATTTACTGCTCTGTGAAACTGTAGAATTTGCAGCTTATCATTACATATCCTTAGGTTTGCTTACCACGATGTCACTATGACTAAGTTTCTCAATGTTGGCTTTCTTTTGCACTAGAGCTACTCACAGTATACTAGCACTAGTGCAACCTCGAATAGGAAGATTACACTTCCCCATTTGAGCTAAAAGACTCAAGAAAAACCAAGATAAACCCTAAACAAACTGTCACCCTTGAGTTAAATTGTTTATACAGATTGAAAAATGGTTCAGATGGCTCTGAGCACTATGGGACTTAACATCTGAGGTCATCATCCCCATATAACTTAGAACTACTTAAACCTAACTAACCTAAGGACATCACACAGATCCATGCGCGAGGCAGGATTAGAACCTGCGACAGTAGCGGTCGCACGGTTCCACACTAAAGCGCCTAGAACCGCTCGGCCACTGCGGCTGGCATATAGACTGAATTATCATGTTTTAACTTCCAGGGAATGGGTACTTCAGATAAATACAACATTTGAAATTCAGCAAAAAAAAATTGTAGATAATTGCAAATTTGGTTGCTCTACTCAGTGTTATGTAAGGTTTGTCTGTAATATGCAAGCAATCATTCATGCAACATAAATATTGATGTAATGGCTTGGATTTATATCTCCAAGTTCATTTTGTGATTTGAGTGGAAGAGGTTGCTATGTTGAAAATGGTTTCAATGGTCAGAACATTCCATATAATTATCCTTTAATCAGTGATCTTGAGGTGAAGGTGATGGACACATGACATCAGCAAAGAGGTCAGAAGAGATGGTAGTGATGGATTTGAGGTGATCAACATTGTATTCCTTCTTGGTTATCGGTCAATGAGTGTCTGATTGAAGGTGCTGCTGGGACCCTCAGGAAGGCTGAAGGGAGGACTTTGAGAGCACTATGGAGAAATTGATTGTGAGTGGACATGTAACTTTTGTACAACAAACATAAGTAATGGAGTTGAAAAAAAAGCTTCCTGAAGAGAAATGGATTAAGAACCAGAATACATGGATGAAGTAGCAGAGGTAGACTAAATCAATTCCTCTAAAATCATGTTTCAGGAATATCAGATAAACACTGTCCATTATTAAAATGACTAATCAAAACTCACAAACAAAGGCGAGAGATCCAATTAGATGAATACCAATCAAGCAGTCATTCTCATCACACAGGATGAATAATCTCTATATACAGATTGAATATAGCCTTCTATATGTTAACATCTTGTTGTAATCTCTCTCTCTCTCTCTCTCTCTCTCTCTCTCTCTCATATATTGAACACATCTCCTCCTCCACATCTCTGTGTCCACTTCTTCCTCCCTCTGTCAGTCTCTCATGCTCCAACCTCTATCTGTCTATCTCTTCTTTCCCACTCTCTCTGCCTCTTTATCTCCTCCTTCCCTCTTTCCTTCCATCTCCATCTCTGCCTCCCCCTCTTCCTTTTCCACCTGCCCATTACCTCTCTGCATCTTCCATCTACCTTAAGCATCTCCCCCTCCTCCTCCATCTCTGTCCCCCTCCTCCTCCATCTCTGTCCATTTCCTCCATCCCTCACTCTGTCCATCCCCTCCTCTATCTATCTCAACCTGCCACAGCCATCGTCATCAGCACATGTAGCCAGCAATACATTTCTATAAAGCTAGCTGATACTACTCCAACAGGCCTGTCAAGCAAGGCAGGCTACACGTCAGGGGCTTGAAAATCATTTATTTGCCCATGACCTTTGAGCTGCCATGTGAAGCAGGTTGATACTACTCCAACACAACACACCTGCAATGCAGGGCAGCCTACATGTCTGTGTCTGGAAAATGGAAAACCATTTCTTTCCCATGACGTGTACACTGCTCGGCAAAGCAGGTTGATACGGCAGGCTGATATTGTTCCCACACAACATGCTCATCATGCTGGACAGCCTTTACACCAGGGGCTGAAAAAAACATGTTTTTGCCCAGATCCCCACTCCTATTGGAGGTAATAGCTTATAAACCCCTCACTGCCGATACCCATGAGGTCTGTTGTTTCTGTGCCATATTTGATTACACACACACACACACACACACACACACACACACACACACACACACACACACAACTGATCAGCCAGAAGATTATGATCACTGACATACTATTGATCTAAACCCATCCAGAAAAAAAGCAACATCTCCAGGTGAAACCAAACACATGCATGGTGCATGTAGTTTCAGTGAGTGTGCTGACTGTAGGTAGAATGGGGAAGGCACGTGATCTATCTGAGTTTGACCGAGGGCAGATTGTGATGGCCTGGAGACTCAGCACAAGCATTTCAGAAACTGCACGACTTGTTGGGTTATCAAGGACTGCTATGGTGAATGTATTCAACACATGGTGAAACCATGTCCAGACATCATGGGGTTGGGTGGCCACTCCTTATTACAGGTGTTGGATATGGTAGGCTGGGTGGACCGGTAAAACAGGACAGGCAGTGAACTGTGGTGGAACTAATATCAAACTTTAATACTGGGCAAAGAACAAGTGTTTCTGAACATGCAGTGCACTAAACACTCCTAACAATGGGCCTCCACAGCCAACGTCCCATTCGTGCACCAATGTTAACACCATGACTTCGGCAACTGTGACTGAAATGGGTGCATGACCATCAGCACTGGGCTTTGGTGCAGTGGCAGAACATTGCATGGTCTGATGAATACCAATACCTTTTACATCATGCTGATGGGAGAGTGTGAATCTGTTGTCTTTCAGGGGAAAACTACTTGACATTTGTACTACAGGATGGAGACAAGCTAGTGGCAACTCTCCATTATGCTCTGGGGAACATTCACATGTACATCCAAGGGACCAGTGCAGCTCATGCAAGGCACCATAATGGCAAAGGAGTGTCGTACACTAGTTGCAGACCATGTATGCCCCTCCCCTTCATGACAGTCATGTTTCCCGACAGCAGTGGCATTTTTCATCACGATATAGTGCACCATGTCACAAGGCCAGAAGTGTGATAGAGTGGTTCGAGAAACACACTGGTGAGTTTGAATTGATGTGCTGACCTCCCCCCCCCCCCCCCCCCTCCATTCACCACATCTGAATCTGATTGAACACGCCTGGGATGGGATTGAATGTGGTGTCAAAGCTCATGGTCCCCCTCCCCAGAATTTACAGGAATTAGCTAACTTGTGTGTGCAGATGTGGTGTCAACTCCCTCCAGTGACCTACCAAGGTCTCATTGCTTCCATTCCATGACATGTCACCATTCTTATCTGTGCCAAAGGTGGACATACCGACTATTAGGTAGGTGACAATAACGTTCTGACTGATCAGTGTATATTTTGATCACGAATTCCTACCCATTTGTTCCATTTCGTACACACTTCCCTGTTTCATAAAAATTGTCTGGTTTCACCAAATATTTTCAGTATCCCTGAACAATATTATTATTTCTTCCACAATGATGGTTGGTATTCCCTTTTTATTATACTCATCCATTCGTTGGTCACTGCTAGGTTCTCAGACATAATTTTCATCAATTTCCAATGTTAACATCAGGTTAGAAATAACCAAAGAGTAGTGTTCAAAAATCAAGTCACCAACCTTAATTTGTGTGTACACTGACTTACACCCCAATTTATTTAATTAAGGCCCTCAGAGCATCGTGCTGTTGTGGTGACTTCCATCAGTTCATTGTTTACTAATGCTACCTGTTCATTAATTACATGACTGTTGTTCAATAACCTTGTCTGAGCCAGCCTTCTCTATCAAAATTTGGCCAAAAGGTGCTTGCACTTTATCAATATTTTTAACTAATTGTGTATACTTAATAGCAGTGCCTGGTGCAAAGTCAGCAGCAAATTAAACCTTTTGTAGTGCAAACTGCTCACTAATTCTCTTGTCTTACTCAAAACGAAGATTTATCGCTCAGTCAGACAACTGGCTAACTGTCTGACAGTGTCTCCTGTACATGCTTTTCTTGCCAACTTCCTCAGTATTGTTCCCCGGCATCTCTGTCAAAGTCCATGCTGTCTTCAGTCTATTGACAGACAAAGTGGTGGGTTTGCCAGATAGCATGATTTTGAATGTGTTGGGTCCCCATCTTAGTACTTTAAATGGTCCACTGTACACTGGGTGCAGCACTGGCTTGATGGCGTCTGTGCATAGTATTATGTGAGTGCAAGTCTTTTTGTTTTTGTGCACAAATACAGTGGGTGTTTGGTGGTGTGACATTGGTGGGACTCTGATGCTGCGTATCCATTCTCTGACCCATCGTACGAGGTCCTCATTGCGTTTGTCTGTTGTCTGTGTGACAGATTCTGCTAGGAGGCTAATCACTACACCGTAGAGGATCTCCACTAGTGAGGCATCGAGGTCCTCTTAGTGGGCCATTCTGATACCCAGCAGCACCCAGGGTAGGGCCTCTGACCGTTCATTATCATGACACACCTGTGCTGTTTTCAATGTGTGGTGCCACCATTCCACTAGGCCATTTGACTATGGGTGGTAGGCTGTGATATGGAGTTGGTGGCAGCTGTAGAGGTGGCACAGTTCCGTAAACAGGGTCGATTCAAATTATCTGCCCTGATCAGTTGTTAGTGACTCCAGGCAGCCAAATCTCGCTATCCATTGGTTGATGAATGATCCCGCCACAGTCTCCGCCGATACGTCCCTGAACAGAGTGATTTCCACCCACGGAGTAGTTCAGTTGATGACTGATAGGATATAACAGAATCTGTTAGATTCAGGTAGTGGTCCAACTAAATCTATATGTGCATGGCAAAAATGGCCCTTCAGGACAGGGAAGCTTCCTAAGAGTTGCTGGTTGTGTCATCCTGTCTTCGCCCTCTGGCAAGGAATGCACGCTCATGTCCAATTGGTGCAATCCCTGTTCATATTCAGCAACACATAGTGCTCCAAAACTAGTTTCATCATGGGGCGCACTCTGGGGTGAACTAAGTTATGGAGCAAGTTGAGTATTATTCATCGATAGTTGGCAGGGACAAAAGGTGGTTGCTTCCCTGTTGACATGTCGTACCAAACTAGTTTGTCAATTCCGGACACTGGGCATTATCGTAGCTGTAACCCTGTGTCACCACTTGACAAGAATTGTTCCAGGTGTGTATCAGTTGCCTGCTCATCCGCAAGGTCATCAAAATCCAGTTGAGCGGTCACGACCACTAGGGGAGACTGTCCACTCCGCCCACATGGTGAACATCTGTTGTGAACTGTGAGATGTGATCCAAGTGCCTAAACCGGCATGGTGTGGCATTGACAGACAGATTCTTTACTGCACCAGCTAATGGTCAATGGTCTGTATCAATAGTAAGTGGTCTCCCTCCATTATCATCGCAGAAGTCATGCACCACTTTGTACATGGCTAGTAGTTCTCTGTCAAACGTCGTCAACTTCCTTTGAGAGTCTGTCAGTTTCCTTGAGCAAAAATGGAGAGGTTGTGTCATCCTTGGTACTTCCTGCTTTAACACAGCACCTATCACTCGGTTGCTCACGTCCAATGCTCTAAGATGAGCATCTGCTGAAGTTAGTGTGAGTGTGCTTTAATGTTGTTGAATGTAGTTCGCATTTCAGTTGTCCATGTTAGCTTCCTCTTCCCTGATGTATTTTTCCCCCATTGAGCTTCTGTGATGGGAAGTAGAGTTTCAGCTGCATGGGGCAGGTGTCATCACTAGAAATTTACATAGTTCTTGGTATTCTGTAGGAGGTGACCAGTTAGTAACTGCTCAAATTTGTTCTGTGTGGGCCATATGCCTGTTGCATCAACTAGGTGGTGCATGAAAGTGACACAAGGCTGTCACAGTTGGCATTTGTCTGTATTAATTTCCACCTTTTGTTCTGACAGCTTGTCGTATACTCCATGCAGGTGTCGTTCATGTTCCTCTGTGGATTTTGAGGATATAATTAAATCATATAAATAGCAGTAACAGTGTGGCACATTGGAAAGCAACCCATCAATGAATCTTTGCCTTGCCCCTGAAGCATTTTTCAACCCAAATGGCATGAATAAGAATTCATATAAACCAAATGGAGTGATAATGGCCATTTTGTGAACGTCCTC
This sequence comes from Schistocerca nitens, assembly GCF_023898315.1. Taxonomy (NCBI): domain Eukaryota; kingdom Metazoa; phylum Arthropoda; class Insecta; order Orthoptera; family Acrididae; genus Schistocerca; species Schistocerca nitens. Next base: position 425,067,086 of record NC_064617.1, on the reverse strand, counting down.
TGGGGCCATAGGTATTTGGTAGTACGCTCTTTTACAGTCCAGTATGCTAAAGATGGTTGTCCCTGCCAACTCGTGTGTTAAATCTTGGATATTCGAGACAGAGTAGCTACCTATAATCGTTCTGGCGTTGAGGTACCAGTAGTCACCTTGGAGGTGCCATCTACTCTCTTTCTTTGGTCACACAGTGATATATGAAGCCCATGCACTGTCCAAAGGTCTGATTATACTTTTCTGGAGAAATTCTTCAATGGCTGCCTTAGCCACCTTGAGTCTGTGAGGGGCTAGGAGGCGGGAGTGGCTGCATAGGGGTGGTCCTGGAGTCATATTCATTCTGTGGATGGTGCCGCCTGTAACTGTGCTAACTGGTTTGTTTGGTAAGGGTGGTCCAGGGGGTGAAATCCTGTTGTCTGATCTGTCTGCAGTGGTAGCCTTTCGGTGGTCTGTACTAACCTATGTATCTGTGCTAGTGGTTGTACAGTTATCCTAAGGCTCTTGGGTGCGCCGTGCTGTCCATAATTGCTGCCGGATTCATTGCAGTTGACTGTCCAGTTTTGGAAGGCAGCTGCATAGCTGCTCATTCTCTGTACATGTTTTGTTGTTCCCTTTGCAGATTACCATTATCCTTTGCCACACAGGAGAAAAATTTTGACCACTAAACTGCTGTGTGTCCCATACACTTGCGGCATTTGGGTAACGAAAACAATGTTCATGATGTGTAATGACTGTCAACGTTACTGATCCACATTTATTTATACACATTATACAGACAGATACAACTTAAATGCTTGGCATCTCAGAACACATTACCCAAGGTCCAGAGATACTGTTTTTACTGCAATATTCTTGGGGATGGAAGTCCATAGAGCTCATGTTCCCACAAAGTCTTTAGGAATGGATAAAAAATATAGCTTTTAAATTTTCTACTGAGAAATCTGTAATGTTCTTCATAGCCATTCTTTTCTCATTTCAAGTAAAATGAATGACACCAATTTAAATTTTATAGACTCAGTGGTGTTTCTGAGCTTCACTTTTGATAGTAATTTTTTTCCTACTGCCACACAATTAGTCAGTCACAAGATGTGGGCAATTAAATAATAATAATAATAATAATAATAATAATAATAATCAAACCAGTCTCAGGACTGAAGACCACAACAACAACAACAATAATAATTTTGTTATCATTACGCCATTACAGCAATAGGCAATAGTACACACATAGCACAATAGAATTTATAATTTAAAAGAAACAGTTGACTAGTTATTAACATTACATTATTAAATTATAGTCTATAAATTCCTTTACATTGTAGAATGGGTGGTAAAACAAACAAGTAATGCAGTGTTTCTTTCAATGCTTGTCCTGGTAAATCTTGTACAGTTTATGGAAGATTATTGGATTTTATATCTACAGCTATGTACATGACGCAAGGTCATTAATTATTATTAGTAACAAGAAAGAGGCCAGTTCAGATCTTTTTGGAGCACATACTTTAACTTGGCCTGTATTGGAAATTCCTTTGCCAATGCAGACAACTTGCTTATGGTTCTGTAGATATGATTTTAATGAAACTTCCTGGCAGATTAAAACTATGTGCCCGACCGAGACTCGAACTCGGGACCTTTGCCTTTCGCGGGCAAGTGCTCTACCATCTGAGCTACCGAAGCATGACTCACGGCCGGTACTCACAGCTTTACTTCTGCCAGTATCTCGCCTCCTACCTTCCAAACTTTACAGAAGCTCTCCTGCGAACCTTGCAGAACTAGCACTCCTTTCTTTCAGGAGTGCTAGTTCTGCAAGGTTCACAGGAGAGCTTCTGTAAAGTTTGGAAGGTATGAGGCGAGATACTGGCAGAAGTAAAGCTGTGAGTACCGGCCGTGAGTCGTGCTTCGGTAGCTCAGATGGTAGAGCACTTGCCCGCGAAAGGCAAAGGTCCCGAGTTCGAGTCTTGGTCGGGCACACAGTTTTCATCTGCCAGGAAGTTTCATATCAGTGCACACTCCACTGCAGAGTGAAAATCTCATTCTGGAAACATCCCCCAGGCTGTGGCTAAGCCATGTCTCCACAATATCCTTTCTTTCAGGAGTGCTAGTTCTGCAAGGTTCGCAGGAGAGCTTCTGTAAAGTTTGGAAGGTAGGAGGCGAGATACTGGCAGAAGTAAAGCTGTTAGTACCGGCCGTGAGTCGTGCTTCGGTAGCTCAGATGGTAGAGCACTTGCCCGCGAAAGGCAAAGGTCCCGAGTTCGAGTCTCGGTCGGGCACACAGTTTTAATCTGCCAGGAAGTTTCATATCAGCACACACTCCGCTGCAGAGTGAAAATCTCATTCTGGATGATTTTAATGGTTTAAGGCTGTTCTTTCTAATGCCTTGGAAGACCATTTTCTTTAGATGTGGTTAACGCTATGCAAAATCAAAGGCTTTGCATAGATCACAAAAAGTGACTTGAGCAATGCCTTTGTCCTCAAACACGTGAAGTAGGTAATAGGCTACAGAGTCTATTGCATCAACAGTTCACAAATTTTCCTAGAATCACATTGTGATCCACTAATTATTCCTAGATTTTTAAAGTAAACAGATAACTGTTAGTAAATTATACATTGAAATGCTTTAGAAAAAACTGGGACTCTGGAAACTGGCCCATACCATGGAGCCATGTTTTATCTCCTTTTTTATTTACTTGGAACTACCATAAATACTTTAAGCTCTCCAGGAAAATATCCCTCCAATTTACACTTGTTTGTATTATACATTAAGGGACGCACAATACAATCTGATACTTTCTTTAGTAAGTTGCAATTTATGTCATGTATACTTACACCGTCTGACCTCAGAGAAGGTAAATGTACTTGTATTTGTTGATAATCCATAAACATTTTTTGAAAGTAGCTTTCATGAACTAGTATCAGGTTTTATAATAGCATTTCTTACTTCTGTAACTGATTTAATAAAAAAATTGAGTTTTTTGGGACAGATTTATTTTTTCTTACATCTTTAGCAACACTATTTGTTAGTTTCCATGCAGCTTTGCACTTATTGGTGAAATCGCAATACTATTAACAGCATGTGCTTTTGTGGCTTCCACAAAGGCTTTTTATACTCATTACTAAATTTAACATACGATAACGTAGCATGGTCAGCCTTCAGGCAGTTATACAGCATGTCCTGTGAGGAATGGTCAGTATTCAGCAGTATGGCAGGAAATATCATTTGAAGCATAAAAGTTCCTTTAACATGGGCTCTAAATTGCATACATTAAGGTCTGTGAGCACTTCTTCGTCATTGATACTGTGAAACAAATCTTCTACTGCAAGCTCATTGTTTTCCGTATTTCGAGAGGAGGTCATATGGAGCAAAACAAGAAATTTTTTTTCTCAGAATGGGCTCTAAAATGCATACCTTAAGAGCTATGAGCTCTTGTTCAGTAGAAGAGATGTGTTTCACAATAATGAAAATGAAAAGTGCTCATAGCTCTTAAGGTATGGTCTTTAGAGCCTACATTTACTGGACATCTTTTTATTTTTTGGTTCATACTACCACCTCTCAAAATATGAAAAGAAAGAGCTTGCAGTAGAAGAGATTTCTTTCACAGTATCAAAGATGAAGTAGTACTCATAGCTTTTAAGTTTCGCAATTTAGTGCCCATGTTTACTAGACCTTTTTGCTTTGAATGATAGTTCTTGTCATATCTCTGAATATTGACCATTCCTCCTGGGACACCCTGTAATATTGCATAAACATAAATTGATTTTTCAAATTTGCCAATTGTTTAATATATAATAGAACTATCTGTTTGGAAGCTTGGTTTTTGAAGCCTTTGTCAGTTACTATGGATTTCTTTATGGGAATACTGTCTTTAAATTGTATCAAAAATGCTTTAGCAAACCAATGAAATATTATCTTTGCTGATAAATCACTATGTATAACTGTAATGTATGTCACCATAAATTGGCCATACCGGTTCCTGTCAGCAAGAGACTTACAAAATCTGACAATTTTATCACTAGAAACAGGTCTGGTGATCAGATTTCAGGATAGCTCTAATTATATTACTATTATGAAGAAGTAATATAATGTGAAGATACTGAATTATGATCTTAAAAGGGAAACTCTGTCACATCACGTATTCTTGTGTAATTTTAAAATTGACCAAAATCTTGTCAAGAGGTGCTTGATCCCTTGGATTTTTCTTCATGGAGTGTAACTTGCACTATATTTTTAGATTGTTTAGTTTAGTGACACTGTGTGTGTGTGTGTGTGTGTGTGTGTGTGTGTGTGTGTGTGTGTGTCATTATGTCTAAATTTGCCTTCAGCCTATTATGTAATTTGAAGGGGCAGGAAATAGAAAGGAAAGGGAAGGAATTAATGATATAAGCTGCATCGGGACTTTATGCGGGATCAGCAGCAGTGAGTGAAAATGAGTGCCAGGTTGGGACCCAAACCCAAAATCTTTCCTTATTAGGCAGTTGGGTTAACCACGGCACCACTCAGACACAGTGTTCATCGTAAATGGACTATCTTGGCACACCTTCCGGCTGACTCACATTCTCACCTAGCACTTGCCTGCAGTCCCTGTCCATGTCCTCCAGAAAGAGAAAGAGAGAGAGAGAGAGAGAGAGAGAGAGAGAGAGAGAGAGAGTAGGGGCTGTGTTAGTGGAACAGAAGGCTTTGTAGTGCTGAAGTGAGAGCAGGGGAGGGATAGGTGGAAGAAGGACAGGGACTAATAAAATTTGAGGCCAGAGGGGTATTATGGGAATGTGGATATATTGAGGGCGAGTTCCTTCCTGTGGAGTTCAGAAAAACTGGTGTTGGTAATAGGGATCCAGATGGTGTAGGCTGTGATGCAGTCATTGAAGTGAATAAGGTTGTGTTGGGCAACATTCAGCACACAGTCTGTTGGTGGCTATTCATCTGGAGAGTTAGCTTGTTGGTTGTCATGCCCACATAAGCTGCAACCTCTGTGCTGCATTCTACTTGGGAATGACAGCCAACAAGTTGTCTGTCCTCATCAATGGCCACCAATAAAAGAGACAGTTGGATGACTGAGTTGCTGAGCATGCTGCCCAACACAACATTCTTCACTTCAGTGCCTTCTATTTCACTAATGTACCAACTATTATGACAAAACATATTTCTAGTGAAATTCTGTTCAAAGATGTACACACACACACACACACACACACACACACACTCACACCACTCTCTCTCTCTCTCTCTCTCTCTCTCTCTCTCTCTCTCTGTGTCTTTCCACCCCACCCCCTTCCTGTACTTCTCTCCTTTTCCGCTCTCCTCGCCCCCCTTTCTAACCACCAGACTGCACCTAGCTGCCCTACCCTGTCCCCATCACGTCCTTACTTTACTATCCTCCACACCCCTACACTGCTAGCTCCCTCCTCCCCCCACCCCCTTCACATCCCAACCTCCTCTTTGTCCCCACCACCCAGACTGCTTTTCCCACCATGCGCCATTACTCATAGTCTGTGGTGAGAGAGAGTGGTCGTGTGTGTGTGTGTGTGTGTGTGTGTGTGTGTGTGTGTGTGAAATTGCCAGAGGTGCAGGGGTGCTTGAGTGGAGGCTGTGGGACTGGGCACAGGGCCGCAGAGAGACACTGCAGCAATCGGTAAACATTTTTTTTCCTTTGCCTCAGTTGGTACAGGTGTCTGCCCTCCTCCTCACATCAAATTCCACTCACTCAGTGGTTTGGTCATACTGCTTTGCTGAGGATGCAGCCATGTTCTCCATGGCCCAGTTGTGACAGCCATGGTGAGGTATGCTACTCCAGCAGTGAACTCTTCAACGACGGCTGCACGCCATCGTCTGGTGATAAGTGGTACTCACGCCATGCCAACCTGCTCCGCATGACTGTAAAGTGGATGCCAGTGGGAGGAAGTTCTCTGCAGGAGCTGCAATGCGACTCTGCACTGCCTTTGGACAGGAGTCGAGCACGCTGCTGGAAGGCCTGGTCTGGTCCGCAACTGGCTGGCTCCAAGTCCCTTGTGTACTCAAAGGGTCAAACAATGACCATACCACAGACTGGAACTGTGGTCCTCCATTGGAAGCTTCATGTAGTCACCCATGTAGCACAGCACTGTCATCCAAGAGAGCTGTGACACTAAAGACACTGACTGGTATTACTTGACTGCCCCCTTTTTTATATTCGGCAGTGTATATAGTTTTGCAAATGCACCTGTTCAAGTCACATACTGACACAAATTAGGTTAGCATCGGTGCACTGGTTTCAGTCGTGGCTTGCAGCAAGAGTTACTTGCTGTCCCACTGAGCACGCCGTTTCGGCAACTCTTGTGCCCATGTCAGCGTGACATACTTTGCTACTTCATGTTGCACAAAGTTATTATTAACAAGCCTGCGCCTGACTTACTGGTACAGCTGCAAACCACTGCTGCAACTTCACACTAAAACTATCCTATGTGGTGATGTCACTACATTATTTTCCCCCATGGGAAGACCTGGTCCCTGAGACAATCTTAAACTGCTGTAACATACTCCTCAGTTACATCGGTTTCTTTTAAGCACAGTCTAATCTATTACATATCTTCTACAAGTGTTCATAATAACATCTATTATTTCATGTTACTTCAGGCATTTTGCCTCACCCACAAGCACATGAATCCTAATGTTACACTGTTACTTAAGCACCAGACACTGAGAATTCTGGAGTTCACTTACCTTCTCACTTTCTTGATATTCAGTTCATTGGGATTTGTACCACTGATGTTTGCTGGCTTTCTGACTCATAAGAATGAAAGCAACATATAACAGGGCCAGGGCCACAACCACTACGGCCCTCGGTAAGATGCCACTCAGCAGGACTGTCCCCTGCTGCTGTCCCTCTCTGTAACATGTGACATGCTGCATCAGCTGCTCAGCTGAGATGCACGCCTGTTTCACTTTTTTTTGCAAAAATCCTAACGTTGCCTCCAGCCAGTACAGCTGTGGCTGGGTTATGTTCAATTGTGTGACCCGTGAAATTGATGGTGGCAGATGGAAAGTTGGTCCTGTTATGTTGCAAACGGTCCCCTTAATCAGTATTCCACTTATTCAAAGTTCTATGTGTCTAGCTTCCTGAATCCACCCTGCTCATAATAGCTTACTACTACCACCACCAGACTTTTGTAGGTGGAGCAAACACAACATGACTCACTGTAGACTCAGCTTGAGTTTTATTATATCCCTTAGGCAACGTATCTCCTTCTGCTTGGCTAGATACAACTGCACCACACATGCACTCTTTCTCCAAGGCAATTTTGAAATTCTTCCCTCTAAATTTCACCATCCCTGCCTCTATCTGCCAAGATTAGCAACATCTCCTCAACCGTTGCTTCCAGAAACTTCCGCAAAGCCCCCCACTTTACTGGGTATGGATGGATTGTATAGCACTGGAATTTTGCATGCTTCCCAATTATTTTAAATTAAACCAGAATGTATACCTGTGCTTGGCCAGTCTTTACTTACACCAATGCCACATGATAGGAAAAATGGTTGGTTTTGCTTGCCAGGTTCCATTATCAAACTAAATCCTGGTGGCAGCTCTTTCTGCACTTTACAAGATTCCAGCAAGTACTGTCCCAGCGGTAACAAATTAGTACTCAGGTGCCCACATAAGATGTGATGCAAAGCTTCCTGCAGGGTCATGACTACTCTCTGCACATCCTATACACTGTCAGCTACTCCTTACAAAAGTCTTATCAACACAATGCTAGCTTCCAGCACTTCTAAACATCCCTGTAAGGATCCTAGACTTTGGTTCACAATGTCTTCTGATGTTTTAGCGTACTTCACCACCTTTAGCACCAGCTTACAAAGTAACTACATATTCTGTTATTATAGGTTATCTGTCTTGACCTGACTGCAATGTAATTAAAAAGAATTGCACCAGACATGTTTCACTTTTATTTACAAAGCATCTTCTATGGTATTCTATAAATTGGATACACATGTTTGTACATTTATTTTGTATTTTTTGATTCTTTTAGTGTAAAAACAGTGTTTTCTTTATAAATTTGGTCTGTAACCTACTTACAGTGTTTCTTTACAATAATCTGTTCCTTCCCCTCTTGCTAGCAGTGGTTGGTGTCGACAGGCTTCGTTTCACATCTGCAGTTTTTGGCATTTTGCGTTATTTCCTGTGCTGCACTATTTACAGTTGACTTACTTAATTGTTTCTCATGCATCACTGCCACAGTGTTTATGCCTAATCGTTTGTTTACATTCATGTTGTGAGGGTTGCCAACCTATGAAATGATATTGTGTGTGTGTGTGTGTGTGTGTGTGTGTGTGTGTGTGTGTGTGTGGGTGGGTGGGTGGGTGTGGGAAGAGAGAGAGAGAGAGAGAGAGAGAGAGAGAGAAATTGTCTTGTATGTAGGTAGAGGAGTTGTGGTTTTTTTCCTTTCTTCTTCTTCTTCTTCTTCTTCTTCTTCTTCTTGTTCTTCTTCTTCCTTTTGCTTTCTACCAGGAGGGGAGGGGGGGGGGGGGTGGAATGACAGGGACGGTCTGGACAGTGATTTTGGGAGAGATCTGGGAGGAAATGGTAGTGTTAAATGGAGCCTGTGGTTATATGTGTATTTCTATGCACCTCAAAAAAAATGGTCTATTATCGTCAGAATGAGTTCAACTGAACAGTCCTGTGACATCAGTTCCCTACGTAGAAAATGGGTTTGACATTTCTGGCAACCTCTGCAGTGACTCAAATTGGCCCTTTGCACACACTGTATATATCTCCTCACATACTGGTCTACATCATTCCTCCATCACTCTCCTACTGGTCGACCTACATCCCCCATGATTAGACAATACATGATTATGTGCTTCCCTTAATACTTCCTCCTTCAACTTTGCTGGTACCACTAATTATAGTCCTAAACTCATTTCTTTGCACAAAAGACTCTCATATGTGCTGCTAAACTGCCACTGTTTCTAGTATTGCTTACAATTACCTTCAGTGTCCTGCATTTTCTGCCATACCTCAACATCGTGACACAGGACTTCCACCATTGCCACTTTTCTAATTAGTGCGTCAGCATTACTATACTTTTTCCGTGGCTTGTGTATGGCTTCATAGTCAAGCTCACAATGCGTTGAAGCCCCACAGCAGCTTGGTCTGTTACCACACGAAATTTTTTCCTGTGCAAATAATATTAAAATGCATAACCCCATAAATCACACTAACCATTTCCCTCTCTGTCAGCAAGTAATTCCTCTCTGCCGTATTAAATTGTCTTGACACACAGGCCACAGATCGCTCCTTCCCGTCAATTTCCTGGCTAAGAACACATTTCAGTGCCTCATTAGATGCATCACATTCCAGAATAAACTCATTCTCAAAATCTGGGAACTGCACTCAATGTCAACACTTCCATTAGTCTCTCATATGCTTCCTCACACTCCCATGTTCACTCAAACGCCATAACTGTATCAATGGCCATGTTATGTCACAAATTTTCTATAGAAATTCAACATCCTGAGGAAAGACTGAACTTCTGTAATTGTTTTTCATTCTGGAAAATCCCACACTGCCTGTACCAACCTTTGATCCATCTGCATTCCATGCTTACTAATAACATGGCCCAAAAATCTCACCTCCTCTAATTCAGAATGACACTTCCCCCAGCACAATGTGAAATGTGCCATTCACAACCTCTTAAAAACTTCCTTAGATGCTGCATATGCTGTTCAATGCTACTCGAAAATACTGAAATGTCATCTAGGTATACGAGTTACTGCCGTGGTTTCAAACCCTTCAACACGCTGTCCAACAATCTCTGAAAAGTTGCAGAAGCATTCTTTGGACTGAATTTGTAGTGGCCTCTGTGCATGGAAAATGCAGTTTTCAGATGATCCTCCACAGCCGCTTCTAACAGATGATAACTGCTTTTCAGATCCATGGTTGTAAAGTACTGGCACTGTCCCGAATGATCCAAAGTCTCAGATATGTTTGGAATAGGGAATGCATCCATTACTGTCTTGCTGTTGAGACAATGATAGTCACAGCAGAACCTGTATTACTGATTTGGCACAACCATGATCCCAGCTCCCCAGGCACTAATACTATGTTTTTTTGTACCATCAGCTAGCTGTTGGTTAATTAAATCCTCCACTGTCAGTTGCAAATACCTTGGTACACAATAGGGTTTACAGTAAACTGGCACTTCGTTCCCTGTTGATATTCTGTGCTAAACTATTGGAGTTGCTGGCAATGGCCCCTAAGGGAGGGGGGGGGGGGGGGGGGGAATCCTCAAATTTCTTAACAATTCTTCCATCCACTCCTTCTCCACTCCTTTCAAATTCTCAGTTTTCTTACATAATGCAGTTCTGTTGGTGGCTTGTGGTTGTTCACTATGGGCACTTCTTGTACACTGATCCTCCTCATCCAGAACACCGAAATTTGCTGTCAATCTCTCTTTCCTCAGATTCACTTCCATTATGCTATAATTATCCACGTTCATGCATATTACTCACCCACTGTTCCCTCCTGTATGTATCCAATATTACATTTCACAACATGCCATTTTCTTCTACAACACACGCTATACTCGTAGGTAGACTTGACTCGGCATTCACCCAAAGTGACTTCCCGGTGGCACTGGAAACACAATCATGTCAACTGAGCTTTAATGCTAATGTACACTGTTCAATTGGTTTGTTCATTACTTTGAATGGCCCTCATGGGAGTTCTGCATTGACAGTGCTTTCCCCTAGCTGAAATAACATTCCACTAAGCTCCACAGTTCACTGTCCAAGAACAATTTTGACATGATACTGAATCAAGAAATCTACCCCTAGGATCATGTCATAACCTTCACTCACAAGTGGTGCAACCTCCATGTACTGAATAAATTGAACCTTCCCTATTTGAAAATCCATGTGCACTGACTGCAACGATGTGACCTCTGCATCTCCTACTCCATGCAACCTATAACATGATGGGTTCAACTTCCTTTGACTTACTAGGCTCTTACTAGCCACAGATACATGCACCCCTGTGTCAAACAAAACTTAAATTTCCTGGTTCCTATAAATCCTACCACTGAACTTCCACCTCTGCATATGTGCTTGTAGCATTGGAATCAAATGGGAACTCCTTTAGGTTGACCTTGGGCTCCCTCTGTCATTTAATTAACATTACTGTGCCTGCTTCTCCATCTTCTGTGTTGCTGATTACCACCTCTACCCCTATTCTCTTGTGGCTGGGGACACTGCTTCTGTACATGTCCTATATGATTACTCTTATAACACCTTATGCTAGTTGAAAACACTTATCACATACTGCAGTTTCTATGTCTATTTCCTCATACTCAACCGCCAACTGAATAGCAGAATACAAATCCCTCAGCATACATTCATGCATCTTTCTAGGCATATTTGCCAGCAACCCCATCAAAAAGACATAAAGTGCCCTCTTCTTGGCCTCTTGTACCAGGATCTTATTTGCCTCATCACTTTGTCCTAATTCATGTGCGCTCATCCATCTCTCTTATCCTGAATTTTAATATCTCCACCATTTCCTCTTTACCATCGTTCTCAGCCTTTCCTGAAAGTACACTGCACTATTCTTATATCTCTGCAACAACCATTCCTTCAACTGTTCAAACTCTGTCACCTTTCTTAAGGCCTCAGAACACCTCACATATGTTTCAGCTTCTCCCACAACTGCAACTTAGCCATGTGCAATAGCTGATTATCAGTCCAACATCTGTAGATCCACTACAAAAGAACACACATCCTCAGAAGCTCTACCCAAAAACAGCACAATCAACCCCATGGCAGCCAGATCTCTCTCCTGTTGTTGCACTTGAGCCAATGACAACTGCTCATCCCTGTCTACTATTACTTAAATGCATATTATCTGGTGTTGATTGAGCTACCTTTTCCAATAAAATCCATGCTGCCCCAGGTTCCAATAGACCTTGCATTCCTGACTCAGCCATTGTGTAGCTTTCACCCTTAAACATCCCAAATCTCAAATCATACAACCACAAAATGAAAAACTCCTTTATTGCTTATTATAGTAAACCACTCAAATACAACACAGAACAAAACAACATGAATTCCTGTGACTTACCACTTAGACTCAAAACATTGACTTGCATATTGGCAGAAATGGTGACATGACATAGAGCTGCAAACTCAGTACAAGGTGCAGAAAGTCCCAAAAAATTACATTGGCTGCATCTTACACATACCAAAGAGTACAATTCATGCCCCTTTGAGAAGTGAAACAACAGGTTTCTAATACTACAAATCTCATTTCACAATAAAACAATAGTAAATGTTTCTTGGCACCCTTCCTTAATAACCAACATATCACTTCAAAAAATTTGTAGTCTGCATCTCCCAATCTCTCATTCCTCCTACACATTCAAAAACGAAACTACTCATCACTCACCACCTCTTGTAACTGCTGCATGCAGATGGCTCTTGCAGATTATGTAGGTGGTGGATCCAAACACCATACTTCAAAGATGATGCTCACTACTATGACACCAGATGAAGTCACCAGAGGTGCTGGAATGCTGGAGTAGGGGCTGGGGGGAAGGGCACATGGCAGCTCACATCTACAGAGAGATCCTGTGGCAATCTGTAAACATTTTATTCTCCTCTGCCTCAGGCAGGACAGGTGTCTGTCATCTCATTCACATCAAATTCCTCTCACCTGGCAATTTGGTCACTCTGCTTTGCTGAGGAATCAGCCCCATTGCCCTTGGCTCAGTAGCAACAGCCACAATGAGGATGTTACCCCAGCAGTGAACTCTCTTGCTACGAGTGAACTCTTTTGCTACGAGTATACAAGACAAGTGGAGAGCTTGAGTCATAAGCTGATTTACCAAAGTCTTTACTACCAATTTCAAACATATGATAGGTAAGATAGGCAATTACATCTCTATCATTAAAACTTTCAAAACCAGGTACACTAGGAACTCCGCTACCACCTCTTACTGTGGCAATGGTGAACCATCCATTTCCATGTGGGAAAGTGTCATTTATATCCAAGCTGAAATTAAGAGAACATCCAAGAAATACACAGGGTCCATCGACGAGGGCGTTAGCTGCAACACTTTTCACTGGAATGCGATTCTTCTTGTCTCCTGATGTTGTAAGTTCAATGTTTTCTATGGTTTTGTAGACAGTTGTGACAAGTAGCACTCACATCATGCTGACCCATTCCTCATGACAGCAGAAGGCAGATGCTGGTGGGAAGAAGTCCTCTGCAGTAGCCAGTATGTGACCCCATGCCTCCGGACAGGAGTTGACCTTGTTGCTGGAAGGCCTGGTCTGTTTTGCTGCTGGCTGGCCCTATTACTTGACTGTCACCTATTTATACTTGGCAGTGTGCATATATTTTGTGAATGCATCTCTTCAAGTCATGTACAGGCCCGCATTAGGTTTTGTGACAGCAGGTTATGGCAAGAGTTACTTCCAATCCTGCTGAGCAAGCTGTTTTGGCAAATAGTATGTCAGCCTGACATACCTTGCTACTTCATGTTGCACAAAGTTATTATTAACAAGCCCACACCTGACTTACAGGTACATCTGCTGCAAACTCATGCTAAAACTACCTTATGCAGTGACATTGCTACAGAACTATATGAAGTACAAGATGTGACCCTTACACATACCATTGTCTGTGCTGCAAGGCAGAACAAGCTAGACTGTTCAACAAGGAGCTTTTCCCTCAACAAACTTCTACTGTTTAACAACTGATAGAAAGTTTTTTTACATATCTATAAATTTATTTGAATTTATTCATTTACATAAATAGTCCATTCTTTTGTACTCTTATCTTACACTTGGATGGATACGTTTTATTATGACAGTATGGATAAACAGAAATGTCACATAATTCTATTTCTTAGACTTTATCATCCAAGCTATTTAATAGATCTATCTAGCAGAGAAAGTGATTCAAATGATACGTTATTTCCTTCTTCTCATGCTAACAAATTGTTCAGGAAGACTGTAGCATTATTCTGGGTACAAGGGCACGTAAGGATTCATGGAAATGAGCAAGCATGATTGGCAGGCAGGAAGTTGCTTTTAGTGAAGACTGGGAAGCCAGCACTTTAGCTATGGTGTTCCTCCTTCAGGCATAGAGGTGAGACAATCTGACACTGACCTCTTCTGTTTGTCACAATGCCCTATTCCGCAACACTCTTTTCTATGGTAAGAGGAACCACTTCTTTGTGATGCCTGTAGTGCATACATTTCACTGTGATTGCTAATTTAAGTTGTAGTGTGATCTGCTTACTTGAGATGTGTTATCTAAGCTGAACATATGATTCTGAGCAATTATTGTTTATGTACAAACATGGCAATATTCTACCATTCCAAAGACAACAGAAATAGCCTGAATGACTCATTTCAAGTACTTATTTCATTTTAGCACAACAGGGTAAAAGCAAGTTTAAGTAGGAATATGCCTCATTTTAGCTGATAATGAGGTGAATGAGATGTTGTTGTTGTTGTTGTTGTTGTTGTTGTTGTCTTCAGTCCTGAGACTGGTTTGATGCAGCTCTCCATGCTACTCTATTCTGTGCAAGCTTCTTCATCTCCCAGTACCTACTGCAACTGACATCCTTCTGAATCTGCTTAGTGTATTCATCCCTCTACAATTTTTACCCTCCACGCTGCCCTCCAATACTAAATTGGTGATCCCTTGATGCTTCAGAACATGTCCCACCAACTGACCCCTTCTTCTTGCAAGTTGTGCCACAAACTCTTCTTCTCCCCAGTTCTATTCAATGCCTCCTCATTAGTTATGTGATCTACCCATCTAATCTTCAGCATTCTTCTGTAGCACCACATTTCGAAAGCTTCTATTCTCTTCTTGTCTAAACTATTTATCATCCACGCTTCACTTCCATACATGGCTACACTCCATACAAATACTTTCAGAAACGACTTCCTGACATTTAAATCTATACTCGATGTTAACAAATTTTTCTTCTACACAAACGCTTTCCATGCCATTGCCAGTCTACATTTTATATCCTCTCTACTTTGACCATCATCAGTTATTTTGCTCCCAAAATATCAAAACTCCTTTACTACTTTAAGTGCCCATTTCCTAATCTAATTCCCTCAGCATCACATGATTCAATTCGACTACATGCCATTATCCTCGTTTTGCTTTTGTTGATGTTCATTTTATATTCTCCTTTCAAGACCCTGTCCATTCCGTTCAACTGCTCTTCAAAGTCCTTTGCTGTCTCTGACAGAATTAAAATGTCATCTGTCTCTGACAGAATTACAATGTCATCGGCGAACCTCAGTTTTTATTTCTTCTCCATGTATTTTAATACCTACTCTCAATTTTTCTTTTGTCTCCTTTACTGCTTGCTCAATGCACAGATTGAATAACATCGGGGAGAGGCTACAACCCTGTCTCACTCCCTTCCCAACCACTACTTCCCTCGACTCTTATAACTGCCATCTGGTTTCTGTACAAATTGTAAATAGCCTTTTGCTCCCTGTATTTTACCGCTGCCACCTTTAGAATTTGAAAGAGAGTATTCCAGTCAACATTGTCAAAAGCTTTCTCTAAGTCTACAAATGCTAGGAACATATGTTTGCCTTTCCTTAATCTTTCTTCTAAGGTGAGTCGTAAGGTCAGTATTGCCTCACGTGTTCCAATATCTCTACGGAATCCAAACTGATCTTCCCTGAGGTCAGCTCCTACCAGTTTTTCCATTCATCTGTAAAGAATTCACGTTAGTATTTTGCAGCTGTGACTTACTAAACTGATAGTTCAGTAATTTTCACATCTGTCAACACCTGCTTTCTTTGGGATTGGAATTATTATATTCTTCTTGAAGTCTGATGGTATTTTGCCTGTCTCATACATCTTGCCCACCAGATGATAGAGTTTTGTCAGGACTGGCTCTCCCAAGGCCGTCAGTAGTTCTAATGGAATGTTGTCTCCTCCTGATGCCTTGTTTCAACTCAGGTCTTTCAGTGCTCTGTCAAACTCTTCATGCAGTATCATATCTCCCATTTCATCTTCATCTACATCCTCTTCCATTTCCATAATATTGTTCTCAAGCACATCACCCTTGTATAGACCCTCTATATACTCCTTCCATCTTTCTGCTTTCCCTTCTTTGCTTAGAACTTGGTTTCCATCTGAGTTCTTGATATTCATACAAGTGGTTCTCTTTTCTCCAAAGGTCTCTTTAATTTTCCTGTAGGCAGTATCTATCTAACCCCTAGTGAGATAAGCCTCTACATCCTTACATTTGTCCTCTAGCCATGCCTGCTTAGCCATTTTGCACTTCCTGTCGATCTCATTTTTGAGACGTTTGTCTTCCTTTTTGCCTGCTTTATTTACTGTATTTTTATATTTTCTCCTTTCATCAATTAAATTTAATATTTCTTCTGTTACCCAAGGATTTCTACTAGCCTTCGTCTTTTTACCTACTTGATCCTCTGCTGCCTTCACTATTTCATCCCTGAAATCTACCCATTCTTCTACTACTACTGTATTTCTTTCCCCAGTTCCTGTCAATTGTTCCCTAATGTTCACCCTGAAACTCTCTACAACCTCTGGTTCTGTCAGTTTATCCAGATCCCATCTCCTTAAATTCCCACCTTTCTGCAGTTTCTTCAGTTTTAATCTACAGTTCATCACAAATAGATTGTGGTCAGAGTCCACATCTGCCCCTGGAAATGTCTTACAATTTAAAACCTGGTTCCTAAATCTCTGTCATACCATTATATAATCTGTCTGAAACCTTCGAGTATCTCCAGGCCTCTTCCATGTATACAGCCTTCTTTTATGATTCTTGAACCAATTGTTAGCTACAATTAAGGTACGCTCTGTGCAAAACTCTACCAGGCAGCTTCCTCTTTCATTTCTTACCCCCAATCCATTTTCACCTACTACGTTTCCTTCGCTCCCTTTTCCTACTATCGAATTCCAGTCACCCATGACTATTAAATTTTCGTCTCCCTTCACTACCTCAATAATTTCTTTTATCTTATCATACACTTCATCAACTTCTTCATCATCTGCAGAGCTAGTTGGCATATAAACTTGTACCACTGTAGGAGGCATGGGCTTTGTGTCTATCTTCATCAACTTCTTCATCATCTGCAGAGCTAGTTGGCATATAAACTTGTACCACTGTAGGAGGCATGGGCTTTGTGTCTATCTTCATCAACTTCTTCATCATCTGCAGAGCTAGTTGGCATATAAACTTGTACCACTGTAGGAGGTGTGGGCTTCGTGTCTATCTTGGCCACAATAATGCGTTCACTATGCTGTTTGTAGTAGCTTACCCGCACTCCTATTTTTTTAAAATTCATTATTAAACCTACTCCTGCATTACCCCTATTTGATTTTGTATTTCTAACCATGTATTCACCTGACCAAAAGTCTTGTTCCTCCTGCCACTGAACTTCACTAATTCCCACTATATCTAACTTTAACCTATCCATTTCCCTTTTTAAATTTTCTAACCTACCTGCCCGATTAAGGGACCTGATATTCCACGCTCTGATCTGTAGAATGCCAGTTTTCTTTCTCCTAATAACGACATCCTCTTGAGTAGTCCCTGCCCGAATGGGGGACTATTTTACCCCCAGAATATTTTACCCAAGAGGACGCCATCATCATTTAATCATACAGTAAAGTTGCATGAATGTGATATTCATTTTAAATTTTTGTGTGTTGCTAGACTTCACCCTAACCCCATCCTAAGTTAGAAATGAGCCTCTTAATGTTTTACCTTGTTAATCACACTTTAGTGTACGTGCAGTACTTTAGTGTAGGAGCTAAAGTCTAAAATTTATGAACGTAGCCTTTTAACTGGAGCTTTGACAGCATATGAATATGGTCCAACTCCACCTACCCCTATCTGTGCCTCCTCCCCCCTCCCCCCTCCTCCCTCCTCCCTGCCCATCTCCTACTCGTACTATCTGTCCATCTCCTTTTTTTTCTGTCAATCTCATCATCTCCCTTTAACTATACATCTCCTCCTATCCCATCTTTATGCCTAGCTGTCCTCATTCGCAGATATACCCCCTGCAACACTTTCAGATAGTACCAAGATAACATGTCAGATGTGCAGGGCAGCCTAGATGTCAGTCACTACCAACTCTTTTCTCCCCCACCCCAGCCCAACGGCCCCCTAGGTGGTACATAGCCCCCCTCCCCCCACCACCACGCGGTACTTTCTTCCAGACAATAAGTAGTATGTGTGCCAAATGCAGTGGAACTCAGTCCAATGGTTTAGGAGGAGATGTGAAACAGACCAACACACGAATTTAGTAGAAGGAATCACGTTTCAGTCATCGCATTTTGAGAGAAACAAGCTCTCATATTCAGGATAGGCTTACATCGTTATCACAGCCTCACTTCCATTTATAGTGGATAAGCCTAAAGCCCCAGATGTCAAGCACCCTAAAAACCTTTCATAGTCATCATGATACTTTCAATTATCTTATGTGAAACATGTCTCATTACATACATGTGAAATCTAGTACGTGAATAAAACAAGACTACTTTGAATTTTAAGAGAAGGAGGAAGTTTTATTGGAAACATCATCTTCCAAAATATTCTCTGTTAAAGATGAGAATGTTGACAATTGCTGCAGTACCCATAAGTGCATCTTATTTTGGTATGCATTGTTTAATACACAAAATATTAAAACACTTGACCTATTATTGTAAATCATCGCATGTGATAGCCAGTATGGTTCTTGAGAAGACTAATACTGTTTCTTTGCATTAGTAATGCATAAAATGATCTATTTCACTGTCCATAATGGATTTTCTGTAAATACTAAAAAAGTGTTGTTCTGCACATTATATTGACTATGCTTTTTATTCCAGGTTTTGGAGCACCTGTTCCTAGAACAACGCTTGGGAGAATTGCTGCAGTTATCTTCTCTGCTATTGGCATTCCTTTACATTTACTCCTAGTGCTTAATATTGGAATGTTGGTTGCTGTGAAATTACAACATTTGTCTATGACTTGGCAGCGTGGGACATCATTTATTGCTGCCATGATTGTCTGCTGCTTCACCTATAATGGTATGCATCTAAAAATAATGTTAATAATTTTTAAATGAATGATTGCATGCCATTGACTCTGTACCATTAGACGAGTCACTTAAACGTGATCAGAAACTTACAGACAGGTGAGACTTCATCACATAAGGCTTTTCTGAAGTTTTATTTTAGACTTTGATTACAGAAGTGGGTCTGTCATATCTGGAATGATTTTTAACTTTGCAGCAGTGTGTGAGGTGATATAAAATTTCCTGGCACATGAAAACTGTGTACCAGACTGAAACTTTAACTCAGGATCTTTGTCTTTCATCAGCAAGTCCACTTGTCTGTGAAAGGCAAAGGCCCCAGTTCCAGTCTCAGGCTGGCACACAGTTTTAATCTACCGGGAAGTTTCAGTAGTATCATGTGTTCTCGGTGTAGGTTCTGAAACTAAAACACAATTATGTCTTCTGCTTACTAGATAAGTTCTAATTCTATGAAAAGACAGCCCACAGAGTGTACTCATTTTATTTCTGTAAAACAGATCATTGTTGGGATAGTCTAAGACCCCCAAAAGAATTTTTTTACGGACTGTCAGAATAAAATATCATTGTAACGTTATGTTACCTTTCCTCTTACAAAATGCCATATACACTCTGTTTCTTACAATAAACATCACATATTTAACTTCACTCTGTACATTATCATTTTTTTCAGGCTCATCACCTGCAAACTGCAGACTAATATAAAATGGTTTTGTCCCTTGAAACAACCTATTTTTAACTTTACACTCTTTTTCAAGATCTGTCCAAGACTTAACTTTAGTTATATCTGCACTTTGTTCTGGTTTAGAATACGTTACAAACTTAAACCTATTCCTTCTAGTATATTTATGCCAAGGTACCCCAGATGCTTTCTGGGGATTCAACTCAAAAGCACCCATTTTATTACTACATGCTATACGCACTTTCTCCAATGCAACCTGATCTTCAAATATCTTCTTGTTAGCTTTATCATCAAGAGTTAGTCTTTCAATCCTAACATTAACCCTATACACATATGTTACAATTTTATTAATAATTACAGAACTATATTTGTTACCAAAAAACTTAAATTCATCAGTAATATCGTAATGTTGCAATGTTCTAAAATTCTTTGCTTTCTCGTCATGCTTCTCAATAGCGGCCATTTTTTACCATACTCAAAGCGTACACCATCATTGGAATTTTTTCACATACCTTGTGGAGGCAAGAATCTTACCTAACAGAAAGCAGAGCAACTTTAACATTCCATAGTCTGGGCTTGAGAGTAAGTCTAAAAGGGAATCATAAAAAATGGAATCCATCAAGAATTGATACTTGGTGTCCATCTCTTTGTAACCTATGTAAGTGATATCTAGACACATAATAATGTCATGTTTTTTTTCTGGTGCGTAGTTTGGACATGGGTCTGAAAAAATCCCATTGACAGCTAATTCAGTAGTTAAGCAGCTGTGCAGATATGTTATTGTTATCTCTTATTCTTACAAAAAATCTTTATAATGTAATTTCAGAAACAAATAGTAATGATTTGGTTTCCAAAGACTGATATCTTGCATGTACAGATTAACACACAAAATTCCATGGTACCCAGATGAATAATAGTTAAAGTGAAATCTTCCCATCTCTTTAGATGGATGGGAAGTAACAAACATCTTGGAAATTGAACCACTGTAAAGGAACTGGTTCTTTCTGTCAACTTTGGAACTGTGGAAATCGTGTCAGGTTGGTTACAAATCAATACTTGCTCACAAGGGAACCTCCCCATCGCACCCCCCTCAGATTTAGTTATAAGTTGGCACAGTGGATAGGCCTTGAAAAACTGAACATAGATCAATCGAGAAAACAGGAAGAAGTTGTGTGGAACCGTGAAAAAAATTAGTAAAATATACAAACTGAGTAGTCCATGCGCAAGATAGGATACATCAAGGCGACTCTGAGCTCAGAAGCGCCGTGGTCCTGTGGTTAGCGTGAGTAGCTGCTCAACGAGAGGTCCTTGGTTCAAGTCTTCCCTCGACTGAAAATTTTACTTTCTTTATTTTCGCAAAGTTATGATCTGTCCGTTCGTTCATTGATGTCTCTGTTCACTGCAATAAGTTTAGTGTCTGTGTTTTGCGACCGCACCGCAAAACTGTGCGATTAGTAGACGAAAGGGGAACCGAAAACATTTGGTCGCAAGGTCATAGGTCAACCGATTCCTCCACGGGAAAACACGTCTGATATATTCTATACGACACTGGTGACGGCATGTGCGTCACATGACAGGAATATGTTGTCGACCCACCTAACTTGTACACTTAGCGAATGGTTAAAAAGATTCTTCTACCTTGCCCGATTTAGGTTTTCTTGTGGATGTGATAATCACTCCCAAAAAAGTGATGAAAACATAAGAGTTTGTCACATAAACTTAAAATAAAAAATTAAACTTTTCACTCGAGGGAAGACTTGAACCTAGGACCTCTTGTTCCGTAGCTGCTCTCGCTAACCCTGGGACCACGGCGCTCCTTGACTCCCAGTGTCCTTGATGTTGCCTATGTTCGCATGGACTACTCAGTTTGCATGCTTTACTAATTTTTTTCATAGTTCCACACAACTTCTTCCTGTTTTCTCGATTGATCTGCGTTCAGTTTTTCAAGGCCTATCCACTGTGCCAACTTATAACTAAATCTGAAGGGGGTGCGATGGGGAGGTTCCCTTGTCAGACGAATTGGTTTGCTGATGCAGTACCACTTCAAGTAAGCAGTCACACTAAAATTTTACTCAGCATTCAGTGCATATAGTGACTTTATTGTGCTTTCTGGTCACAATAGATATAAGTAACATGTCAACCACATCAGTTGTTCAACAAGGTGTGATAACTAGTCTGTTGGAAATCGAAGGACTGAGAACTGCTCCTGTATGCATTGGCTAAAATATACCAAATGTATGACATCAGTGGTCAAAATTTCATTTGATGAAAAGTTCTTTGCTGCAAGACTTGTACAGAACTGTCAAAAAAAATTTACTTAAAAACCACCCGCATGAGAACTGCCACTTCACTGGAATCTCCAGGAGGACCCTGAGGCAATAAGTAGTGCAACTTTGAGCCACTGTGGCCCAACTCATCATACAGTATGTGATCAAAAGTATCCAGACACCGCCAAAAACATACGTTTTTCATATTAGGTACATTGTGCTGCCACCTACTGCCAGGTACTCCATATCAGCAACCTCAGTAGTCATTGGACATCTTGAGAGAGCAGAATGGGGTGCTCCGCAGAAATCACAGACTTTGAATATGGTCAGGTGATTGGGTGTCACTTGGGTCATATGTCTGTACACGATATTTCCACACTCCTAAACATCCCTAGGTCCACTGCTTTTAATGTGATAGTGAAGTGGAAATGTGAAGGGACATGTACAGCACAAAAGTATACAGACCAACCTCATCTGTTGACTGACAGAGACTGCCAACAGTTGAAGAGGGTCATAATGTGAAATAGGCAGACATCTATCCAGACCATCACATAGGAACTCCAAATTGCATCAGGATCCACTGCAAGTACTATGACCGTTAGGCAGGAGGCGAGAAAACTTGGATTTCATGGTCGAGCGGCTGCTCATAAGCCACATATCACGCCGATAACTGACAAAAAGCACCTCACTTGGTGTAAGGAGCATAAAAATTGGACGATTGAACAGTGGAAAAATGTGTGAAGTGACAAATTACAGTACACAATGTGGTGATCCGATGACAGGGTGTGGGTATGGCGAATGCCCAGTGAACGTCATCTGCCAGCGTGTGAAGTGCCAACAGTAAAATTCAGTGCCAACGGTAAAATTTGGAGGCAGTGATGTTATGGTGTGGGTGTGTTTTTCATGGACGGGACTTGCACTCTCTGTTGATTTGCATGGCACTATCACAGCACAGGCCTACGTTGATGTTTTAAGCACCTTCTTGCTTCCCACTGTTGAAGAGCAATTCAGGGATGGTGATTGCATCTTTCAACACAATCAAGCACCTGTTCATAATGCACGACCTGTGGTGGAGTGGTTACACAACAAAAACATCCCTGTAATGGACTGGCCCCACAGAGTGCTGACCTGAATCCTATAGAACACCTCTGGGATGTTTTGGAACGCCAACTTCATGCCAGGCATCACCAACTGATATCGATACCTCTCCTCAGTGCCGCACTCCATAAAGAATGGGCTGCCATTCCCCAAGAAACCTTCCAGCACCTGATTGAACATATGCCTGCGAGAGTGGAAGCTGTCATCAAGGCTAAGGGTGGGTCAACACCATCCTGAATTCCAGGATTAGTGATGGAGGGTGCCACGAACTTTTAAGTCCTTTTCAGCTGTGTGTCCGAATACTTTTGATCACATAGAGTATGTATCTGTGATTCTGAACCACAAAAATCTTAGCCTTATGGTCTACTTCTGTCAAAGAGAGAAGTTGAAAAATCTAAAATTATGAGACAGAACTTACCTTCAGGAGAAATTCAGTACTGCTGATAGACATCTATAAAAGTACACAACTGTAGATTTTGGAAGTAATAGCTCCTATCTGTTGTAAGGTCCCTCTCATCCAAGTGCCTGAGTGTCTTGCCCTTCCTTTTTAACCTCGTCCAGTAGTTCCTGAGGAAGTAATTATTAGTAAAAAAAACCTCTGTTGGAATTTTATAAGGGCCTAAAGGCAATACTGACATTTTTCCTGAAGATTAGTAATGGCCAGATATTCCGTCTCATAATATAGTCTCTTGTAGCTTTCTGAGAGAATTTTCGATTTGATACAAAGAGAATATTTTAGCACTTGGAAATAACCTGGATTAGATGTAACTATGAATAGTGCAAGGTATCGCATAAAGAAAGGAAGAGTAGCTGTAGGACACACATTGTGGCTTTTGCTGATAACTTGTAGGACTGTTAACTCCGCTGTTTAAGAAACGAACACAGAGCAGGATGGTCTCCCATGTACGGCTGTGACATTTCATATTGATGCTACTGTAGTAGATACTATAAATATTAACTATACTTCTCATGCCCTGGACCTACATAGAAGGTTAAAAACAAGTTAAGAGTGTTATTAACAAAAATGTGGGCAAGGGGAGAGGAAAAAGTCAACAGACATATGGGAGTTTGGGTCTGGCCAGGAGTCATGCACAGATAACCAGAGCAGTTGAGGTGACTGGTTGCATAAAGCGGGAAATCCGGGTTCGAGTCCCAGTCTGGCACAAATTTTCATTATTGTCATTTCATTATACAGCCGATTGTTGCCTCTATTTGCAACTGTCAATACATTTCATGAAATTTTTTAACTGTTAAACAGTTGCCAGTATAGTTTATCTAATCATGATAATCAAAGGTTAAAAATGAAATATGTGTATGCTGAACAGTTGGGACAAATCATAAAGAAATGTATTATATCACTAAATCATAAATAGTGATTGGTTCACAGCATTTAGAGATAAATTACAAGAAGAGCTCTGGGGAAAAATTTAAGACAGGTGTAAATGGAACATTTAACTCGAAAAAACTTTTTTTTTTTTTTTTTTGCACTCTGAGTCTTGTTTTCCCTAACCCAAAAAAGTATGGACTTGAGGATAAGCAAGGATAATAGTTGGATAACTCCGGGGAATGGAGTATCATTTCTCACTGGTAAGCGAGAGCTCTACCAAATACAGAGGGCAAACCATGCCAATAGCCAAAACTACATTACCACCATTGTTGTAAACTACTCCTCTCTGTTCTTAAAAAAATCAAAACATGAGTACTATGTTCAAAAAATTCCAAGAATAACGCAAAAATAGTTTGGGACTTTTATTAAAAAAAAGAAGCAAGCAAAGCTAGGGATCCAAATGAAACTGAGACCACAAAAAAAAAGGTTTAGTAGAAATTTTGATACATTCAAATCACTTGCCACTAAATTCAGTGATTATCTCCTCATCATGGCAGGAAACATTGCACCTACAAATAAGCAACCAAATACATATGTATTAGGCTTACTTGAGCAGACACTGCATCAGAATTCACCAGGTCATTAAAAATTACTAATTTTAATGTCTATTATTGTATTTCTAGCAGATTATTAAAATCTCATGCATAGCCTTTCCCTTATGTTATCTTTGTCATTAATCAGTACTATAGTAACATTCACCTATAGAGCTGGAGATATGTCAAACACCCATATTGAAAGACCCATCTCACTCCTTTGTGTCTTCTCAAGACTTTTTGAGAAAGTATCCTATAATTGAATACTGACTCACTTATCTGGGCAGAACTTATTAACTGACCTTCAGTTTAACTTTGATTTTGATAAAGGATTGTCTACAGAGACAACAAGACCTCACAAATAAAATCCTGACAGAACTAAATATTTTGTGATCTAGCTAAAGCCTTGGAATGTGTGAATAAAAAACTTATACTTTGCAAACTAAATTGTTATGGCATTAAAGGCATTCCTCTTGTGTGAGTGGAGTCTTATCTTCACAGCAGAAATCAGAAGGTATCACTGACAGATTTTATCACAGGCATGATGCCCACCTCAAAATGGGAAACATAACATGTCGAGTCCCACAAACGTTGATAATACCCCCACTCTTGCCCTTAACCAACATAAATGATCTACCAATTAGTTCAAAGAGTGGTGTACAAACTGTAATGTTTGCTGATAAAACACAAGCATAGTAATCAAGGACACAAACAAAACCTTACCATACACAGTTCAGATTATAGCTGAACAGGTTTCAAATGATTCACAGTTAATGGTTAAAGTTTTAATCTCATAACGACTCAAATTGTAGGCATTAGTGGTCATATGCTATGTGAACCCACTGTGTTCCTTAAGGGGAGATTGTACCTTTGTAGGGGACAAAATAGGGGAAAAAAATATTTTCTTGCGCATAAACATTCCTGGGAGGTATTTTACTAGAGAAACATGTTTTCTAAGGGCATTTTAGCCATTAAAGGTTTTAAATATTCATTTACATTAAGGGCAGCACATGTTTCCATGTCCCCCTTTTGCCTTCTGTCAACTTCTTGAACTTCAGAAACCTAATTTGCTGATTTGTGAAAATATTTCATGCTCGCAGTTGGCTGCCCTGTTTGTGTTCTGCATTCACTTGTTCCTTGTTCTTCAAGTACCCAAATGAATCATTTAACAGTGACATATGGTCTAGAATTCCTAGAACAGTATTTGTAGGTAAAGATACATTGAATTTGGGTGTTTATGATGCATAGGCATACAACCTGGGGAAAATATGGTGATGGCATGTTCCAAATTGGATGCTGTCCATGTGAAGAAAGCAGATTATGAAATGACAATGGTAGCTAGGAAGGCACGAATGCACTCAAGGAATGCTGAGAGAGCCAGGGAGGATGAAGAAAATGCAGATGACCCAGGATATGGTGCAGGGCTGTTCTAACATCAGTAACAAACTATCAAACTATGTTCATCTTTAAAGCTGGATTCCTGAGATTTTATTCTTTTTTAATGATTAGTTACATTTTCTTCAGGAACTTATCATCATAGAACAGTGAAACTTACACAACCTACAGAAACTGGAGTGAACATCAATGATGCATTTTTAAGAGAAGTTCATTTTAATATTTTAGAAGCTTAAATATGAGGAAAGAATTTTACAACTTGCAAAAAATTCTCTACAAAATAAATTGTGCAAGCGACTTATCTACAAAAGCAGGTCAATGGAGAAAGACTCTTGCTCCTCCAGCCATTAAAATTTTATAACATTATCAAGAACCATTCACAAGATAAATGCACCTCAAATTGACAAACTTTACATTGTAAGTATATAAGGTAAATCTCCCCTTAAAGTCCAATTGAATAACAAGGTAAAATGGAGTCAAACACATAGATAAACTAATCAGCAAGTCTCATTTCACTATGTTTTGTCCTTAAAAGCAGCTCTCATTGTATTGATCTGAAGACTAATGGTGACTTGTTTTAGATATTTTAATTTCTTGTTGTTCTACAGAATTAGTTTGGAGCAGTGTACCTCAAGCAAAAAGAGTGTGCTTATTCAGCAGAAATGAATGGTAAAAACAGATAACTCTACACCTTGCCCCAAAGTGTTTTTAAGTGGCTCAGAATTCTTACACATGCTTCTTAATATATTTACTCCTAAATGGCCTTTTTTTGGCAACAATAATCAGTTCCAGCTGAATTGTAGTGGGCACAATCACTATACATGGTACATAAAAATTTTGAGGTAGACTTTGCCTTCTTTCCTGTATTTTGAATGGTAGTTATGTACTTTGGCAAAAAGTATTCAGCTAGTTACCATCCTACATAAAGCAAGAAATTGGAAATCTGTCATTTCAAAATTAAATTAAAAATTTCTCAGTAGCCTCTCTTCCTCGAAGTTATGTGAATATTGTTTCCAAGAACCGAAAAATTCTGTTAGCTACATGTCAAGAAGCAATGGTCATTTTAAAGCTTCATGAGAAATGCACTGTGAATAGGACCCTCTACCCAATAGTCTTCTATTCCTCTGGCCTGTCATCCCCTCCCAGTCAACATGTACACATCATTTTCATTGTGCCCCACACAAACTCACCAGCTGTGGTGACCATGTGTTGGCTTCCTGTCTCATGCACCTGCTGCCCCTTCTTCCCAAATACCTATCCCACACACATGCTGCCTCCCTCTGAGGCATCAACTCCAACTCCCTAATACATCCTCCCACTTTTTGTTTTTATGAAACTTTTCTTATCATTTATCTACTAACAAAATAAATTAACACCCAGTCTTCGTTTATTTTACCTTAAACTTGGTAGAAGCTGAATTTGAGGAAGATTGGTTGGGGTTCCAAAAAAAATATAGGAATACGGTAGGCAATGCCGAGAATCTGTGACATTTGCTAGAAGATACAATGAAGAAAGGCAAACCTACATTTATAGCATTTGTAGATTTAGAGAAAGCTTTTGACATTGTTGACTGGTCTACACTCACTGAAATTTTGAAGGTAGCAGGGATAAAATACAAGGAGCAAAAGATAATTTACAACTTGTACAGAAACCAGTCTGCAGTTATAGGAGTCAAAGGATGTTAAAGGGAAGTAGTGGTTGCAAAGGGAATGAGGCAGGTTTGTAGCTTATCCCCAATGTTATTCAGTCTGTACATTGAGCAAGCAGTAAAGGAAAGCAAGGACAAATTTTAAAACGGAACTCAAGTGAAGAGAGAAGAAATAAAAACTAAGTTTTGCCAATGACATAGTAATTCTGTCATACATGGCAGAAGACTTGGGAGAGCAGTTGAGCAGAATGGATAGTGTCTTGGAGTTCAAATGGATGTAGGTTGTAGTAGTTATGCAGAGATGAAAAGCCTTACACAGGATAGACCAGCAAGGAGAGCTGCAGGAAACCAGTCTTCAGACTGAAGATGATAACGACAATGATAACAACAATAACAACAGAAGTTTTCATTAAGAATATGTCAGTCATTTACAATTTTGAATTCACTGAGGTTACAAATAATTTGAGATGAGTTTGTAGTAATCTGAGAGGAAATTTTAAATTATGGGA
This sequence comes from Schistocerca nitens, assembly GCF_023898315.1. Classification (NCBI taxonomy): domain Eukaryota; kingdom Metazoa; phylum Arthropoda; class Insecta; order Orthoptera; family Acrididae; genus Schistocerca; species Schistocerca nitens. The sequence continues at coordinate 425,038,519 of NC_064617.1, read as the reverse complement.
ATGATAGATTAAATGCCAATGAAATTCAAGAAAAGATATGCTCTTAAAGTTGCTGAACCTTCTTTATTGGAATAGTAACTGCTCTCACAATTTGTCCTAACAGATTATAGTTGTGTGCTATATTGAATTTCACACCATCATATTTTCCTTTTTTAGTCAGTGCTCTTACCAACATACCCATTAAAGCAGAGTCAATTACTGTGGTGTATGGTCATTTTTTTCATCCACAAAACCCTGACTCCTCTTGGGGATCACTTCATATAAATTATGAAAGATGATCAGTGAGATTTTGTACTACTCCTTGAGGGATGTTGAAGGAGGAAAACGGATACATAATTGTATTTCCAACACATATCACACTAGCTCAGTTGCGGAATTCAAGAAAGGTTTGTTATTTGATTTTCAAACCAATGTTTAAGCAGCTATGTGTTGACATAATTATCTTAGAAGATGTAATCCCCTACTGGGAACAACGCCTGTACCTCTGAATGAATGATGTCACCTAATACACATTTATACACATTACCATTTACCTTTCCATTAATATGACCATAGGTACTATTGAAACTCATGATATGACATCCTAGACCAATACAGAAGCTTCAATACTTGGAAGAAGACAATACCCACAATGCCCTTCAGATTCAAACGTGTATTGCAATACAGAACAGTGTAAAAGTAATCTGGTCAATCAAGTTTTTGTTGCTAGTAGTAGAGATTTTATATTCCTTGCACCACTGAAAGTTCATTTATCATTCACTTACTTTGAAAACAGTTTGAGAATAGTAGTTCAAACATCAGTGTTTTGTTTCAGCAGTTCTTACCACACTGTCTTTACTGATAATGTGTTCTCTAGACATATTCATCACTCGCCAGTTACTTTCAATATGCTCAAGAGTTATATTAGTCCTCTTAAATGTGATTTTGTCATGATCAGTAAGTTGTTTTTCAATTAATGTATATATGAAGTTTTACCATGAACCCTGTCCTTTCATTTACAGCTGAGTGTACACTTAAACAAAACTTCTTTAGAACTGTTCATTCATTCATTCATTCATTCATTCGTTCAGATAGATGTATTGTTTCATAAACCCCAACCGAGCGGGGTGGCGCAGTGGTTAGACACTGGACTCGCATTCGGGAGGACGACGGTTCAATCCCACGTCCAGCCATCCTGATTTAGGTTTTCCGTGATTTCCCTAAATCACTCCAGGCAAATGCCGGGATGGTTCCTCTGAAAGGGCACGGCCGACTTCCTTCCCTTATCCTTCCCTAATCCGATGAGACCGATGACCACGCTGTCTGGTCTCCTTCCCCAAACCAACCAACCAACCAACCAACCATAAACCCCATAATGAAAGAGAGCCTTCAGTGATGTGAAACCATCAAATTATAAATTAACAGGCAGCTACTGCACCCTGCTTTTGTAAAATATACTAACAACAGATTATCACTAGTGCTAATCTATTCACAATGATAATTATAGGAATCACTATATATCCTTTTGCCCAAGGCTTTGCCCATGTATGTGTTCAACACATATATTGCACACATTCCCTCCTTTGCGTTTCTGTGTCCACTTCTTCCTCCTACTGCCTCTCTGTCCACATCATCCTCCCACCTCTATTTGTCTATCTCCTCTCCACAAGCTCTGTCTCTTCATCTCCTCCCACTCCTCCCTTCTTGCATCTCCTCTGCCCCTCTCTCCGACCATATCTTACTCCCTGCTCCCTCTGGCTACATCCTCCTTCCCTTTTCTCTGTCCATCTCCTCCCCCTCCCCTCTTCCTTTTCAACCTGGCCACTATTTCTCTACATGTGCTATCTACCTCCTGTATCTACCCGTCCTACACCCGTTCTCTATCCATCTCCTCCTCTCTCTCTTTCTGACCATCCCATTCCCCTGCACATCTGCATGTGTATACCCCTAGGAGGCTTTCTGATACTACCTGCACAACACACTTGTTGTGGAAGGCAGCCTTTTAGCCCATACCTCTGTTCCTACAGGAGCTAGAGGATTCTAACTGCCACAGTGCTGATTCTCATACCAAAGCTGCTAAAAATCAGTCCAGTGGTTTAGAAAGAGATCCTGAACACACATACATCATGTAAATTCAAAGAAAACTGGCTTCTTTCAAAAGAGCCACTTCTTCTCCTCTTCTAATTTTCCTCTTTGTCTCCCCCCTGTCCTCTCATCCCCTAAGGGATCTGCCCTTCATTTTTAACATTCCCAGATCTACCCCTCTCTCCACCTCCAAGCAAGGAAGTATTGGTTCTGAAAGTCATGATAGTGTCATATGTTTTTACTGTGTCTGTCAATGATTGTGGTATTTTGCCTCTTGAAGGTAAGTAATGACCAGAAATTTGTGTCATAATTTTTGAGTGAAATTTCTTTTTGATGCATTTTGTAGACTTTCACACAAGAATATAAAACTGTGGGTTTTTAAATTAAAATTGTAATCAATATATAATCACAAGTACCTTATTGGAGATCAGTAACAGCCTCTTCCACCAGTATATAAAAACCAAACTTTTCTCAATCAACAATTAGCAAAAGAAACACCCTGAGGAAGGCCACTTACAATAGTGGCGAAAATGTCAGAAGTTTTACACACTAACAATGCATCATGGACCCAGAAGAGTTTTATTTATTATGATAAAGTTCATTAAATAGTGGGTTCTGTGACCGCTCACATCCATTCAAAAAGTCAGAGGCAACAACAGAAGTGTTGTGGTTGTGTTAAGCCTATTCAGATTAGTTCTTCAGTGGCCTAATCACTATGGACAGGTACTGGATGTATCAATGTGATCCCAAGGTAAAGGAGCAAAGCAAACATGGCAAACTATCACCAGAGCGTACTCTCAAAACCTTCTGACAAAATCATGGGAGGCTGTCAAGAAGCAGCAATGCAGGAGCTGTCCAAGAGGATGTTCTTGCTCTACAGCATGTGTGACTGCACAGAATCCAGTCACACATGTTGCTTCTTTGTGCTTCCAAAATTTGGCCCTCCCCCCCACCTCTCCCCACCAAAATATTCACCCTGAATAGCACCCAGTAACTTCTTCCACTTTCCTCAGATGAAGAAACCATTGTGTGGCAGCCATTTTGACAAACTTCTACAACCAAGGTCTCCACTTCACCATCCATCTTTGGAGACACTTTACCACACTGTGGAGTGAATATCTAGAGGAGGACTAACACCATCACCGAGTTTCATAATCACACCTTGATGTTTTGAGGTGACAAAACTTTATGATTACCTCTTGCACATTGTGTGTCGAGATAAAGGTAGTCTGATTACTTACAGTACTTTTCAAAATCCAAGCTGTTTGCTGCTAAGAATTTTTTTCTATTTATTTTTACATTCTGTTTTAAATTATCTATTCAACGTTTTAAAATACTGCCAATAATGAGACGTGTTGGTAACTAAAACCCTGTTTTGAAAAATATTGCTCTGAAATGATTGCTTACATAAGTAACTTAGTATATTACAAAGCTGAGTTGAACATCAGTTGATTGTTTTACTAATAATTTCATAACCACTTAAATATTTATTTTTAAGAGAGCCAGCAGTATCAAAAGCTTGCTGCTTTTTTTGAGATGTAGGATGTAGTTAAACTTTATCAATCTTGTTTCAGGATGTTTTCTTACAATCTGTAGGCCACCAACCACTAAAGTGGTCAGTCTTAAATTACCAATTATTGACAGAGAAAAAGTTATTAAAGGTACCTGTAATTCTGAGAGTTTCATTGATCAGTTCATAATTTACCTTTAATAAAATTTCCCTTTTCCTGATTTGTTTTCCCTGTCACATATTTACTATGTTCCAAATAGGTCTTCATTTGTTGCTAGAGGAGCTTATCTTCCTTGTAATTTATGCTCTGTTGACTTTACCTAGAATTCTATAATACGATTTAATTCGGGTATCATCTGGCCTCCTCGATGCTAAGTAGTCGTCTCATAGTTTTGCATGATATTCTGATTTCATTTGCGCTCCTTATTTTGGAAGCATTTAATCTACGTACACAGATTTTTGTAGGCATTAAACAGATCTCAAAGTATGACACGGATTCCAATCTGGAAGAGTGTTTCTCCCACACTTCATACCTTCTATAAAGTTTGGAAAAATGGGAGGCAGCTACTGGCAGGGCAAAACTTGAGGTTTGTGCACATAATTAGCAAGCAAATAAAGACACAAGTTCTGCAAGTTCAGTTCCTGACACAAATGATGGTTTGAATTTGTCAAGGAGTTTCATTGCAGTGTATGTTCTACTGCAGAGTAAAATATCTATTCTAAGTACCAGTACCTGTCATGCTTACTGTGTATATATCTTCATCTTAGAAGGGTCAATATGAAAATGGAGAAAATAGACATTTTAGTGCAACATTTTCAGTAGTTGCTATTTCAGGTTAAAGCACTGTTATCTTTTCACTGAAACCTTTAATATCTGTAAACAGAAATGAAATGCTAAAACAATAATATACCATTTAAAAGTTACAATACGAGAGAAGGAAAGTTGCTACTCACCATATAGCAGAGATCCTGAGCCGCGATAGGCACAATAAAAAGATTCACACAGTCATAGCTTTCGGCCAACGCACGCAAGCGCAGACTGCAGATTTATGTGCTAGTTGTGTGTGTGTGGGGGGGGGGGGGGGGGGGGGGGGGGCGCGCGCGCGTCTACTGCTGACAAAGGCTTTAATGGCCAAAAGCTATGACTGTGTGAATCTTTTTATTGTGCCTATCACAGCTCAGCATCTCCGCTATATGGTGAGTAGCAACTTTCCTTCTCTCGTATTGTTACATTCCATCCTGGATTTTCCACTTAAAAGTTACACAGCTGTGTGCTATTTTTCACAACTATTTACTAAATTATCTCTCCCACCCCTGTGCCCCCTCCCCTCCCCCTCACCCTCCCCTCCCCCTCACCCTCCCCTCCCCCTCACCCTCCCCTCCCCTCCCCCTCCCCTCCCCCTCACCCTCACCCTCCCCTCCCCCTCACCCTCACCCTCCCCTCCCCCTCACCCTCACCCTCCCCTCACCCTCACCCTCACCCTCCCCTCCTCCTCACCCTCCCCTTCTCCTCACCCTCCCCTTCTCCTCACCCTCCCCTTCTCCTCACCCTCCCCTTCTCCTCACCCTCCCCTTCTCCTCACCCTCCCCTTTCCCTCACCCTCCCCTTCCCCTCACCCTCTTCCCCTCACCCTCCCCTTCCCCTCACCCTCTTCCCCTCACCCTCCCCTTCCCCTCACCCTCTTCCCCTCACCCTCCCCTTCCCCTCACCCTCCCCTCCTCCACCCCTGCCCCCTCTCAGTCCCCATCCCCACACCCACCCCTTCCATCCCCTCCACCTCCCCCTCACCCCCTTCCCCTCCTTCATCCCCCTCCCCCCCACCCTCACTCTCTCTCCTTCCCCTCCCCCTCTTGTTCTCGACCCTCCCTCTACACCCTCTCCCTCACCTCCTCCCCCTTGGCCCTTCCCCCTCACCCCTTCCTTTACCCCCCCCCCTGCCCTCTCCTCCTGACCCACCTGTCCCCTCGCCCTTGCCTCTCCCTATCTGTTGTCCTCTTCCTCTCCCTGCCGCTCCTCCTCTTTTCCCTCTGGGTGTGGGCCAAGGTGCAGTACATTACCATGCCTGATGAAGAGTAGTAAAACTGTTAGCATTCAAAACAGCTTCCATTTGTCTCGCAGTGGATAAATAGAGGTCCTGTATGGTTTACAAGGGACTCTTATACCGTTCTTCCGACAAAATAATGGCTAGTTTAGGTAGTGGCAATGGAGGTGGATAGCAATCTCACAGCATTCAAATCGAGGTAGACCACAAAGGCTCAGTAATATTGAAATATGGTGACTGTGAAGGCCAGGGAACAATAATTCATCCTTGTGCTTACAAAACAAGCCCTGGACAACGCAAGCTGAGTAAACAGCAGCCCTGTTGTCAAGGAACACAGCATCTCCATTGAGGAACAGATATTGTACCACGGGATGGGCCTGATGAGTCAGAATGGTCATATAGTCCTTGGAAGTAATGTGACCTTAGAGAGTAACCTTGGGGCTCATGGTATTCCATAATGTGGCTGCCTAAATTATCAATGAACCCCCACCATGCTTCACTCCTGGGATGTAAACTTGACCAAAATTTGGAATAAGACTCTTCTTCTGCTTCATAGTCCAGGTTTTATGGCTTCAGCACCATGTTTCCCTCTTAGGGGGATTTGCCTCACTGAGATGAGTGGTTTTGGAATTCTAGGCTCACCCTGCAATTCCCTGTTTATGGAGCTCCTTTTGTGTTGTTTTGGTGTTGACAAGGTTCGCGAGTGTGATGTTCAGTTCTACAGTGACTTTTTACTTTTACAGCTGTTGTCCACTTATTTTTTTGTCACAGTCCTGTTCAATGACCATCTGTCATGATTTCTCAGCATAATTTCTTCCTCATTGTAACTTAGCAAATGATGATTTTCTGCATTACCTGTATGCAGTATAAAGCTTTGATACAGTGCCTCTTCAAACATCAAACACTTCAGCTGCTGTGATTATGGAAGCATCCGCCATATGATCACCAACAATTTGCCAACATTCAAATGCACTGAGCTCCAACAAAATGCCCTCCCAACTACACAGGACACTCTTCTGACCACTAACACTTGCAATGTATTGAGGACATTGCACAGGTGCAACTTGCAGACTGGGTAGCATGTGCATTTATGTTCAAGCCGTACTGGTACCATATTTTGTGTGTGTGTGTGTGTGTGTGTGTGTGTGTGTGTGTGTGTGTGTGGGAGAGGAGGAGACAGTAACAATTCATTTGCCGTCTACACTAATTATATGTATAGATGGGCAGTTTATTTAACAGTTCACTTTCATAATTGTTGCTGTGCTTGTATGTGATTTGTAGCTAAGAAACTTTATATTACAGTGCATCAAGAGGGCCGCTGCACTCCAAGTCATCGAGATGGTATGGATTGCACCATACATCGAGAAACTCATTTCACTGCTCCTCGATGGATGAAGTTGTTCCCTGCTGCTGCAATTGCAACTTATTATATTTTTGGGGTGATTGTGTTTGGCGCCGCCAGGTCACGCCCGTTTTCTGACTGCCTCCTGTTCCCATTGGATTTTACAGCCTCTGGAGGTGTGGGACTCACATCAAGTACAGTTCGTACATGTTATGCTATTTACCTGGAAGGAGCAGTTGTACTAGCGGCTAGCGCAGTAGCAGTGTGGCAGGTTTCTGCAACAAAGGGACTAACAAACCTTGGTCTAAAGTTGGGGCTGCTTACTAACTCTTGACCAAGCAAAGCACACTGCAGATCAGCAAACAGCATGGTACTGAATGCAAAGGAGAGTAACAATATCAAACTATTTTTGTGATATTTTTGAAACAAGTTAAAACATTTGAAGATTTTAAGAAGTAATATAGTATTTATATATTTATATGTTGTTTAAATATGTTGTAAATGTGATACTTGTTTTGAACTACTGATTCTGATCATTTAAGAGAAAGAAAGGCAATATTCTAAAATTTGTCACGGGTTATCTGATTAGTGCATCACAGTGTAGCAATGATAGCTTGAAAGGTGCTGAAGAAAATTTCATTTTGCAGTACTTGATTATGGACCATTTCTACTCAGTTATGCAAAGTAAACATTTCATTGGCTGATAATATAAAGGATTTTATTTGTTTATAGTGATTTAAAAACTTTTGTAAGTATGCCAGTGTACAGTTACTACTGCTGTTACATGAACTTAAAGTGTAATCTTCATGTATTATTTGTGCAGTTTCCCATCATTAATATGTAGTATTCCTCAGGATACTGTGCTAAAGTTGAACAATATTTCTGCAGTCGTATTTCCATGGTTTTAGTTTTAAATATTATCATTATCAGAACCATTACTTGTATCTTTGAGTGATAATTTACCACTTGTGCTGTTACAGTCTTCATTAATCACAGAGTTTGGTGAATATAAACTGAATCTTCATGTAATGCACATCAAATGTTGACAGGATTTTTACCATAAATCAGTAATAAAAGTTATTGCCACAATGCATTGTAAATCTCATTTAGACCGAGGCTAATGAGGCTATATTTCTGGAGATACTACTGCTGTCATTACTAAGAATACTAGTTGCAGCAGATCACAAATTTGTCATTTCTTGTATACTTTCTAACAAATGAAACTGTGCTATATTTCTATCTTCTAATATTATTTAAATGCCACGGTTTTATTTTTACTTATTTCTCTCCTGCTTCTCTTCTCCAACTTCCTTGATCAACCTTCCTCTTTTCTGATAGATACTTGAGAACACTCTGATTCTACATTGTTGCACATATTTATTAAGAAAATCATGTAAACTAAAACTATATAATTTTCAGTAATTAATATATCTATATCAACACTGGACAAAAGTATTCATTTGGTTTTAGTAGGTATAAATGAAAGACTGGACATATGGACAATCATCGATGCTGTAAAAGGGACATGAAATAAATTTCAGAAAACAAAATACAAGTGTTTCAGTAATGATACTTCAGACTCTACCAGCATGCACATGTGATAGGTTTACCTATATTTGATAAAATGAGACTCTGACCTACATAATTTTCAAGAAAAATTCTCTTTTTGCTATTTGTCTCTAATAATCATTCTATGCTTTTTTTACTATTTTGTGGTTATTTGATTTGTTGCTTAGTTTGTCTTTTCTTAATACCATTTTTTCTTTGCAGAAACTGTCATATCCACTCTTAATATGTTCAGTGTGGACATCTTGTTCATACCTGTTCATTAATATTATATATAACGTACTGGAACACCATGGACTCTGAACTACAATTTCAATGGTGGTGGTATTTCTTTTCTTTAACTTTTATACCATCTTCAGATTCTTTGTCTCGTTAATGTAACATCCACCTACAAAATATGAATAATAATAGTCTCATCTCATTATTTGTTGCAACTGGCATTCCAATTACTTTCCTTATATTCATCCCCTAATTCTGTTAGTTTTTCAAAGCACAACTTGATTATCAAGGTTCCAGTTTCAGTGAGAAATTCACAATGCACTGCAGTTATGTGTATGATGATGATGATGATGATGAAAATATAAGAAGTGCTCATCTGTGATGAGATGTACAAAAAGTATAACAACTTGTTCAGTTTTTAGACAAAGTCCCTATTCAGAGCTATGTTACACAAACCCCTGTCACTGGTAGTCAGTCTCCCCTGCTCCCACTCCCTCTCCCCCACTCTCCCTCTCCCCTTCCTCATTCCTCTCCCTCCTGTGCATGTGCATGTACACTGTGAGGGAAGGTAGAGGCCCCTGGTCTGGTGCACTTGCTGTGCTGCTGTTGTGACTGTTTTAGTAGCAGCTTTGTTTGTCTGTGAGCTGTTGTCGCTTCTGACATACTCTCATCAGCTGACGGAATTAAACTCAGATCAGTTTAGTTATGCTGTAGACATATATTCCTGGGTGGTAGGATCTAATTGCAGTATCACTGTGATCCATAAGAGAAAATAGCTTGCTTGACACAATAACAAAAACTTGGAAACAGTCAGGAGTTTCACACGAAAACTATGTAATTATCCACGTTTGTAATGATGAAAAATCACATTGCTGTTCTTTGTAGCACCATCTGCTTTATTGGTTCAAATTTGCACTTGATCACCTAAGGAATTAAAAATCTAAAATGAACAAAATTTTATAAAGGGAAACATGGTCCATATTACACTGTAATATCCTTAATTAATTGTGCGACTGGCCGATTTTGATGTTTATATCATTTCAAGCACACATGAATAACCATCACAATTTACGCACATGTGCTTGAAAATGACATAAATGTCAAAATCAGCTGAACGCATGATTAATAAATAATATTAAAGCTTGTTACTGTCCTACAGTCCACCCCGATAGCTGAGTGGTCAGTGCGGCGGTCTGTCACGCCAAGGCGGCCGGATTCGATTCCCGGCTGGGTCGGAGATTTTCTCCGATCAGGGACTGGGTGTTGTGTTGTCCTCATTACCATTTCATCATCACCAGTGGAGGGCAACGGGAAACCACCACTGGAATTGCTTCCCTAGACGCTTATGTGGTGGACCTCACTGACGAGGCTTCCCCCATGACAAGACCTGCCGTAAGGCAGAACACAAAGGTTTCTTTTGTCCTACAGACCATACGTTCCATTACAACCATTTTTAGAAGCTGCAAAAACAAAACTGTCTCCAAATTATTCTCTGTTAGCATAATTACAATGAAGCAACTCGTTTTGGGTCAACCCTGCCTCGTCCGTCTGAGATAGGGTTCCCTAACACACTGAAATGTCTGTCACTTGTCACATCTGAGGCTGAAATACAAAACATTTTTCACACTAAATTAGCCTGGGAAAGAGACAACTGTTATGCTTCCATCTCTCAAGTGGACTGTTGTCACCAATAACTTTTTTTTTTGCGGGTGTGACTGACACACTCCTGGTAGCCTGAAATATTTAGTTACCACAAAAACAGATTAACATATTATTGTCATGTTATAATTATGTGAATAAAACCTTCTCAGTTTTGAAGCCTAATAAATTCAAATAAAATTCTTGAGCGTTCGATGGACATCATCATTAGGAGTAAAACCACTGACTACTGGGGCTAGCACAGCTTTTCCGCTTACGTAGCAATGATTGTGTTCTTTGGCACCAATCTCTGAGGCTGCATTCAGGCTATGTATGTGGAAAACCTGGCCTACCCCAGCAGTCAATCATTTTACTCCTGACAACGATGGCGGTTATGGCCAATGAAAGCTCGAGAGTTTTATTCGAATTGACACAGCTTTCAAACCAAGAAGATTTTATTGAGACATTCTGCCATGAAAGACTCAGAGACCTGTTATAATTTTGTTCTAGCTGATCAGGAACTGATATTTCATAGCTTATTTGACACACGGCATTTAATGACCCTCCTCTATCACAAACAGCCAGGGCAACCACAGAAATGTCACTGTTCTAAGCAACATCTGATCTTTGGCTTTTCCCTTCTATGAGATGGAGACAGCACTCTTTCAGCATATGTAGTATCTACACTTAATAGACAATAATATGACAATGCTGCCAAAATAAACAGGCATTTTGCAATTTAATGAAATTTTCAAAGCTGGACACAGGCCTTGCATTAAACAAGAAAACTGAGTCTATAGTAATTTAAACATACCTCTGTATCTTCAGGCCCTGTATTACAATGATTTTTCTGTTTGTGCACCCATACTCCCCCCCCCCCCCAAAAAAAAAAAAAAAAAAAAAAAAAAATTGGACTGTTAGAAACTTCTAGCCCTCCAACACTTCAATTGCATCTCTGAATGGTTCAAAATATCAAGAGTTCTTTTGCAGTGTTGTTGTCACAACCAGTATATTTTTCAGGGATACCTCTCACCAGAAGCATTTCCATGATTGTATCATACTGCCTAACTACAGACTAACATTAAAAACAATCTGTTCCAACAAGTTTCTATTTCATGCTTCAAGCTTGTCTGTATCGAATTCACACCACCAGCTTTCTTCATGAATTGGACAGTATCTTTGGCAGCACAGGTCATGGAATAAACCACTGGAACCTCATTTTTCAAATTATTATTATCCAAAATGTGTGTAAGGGACTGAGTTACCCATGTTTTGAATAGATGCATGATGTTGAAAGCATTGCAGTACCTTGCTTATATTGTCACCTCAGTCAGTAACAAATGAAATCTTATTAAAATGCTCAGGATTCACTCATAAGTTGAATAATGTTTCTTCTATGTAGTTCTTAATCAAATTCCCCAGACGTTTTTCACAGAAAAGTGAGTTGTCACCAGTACCATATTTTGCAGTGGCTAGTCTTGATAAACAAAGAGCGCACAATAAATAAATAACACATTTTCAGATATTTATTGGTCCATATATCCACTGCACATCCACACACATTCATCCCTATGGCATGGATAATGCTGGATGACAAACTCGCTCACATTTCATTGGCATGGCTCAGTGTTTCGTGGTACTGTTGTAGGACAATGCAAAATATTACAGACACTTACATGTTCCAATTCTGAACCAACATTTGCAAATCACTGACATAAAATGCAAAATCCTACACCTGATATTAATGTAAATGGATGAAGACATCTGGCCACATTTCTATGCACCTTCTTAATTACCATACCTTTCACATTCACGGATGTTGGTAATGTTGCAGACCTTACACTTTGTCATGTTCTGTAGACAAATGTCTTCAGATGTGTGGTGGCAGATCTGTGAGACAGGAGAGCAGAGCACTTGACACAGTACACACAGGCAAAATCCTTATCAGTTGACTAATGAAACTTTCTCCCAAACATTGTTATGGCCACTGTCTTCTGCACTCAGGGTAGATGCTTTTGAATCAAGTTTCTGTTTCACTGTCTCCTTCATCTCACTTTAAAGTGCCATGATCATACAGACATCTACTGGCCAGCACTCGGGTAACTACAGTAGACATATGTCCATTCAGTCATGAGATGCTCCAATGAGCACAGAGGAAATTGAGTGCATTTGCTCCCAGCATCCAAAGCACTGTATTGACATCTGCCAGACTCAGCAAAACTACATGCACCAAGAAATTTGAGCAAGCATGAATGTCAGGTGTGGACCTCTGTTTCCTATATTCATCTTATAAAATGCTGGTCCTGGATTACACTTTACACAAATAACCCAAAAAGCAGCTTCCAAAACACATTTTACTAACCTTTAATTGTGCCAGTCAATGTTAAAATTTAGAAGTCATGAAAATAATCCTTTAACATGATCAAATGTGAAGTCTTGCAAGCAAGAAAGTGTTACACATGACTCCAACACTGAACAAATGTTTTAATGTGTATTTCTTGTCTCTACAGTTCAAGGGCTATTAATTAACTGCATTTTTATTGCTTACTTTTATTGATATCCAACAGGATTTTCTCAGTTCCTCTCTTTGCACATTTAGATTTTTAGTTTTCAGTGTCAGTCTAACATTATTGGTTTATAAATAAAAATATATTTTGTGAACACAACTTTTTGTTCCATAGCAAATGATGTTTAGCAACAGGGGGACATTAACCAGCTTTATTGTTTTTCATATAACTTTGTTTGTTTAGGAAGATAATGAACTGCAATATGTCTTTTTTTTAAAGAGAGAGAGAGAGAGAGAGAGAGAGAGAGAGAGAGAGAGACGAGAAAAGAAAAGAAAAACCACCCTGTATATTTTATTCAGTAATCCACTTTATGAAATAAATCTTGTTACCTTACTTTTGAATTAACCACTTAGGTCACATGACATGTTCTCACACTCACCACTTCAGTTGTATCAAAAATTGTTATTTTAGAATCTTTTTCTCTTCTTGGATAATTTTATGCGGACTACCATGCTTGTGCAGGTCCTTTTTGAAGTGTTCAATTTTCTTACTTCCAATATTGAGAAACTAAACATAGTTTGACTTCTTTCCATTCTCAAATAGATCCTCAGTGTATTCTTTTGAGATTTGGATTCCATACTCTTATTTATTTTCTGCTTCAGGAGCACATCAATACGGTTTTATCAAACACTGATGTGTTTCTTCTCATGAATTTTTCATTTATATCTTTCTTATATGTGATAAATAGGATTAGAATGTTCCTTATTTATTTTACTTGCCTGTAGGAGTATCTCTTCACTTACTGGCAGTTTACCACTTACTGCTACTTTGTGGGTTATTTGTTTGCCTTTTAAATACTTTATTCTTAATAGTGCTTATTCTGTCAACAATGACTAGTATATCAAGATAAGCACCTTACTGTTTCAGTTCCTGATTGTTCTGTAGTATGACTTTGTTTCACTACTTTATTCGATTTGTGAAGTCATTTGCGAGAAATACTCCTCTGTCTCAGGATTTCTATATAGTATACCTATTCAGACTGATATTTTCAATGACAGTAGATGGGATTTTGGGACTTTGATAATAAAAAATTCTGAAGATACTCCTTTTACAGTTTTCTTTTTGCATGTTTTTCTACTGTTACCCCTTGTCTATCTTGATCCTTCTGGTCTTTTTTCTTTTAATTAATTATTGAAATTTAAGTTTCTTACGTGTATTTATGGCAGCAGTATATGAGGTAGGGATTACAAGACTATATACACCTAATTGAATATAAAAACACTCCAAAAGTTTCACTACCTGGATGATAAACCATGTATTCCAGTCTTCTCTGTACCATTTAGATGAAAAAAGAATGCCTCATTCATTCATTCACGGTGTTCCGAACATTCCATCTTGATGGAGAATCTTTAGGGATATGGAATGACTCAAGGTATACAGTAGCCAAGGGAAGCAACTTTTACAGACTGCAGTAATAAGTAAATTTTGTTAAATTAGTATACATGCTAGTTTAACATAGAACTACTTACACAAAATTGCAGCTTCCTCAATTATATAGTTCTTTTTCTCCTAGCTTAATATTTACTTGACCACACTGAGATTAGCATACAACAGTTATAACGACTGTGGCATGTTTACAATTTATATTCCTCCTTGTCATGCAGCTGACAGGAATATTCAATCTAGGGACCTACACAATCAGATAATTTGCAGAAGTAGAGGTTAATAAGGTATATTATTAATTTTCTTTTGAATTGATGCAAATTCCCAATCTCTTGCTTAATGCCAGTAAAATCTTTGGTACTGCCATACAGAACTTCACTGCAATCCCTAGCCAAGGAGACAAAGCTTATATGGATATTATACTTGTATTCATGTATTGGAAAGTAATGGTAAGAATTCCAAGACTTTAGAAGCCTCTGCTGCATGTATGTTATCTATTTTACAGAGTATTGCTACTAGTTATATCTGCTGAATTAAATATTTCATTGACCTTAGACATTGTGCCAGAAGATAAGTTCCTGAGATAATGGGGAATAAAAGCGTATAAATAAATCAACACTTTTGTCTTTCAGTCAACATAATAACAGATATATCTAAGTGCAAAACAGGCCAGATTGAGCTTCTTGATACATTTATCTAAATGTTACTCAATTTTAGCTTATTATCCAGCTGCACACATCAAAGGTCTTTTGTTAACTACTTGGTATTGATTTTACAATAAATGAAGATTTATTTCTATTTTGTACAATAATATTCCAATGGACTATTTTCTTATTTTAATTTTCTGTGGTCATCATTTGTGATTGGTTGTATTCACGCATTTACATTAACTGTATTTCGGATTTTATAGATGTTTATAAATGTTTTCCCTCTGAATTGAAAGGACTCAGAAATCAGAGCAACAGTTTAATTTATTGAAATAAATGGTTGTAGTTCTGTCATAAGTTGCATTAAGAAGTATCTTTTTAATTTCTTGATGGTGACTAGTTTCGGAAATCTATGTCCATTTTCATCAGGTTTTGCCTATATTGTCACTTATGATGCGTATGGTCTGAAGATGGACATAGGTTTCTGAAACTAGTCACCATCAAGAAATAAAAAAGATACTTCTTAATGCAACTTATGTCAGATCTACAACCAGTTACTTCAGTTATAAAACAAATTGTGGACCTATTTTTCACTTGCAACATGCTGCAAGTTTGTAAAATAAGTTTAATTTTTGTTGACAACTTGTTATTCGGGATTAAATACCATTACTGTAGCAGCATTTCTCACTACGAGTTCCTTTACTCGTAGCTTCAAAAACAGTGTTGTTTGTGTGTGTGTGTGTGTGTGTGTGTGTGTGTGTGTGTGTGTGTGTGTGTGAGGGGGGGGGCTGCATGTGCTTGTGAGAGAGTTCATATAAATGTATGTGGTTAACGCTACTATACAATATGAAATGGAATGAATTGATGAGGACAGTTATAAGGAAGGTCAATGGATCTGTCAGCAAATTTCTTGGAAAAATGAGTGCATATTTTGAGAAAACTGCCTGCTAGACACTAGTGTGGCCTATATGAGAGTCCTGCTGCATTGTCTGGGGTCCTTATCAAGCAGAATTGAGATGTTGAAGAAATTTGATCACTCTAGAATCATAATGGATTAGTTTACTCTATAAAATAGTAAAACATTGATGGTTAGTAAACTTAAGTGTGAATTTTTTGGAAGGAGATCAATGTTGGTGTTGCAAAATCCAGTTGAGTAACAAGTCTTGAATTCAATTAAGACATCAATGGGAGGAAAAAACTTAAGACTGTCTTGCTGCAGCAACATTGCGGGTGTGAAACAAAAACTAAGTTGTGCAAATACGGAAAGATGAACTGAACACTCTTTTCTTTAATGCAAATGCATGATATTTGTCAGCTATGTGAGGAAACAACAGAAAACTTAAAATATGATAGCCAGAGGGAATTTCACCTGCACTCTTTCTGCAAATGACCCTAGCCCTATAAAAACTGAACCACCTCACTTGAGTTCTGAACTGGACATAGATAGTAAATGGAGATTGTTATAATGATACAAACAGATAAAAATGATTGTAACTCTTGTCATTTAGTCCAAGCTCCTGGTATATGCCACAGAAATTATGTATTTGGTAGTGTCTTTCTGATAAAATTAAGACATTGTGCAAATGTTCTTTTTTGGGCCCAGCAAAAAATTAATTTATGAGAGTTACACATTAATTTTCTGTTTGAGGCCATTTCTCATAATATTTTAGCATAAAATTTATTTGTCTGTTGTTTTTGCTATGTAAGTATGGAATCATCTGAATCAGTAAATTTGTTTCTGAGAACTGAAAACTTTTTTCCATGTTCTTCTGGTGCAGTGTAATATCCCATAGTTTTTTGGCCTGTTATGAGCACATCATAAGACCCTGAAGCCTGTGATATGAAAAAACTTGGGAAAACCACTTCAAATTTCTATCTCATCTTAATAGCTTGTACAAATACCTATAATAATGGAAAAAATGGGCGTATTTCAGTTTTAAATCAATTACTATGATATTACATCTGCGTCCAACATTCGAGAGGAATATTATGTTTATTCCCACGTTTATAGCTGAAGTGAAAATTCGGTTTTCTGCACAATATTTTGAATTGGTGTGCTTTTGTTTTTCTGTGTCATTATTTCATAGAATGCAAATTCCTTAGCTCTAGTGGAAGAGATGATGAGTGAGATCTTAATACAGTGAGTACCAGATCCCAAGTATTGTTGTATAAGCATTTGGGATTGCATAACAAACAAGTCTATAAAGAAGCAGCATATCATACAACCTTATAAATAAGGATGGAGGTTTCAATTTAAGGAAGCCAAAACATACCATCAATCAATCATTCTAAGAAAACCATAAAAATCTCATACATTCCAATTACTAAAGGGCTCAGAAACACAAATAAGTACAGCAGGATATTATGAAACCCACCAGGCTTTTTATTTCTCTTCCAGAAAGATTGGAACAAATACTTAAGTCAAGGTCATGTACTTAATAGATGTAGTCTTTAGCTGCAGAATTTAGGTTATGAAGTTCACAAGAAAACAATTTTTGACATTTCAGTGTCACAACTGATTCAGTGCAATCAATTTATTAGCCCTTGCTTATCTATTACAATTGCCAACAACATTATGTATTTAATTTATAAATGTGAATATATAAAAGTATTCCTAAATTATAAGACACTGTGGCACAATGTTCTGTTAAATATGCAGACTTTGTCTTATGAAAACTTCCAGCTTACAACCAAAATATACTTTAATACTGACAGTACTCAACCATTTATTTGTGATTTCTGGCAATTCAAATCACTATAAAATTATGAAACAGAATTGCTACCATTACTTACTACCAGGTGGCAAAATTTCAGTACTGGTGATAACACACACAAAAGTGGATACACTAGCCTAGCTTATGGAGCTAGTACTTCCACCTTGGCATTGTATGGGGTGAGT
This sequence comes from Schistocerca nitens, assembly GCF_023898315.1. NCBI lineage: Eukaryota > Metazoa > Arthropoda > Insecta > Orthoptera > Acrididae > Schistocerca > Schistocerca nitens. Next base: position 425,020,642 of record NC_064617.1, on the reverse strand, counting down.
CCTCATCCTGCATTCTGGGTGACCAACCCATCCTTTTGACTTACTCAAGAGAATTTTAGCCTATCCTGTGCAAGCTTCTTCCTCTCTGCGTAACTACTGCAACCTACATCCATTTGAATCTGCTTACTGTATTCAAACTTTGGTCGCCCTCTACATCTTTTATCCCCCCCTCCCACTTCCACTTCCTTCTATTACCAGACAGACAATTGTTTGATGCCTCAGGATGTGTCCTGTCAACTGAGCCCTTATTTCAGTCAAATGGTGCCAAAATCCCCCCTCCCCCCCTCCAAATTCGATGTAGTAGCTCCTCATTTATTATTTGATCTATCGATTTAATCTTCAGCATTCTTCTATAGTACCACATTTCAAAAGCTTTTATTCTCTTCTTGTCTGTTTCATTTCTGTACAAGGGTACACTCCACACAAATATCTTTAGAAAATACTAGTGTGTTTCCCCCATATAGACCCTCCATATAAAACTTCCAGTTTTTCAGATTTCCCATCTTTGCATAGTAATGGCTTGCCATCTGAGCTCTTGATATTCATACAGGTACTTCTATTTTCTCCAAAGGTCTCGATAATTTTTCTATCGGCTGCATCTAACCTTCCCATAGGTACATGTTCTTCTACAGCCTCACATTTGTCTTCTAGCCATTTCTGCTTAGTCCCTTTGCACTATCTGCCAGTCTCAATTTTTTAGGGTTTTGTATTCTCTTTTGCCTGTTTTGTTGGCTGAATTTTTATATTTTCTATTTTCATCAATTAAATTCAATTTCCCCTTGATATCCAGGGACTTCTAGTAGGCCTTGCCTTTTTATCTATGTGATTCTTTGCTGTTTTCACTACGTCACTCACAAAGCAACCCATTTGTCTTCTATAGTGTTCCTTCACCCTGATTCAGTCAAATGTTGCCTAATGAATGCTCTGAAACTCTCTACAACCTCTGGTTCCTTCAAATTTATATGGATCCCATCTCCATAACTGCCTGCATTTTTGCAATTTCTTCACTTGTAATCTACAGCTCATAATCAATAAATTGGGGCCAGAGTCTTCATCTGTCCCTCGAAATGCCTTATAGTTTAAAATCTGGTTTAGAAAATTCTGTTTTACCATTATATAATCAATCTGTAACACTCCAGTTTCCCCAGATCTCTTCCATGTATACTACCTTCTTTCATGATTCTTAAACCAAATATTAACAATAATTTAATTATGCCCTGTACAAAATTCTGCCAGGTGGGTTCCTGTTTCATTCCTTATCCTCTTATTTTTTTTCTTCTCTTCCTTTCGCTACTACCAAATTCTAGTCTCCTACCACAATTAACTTTTGTCTCCCTTAACTATCAGAATAAATTCATTTACTGGATCATATATTTTTTTCAATCTCTTCGCCATCAGCGAGTCTGGTTGGCATATTAACTTGCGAACTTTTAACATTGCAACATGTCAGCAATCGGGAATAATTTAATGATTACAAAGAATCCGTTGCAAATTGAAACGAGAGGATGACCTAGGTTTCGGTGCAGATAACCACGCCTTCTTCGGAACACACTAAAACTACAAATTGCCTAAAGAGGCAGTTGGACCATGCCTCTTTAGGCAGTTTTTATTTTTAGTGTGTTCCAAAGAAGGCGTGGTTATCTGTGCCGAAACCTAGGTCAACCTCCGGTTTCAATTTGCAATTGAGGCAGATTCTTTATAATCATTATATTAACTTGTACTGCTGTGGTGGGTGTTGGCTTCATGTATATCTTGGCTATGATAATGTGTTCACTCTGCTGTTCATAGAAGTCTACCAGCATTCTTGTTTTCTTATTCATTACTAGTTCTACTCCTGAACCACAAAATTTACCTTTTTAAATTTCCTAACCTATCTACCTGATTAAGGGATCTAGTATTTCATACTCAGACCCATGGACTGCCAGTTTTGTTATTCCTGATGACATCATTCTTAGTAGTCCCCAATCAGAGATCCAAATTAGGGCCTATTTTACTTCTGGAATATTTTACAAAAGAGGATGCCATCATTATTATGCCATACAGAAGACTTGCATCCCCTTGGGGCAAAAATAAAAATCTTCTGTAGTTTCTCCTTGCATACAGCCACTTGCAGTGCCAGTGCACCAGAAAAAAGCCATGTTGGCTAATGTTACAAAATCATATCAGTAAATGATCCAAATTGCTGCCCCTGCAATTACTGAAAAGTTTGCATCCTTTCTCCAGGAACCACTGGCTAGTTTGTTTTCTCCCATTGTACTTGCACCTGCAGTACAGCAATCTATGTCACTGAGGCATGTAAGCCACTTCGTCTTGGCACGGTCCCTGGTTCATGGTCCACGGTTCTACAACAGTATATACTTTTACATGCACATTATAAACCATGTGTTCTTTTTTATATCAGCAGTACTGAAATTTCATATCCTGAATGTAAGTATTGGCCAGAAATCCTGTCTCACGATTTTATAATTTTCCTGTGTGCATGTCCCTTTTGATTCAATACACGGGCATTCTTCCTATTGTAAAACTACCCACACTACTCCACAAAGCTGTGAGAATTGAAGCAGTACCTCAAAATAAAAATGGAAATCAAAGTACTAAATGAGGAAATGTCACACAGAGAGCAATTTTGTCATTAATTTTGTATTACAAATATATTTGTGTTAATTGTGTATTGAGATCTTGTCTCTAGTGACACGGTGATACACACCAAGATAATTCATTTAAACAACAGGAAATTGAAGTATGCCACCATGAAAGACTCCAAGGAGGTAACTGATATGTAATTAGTAAAACAGAAAGGCATACATATACATCCCAGCATAAAACTGTTGTTCAAATTATGATAAAAGCAGCATCATTAAATTAAGTTCTGGCACCTGCAAAGATCACTATAAACAGAAGGCTTCCTGCATGTCTACCCATTCTAATGACTGTTCTACACTTTCCTACAGAACAGCCCTTTGTATTTAGCCAAAGCTTCTTTTCATTTATTTTACGGTTATCGTTATTGAGTAATCTGTATTTGGTGAAAATTCACATTATAATATTCATGAAATCATTAACGTGATGTTAAAGCATGCTTCCAAAAGCAATGCAGTCTTGTTGTAACATGTTCTGTTCACTAGCTAGCTATCATTTTTTGTACATTTGTAATTTATATTTTAACTCATCTTTCTGTGATCACTTCTGACAATAAACAGTTTTCACTCAGTGTAGTACATTATTTATTTAGTAGTCCCTTCCCACACTCCTGAAATAAAAATAAAACTCTTAAGTTTTGTCTTAGATTCAAATCATTGTGAAAATAAAAATAACAGAAAAGTAATGAGATGGCAACTTTCTGCTGAAATGAACTGAGTACACAAAATTTCTCTGAAATTTTCATGGCCCCGAGTGTGTTCTGTACATTAGACACTTTTGGACAAGGCATTAATCCATAAATCACAGTGTGGGAAAAAAGTATTAGAGTAGCAAACACAAAGATATCTGAACTTTTGGCAGCTAAAAAGCTAGCTTCTTTTTAATCATAAACTAACTATATTTGGGAAATAGTTACACACAGTTAACCAATTGTTTATTAATGCACTTAAATCACAAAATAATGCACACTGTAAGGCAATTATGTTGTTCCATTTTGTAATCTCAGGGTGTTCAAATGCACTTCATCCACAAAATATTTTTTATGAAACTGATACTTCTTTTGTCCCTAATATCGTCTTCTCTTATTTGCTTAACACATTGACTGTTGCATTCATAGCGATGGATGTTCCACTGCCAGGCCAGGCCACGGCATCAGTCACAAGGCTCTACTGTGGCCTTGTGCCAATCAGTGTGTTAATTGCTATTTTATTTATTCTTTGGTGAAAAAAAAATCTGAATTCAGGAATTTTATCTTTGGTGAACAATAAGACATCAGCTTCATTTTAAGTGCCAGAAGAAAATATAGGGGTAACTGAGAACTGATTTTTTTAATTTGTAACTTGACTTCCCTAAGATTTGAAAAATGAAGTAAATTCTTATGGTGTATGTGTATTGTTATTTTGTTGATACTTTATTATAACATTTGGTAATTCAAACAAAGTTTTATTATTCTGATTTCAAGGTTTGTTTATAGCCCAGTAGAGAGAGCTCTGAAAAAGGGGTTGGGTTGCAAAGGGTGGAGTAATTTTGATTTTCAGGTATGTTTCATATATTACCCATCTCGGGAAAAATCCAAGTTTTAGACCACCTCCCCTTAATGTGTGTTACTTGTCATCTTGAAAAATCCACTAAGAAAAGTCACTTATTTCATTTTTTCCTCAGTAACTCCCTTCCAGTGCAGTTTAGGCAAAAATATGCTATTATCCATTTCAAAGAGCATGAAACTTCTTGCAAGTTTTGTATATAACATGTTTGAAAATTTGGAACAGCTACTGAGGCACAAGGCTATGGAAACCTGCAAAAATGTCAAGAAATTGCAGAAAGTTAGATATGTCGGATGTTTTGCCTTAACTTTATTATTGCAGTTTTGTGCATATAACCAGTGTTGTAGAGTATTTAATTTTCATCAAGATTCATACAAAATATTTGTAATTACTCCCTTATACATGCTGAGAAACATTGTATGAACAATTTTGGTTGGCTGGTTGATTGATTGATTGGTGGAGGGGACCAAATATCGATGTCACTATTTCCATTGGATTAGAGAAGGATGGGAAAGGAAGTTGGCCATGACCTTTCAAAGGAACCATACCATCATTTGCCTGAAGCGATTTAGGAAAATCATGGGAAACCTAAATCAGGATGGCTGGATGCTGCTTTGAACGACTGTCTCTTGGATGCGAGTCCAGTGTGCTAACTGCTGTGCCACCTCGTTATGTAAAAATGTGTGGAAGTGGACACGAAACTGAAAATACCATTCTCACTCAAAAACAGTATTCCCAAATGTAATGTCATCTTTAAACCATTATGTATGTAATCTCTACGTGTAGTAGGGAACACACTTGCAAAGGGACAAAGTCCACATTTCACTCTGCCTTCATGCCCTTACCAAGTGACACAGAAATGGCAAACACCAAAGTTGATGTTGTAGATGGTGGCTATTTCCTACACAAGAGTTTACTGGGATCAGAGTGAATTTTTTCTGCTATTTTTAAAAGATGTGACCTAAGTACAGTGACATCATGGTCAAAATTCTGTGGTAGTCTTTGATGGGTACTCCACACAAGAAAATAAATGGAGCATGAAAAACACCAAAGGAGCTTGTTGTTCCAGGTTACAATCTTGTGCAGAAGTTCACTTTGATAGTACCATGTTTCCACAGATGCCAAAGGATAAATTGTGATTGGAAAAAAAAGTGTCGCTACATCTCATTGCTTCAGAACGAATTTCATTGAGCACAAGTGGACACCAAGCAGGCAATAGAAGATACAGATCCGTTAATTGTGAGAAATTCCATTTAATTGTCCCCTGAACATGATTCTGTTATTAGTGGGGAAGACACTGAGCTTGTGATTTTGGTGATGGCTTTAATGCAAAACAATGTATTCTTTTGCAAACCTGGAATGGGTAACATAAGATACACTGTGTTCCAAACATCCTTCAAATACAAATATATTGTGGAGAGCATTATTTCTCCATGCAATAAGTGGTTGAAATAGCACCTCTGCTCTGTTTGGACAGTGGAAAACTAAATTTTGTGCCACACCTGACAATGATGCTTTCCATGATAAAAAGTCCTGATTTCCAAAGAGTAAAAGAGAAGATTGTGGAAGCAACTGAAAATTTCATAGTGGCACTTCATGGACCCATCTCCAAAACTTCTATAGATTAGTTGTATATCTTTGCTTTCCTAAAGCTGCTACAAACACCAAATTCAATTTGGCACACCTACCTCCAAAAAAGGACCAGTTCAACATCATGCACACACAAGCTCTAAACTGGATGGGGTATGAAAAAGACACCCTCAAGTGAGTCTGGAAGGAGGATACAACATACACACACACATGGAAGCCTACCCTCTATAAAAGATACCAACCATTTCCCACCGACTCTCCACAGTTCTTGTTCCTTTACCACATTGTGCCCTGCTCATCACTCTTGATGCCACCTCCCTTTACACCAGTATCCCTAATGCCCATGGCCTAGCCGCTATTGAACACCACCTTTCCCAACAGCCTACATATTGCAAACCTACAACCTCCTTCCTGGTCACCATGGCCAACTACAACCTCACCCACAATTACTTCCCCTTTGAAGGAATCACCTACAAACAAATCTGGGAGTATGGCAATGGGCAACAGCATGGTGGCACCATCCTATACCAACCTGTTAGTGAGCCACCTAGAGGAATCCTTTCTAACCGCCCAGAATCCCAAACTCCCACCTGTTTAAGATTCATTGATGACATATTCGTGATCTGGACTGAGGGTGAAGACACCCAATCCACATTCCTCCAGAACCTCAACACCTTCTCCCCCACTCCACCTGGTCCTCCTCAATCCAACAAGCCACCTCCCTTGATGCTGACCTCTACCTCTAAGATAGCTACATCACTACCTCTGTGCATATCAAACCTACCAACCACCAGCAATACCTTCACTGCAAAGCTGCCGCCCATTCCATACAAAAAAATCCCTTCCATGCAGCCTACCCCCCCATGGCTGTTGTATCTGTAGTGATGAGTATCCATCTCGAAATATACCAGGGGTCTCACCGAGGCCTTCACAGACCATAATTACACTCCTAACCTTGTACAGGAATAGATGATATCCTATGCCTTATCTTTCCAGTCACCCATCACCTCCCAAAGTCCCACCTTCTGGCCGCAGAGCAGCATCTCCCCCCCCCCCCCCCTTGTGACTCAGTACTGCCAAGGACTGGAGCAACTGAATCACATTCTCTGCCAGGGTTTTGACTCTCTCCTCATGCCCTGAAATGAGGAATGTCCAACCCACTATCCTCCACATTCCTCCCACAGTGGTACTTTGCCACCTGCTAAGCCTACACAATATCCTCATCAGGCCCTACACAACCACTGCTCCCAACCCCTTGCTTCATGGTTCATAGCCCTATAATAAGACATAGATGTATGACCTGTCCCATACATTCTCCCACCACCACCTACTCCAATTCGGCCGAAAGCATCACCTATCCCATCAATGTCAGGGCTACCTGTGAAACTAGTCGTGTGATCTATACACTAAGCTGCAACCACTGTGCTTCATTCTACATGGGCATGACAACCAATAAGCTGTCTGTCTGCATAAATGGTCACTGACAAACTGTGGCCAACAAACAGCTAGACAGTTGCTGAACAACAAACAGCTAGAACAGCTGCTGGGCAACAAACAGCTAGACCAGTTGCTGAGCAACAAACAGCTAGACCAGTTGCTGAGCACACTGCCCAACACATTTGTCATTTTAATGACTGCTTCACAGCCTGTGCCATCTGGATCCTTCCTACCCACACCAGCTTTTCTGAATTGTGCATGTGGGAACTATCCCTGCAATATATCCTATATTCCCATAACCCTCCTGACCTCAACCTTCAATAGTCATTGTCCTTCACCCACCTGTTCCCTTCCCCATTCCCAAGCCACAGCCTACTGTTCCAGAAGCACACCCACAGTCTTTTTACTTCCTTCCTTTTCCACCCCCCACCATCTAACCTCCTGACTTCACCTAACAGCCCTACCCTCTCTCCATCTCAACCCTGTATGCTCCCACGGAGAGCACTTTACTGTACCCCACCTATACCATGCTCTACCTCCCCCTCCCCACCCCAGCTATCCCCACCACCCATATTGCGCAGTTACTTAGTCTGGTCCCAGCAGCCAGAGACTGTGGTCACAGGTGCGTAAGGGCTGCGTTTGCGTGAATGTGTGTGTGTTATATTGCATTTTTCGGAAGAAGGCCTTCTGGCTGAAAACTTATGCATTTAGTAGCCTTAAGAATCATTACAACTGTACTTAAGATACGTTTATTATGTCACAATTGTAGATTAACACCTCTCCTGTGGAGAGGGCAGCTATTCACTCCTTTATGAATGATGACGTATTGGTAGTAGTTTTACCAGCTGATAAGGGGAATGCCACAGTTATTTGAACGTGGTATAATTAGGTCCTTAAGATGGATTCACTACTCAATGAGCTGGCTTACAAAAGATTATGTAATAACCCCACAGCAAGGATTAAATACAAGACTCTTTCACTTTTAAAAACTGAGTGCCCATTTTTGGAGGATTTGTGCAAGAAACTTCATTGTGGTGCTTATGTTCCACCACGATTGCAGGGCCTATCAAAGACTCAGTATGAAGGATTGCCCTTAAGCCCTCTTGTAAGTCATTTGGATGTGCCCACTTACAACCTAGTGAAGTACTCAATACCTGTTCTTTGCCCATTTATTGCCAAGTGCAAGCATCATATTTATAATTATGTGGATTTTATTCAATAGCTGAAATCTTTGAGTTTGTATCATTTGGATAGTTCTAGAGTTTGATTAGCAAGAAACCGGATGAAAAGTTGTTAAGCTTTGTTGTTATGTGCTGACATCCAATTATTCATTTAATAATACTTTTTAACGGACTGATGGAGAGGGTACGCCCATAGTTGTCGATTTATTCATGGAGGACTTTTGAGGATAAGGAACTGAGGACTTCAGCTTTGTAACCAAGATGTTTCAGGAGATTCATCAACAACATATATTTTGCCTGGCACCATGCTCACAAGCAGTTTTTGGACTACTTCAGCTTTGCTCATCCCACAATTAAATTAACGCGGCGGCTGAAAAAGTTTGCAAGCTTCCAGTTTTGGATGTAATGGTTTACATAAAACATTATGGTAATCTGGAACATATTGTTCACCATAAACGACACACCCACTATACCAATCTAATGACATCCATAGTACTCTTGGTACACAAGAGCATACACTATTTCCAATATCGATAGTCTAAATCAAGAACTTGCATACTTGGTGTCTTATGTTTAAGGAAAATGAATACTCCAAGAGGCAAATTTGTTGATAATAGATTCTGGACAATCTCCATAGATGAATGAAGAGCAGCATGGATCTGTGGCCTTTATTCCTTACACTGGGAGCTTATCCCTAACAACTGGAAGAATTTTAAGGAGATTCGACATTAAGTTTGTGTTCTGTGCACCTGCCAAGATTAGGATACTACTCATCTCTGCTAAGAATGATTTGGGACTTAGGAAACCTGTCAATGTGGGAAGGCCAGTCTATTTGCACAGTCCAAAAATGGTGAGTGAAACCATTGCCATCACACAAGGCCCCATCAGCCTGAAAACATTGTTCAAATGAAGGACTCATGATGAAATTTGATGAGACTCTGATAGGTGGCTGTATGTCTGCTTTTTGTAACTGTTTATAAGGAGGCAACTGAAATTTGGTTTGGCAGACAACTAGATTAATGGAGACAAGCACTTTTCTCTTAGTACGTCATGAAACAATACACAATCTCATAATATCTAAACTTTCTTTGGTGTGGCCGGCCTGTGTGGCTGAGGACAGTCTTCAGGTGTACTACATAACGGCACCAGTTTTCCATTACAAGTGGTGCCAAAAGCCCCATCGTGGGAGCAGCACCTGTGATGGGCAGAGCATGTGCCACATACAACAGGGGGGCCTTGTAGGATGATTGTTGTCAGCCTTGGCATCAGTTTTCTGTGAGTCTCAGCAGCAGCCATGCCCTTTACACAGATACCATCCCACCATTTTCCTTAAGTGATTATGGGAAACCATGGAAAACCCAAACCTGGATGGTCAGGCAGGAATTGGAACCATTGTCCTCCAAAATGTTAGTCCAGTGTGCTGACCACTGCACCACCTCTTTTAGTTTTGTAAAAGGGAACACACTGGCTTTCTTGACCCACTGTCTGCCTGTCTAGGGGTGACTAACAATCACCCAATCAAGGCAGTCTGTGACATGAGACCACATTCAGTTCAAGAAGCCATAGTGAACAACTGTCCAAATTAGATGATGAATGAATTTGTCATGCAGAAGTAATATTTTGTGAAGTTAATAGTTATTATTTTTATGGATTTCTCTTGAAGGCACAGTGGCACCCCCTTCCTCATATCTTACAGAGCCCAAATTTCACCCTACACATTTTTGCATGGAACAGAACCAAACTGGAGGGTAGCCCAAGCATAATCATTAAATTTTGTAAAAGAGGCTTGAGTGTGGCTTCAGCTGCTAAGGGCTGCAGTCATGTGTGCGTGAGTTGCGTTTGCACGCGTGTGTGGTTGTGTGTGTGTATGGAGGGTGGGTGGGGGGTGGGGGGGGGAGGCTATTTTCGACAAAGGCCTTGATGGCTGAAAGCTTATAATGGGATAGTCTTTTTTGTTGTGCCTATCTGCAGGTCAGCATCTCTGCAGTATGGAGAGTAGCAACTTCCCTTTTCATAATATTGTTACATTCCATCCTGGATTTTCCATTGTTTGATAAGAAATAAACTGTGAAGCATAACTTTTTCAAAGGTTTACTGAAGCTCCTGTTTCTACCCAACTTTTGAGGTGTGCAATGTTCCTGCATACACCTCTTCAAAAGCCTGTTGTACCTAAGCTGCAAATTGTCACAACTGAATAAAATCTCCTGTATTGGCAGTCAATGGTACTCTAGTAGCTAGAACTCATCTCTATTTCACTACTGACATCTACCAGAATGTTTTCAATCCAATGCTGAACCACCCTGAAACACTAACAGCTTCAACTAGCCATCTAGATTAGTCTTTCTTATTGATACAAATCTCTGGTGTACTACTGTGTTTCAGATGTTCTCTTTAAGACAGTCATTCATATAACACAAATGATTAAAATGGCTCTTTAATGTTGTGTATTTCACCATCATATCTAATGCCATGTAATATGCTCTACGCAACAGAACTGCCACTGCTGGCCAGCAAAATTGTTTCATAACATCATTTGATGAAATGCAAATATATTAATCCACAAAATAGATCATAAAAACAATGTTTTCCCAGTTGTAAATTAGATAATATATATACATGTTTCACCAACCTCCGCTCCACCCCCCCTCTCCCCCCAATGATGAATTAAAGAGGCATATGTGACACAGTGCGTATCTGCAGGAACAGACCACATGTGTAGCACAAGGGATTTTGGGATAAGTAGTTGTATTGAACATCGTTCTGTTGAGTGGCCGGCTATTCTGCAGCAATGCATTCACTGACACTAGTCCCTCAAATCTGCTCTTTTTCAATTTAAGTTGCAATGTAATCCACAGAAAAAATCTAAATTACACTAATATGTTGCACTCATTTTATTTTGTGCTCTTCACAATTGTACAGTTTCAGCTGTGTAACCATTTTCAACTGCCTGCATCTTGAAGACTCAAGGTTATTTCCACAAGCATGTATGTACCACATGGAAATAAGCTTGAGTCATCATCAGGGCACAGACACTTGAAAATGGCTACACAGCAGAAATGAAAAATACAAAATGCAAGGACATTAAATCCCAAATAACGACAGCCAGTGAGGCAGTATTACTCAGAAAAAATGCTGTTTTTATGTCCAAAGTGTTATTCCTCCAGCCTCCTACTATTTCAAAGGCCATTAAATTCTTTGGTTTCTCCACATGCCAAAAATTTTGTCTTGCTGTTGACGCGGTTTCAGGTAAACAATGTACTAATACACTACCAATGATTTACAACAAAAGATAGCAGTGTATCATAACAAGTATTTATTAACACCACTGTTGCCATATATATGTACAAAACAAATAAATCTTGTAAAATAAAAATATCAATTTCTGTATTTATAGCAACAAAGAAGGCTATACACAGGTATTATGCAAGTGGCATCTATAACCAACTCAATAATAGACTTCTGAATTTGACTACGTATTTCATCTCTGTGCCCCCAGTTTCTTCTTAGGTTCCTCTGTACTCCTGGAATTGCTGTCTGACGATTCTTTTCCTTCATCATCAGTGCGCGGCTTCCTCTGATTCTGCTTTGACACTTCACTAGTGTGACTGACTGGATTTTTTCCCTCCAACGCCATTCGAATCAGCAGCAAAATACGATGAGGCTCCAGAGTATATTCTTTTTTCCCTGGAGAAAAGAAGATCACTTATCAGAACTTAGAGAGCAATGGCTTATACATGAAATTAATGAAAATCAATGCAATGTAACAAAACCTGTCATTACGCATTGCATCACATAATTATAGAACTGGAACAAAGTTAAACTATCACAACAGTTCTGGAAGAAAAGCCTGTACTATATTTTTCAAAATTATTTCTGAAAATCACCTTCACTCCAATCAAAACTGTATCGGATTCCATTGTCTACTTCCTTTGTTAACCAACCAACAGCTCCAATCCATCACCCACTGCCGGGCTTCCCATACCAAACACTTCCTTTATCACCACTCAAACATTCCCATCACATTACCGTCTGAATTCTACTTGTCACTACTGACATGATTTCCTTGCATACCAACATCTCCTACGTCCACTGCCTTGCCACTGTTGAACATTACTTTTCTCAATGTCCTACTGATCCAAACCTACTGTCTCATCTCATACAGAGGAAACCTTCCCAGTAACTCAATCCTAAATCTCTTGACGGTTCAGATTTATTGATGATACTTTCATGATATGGATTCAGGGCCAAGATATTTATCGTCATTCCTTCACAATCTCAAAACCTCCCCTCATATCTGCTTCACATGGTCCTCTTGAACCCAATACATCACCTTCCCGAGTATCAACACAGCCCATATTTTTATGAATGTCATCCATTAAATGTCTATCTGGAAGGATACCAATCTTCCCAAAAGACATGTGCATAGGTGATTATGTACAGTGCCAATGTATGGTGCACTTATCTTCACTTTTGAATGATTTCCTCCAGTCCGTCTCCTCTAGCTGCATGTAACTTAATGGTCTAGTAACAGAACCTTGTACAAGATTGCCTTACTTGCTTGTATGAATAAAATTTTGATTTCACTCACAAGCTATTGCTGACATGATATCTGGAGTCAAATTACAGAAGGTTGATAAACACTGAAAATACTTTACCCACAGGTTAAAAGAAATAAGAGAACAAAAAAGAAACTTTCAATAAACAAGTGAAGCCATATAGAGGTTTCTTCTTTCATCTAACAAAGTTGTATACATATATCTAAAAACAAAGATGATGTGACTTACCGAACGAAAGCGCTGGCAGGTCGATAGACACACAAACAAACACAAACACACACACAAAATTCAAGCTTTCGCAACAAACTGTTGCCTCATCAGGAAAGAGGGAAGGAGAGGGAAAGACGAAAGGATGTGGGTTTTAAGGGAGAGGGTAAGGAGTCATTCCAATCCCGGGAGCGGAAAGACTTAACTTAGGGGGAAAAAAGGATGGGTATACACTCGCGCACACACACACATATCCATCCACACATATACAGACACAAGCAGACATCTCACAAGCAGACATATTTAAAGACAAAGAGTTTGGGCAGAGATGTCAGTCGAGGCGAAAGTGAAGAGGCAAAGATGATGTTGAATGACAGGTGAGGTGTGAGTGGCGGCAACTTGAAATTAGCGGAGATTGAGGCCTGGTGGGTAACGGGAAGAGAGGATATATTGAAGAGCAAGTTCCCATCTCCGGAGTTCGGATAGGTTGGTGTTGGTGGGAAGTATCCAGATAACCCGGACGGTGTAACACTGTGCCAAGATGTGCTGGCCGTGCACCAAGGCATGTTTAGCCACAGGGTGATCCTCATTACCAACAAACACTGTCTGCCTGTGTCCATTCATGCGAATGGACAGTTTGTTGCTGGTCATTCCCACATAGAATGCATCACAGTGTAGGCAGGTCAGTAGGTAAATCACGTGGGTGCTTTCACATGTGGCTCTGCCTTTGATCGTGTACACCTTCCGGGTTACAGGACTGGAGCAGGTGGTGGTGGGAGGGTGCATGGGACAGGTTTTACACCGGGGGCGGTTACAAGGATAGGAGCCAGAGGGTAGGGAAGGTGGTTTGGGGATTTCATAGGGATGAACTAACAGGTTACGAAGGTTAGGTGGACGGCGGAAAGACACTCTTGGTGGAGTGGGGAGGATTTCATGAAGGATGGACCTCATTTCAGGGCAGGATTTGAGGAAGTCGTATCCCTGCTGGAGAGCCACATTCAGAGTCTGGTCCAGTCCCGGAAAGTATCCTGTCACAAGTGGGGCACTTTTCTGGTTCTTCTGTGGGGGATTCTGGGTTCGAGGGGATGAGGAAGTGGCTCTGGTTATTTGTTTCTGCACCAGGTCGGGAGGGTAGTTGCGAGATGCGAAAGCTGTTGTCAGGTTGTTGGTGTAATGGTTCAGGGATTCCGGACTGGAGCAGATTCGTTTGCCACGAAGACCTAGGCTGCAGGGAAGGGACCGTTTGATGTGGAATGGGTGGCAGCTGTCATAATGGAGGTACTGTTGCTTGTTGGTGGGTTTGATGTGGACGGACGTGTGAAGCCGGCCATTGGGCAGGTGGAGGTCAACGTCAAGGAAAGTGGCATGGGATTTGGAGTAGGACCAGGTGAATCTGATGGAACCAAAGGAGCAGTGTAGCAAAAAGCAACAAACCTCACAGTACATCGGAAGCCCTTATTTCATCAGTTGCTCTGGAAATAGTACCTATTATGATAAGTGAGCCAGTTGTAAAGCTACAATAAAGTGTACCTTTGTCAGAGAACGCCACTGATTTTCATAAACTGGATACAAATGGCAGCGTTAATGATCAATTAACTGACAAACCCAAAGGTAAAGCATGAGGGTGTTTTTGATCCATCATTGCAACGACAGATCAAAAATCATCATGAATTATAAAGCAACTACGGACACAATGCCCACAAAAAAAAAAAAAAAAAAAAAAAAAAAAAAAAAAAAAAAAAAAAAAAAAAATCAGAGGGAAAGGTGTTGTCACTGTTCAGTTGGATGGAGCTACAGACAACTACAATGATGCACATCTAATTTGTTACGTGCAGTTTATAAATGACAAATTTCATAAAGATTTTCTTTTCTGTACAAAAATAACTGTTAGAGCAAAAGCGACGTATCTCTTTGTAATACTACACTCTTTTAAAGAAGGAACATCATCAATTAGGAAAATTGTAGGCTTGTGTACAGATGAAGGTTGCAGTACAGTTGGCCGCTGCACTGGACTGCTAGCTCTGATGGCTCCTCATGCTATTTGGACACACGTTTTACTCACTGAGAAGCAGTGGCATTATAAAGCATGAGCCTGTGCTTCATTAGGTTCATTCAATCAGTTATTGAAGTGATAAATTCCATTGAAAGCCTGTCACTTAAGTCAAGGTGTTTTCAACAATGTGTGTATAATTCATTACAGTAACTCTCAATGGCTTTCCCTGAGAATATCTTGACACAGGAAAGGGTGTATGAACTCAGGAATGAAGTCGTAGACAGTGACTGTTCTGAAGCTGGAGAATCTTTGTCATATCCAGAATGAGATTTTCACTCTGCAGCGGAGTGTGCGCTGATATGAAACTTCCTGGCAGATTAAAACTGTGTGCCAGACCGAGACTCGAACTCGGGACTTTTGCCTTTCGTGGGCAAGTGCTCTACCAAGTGAGCTACCCAAGCACGACTCACGCCCCGTCCTCACAGCTTTATTTCTGCCAGTACCTCACTCTGGCAAAGTTCACGGGTGTAGGAGTCAGACAATTGGCGGAGGCCTTCTGCCAGGTAGTCACTGTGATTCATAACAACAGTGGTGGAACCTTTGTCTGCAAGTAGGATGATTAGTTCATGATTTGTTTTGAGGCTGTGTATAGCTGTTCTTTCTTCTACTGGAAGGTTGGTGGCCTGGAGAAGGAAGGTGAGGCTAAGTTGAAGGTAAGGAATTTCTGGAAGGTGATCAGCGGGTGGTTAGGTGGGAGGGGGTGAGTATCACGGTTGGACGGTGGCACGAATTGGAAGAGGCAAGGTTCAATGTTGGAGTTAGGGTGGTTTTGGTTGGAAGGGTTGGTAGCAGAGATGTGCTTCCATTGCAGCGATCAGGAGAAGGAAAGCAGGTGTTTGACAAGTCCAGCATGGTTAAATTTGGGTGTAGGGCTACAGGTGAGGCCTTTGGATGGGATTGAACTTCTGTGGAGCTGAGGGTTTTGGTGGAAAGGGCAACACTGTTACAGGAATGTTTTGGATCTAGATTTGGTGGACGGTTGGTAGGGAGTTTCGGGGGATGTGGCAAGTTGAAAAGGTCAACTAGGCAGGGTTTAGCTGCTATGAGGGGGGCACGAGGAGAAACATTATGGGTACTATAGGGGTTGGAGAGTGGTTCCCCGAGATGGCAGTGCATGTCATCAGGTTGGATAATTTGTGGAGGTGGTGTCTCGAATGCTCCTCCAGCTGCTAGAGAGCAAGGGATTCAATTTCAGAGATGTGATGTATGAAGTACAGATTGCAGAGTAGTGGTATCTTGTGGAGGAAGCAGAGGTGGTTCTAGGATGCCTGTGTCATAGAGAAGTGTTTTTGCAGTACCAGGTTTATGAGAACCAGCAACTGGTGGGATCTGAAAAGGTGTAGGTCACTGTGAAAGGAGGGGTGGGATCCAGAGAAAGCAATTTTTACAGTTAGGCCGTTTGGGGTGGGGGGGGATGCCATGGTTTGGGCAGCATTTGAGAAACAGGATGTGGGACTGGGTTTTAGACAGGAAAGATACTTTTCTGAATTGGTGCAGAAAAATGGAGGAAGGGACCATAGTGGCAGGAAAAATGCACACGAAATGGGAATGATGCAGAAATGGGCAAAATGAGTGTTGATAATTGTGAGAGGAACTGTATAAGCAAAAAGGCGTGTAAATATGCCTAAAAAATATGTAGACACGCAGAACCAGGCACAGATATGTAAAAATACGCACAGATATGTAAAAATACATATAAATATGTAAAAATATATGAAACCACATAAAACCAAGCACAAATACGTTAGAAATGTACAGAAACATGGTGAAAAAATGATGGAATATGGTAGTGTATGTGTGTTTGTTGTGATAAGCGAAAAGAGAGGGAGAGGGGAACGGTTAGATCCAGGATCGAAAGTTCATGTGCCACGGGCAGGTGGGGAAAACAAAAACAAAGTAAGTCAGGATGAGAGATGAAGTGGGATCAATAGGAACAGGAATAAATGCAGTTAACTATCTGAGGAAAGAATCTGGGGAATTATATGCTGCATCAACAATCTGCACGTTCACAAAGTTGTGTTGTGCGCGGACTGTCATTGATACAGTGTGCGTAGGAGGTAGATGCAGTTTGGAAAGCAGTGAATAAACACAGGAAAGAAGAGAAAGCACGAACACTGAGAAGAGTAATGCTATAGAGAAGAGTAACAAAGGAAAACATCACAGGGTTATAAGATGGAAGAAAGACGTTCAGCAAAAATCAAACAATGAAAACTCCACGTAAGACTATCAACACTATAGGAGAAGACAGATTGCTACTTATCGCAAAGAAGACACATAAAATTGCAGACAGGCACAATTAAAAGGCACTCACGTACAGCTTTCGGCCACGACCCTCGTCTCTCTCTCTCTCTCTCTCTCTCTCTCTCTCTCTCTCACACACACACACACACACACACACACACACACACACACACACACACCACTGCCAATTCCAGCACCTCAGGCCGAAATGCAACATCACGTGGGATGCAAGCAGCAATCTAGACAGGGAGGGGGATGGGGAGGGGGTGGGGGTGGGGAAGGGTTAGTAGTGTACGGGTGGGGAGAGAGATGAATGTTGGTGGAATGTACAGGGACTACACTGTCAACAGGCGCAGCGTCAGGTGGTTGTGGAGCTGGGAGGTGCAGAGGAAAAAGGAACATAAAAAGGAGAGGAGCAGGTAAAGACAGACAGATGCATTGGCAGATGGTTGCAAATAAACGGGGTGGGAGACGAGAATGGGGGGGGGGGGGGATGATAGGACAGAGGGGGTGGAAACTGTTGGGTGGAGAGTGTGGGTATTGTGTGTTACCATAGGTTGAGGCCAGGATGATTACGGGAGTGGAGAATGTGTTGTAAGGATACTCCCTCTGCGCAGTTCAGAAACGTTGGTGGTGGAGGGAAGAATTAAGATGGCTCGAGTAGTGAAGCAGCCATTGAAATCAACTGTGTTTTGTTCAGCTGCATGTTCCGCCACAGGGTGGTGTTGAGAACAATTTGGCATTGGGCATTCATCCTGGTGGGCAGCTGATTGGTACTCATACCAAAATAAAAAGCTGTGCAATGATTGCACCAGAACTGGTATATGACATGGCTGCTTTCACAGGTGGCCTGGCCCCTGATGGAGTAGGATAAAGCTGTGACAGGACTGTAATAGGAAGTGCTGGGTGGGTGGATTGGGCAGGTTTTGTGCCTTGGTCTTCCACAGGGATATGATCCTTGTGGCATGGTGTTGGGGTTGGGATTGGGAGTGGCATAGGGATGGACCAGGATGTTGTGGAAGTTGGGTGGGCAGTGGAACACCGCTTTAGTGGGAAGTATCTCAGGTAGGAAGTCCCTCATTTCAGGGCATGATGGTAGGTATCAGAGCCCTGGTGAAGGATTTGGTTCAGCTCTTCCAGTCCGTTGTGGAACTGGGTGTCAACGAGGACATTCCTTTGTGGCTGGTTTTGGGGGTGGTGGGAGGATTGGGGTTGTTAGGGGAAATGGCATGCGAGATCTGTTTGCATGCTAGGTCTGGGGGATAGTGCCCGTCTGTGAAGGCCTTGGTGAGGCCCTCAGCACACTGAGCAAGGAAGTGTTTGTCAATGCAGATACACTGTCCCTGGGTAACCAGGCTACATGGGAGAGACTTTTTGGTGTGAAAGGGATGACAGCTGTCAAAATGCAGGTACTGTTGGTAGCTGGTGTGTTTAATGTGGACAGAGGTGCGGATGGAACCAACAGAGAGCAGGATGTCAACATCTAGGAAAGTGGCATGCTGGGTTGAGAAGGACCACGTCAAGAAGATGGGAGAGAAGATGTTGAGGTTGTGAAGGAATGAAGATACGGTGTCTTGGCCCTGGGTACAGATCATGAAGATATTATCAATGAACCTGAACCAGACTAGGGGTTTGGTGTTTCAGGAGGCTAGGATGGTCTCCTCTATATGGCCCATGAAAAGGTTGACATAGAAGGGCGCCATGCAGGTGCCCATGGCTGTGCTGAGGATATGTTTACATACCTTTCCTTCATACGAGTAGATGATGTTGATAAAGATATGCATCATGTTTAACCTGCTCTTCAAACAGTTTTTGAAGACAATGACTCATTTATGGGATAAACTGAAATCTATGTTTGTGGATAATTTCAATGAAATCAGTTCAAAAATGGCTCTGAGCACTATGGGACTTAACATCTGTGGTCATAAGTCCCCTAGAACTTAGAACTACTTAAACCTAACTAACCTAAGGACATCACACACATCCATGCCCGAGGCAGGATTCGAACATGCGACCGTAGCGGTCGCGCGGTTCCGGACTGAGCGCCTAGAACCGCTAGACCACCGTGGCCAGCAATGAAATCAGTGGTTACTTTCTAAAGTACTTTCCAGAAGAAGCTGATCAGCACAACTGGACCACAAAGAACCTTTCAATACAGAACTTCCACTGACAAACAAGAGTAATTACTGATATTTCTTCAGACACCTCACTGAAATTGAACTTTGTTTCCTTCTCACTGCTTGAGTTTTGGAGCATGGTGAAGCATGAGTATCCGCACACAGGGAACAAGCCCCTACAAGTTTTGAGATCTTTTGCAACGTCCTACTTACATGATGTATGTATTTCAGCATTGGCAGCCAGCAACATAAAATATAGATTACGAAGGAATATCGAGAAACAGTCGTAATTTCCAATTTTGTGCAGGGATTTGAAGAACTCATGATGGAGAAGCAAGCTCATCCTTTGCATTGATTTTGTTGCAAGAATAAGATGCAATAACACTGAATGTTGATTAAAATGTTATGTCAACAGTTAATAGAGAAATAACTACTACTATTCTTTTTTCCTCTTCAGAGCTTAAGTTTAGCCCACACTTCATATCAGATTCATATGCGAGAGGAGCTGTGGGTTATGTTGCGGTCAAGGAAGTCTGGGTCCTGAAAGTTTGAAATCTCTCCCCTTCAGCTTCTGATCATTACCTATATTACCCTCTAATTCCACAAAGGCTCTCTCATTACGATGTGGAAGAATGAATTATTCTGTCTCAGTGCTTGTAATGATATGAATTTATTCTATGCTTTTATTAAGTTTATACAGTGTTGACCTGAATACTTAATAAACAGTAATAAGAAAACCCCACTTAGCAGTAGCCCTGAGGATGTGCAGAAGCCATGTTACCCATTATATGCATTCTTACCAAGGTGCTAGTCCCACACCATTGTAGAAGAGATTCTGTAAAGCTTAGAAGAAAGGAGGAGAAGTTTGTGGCAAGTACATCGAATAAATCCAGGGTTGAGTTAAGAGTCTGACACGGATTTACACTGTGAGATGGAATCTGCACAGCATATACACCATAAAAGAGTACTAGTATTCCCTGGCAGACAATGATGAAGTTGGTTGGGGTGTTTTGTACTTATCAGTTTGCTGCAGATGTCGTATCCTTTTTGTCATGCATGCCTTTTGAAATTGTCTGCTCTAACATTTTAATTAGCACCTATTCTTGTTATTAATATTACTGCTGCTGCTGCTGCTATTAGACAAATAGTAGTAGTAGTAGTAGTAGTAGTAGTAGTAGTCAGGTATCTCACAGATGGCAGGAGCTCCATGTTTGAATCATCAGACACAGATTTGCGGACAGAAATATTCCATCCACCTTCGATGTTACCTTTTCTGCCATATATATGGCCACTTTGTTTACTAACCAAAATAATACACATACTCTGACAAAGAAACTCCATGTAATGACAATGGAGGAATGTGTTTCATACTGAGTAGTGTGCATGCCTGCACTCCAATGCAGGATGATCAGTGAAAGCTTTGCCATTTATGCCTTTTCTTACTTGCCTGACTGCTACTCAGTGTCCTGTACATGTGATTGCTGGTTATCTGTCACTGTGTATAAACCTAAATAATCTATACACATGTCACTTCAGAAAGATACAAGTACAATATGATGACAAATAGATGACATAAGTAAATTACGTGCTGGGACTCTCATGTTACTCTTGGTCAAGTAAATAAAGAGCAAAAGCTACAATAACTGGACAAACAAAGGATACAAAAATTAAAAAAGAATTATAACAAATGTCCCTACCAGTATATTGTTGTTGCAATGTCTCATAAATTACTGTTAAATTTCTTTATACTAACAAAGCAAATTCGTTATAAATTATTTATTTTGGTTCTTTTCTTACAGTTGTTTGGTAACTCACCTTACACTACTATGAAGGATGAAACATTCACATTTGTGATGAAATTAAAAGACAAGAGTCTTGCCCTCTAGACATAAAATGGCTTAATGAACCACTGAGTTATTCAAAGAGCAGACTGCTTGTGTCTTCCATCACTACGTTTTCAAACAAAAGCAAGGGTTAAAGGGTCAAATTAACGGATTACTTCATAAGGATTCAGTTAAAAAGAAATTTTTATATATTCGTTATGGAGCAAGTGATCAATTATTTACGGCTTTTATTTCATTTAGAGTGTTCTAATGTCATTCATGCACTGATAACACCTGTGGCCCTTGCAAGCTAAAATGTTTCATGTGAAGGACAGATGAGACAAGGAGAAATAACTGACGTAACTAGAAAAATATAATTTTTTGGTGGTCATTGATCAACAATGATATGGTTCAAGTTTCACAAAGATGATTTAAGGTTCTCTATGTACTAACAATTCTTTCCCTCAATGCTTTCTACCCATCAGCTCAGCTATGTTTACAACTGTGAAGTTAATAAAGGTAATACAAATAGAATCTCAGTTTTTACTTCACTGTGGAGAGGGGAGTCTTTCAATTGCCAATAAAAATAAACTGGACAAGACATATACAAATTTCTTTACTGTCATCAGCATCATCATCATTATTGTCCACAACAAAATTCAAATGTGTGAGACGCTGTGCATCATAAATTTTTTTAGCATTCTTTCGAATAAACATACTGCAAAGCCAGTTGTTCAGTATGACAGACGTGGGACACGGTTAATAGGTGCTTTATAGAAACATTTTAGAAAACCTGAAAAAATAGCAATATTTAACTTACATGTTGTACACCGGAACATTTGTGCTATCCAAAAATGGCTCTTTTAATCTTTCCAAGGAGGCCAGATTCATCTTCTTTCAATTGAGTTTTTTCTGAGCCTGCCATAGCATCTTTTTTCTTTGACCCTGCACAGACAAAAACCATGTTGTCAACAAAGTCTATCTGAGACATCATGCTGAAGATACAAATTTTCATCAGAATAATGGAAACAATGGCACTTTGGAAGATAGTATCTTGAATCAAGTGTTTGCATTGACCAAATATGGGCTTTGACTCATTTGTTGTTGTAGTGAAGAACACTAGTCTGCATATTATTAAGCACTGTGCTACTGTGAATGGCTAGACATAGACCAGGCAGAAAATGCTGCTGCAAATAAGAGAAATGCCTGAACACAAACAAAGACAAACTGTGTATTCACAGCACTGGGAGCAGCAGTATCTAATGTGAAAACAGTGAGTGCTAGTCAGCTGATAACATAATGTCTGGAATTTCCACAGACTGACAGCCTAAGCAACGGAAGTGAAATGCAATCAGCAACTCTATAATATATTTCCATAAAATATGCTGCACAGACTTAACAATCAGTGCACAGATTTGACAACCAGAACTGGATGACAATTTCCAACTCGCAGATTATCAAACACAAACATGATGTTCAGATGATGCAACATGGCCAAATAATGGTTACAAAAAATAAATGAGTTATGCCTTGATTTATTTCAAACAGAAGGTGAGGTAGACATCCAAAAAGATTATCAGTTAAAATATCCACTTCCTATCACCCAACAAAGTGACTCAGTGAAGGTATGCAATGCAATATGTTATGACCACTGGTGAAGAAGTAGATTATTCATGTTACCATCAGTTAGTGGCATAACTAATCAATTCTGAAGTCAATTTACATCTGCCAGAAACTATGTTCCTGTGACTGACTTTGGAAATGGCTGGGCAAAGAAAAAACTCAACTGAAACAACTGAAGGAGAATGGCCATAATACATAATATTAATAACTTGCAGTTCAGGTCCCAAATTACATTCTTGCAAGCAGAATGAAAGTGTAACCATAATGTGTACAAAGTTACAGCTACCAAAACTTCAATAATAATGAGAATTATCTCTTCTCATAACTAAACAACTTAGTGTGTACTATCCAATTAATGATGTTCTACCACAATCTTCACATTGCAATAAAACCTTAAACAGGCAATGTCTGGTGACTAAGTACACATACAAACTAGTGAGGAAGTATATCTGACACAAATAAGCCTGCAAACAAACTGGCAAGTGCATGTGCTAATATAATCAAATACAGCTCAATAGCTAGACTTAAGAATGTTTTTACAAGTTTCTTTACGAGAAGGAAGGAACACATGGGTTATAAGAAGTGTCAATATGAAGTATAAATATAATTATGGGTCTTTAAATATGCCTGCTTGTGAGATGTCTGCTTGTGTCTGTATATGTGTGGATGGATGTGTGTGTGTGTGTGTGTGTGTGTGTGTGTGTGTGTGTGTGTGTGTGCGCGCGCGAGTGTATACCTGTCCTTTTTTCCCCGTAAGGTAAGTCTTTCCGCTCCCGGGATTGGAATGACTCCTTACCCTCTCCCTTAAAACCCACATCCTTTCGTCTTTCCCTCTCCTTCCCTCTTTCCTGACGAGACAACAGTTTGTTGCGAAAGCTTGAATTTTGTGTGTGTGTGTGTGCGTTTGTTTGTGTGTCTATCGACCTGCCAGCGCTTTCGTTCGGTAAGTCACATCATCTTTGTTTTTAGATATATAATTATGTTGAATAACATAGAACTCTCATTTAAAGTTTGGAGCAACTTTTATTTCAAATCCATCAGCACACTGATTTACATTTTAAAGCAACTCTTTCTTTCCATCAGCATACCAACAGAAGGAAATAAAAATTGCTCCAGGCCATAAATGAGAGTTCTAATTTATTTAACATAATTATCTTTATGTTTTATCCGAACATGTTCCATAACTTTCAAGGTGTATTTGGTGTGTAAATCGTGCATGTATCATGTTTTGACACACTTGAAGTAATTAATATATCATGTTTTGATGTGCTTGTAAAACTACTTTCTCTAAATATGTCTGCTTGTGTCTGTATATATGTGTGGATGGATATGTGTGTGTGTGCGCGCGCGAGTGTATACCCGTCCTTTTTTCCCCCTAAGTTAAGTCTTTCCGCTCCCGGGATTGGAATTACTCCTTACCCTCTCCCTTAAAACCCACATCCTTTCGTCTTTCCCTCTCCTTCCCTCTTTCCTGATGAGGCAACAGCTTGTTGCGAAAGCTTGAATTTTGTGTGTTTGTTTGTGTTAGTTTGTGTGTCTATAGACCTGCCAGCGCTTCGTTTGGTAAGTCACATCATCTTTGTTTTTAGATATACTTTCACATATAATTTAATGAAATGAGAATAATGTCTGTCATTACTTTAAAATGCAGAATTAATGTCTATAACTACATCCTGTACAAACAACAAAATCAAACACTGGAAAATCCACAATTGAAAAACAACAATTAAATTTAAATACCTCACAGAGGAGGCATTGAGCAACAGACATGCACATTTAAAGGTAGACTAAGCTATTGGACAAGTGCTTTCTCAGACATATATGGGGGAACACCTCCCCCCCCCCCCTCACACACACACACACACACACACACACACACACACACACACACACACACATTCGTCCACACAAAGCTCACACACACAACATGGCCAAAGTCTATCACAGTATGGAATTTGGGTCTCAGTGCCTGGTAACATCAGTAGACATGTAAGTGTGTGGTTTTTCTGTTTCTGAGGAAGCAATTTGTCAGATAAGTTAGTCTGCATTTAAATGGGCCTGTCTGCCACTCAACACCTCCTCTCCTCGGTGAGTAGCATCCTACTTCATTGTTGAAATTAACACTGGACATTCATTAACACAAATTAATATCTGAAATATGGAGCTTCGAAATCTGATACCTGCCGTATCAGGGTTATCCATTTATTAACAGACATAGTATACCTGTTGAAATCATAGCCAAAGAAATAATGCACATGCAATATAATGCTGCTAAGTACTGAACAGAACTTACCATCATTTTTATAAGTAAGACCTCTTACTGTTCCAGGTGTATCTTCCTCCAGTTCAGCATATGCAAGCAATAGGGCTTTTTGTCTATCATTTAACTTTTTCGGAATTCCTATTTTAATGTGAACATAATGATCACCATAACCACCAAATGTATTCATTTTCTTGAGGCCTTTCCCACTAAGTCTAATACGTGTGTGAGAGGAACTGCCTGGTGGAATCTAAAAACAGGAAACTTGTCATTACACAATGGAAAATCCAGGATGGAATGTAACAATATTATGAAAAAGGATAGTTGCTACTCACCATATAGCAGAGATGCTAATTAGCTGTCAGAAAGTAGCTGTTGGCCAGCAAGGCCTTCATCGAAAACACACACACACACACACACACACACACAGTCTCTGGCTGCTGTGGTCAGACAGTCTAGCCTCAACATCCAGAGACAGTGGCTGTGTGTGTGTGTGTGTGTGTGTGTGTGTGTGTTTGAGTTTTCAACGAATGCCTTGTTGGCTGAAAGCTCAGTTTCTGACAGTCTTTTTGTTGTGCCTATCTGCGAATCAGCAACTCTGCTATAAGGTGAGTAACAACTATCCTTTTCATAATACTGAAACTTGACATTAGATACACAAGTTAGATATTATTGTACTTCTATTGTAATTTTGCATCTCACAGTGTACAACAAAAATATAAACAAATCATAATTCTTCCAAATCTATACAATAAAACTGAAAAGAGAGACTGCCATTACATGTGAATTTTTCAAAGTTCATGAAAAATATCAAGTTGCACCAGAGTTCAGAGTCCATGTTAAACTGGTTAGGCATGTCATTTAAAAAGGTCGCAACATGTCAAGGGCGCCTCCAATAGGACCTCACCTGTAAAGTACTGCTGAGTTCAAACCAACATTTCCTTGGCAGACAGCTTTACTTTACTGTTTTTAGATGGAAGACTGGGGGACCAAAGACGATATGAGAGAATAAATCCCTGGGGATAAAATGAGGATATGACACAGGGCAGCAGCCACTATGTCATTACTGAAACAAAGCTGTTGAGACCTGATCTCTGCACAGACTTGACGTCAAATATCCACAGGCAGTTATCAAAGACTGATTTATATGAATGATCACTAATTCACCAGTGAAACAGAACTGGTGATTAAGATTTATTGCCTTTAAACCAAGTAAAAAGTGAAGAGAAGAGGTGGGCACAACTGATGTTACAATGGAATAATTGAAAAACAACCAGATGGAAGACTCCGAGGACACCAGTCTAATGGGGCAAAGGGAGGTGCAGCCCATGGTTTACATACTGGGGAAGACTGCGACATTTATCAATCTGAACTAACCCAGACCTCAGGCTACGCTACAGATCAGTCTGTCATGACAACCACGATTTCAGGAGGGTGGAGGACAAGGTAACACTCTAGCCAAATGTTTACCTACGGCATCTTCTTTCTGTTTCATAATTGGCTACTAAATAACAAATAAAGCTAACTCCAAGATAAAATCCATAGGTAGCTTACATTACATTTTCCAATAGTTTCCACAATAAATCACACTAAAAGATGCATTTTGGAGAGATCTTTAATGTCGTGTATATTAACTTCATTGCATGCTTACAGGTTCTGGTATTATTGTTTCTAACCTTTAGATGTTTAATGTTGTGTGCATTCAAATCACAGTGTTTATGAGTTCGTGTGATGAAACA
The DNA here is from genome assembly GCF_023898315.1 of Schistocerca nitens. Lineage (NCBI taxonomy): Eukaryota > Metazoa > Arthropoda > Insecta > Orthoptera > Acrididae > Schistocerca > Schistocerca nitens. Next base: position 424,993,631 of record NC_064617.1, on the reverse strand, counting down.
GCGATGTTTCCATGATGTCACCAATCCTGTCATGTGACTGGCTGACATGAGCAACCTGAGCAACTGCTGCCATGGAAATGTACATGCCGTATTTACACTTGTATATTACAAAAATATGCATTTTAAGTGATACAGTGCACAAAAAATATGCATTTTAAGTGATACAGTGCACACAACCACTCAGCTGCATTGTACACTGCTGTGTTAAAATTGTGTGTATACCCTGTTTTCATTGAATCTGGTTCCTTCACTTTCATCCTAATCGCATGTTCCATAAAATACTGGATAAATTGCACACTGAATTCATATGGTTTTCTTTTCGAACTCATGGTATGCTGCTGTTATTCACAACAAAATATAACTCACTAAACTCAGAATAAATCTCTTATTTTATGTCTATGGTCACAAACTTGGAGATCTTCAGACTACTGGTTTCAGTCAGCAATGACCATCTTCAGATCTGTTTTACAGGACATTAGGACAAGTTCTTGTAAAACAGATCTGATGTTGGTCATTGGTGACCAAAACCGCTAGTCTGAGGACCTGCAAGTTTGTGTCCATTTACGTGAAATAAAAGTAAATTACTCTACATTTTCAGATCACTATTCCATTTGCAACCGTATCACAGCTTGTATCACTAAATTCATGCATAATACACTCAAAAATTGAAGCTTGCTAATAATGCATGTTACCCACAGTCAGCAAGCAAGGAAACTAAAGTAACAGGGAATATTCCATGCACAGTACATATTTCGTGCACTTTTTCCTCTAACCGTTTGTGAAACTGAACATCTTGTTTAGGTGCTGGTCAATAGCATGTATGAATTTTACAAAATGCTTAACACTGTGTTATCTGTGATAATGATATTGCAGATTTATCACATGTCATACATGCTTTGACATAAGTTACTACTGAAAACCGTAATTGCCAATAAGAGTGAAAGATCATAGCAAGATTACAATACAATGACCCAATGACAAAAGGACAACATGAGATGTATAGCAATACAGAAGAAGTTCTTTGACTTGTACTGTTATACATCACAGTATAGCAAACATCCCAAGTTCAAGTCTTGGTCCAGTACACAGTTTTAAATTGCCAGTAAGTTTCATATCAGCGCACACTCCACTGCAGAGAACAAATTTCATTCTGCTTTCTGATAATTTAAATTCTGTAATATGTTTCTGAGAAATTTATTTTAATATATATTTTGTGGTGGCTCTGCCTCAGTGCCTTTAATTACAAGATGCACCTGGGCAAGGGCATCCAGAAGGTAATAAAAATTACCTGGTGGAGAATAACTCGGGTCGAGAATAGCTTAGATTGCACTAGTTGGATGAATTTGCTATCCCCCCTCCCTATGACATGAAGGATCCTTCGTCATTTTATGTTAGTAATGACTGATAATAACATCCACATTAACGGCAACATTCCACTGTCTACTTAGGACAGTAATGTTCAACAGTGACCATTTTACCATAAGGGCTGACACCCAAATACCATGTGAGAGTTATATGATCCCAAAGTAATTTGAGTAATTTCCAATGTACATATCTAAGTGAATCATTTTTTATTTGACACTAGATCTGAAATTAGAATATTATTTGATGTCTCTTTCCTGAGGTACAGATGATATTGGATGCATTCCTTTGAAATTGTAAGTCATTCATAATCCAATGAAAGAGCACTACCACAAGAAATGAAGTTTCCCAACAATTCAAACACTTCATGGTTAGTGAGGATTGGAAAGGTGGGACAATATAAACAGGAAACAACAATTAGCATCAAATCAGTGAAACTAGACATGTCAATGAAATGCCAGTGCAGTTGCAAGATTTTCCTTACTATAACCATGCAGTTAACACTCATGCTTTACACAGTAAACCTTGTCTGTAATGAAAGAAATGATTCAAAAAGTCTTTCACACTTATCACCACATTATTTAATGGCTGGTTGTCCTAAGACATGACACCTACTATCTACAATGTGAACAAGACTGTGTAAACACCATTTTGTTTTGGAATTTTGTGTATATTATCACTTCATACTACTTGATAAGCAGCTTTGTTTATGACATATTAGCACGATAGGTGTGTATTACTCCATTACTGTGTATTTTTCAAAACTTACTTCAGAAAAATATGTACCTACTGTAGACAATATCTATAAATGTTGTTTTTGTGGCTTTGCTGTGTAATAAGTTTTGGTAGGACTGCATGATTCTTTAATTATGGTTACAAGATTGTGATGCCCGTCATAACGGACACTCGGACTTAGTGCCACATTTTCGAGCAGTAGTTCCTAGGCATCGGTGATGATTATCTTCGATAATTTACAATACATTTCTTTTCATGGTTGATGCTAAAAGGCACTACCTGTCACATTGTTATTATTTTTTGCATGCAAAGTCATTTTCTGGAACAATAATGAAGTCATGAATACCCAGAGCAGCCCATCAGATAGTAGACAAGATTCTTACAAATCAAGGATGCGGATCTGTTGACCAGACAGTGAGAGAAGACAAATTTCTATTGTACAATGGTTGGGCCAAAATGCAACCTAACTACCTCAACCAAGATTTGGAAGCAGCCTTTGGATCAATGTAAAAAATAGTCAAAAGAAAGATGCGACGTACATTCAGGCTCCTCGTTCAGCTGTAATCAGCTGCTACAATAAAAGTATGGTTAGCATACACCTGTTTGACAGGACAATGAGTTTCTACGGGATCTGCACCAGAACCAGAAAGTGGACAGCAAAAATTATTTTTCACTTCACAGTAGGCTTGAGCAAATTAAGAATGATGAGCCAAAAAAGGAGTACCCTACAGTACTTTGATTCCAAACTAGGAATCACAGACCATTTGTTAAGTGACCAAGAGGAACAACATTCTGAAGTAGAAGGTGAGGACTCAACTACTAAAAGGTGAAGAGTACGGCCCTTACAATTGTGCTCGCTACTGTAGCCCATTTGCCAGAAACAACTGAGTTGAAAAATAGCTTGGCTGCATGTGCCAAGGCTGTAAAACTGTATCACCTCATATGGGTTTCATGTACTCATACCCATAAGAAATATGTACAAACATGTAATGAGACTATCAATATAGGGCATCTTTTTCAGTATTTCAGGTGCCCAATGGCAGTGTTCCTGCATCCATGTTAATCCCTGTATCCTTTGACATGCAATGGGCAAAGGCAGGGGCATGGTGGTTGCTTGTGTAGCCCAATCCAAAGCAGTAGTTCTGGCTGGTATCACTGTCCACTGGTGGTTGTTTTCCCGTATTACGTTGGCAAGTGATATGCTGTATTGTAGCCTGTCCATATGCTGCTATTATTTGCAAAAATCTATTGTGACATCATCAACTGCCAACAGCAGTTTCCTTTGGCACAGAGGTATTCTTGATACAACCTTGACAATGTGGCAAGTGAAAAGTCAACTACCAGCAAACCCTTGTGGATGCGGTACTCCAGGCTTCAGGCACCTATGATAAAAAGAGCTGATATCATGTCTCACCCACGCTGCTCTCTACCACGCTGATGACTACAACAAGGTCTGACAACACTCAAATCACAATAAATGTACAAATGTAGCAAGAATATTATTTTCTCCTTTCCTTTGTGTTATACAGGGCGTTCAAGGAGGAAAGATTCATGGATGTGACAGTAATGATCATTCGAAGCAAAAGTGTCTAGTAAATATGTGATCTAAAGTGCATACATTATGTCTAGTAAATATGTGATCTAAAGTGCATATATTAAGAGCTACGAACACTACTTTACCTTCAATACTGTGAAACTATTTAATCGTCAATACTGTGAAACATCATGTCTATTTAACAAGTGTTGCTCATAACAATATGATATGTATTTTATACTCTGTGTTTAAGAGACTCTTTTTTCTTGTTTTGGTCCACACTAACCCCTCCCAAAATATGGAAAGCACAGAGGTTGCAGTAGAAGAGATTTGTTTGACAGTATCAAAGATGAAGTGCTCGTAGCTCTTGAGGTGTGTGTCTTAGAGCCCATGTTTACTAGACATTCTATTTCAAATAATAGTTCCTGTAATATTCCTGAACATTGTCCATTCATCCTGGAACACACTGTATAATTTTTTGTTGTCATGGGCTGCAGTTCAAAGACTACACCTTTCTATGCAAGTCCCTTCTTCTGATAACAGCTACTGCAACCTACATCCATTTGAACCTGCTTAAAGTAGTCAAGCCTTGGTCTCACACACATCAAAATCCTTTTATGAAGTACAGCTTTCTGAGTCTTATTGTTCAAAGTAGAATTTACATTTAGTGGATTACCATGACACAAAAATTCTTTATATACACATTTTATCTAAATAACCAATTTTCAATGTCATCTTGTGCATTCAATAGTTTGTCTCTGCTAATAAGTGTATGCTACAGGATCAATACATCTCACTACAAAGTCTTTCTTTTTCCTCAGTTAAAAGAGCAATTTGTGTTCTTTGAAAATTTTCAAGTTTAAGGAAGACTACTATGTAAAAATTTTGATGTACAAAATACAGGGTTGTACATCTCATAAAACATAACTATTAAAAATCCAGAATTACCATTTTGTAACCTCGATTTTCTCTCTTTCTAGAAATGCATATAAAAATACTGGTAACATGCAATGGTTTATTAAATATTTCAAGCATAACATTTTGTATTGGGAATAATCTTGGCGAACTTTAAAATAAAATATATAAGAAAACAGTGTGGTTAAAAATCTGTCCATAGAAGTAAAACTATATATAAAAGATCACTAAAGAATACTGACCCAAATTTAAACAAACTATCTTCATTTCTGAATGTATGTAAATATTCCTGTTTTCAGTGCTGCTATTTGAAATGTAAATGAGCTGTATTTTATTATTTTGTTGATAATACATAGATAATATCCTACCTACGTCTGTGAGCTGGCACGGTAGGCAACATTACAGACAGTCAACGTTAGTCACCACTAAGACATAATCACTATTGTTCGTAGGCAGTGGAATTCATTCTTGGTCCAGCAATATAAATGTGAAAAACCTATGTTAACATTGCCACTCTTAGAACTATGTTACATTCACTGTGAATCTCAAGGGCCAACTGAATACACATTGCTGACCCAATTCACAAATTCACTATCTTTTATTACACTGAATTCTTTTTAGCTCAACAAGATTCAGTGTTGATCTAAATTAGCATGAGACATGCCTACAACACCATTACATTAGCTATCAATTCTGTGGTATCCCAGCCCAGCGACTTTAGAAGCCGACCAGAGAGCATCAACTCTATCAGGACAGAGCACTTAAACCTCTAACACTAGTATCGCCCGCCACAGAGCCACACACCATTCTGCCAGCCAATTACAGCTTGTGGTCACCCTATAAGTTATGTTGCGCAGTTTGGTCTGCTTTCACGATGTCTCAGGTTTTCTTTCGTCAGATTACTCATTGGAATTTGCTACCCAAACTTGTAAATTTCCTCGTTGTTTGTATTTTGTGTTTGCACTCAGCAATCCACTGTTGACAGATCCTGACTGGTGGTCCAGCATTGTTGCATTTCTTTTGAGTCATTGGCAGCATTCAATCAAATCTCAGACACAAAACAGACACAATTATCATGTTTCAACTGCAGATATCAATGGTACACCATAACAGATACACTGTATTTTTTACTGGAAGTTTTTTGTTGTGGAGGAGAAGGAAAATAAGTAGAAGAAACTTCTCTAACTTCAAGAAACTTCTCCACAGTCAAACAACATCAAAACAGATATCTGTAAAGTAAATGAAAAGAAACAATATGATTCTCAACACTTAAAGACTCTTGACCACAGCACGCTCTCCACCACAGTTACTTAGAATGTTACGAAAACATGAATTGTGTATTCAAGCAATGTGGTTTCTAAATAATCAAAATCTTCGAGACGAGAGAGTGAACTGTTTGGAAGATGATAATCCTAGCCATCTGGAGACAGCTGTTAAGTGGCACAGACAATTTGACTGTGAACACAAACTGTAGACAACCGTGATATAGTGTCCACCTTTCAGAAGCTTGCTGAATATGACGAAACATACATACACACATCATTGACCACAGATTTAGGTAGCTTTCTGTGTGGACAAAATTTTCAATAGTTCACAGCTTTTAAAGTCATTATTATGCAACACTAAAGAAAGTATCAATGCTGAGAGTGGCAGTGGTATAGATTTCTATCATTTGCTTAGGTAGAGCTCTCTTCAACCTAAAGATTGATTTGACCATAACAGTGATTTGATCAGCATGATCCTTTTGGATGTGGCATACCCTTGCCTTATTCAGACCTTTGAACGTACTTACCCATCCAGATATATAGAGCACCTACATTGTAATGTGGATTCCAAACCACAATACAATTCAGCATTTAGCACATTAACAAACGTTGCCCAAGGCAGCGGGTAGAAGTCTTAGGGCTTACCTGGGATTGAATTTCTGAACTATGAATCCACAGAGTCATACTACATTTAGTTATAACTTTGCTAATTGATTCACATATGCTTACTGGTTTTTTCACTAATGTGCGTGGCATTATCATAGAAATTTTGATACATGTTGGAATTTATGTTAACAGAATCTTCTGTTGGTTCTTGGTAAATATCTGAAGATGGCCTTGTAAGCCGAAAACCGGTTAACAATAAAAGTAATATTGTAGAACAAAAGGAAACTTGTGCTTTTCATTTATTATGTTGGAACCTCCCTACTTTACTCTACAGCTAACCATCTACAAAATGGTTTTAAACATTTTCATATTTATTATTTGTTTTTCTTTCTTTCTTTTTTTTTAAGCAATTATTAACTGCACTCATTACTTATAACATCAATATTCTTGTTAACCTAACATTACAGACTGAAAAAAATATTTAAAACTTCAGCAGTGAGAGAGAGTTTTATCAACAATTTCTTTATTATTTACTTCTTTTCAATTTGTATTTGCACAAAATGAAATCTATTCTTTGTAGTGTCACGTGGTTGTGGACTGACTCCTGCAAATGAACTTTATGTGACCTGCAAAATTTTATTAACATAAGCTGATCCTAGTTCACAGTCAAGTAATATGAAATTAACAATTCTACAACACAAGATTTCAGAGTTCATTTTTTGTGCTGATTCAAGATCATCTGCCTTCTACAATTTTTATAAATGCTGAGCAATTTGAAACTGCAAGTTCACCATCTCAAGCATGTGATTACAGCAATGTATATTGACAGTTTTTTTTTTTTTTTTTTAATTTCTGCAGTGTCAACTACGAGGGTCATTTCAAAAGTCAAGCACACTGTGATTGCGCAACCGTTACGTTGGCATTATTAAGTTGAAATTCATGTCAGTCATGTGCAAGACTTTTGGCATGGTGGTATGTGTGTGAGCTAGTTTGCGAGTAATTCAGTTTTAAAGTGGAAACTGAAACAGAGTCAGGAAGGATTTCATTTTATATAGTAGAATCGAAAAATAAAAATCCATCCACTATCCACTTTCTGGTGGTGGTTACAAAAGTGATATTTTGGTTTTAATTTCTGAATTTTACTATAGGAAATATTGCAGAATACTTTCATGTTAATGAAAATGCATGACCTTCCTGTGAAGTTACCGGATATGAGAATTTTATTATTTCATTGTTTTTCATTATTTTATAGTACTAATTGTACGTGGTGTTCAAAAAGTCTCTCCGCAGTGCCGTACGATTGTTAGCCGTGCGTGCCGTACGCTGCAGTGAATATACCGAAATGAAACTCAGTGAAATACAAGTTATTAATTTATTGAATATTCATTTTTACTTACAAATTTTTACATTAAAAGTTGAAAGTGTCTCCCCTGTTGTTGAATACACAATTCAATTCGTCTAATCATCTTTCCAAACACAAGCTGTAACATTTCTTCTGTAACAGAAGCAGTGAAAGTGGATATTGCAGTTTTCAATTCATCGATGGATTCTGGACGGTTTTTACAGACAGCTGCTTTCGCTGCACCACATAAGAAAAAGTCAGGTGGTGTTAGGTCAGGCGATCGTGGAGGTCAAAGTCCCTGTGAAATTACGTGATCACCAAAAAATAATGGTTCAGTATTTCAATTAACTTAAGTTCTCCGATGAATGGGTACAGAATATCACTGCAGTATCGTTGTGCGTTTATTGTTTCGTTGAAAAATATGGGACCCACAATCGGATGTCTAGAAATTGCAATCCAAACTCCTATTTTCACAGAATGAAGTGGTTCCTCATGAATACACAATGGATTTGCAATACTCCATATACAAGAATTTTGTGAGTTCATGTACCTGGATAAATGAAACCAAGCCTCATCAGTGAAAAACGTTTCATTAAGAATATCCCTTCCATTTTGTTGAATGAAATTTCAACTAAAAACATGTTCTTCAATGGCTAGCATTTTAACAGTGACAAAAACAAAACAAACAAACATAGGAACTAAACTTAAACATTCACATCAACGCGTAACGACACACACCAACGATACTACTGATGCTGGCTGAGATAAACGAAACAGTGGAATGTTGGGAGAGTCCACTTGAAGGGAAGTAACCCAGGCAGGTGAACAATCATACGGCACTGTGGAGAGACTTTTTGAACACCTCGTATTTTACATGTAACATGTTAAACTACATAGAGGATTTAATTTTAATTTTTAGATCTGAAGATGGCCATTTGAGATGGTCGAAACCGATTATCTCTAAAGATAATTGCGACTGTGTCAGAAAATAAATAACATTTTTACTGAGCAGGAGTGACTTACTTTCTAGTTGCTTCTACAGAACGAAATATAATTACTTCTCCATCTGTCCTGTGTGATCTGTGTCTTGATCCCAAAATCTTCTGTGGAACTTGCTTGCTGTATGTCAGGTACATGTTATTTTTTCTTATTTTGTAAATTTCCCTTTCACAGAATGAATGCATTTTAAACAGCTCTGACGGCTAGAGAACCAATGTTTTTCACTTATGACTGTTTACCTTGTGTCACTTATTTCATCTTAGGTACCACAAAGGTGAACATCCCTTTTGCATCTTGAGTATTTATTAATATTTTTTTTCTGACTTGTTTTGCTGATGAGATCGTACATTTTGCCTCTAGTTATGATAAACAATGAATAGGAGAAGAAAATAAAGTAAATTTGAAAGCAAGCCTTAAAATCAATTGAAGTTTAAATTAGAGCATCAGCACCTAAAAAATGAAACAAACTTAGGATAGGTGAGGATGGCCACGTGTATAGGGAGAAAAAGTTACAGAACAGTAAAAGTGGCTTGGAGTGCTTCTAATATATGCTTTTCTGAGCCAACCTACCAAATTCTCTGGAAAGGCAAAATTACAATCAATGAGTGTCACCAGCTATTACTAATGGTAATGAGACACTGACTTTGAATGTGAAAACTGTTCAAAAACTGATGATTGCTTAGTGAACAGTGGAGAAACACGACAGGATAGCTAGTGGAGATAGTACAGTAATACGAGGGCGGTTCAGAAAGTAACCTCCGATTGGTCACAGTGCGGGTTGTGGGGGGAGTAGCGACGCCATCTGTGCGTTCACGCACTCAACAGGTCAGTCGGCATCAAGCCGTGGTCGAGTGAACGTCGTACCTGCGCTAGTTTAGTTTTTGTGGCAGTTTGAAATGTGTGCTGCAATAGAAAACCCCGCCAAATGTGAAGTGCGTGCTGTCATAAGGTTTTTTACAGCCAAAGGATATTCTGCAGCAGCTATTCATCGTGAGCTTTGTGCCGTGTACGGACCAAGAGTTATGAGTGAAGGAGTTGTCCGTGAATGGGTACGTTTATTTAAAAGTGGACGAGAAAACGTTCATGATGAAGAGAGGAGTGGTAGACCATCATTGGTGACTGACGAACTCGTTCAGACAGTTGATGCAAAAGTTCGTGAAAATCGACGTTTCTCAATGTCGGAGTTGTCTACTGGTTTTCCACAGATTTCTAAGACTCTCTTGTACGAGATAGTGACAGCAAGATTGGGTTACCGTAAGTTCTGTGCACGATGTGTGCCCAAAATTCTTACCGACCACCACAAAACTCAAAGAATGGCCTCTGCATTAGACTTTCTGTCACGTTATGAGGACGAAGGAGAACCATTGTTAAACAGAATCGTGACCGGTGACAAAACCTGGATTAAGTACGTGAACCCTGAGACAAAAGAACAATCAAAGATGTGGGCACATTCAAATTCGCCTACCAAACCAAGAAAAGCCTCGCAAGATTTTTCTGCCAGAAAACTGATGGCAACGGTGTTTTGGGATGCCAAAGGGGTGTTGTTGGTTGAATTCATGGAACGTGGTACGACCATTAATCAAGACGTGTACTGTGAAACAATAAAAAAAAGTTACAACGGGCTATACAGAACAAACGCCGTGGTATGCTGACTTCCGGTATCGTTTTTTTGCATGATAACGCCCGACCTCACTCTGCTCGCAGAACAACGGCCCTTCTTGAGTCCTTCAAGTGGGACGTTATCAACCATCCACCTTACAGCCCAGACCTGGCGCCAAGTGATTATCACCTCTTCATGCATTTGAAGAAATGGCTCGGGTCACAGCGGTTTGATGACGACGAAGAGCTCAAAGATGCGGTCACAGGCTGGCTCCAGGCACAAGCGGGTGATTTTTATGCAGAAGGAATTTCAAAGCTTGTGAAGAGATACGATAAGTGCCTCAATCGCTATGGAGACTATGTAGAAAAATAGTGCAAAGATGTAGTTGTAAGATGTATATATTAAAATATTTTTATTTAACTTGGTGTATTTTTTTAAATCAACCGGAGGTTACTTTCTGAACGGCCCTCGTACAAATAAACGGACAAGGAAAAGACTTCAGCAGAAGACATGGTTGTGACTGTAATGAAATTAAAAAGAAAGGAGGGGTGGAAAGGGCAAGAGGAAGCACGTAGAGAGGCAAATGGAAGGTATACAGTGAGGTGACAAACATCACAGGACACCTCCTATTATCATGTCAGACCTCCTTTAGCCTGGCATAGTGCAGCAACTTGACGTGGCATGGAATCAACAAGTCATTGGAAATACCTCACAGAAATATTGAGCCACGCTGCCGCTACAGCCATCCATAAATGTGAAACTGCGGCCGGTGCAGGATTTTGTGCACAAACTGACCTCTCGATTATGCTCCATAAATGTTCAATGGGATTCATGTCCAGTGATCTGCGTGGCCATATCATTCACCTGAATTATGCAGAATGTTCTTCAAAGCAAACGTGAACAACTGTGGCCCAGTGACATGGGGCACTGTCAGCCATAATGAAGTCCATGAATAGCTTCAGTCAGTCTCCAACTAGCCAGACATAACCATTTCCAGTCAATGATAGGTTCAGTTGGACCAGAAGACCCAGTTCATTCAATGTAAACAAGACTCACACCATTACGGAGCCACCACCAGTTGGCACAGAGCCTTGTTTACAACTTGGGTCCATGGCTTTATGAGATCTGCACCACACTCTAACCCTACCATCAGCTCCACCAACTGAAACTGGGATTCGTCTGACCAGACCATGGTTTTTCAGTCATCTGCTGCCTAACTGATATGGTCACATGCCCAGGAGATACACTGCAGGTGATTTGCTATTAGCAAAGGCACTCGCATGGATTGTCTGCTCCCATAGCCCATTAACACAAATTTTGTTACACTGTCGTAACAGGTGTGTTCACTGTATATTCCACATTGATTTCTTGGGTTATTTTATGCAGTGTTGCTTGTCTATTAGCATTGACAACCCTAAGCAAACATCGCGGCTCTCAGATGTTAAGTGAGGCCCGTCAGCCACTGTGTTCTCTGTCGTGACAGGTAATTCCTGAAATTTGGAATTCTTGGCGCACTCCTGACACTGTGGATCGCAGAATATTGGATTCCCTAATGGTTTCTGAAATGGACTGTACCATTTGTCTAGCTCCAACTACCATTCCACATTAAAAGGCCATCAATTCCCACTACATGACCATAATCAACTCAGAAACATTTTCAAATGAATCACCTGAGTAAACACCAATACACTGCCCTTTTATACCTTGTGTGTGTGAGACTACCACCATCTGTATATGTGCATAACGCTCTCCCATGATGTTTGTCACCTCAGTGTGTAACCACCACCCACCACCCACCACAGATGACAAAGTTGTTCAAAACTTGAAAATTAAATTAGCTCACCTGAATAGTGTGATCTTCATACACACCCTGTACACGCACAGTACCACCAAGTACAGCTTGTGCCAAGGAAATAGTAGCATCTGTATGGACATCAGCACCATCTCTTCGAAAATAATCAGATTTTTCTACCCTAAATGTTATAAATAATTCCTTGTTACCTACATTCATTCGTACTGTTTGTCCATGTTCAACACCTAAAACATAAGACACATCCCATAATGACATGTGGTTTAGTCACAATTAACACATTCTTATACACTGCAATGCAACATGAGCATGAATCAAGCAACACAAATTAGTGTGTATAAAATCTGATATAAAAAATCGTGGAACAAGGGGCAGGCACAAATCACACTCTAAAATTAAAAATAAGACCAATGCAAGTTTACTGCTACCCATGGCAATATGAAGATAGTCTGAGGTAATCAATAGAAGGTGATAAAAGAAATAACATGTGTTAAGGGGTGAAATCAAAAACTTTTAAATGGTTGTTTTTTTGGGACATGAGACATTATAATAATAAATTCAGTGCTACGCAATTTGTCATCTGTCTGAAAATCATTGGTTACTTAGAAACAGCTGTTCTTTCACTCCTGTTACACCTCTAGCAGAGTGTTTTTTAAAAAAGTTACCAAACAGCACTGACATTATTCTTAACCTTCAAGAAACATATGTACCGCAAAAACACAAAGCAATATATATTACCTGAAAATAAATATGTTAAACACTAACATTTACAGTGAAAAACTGTTAAATATTTCTCTCAAATCCATAGCAACCAGAATCTAAACAGCAAGGAAGGGAATTATGGCGACATAAGAATTCTGACCACCATACTCTGAGCCACTGTGTGTTAAATTCCAACCAGCTCCGTACTATTCCATGGGATGAAGCATGTCATACTGTTGATATTGGTCTGTCCAAAATGGAATGTTACGCTTAAAAGTCTCCCTGGTGCTATCTGAGAGGAGTTGGCTATACGCGGACACTAGGTGTCACCTAAAATTACATCACTGCATTAGCCTATACTACATAATACAAACCTAATCTGAGGGGACATACGATCTAAATGATAAAGGCTAAGTCAAATTTGTGTAACATAAATTAAGAGGATTATCAAAGTGTCCTTATATTTGCCAACTTAGACAATATTTCTTGAAACTGATTTTTTCAACATGTGGTTACTTACATAGAGTTAAAAGAGGGACCCTTGGAATAAACTGTGTAAGATGACCTTTTCTTCATTACATTGTATAAGATTGATATTCATTGAGAAGTACAGTAGAGTTCTGTTGCACATCTTGAACTGTAAGGCTGTATATCAATGACAAGAAAACCTGTTGTATACAGAAGTGTGCATGAAATCCTGTTGTACTTAAGGAAATAAGAGTGGTGAGCTTTATCTGCTTCAACAAGAAGAGCTTGCACCATGCAATGAGTCATACTACTAAATTAAATCAAATACTGAATACTAATAACTAACAGTAAAAACTATGTGAATGAAACAGTACACAATTAGCTGCAGAATTTAATATCAACAGTAAGATGATAATTAAAATGATGATGGGCAATTAGACCTGACAGTCTAACTGAAAAGCTTCAAGACCGCAAAATCGTAAGGGAAGGTAGCAATAAATAATAATATACAGATTTCACAAGAAACTGGTGAAAATCTTGAGCTTTTTGTTTGTCTAAATTAATAATCTGAAACAATATTGATGTGGCAGTGCACACTTGTATTAAATCAGCAATAAAATTATTTAGATATACAGTAGGTACATAAATAAGTTTAATGGAACACTGATGCTGCAATTCCTTTCTTTTTTCAAAGCGTTTGATTATGTCCGCTGAATGGGAAGTGGCAACTGATGCCGTGCTGCTAAATAGTTACTATTAAACACTGACGAAGTAATGGCCGCTATCGACAGGGGATCTCAAGTTGATTCCGTTTTTATAGATTTCCGGAAAGCTTTTGACACCGTTCCTCACAAGCGACTTCTAATCAAGCTGCGGGCCTGTGGGGTATCGTCTCAGTTGTGCTACTGGATTCATGATTTCCTGTCAGGAAGGTCGCAGTTCGTAGTAATAGACGGCAAATCATCGAGTAAAACTGAAGTGATATCAGGTGTTCCCCAGGGAAGCGTCCTGGGACCTCTGCTGTTCCTGATCTATATAAATGACCTGGGTGACAATCTGAGCAGTTCCTTAGGTTGTTCGCAGATGATGCTGTAATTTACCGTCTAGTAAGGTCATCCGAAGACCAGTATCAGTTCCAAAGCGATTTAGAAAAAGATTGCTGTATGGTGCGGCAGGTGGCAGTTGACGCTAAATAACGGAAAGTGTGAGGTGATCCAAATGAGTTCCAAAAGAAATCCGTTGGAATTCGATTACTCGATAAATAGTACAATTCTCAAGGCTGTCAATTCAACTAAATACCTGGGTGTTAAAATTACGAACAACTTCAGTTGGAAAGACCACATAGATAATATTGTGGGGAAGGCAAGCCAAAGGTTGCATTTCATTGGCAGGACACTTAGAAGATGCAACAAGTCCACTAAAGAGACAGCTTACACTACACTTGTTCGTCCTCTGTTAGAATATTGCTGCGCGGTGTGGGATCCTTACCAGGTGGGATTGACGGAGGACATCGAAAGGGTGCAAAAAAGGGCAGCTCGTTTTGTATTATCACGTAATAGGGGAGAGAGTGTGGCAGATATGATACGCGAGTTGGGATGGAAGTCATTTAAGCAAAGACGTTTTTCGTCGCAGCGAGATCTATTTACAGAATTTCAGTCACCAACTTTCTCTTCCGAATGCGAAAATATTTTGTTGAGCCCAACCTATATAGGTAGGAATGATCATAAAAATAAAATAAGAGAAATCAGAGCTCGAACAGAAAGGTTTAGGTGTTAGTTTTTCCCACGCACTGTTCGGGAGTGGAATGGTAGAGAGATAGTATGTTTGTGGTTCGATGAACCCTCTGCCAAGCACTTAAATGTGAATTGCAGAGTACCATATTTACTCGAATCTAAGCCGCACTTTTTTCCGGTTTTTGTAATAAAAAAACCCGCCTGCGGCTTAGAATTGAGTGCAAAGTAAGTGGAAGTTCTGAAAAATGTTGGTAGGTGCCGCCACAACTAACTTCTGCTGTCGAATATATGTAGCGCTACACTGGCATGCTTTGCGGGCACGAAGATAAATACTGGCGCCAAAACCTCTGCGTCAGTAAATAAATTTAAAAAAGGTGGAAAACGAGATTATTTCTCCGCCCCGAGTTTCGACCACTGCATTTTCATACATTATCCAACGAAGTAAATACAAATTCCGTATTGTTCATCTTTGAATGAAGCAGCATTTCATTTTTTCCTACCTGTGAGAAGAGATGGTTGCTAATAGGAACTTTTCTAAATTGTGAATCACATGCAGTATTCTCTTCACCATAATACGAATATAAACACTTTGCCATGTATTCTTTCGTGTTTGCTGCTATCTCATTTAAATCCTGTCTGCCTAATAAACTACAAAACTAGAGTGAGACTACAGCAAATGCGGAAGAATATACATATCATGTCATGTTTATATTCGTATTATTTTTATGCCTAATAGTGATACAGTCAGAAATGAAGCACGGCAGTTGAGTAGATTTTTAAATCTAAGATGACTAATTTCTGTGCAGAATGTAATGTACTAAAGAGGCGTCTGCAAAGATTTTCAAACAGAGAAAAATTTTCGCTAAACTCTCGTTAAGAACATCTTCTATCATACGCAGTCTATTATTTGATTCTTGTTGATCATTATCAAAGAAAGCAGCAGTGTAAGTGACAACAAATAGTAGTCTTTTGCCATTATTTCGCTAATGAGACGATTCCTCTTTTTTGCGCTCAAAAGCAAGCCATGCCGTAAACACTCATTATCAGAATGTGACAAACAATGCATGACACATTAAAATAATGCATTTTCAGCTTAGAGTGACGAAAACACCTACAACAAAGAGAACGGCACTTATCAGATCAAAGAAAAATAAGCAATCGATTAAAACCAGACGAAGCACGTGAAAAAGTAAGGGTACCCGTATAAATACGGATGGAGCACCTGACGCATAGCAAAGGTTAACTGGTAGAGATTAACTGCTAACCTTACGACTCGAACCAAACTACTGTAGCTGTATCGTCATTCATTTGACCTAAATTGTGTCTCATATTACAATGGACCAACTTTGTTTCGATTTGGAGGTGCGGCCTAAAACTTTTCTCTCCCCTTGAATTTCGAGTATTAGATTTCAGGTGCGGCTTAGATTCGGGAAAATTTTTTTTCCTTGATTTCGAGTCTCATTTTTCAGGTGCAGCTTTAATTCGAGTGCGGCTTAGATTCGAGTAAATACGGTAATATGTAGATGTAGATGACAATAAAAAAAGCTAAAGCACAATCTGCAATCTAGTGTTAACTGCTGTGAAACTTACTGCCAGGTTAAAATTGTGTCAGACCTAGATTCACAATCAAATATTGATACTAAAGGCAACGTTTTATCATCAGCCATTTAAACACACTTCACACCCCAATCTCCACTCCCTTCATGTTGTCAAAAGCATCTTATTTTTGTCACCACTAACAATGTTAGACAAGAATTGGTGATAATGAATGGGAGGATTAGAGTTTAATGTCTCATCAAATGTGCAGTCATTAGAGATGGAGCATGTGCACAGATGACAAAGATGGGAATGGTATTGGCTTGACCTGATCAAAGATACCATTCCAACCACTTTGGGAAATCACAGAAAGCCTCAATCTAAATGGAGATGATGTAGTGCCTCAAGAATTTCGGTGTAAATTCTAGAGACACCCAGCCTTCAACTGTCTCAAACACCCGTTATTTTAAGTATGAGTGCAGGAGAGTGAGAACGTTTCTACCGATCCACCTGTTTCTACATGCAGGTCGGAAGTTTGTTATTACAAGACTGTAAAAGGGGCGAGTCACTGACAACGACAAGTGTTTGCCTCCAGCGCCACAGAAGACGTGAGGAGAACTCAAAGAATAATTTTGTCGTGTTCTTTGATGTGTTAGTGTCTGTGGTGATTGTAAAAAAGACTATTGAACAGCTGAATATAGAGTGCTATGCACATTCATGTATTGGACTCGCTTGAGACTAGAGACTTTTAAATTATTTTATGTAATGGCTATGAAGGAAACAAGACACATGTATGAATATGTGTAAACGAGTCTAATGTGTAAGGAATAAAATAGCTTGCAGAAGTTATTATCTGTGAAAGTTGAAAATATAAAGTGATGGAACTGAAAAATATTATACGAGTACCAAAATTATTTCAAGGATAGAGAAGTATTTTAATAAATTTCGTTAACCCACTATAGACTTTGAAGAAGAAGCTTGTGGTAGATCGACGTAGATGACTACCCAGAGAAGAGGATCGGCTACACACAACAACTAAATTGAGAGCGTGTGTGCCTTGCAACCCAATACCACACTGTCTCTTGTCGACCGAAAACGTTAGAAGGTGAGGTTTCACATTTCATACTTCCCAAATACGATTGTATTAACTGACGACAGTGAAACAAAGGTATAAATCATCACATTTCAACTTTTATTTTCACTTAATTTCTATAAACGATATTCCTCAATCCTTTATGTAGACTGAAAATTAATTTATGTTTACTAGTCAAATACATCAATTCTTAGAACTGGCTGTCAAGACGATGCAGTGTTGAAGTGTTCATGAGGTTTTCATTCAAGACCAATGATCTTTGTGAATTGCTTATGTACTAGTTCCCCCTTTTTTAAGCAACAAACAGAATGAGCTTCTTTCTCCATTGGACTTCTCACTGTAGACAGCAAAAATATTTTGTTCCTCCAACATTGCCTTTGGCCTTATATAAGTAGTACAATAACATAAAATGAGTTTGTTAGTTCTTCACAAACACATTATTTAGTTCACAGATTGGGTACTTTCGCTTCACTCTATCATTTTAATACATCAGTTTTTAATTTGCAAACTATGTACTCATTAAGCACACTGTTGTAGTAATAAACAAAAATCCTACAAACAACTAAGCATATCTAATAAATGTCAGAATATCAAACTTCCCTGATGTAGAATTGAAGTTACTAAACAAATAGTTGCAACTGAGGCTGAGAATTCTAGAACTAGGCTAAGGCATTAACACAGTACTATGAGACTGCCAGAAGTGTGACAAGTAGCATATTAACAACTGACTGGCACTGCTTGAAATTTATCTGCTGGAATATAAAAAATATACAATGCTCCTTATTTGTCTGGACTCAAGTGAGCAATATTTGCACATTTCTTTGGTAAAATGGATATTATCAAATGTCAAATTTCTTGAGAAAAGTTCACCAGTTTCTTAAAACATATTTTTAACTTTCAGAAACTAACGTGTTGAATGTCAAAGATCACTGTAACATTCCCTTGAGGAACAAAGGTTTTTTTTATAAAGCAAACAAGTATTACACTTACACTCATTCATCCAAAATAATGAGACCAGCAGCTTTTAATATCTTAAGTCCTTTTACAAAAAAAATGGCTCTGAGCACTATGGGACTCAACTGCTGTGGTCATAAGTCCCCTAGAACTTAGAACTAGTTAAACCTAACTAACCTAAGGACAGCACACAACACCCAGCCATCACGAGGCAGAGAAAATCCCTGACCCCGCCGGGAATCGAACCCGGGAACCCGGGCGTGGGAAGCGAGAACGCTACTGCACGACCATGAGATGCGGGCTAAGTCCTTTTACACGGTGATGGAAAAAGACAAATTAAAATGTGTATCTACAAAATTATTTTCTGGAAAACCAGAAATGACAATTACAGTTTTCTTAATAGTTTCATCCCCAAAATGTGTCACTGGTATCAAATAACCAGTTTGTACCCAATAGCAAAATTTGTGCTTAGTGCTCTGTATGCAGATATTGGACATACTGACAAATGAAATGATACTGCCCTTCTTCACATGCAGTGTTCACCTGAACTTATCCATACAATATAGAAAGCATAATAATTCATCAAGTGCTGACAGTAGGGTTATAACGAAATTTGAGTGCATTACCAGAAGCCGCACACAATTGGCACATTTACAGCATCAACTTTGCAAAATTGAGTACGATCTGTGCCACAGCGTCATTAAGTGTAATTAGTCCAGTAGCCCACAAGTTCCCTCCTATCACAATCCAAAATAATTCATCATATTTCTACTACAAAACATACTTCCACCAGCTGCATGATAATGACATCGCCTATAGCAAAACAAAGGCTGCTATTGTTAAGCATGTGCCATAATATCTGTTAGTTGGAAGCAAGTGGGGAATAAACAGAAATTTGTACGCAATAGCATATCAACTTTCATGAATAGATTGATATCAATCTGTCTTACATTATGACCAGTATTATCATCTCCCAGAAAATAGTACATTTCTACTAGAACAACCTGTATACTGTCACAATGATGAACACATTAAGATCAACTGACAGAAGTGTGTCAAATTTGACTAAAATCAATGGTAAGCACTCCAAGAAGACCTCTCATCTCACCCCCCCCCCTTTCCCCAAACACACACACACACACACACACACTCTAAAACATGTGCTGTACATAGTCATATACCAATGCACAAAACAATGAGAAAAAAAGCAAATTTTATAGTGGTGACTATCACATTGGTAGAGAGAAATAATACTGATATACAGAGTGTACCTAAATAGGAATTACATGGTCAGAAGCATGCTGCTACAAGTAATGCTCTGTCTTTGACAACCACCCATGAACAAAACCATAATAAACTTCACTACAGTCACATCACAGATGTATCTCTTTCAATAAGAGAACAAACACAAACTCTGCAAGATTTTACAGAGCTTGGTTAAGCATCTCTGGGCTCAACAATGAGGTTTAACAGTTTCCCGTTTTTGTGTGCACACCAGCACATAGTCTTTACAGTCAAGTCTAAGGATGTGGTTGATAACATGAAACATTCGAATGGTAGCCATGTAATGTACTGAATTTTATGGCTGCATGTTAGAAGAAGGGCAATGAGAATACCAAACAGTAATTCCCAAGTAGGGAATGTTGTCCAAGATTGAAGCATTCACAAAACTTTAAGGTTTATTTGAATCTTGTAGCACGATTTTGTTACAATAAACCAATAATAGTTTTTGGCAATAATATGTTTTGACAAAGAATACAAATAAAATATTTTACAATAGCTAAACTGTTTCAAAGTACTGTTTTTAAAAGTGTAAAAAATAAGTGAGGCAGTGCTCTCACAAATGGCTTGGTGGGGTTTTCACACATGGAAATAATCCCTCTGAGAACCTAATACCGCACAGATATTCATTATCTATTAGTAACTAGTAACCCTAGCAACACTTTGCAATTGCTAAATATGTATGGGAATTGGATATTTGTCATAATCTCCTTCTCTCCCCCCCCCCCCCCCTCTCTCTCTGTCCACCTCCTCCTTCCCCCTCTCTGTGTCCATTTCCTCCCTTCCTTTCTCTGTCCATCTACTCCTGCCCCCTCTCTGATATTGAGCCTTGTTTACTGTTATTGCAAATTCAGATTCTACACTAGTGTTCTAATCATAAGCTGATAAGCCATAAATTCAAGTTTTCTGTTTTCTATGAAAACTGATTTTGAGGATGAAAACACAACAGCACATTTTGCGTAAACAATTTTTGTTTATATATATTATAAAAATGTATTTACATTTGTATGTTCCACATCTGCTAAATCACTAGAGTGATTTCAACCTAATTTACTACACATACCACTTATTGTTCAGAAAGAATCGCTGTGGAGGTATAAACTATGTACCCATCAAAGGTGTGGGTGTGAAAAAGATAACTCACGACATGTGAATACCCAGTTTCATCCAGTATTTCAGAATGAGAACACTTAGGGAGGTGCAACAATTTACACATTATTTCAAACTTTTATGAACCTCTTCCTTGCTGAACAATGCCCATAAAATGATGAAAGGAAAAAAGTTTATTGCTTAATACATTTTCACTGTTCATGCAGTAAAACTGACACATTAGGCACAATGTTTTAATTTGTTACTTCTTTACTACTAACTGTATCCATGATACATTTTGCAAATAGCACTGAATTTATTTGCAAAATTATGGCACTGTATGACAAATAGTTCACGAAATATGATGTCATAAACACTGAGATGCATGAAAAACTGCCGTATCATGCATTACATTTTAATTTTTTTAATTTCTTTACTATTAATACTATTCCCAACACATTTCACAGACAGTATCCAACTATACACTGATTATGTAAGTGTAAGACACATTGCTGAGGAAACGCAAAGTCATAAAGACTGAGATATATGAAAATGAAACTGCAGGCCAAAATTCGCTACAGATACAGATGAAATGTGTGTACGCACATGTGTGAAATATGTTAAACATATGTGACATCTGCGTAATCTGTCAAATCCAGGGGTAAAAAGCTCCTCCTAAACCTCCGGAGGATCGATTTCAGCCAAACTTGAGACACACTTTACATACTACCTGAAAAGAAATACTGTGGCAGTAAGAACCACAAGCCTGCGATTGGAGTAGGGGTCTTAACTTGGTGAAGATGGGAGCAGATGAGGAGGAGGAGATGGATTGGGGGTGGGGGCAAGGAGAAGATGGATACTTGGTGTGGGGGGGGGGGGGAGGGGAGGCGATGGTGGACAGAGAGAGGGGAGAGAAGCAGATGGACAGGGAGAAAGGCAGGAGGAGATGGACAGAGTGGGAGGAGGAGCAGAGGGACAAAGGAGGGAGGAGAACATGAACCAACAGAAGATTGTAATAAATACATACTTCGGCAGTACTGGTTACTCAGTTAGTATTATATAAAAAGAAATTGAGAGCTGAAAAAAAGCTACAAATATTTATGACTCTATCAGGAGCCAGGATATTTCCTCATGCACTGAAGGGAAAGCAAGCCAGCAGAAGCTGCTGAAGGATGCAACATATGGTACAGCAATCATTCAGCTGCTTAGACAGCAAAATCATTAATTTTTCATTAGTGATAACAGGAATAACAATATGAATATTTCATGTTCTACATCCTGGAGGATCTCCTCACTACGAACCAATTGGAATGAAAGTAAATCTAATCTAATCATGGTGCTCAAACTCTCTCATGTTACCTAGTCATTTCTGTGATCCATGCTGCAAAACAGTAACTGCTAAGATTCGGACATGATAAAATGCCAATAAACAGAAAAACTGATAATTGAGAGGACACAGAAATGATAAAATCTTTCACAAAGAAGTGAAGAGCTACAAAACTTCCTCCCATGAAAGAGAATTATCAGTTACATTTTATTACAGACAAGAATAATATTAATAAGACTGCATAAGAACTGTGAGGTAAAATCAAATGCACAATAATACTTATATTTAATGGCAAAAGCTCACCTGCAGGCACAGGAACTGTTATCCTCTTCCTCTGCACAGTACTTCCCTTCCCTTCACACTCTGTGCAAGGAAATTTGATATGCATTCTCGTACCATGACAGTACCGACAAGTTGATCGCATCACAAATGGTCCTGCAGTAACACAATCAAATTAAACAAGCACCAACTGTTCATGGCAGATCTTACCTTGGAAAAAAACAAACATATATGCTGCTAAATAAAAAGGGTTTGACTGACCTAACCTTCTGTTCTAATGTTCCTCAACCTACCCCTCTTTCAACCCCGAGGAAGGGAACAACAGTTCTGAAGGTTACTATAATTTTTATACCTCATGTGTTTGTCTATTTACTGTACTGGTATCTTACCTCCCGAAGACAAATACTGTCCAAAAATTTAGTCTACTTCTAATTTTACATTTTTTTAGGAGAATTTTCTTACTTAAATGAGTAAAACGCTTAAATCTGGCCCCTAAAAAAAGAAAGTCTAAAATGTCTTAACAAATTATGATGCATCATGAAATAACCCATCAAATATAGTGATTATATGGTTCTACGAGGGCAGTTCAATAAGTAATGCAACACTTTTTTTTTCTCGGCCAATTTTGGTTGAAAAAACCGGAAATTTCTTGTGGAATATTTTCAAACATTCCCGCTTCGTCTCTTATAGTTTCATTGACTTCCGACAGGTGGCAGCGCTGTACGGAGCTGTTAAAATGGCGTCTGTAACGGATGTGCGTTGCAAACAACGGGCAGTGATCGAGTTTCTTTTGGCGGAAAACCAGGGCATCTCAGATATTCATAGGCGCTTGCAGAATGTCTACGGTGATCTGGCAGTGGACAAAAGCACGGTGAGTCGTTGGGCAAAGCGTGTGTCGTCATCGCCGCAAGGTCAAGCAAGACTGTCTGATCTCCCGCGTGCGGGCCGGCCGTGCACAGCTGTGACTCCTGCAATGGCGGAGCGTGCGAACACACTCGTTCGAGATGATCGACGGATCACCATCAAACAACTCAGTGCTCAACTTGACATCTCTGTTGGTAGTGCTGTCACAATTGTTCACCAGTTGGGATATTCAAAGGTTTGTTCCCGCTGGGTCCCTCGTTGTCTAACCGAACACCATAAAGAGCAAAGGAGAACCATCTGTGCGGAATTGCTTGCTCGTCATGGGGCTGAGGGTGACAATTTCTTGTCAAAGATTGTTACAGGCGATGAAACATGGGTTCATCACTTCGAACCTGAAACAAAACGGCAATCAATGGAGTGGCGCCACACCCACTCCCCTACCAAGAAAAAGTTTAAAGCCATACCCTCAGCCGGTAAAGTCATGGTTACAGTCTTCTGGGACGCTGAAGGGGTTATTCTGTTCAATGTCCTTCCCCATGGTCAAACGATCAACTCTGAAGTGTATTGTGCTACTCTTCAGAAATTGAAGAAACGACTTCAACGTGTTCGTAGGCACAAAAATCAGAACGAATTTCTCCTTCTTCATGACAACGCAAGACCTCACACAAGTCTTCGCACCCGAGAGGAGCTCACAAAACTTCAGTGGACTGTTCTTCCTCATGCACCCTACAGCCCCGATCTCGCACCGTCGGATTTCCACATGTTTGGCCCAATGAAGGACGCAATCCGTGGGAGGCACTACGCGGATGATGAAGAAGTTATTGATGCAGTACGACGTTGGCTCCGACATCGACCAGTGGAATGGTACCGTGCAGGCATACAGGCCCTCATTTCAAGGTGGCGTAAGGCCGTAGCATTGAATGGAGATTACGTTGAAAAATAGTGTTGTGTAGCTAAAAGATTGGGGAATAACCTGGTGTATTTCAATGCTGAATAAAACAACCCCTGTTTCAGAAAAAAAATGTGTTGCATTACTTATTGAACTGCCCTCGTATAAGAAATTCAAGAGTGGTTACTGATAAGTGTATTTTACAGAGACGACCTCACTCCATTTCAAATGCTGGTAATGGCATACACAATGTGAAGAAAATAGTGAGATTGCAGAGAAGACAAACAAATTAGTTTTGTATATGCACATCTGCAATTATAAATTGTATCATCACTAACTATTTCATTTAATTCACTCAAAAGTCAAAAGTTCTGCACATATTCTTTTCTGTACTTTAATAGACTAACAGATAATTTGGATTGTCCACACTAACTTTCTTCAATGAAACAAACACAACAGTCTTCTGTACATCTTATTTGGATTTATAAGTCACAGTTTTCATCCAAAATAAAATTTGTAATTTTCAGAAAAGTAATACTTAAATAAATCCAAACTGTCGAGGTCCATTACAACAGTAAATGTCCAAAAATATTGACAGTGCTACTACATCCAAGTTCAAGGTTACTTTGTATAATTATTAATCTCTTCTTCCATTCCATTTTCTAGAATAGTCTGGCAATAAACAACCTGTACACCTTCATAAATTGCTTACTGTATCATTATGAAATTAGTTTAAATAAGCTGTGAAAGCTGTAAAATTTACACTTTTTAATTGTTGATATAATGTTAAATGGAAAACTGTGATCATACACAAGAGGTAGGATCCAAAAAAATGTGCCAATCTTGAATAGACAATGTCTTCAGAACAAAACAAAATGTAGTTACTATTCTCTTGCCACTGTTCGGCAACTGTCAATTGTTTTTAGGTTAGAGGGCCTCAGGGAACCACAGAGAGGGTGTCCGTCTAAAAGGGGGCAGGTGAAACACAGCAAGTTAGTTGTAGAAACGATCGGTATTGTAGTTGTAATTTGTCGTAGCTGTGTTGAGAAAGAACCAGAGCTCCAAGCCCTAATAGAAAGCACTGAAGCTGGAAATAAGTTCAGCAGAAATTTTTTCTAAGGATCTAATAGTGTTCAGAAAGGATAGATTAAATACAATTGTGGTGGAGTATTTATTGCTGTCCGAAGTAGTTTGCCTTGTAGTGAAATTGAAGTAGATAGTTCCTGCGAAACGCTATGGGCAGAAGTTATACTTGACAGTCGGACTAAACTATTAATTGGGTCGTTTTACTGACCCCCTACTCAGAAGATATAGTTGCTGAACAGTTCAAAGAAAACTTGAGTCTCATTTCAAATAGATACCTCACTCAGAAAACTTGAGTATCATTACAAATAGGTACCCCACTCATACAATTATAGACGGTGGTGACTTTAATCTACCCTCGATATGCTGGAAAAGTTATACCTTTAAAGCAGGCATAAAATGTCATCCGAAATTGTACTGAATGCTTTCTCAGAAAATTATTTTAAACAATTAGTTCATGAGCCCACTCAAAGCATAAATGGTTGTGAAAGCATACTTGACCTCTTAGCAACAAATAATCCTGGGCAAATAGGGAGTATCGTGACAAATACAGGGATTAGCGAACACAAGGCAGCAGCTGCTAGGCTGAATACCGTAACTCCTACAACCATAAAAAAGAAACACAAAGCATACTACTTAAAAAAGTTGATAAAAATGCTATTAATGCCTTTTTAAGACACAGTCTGCACTCCTTCCGATCTGATTATGTAAGCCTACAAAAGATGTGGAATGATTTCAGAGAGATAGTATCAACAGCAATTGAGAGATATAGTCCACATAAATTAATAAGTGACGGTACTGATCCCCCATGGTACACAAAACGGGTCAGATTGCTGTTGCAGAAACAGCAAAAAAAAAAAGCATGCCAAATTTAAAAGAACGCAAAATCTCCAAGACTGGCAAAGTTTTACAGAAGTTCGAAATATAGCACGTACTTCAATGCAAGGTGCTTTTAATAATTTCCACAAAGAAATTCTATCTTGAAATCTGGCAGAAAACTCAAAGAGATTCTGGTCATACATAAAGCACACCAGTGGCAAGACGCAATCAATACCTTCACTGCGTAATGACAACAGTGAAGTCACTGGTTACAGTGCCACTAAAGCAGAGTTATTAAACACTATTTTCTGAAACTCCTTCACCAAAGAAGAAGTAGTAAATATTCCTGAATTCCAATCAAGAACAACTGCCAAGATGAGAAACATAGAAATAGATATCCTCGGTATCGCAAAGCAGCTTAAATCACTTAATAAAAGCAAGGCTTCTGGACCAGAATGTATACCAGTCAGGTTCCTCTCAGCATACACTGATACAATAGCTCCATATTTAGCAATTATATACAACCACTCACTCACAGAAAGATCCATACCTAAAGACTGGAAAATTGCTCAAGTCACACCAATACCTAAAAAGGGAAGTAGGAGTTATCCGTTGAATTACAGGCCCATATCACTCACATCGTTTAGTAGTAGGGTTTTGGAACATATACTGTATTCGATCATTATGAAGTACCTCGAAGAAAACGATTTGACACATAGTCAGCACGGATTCAGAAAATATCGTTCTTGCGAAACACAACCAGCTCTTTATACTCATGAAGTAATGAGTGCTATTGGCAGGGGATGTCAAATGGATTCCATATTTTTAGATTTCCAGAAGGTTTTTGACACTGTTCCTCAAAGCATCTTCTAACCAAACTGCATGCTTATGGAATATTGCCTCAGTTGTGCGACTGGATTTGTGATTTCCTGTCAGAAAGGTCAACGTTCATAGTAATAGATGGAAAGTCATCGAGTAAAACAGAAGTAATATCCGGTGTTCCCCAAGGAAGTGTTATAGGATCTCTATTGTTCCTGATCTATATTAACGACATAGGAGACAATCTGAGTAGCCGTCTTAGATTGTTTGCAGATGATGCTGTCATTTACCATCTTCTTAAGTCATCAGATGAGCAAAACGAATTACAAAATGATTTAGATAAGACATATGTATGGTGAGAAAAGTGGCAATTGACCCTGAATAAAGAAAAGTGTGAAGTTACTCACATGAGTACTAAACGAAATCCGCTAAATTTCGATTACGCAATAAGTCACACAAACCTCAAGGCTGTGAATTCAACTAAATACTTAGGGATTACAATTACAAATATCCTAAACTGGAATGATCACATAATGTTGTGGGTAGAGCCAATCAAAGACTGTGATCCACTGGCAGAACACTTAGAAGGTGCAACAGGTCTACTAAAGAGACTGCTTACACCACGCTTGTCCGCCCTATTCTGGAATATTGCTGTGCGGTGTGGGATCCGCATCAGATGGGACTGATGGATGACATCGGAAAAGTACAAAGAAGGGCAGCTCATTTTGTATTATCGCGAAGTAGGAGAGATAGTGCCACAGACATGATACGTGAACTAGAGTGGCAATCATTAAAACAAAGGCTTTTTTGTTGTGATGGGATCTTCTCATGAAATTTCAATCACCAGTTTTCTCCTCTGATTGAGAAAACATTCTGTTGGCACCCATCTACATAGGGAGAAACGATCATCATGATAAAATAAGAGAAATCAGGGCTCGCACAGAAAAATTTAAGTGCTCGTTTTTCCCGCGTGCAGTTCGAGAGTGGAATGGTAGACAGAAATCTTGAAAGTGGTTAACTGAACCCTCTGCCAGGCAATTTATTGTGAATAGCAGAGCAATCACATAGATGTAGATGTGGATGTGGAAGGGCCGGGCCACCAGCATCTAAACATTTTCAGTTAAGAGAAACTATGAACACAATGTTTCTGGTGCAATGAAAGTGGCATTAATTTGTTTTGACGTATGAAAAATTTAATTATTGTGATATTGCAGTGCCTTTTATTCTGAATTATGATGCAAAGTTCCTCTGGACATGCACACATGTTAAAACAAAAAGGCACTGTGGCGACTACAGACGTTAAGAAATACACTCCTGGAAATGGAAAAAAGAACACATTGACACCGGTGTGTCAGACCCACCATACTTGCTCCGGACACTGCGAGAGGGCAGTACAAGCAATGATCACACGCACGGCACAGCGGACACACCAGGAACCGCGGTGTTGGCCGTCGAATGGCGCTAGCTGCGCAGCATTTGTGCACCGCCGCCGTCAGTGTCAGCCAGTTCGCCGTGGCATACGGAGCTCCATCGCAGTCTTTAACACTGGTAGCATGCCGCGACAGCGTGGACGTGAACCGTATGTGCAGTTGACGGACTTTGAGCGAGGTCGTATAGTGGGCATGCGGGAGGCCGGGTGGACGTACCGCCGAATTGCTCAACACGTGGGGCGTGAGGTCTCCACAGTACATCGATGTTGTTGCCAGTGGTCGGCGGAAGGTGCACGTGCCCGTCGACCTGGGACCGGACCGCAGCGACGCACGGATGCACGCCAAGACCGTAGGATCCTACGCAGTGCCGTAGGGGACCGCACCGCCACTTCCCAGCAAATTAGGGACACTGTTGCTCCTGGGGTATCGGCGAGGACCATTCGCAACCGTCTCCATGAAGCTGGGCTACGGTCCCGCACACCGTTAGGCCGTCTTCCGCTCACGCCCCAACATCGTGCAGCCCGCCTCCAGTGGTGTCGCGACAGGCGTGAATGGAGGGACGAATGGAGACGTGTCGTCTTCAGCGATGAGAGTCGCTTCTGCCTTGGTGCCAATGATGGTCGTATGCGTGTTTGGCGCCGTGCAGGTGAGCGCCACAATCAGGACTGCATACGACCGAGGCACACAGGGCCAACACCCGGCATCATGGTGTGGGGAGCGATCTCCTACACTGGCCGTACACCACTGGTGATCGTCGAGGGGACACTGAATAGTGCACGGTACATCCAAACCGTCATCGAACCCATCGTTCTACCATTCCTAGACCGGCAAGGGAACTTGCTGTTCCAACAGGACAATGCACGTCCGCATGTATCCCGTGCCACCCAACGTGCTCTAGAAGGTGTAAGTCAACTACCCTGGCCAGCAAGATCTCCGGATCTGTCCCCCATTGAGCATGTTTGGGACTGGATGAAGCGTCGTCTCACGCGGTCTGCACGTCCAGCACGAACGCTGGTCCAACTGAGGCGCCAGGTGGAAATGGCATGGCAAGCCGTTCCACAGGACTACATCCAGCATCTCTACGATCGTCTCCATGGGAGAATAGCAGCCTGCATTGCTGCGAAAGGTGGATATACACTGTACTAGTGCCGACATTGTGCATGCTCTGTTGCCTGTGTCTATGTGCCTGTGGTTCTGTCAGTGTGATCATGTGATGTATCTGACCCCAGGAATGTGTCAATAAAGTTTCCCCTTCCTGGGACAATGAATTCACGGTGTTCTTATTTCAATTTCCAGGAGTGTACATTTAATGTATTCCCTACTGCGAATATAGACAACCATCAGCTGTATAATGGAATGACGACAATGAAAATTTGTGCCAGACTGGTACTAGAACCCAGATTTCCTGCTTATCGCAAGCAACATTTTACTACTTGGCTACCCGTGCAAGTCTCACGGCCAGACCAAAACTCCCATATGTCGTCAACCATGCGTCTACAACCTGTACATATACATCCATTATGTAAATTCCAGTACAGGTGTAGACGCATGGTTGACAACATATGGAAGTTTCGGTCTGGCTGTGAGTCGTGCACAAACAGCCAAATGATAAGGCAACCGCTTGCGATAAGCGGGAAATCCAGTTTCGAGGTCCTGTCCAGCACAAATTTTCATTGTTGTCATTCCATTCTACAGCTGATGGTTGTCCACATTTGCAATTGCGAATACATTAAATATATTTAATAATGGTGTTGTGGCTAATCATCTCTTTGCTTTGATATATATGTTACTCTCTGCCTTTGGTTGCTGTTCTTTACCTTGATCAGAATTGTGGTTGTGATTCGATGCTCGATTTGTAAAAAAAAAGAAGTCCGGTACTGTGACCTTCCAGGATTTTTTTAAATTTAAACTTCTTAAAACATTATTTTAACACTTTTCTGAGCATTTGTGTGACCACAATATTTGTTTTATACTGCTACAAAAGCAGCAAAAGTTCTCTCATGCCACATCTCAAAATCTGTAGTTCTGATCTTTTTCCTCAGATATACTGGTGCGGTGTACTGATGCATACCATCACAAATCAAGTACTGTTGTGACTAATTACTTGTAAACTGGTATTACTTATCCAACTGTGGATGCACAGTTCTTACCTAGAAAATACTGACAGAAACAAGTAGTTTTTAACAACAATTTTGTTATAATTGTTTGCACTAAGTGTTATCTCTTTGCCCATTTCACATACATACATCATCCCCGAAGAGTACCACACAAGTATCTGGATGGTTGTGCAGTGTAACACTATCTCGCTGTATGCAAGATCTCTCCTATCAAACAGCTCTTGAATGACATAGAAAATTTAATATTTAAGTATATCAGGCTACAGTTGACAAACTGATTAATCCTCACGGTGACAGACAAGACCAGACAAAAACACATGGTAGATTCAGCTTCCTATCCATGCAAACATATTGAGCCTTGTTACCTGTTGGTTTTTACACAATCATTCCTTAAGTATTGGATTATAACAGACCAGATAACTTTCCTCCAAACTCCTCATCCTCACTCCTTCAACCTACTTCCAGTACTCGCACATAAATATGAGTCATCCTCACTCCCCAGTGTAGAGTAATCTTGAGATGGTCATTTTATATCATTGCTTATGGACACTGCAAACAGAACTGTCAAACTCAAGTTTATCTGTAAAACTGGAAATGTTTAAAGTGTTTGTGGTTCAGTTCCAAACTCATTCTTACATTGTTACTGTATATCTCTAATGTTTTTGTAATTCTAGAACCACTTTCATGCAGCATTGCACCTCATTTCCGACATTTCTTCTGTGCTCACAATATGCAGGTTACCCATGATACTTCACCATCAGCTGATTAAACTACACAACTGCACAGGCATCATTATTTCATATTAGAATAGCCCACCCTCCTCTCCCCCTCTTACAAAAATATTTACTATCAGTGAGCATAGTCTCTTACATCTCCTGTTGTATATAATTTACATACTTTCTGTCACTATCATACAATGCGATATTACAAATTTTGTAAGACATGTTTTCAAAAAACTCACTGTAGCAATGACAATTCCCATTTGAATAGATTTCCAAGGAAATAATGCACATTGTTAAGAATGTTAATGGCATAGATTTCTACCCTGTGCAGCTTTCTCAAATACAAGCCAATAACTTGTGTAACTTCCTATAGAAATACCTGTTGTTATTGTTTCCATCCCTGTACCATTACAGTAAGAACATTTTGCTGCTTTTGTTCCAGGTTCTGCTCGGCTGCCATGACACTTAGGGCATGTATCAACCATGTTCAAAACAACTTCTTTGTTAACACCACGAGCTGCTTGTGCAAATGTGAGATCCAATGTTATCTGGAACAGACAACAGAGACAAAATCATATGAAATTGAAATGGCATTAGCATAAATTAAAAAAATACTTTAACTGTATGCTATGACCATGACTTATCAAACTACAACAAGACCCAAAATATCTAGAGGTAAAGGGCAAAGAAGTGAACTGTCTCAATCAAGATGTTACAGACTGTATTTTTACATAAAAGATTAATTTATTTTTCGGCTTAGTGCCTTTCCCTGTGAGTAGACGCTACAAAATTTCTTTCCCACTGTCAAAACACAATTGAGGCAGATGAATTGCACCTATAAGACTTTCTTTTGCAAACTTGAGCTTTTCTCCCATATTTATTCAATTGATGGGCCAAAAACCTCACCTAGTTTAGTAAATTACAATTTTACATTTGAAGATAATAAATAGGAAGAATCATTTTTGTATCCCAAAATGTATGACCAAACCCTTCTGGCAGACGAAATTAGGTTCACCATTAACTGACCTATCAGCTTTCCACACTGCTCTGATTTAGTTTTGGTGTGAAATATTGAACACAAGTCTCAATCTCTGTAACAAATCTACACAGAAAACGATTTGATTCTCTTTAAATCACCCCAAACATTAGAGAGTAATTTATTTTCTGATATTTTACTTTTCAGGTAAGATTTACCATGTACTTCCTTCTGACATGCCTTTGGCCTCAGTTGTTTCATTCACATTTTATTGCAAATTGTGCAATGACATTATGTACTTTCCCAATGTTTCCATCTGTGGTTACAGTGTGAGACATCTTTCATGAGGAACATTTTGAAAAGTAGACTAATCTGACTTCAGCCAGCCACCACTTTACTAACTGATGACACTGAAGCTGCAAACATTTTGCAAAAATTAGAAAACTTCGGATGAATTTCTAATGGAAAAAAACAGCTTTGAGGAAAGAATAAAGACCAACTCTTTATGAACTGATGCATCCCAAACTTGTATAAGAAAAGGTCTTAAAATATTACACAGAAACATAAGCAAATGAGACCAAATAGTTAGTCCCTGCTCCACCAGGAGACATCGCACTGCACCATGTAACATGGTCTCAAACCTTGATAATGGTTTCATCCTGGTGAGGAAGAGAGTCCACAAGTTCCTTCAGGCATTCCATATCCAACTGTAGCTTCTCATTGATGATTACACACTACAAACCTATCAAATTGATGGGATGTGTATTGCTATGTTTCACCTGCTGTTCTAAACAGTCCTATATATTTACTGTGGGATTAAGATCAGGTGATTTAGTACACCAATTGGGGTGTGGGAGGATACCTGACTGTTTGTCAAATCAGAAGACATCCTAACACGTTAAGAGGAATCTGTACAAGAGGGACCAAGTCATCATATAATAAACTCTCTCAAAACATTACCCTCAAAGACGGTGCTCGTTAAACACCTAATTGGGCCATTGGTGCACTCTAAAGCTTGCATCATTCATAAAGAGGAAAAATACTTACTCATCAAAGCACAATGCACATTTGCAGTCAGCTACTGTCCAGTTTCTGTAGTATGGCCTTTTAAAGACATGAGAATGGTGGCCTTTTGTTTGATACGCTGACTCCAAAAATCCACTGCATGCAGTTCCCTTTGCATTTTTAACTCGGAAAAAGGTTGACAGGAACCAGCATTCATTGACAGAAGCAATTTCTTTCCGGTTCAAACTGACTGCCACTAATAAGGTGTAACGATTGTTTCCAATCTCTTTTGATAAGTATCTTTTTACAACCCTGTTCTTAAACTGTGTAACATGGCAAACATGATATCTCCTTTCTGTATTCCGTCATATCTCCATGTCAAGCTATCTCACTGCGCTGATTCCATACACCGAATTGGACCATATTCACCATCTCAATGTGCCAATTCTACAGTATTTATAGTACTCTTTTAAGTAAGTGACTAACATTGTGTACAGCAAGCTTACGTTGTAGCCTGCTTTCTTTAATGTCTATATAAATATACATATTTACAACAAAACTAATCATTAAACTTTAAGTTTTTATTTACAATGTATTACAAAGGCTTTGGCTTCACCATCAGGTGGCAGTTCCAGTATTTATGTTATAGGTTTTTGTGTGTTATGATGTGTGAAGGTTATTACAACCAGTAGATAATACTTTTACGCCTTTCTACATAAATAAATACTATGCCTAGTTACATATGTAATTCATATAAGTAAAAAAAAAGTATTACTTCATCTGAATTCTGCATTTTATTGTATAAACAAATCGGATTGTAATTTGATCTATTTTGAAAAATAATATACATTACTGTATACACAAGGAGAGAATCTATAACGAACAAAATGAAGTAGGATACTCCGCATATGAGGTGGTTTGAGAGAAGGGTACTCCCCACGTGAGGTGCTTTGAGGAAAAAGGCACGTCTCACTAAGGTTCTGTATTACTTTTGAGCATTATTATCATTCTTAATTTAGAATTACATCTGGGTGTAGCTTTAGGTTTCTGTACATTTCCACTGTTTACAGGATATTTAGCTTTAAGCCTTTTGGCTGAGTATGCAAAATGATATGTGCTTTATTAATGTCTTATTTTGATTGACTGATTAATTGACAGAGTTTATGGGACCAAACAGCGAGGTCATCAATCCCGCGATTCCGAAGATACTCACAGAAGAAAGAGGGTCCACTGAAAGTGTACGGATCACGTCGGGGGGGGGGGGGGGGGGGGGGGGGGGGGTCAAATTATAACATAATTAAGTTAAAACACACATACTAAAAGACATAAAAGGTGATACCAAATCTAAAAACTGGAAAAAAAGGGGGCAGTCTTTCCATGGTGGAGTGGTCATGGTCATGTTGTAGTTTGTGTCCTGTTTTATACAAATGGGTTGTGACATCCGACTTACTGTAATTCTTCAGCTGAATGGTTGCCATGTGTTCACAAAATCCACTGTAAAAAGCTTTCATTGTCTGTCCAGTATAGAAGCTTTCAGAAATAAACAGTATCTGATATACTCCAGTTTTCTCAAATTTATCGTTTTCATTTGTCACATGTGGTGTTATTCTGAACTTATTTTTTGTTGAGAATCAGATGGTTATCTCCTATTCCTTTAGGGTTCTTGCTATCCAGTCTGAGATGGTAACACTACATGGTGTACAATGGTAAGGGCCGTCCTTTAATTTTTTCCGCTAATTAGCTTTGCCACTCTCTACCTTCCTATTTTTGTTTTATCATTCCATTGGTGATTTTAATTCTGTTGCCATTTAGTTGTTGCAAACAGCTTTATAATATGAATTTCTGTGCAAGTATATATCTCCCATCACAGGCACTGTTACTGTTCTCTGGATTACATTCCTGAAAACTGCTAATTCTTGTGATACAGAACGACTTGAGGTGTTGTAAATTGTGTTTTTTTTTCTGAAGAGTCATGCATTTGGTGAGTCATGCATTTGGAGAGTCATGCAATTAAAACTGGTGCAAGAGACAGGAATTTGCGTGAAACTGATCTCAATGTCTTGTCTGGAAACTACTTCAAACAGATGGATATACAAGAGCAATTTCTTAGGCTTCTTGGTGACTAACAGAACTGAACTTTTCTAGTCAGTTAACACAGAGGACACCAGTGATCAAAAGGCTCTTGTAGCATCCGTGACTAAGGCAGGACTCGCACAAGGGGAATATTTATGTTAAGTCAGCTGTGCAGTGAATGGACATACTGCTATGGTATAGATGCAGCAGTCCACACAGAACGGAACATCTGCGGCGTTTCACCGCTTACCAGCCACATCACTCATAGTGAGACAGAAATCGCACAGTGGCAGCCACAGTGCTATTGACAGTTCACATGAGTGGTGTGAGAAGAGGTGCTAGCTGATGGCTGTTGGTGCTGGGAGTGGAATGATCACGTGACAGCAGTGTACGTTGCATGTGTGCAGCTACAAAGTGACTTCCCCAATGAATCCTCTAGAGACAGGGAATATCGACGAACAGATTTTAATAATGGATGTAGGGAAGAGGCCTTGTTTTTGGAATGTAAGGACCAATGATTTTAATGAGAGAAACAAAAAAGATACCGCATGGCATAACATCTGCTGTCTGCTGGGAATTATTTCTTGATTTCACAAAGCATTCAAGGAGGGAGGGAGGGAGGGAGGGAGAGAGAGAATCTGTTGGAAAATTTCTCTTTTCATTTCAGAATTACAACAAAATTAACAATTTAGTTTCCCTCAAGGATATTAAGTATTTCTGTTCATACACTCGCTACCAGTGACAAGTTTCTCGAAACTCCTACATTTCTTGTATTGCTGACATGTTACATTTTGCTTCCTCTGACACAATGTATCAAAAAGATTAATTCAACTGCAATTACAATGGACTCCAACAATAAGGTTAAAAAAAAGGCCATGCAACTAAGGACAAGGCAGATCAAAAGTTTATAAAAATTCACAATGATGTGATTTCTGAAGTATTCCCGGTGTTACTGATCAAAGGTTAGATGTCGGGAAACACGTCTAATATAATTCACAGTTGTTATAAGGATAAATATTCAATTTGTTAAATTATTTTATTATAAACAAGTATGAAAAATGCAATGAATATAAATAAGAATGCAATGAGTACAGGTAAGAATGAAACTTTGGTGGCATTATGCATTATAAATTCTTACAAGGTGCAGCAGAAGATACTCAAAGCTACTTTTGTGAGGAATCCACAATAAAGGTATTGATTACTTTGTACCACATTAATTAAGCTGCATGATTGCCTTGGACAATTAAATTACTGGAAAGAGTGATACATTACTAAAAACAAAACATGAAGCATAACACTTTCAGTAAGCACTGACCTAAAACAGGTTTCTGGCTAGTGTGATTCAATAGAAGCAAATTAGTTTGTTTTACATTTGAGATGAGTTTACAGGTACAGCTACTGAAAATAACAATTGATATAGAACAATCAATGTGGTACTTGTATATGATAGCTCATATTTTGACTTACATATCCTCAGATTTTACTGCCCTGCCAAGGCACTTTAGCACCTGCTCTTAAAAAATAACTTGGCATTACATCTCCATTTCTTACGGCTGACACATTTCTTCTTCTTTCAGCAAAGACCATGGCACACTCAAATCCTTTCACAATAATTGTTTATTCAAATTGGTGACTGTCTCTCACATATGTAATAATGCAGAACACAACCTGCTTTAGTTGTATCAACAACAAAATCCTATTTAACATTCATCAATTGCTGGAAAACACATTACTTGTGTTGTGACTCGCCGATCATTCAAAGTGCCGCCGCGCAATTACGCACGTCCTCTATATGCAGTGCTGTCTGCCAGCCATGCAGCAGCCACACCACCTAAGTGGCCAGCCGGCCAGCATCCGCCAGACTTGGACTCAGTGCTTATTTGAACGTTACCGTGTTCACATGTCTTGCTTGGTCAACTTGCCCTGTGACTTACATGTGTTGTGTCATTTTTGAAATATGTGTGTTCAACTTGACGTTATAACAACTTGTTTGACAGCACAGCAAATTCTCATAGTACATGTTCTTGGAGCCCAACTCCTTTGCGGCCCAGCCTCTCATGGGGAAAGATAAGCCTGTGATAAGACCGGAATACGAAGTGCTGGGTGGGTGGATTGGGCAGGTCTTGCACCCGTGTCTTCCACAGGGACATCCCTGTGGAAAGTGGTAGAATTTGGGTGTTGTACAGCGATGGACTAGGATGTTGTGGAGGTTGGGTGCATGACAGAACACCACTTTAGGAGGGGTGGGAAGGATCTTGGGAAATATGTCCCTCATTTCAGGGCATGATAACAGGTAATCACAGCATATCATATACCAGCTCTGCTGCAATCATTGCACAGTTTTTTATACTGATATAACTACCAATCAGCTGTCCACCAGGATGAATGACCACTGCCACACTGTGGCCCAGAGCGAAGAAGACCATCCAGTGGCACAACAAGCAGCTGAGTATAACATGCTTAATTTCAGTGGCTGCTTCACAACCTCAGCCATGCGGATCCTCCCCTCCACGACCAGTTATTCTGAACTGTGCAGATGGGAGTTATCCTTGCAACACATCCTCTGCTCCTGAAATTATCCTGGACTCAACCTAAGGTACCTACCGTCCATACCCTCCACCCAACAGTTTCTATCCCATCTATCCTACCAACTCCTCCCTATTCGTGCCCCTAACCCACCCTGTGTGCCATCTTCTGCCAATGCAAAGCAATGTACCTGCCTGCATTTCACCTTCCCCGCTCCTCTCCTTTTCCACCCCCCACCCCACCCATGGTGTGGGCTGCGTTTGGTGGCAGTCTTGTCATGTCACCTTCCATCTCTGCACACTTGCGAGACAGCACTCTTCTCTCCCCTCCCATCTGTACCCTGCTATCCCTTCCCTGCCTCCTCCAGACTGCTACATCCACTCCACGTGACAGTTGCATTCCAGTCCGGGCTGCCGGAGAAGGCAGTCATGTGTGCATAAGGCGTGCTTGCTTGTGTGAATAAAAAAGTTTGTGTGTGTTTGCTTTTCTCAAGAAGGCTTTGGCTGAAAGCTAAATGTATAAGGGGCATTCAAAAAGAAATGAGCCAGAATCTGGAAAGTGCAAACCAGTGACAGGAGGGTAATGTTGTGGTGTGTGTAATGAGGTGTGGTTCCGACCAAAGTGTAGTTCACAGCCCGTCACTAGAGCGCATGCGTGCACGTCACGTTGACTATACACAGCTAGCAGCAGCGTGCATCAATTGTCCAACGTTGCCAGTAGCGTTGCAAATAGTGACATGGAGGTGTCTAAAGAAGAGCAAAGAGGTGTTGTTTGTTTTCTGACAACGGAAGGGGTAGGAGGAATGGACATTCATCAACAAATGTCACAACTGTACAGCGAACACTGCATGTCCCTTGCAAGTGTCAAGGCATGGCACAAGCCTTTCAGGGAGGGACGGGTGTCATTAGCCGATGATGCACAGTCTGGAGCACCATGCTGCATTACCAATGACATCATCCAGCTGATGGATGCACTCATTACCCAGGACTGCCAAGTGACAGTGAAAGCCACAGCCACGGAGGTCGGCTTGAGTGTCCGAAGTGTTCACACCATCATGAAGGAACGACTGCACACGCACAAAGTGTGTGCCCAATGGGTGCCCCACATCTTCAACCACACCAGGAAGCATGTTGAATGGCCCAGTCTTGCTCATCTGCAGTGCTCTGCTTGGGAAGGGAATGCGTTCCTGGCACGAGTGGTGGCTGGAGATGAGTCATTGTGTCATCACTTCAAATCAGAATCAAAATGACAAAGTCTCTAGTGGAAGCATTCAGGGTCACCACCACCAAAAAAAGGCCAAGGCCATCCACATGAGAGCAGGAAAATATGCTGACATTCTTCTTTGACCAAGATGGCCCCCTTCTGATTCACTTCCTACAGCACGGGACAACAGTGAATGCCCAGTGTTATTCGCAAACCTTGACCACCCTTCGCCAAGTGATCAAATCAAAACGACCAGGCAATCTCAACCATGGGGTCATTCTCTCCACAACGATGCAAAGCCTCATACAGCCAACACAGTCGCGGCACTCCTGTGGAAATTCAAATGGGAGGTTCTTGGCCTCTCTCCCTGTGATTACGCCATTTTGGGTCCCCTCAAAGAGGCTCTGAGGGGGCAAACGATTCACCTCGGCCGATGACATCCAGCTGTACGTGTGATACTGGATAACATCACAGCCCCAAAAATTTTATGAGACATCCATTCACTGCCTTGTGTCACAGTGGGGCAAGTGTCTCAACAGCCAGGGTCAATACTTCTAACACACGGGTACTGGTTTCTACAATTATGACCCAGGTTCATTTCTTTTTAAATGCCCCTTCTTTAACAGACTTTCCATTATGCCTGCCTACAACTCCATGTGTCATCTTTACGGTCAGTAGCATTCTACCTTTTACTGTATACTTTTGATATTCCAACCTGGAGTTTCCACTGTTCGATAAAACCAAAGAATTATATAATTATTGGTCAATAGTCATTGTTTAATGTTGTTGAAGATTTTAAATTTGGTGTTTAGTTTGCATTCCGTTCCCCCCTCCCTTCTTCTGTGTGTCAGGAGACTAAACAAAAGTAGTGTAACATTAGGGACTATTATTGCAACTATTTAAAGGAAATAAAGACATCCGGTTTCAGACTGAAATGCATGTTTGCTGACCAGAGATTCAGTTTCACGTCTACAGGAAAACAGAATAGCCTTTGAATCATTGCTGACAGAAGAAAATACCGGCACTCCAGTAACAACAAATGATGTTTTCACATCTGAACAGACTTCGGTTGGACCACCAATTCCACAAAAGAAAATAGCAGTGGGAAGTGTGAAACCTGATCTGGAAGCTAAATATTTGCAAATTTCTGGATAGTCCTCTAATTCCTTCTCCCTCCCCTGAGGACAAAGATAAATTGTTTTTCGATTCCTTCTATAGGTACTGAGCCAGACAGTAAGCCCAGAGCTTTTTCAAATGTTAGATACACCAGGAAATATTTACAATCAGGATGCAGCTCCTCAATTAGGGTAGATGAAATATCAACAGTATCAAGCAGAAAAAACTGTGGCATCTATAGAACAATCACTTCTGTTTCACAAGACTGTTTTTCTGGAGAGCGAATTAAAAAAAGTGTTGATTTCCTTCTGTTTTTGAATGTCCATTCTGTTAATTTTCTTGAAAGTTCACTGATATATCTTATCTTCAGAAAAGAGAAGAGTCACGTGTATCTTTTCATTTAAAATCAGTTAAGATAAGAAAATTCAACTTGTTCATTTAATGACCTTATTGTTCTCTCTTTTTTTAAATTTGACATGTGAAAGTGTTATTAAAAATAGCACTAGATATTACTGAGTTATTTTATTTTCAACTGAGACAGAATACTAATATACTAGAATTTATCTTAAAGTCAAAGCCAACATTTCCACTGAAGGTATAGCTAGTCTCTTGTAGATGCCTTGCTTCCGTAATTCATTTCTAAGCCTGTAATGTAATTCACTGAAGCTTAACAAAGTCATTTTGAAATAGATGAAAAATTTCAGTTCATCCCCTCATACTTCATTAAACAATACATTAAAAGCTCCTTGAAGTAACTGACTACTCATTACTGGACGCACCCTGTACTTTTGGTGTATTTTTATCTATTTCAAAACTTTCAGCCCTATCCACAACACTACTGCATACTTCAGAGCATTCATTGTGTTTACCAGCTGACAAAAAAAAAGGGGTGGGGGGGAGTTCCATCTCCTTGTGTAGATTCCTCGCAGCTGTAAGGCGAACTACGTTCATTCTAAGAATATTTCCCACTGTACTGAAATGAACAGTGTGGGTTTTTTTTCTGTCTCTTGAATTTCAATTGCCATTTAGTTGCAAATTAAATTTTTATTTCGTTGGCTTTGCTAGTCTTTTTAAACTTTGTCAACAGTAACAGCTACTGAGTGTTTCACTGTTAGTGCAAACAAGAAAAAGCATGCAGTATACAGCTAACTCTGCCCCTTGATCTGCCAATGTCTATCTCTAATTTTAAATTGAAAATAACTACTAATGCAATGTTTACTTAAAATGTGACTGTGACAGACTTCATAAACCTCATACGAAAGACACACAAGGCACAATTCGGCACAGCAAGTGGTCATAGCCTTGAGTGTGGCATGTTGTACTTCATCGCGGCCGATTACCAATACATATCATTTATTTACTGGACTGGAAAGAGTTATGGGTCTCCTTCCGGTGCTAAAACCAATTTTGATGTGTTAGCTACATTTCATATGCAACAAGGTAGGATCCAAGTTAACCAAACATAAAATTGCCAGCGAGTATGTTTTTCACTGCAAGCTTTTCAAAAGACGCACAATGTTTACCTATTTTCAGAATATCATGATACATGACTATAAGGTTTGAAAGGATCAAATTTTTTTATCAAATAGTTTCCTCACAATCAAATGAGAAAGACTGTATATCACAGAACAATGTGAACCCCATGGGTTTGTTTTTAACAGGGCACAGTGATAGGCAATCAAAGCCCTGGCAAAGGATGTGGTTCAGTTGTTCCAGTCTGGGCTGGTACTGAATGATGAATGGGACACTCCTTTGTCGTTGGTTCTTGGGGGTGGTGGGAGGATTGGGGGTGTGAGGGGAAATGGTATGGGAGTTATGTTTGCAGAGTAGATCTGGGGGATAGGGCCTGTCTGTGAAGTCCTTGATGAGACCCTCAGCATACTTAGCAAGGGAGTTTTTGTCACTGAAGATAAGTTGTCCCTGGGTGGCCAGGCTACATGGGAGGGATTTTTTTATGTGAAAGGGTGACAGCTGTCAAGATGCGGGTCCTGATGGTGGTTGGTGGGTTTAATGTGGACGGAGGTGTGGATGGAGCCAACAGAGAGGATGAGGTCAACATCTAGGAAGGTAGCATGCTAGGTTGAGGAGGATCACATGAAGTGGATAGAAGGAAAGGTGTTGAGGCTGTGAAGGAATGAAGATAGTGTGTCTTGGCCCTGGGTCCAGATCATGAAGTTATCAATGAACCTGAACCAGACTAGGGGTTTGGTGTTTTGGGAGGCTAGGCAGGTCTCCTCTAGATGGCCCATGGATTGATGTAGTTTTGCTTCATTTACAAAAAAAACTTTTTTTAGAGGCAAAGTAGATGACTGATACTTGGCTCTCTGCATTTCGTTCTGCAGGTAGCTGCATGGCTACAGGATTCTCTGTGTCACCATAGTACATTTTCCGCTGTGGAAACACTCCACTCACATGGCCTTAGCCTTTATGTGTTATAAGGAATGTTAATAAAGATAGGGAAATATTTTTGCTTAGTAACAGTGACAGGAAACAAATTGCAGAGTATCCGAGTAGTCAATATGAA
Organism: Schistocerca nitens; assembly: GCF_023898315.1. Classification (NCBI taxonomy): domain Eukaryota; kingdom Metazoa; phylum Arthropoda; class Insecta; order Orthoptera; family Acrididae; genus Schistocerca; species Schistocerca nitens. The sequence continues at coordinate 424,950,835 of NC_064617.1, read as the reverse complement.
TATCAAATATTCAGCCCCAAGAGCCAAGACGCTGAGTGCAAATGGATAAAATTCAGAAACACTGCACAATACTCTTTAGATAAGTATCTACTGAGCAAGGGTGTGACAGGTGGAAAAGACTGACTGTGGTTCAATAGCAGTGTTAGAAAGCAGATATAAAAGCAAATAGATTATTTAAATCTGTTTTGAAGCTAAATCAAAGTCTAGTCAACAAATACAAAATGAATGAAGCCAAAATGAGTAAGATCACGCAATGAATTCAAAAATAAAATTTTACCAAAAATTGAACGCTAAATCAGTAAATGGACTGAAATCATCTATGCAGTCACTTGTAACCATGATGGCACCAAAACAATGACAGGGAAGCCTGAAATACTGAAGTCGGTTTGTCTTTTAAATCATCACAGAAATGTCAAAATGGCAGGTATTGAGGTCAGAGAGTGCAGAATAGAAAGGTTAACTAAAACTGCTGAGCAGTGGAGCGGAATCTGGAGATGTGATAACAGTGGGATTGTACAGAGATTATGTGAAAACAATTGCTCCCCTTCTAGCAGCAGATTACTGTAGGCTGGTGGTGCAATGAGGGTACCAAGCAATTGAAAAAAAAAATCTAGATCATCCCAGCTTTCGAAAAGGATAATCAGGCAGAGTCAGATAATTACAGTCCTACATCACTGAAGCCAATCTGTTGTAGAATTATGGAACATTTTCTGTACTCACACTCCGAGAATGAAACACTCATCTGATATGACCTACTCCACATAAATGTGCAAACAAAAAGCAGCAAAACAGGTTGCTCTATTCATCCATGATCTCCAGAGTACCACCATTTGATTCCCAAAAGGCATACAACTTTGTTCTGTACTATCATTAAGTGAACAAAATGTGAGCTTAAGTATCGAACCAGATCTGTGAATGGCTTCAGGACTTCCTTGCAGACAGAACTCAACACATCATTCTAAAAAGAGCAAAAGTGGCAGATGTACTGGTAATTTCATGATTGTTTCATAGGCATGAAGGCACAACAGAAATGCTAAATTCCAGTGGCAGATGCGGAAAGGTTTACTGTTGGAAATTAGAGCTCATACAGGTGTTTACCAACACTCATTCTTCCCACTCACCACTTGTGAAAAGAAGAGGGAAGGGGACAGAAGATAGCAGTACTACAAGTAACGTCCACCATACACTGTAAGATGGCTTGTTGGGTGTAGATGTAGATGCAGACATAGAACCTTTGTCTTTACTTAGAAGGGGTTATGACTTTAAGGACAATGATGTCAATTTTTTAGTTTCTAGAGACATATTTTGTTTGGAAGACTGTGACTTCAGAGCATTCGCAAGTACAAGTATTTTCGCTTAACTCTGTGTATGAATTTGGGTTGTAGCACTGCTCTTTGTTGTTTTATGATTCACGTGTTTCATGTGCCTTTAATCTGCATTCATCACTCAAGTTTACTGTGACAACTGTGAACTGAATGTCCAAACTTTCCAGTCCGAGCTGCTGGAAATGATGGTCATGTGTGCGTAAGGCATGGAGATGGGCAGTCCGCTCCTGAATTGATTCAAAGAGCCAGATCCTTCTAAAGAGTGGATGAGGGATGATTCAGAAAGAATGAATGGTAGCTCATCTAATTTCAAAATGTGTCTGGTGGCTGTAATTAGTGAGATGAAAATTCTACTCTAGGCTGTTGCAATGGCAACCTGCCCCACATTCACACATGTGTTTTTTTAAATCTCTGTCCGAAGTTACAGTATATAGAGGTCGAATTCAGACAATTGCTGCCTTTTTCTTTTAAATTCTACATGCTTTTTATTTGATCATCTGCCATGTTGGTTTCATCATAGTTGATCATGTCGCTAGGTGGAAAATTTTCCAGCTTTGCCTTGATATTGGAGAAAAACATCTTAACGGTCTCTTGGTTCACTTCTGCACGTGCTCGTTTAATATTTTCGCTTAAGCGAATGGAAATATTTTCTGACTGTCGTTTGAGGAATAAATGCACCCATTCTTCTCCTGGCAAATTATTATGAAATTTCTTCTCTTTTTGGCCAGATTTATCAAGGTACCCTTTAAAAGCTAAATATCTAATATTCAAATTAGTGAAGGGAAATCCCCAATGTGCAGCCCTCAAGATACCTTGCTTCAATATTTCTTCTTCTTCTTCTTTATTTAGCACTGGCTGTCCTCCCATTTTTTTCGGATCTGCTTCCTGCACCTTATTTTGTAGGGTTGATTTAGGTGTACCACACAAATCACACGATAATTTACCACTCTGAATATCACCAACAGTTTTATCTAAAAGTTTCGGGTCATAATTACACCATACTGTAGCACCTCTCCTGCTCTGACACATTCTTGGCATTGTCTGAAATCACCCCACGCAGTACAAATTTTTATAAAAACCATCGTTATTTTATAACCTTGCACGGGAAACTTGTACAGAAATTGTCTCAATGCTGTTAGCTACTGAGCACGTAGACAATTACGGTTACAATAACTTCCCGCTCGGTGCAACAACAGAAAGTTTCCACTTTACGATAATGCATGGATTTTTAACACTGAGACTGTTTGTCAGTTATTCACCTAGGGAAACAAATGATGCAAAATAAAAGTTGTGGAAAGCTATAAATGCAATCTTGCGCTTAAAATAACTGGCGCACGGATGTTGAAATAAGTAACTCTTTGTTTCTATGCAGTGGCAAAGAGCAAATAAGCCATACTGTCTGAATTCGCCCTGGTGTCCGAAATCACCCCGTTTGATGGTACTTAAAAAAGCATAATATTTTTAATATGATAGGCTGCTCTTCTCTCTGCATGTATTAGGTATTTGATTGTTATGCACTTTTGGTTGGAATTGTTGCTTTTCTTTGGTCGTCTTAAATATCTTCTGCCCACTGAGTAATAATTTTCACCAATTTTTTTCAACTGTTGTCTTCCATTCTTGTGACATAATCCTTCCAGCTGTTTCGGTATTCTTTAATCTGCTCATTTATGTTTTCCACTCTCAGTACTTTTCAGAGGGTCTATACAAGGGCGATACGGGAATGGAAGAGGATGTAGATGAAGATGAAACGGGAGATACAATACTGCATGAAGAGTTTGACAGAGCACTGAAAGACCCGAGTCGAAACAAGGTTCTGGGAGTAGACAACATCCCATTACAACTACTGACTGCCTTGGTAGGGCCAGTCCTGACAAAACTCTTCCATCTGGTGAGCAAGATGTATGAGACAGGCGAAATACCCTCAGACTTCAGGAAGAATATAATAATTCCAATCCCCAAGAAAGCAGGTGTTGACAGATGTGAAAATTACCGAACTATCAGTTTAATAAGTCACAGCTGCAAAATACTAACGCGAATTCTTTACAGACGAATGGAAAAACTGGTAGAAGATCAATTTGGATTCCGTAGAAATGTTGGAACACGTGAGGCAACAATGACCCTACGACTTATCTTAGAAGAAAGATTAAAGAAAGACAAACCTACGTTTCTAGCATTGGTAGACTTAGATAAAGCTTTTAACAATGTTGACTGGAATACTCTCTTTCAAATTCTAAAGGTGGCAGGGGTAAAATACAGGGAGCGAAAGGCTATTTACAATTTGTACAGAAAGCAGATGGCAGTTATAAGAGTCGAGGGGCATGAAAGAGATGCAGTGGTTGGGAAGAGAGTGAGACAGGGTTGTAGCCCCTCCCCGATGTTATTCAATCTGTATATTGAGCAAGCAGTAAAGCAAACAAAAGAAAAATTTGGAGTAGGTATTAAAATCCATGGAGAAGAAATAAAAACTTTGAGGTTCACCGATGACATTGTAATTCTGTCAGAGACAGCAAAGGACCTGGAAGAGCAGCTGAACGGAATGGACAGTGTCTTGAAAGGAGGATATAAGATGAACATCAACAAAAGCAAAACGAGGATAATGGAATGTAGTCTAATTAAGTTGGATGATGCTGAGGGAATTAGATTAGGAAATGAGACACTTAAAGTAGTAAAGGAGTTTTGCTATTTAGGGAGTAAAATAACTGATGATGGTCGAAGTAGAGAGGATATAAAATGTAGACTGGCAATGGCAAGGAAAGCGTTTCTGAAGAAGAGAAATTTGTTAACATCGAGTATAGATTTAAGTGTCAGGAAGTCGTTTCTGAAAGTATTTGTTTGGAGTGTAGCCATGTATGGAAGTGAAACATGGACGATAAATAAGTTTGGACAAGAAGAGAATAGAAGCTTTCGAAATGTGGTGCTACAGAAAATGTGGTGCTACAGAAGAATGCTGAAGATTAGATGGGTAGATCATATAACTAATAAGGAGGTATTGAATAGAATTGGGGAGAAGTTTGTGGTACAACTTGACTAGAAGAAGGGATCGGTTGCTAGGACATGTTATGAGGCATCAAGGGATCACAAATTTAGCATTGGAGGGCAGTGTGGAGGGTAAAAATTGTAGAGGGAGACCAAGAGATGAATACACTAAGCAGATTCAGAAGGATGTAGGTTGCAGTAAGTACTGGCAGATGAAGAAGCTTGCACAGGATAGAGTAGCATGGAGAGCTGCATCAAACCAGTGTCAGGACTGAAGACCACAACAACAACAACAACAACAACAACAACAACAACACTTTTCCAATTCTACATTCACCCTCCCATCAGACAGAATGTACCCAGCTATTCTTCTTAGCAATTGGATCGCTAGTGTTTGTATTCTGATTGGAATGAGTGTTTCTGCTGTGTTGTCCAGCAAGAGCTGCAAAGTCTATGGAGCAGAAGTTATGAGCAGTGGAGACTCAACAATGAGACTGATCACTTGGACTTTGATGCCGTCCAGTACAGTAAATTCTGAGCTGAAGGATTTCTCAGACACGGTTGCGAGCTCAAGAATGAATTTTTCGCGACTACCATCATTTACCTCCACGAAATACTCAGTAAACCTATGTTTTGTTTATGGTTCAATGAAGATTATCACCAAAATCAAGTACTGGTTTAGTTCCTTGGTCGGGACAATGAGATCAGCAGCAGTTTCCACTTTGTCTACTCTTCCCTAGATCACAAAAGCTTTTCAATAGAGCATCTGGCCTTTATGTTTTAGATCAAGAATTAGTATGTGTTCATAATTGTTGCTCTCACATTGATTGACTCTGTTTGCTTTCTGCTTGTAATCAGTTTTATTTTGAAGGGTAGGAGTTCATTTGTAAGTCCGACGTGCAATGTCTCCAAGATTAATGAACTGTTTTAGCTCTTCTGTTAGCCAGGGTGCAGGCTTTCCCTTTGGGTTTCTCATCTTTGGGGGAGCATATTTATTTTTTCCCTTTGTGTTTCTGATCTTTGGAGGAGCATATTTGCGATAAGAGTTAGTTTGGCAGTAAATCCAAGGCTATGAAATCCACAAGCGAAGAAATTCATACCTGGAATATCAGCCCGCAACATTGTATTCATGATGTACTCCTTAAAATATGCAAGGAATAAACTGTGCCAACATAAAGAGACTTGAAGCGTATCAGTGTACCTGAACTTGCAGCAGAGGTGCAAGATGACTTCCATATCATTCCTGGGCATTTCTGCTTTTGAACGGCTTTCACTAACGCACAAATGACTTCTACCTTTACCTCCATGAGCTTCCTTTACACCGAAGTTCTGCTTGATTTTCAATCCGAGAATACCCTCGACACTTGAAACTACGGACTTTGGCAGTCCTGTAATATCTGTAGCTGTTTCTTCAATGTATGGTTTCGTGAGCTGTAGTCCCAGTTCTTCAAGAAAAAGTCATTGCTTATTAGGTTCTTTCTTACTCCAGTCTGGGAAGTTCAACAAAAATAGTGTATGACTATTTAACACTGCAATGTCCACAACAGTATAGAAAACAGATAGCGGCCGCCATCTTGTAGCCCTCTTAGTTGAATATTTCCTCACACTTTGATCTATCATATCAACGACACCTTTAGTCTCATTATAATATAAATTTATAACTGTTTCCTCCTTAACATCAGTAGGTGAACCAACTGCAGCGTCATAATGTTGAGTTGATAGAAACAGCAGATCTCTTTTGTTTTTTTTCACGGGGGTTATAAGAAACAATTGTGACTGGAGTATTTCCAGTACTAGGATCATTGAAAGAAATTTACTAGAATATAATTCTCATCTTAAGATATTTTTCAGTTCTTGAGGTATATGTGTCCTATTAGCTTGTAATGTTCTCATAAGAGTTAGCTTGTGATTCCTCCATGGATCTTCGGCCAAATCAAGTGAAGTGTAATATCTATCTGTAGTGACATTTCGCCCTGAATTATGTATAGGAACCACCAAGTGTTTGACCACAGCTGCAGTGGTATTTGACTGTTGTGTACCATCATTTCTTTTCTCAGCGTAAGGCTCCAGGCTGATAACAAGGCCCCTGAAGTAGACAACATTCCATTACAACTATTGACAGCCTTGGGAGAGCCAGTCCTGACAAAACTCTACTATCTGGTGAGCAAGATTTATGAGACAGGCGAAATACCCTCAGACTTCAAGAAGAATATAATAATTCAAATCCGAAAGAAAGCAGGTGTTGACAGATGTGAAAATTACCGAACTATTAGTTTAATAAGTCACAGCTGCAAAATACTAACGCGAATTATTTACAGATGAATGGAAAAACTGGTAGAAGCCGACCTCGGGGAAGATCAGTTTGGATTCCGTAGAAATGTTGGAACACATGAGGCAATACTGACCCTACGACTTATCTTAGAAGAAAGATTAAGGGAAGGCAAACCTGCATTTCTAGCATTTGTAGGCTTAGAGAAAGCTTTTGACATTGTTGATTGCAATACTCTCTTTCAAATTCTGAAGGTGGCAGGGGTAAAATACAGGGAGCGAAAGGTTATTTACAATTTGTACAGAAAGCAGATGGCAGTTATTAGAGTCGAGGGGTATGAAAGGGAAGCAGTGGTTGGGAAGGGAGTGAGACAGGGTTGTAGCATATCCCCGATGTTATTCAGTCTGTATATTGAGCAAGCAATAAAGGAAACAAAAGAAAAGTTCGGAGTAGGTATTAAAATCCATGGAGAAGAAATAAAAACTTTGAGGTTCGCCGATGACATTGTAATTCTGTCAGAGACAGCAAAGGACCTGGAAGAGCAGCTGAACGGAATGGACAGTGTCTTGAAAGGAGGATATAAGATGAACATCAACAAAAGCAAAATGAGGATAATGGAATGTAGTCGAGGTCATGCTGAGGGAATTAGATTAGGAAATGAGACACTTAAAGTAGTAGATGAGTGTTGCTATTTGGGGAGCAAAATGACTGATGATGGTCGAAGTAGAGAGGATATAAAATGTAGACTGGCAATGGCAAGGAAAGCGTTTCTGAAGAAGAGAAATTTGTTAACATCGAGCATAGATTTAAGTGTCAGGAAGTCGTTTCTGAAAGTATTTGTATGGAGTGTAGCCATGTATGGAAGTGAAACGTGGACGATAAGTAGTTTAGACAAAAAGAGAATAGAAGCTTTTGAAATGTGGTGCTACAGAAGAATGCTGAAGATTAGATGGATAGAATACATAACTAATGAGGAGGTATTGAATAGAATTGGGGAGAAGAGGAGCTTGTGGCACAATTTGACTAGAAGAAGGGATCGGTTGGTAGGACATGTTATGAGGCATCAAGGGATCACAAATTTAGCATTGGAGGGCAGTGTGGAGGGTAAAAATTGTAGAGGGAGACCAAGAGATGAATACACTAAGCAGATTCAGAAGTATGTAGGCTGCAGTAGGTACTGGGAGATGAAGAAGCTTGCACAGGATAGAGTAGCATGGAGAGCTGCATCAAACCAGTCTCAGGACTGAAGACCACAACAACAACACATCAAAAACTTTTGTCCGCCCCCGGTAGCTGAATGGTCAGTGTGACAGATTGTCAATCCTCTGGGCCAGGGTTCGATTCCCGGCAGAGTCGGGGAATTTTCTCCGCCCAGGGACTGTGTGCTGTCCTGTCATCATCATCATCATCATCATCATCATCATCATCATCATCATCCTCATCGACTGCAGGCTGCCGATGTGGCGTCAACTTGAAAGACCAGCACCCAGCGAATGGCCTGCCCGACAGGGGGCCCTAGCCATACGATTAAATAAAATCAAAAACTTCTCATATTGCAGCAAACTTATCAGGTTTCCTGCAATCGCTTAATGACACTATGTCATCAAATCTTACTATTTTAGTACGCTGCTGGAATGTGGTTCGGCTAGCGGTAGCAGTATAAACAAACATTCCTCATGTGTGGTACCATAAATTTGTAGTAGACAACTTACTGTCATTTTCCTTCCCCATATTAATAAGTAGCCCTATATATGCCATGAATTCAAGTCTGTCTGTCTTGGGTATTTTCTGCCTCAATGCCTCTTCATTGGTATGCTTTATTATGATGTTGACAATTTCTGGAGACAAAAACTTTTCAAATGATTCTCTTATTGTTCCTACTTTACCTTCGTCTCTTATGAATTGCCTTCCTATCACTATGTTTTGTGCTACTCGTCTTTTAATGTGAGGAGGTTTGCAGCTATAAATTTTTCCAATGCTTGTAATACACTTGTCACTAACCTTGTAAGTGTGTCGTCATCAGTTTCAGGTGCCCAGAGGTCATCTTCAGCATCTGTAGGTACTCTCCTATCACTGTCCACGTCCTAGCGCACAACACATTCCTCTTCAGATTAACTCACTACATTGTCAGTTTCCAAATTCAATTTGAAGCCCTGTAGATTCTTCCAAAATCTGTGGTATTTCTCCGTTAGTAAGTGACTGTCGATACATTTTCAATCGCAGTTGCATCTAACACTGGACTATATGTCACTGAATAGGAAACGATAAAGAACCAAAGAGAAATGAATCTTTGTTGAGACCATTGTTGCTGTCAATGCAGAGAAATATAATGTCCATGTGTTCTAAGGTCATGTAATGCTATTATTTGTGGAGTAAGGCGACCATTGTGGGAAATCGCATCGGCTACCAAATGAGGAAGACTTTATGACGACCTTCCTGAAACTTAAATTTTCCCATTCAGATTAAACGAAAAATGTAAAACAATCATAGAATCTGGAGGAAGACTTCACTAAAGACAATAAATATTCTTACCAAAATTTAAAAAAAAATGAAGTACCTGAGTAGATTTCAATATTTTCAAGAGGTGGGTATAAAGTACCCCCCCCCCCCCAGTATTGCGAGGGTTAAAGCTGTTCTTGAAACTTTGTTAACATACTTTCTTGGGATTGTTTACATGTACCTTCTAGAGTCTTTCAGCTCAGTTCCATCAGAATCTCTGTATCAAACAAACCTGTTACTATATGCACTGGCCTTCTCTATATACATTCAATATCCCTCTTTGGTCCAGGTCCAAACACTTGTGTGATATTCTATAATTGGTTGCATGAGTGATTTGAAAGCAATCTCCTTTGTAGACTGATTGCACTTCCCCAGTATTCTATTAATAAACCAAAGTCAACATCTGGTTTACCCACAACTAATGCCATTACAGCCAATACATTTTCATCATGAGTGGGGTTCCTACGTATCTGTTCTAGGTAGTTTTCAGAGAAGGCATTTAGCAATGTTTCACAGGATGTCTTATCTGGGGGGGGGGGGGGGGGGGAAATTTACGTACAAGTGAACTGAGGTTTTCTCTAAAGTTCGGTTACATCAGGAGATGAGTCTGCTGGGTAACGCAAGGATCCAACAATTTTATGTCCACCCTTGATGAACCTGAGTCCTGCCGAAACAAACTCACAGGCAGAACCAATTTCTAGCTATTTGGATCTGTGTTTTTTGTCTAATGTGACAAATACACCACCTCCATTTCCCATTTGCCTATCCTTTCAACATAAACTCAAATTATTCCCAAAAATCTCACTGCTATCAATTTCAGGTTTCAACCAGCTTTCTGTACTTAGTATGATGTGAGCTTCACTGCTTTTCAGGAGCACTTCAAACTCTGGCATTTTGTTGTTAATGCTTCAGCAATTAAACTATTTGGATTTTAATATACTCGTCTGTGGGAGAGTTTCATTCAATCTTACAAGGAAGCTTCTAGGTTTCCTCCAGCTATCATTACCTGGATTGGATGGAGAATCATCTAATCTAAAAAACTCTGTGTGCACCCCAAAAGTATTTAGCTACCTGAGTAGCAGCCTCTAGTGTGTGGTTTACACCTGACCCATTTAGGGGGACTCTACAGTTCTCAATCCTATGGTGGAAGTCCAGGAAGTCCCAGCCTAGCTTGTCACAGAACCTTCAAAGTCTCTAGTTCAGTCCTTTCACTTTACTCTGGACCAATGGGCCACAATCAATTCTGGGACCAACACTGCAAATTGTGAGCTTCGTTGAAACACCGTGCACAATGCTGGTCTTCTCAACCTTCTCTGCCAGCCGCTCGAATGACCACAGTATGACTCAGAACCCAGACGACAGGCATAATTTGTTCCAATGTGCACCACAATCTGCAGTTGGTTGCACCATGTTCCCTCAATGGCTATTATAATAGCCTCTTCAACCCCATGCACATACACCGAGTGCACCTGGTGTCCTCTCGTGTCCCTTACTGTCATGTTCCTAAGGGGTACCATCACTCGCCATATGTTTGAACTACTAATGATTAATAGACCCCTAGCCTTTTGTATTTGCCTTCTCTTGACATCAGACAACAGGTTTCCCCAAAACAGGTGAAGTAAGTCCCACTGGCTCAGTTTCAGTTTCAGTGAAAAACAGCACCTCAAACTTGGTGAGGGGGATTGGTATAACACCCTGAGTCCTTCCTGGTCCCCATCCACCCTGTACAGGACACCCAGATCTACCAGTGACATGCCACTTGCAGTCAAGTGGATGAGTTATGACAGATCCTGTACTTTCTGCAGAGGAGACAGTTCCATAGGAAATAATGGTATTTGAGGTATCTTTGCTAACAATATCACAGGTACACAGCTGTCGGGAGCTTTTCCAACACACCTATTCGCAGCAGCTGTCAATCGTTTGACAGTAGTAAGGGCGATTTCCAGCTGCTTATGAATGTCAACTAACTCAGTGTGTTTGAGAACAGCAATCACAATGGGGCTGCACTTTGGCTGGTTCAATGTATTACAGAGCAGTGAACAAATAACTTTAAATTAAGCCTGCTGTTATCTTTTAATCTGTTGAGCTAAAAAGTTGCTCATCAATACATATTACAAAAGTAAGTGAACAATGTGTGTGCTGCTAAAACTCAGAAAAGAAGGGCACATTTTTGAGGATATAAGGGCTAAGAAGTTTCACCACCTAGAAATTTCTATAACATTCCAGAACATTTGACAGTACTCCAGATCATTTGAGAGCATTTCATAACATTCCAGAATGTTTGAGAACATCACAGAGCATCCCAAGTCAACGTGGAACATTCCAGAACACTCTCAAATGTTGTGGAATGTTCTGGAACTTTGTGGACTATTCAAAACCTTTTTGGTATGTTCTGTAAGTCACCAGAAGTGGGGCTACCCATTGGTAGGGGTATACAAAGCAAGACCTGTCACTGGTTCAAATTTCAGTTTCTTATCAGTGATGAACGGAGGAACCAAAAGAGTAGTGCAGCAAGTGAATAAAAACAAACAGTGAAGTGTGAGTAGTCAAAGTGATACAGTGACTGTAGACAAATGGAAAATAAAGTGTGAAAAGTGTATTGAGTGTATTTTTTAATAAAAAGTTGATTTGGTTTACATTTTAAACAATGCCCAAATGTAAAAGAAGAGGAGATCTTGCCAATTCTGAAGCAAAAAAGACAAAACAAAAAGAACAGAAAAAAAAATAAACAGAGAAAGAGTGCAAAGCACATTTAAGTTTCCAACAAATGAGAATGAACACCATGAGAAGCAGCGAAACTGAAGAGCAACAAAAGGAACGGATTGAAGAGTCAAGAATTGCAACGCAGTGTTTTATTATAACATTATAAGACTGTGAATTCAAACCATCCATGAAAATATCACCTTACAACAAGCGCAGATGATGACAAAGAAATAGCACAGCCTAACAAATGAAGCATTCCACCACAACCCGACAAAACAAAATAACAAACACAAACATGTTGTAATAGGAGAAACTGATAACACCCAGCAATTTTGCAAAGTGAAAAAATTCAGTAGAGAAACACCAGGACTCTGTTGCGTGAATGGAAAAATTCTATTACCACTACTGGAAGCACCTCCGCGAGATCACATGGGTAACACGAAAGTTGGTTTAATGCATCTCAGACAGATAAAGTTGCCATTGTAATTGTAGCCAATGAAAACATAAGCTGTGTCATAACTGTACAATGAAGAAGTGAAGGACTACAATTCATTGCAGACACACCATTCATATGGTGCCCTCCAACACCCACTAATAATTCTACACAGAGGGGACAGATATTTTAATGTGAAACAAATCCAACCTGAAACAGGCATAGACACAAACGAAAAAGTCACTTCCAAGGGTTCTATATTTACCACTTAATGATCAGATACAATGAAACATACAATGACATTCTCAACACTCGCCGTTAATTCCGGCAACTCCTAGTAGTATGTATGCAAAAATAGAAGTGAAATTTGTACATATATACCCCCGATAACAAAATGAAAAATGTTATTTATAAAGAAGTCTTGTAACTAGTTAGAATATGTTTCGAATAAATTTTTTTTACCTCTTATACTTTACAGGTTATCCTTTTATTTCGACTACCACACAATCTGATATCAACTTCCTGAGCAAAGCCATGTACCCCAGCTTGTTTTCTACTAGAATTGAAGCAAGCAAACAAAGAGATTTCTATTCAGGCAACAAAAAACCCATGGTAAAAATTACTAATTTCCTAAAACGTTTTGGGGTTAATTATAGTTGCTAACAAACTTGAAAACAGAGTTAATTAAGGATAAATGTAGATAATATATAGGGCTATTCTCTGTAAGGGAAACCTAGATGTAATGCAATATGTTGCTAGAATAACTGCTACAGTAACTAAATCATGACTGCTGATTTGCTACAAATTACTCACAGATTATGCAAAGAACAATAGTAGCAATTCTCAAAAACACATCTTTATTTGTGTTCTTATACAACAAAATTCAGTGGTGATATATTCTTTGGCAGTAACTGTGAACCACAAATGCTGATTTGCTATTAAATATGTTACGTTTCCAAAACACTCATACCAATAAGTTTTGTAAGCATCCAAAAATTCTCAAAAATAACCTACTTCTCATGTAATTATACAATAAAATTATAGAACAATTTGCACAATGATAGGCCTATTGTTCTCCAAAATTTTAAAAGAGTACAATTAAATTTAAGCCTACAATTGACAATAATTGTAAGAGTTTATCCCAGTGCTCATGAATGTTCCATATATCACAAAACAAATGAGTATAGATGCAATGAATGAAAGATTATGCACGAGTGACACGGACAGTAAATAATGTGAATCTAGAATTTCAAATGCAAATACACATGGTCTCACACAAATGAAAATTCTGATGCCGGCTTTATACATAAATAAACGTGTACTGCACAGATTTTTCACTTGGCTATTTCTGTGCACACTTCTACACTGGCATGCCGAAGAAGAACACTCAAAATCACTAAAAACTATTCACCAGGAAACTGCACAAGTCTATACCTCAAGGGAACTTAAACAAGCAAAATATGGGCTGAACCTCCACACTTGGATACAAGTATTTGGAAAGAGAGTTATTAACAAACATCATAAATACACCATACTAAAAAAATATTTTTTGAAACAGGATACAATAACAATGAGTATCAACTAACAGGAAGTTTTTTTTTTTACGCACCTCCCTGGCAGCACCAAATCCAAACTGTGATTCTGCAAAATCTTCTTCACCTCCAAACGCACCGGTATTGAACCCTGCTTGGCCAAATATTTTACGAAACAGTTCCTCTGGGTCTATTGTTGAATGAAAATTCCAGTGCTGTTCAAAGCCCTGGCGACCAGACGCTCCTGCACCACCCATCCCCATTTGTTCTGAAGTTGCACCCCATGAATCATATTGTTTCCTTTTTGTGTCATCACTGAGTACCTGAAATAATACATATGTATGGTTAATGTAATGAATTTCAACACCTCCATATAGGTTCTTCTAAATAAGCAACACACTGATAAAATTTGTCTCATTATTGATATCATATGAAGTGAAAGAAACACACTGCTGCAGTTTTCACAATTAGGTTCCACAGTTAAGTTTTAGAAATGAAAAACAAATTAATCGGCTGAAAGAGGAGCAGTGCTAGAACAATAGTTTGGATACCAGTCTAACTGGCATACTTTTACTCAACAATGTCTAGTGAAAGCAATGCAAATATTAGGTGTAATATTATCTGTGCTGTCAACAACCTCAAGCAGATTAAAAATGATAGCAACAGTCTCCTGTCAACTCACCTGCCTCTTCTCATTCAGTAGATCACTATGGAAAAAGTAACAACAACCTTATGCACAAATTTTAAGATTACGCCAAAGACAAAACTACAGAGTTCCAGATATTCAATCAGGCAGCTATACATTTTCAGCAAATGACCCAAGACAAGCACAGGAAAAGTATTTTAAATGTTTTATTGGAAAATTGCCTCAACAATTACGACACTAATGTATTAAACAGAGTCTGAAAAATTACTTTAAAGGAAAGGAAAGTTAGTTGTTCTGAAAACATGGCCAGTTGTACCTCATCGTGTTGTGTGTGTGTGTGTGTGTGTGTGTGTGTGTGTTTTAATTAGAGTTGACACTATACAAAAAGCCTTAAAAAACTTGAAGATCAAAATTTAGCTGTAGAGCAATTAGGACCTCGAAGGAATTAGACCATACATGAATTTAGTGAAATGTAGGATTACTGTACATCTAATAAAACAAGCAATGCAAGAAAAAGAGAGATCTCAAATGTCAGAGTGATGTACATGTAATAAGACAGGTGTACAATGTCAGCTGCATGGAGACAGACAAGACAAGACACACAACACTTTGTGGTAGAATAGTTTCACTCCCTCTGCCCACCAATATATGCTTGAAATCTCTTTCCTGTTTTGATTAAGTGGCAAGTGTGAGGTGTTGTCTACATGCGGACGTCTGTATCTGCTTCTGAAACTCATTCTATAACCTGATATACAGTAGGGCGTCAATTATCCGAAGTAATTGGGGGACATGGGTGTTCGGAAAACTGGTTTGTTTGGATAATCGAACTGTACATGCTTATTTGCCAAAAAGAAGTACTGTACAGTAAATTTATTCATAAAAACAGGCATCTCTCTTAGTATTACAAAGTAACATACAAAGGCAATTTCAGTAGGAATATATAGTATGTGGCACAGTTTATTAAACAAAAATATATACATATTACATACGCATTTTGCATGAACAATACACACAGTATACAAAATTAACATTTAAAAAAATCCTTTATTTTGGTCTGTCTAAGCAAGCCTACACGCTTACGAGCAGCTAAGTCACATACTTTTTTCATTACAGATATCTGAAACTGGTCACTTTCATCTTGGGCTTCAAACCATCGCAAGGCAGTATCTAAACAAGTGAATGCCTCAGAAGCTGTTGGTATACTTTCATCTTCACTTTCTGGAGCACTGATTGATGAGGTGCTGGCGGTGTCATCTTTATCAGTGACGACGTTTACAATCTCGCTGTCCTGCATGATTTGGTGTCCTGGATCTGCATCATCGATATTCATCCATTCCTGAACGTCTTCTTCATCACATTTGTGGCAATCTATTTCTTTTAGCATACTGAGAATTTCGGACATATCATTCTGTTCGTCATTTTCAATCATGCCTTGTGAATTTTCTTCTGTGTCCAAAATTTTATTCCAGGCTTTCTTCAAATTCTCTTCCTTTACACTATTCCATGCTGCACTGATCATGTAGGACGCGTCTTTCAAGTCAATGGCAGTCGGTGACTTCCAGTAGCATTAACACAAGCCAAAGCTGTAATACGATCCTTGCCTGTTTTAGGACCAGGTGCTGCTAATTCATGACGTGAAACAAGAGTTATTCTCGGTAAAGCTTTCCAGTTAAGTCCAGTTTCGTCAGTATTGTAAACGTTTTCGAGAGCATAATCTTCTTCCCTTAATACGTCCCTTAGTTTGACTTTGAAAGAATCAGCTGCTGAAGAATCAGCCGACAGTTTTTCTCCCTGTATTGTAAGCTCACGAATGCCGTGTCTTGACTTGAAGCGTTTTAACCAGCCCGTGCTTGCTTTAAAGTTCGAAGGCCCTCCCAAGTTTTTCGTTTAACTGCATTGCCTTCTCACACAGAATGGGACCTGAGATAGGTTCTCCTTCCGATCTCTTTTGTGTAAACCACTTGTAAACAGCATCATCTAGATCTGTGTTAGTGGCGAGCTTCATAGTTTTACGGCTTGTTGATCCATCAGTAGAATCAAGCATAGCTATAAAATTTGCTATGCTCGTCTTTTGGTTTTTTTATATCCGTAATTGTCGACTTCCCCACCTTGTACTCATTGGAAAAGGCCCCATTAGAAGCAATGTTCCACCAGCGGTGGCCCAGTGTGGCGACTGCTGTGGGAAACTTGGTTTGGGAGTGAGGGGGATGATGGATGGTAGGGTGGGAGAGTAACAGGTGCGAGCGAGTACACAGTTCGGTTAAGCGGTAGTTCAGTTGACCGACGTTCGGATAATCGACGCTCTACTGTACATGAAAAACTATCAATTTGTTCACATAATATTTGTTGTGCTCTCTTTGTGACAACTGACACTGAACAATAAAGAGGCAAAAATAGCCTCCACCAACAACATGAAAACTGAAATAAATGCGCAATGCGTGTGATACAGATAGTACGGATATAAAAGTACTATTGCTTTGTGTTTCATTTCATACACTGAGTTTTGCTACAGTATAGCACACCTGCATATGCTTTGTTATACGCTCACCATTCCATCAGTGTGTACTCAGCTAACATTGATACACCACTGTTAACTGTGCATCCAACATCAGATACATATAATTAAAAGGCTTAAAGTAAACTGGGAATATCTTGCTGTAGAGTGCAGGAAGTATTATTCAGTAATCAAATTGTTTCAATAGAAAACTATTTTTTGACACAAAGTGAGGACACAAGTTGACCATCTGCTCTACAAATATAGAGAAGAATGAATGGTTCCTCAAGAGTTATTCCACGTCAACCCACATAGGGCTCCCTGCTCGACCAATGGGGATTTCGATGAAATTTTATGTGAACATTCACATGTCCACAATGAACACTTGTAAAATTTAATGTTTTCAAGCAATACTGGCTGAAATACTGTCACCTGTTTGACTCCAAGTGTGACTTTGCACAGAGCGAGTCTGAATTACTGGTAAATTTGAGCTGTTATATCTTGGGCAATATTACATCGAAAGAAATGAAATTTTGTCATCCTGTACAAATTTTAAGTGTTCTCTTACAAATAATAATGAAAAGAGTTTTACAAGCCGTATTTAGCCAGAAAATTCCAGGCAAAATCGCCCACAAACTTCGAAGTTTGGGACTAAAGGCTCAACGAACACAAAGCATGGTGTATAGTAACCTAACAACACAAGGTTCTCAAATATAGTTTCATTTATATAGCACTTTCCAATATTGAATAAATGAAATGAAAAGTTGAAGATTTTTTACACGCCTGCTGAACATGAAACTTAATATACAATAGGCCAGTAGCTCAAGGAAGTGGAATATAAAATTTCATTCACCTACTATTTTCCAATGATCTAAAAATTCATCAAAAATATAATAATTTTTGTGAAAAGGTGAAAATAGTTTATATTTGACATTTCATTTAGAAACACAGTTTTCTACCAAAGCTTAAAAACCAGTCTTATGTATGTTTCAGGAACACCCTCCAATCCCCCTTCGAATAAAATGAAGCAAATTTGTAAGAACAATCACACTGTGAATGAAGTTTTAACTTTGACTTCTTACATCTCATTAATTAAAGACATGATTAACGTGACAACTTAGCAACATAAGGTTTTTCAATATAAAATACCATTCACATACTGCTTTCCAAATTCTACAAAATCAGCTCAAATTTGACTTTCGCAAAAATTACAAAAACAGATAATGTTCAATTTTTCTTTTAGAAATTCTGTTCCTGCAATTGTTTTCAAACTAATCAAAGTCAGAACAAGCTTTTTTCAAGCATTCAGAAAAATACATTTTATTTTCCAGTATGTGCAAACAATACCAGAAAATGATGGACAAATTCGAGGGAATGTACCACAGCAATAACCCATGTTGCAGTAACCTGCTGACTGTGTTTTGTTGAATATTTTTTTATCTGTATATTGACTAGTAACATCTCACCATATTGTGCTGGTCCACAGAGACGTTAACAGTATACACCTGATCACATGTTACATGCTGCCTGCCATGGAAACAGTTGAATTAAATCATCAATAGTCTTCCAGCAATGAACAGAGGAGATGGCAGGTGCAGGATCCACCTCCTGGGGTGTGACCAGCGGCGATGGCGGAGGTGGCAGTCGAGCAGGGAGAGAGGAGAGAAGCACCATCATCCCTGAGGGCAGACAGCCCTGGAGATGGCGGAGGAGCCGGCTGTGGACCACACGGGATGGGGGGGGGGGGGGGGGGGAGGTGCTGCCAAAGTGTAGTTGATGAGCGACGAGACCCTGGCAGGGACCCACCGGGGATAATTCCATGTGAACACCATCACCAAGACTGGATCCTGCATAGAAAAACGGAGCCGTGCCAAATGCGGAGGAGCTGGGTTGGGAGAATACCAAAACAGGAGAGACGAGGGGGACCGATAAGGGCGGAAATGAAGTTTTTCAGCTGGGGATGACCCATCCTGTACAGTGGACCGATAGGAGGAAAGAAAGATGGTAAGGGCGTCATCCAGGGAGTGTTGGGGACACGATTTCGACTTCTGGACTTTGAAAATATGGACAAACCTTTCGGCTAATCCGCTACATGCAGCAGGATGAAAGGGAGCGGTATGAATCAACTGGATGCCCAGGATGGTGCAGAAGGAGGTAAATTCAGCAGATGTAAATTGAGGGCCATCATTGGTCACCAACGTCTCTGGAAGGCCCTCAATGGCAAAGATGCAGGAAAGATGGTATTGGCAGACGTCGTGGAGGACATACGGGAAAAATAAAGAAACCCACTGCCTGTGTTCACAAGGATCAGCCAGGAGGAGCTGAGGAACGGGCCCGCGAAATCGAAGTGCAAACGGGACCAAGGAGAAGCAGCAGGACGCAACGGGAACAGGTATCGAGGGGGTGCCGGCTGGTGCTGTTGACAAGAGGGACATGGCGCCACCATGCAGGTGATGGCGGCATTCATCCCCCTCCAGTAGGCATACTGGCGGGCAAGCTGCTTCATCAGGACAACCCCCCAATGACCAAAGTGCAGGAGCTCCTAGGCCCGCTGGTGGAGGAAGGGCAGCAGCACAACCCACCACCGATCATTATCACCCAGACAGGTCCTGGCGGCAGACATCTGGCTGCAGCAGCTGACGACAGTCTGGCGGCCACCCATGCTGAAAGTGGTGCATCAGCGCCTGGAGGGTCAGGTCTGCCATGCAACTAGCTTGGCATCCGGCAGCATATCAGCCACTGCCTTGGCAGTGGTGTCATTCAGGTGGAAGCAGGCAACAAAGTCAGCATCAAACTCATTGTCGGCCCCCACAGGGACGAGAGAGGAGATCTGGGTTGCCATGAAGGGCTGTGGCCCGAAAACGAACGCTGTAGGAATATTCCACAAGAAACATGGCCCAGCGGTCGAGGCGGCAAGCAGTCCTTGTGGGGACAGCAGACGTAGTGCTGAACAATGAGACCAGAGGCTAGAGATCGGTGTATAAGGTGAAGCGATGGCCGTAGATCAAATCAAGAAATTTCTTAAGCCCAAAGATGATGGCCAAGACTACCACCTCAATTTGGCTATAGCTACGCTGAGCCACTTTGGAAATGAAGGCCACTGTGTGGTCGACTCCATCGATGATGTGAGACAAGATGGCCCCCCTACCGTAGTCTGACACATCGGCAACCAATGTGAGAGGCTTGGTGGGGTCATAAGGGACAAAGCAAAGCGTCAGAAGAGATTTCAGATGGTGGAACGCACTATCACAAGCCGGCGACCAGTCCCAGGTAACATTCTTAGGCAGGAGGCGGTGAAGGAGTTCCTCCAGGGGCAGCAGTTGCTGAATAGCCTCGATGTACTGGGGCGTCGGTCAAATGCCATTAGTGCTCAAAACATGGCAGAGGTAGGTCACCTGAGGAACAAAAAATAGGACACATTTCTCCTTGTTGCTGGCACCCTGAAGAACATGGAAGAGGCACCAGAGCTTCCAGGCTAAGTCTGGTGTGGAGACGCCAGTGAGTAAGATGTCATCAAGGCAGTTAGCCATCCCCAGAATGTATCTTGTCAATGTTTCCAAATAGTGCTGAACGATGGCCAAAGCACTGACGACCCCGAACAGGAGGCGGTTGTAACGGAAAAGCCCAAAAGGGGTATTGATTACCAAGATCATTTTCGACGACTCGTCCAAAGACAACTGGAGGTAGACTTCCCGCAGGTCAATTTTGGCAAACATCTTGCAGCAAGCCAAACTGGACAGGATGTCATCAACCATGGGTATGGGATAGGAGTCAATAACAGACTGAGCATTGACAGTGGCCTTAAAATCCCCACAAAAGTGAAGAGATCCATTCGACTTTCGACTTCTCACGGACCATGATGGATGTAGCCCAAAGACTACGGGGGACCGGGGTCAGGATGCCCTGAACCTCTAGGCAAAGAAGCTCCTTCTGTAGTCTGCTACAGAGGGCGAATAGTACCGCGGGCCTTGGGGAACTTCGGGACCACTGGAGATGTGGCAGAGACCCCTAGAGATGTGGCAGAGAATACGTGTGTGAAGTCATCGAGAAGCTGCTGCAAGTGATTGTCTGCCAACAATGACTGGACGCAAGTCAGGTATCTCGAGGCCCAGTAAGGGAAAAAGATCCGTTCCCAATAAGTTGGTGGCCTTGGGGTCAGCGATGACGAAAACCCAGGCTGTGACATCGTGAGTGAGGTACTGGACCCAAGCCAAAAACCACCTCTGTAGTCAGATGATGTCATTGCTGTAGCGCTTCAGGGAAATATGAAACAGACGAAGAGGCGCTGAACCCAACTGACTGTAGGAATCCTCACTGATGAAGGTGGCAGAGGACCCCGTATCTAATCTGCTTGAAAAGGAAGAGGAGTGTCGTCCACCCGTACAGTCAGAGTGATCGCTGCCGTTGTGTGCAGAAAAACCAACTGTACAAAATAAATTGGCGGCAGCGAGTCCATCTCATCCATCACGGAGTCAGAGGCATCCAAAGCAGTGTGGTCCACGGACATCAACAATGCCGATCAACAGAACTTGACTTTGTGACCCTGCTTTCCGCATGCCGAAAAGGTTACCCTCCAGAAGTGGCAATTTTGCCTGTGATGTATGCGTTGTTGTTGCTGCTGCCACTGGTGCCAGTGGGGACTGGTGCCCTGGTCCTGGTCTTGGTCCTGGAGGGTGGGCGCGGCCAGTGGTGCTGCATCGGCTGAAGTGACGTGAACTGGTGTTGCGGGGAGTGAAGAGCTGCGCCGGGGACTGCAGCGTGGAAGCAGAGCGAAAGGACTACTTACGAGCATGGATGATAGATAAACAGGTGTCTCAAGAGGGATTTTTCAGCTTCAGAAGATCAGTCTGTAGAGTATCATCGGCATGAAAAAGAATCATATCACAAACGATTGCCGAACCAAAAGATTGCCACAGAAAAAAACGACAGTCACGGAATAGACCTTGCAGCATAGCAATCCATTCCCTCTATGGCTGTGTGGGAAGCTTTTCACAACAGAAGAACTTAAGAAGTGCCACAGCCATGTGGACCTGAGAGTCAAAGTAATCCAATAGGCTGCAAGTCAACGTCTAAAGGTGCTGTATTGGGGTGCAACCATTGCAGAAGGTAATAACTTCCAGACCCACGTAGGTGAGAAAAAATGCATGACCTGAACATCACCAGTGACATGATGAGCAATAACGTGTTGCTCCAGACAAGCCATGTAGTTGCCCCATGGCTCAATGGATTTGTCGAACTTGGAGGCGTGGCACAGAGCCCCAGAAGCAGGGAAGTTGGGTGGGACCCCTGCATAGGCACCCCAAAGTGAGGAAAGCGGGCGGGGAGGGTGGGGGTTAACATCACCTGAGGGGGGGGGGGGGGTTAACATCACCTGTAAACGCTGAATAATGAGCTCATTCATTTGTTGCATACATTTCAACAGCGCTGTGACTCACACTGAGGGTTCGTCAATACCTGGAATACCATCTGCCATAGTGGACAACTACTGAGCAAACACGGGAAACTTGTAAACCAACTTGTCACTGCTGAAGTGGGATACCGATGCAGTAGGCGCTACGATGTCTGAAATGGGTGGCCACAGCATTTACAATGTCTTTAATTAACAAGATATAAGAAGTCAAAGTTAAAACTTTATTTACAATGTGATTTTTCTGGTTAATTTGCTTAATTTAATTAAGTATTGTTAACTCGTGTTAGAAATTAAATCCACTGTTTTGAGAGGGGAAGGGGGAGTGGGGGTGTGCTTGAAATATGTTTCCAATAAGACTGATTTTTAAACTTTGATAGAAAACCATGTTTCTAAATGAAATGTCTAATTTACCCTATTTTCACCTTTTCACAAAAATCATTACAGTTTTGATGAATTTGTAGATTACTGGAAAATAGTAGGTGAACGAAATTTTGTGTTTTACATCCTTGCCCTACCAGCCTATTGTGTATTAAGTTTCGCATTCAGCATGCATTTACTCCACGAGATATAAGAATCTGTTACATTTTTTCACGCCTTGATTTTCGTATCCAACTTTGATTCAGTCTAGCATTGTTATCCCACATTGTATAATAAAAAAAAAACTTTTATTGCTGTTAAAACCACTGTTTTTCTAATGAGCCCAGTTTCAGAAGTTTCACAGATCACAGTTGTAGCTTATATTACTCGTGTGTCATTCCATGTTAAATCACCCAGTTCATATCATCCACCATCTTAGATTTTCATGAAACATATATTTGTTTATACTTTGAATGTAAGAACCTCTAAAAATTTTACTTCATCTCTGACTAGAACTTTTTTATACTGAATTTTGAATATAGTGATCATTTGCCTCTGCAAGAATGTTCATGCAAAGAGGTACTTATCTAGACAAATACTCATAAATCAGGTGTATATCAAGCTTTTGTTTTGCAATTTTTTCAGGAGTTAAGAGAGGCATACAGATTACAATAATGCATTTATTTACGCAGTAAGGTTACAAAGAAAATTACAAAAAACATTCATATAAGTCACTTTCAAATTTCTAGAAAAATTATGAAGATGTTGAAAAACACTTATATTTCTCCTCCAACCTGGTGGGACGCTAGTTTTGGTCTTAAATAATTCCCAAGGTTGTAGGCTATCTAATAAAATAAAAATATTTGTGGGTTTGCTGTGAATAGACACACAAATAAATCAGAAATCAAAAAACTTTTTACATTGATGAAAAACGGTTCCTCCCTAGCAAAGTTCATCTGGGCCTGTCACCCACTGCCTCAGATTTTCATGAATTTTTTTACTTATTACTTTTGGTATGGTAACAACTGGTGTACAATTTCTTCCATACATTTTAAACTGTTTTTGAAGGAAAATATGGTAAAGTTTTCAGAAAGCTTAGACTGTATCTGAAGCCTCCCACTTGGTTTGCATTTATTTTAGGAAAAAAGTTTTCAGAAAGCTTAGACTGTATCTGAAGCCTCCCAGTTGGATTGCATTTATTAGCTAACTTTCAACATCTTGGTCAGAAAAAAAATTTAATAACTCCGCTCAACTTCTGATAATATAGAAAATCAACTTAAATTGTTATGGCCCAAACAATGACTTCTTCAATATTCACAACACTTTTAGACAGAAATGTTATCTGGCCAGTTTTGTTATTGAAACTCAAATACGGCATGATTAGAAACAAAAAACAGCACGGTTTTGACAGACATAGGATTTTCATTTATATATTAAAGTATTTGCAACAATGATCAGAAGATCTTTTAAAGCACATCACGTAGACTGCTAAGCCTTAGCATGTCTCACGTTTTGTTACAACAATAAAAGCACAGAGCCAAAAGTTAAAATGTTCATTGAAATATTTTCATTACTATTATCAACTTTATTTAGCGGTATTAATTGAGCATTTTTAAATGACCATTATTCTATGCAGACGAATGTTTGAATTTAAAATGTTAACGTTCAGCAGTGAAGATCCTTGGAGTTCTCAAGTGAAAGTTTAAATAACATCTCTGTTCCGAATCTATGCGAGAAGTTAAGACTCTGTTAACTTCATACTGAAGTAGTACATTCTTCATAATGTGCTTGATTCAGGAACACCAACAGTACAAAAAATGTTTACCAAAGGCACAAAACAAGAGTCTTCCTTCTCAGACCAAAAGAACGACACTGACAGTCCAGGTGGGTGGAAAAAAGAGTAGTTCAACGTCTCCTCCTTCAATAGATTCTAGATGAAGGCAAATCCTCTAATTGAAGAATAGCTTTTCTCAATATATGTTTTTCCATTCCTCCCAATCCATCACACACAGATGGCTAGTAACAGAAACGAAAGTTTAGTGTCATTGGGAAAAAATTTTTTCTGTTCACCCAAGTTTTTAAAGCTTTTAATACTTTTTTATTGAGCAGCACACCCATTAGTGAAATAATGCAGCTTCTTGACTTGTGGGCAGTGTTCAAGCAACCACCGAACCATTTCTTTACATTGTGGTCCATATCATCACTTATAAAGCAATGTTTTGCTATTATCAATTAATTTCCTCATTTATCACATAAACACAAACAGGATGGATTATACAGCTGCTTCTTGCCCAGTGGTAACTCTGGATTTCATTCTGAATTACATAACTAGTTTTCGACAGTCTACTAACAGCATTGCTTTTTCTGGGGTTAGATTTTTCTTTCAAATTTTTCAGAACACTTGCCTGACACTTAGAGATAAATGAGTGTGGTTTAAGCACCTGTAATTTTGTTACTGACAAATCACTGTATTCATCAACAATTTCAGATTGCTTTATGAATTCAGTCCGATGACTCGTGTTAATCCACTTTCTGTAGTCATCATCGTCATCATCATCATCTATATGTCAAAAAATCTAATTTTCATCATTGGAGAAATAATCACAGTGATTAAGAATGCAGTCTTAGTTTTCTGAGTCACATACAAGAAATTTTATATGTTCTTTATATGTTTCTCGAATGTGTTCCGCATCGAAAAGCAGTTTTACATTTAAGTGGATACCAGACACACACTGAATTAGTGCCTGCAGCACAAGCTAAAATACAACCACTTTGGTCTTAGTGAACAAAATTTTAAAAAACCAATGTTAATGTTTGGGTTCTCTCATTTAAAACAATAGTATAGTTTCCTTAGGTGGCATACACATTGAGTGCTAACTTTATCTTTTTCTCTTGGTAACATTCGAGTACATCCACCTTTTTGGTAAAAATGAGTGACAATCTTTACCTCCTTTTTGCTTAGGAATTGATAAAATACCTAAATCTGTTTTCAGTTTCCTTTTCTATTGAACTACAAACTAACAAACATCGAATTCTAACATTATTTTTATTTCAACCAAGCGAGAGGAGCTAAAGTTAAATTCTTACATCATTTTTTTCTTTTGACCTGGCAAGAGCAGCCAAGGTTAAAACTTGCAGCCGGTCGCGGTGGTCTAGCGGTTCTAGGCGCTCAGTCCGGAACCGCGCGACTGCTACGGTCGCAGGTTCGAATCCTGCCTCGGGCATGGATGTGTGTGATGTCCTTAGGTTAGTTAGGTTTAAGTAGTTCTAAGTTCTAGGGGACTGATGACCACAGATGTTAAGCCCCATAGTGCTCAGAGCCATTTTTTAAAACTTGCATTTTTTCAGCTCTCTTTACACCAGCCTCTTTTTCTTTCATTATCAATAACATGGCATCAAAATCTTTCACTTTCTTATCAATTTCATCATCCATTTTATTGTCCCTACTGTCAGAAATTTCAACACTGCGATCCAAAGCCTGGTACACTTTTTCTTCCAAAACTTGCTTCACTTTTTCTAGCTTCCTTTGCCATACAAGACCTTGCTGCGACTTGAAATGGAATAAGGGAGAGGGACCCAAATTGTATAAAGTTTTATTTGTATCCTTGATACTTTGACTTTTAGCACTGACTCATGAAATGTTACCTCCGGGTTACTGGCATCACTTTCATTTCCATCACTGATTTCAGTTTTTTGTGCACAAATCATAACTTAAGGCATGTTCTACAAAGTTTTGTGCCTTGTTTGGCATTGTTTCTCCTAGCACTTAATAATTTAAACAGAGCCAAACTTCTTGACTTCAAGGACTTTTTAATTGTCTGCCTGTGTATTTTGAAAGCATCACAAGTTCTTTGATGGCTTTCAAAAACCTGTAAGTAATAGCAACTATGATGTCCACATATAGTTCTTTCTCGATCATCTGGAAAGTTTATATTGGACTGTAACACTGCCAAATCTTGTTGGTTTTCACTCAAGTCTGAAAATTTGAGAGATGTTTTTACTGAAGTCGGCAAACAAATATGGCCCATCTCCCAGAAAGTCAAAAAGCAACTGGGTCCAAATGAACTGATTGTTGCAAGTCAGTGATGTTCAACAATAAATGACAGTGACTGCTGCAGTGCTTTCATTTATGTACAGGTTTCAAGCAAGCTACTGCAAACACACAGAACACTGTATCACTGTGAGCTTTTGGTTAGCTACACAGATAAATGCACTAATTATATTCTTTCAAAGATCTCATAATAGAATGAAATAAATTTTTCATACTTGGTCTACCTAGAATAATTGATATTTAAATATTCTGATTTGAGACCCCTAGTTCTGAGGCAGTGGGTGTCAAGACCTGGCTGAACTTATGTGGAATTACTCATTTTCTTCATAGTAAAAGCTTTTTTTTTATTTCCAATTTATTTGCGTGTTCATTTAAAGAAAACCCATTAATATTTTCATTTTACAAAACTTATAACCTAGATTCCCTGCAAGTTGGAGAAATGTGTTTTTCAATATCTTTGAAATGTTTCCAGAAGTTGGAAAGTGACCTATCATACATTAATATTTTTTTCTAATTTTCTTTATAACTTTACTGCTTAAATAAATACATTCTTTTAAATGAAAGCCTCTCTTAACTCCTGAAAAAATTCAAAATCAAAATCTTCATACACACCTGAGTTATGAGTATATGTACCACTTTGAATGGACATTCTCGCAGAACCAAATTATCAGAACATAACTATAATGAAAATTCAAAATATATAAAAAAAGTTTTAATCTGAGACAAAAAAGAATTTCCTGAAGTTCTTATGTTATAGGTATAAGCTAATATACAAAGTTTCATGAAAATCTGAGATGGAGGGTTACAAATCCTGCAACATCTGGGTGATTTGACATAGAATGACTCTTGTATAACTGCATATGTGGAAAAAGGAAGGCATAAAAACAAAAACATGTAGAAAAAAAATTTTCACCTGGGTGGTTGTGTTTAGCTGCACACACTGGCAACCATTGCATTAAACCAAGAGTAAATCTGAAACCTCTCCAATTTAAAGCTGCAAACCAAAACACAGTGGTTCATCCCTCATTGTGCTCTAGGTGTACTGAACTACTTAATAACAATGCCTTGTGTTTATGTCAAGTCCAATCACTGTCAATAGCAAGACAGTTAATATTTTCGGCCCCTAATGGGTCCATATTTAAACACTCATGATTTCAGTGCAGAAAACAAAATGTCAGTCAGACTTTAATTAAACAATTTTGTACAGTATGTTTCAGTGTTTAATGTAACATGACCAGCTGCAAATTTCTTACATGTTCTAGTTTTTGTGACGGCCTTCGTAGCGACAACACTTCGCTGTAGAAACGGCCTACGAAGTCACCGCCACACTTTTAATAGCGGGCCGACCGGTCTGCTGGAACAGTGAACAGAAAGATGAAAACCCAAACACTCGGATTAAATGAAAGTCGGTACTTATCTTTATTAACGACGATACAGAACACAGGGGTGAACATGGTCTACAGAAATCTGTCTAGTTCGAGTCGGAGCGGCTTGGTCAGCGTCGGCTGACGACAAACAACAACTCTGCTGCGATGAACACACAACTGACTAGCAAGTACACAATTCGGTGGCGAGTCTACAACTGAGCGGCGAATCCAGAACTGTCCTAGCGCTCGCGACTCCAGCGCTTAAGAAGCCAGAAGCCAGCGGTGGCGCGCGCAGACTTGCGGCGATTTCCTGTATCGCTGGCGCTGCTTATGCGGACGGCGTCCGGACTTTGATGCTGCCAACCTTTTTGGCAGCGGGCTCGGTTGGCATTACTGGCTAGGATATAACACTAGTTAAGTGCATGTCTGTGCTACAGTAGTGTAACAGTTCGTTGATAAATGATGATTTTTTTTATTTTTGTAAGAACTGCATGATACTGCAGACATGCACTTTACAATACTGCTAAAAAACCTCAAAGTTTGCTTCAAAACTCACAGTGACCTCTCTTCCTCCTCCCCCCCCCCTCCCCTCTCTTTTCCAAGGATTTGCTATGAATACCATAAACTTAACAAATGAAAATTAATTATGCAGGTCATTATATTGAGCAACGAGATTACCAAATAACTTCTACCATATATTCACCAAAACAATCTAAAAATGACCTGAGCTGATTGCATACATTAATGAGTGGAAAGAACCAATCATAAAATTTTGTGTTTATGGAATGGTGGAGAGACTGATGCCACTGTGTAGACCTAGGAGACAAGGAGTGATGAAAGAAAATATTGTTTCACCTAAATTTATGCAAACGTAGGCTAATCCTCAATATTCCAGAACGTCGAGAATAGAATTATTCCACAGCTTCAAGATTTTTAAAATTGTCCTTTTGAGTAAATAATACAGTGATACATGAAAATCCCTGAAGTGTGACATATTTGGCCATTTGTTGTCACCCCTTTTTCCCAGAAAAAGATAAGAGATATCAAGTAGAAATTCATGTCAAACACTAAGGTCTGTGGTCCCTTGGTACTGTAAAAAAGTTAAACTTCTAAGTCAATGCAAGATCTGACCAACTATTTCACATATTTCAATATTCGGAAAGATTGTAGGTCCCCTTTCCCCAGCCACTGGGATAGGTCGGGGGAACACAAGTCGCCGAAGTGCCATCCAATAGAAAGACCTGCACCAGGCCATTGTGCCTGAGAAATTACTACTCATACTTGTCCGGTTTTTGTTTATCTTTCTCCTATCTTGTGATTGCTTTATACATGGCAAATTTTTGTCTACTTACCCTGCTAAATAGCAATGAAGTATTATTTCCCACTTCTTAGCTCTTCAGTATCTGTAGATAAAACCTGGCCATTTCTCACCAAGTTGCTTAGAACTTTGACAAATTCCTCTTCCATCCCTACCATACATTTTGGGATTGCAGTCAAATTATCTCTTTTGGAGTTCTTTATTTGTTCTAATTTTTCGGCCAGACACCTTTCAGTCATCTTTAGAACAAGCTGACAGGCTGAAGTTACAGCACTTGTTTCAAACCACAGGTACAGAAGTGCCAGAGGGGCTGACCAATGGCAAAGAGTGTGCATCAATTGAATCTTCGGTTACATGGTCAATACATCCTGCGATGATGAAGTATTAGGTTTGTTTGAGCATCTGCCATAAAGCTCCTTTCAAGTGCCAAAAAATAGGTGTTACTGCATGTGCACAGGTATGACGACGTATGAACCCTATGCTTGCCTGGTGTCTGTGCTGCTCAAACACTTCTTGCCCCACTTCTGCTTGGAATTCCATCACTCAGCCACCTGTAGCACTACTTGTCAAGCCCAAATTTATTTTTATGCCCTACTGTATTCCATCATTCCAAAACTAAATTGCAGTGTTTGTCAGTTTCAGTGTTACAGTCTGCATACCGGTACTAAGAAAAGCCATGCTTAACTGAACTGCAGGTCAGAGAAGACTTACCATACAGGATGAGAAGGAAAGACTCTCCTCCTCACCCCGTACGGTAAGTCCACCCCGACCTGCAGTTCTGGGTGACTTTCCCGAAATCTACCCCTTTTCCTAGACCTCTCCAGTCCTTTTCCTTCATCCCTTTTCCCTCCCCTTCAGCCGTTCTGCCTGAAGAAGGAGCCACTGGCCCCAAAACCCTGCCAATTACAACCGTTTTTTGTGTGTGTCTTCTGCCATCGCTTGGTGAATAGATTTTTTATCTATCTCATTAAATAATTAATGATATGGTTATAATAGAGGGAAACATTCCACGTAGGAAAAATATATCTAAAAACAAAGATGATGTGACTTACCAAATGAAAGTGCTGGCAGGTCGACAGACACACAAACGTACACAAACATACACACAAAATTCAAGCTTTCACAACAAACTGTTGCCTCATCAGGAAAGAGGGAAGGAGAGGGAAAGACGAAAGGATGTGGGTTTTAAGGGAGAGGGTAAGGAGTCATTCCAATCCCGGGAGCAGAAGGACTTACCTTAGGGGGAAAAAAGGACGGGTATACACTCACACACACACACACACACACACACACACACACACACACACACACACACATATCCATCCACACATATACAGACACAAGCAGACATATTTAAAGACCAAATATTTAAATATGTCTGCTTGTGTCTGTATATGTGTGGATGGATATGTGTGTGTGTGTGCGAGTGTATACCCGTCCTTTTTTCCCCCTAAGGTAAGTCCTTCTGCTCCCGGGATTGGAATGACTCCTTACCCTCTCCCTTAAAACCCACATCCTTTCGTCTTTCCCTCTCCTTCCCTCTTTCCTGATGAGGCAACAGTTTGTTGCGAAAGCTTGAATTTTGTGTGTATGTTTGTGTTCGTTTGTGTGTCTGTCGACCTGCCAGCACTTTCATTTGGTAAGTCACATCATCTTTGTTTTTAGATATATCATTAAATAATTATTTCAAGATAAAAGTGAGGCATGTAAGGCTGTAAAATAAGTTTTCACAAAATATGTGTCAACAAAGGAAAATGTATTACAATGATAAAACACAGTATTCTCTCAGTCTACAATTTACCAAGGGATGACATTCTGTAAATTTAAAGCAGAAATCATGCAAAGCCTAGAAAAGGTACCTGGCAGATGTCAAAATGTATGTTTTGATAGAGAGAGAGAGAGAGAGAGAGAGAGAGAGAGAGAGAGAGAGAGAGAGAGAGAGACCTCAATGTTCTGCAAGAGGATTAACGCTGCTAATAATGTGTAAATAAAAGCAAATTAGAAACAAACTAATAACATACAGGGTTTCCCACTTAAATCGCCCAATTTCAAGGACCCAGGAGGAAAAAACCACAGTAGATATGACAGTGAAAAATGCACCACATTGTAGAGCATCTCATAGAACTTATATTCCCACATCAGAAGTGCCAAGTAATGTCACCAGAGTGCAGCATGGCAACTCCACAGGAGTGCCCACTAGCAGTAGTGTGATTTGCAGAAACAAAATCGCCAATTTCTGTGCAAAGAAATTATCGTCGTGTGTATGAATGTGATCCACCTGGTGTGAAAACAATTAAGGAATGGTAAAGGAAGTTTCTGGCAACAGGGAGTGTTCTGAAACATTCTGGTGGTGCATGTTACGGAGTTTCACAGGAGGCAGTGGAGGACATCAGACAAATGTTTCTCAGAAGCCCACATAAGTCAATTCATCAAGCATCTAGGCAACTTGATGTACCTTGATCAACATTGCATTGTATAGTTCACCAGCATCTTTGTATGTGTGCTTACAAAGTACAAAGTCTGCAACATCTGACGCCGAACGACAAACCATGCCGACAACAATTTGTTGCGGATATGCTGCAGCGTATTGATATGGATGCCAGCTTCCTGGAAAGATGTTTATTCTCAAATGGGGCAACCTTTCTGTTATAACGTCAAATTTAACAAATATATTTCCGAACGACACAACACATATAAGTCACAGAGTAAGTTGACAAACAAGACAAGTGTACACATTAGCATTCGAATGAGCACCGAGTCCCAGTCTAGCGGCTGCTGCTCGGCTGGCCGCTTAGGTGGCGCAGCTGCTGCATGGCTGGCAGACAGCGCCGCACGTAGAGGACGTGCGTAATTGCGCGGCGGCACTTTGAATGATCGGCGAGTCACAACACTTTTCCCCCCTTTGAAATTGTTGCACTGGTCTTGATGGAGGTGTCCTGGAGATGGCTAACATCCATAGGCGTTGTTTGACTCGCCGTAAAGTCTCGAGGAGGACGCTTCCCGTACAGACGGAAGTGTCCCCGATGATAACGGGTCGAGATGACAGGAGACATAGGGGTCGAATCTGCTGGGGCCCCATGCACCAATCTGCCCGTTGCGGCAAGTCCAGTTGATATGACAGGAGACATGGGCGATGTGTCGGCGTCCGTTGGAGGAGGAGGCAAGTAGATTTGCTCTGACAGAGGATGGTCATCCGGTTCCTGCATGGGCACGTCTCCTGGTGGCGTCCGTTCTTGTGTGGGCATCGCGATGACGGTGAGAGGACTGCGTTGTGAGTATTGAGAGATGCCAAGATCCCGAGCGTCAGGTAGAGCCGAAGGTGGTGTAGCGGCATTCGGAACAGGTGTTGCCGGCACACGAGGCCGAAGCTGGTCCAAATGACGCACTGCAACACCCGTGTCCGTCTGGATTTCATACAGGCGTCTGCCACGGTGTCGTAAGATGCGGCCCGGGCTCCATTTTGGCCGCCTGCCATATCCCCGTACCCAGACGAGGTCGTCGGCAGTGAACCGGCCAAGTGAAGGCACCCGCGGCCGTGAGATGCACGGCCGCAGAAGATGAAGTAGCGTGCGGGGCTGTCGGCCATGTAAGAGCTCAGCCGGGCTGTGGTCGCCCATGGGGGTGAAACGGTAAGACGCCAGAAACTGGAGAAGCGCATCATCAGCAGCAGAAGAAGTCAGAAGTTTCCGCATCTGAGCCTTAAATGTGTGGACTAGTCGTTCAGCCTCACCGTTGGATTGTGGATGGAACGGCAGGGCCGTGACATGCATAACGCCGTGACGAGCACAAAAATCCGCAAATTCGGAAGAGGCAAATTGCGGACCATTATCAGTAACAAGAGTAGAGGGGAGGCCTTCCAAAGAAAAAATGCAGGTGAGAGCACTGGTGGTTGCCGCGGTGGTAGGCGACGTGCAACGGACAATGAAGGGAAAGTTAGAGTAGGCGTCAATTACGAGGAGCCAATAAGTACCTAAAAAGGGTCCCGCAAAGTCAGCATGAATGCGCTCCCAGGGCTTCTCAGGCGAAGGCCACGGTGACGAAGATGACTTCGGGGCAGCGGCCTGTGACGCACAAGCGCCGCAGGCAGCGACCATGTGTGCTATTTCAGAGTCGATGCCAGGCCAGTACACATAACGGCGCGCCAGAGATTTTGTGCCAGACACACCCCAGTGCCCTTGGTGAAGGAGGCGCAGACCAAAGCACGCAAAGACGCAGGTACCATGACACACGGCGAAGCATTGTCAGTGGAGAGGAGGATAACACCATCCCTAGCCATGAGGCGGTAGCGCAAAGCGTAGTAGTTCCGCAACGGATCAGAAGTCTTAGCGGACGGGCGATCTGGCCAACCCTTCTGAATACAGTGTAAAACCCGGGAGAGGGTAGGGTCAGAACTCGTAGCAGCCGCCAGCCTGTCCCCAGTGATGGGGAACCCGTCCACAACCCGCTGCTCGGCAACATCCAGGTGGAAACACAAAAGTTCGTCCCTATCCAATGCCTGATCAGGACCCATGGGAAGGCGAGACAGAGCATCAGCATTTGCATGTTGAGCCGTTGGCCGGAAATGAATCTCATAATTGAAACGAGACAAGTAAAGAGCCCAACGCTGGAGGCGGTGTGCAGCCTTGTCGGGAAGTGACGTTGATGGATGAAACAAGGAAACAAGTGGTTTGTGATCCATAACAAGATGAAATTTTGAGCCATAGAGAAAACCACCAAACTTATGAAGAGCGTAAATAATGGCCAAAGCTTCATTTTCAATTTGAGAATACTTTTGTTGGGCATCCGTGAGCGTTTTGGAGGCATAAGCAATGGGTTGTTCCGAACCGTCAGAAAAACGGTGCGCAAGGACTGCACCGACCCCGTATTGAGAGGCATCTGTGGCAAGAACAAGATGTTGGCCAGGTCGATAATTAGCCAGGCACGGGGCTTGTTTCAGCATAGTCTTCAATTTCTGGAAAGCCGCATTGCATGACGCGGACCAGTAATAATGAAATGTCGTGTGGCTAGGGCCTCCCGTCGGGTAGACCGTTCGCCTGGTGCAGGTCTTTCGGGTTAACACCACTTAGGCGACCTGCGCGTCGATGGGGATGAAATGACGGTGATTAGAACAACACAACACCCAGTCCCTGAGCGGAGAAAATCTCCGACCCATCCGGGAATCGAACCCGGGACCTTAGGGTTGACATTCTGTCACGCTGACCACTCAGCTACCGGGACCGGACACACGGACCAGTGAAAAGGCACGTTTTTATGCAACAGGTGATGCAACGGCTGAGCAACCGAAGCCGCAGACGGTAAAAACTTGTGATAGTATGCTATTTTCCCCAAGAAGGCCTGCAGTTCCTTAACGGATGTAGGGCGAGGAAGGGCATCGATTGCAGCGACAGTTTGCTGAAGCGGACGAATACCCTCCCGTGAGAGTTGAAACCCCAAGTACGTGATAGATGCCTGAAAAAATTGTGATTTCTGAAGATTACAATTAAGACCGGCAGTCTGTAAGACATGAAAAAGTGTGCAGAGATTTTGAAGATGTTCTTCAGTGGTGGAGCCAGTGACAACAATGTCGTCCATGTAATTGATACACCCAGGGACAGGGAGCAATAATTGTTCCAAGAATCGCTGAAAGAGAGCAGGGGCGCTAGCAACCCCGAATGGCAATCGTTGGTATTGATAGAGGCCAAAAGGCGTGTTAAGGACCAGAAACTGCCGGGAAGCAGTGTCGAGAGGAAGTTGATGATAAGCTTCTGACAGGTCAATTTTAGAAAAATACTGACCTCCAGCAAGTTTAGTGAACAGTTCTTCAGGACGGGGCATAGGGTAAGTGTCGATGAGGCATTGAGCATTTACAGTGGCTTTGAAATCGTCACAGAGACAAATATCACCATTTGGCTTAGCAACAACAACGACAGGAGAGGACCATTCACTGGAAGTGACAGGAAGCAAGACCCCTGAGGTAGTGAGACGATCCAGCTCCCATTCTACCCAATCACGAAGGGCCACAGGAATGGGCCGAGCCCGAAGAAACTTAGGCCGAGCAGTGGGTTTGAGTATGATATGAGCTTCAAAGTCGTTTGCACGGCCTAACCCAGGAGAAAAAAAGGGACGAATATGTCGTCGACAAGGAATCCAGTTGAGCATAAGGAATAGCATCAGAGACAATATTGACAGAGTCGTCTATGGAGAACCCAAAAACACGAAAGGCATCGAAACCAAAAAGATTTTCTGCGTTGCTCTGGTCGACCACAAATATGGGAACAGTGCGAACGACGGATTTGTAAGATACCTCAGCATTAAACTGTCCCAAGAGAGAAATCTTCTGTTTATTGTACGTCCATAATTGCCGAGTGACAGGTGACAGGAGTGGAGAACCCAACTGAAGATAGGTCTGAGAATTAATTATAGTGGCAGCAGAACCGGTATCCACTTGCATGCAAACATCTCGACCAAGGATTTGGACAGTGAGGAATAACTTCCCTGAAAGGGAAGAAGTGCAATTGACAGACAACACAGAATCAGAATCAGCGTCATGTTCATGGACATCATGTATGCGGTCGGATTTGCAAACGGAAGACACATGACCTTTCTTTTTGCAATTGTGACACACAGCCCAACGTTGGGGACAATCCTCGCGTGAATGTTTCGTAAAACACCGCGGACATGAAGGAAGTTGCCGGGGGTTTTGCTGCAGTTTCTTAGCGGGTTGTTTACGGCTAAGCCGAGGCTGCGCATGGGAGCGCAGTGCGGCCATGTCGGCCGGCGGGGACGCGCCGCACGCATCGTCAACAGCACACAGAGGTTGTATTTCCCCCGACATCACCCCACGCCTCTATTTGCACCCCAGTGGTGCGAAAAACTTAAAAAGACTGCGCAATGGAGAGAACTTCATCTAGAGTCGGATTCGCCAACTGAAGGGCACGTTGCCGAACTTCTTTGTCGGGCGCCAACCGGATAATAGCATCCCGTACCATGGAATCGGCATAGGATTCTCTGTGAACGTCAGTAACAAATTGACACTTTCGACTGAGGCCGTGAAGTCCAACAGCCCAAGCGCGATAGGATTGATGTGGCTGTTTTTGACAACGATAAAAGGCAACACGAGAGACTACCACATGCATTTGCTTTCGAAAATAGACAGACAGAAGTGAGCACATTTCAGCAAAGGACAAAGATGCAGGATCCTTCAAAGGAGCCAACTGCGACAACAACCGATACATTTGAGGTGAAATCCACGAAAGGAACAGAGACTTACATGGTTGTTCGTCCGTGACATGAAATGCCAAAAAGTGCTGTCGAAGACGTTTTTCATAATCAGACCAGTCTTCCGCCGTCTCGTCGTAAGGAGGAAAAGGAGGTACAGCCAACGACGAGAAACGCCCCGCATTTGACGCCGCGACGAAATCGCGAATCGCCGCTGTTAGAAGCGTTTGCTGTTCAAGGAGATTTTGCAAGAGTTGCTCGACAGTAGCCATGGAACCCTGCGGGTCAACGGTGAAAAGGAAAAATCCACTACCTTGTTGCCAATTGTTATAACGTCAAATTTAACAAATATATTTACGAACGACACAACACATGTAAGTCACAGAGTAAGTTGACAAACAAGACAAGTGTACACGTTAACATTCGAATGAGCACTGAGTCCCAGTCTAGCGGCCGCTGCTCGGCTGGCCGCTTAGGTGGCGCAGCTGCTGCATGGCTGGCAGACAGCGCAGCACTTAGAGGACGCGTGTAATTGCGCGGCGGCGCTTTGAATGATCGGCGAGTCAAAACACTTTCATCTATCAGGAAGGGTTAATAGGCATAATGTTTGGATTTGGGGTTTGCAAAATCTGCATGTTGTCATTGAACATGTTCGTGATAGCTCTGAACTAAACTTCTGGTACAGGCTAATGCACGACAGGACTGTTGGACTGCTGTTCTTTACGGAACAAACAGTAAATGGGTCAGTGTATCTGGACATATTGGAGCAGTTTGTGTACCCTCAAATACAAGACTTGCAACCCAAAATAATTTTTCAACAAGATGGAGCTCCGCGTCATTGGTCAACGTCTGTTTGAAAGTTCCTAGATAGGAAATTTCCCAATCATTGGATCAGAAGCAGATGACCCATTGCCTGGGCATGACACTCACCCGACATTACGCCCCTTGATTTCTTCATGTGAGGATTCATGAGGACCACATGTACGTGACCAAAGTGAACAATATTCCTACATTTCGACATCGTATCACTAATGCGATTGCAACAGTAACAGAGGAAATGTTACAAAGAACTTGGCAAGAAATTGAATATAGACTCGATATTCTTTGTGCTACAAACGGTTCACATGTAGAGGTGTATTGGTGATAAATAAATAAATTCTTTGAGATGCTCAACAATGTGGTGCATTTTCCATTGTCATATCTACCGTGTTTTTTTTTTTTCCTTGGGTCTTTGAAATCAGGGAGGTTTGAGTGGGACACCCTCTATTATTTCAGCCTTCCACAATTATGTTAATGTATTTTAATTCACTCGATAACTCCCAGTCATTGAAATCCATTTTGTTTTATTTGATGTGAGAACTGTACACGAAGTAAAAATAGAGAACACCAGTATGATGAAACGTAAACACATGTCATGTGGAGATTCTAGCTCTGACAGCTCTACACATTCGCAAATCTAGCACCTTGGGGTGCCAGAAAAATATTTTCTAGTAGATTCTGACAGCTTGTGTTCACTGCATATAAACAGCTAACAACCTAACTCCAAGTAGCCAGAAGCAGGAGACGGCACTGCTCAAAAGTGACTTCAGCTCTGCACATGGGTGTGAGCCACTGGCAGCTGCACAAATAAAAATATTATTAGCTACATTGTAGCAATGTCTCTGCGCGTTTATTAAAGAAAGTGCAGGAGGCCTCGATTTATACAGGTCGAAATTTATATCTCCTTTCATGAAATTCTTTGTCAAATTAATTTCAATTGCTTATTTAGAGCCTCACTCATGGTAACAGTCTTGGCGGTGACTTTAGAATAACCAGTGCTCCTGAGAGACTTTGTGCAGCATATTAGCCACAGAGTGTGAAAGACTTCAAATTTTAGACTATGCGTTGAACTCTTCTTCTGATTCATTGTTGTAACCACAACCAACAGCGGGAACGCCTTGGGCCGCGGATTGGAGCCGCCAGGCGGGGAAGCCGCCGGCGGTGGAGCATGCACCACCGGGTAAACACAGGACGAGTCGGACTACAGACCAACGACAACTGACAACAACCGACCATGACCGACTATCAGCGACACAACAAGGAAGAGATGAACAACGGAGGCTTGTGGAAACCACAACACCAAACACCAAACGTAAATCCACTTGGAACCAGAGCCAGGCAAATGTCAACAACGAGCAACGACCAGAACGCAGTACCGCCGAGATAGAAACGAAATCCAGAGCGAGTACCAGACTGGCTGGACTAGGGCAGAGCGGGTCCCTATATACAAAACTGGAGAGACCGGCTATTGGCCGCTGTCTGCACGTGGCTTAGTGGTGACGCCCTCGCTGCGCAAGAGCTGCTGCGCGGAATAGCCGCCGCGGAGGCGGAGCCCTCTATGGGCTGACCACGTCCATTTGTTCTGCCTCGTGTTCGACTTCCGCAGCGGAAGGTACTAGATTCATCATTTGTGGCAGATAGCTCTTCACAGACTGTCAGAGCTTTAATTTTTGATGGATGTTTGACACTGAAGCATTACATTTTGCAGTGTGTCAATGTGCTACAATGAACTAAAGGCTGCTTAAATTAATTTCTCATGAACTATAAGCACTGATGAGAAACTACATAGATATTTTTGGACAGTTGTATTAATGCTTTTCAATTACTACAGAATTAATTAATGATCTTTACTTTCCGATTCTCATGAAGTTAAGGTGCCTCTGGACTTCGAAACTGAGTCACCACTTGTGATGGATGCTTTGTATAAGAGCTTGCTTTGATCAGATATAATGTACTGTTATCTTCACTACACTTATATGAACATTTGTGACAGGGTATTCTTGTAAAAACTCTTTGTCTTATTTCTGTTATTGTGAGGCCACCACTTTCAGGTGAATTCAGTTTCATTTAATATTTAAATAACATTTGTTCAATCTTAATAACAAATACTTGTCTTCGGTTACTTAACCATCTTATTTTATTAATTTTATTTACAAATGTTGCCATGTTTTGAAATTCTCATCAATTGCTAGAAAACTCAGAAAAATCCTAAAAATTCTACAGCCAAGTTGGCCAAAGGGTGATAAATGGAACAATATATAAACACCCCTTAGACATGTGTTTCAGCCCAAATGTCTTCTACGTTGCACATTTGTCCAGCCCTCTGCTGTTCTGATCTCAAATTTTAACACTGATTTTATTAGCTGAAAGAGAAAGAGCACCTCAGTTGAAGTCAACATTAGAATTTTGAAATTTTCTTACCTCACAGAGTGACCAGTGTCAATGCAGTGCTCTGCCACAGCCAATTTACTGGGCCACAAGAGCTGGCAGTACCTACCATGCTCTATGCGTCTTGCATGGACTGTACAAGTTGTTCGCCCTATGTAAGAAAGCCCACATTCACTGGGGAAACTTGTTAACTCCAGCCCTGCTGAACTTCAAGTCATTTCTGACAGAACCAAAAAGTGCTGTTGTCTTTAGTGGAGGATGAAAACTCGTTTTAACTTTGTGCTTGGTGAGAATTCAACCCATTTTTAATGGTTTCCCATATACGGCAGGAAAGCCATGTCTTGTTCCTAGTTTCCTGTATTCACCTTATTCACGGTGT
This sequence comes from Schistocerca nitens, assembly GCF_023898315.1. Taxonomy (NCBI): domain Eukaryota; kingdom Metazoa; phylum Arthropoda; class Insecta; order Orthoptera; family Acrididae; genus Schistocerca; species Schistocerca nitens. The sequence continues at coordinate 424,910,672 of NC_064617.1, read as the reverse complement.
GTTACAGATCTGCACTTGCTTCAAAAACTCTTTTTAAGTGTAGACGCTCACCCTGGAGTCTGCGCTCATCAGCAATGTTATGGGCTCTGTGAATCAAAGTTCTGAGGACACTCATCTACGAAGGGTAGTGGTACCTATTTACATGTAAATACAAGTCTGCACAAGTTGGCTTCCGATAAGCTGCATGTTCCAAGGTACCATCAACTTTGCGATGAACCAAACTTTCAGAAATGGAAGACTCCTTCCTTTTTTGATACCCACTGCAAATTGAATTTTTTCATGAACTGAATTTAGATGGTTTAAAAATTCTTGTAACTTACTCTTAGAAGGGGCCACAATACAAACATATCATCAACAATCTCCAAAATACTGTGCGTTTCCCTCAAAGTCCTCCTCCATAAACCAAATGGCCACCAAGGGTGACAAGGGACTGCCTATGGTGACACCATCACTTTGTTCACAAAATTCATTATTAAATAAAACATATGTTGGTACCACAAAATGTCTTAACATGGTTGAAACCTGAGGTGAACATAAGGAATAAGAAGTTGGGGGGAGAGAGGGGGGGGAGAGGGGGGGGAGAGGGGGGGAGAGGGGGGGGGGGAGAGGGGGGAGAGAGGGGGGGAGAGAGGGGGGAGAGAGGGGGGAGAGAGGGGGGAGAGAGGGGGGAGAGAGGGGGGAGAGAGGGGGGAGAGAGGGGGGAGAGAGGGGGGAGAGAGGGGGGAGAGAGGGGGGGGGGAGAGAGCTAAATCCTTAGTATTCCAGTCATATGTGGGAAATCTGTCACTAAAAATTGGTTAATAGTCTCACCAAACACACAAAGTGACTTCTTGCCTTCCACTGAAGACAGTAGCACTTTTGGGTTCCATCAAAGATGACTTAAGACTATGAAAGGCTGTGGTTTACAAGGTCCCCTGCAAGTGTGGCCTTTCATTCACTGGGCGGAAGACTCAGAGTGTATGAAAGATGCATGGAACAATATAGGTACACCCAGCTCATACAGCCAAATAAATTGGCTGTGGCAGAGCACTGCACAAACACCAGTCACCCTACGCGGTATGGTAATGGTTCAAATGGCTCTGAGCACTATGGGACTCAACTGCTGTGGTCATAAGTCCCCTAGAACTTAGAACTACTTAAACCTAACTAACCTAAGGACAGCACACAACACCCAGCCATCACGAGGCAGAGAAAATCCCTGACCCCGCCGGGAATCGAACCCGGGAACCCGGGCGTGGGAAGCGAGAACGCTACCGCACGACCACGAGATGCGGGTATGGTAATGACTAAATTTTAGTGCCGAGTTAATTTCATTTTGATGGTGAAAGAAACAGCTGAAATTTGTTTGGTAAACAATTTAACTAACAGAGATAGCAGTTTAAACCCTGAAAAATCATGGAACCCGGTGCTTTCTTTAATAAACTCACGAAGATATCACTAAAGTGCTGCTAATAATGATACAATGACATCCCAGGATGGATCAACTGTGTAGCCTCAGGTTTAGTTTTTGCATACTCTTTGCCACCAACCTCTGGTCTTGTGTATCTGTGATTTAAAACAATGGAACAAAAGTGCTGTAGCTTCAGTCTCCGAAGACTGCTGTAAGGCAGGCTATATGGCCAAATATTAGAAGAAAAAAATATTAATGGAGCAGTTGTAAACAGCAAAAACATCACAATTCAAATAATTTTAATTTACTATAATCTTAGTTTCTTTGTTCTTTGGCAAAATGTAACCTATTAATGCCATCCTTAGGTTATGGCAAAAATGGTATCCATCAAACAGCTTTAGCATGGAGACATTTGATTTGTATAATATTTGAAACATTCTTGGTTAGGTTACTTTCTTTAGGAATAAATAAATGATGGAAGACAAGAGTTACATGGAACCAATTAATGAACAAAGTGATTTACAGTAAAGTCACATTAATTTAAAAAGTCATCATTGCCAATCATAAGTAGATCTGTTAAAAAATAATGGTGACTTACTGTCTTACCTCATATGCCTCTGATACCTCATGGAATTTTTTTCCTGCATCAGGATCAGTTTTGTTCGTATCTGGATGGTACCGTTTTGCTAATTTGTAATATGCTGCTTTAATTTCCCTTGCAGATGCATTTCGAGGAACACCTAAGATTTCATAATAGTCTTTCTTTTGTTCGAGCACCGAAGATGTATGAATATCCCTTGGTACAGCAGACTGCAGAACTGCAAGAACAATATCAACACAGTTACAAAATCTTCAATAAGGTTCAGTAAAAAACCCAATAATTACCACACAACCCACTACACTTCTTTGGAATCGTCAATTATACTTTACATGTAGCAATACGCTCGTTACACAACTAATAACATTAATTCTGGTTACCTTAATTAAATATATGAACCATTTTTCATAATGTGAATAATATTATCAGTTATCACAACCATGATCAGTACGAAAAATTTTCACTTTGTGAGGCCATGGCAATTTGTTGACCAAGTAAGGGGTTTGGTTCAACACACAATAATGAGGAAAGGCAACCACTCAACTTAAACTGTTTGACATGTGGCCACAACCAAGTTTTTATGCACCATGCATCAATCAGCAACAAACTGTGGTTGCCTTTCTTTACTTTTGTTTATTGCTTTCATATTGGAATGTCCATGACTTTAACGTGGGTCTAGTTGTCTACACAAATGTCACCACCAGTTTCATATCCTTATCTAACAATGTATTTAACATTGTCCAATGTGACAGGCTAACAATACTATTAGAGTACAGTTTGCCTAATACAAAAGACATAACTTAGCAATAAGTACAGTTAGTACAGTTTCTATGCCCTTCACACTTTTAAAGATGCTACATAATCTAGAAAAAGTCACCAAAGGAACAATTCAAAAGAACTTGCATGACTTGGTCATGGAAAGAGACATCAAAAATATGTGGTTCTTAGGATGGGAGCAGTTACCTGGAATTGGCCAAGCATTTTTGGTGTACACCAGCAGAAGTTTTATCATCAGTAACTAAATTGAGTGTGCACAATTTACATCCCTCCATTTGTCAATGCATTATTTGTTTTACTCTCAGTTAAAGCTGATGATGATGAAGTCCCATACTCGGTGACAGAGCGTAGGGGAACAATGCGGGAGACCCGCACCGCCGTACTAAGCAAGATCCTAGTGGAGATGGTTTGCCATTGCCTTCCTCTGACCATAATGGGGATGGATGATGATGATGATGATGATGATGATGATTAAGACGACACAACAACACCCGGTCATCTCAAGGCAGGGAAAATAACTGACCCCGCAGGGAATCGAACCAGGGAACCCGTGCTCAGGAAGCGAGAGCACTACCGCAAGACCACGAGCAGCAGACCAGTTAAAGCTACAAACCTCAAAATATTTAGGCCAGAGTGTAAAGAATGTTTGCACATGCCATACTAACTGGAACACAATCGTCTGGACTGGACCAAACATTTTGCAATGGTCATGACACTGTTGGAAACAAACCTTATGAACCTCAACCACATTAAAGCATTACTAATGATGGCATCATAGCAGTTTGAAAGCCTGTGGAGGTACACAGCATTTAGCTGTTCTTGAGACTTCATTGGCAATGAGTGAAGTGCAGGGATAGCTCACATTATTCTCACATTGACTATGCATGGTCCAATTCCCTTAGTGAGGCACAAAGGAATGTTACGAAAGACATCTCAATGACCTTGAAATCACTTTGTGTATGAAGGAATAATATTTCTTTCAAACAAGGACTTGTGATGAGGCATGGGTTTGCCAGAATATGTCACTAAACAGTGAATAGCAAAAGCATGCACAAAAGCAAAGCTTTTAGCACCTGTACTAAAATTTTATGACAAAAGAGTAGATAAAAATGGCAGAATAATAAAACTTCAAATGCATTTTAAAAAATAAGACTGCTAAAAATCTCTCTCTCTCTCTCTCTCTCTCACACACACACACACACACACACACACAAACCACACACACACACACACACACACACACACACACACACACACAAAAATCAAACACTCTAGCCGTTCTAAAACGTACAATAAAAAAAGTAAAAGCAGCAGAAAGAATTAAATTAGTACTTCAGATACCTGTGGCTGTTTAATCGCTGGGATGAAAAGAATGTGCCAGCCACCATGCAACATACTAAACCTTCAGTCTGGAAGATTAGGCTGGAGTCCAGACACCACACAGTTTTTTAAAACCGTTACCACACTTTTCTCATCATACCTACAATAGAGGGCATATCTCCACCTAAATTCACTTCTGCCCTCCCATCACAATATATGCACTTGGTTAAAACGTGGTGTATGAGGAGTTGTGTGTCACAGGCATCACAAATGGGGAACGGGATGGGCAGAGGGAGGGTGCGCTCCACTCATTAGAGTATGAAGCCATGTGTCAGAGGACAGGGGGCCAAGGCCCTATTTCGAGACATCCCAATGGAGACACCAGTATGAGGTACGCAATAGTCAGGAAGTTTGCTTCACCAGCCACAGTTTACTGTCCCTCGTGATAAGGCCCTCCTCCTGACATAGTTGTAAGACACTCTTACTCAACAACAAAATGACAGCATGCAGGGGAATTGACACTGTTTCATGTCATGTTCACTCCTGGCTGCTTGCTCATTTCACAAACTTCTCCCAATGCCCCTGATATCCAGCACTTCCCTTACTTCTGCTAAAAAAGTAGTAGTTTGTCCTGTATTGTTTATATCATTTTCTCTACTAGTTACATATTTGTTGCAATCCTTGTGAAGTACTAAGGGGAGAAAATGAGAAACTCATCTGCTCCAGTGCCTTCAGCATCAAGGGAGCCCTGCAGTAAATACAGTGTATTCATTTTGGTGGCGAGTCCTGAACACGCAGTCAGGTAACATTACTGAATAGCCTCGGAAGTCTCCCTGCACTGAACTATTAGTGCACACTACTTTAAAACTGTAATGCCTTTTGAAAACAGTAGATAAAGTAGATTTAAAGGATAAATCTGTAATGTGATCTTTCTTACAATTAGTAAAATCTAAAATAATTCTCAGCCACTTCAGGAGCCACGGTAGAGATCTATTCCAAGCCTGAAGTAAAACTTTAAAATCAGTCACACTCATCTCCAAATGGCAGTCTTTCCCATATATCCCACATGGTCTCATTGCTCACTGTCTATTATTAAAGTATTCTGATTGGTGGGCAAGCAACTGTATGGTACGTGGATGACTATGGTGTGGATATTGTCACACCATGAGGAGTCGCTGCCTGAAGTTAAGCGGCGGTTCACCAGCATCATCAGAGAGGCTACTCACATGGCTGGTTCTAAGGCCTGGCAACCAGTCTAAATCCTTCATGATGCACCTAGGCCAACTGTTTTTTTAAATAGGAAGGCCTTGCAGACCCATCCAATGTGCACTCATAAGTAAGCCACGTTCGGTCTGCACCCTACAACTTACGGTTAACACATTTTAAAATAATGAGAGCTTTTAGAGACTGTGCTTCAAGTTGCTAGGTGTGGCAATGAGGTAAGTTTAAAATCAAATACGTGATTAGAAACCTCAAAGTCTTTTTAAAATCAAGAACAGTGTCCCTCAGCCGCAGATGAGGAAAATTAAAAGCAGAATGTGAATTGCTAAAATGGACAGAACAGAAGATGAAGAAGTCCTCCATACACACAGAGCACTAGACAACTTTTTATTGTTGACTGTATATTATTACGAGCCATAGCAAAGATAGTCACCCTTAAAACACTATCTTGGGGAACACCATTATTTTGTCTAAAGTGATTACAGAGGATGTTAACAACTCAGTATTTCAAAAAATGTGTTGAGAGAAAGGGGCACATAAAGATGGGAAGACATCCCACTCATGGATCTGTTTGAGGTTATTGCGTTTCCAAGTAGTATCCAAGCCCTTCTCAATGTCAAAAAATATATTAAGTGATGCCTGTACAGGAATGCCTGTTGTATAGTTGCTTCCAGGAGGACTAAGTTATCAGAGAGAGAATGATATCTCCTGAGCCACACTGAAAGTTATTAAGAAGCTGTCTGGATTCTAAGATCCAGACAAGCATCACTGATCATTTGCTCTGAGGTCTTTCCAACACAGCCAGTGAGGGCAACCATGTGATACCTACTTGGGAAAGTACGGTCCTCTGCATGTTTTAAGACTGGAATTAAAACGGCCCCTATCTGCAAGTTGGGAAAGCGACCAGACATCCAAATAGGGTGAAAAAGGGCAAGGAGGATTTCTTTGCTTCGACCTATGAGGTGCTGTAAGAAGCTATACTGGTCCCTATTGTGACCAGGTGATGCAGCATCAGTTGCAGATAATGCAACATCCAGGTTCCTTACAAGCAAGAGGTAGTTGTATTATCAAAGATGGGTGAGAATGAAGCCCAAACCATCCCTCTAAGTGGCCACTCAGCATCAGATAGCTGGATTCTGACTCATGGTGGTGGTGGTAGTAGTGGTGGTGGTGGTGCGTGAGCTACTATGGGACTGAACTGCTGAGGTCATCAGTTCCTAGGCTTACACACTACTTAATCTAACTTAACTAACTTACGCTAAGAACAACACACACCCCAACACCTGAGGGAGGACTCGAACCTCCTACCAGAGGAGTCGCGCAAACCTTGGCAAGGCACCTCAGACCGCGTGGCTGATTCTGATTGGTAGTGGCAGTTAACTCCGGCAAAATATCCCACCACTGTCTGGGAAATGCCCCACAGGCTGCTCTGAAGACTTTGTTCCGCATTACAGCAGCCACTGGGTATGTACCATCTCTTCCAGAAGTTTTCCCGATGGGCACCTATACAACTATACTTTTGGTGGAACAGTTTATGGTGTTCAGGACTTGGTGCCACAAACTCTTCTTGCTTCATCTAATAATTTAGTGATTTTAACACTTGTTACCTGAAAGACTGTGAAGCTTTTCTGCAGCTGACAGGCACTTACACCTACACCAAACTTTCTGCCTGTCTCTGACTGTGTAGCAGCATTTGTCACTCTACCAAGGGAGATTTTAGTTTTAGATTAGATTAGATTTACTTTCATTCCAATTGATCCGTAGTGAGAAGGTACTCCAGGATGTGGAACATGTCAAAAAACAACAATACATGAAAAATATTTACAACTAAAACAAATAAGCTAATGTACCATTCCACAGGTCCCAAGTGGAATGATTGTCATTTTTTAATGAACACTAAGAGTCATTTTACAAATACTAATGCACTGAATATAAAATAAAAAAGTTTTTTATTTATTTATAAGGTAATACAACTACTGTAATACTTATTTACAATGAACACATTACTGCACTGAAATTGTGCAGAAGTTATGTTGTACTTATATACAAATCAGTTGGTTTTACTAAGAAATTCATCAATGGAGTAGAAGGAGTTGGTCACCAATAAATCCTTTAGGCTTCTCTTAAACTGAATTTCATTGGTTGTTAAGCTTTTTATGGCTGCTGGCAAGTTATTGAAAATGTGTGTTCCTGAATAATGCACACCTTTTTGTACAAGACCAAGTGACTTTAAATCCTTGTGAAGATTATTCTTATTTCTAGTATTGATTCCATGAATTGAGCTGTTGGTTTGAAAAAGTGATATATTTTTAATGACAAATTTCATTAAGGAATAAATATATTGGGAAGCAGTAGTTAGTATCCCTAGTTCCCTAAACAGGCTTCTGCAGGATGTTCTTGAGTTCACACCACATATAACTCTCACTGCACGTTTTTGTGCCCAGAAAACTTTAGCTTGGCTTGATGAATTACCCCAAAAAATAATCCCATATGACATAATGGAATGAAAGTAAGCATAGTATGCCAGCTTTTTCATTTTTATATCCCCTATGTCTGACAAAATTCGCATTGCAAACAGAGATTTGTTAAGACGCTTCAGCAGTTCTGTGGTGTGCTCCTCCCAGTTGAATTTATTATCAAGCTGTAATCTCAAGAATTTAACACTGTCCACTTCTTCTATCTTCTTGTCATCGTATGTTAGACATATACTCTTGGGACACCCCTTACAAGTTCTGAACTGCATGTAGTGTGTTTTTTCAAAGTTTAGTGACAAAGAATTGGCTAGGAACCAGTGATTAATGTCCACAAATATTTTATTGGCTGATCTTTCTAAGACTACACTTGATTTGCTATTTATTGCAATGTTTGTATCATCGGCAAACAAAACAAACTTGGCATCTGGTAATGTTACTGATGAAAGGTCATTGATATACACAAGAAAAGTAAGGGCCCAAAAATGGAACCTTGTGGGACCCCACATGTAATTAGTTCCCAGTTGGATGATGCCTGATAGCTTGATACATGTCTCTTTCCTAATAACACCCTTTGTTTCCTACCAGAGATATAAGATTTGAACCATTTTGCAGCATTTCCTGTTATACTATAATATTCTAGTTTACTTAAAAGGATATTGTGATTTACACAGTCAAATGCCTTTGACAGATCACAAAATATACCAGTTGCCTGCAATTTTTTGTCTAATGAATTAAGCACATTTTCACTGTAAGTGTAGATAGCCTTCTCAATATCAGAACCTTTTAGGAATCCAAACTGTGACTTTGACAGTATGTTATTTGAGATAAGATGGTTATAAAGACGACTGTACATTACTTTTTCGAAAATTTTTGAGAATGCTGGCAACAGTGAAATTGGATGGAAATTTGATGCTATTTCTTTATCTCCCCTCTTAAACAGTGGCTTAACTTCAGCATATTTCAGCCATTCAGGAAATATTCCACTAATAAACGACTGGTTACACAGATAGCTTAATATGTTACTTAGCTCAGAATCACATTCTTTAATTAACTTTGTTGATATTTCATCATACCCACTAGATGTTTTTGATTTTAAAGATTTTATGATGGACATTATTTCTGTTGGGGTAGTGAGGGTCAAATTCATATTATGGAAGTTACTTGAAATGTCTGGTTTAAGGTAATCCATAGCAGCATCTACCGAACCTGACAACCCCATATTTTCAGTAACAGTTATAAAATGTTTGTTAAAAAGTTCTGCAACACTATACACATCTGTCACCAATGTATCATTTACTCTTAATGCTATTTGTTCCTCTTCATGTCTGGTTGTCCTTTGGATTGTGGAATGGATGCTTCAGCAGCTTGGTGGATTGTATTGACAATATGATTCACCCATTCTTAGACAGTGCCACAAAATTCAAATATAGAAAGTTGGCTGCACAGCATCCAGTTTGCCTTACTGTACGGCCATCATGGTATTTTCAATTCAGATTGAGAAGTGATCACTTGAGTGCAAGTCACTGCAATGCTTGTGAAGGCTTGACTGCACACCCAGAGATTGATAACAGTTAACAATCCTATTGCAGTAATGAAGTGTGTGCTCTTCCCCCTATTGAACAGACATATGTGATGGCATTAATAGGCCTTAAATGGTTCTACCCCTGGAGCATATGATTGCAGTGTCCCAAAGTACATTAAATGCATTAAAATCTCCACATGGAAGCAAGCGTGGAAGAGATGAGAAAAGAGTTCAGTGAGAGCCTCTTCATCTAGAGCCTCAAGTGAGGGCAAGTAGAGTGCACATACTGTCAACCTACACACTGAGACAGTGACCGTTTGTACAGAAAAGGCTAGGAGTGGTATGTGTTATTTATGAAAATAGTCATATATCCTTTCTCTCTCCACTTAGGTCATACTTTTTGTGGAGGATGCAGCAATACAGCTAAGGGGCTTAAGACAATTCAAAATCCGTGTACTGGAGGCACTGACAAGGGGACCATACAAACTTTCCTTTGCCGATTTGATTTAAATTGACAAGGTGTGTAGAGCATGCTTAGGACCTCAACATATGTACACAGGAAGACACAGCTCTAAACAATTTCTGAGAAAATCGAGTTCGAAAATTTTACGACTGCTTATATACTTTGTATGGTTGCTTATATTCAAGTAGTTCATAGCTGAGCGGGTATGCGCTTAGTTTTAAATGCATGAGGGCTTTAGATTGGACTCCCTGCTGCCGCCTATTTTTTCCGTTCCCATATAATTCTAGCAATAGTTTAGGACTGTGCAAATTATCAGTAGTTAATTCATACTTAATTATTTTCACATCTTTAACCAGAAAAAAGGAGAAAAAAATTCATATGGGGATTGGAAATTAAAAAAAGGAAGCACAAAAACTTTGAATCAAATCATTATAATCATTTTATTTATATCATTGTATCTACATTTGTAACAGGTATTATGTCTTATGAATAAGGACGATACTGATCATAGAAATACGGGCATTATTGTGACATACAGGATTTTTAATGAAAGTCAAATTTTTGTGTCTATTACAAAATGTTACATTCATAAATGGTTCTCAGTCATCACACAATTTCATGGCGTACCACATGTATCTGCTGTTAAGAGTTATGTGAGAATGGGGGGGGGGGGGGGGGGGCGGCAGGGAAGAGTACCAACAATGAGTTTTGATCCAGATATGTTGCACTTATCAAACTATGTGCTTCTTTGCTAAGCTGTGGAATCATACACCATATATAAGCATGTCCAAAATTTTCAAACTCAATTTTCTCGAAAACAATTAAGAGTTGTTGTGCCTTCCTGTTTATGCATGTTGAATGAAGTCCTAGTCGTGATCTACACACCCTATTAGTATGAATCAAATAACTGAGGAGGAGTTCATACTTTCCCATTGTAATATAGTTTCAATCCTCCACATTTCTTGAACCCATTTGTGTTCCACTGCAGCAGATTGGGGGTGGAGCGACGGTGGAAGGAGTTACTCGAAGGATGTACTAGTTCCCTCATGTCAATCTCCATACCACTGTAGCTATTGTCTTCATTTGGTTGGCAAGACAAGACCAAATTCATGGTCTAATGGTTTTGAATATGATCTTTTTGACCTGTTGTTTTTCGTCCCCAACTAGGATGTCGGAGACAGCAGTAAGACTGTTTCAACAGCAACATTTTTCTGTTCCTCTTTTTCAGTGTACAGTGTGTGTATATTTTTCTTCTTCTTGACAACACATCCTCCTGTCACCATTGTTTCAGTTGTTTGCACAGTTGCTGGTGCAACCATCAGGGTTTTAAGTACATTCACAGTTGCATGTTGTTGTGTTCTGTTCAGGAGTCTGGGTAACAGCACTAGTCTTTGATACAAGCTGCTTCAATGTTGAGGAGAATGATTTCACGAAAGTGGGTGGCTATTTGGTATTAATCATCTTCGTCGCCTCAAAGTAGGTGGGTTGTGTAACCTTTATCTCCTGAATTTTCTTATCTTCTTGGAATACTCGATAATCTTTGCTCAAAACTGGATGGTTTTGGGAGAAATTTACACATAGGTATGTAAGTGTAGCCAATGCAATGAATGCCTAACTTCTATCAGCTGAACAGCATCTTCTGCATATAGCTTGACCTTTGCAAACCACAGAGATGTGACCTCAAGGGTTGACATTTTAAACACCCCACAAAGTAAGGTATGTAGGGTCTAACTTTACGACGAATAAAGCCGTAATATATTTGGGCAACTTTGGTATGTGGAAAATCAGAATAAAAGCTGACATCTACAAGAGGTTACCATTTACTCTCTTCAAAAAATTCTTAAATTTGATGACATGACCACTTTTCCATTCCTGTTGTAGATCTTTGGCATCTGTCATCCCATTACATCGAGACAGTTTACAACTTAATCACGGCAATTTAAGGCTGTGAGGAGCTCACTATTGATGGATTACTTTTCACGTGATGTGGTGTTTAATACTTTGTTTCATTGGGTCACTTTCATTTATTGAGCAAGAACTCCTGATATATGTATGTTGCCCTGCAAGTCCCTCTAATGCTTCGTGATTGTACAAAGTTGATAATTTTTCCAAATGCTTCTTCCACAAGTTTAGTAATGAAACACATTATTCACCACAGGAGATGGTATGTTGCTAAGAAATCTCAAGTGTACTAGCCACATGAGGTCTCTCTAAAATTTGGGTGTTAATACTGTTGAATGGAAGCCATCAGCTATCCTTCACCAGCACTCCTAAGTTCTGCCCGCCTCCTTTCTCCCATCACTTACTCCACTCAACACAAGCCTCACCCCAGTCATGCTGCAGAAAAATGTAGTCATGGCGTAGTGTATTCAACCAGCACAGTGTAGCCATACATATAGGTGTGCATGGGGGGGGGGGGGGGGGGGGGGGATCCAGAGGGGGACAGATGTGGCGGTGTGCATCTTCGTCCGAAAGCAAGCAAAGTGCCCTTTGATGACTCAATGCCTTTAATATTCAGAGAATTGTGACCTCAACAACTGTAAGACAATAATTTTCTGTTTGAAATGACATCTTAGAATGCAAAAATAATTTTCCCCCAAAACCAACAATACCAAAAAATTGATTTTTTTCTGTTGATGTACAGGATTATAATACAAGGAAAAAGAATAACTAACTTGGGGTCAACAGAAACGTCCAATCCCACGCGTCGGCTTTGACCCACGACGTAAGGGTGTTGTCGTGTGTGACGTCATGACGGCGCGGGATTTGGTTTGTGAGTGTGGCGTGTTTGTAGATGTCATCGTGTTGTGGTTTGTTGTGCTCTCTGGTGGTATGTTCAGGGTTTTCGTTTGTGTGGTGTAATGGGCTCAGTTTGCTTTTGCTCATTATCCAGAATTGTTCGAGTGTCGGCTGTGTTTGTAGTGGAATTCATTTCAGTGAGTTAATGATTTTGTGTGAAGGTTAATTTAGTGTTGTTCGCTGTACATTGTGTGGTAATTTTAATAAAATTAATCTGTTGTTGTTTATGTTCAGGAATGGATATGACGGATAAAATTAACAGTGTGCAGGTCAAGGGAAGTGTTCGATCCCAATGTGTGGCTATGTATGTCGATATTGTTTTTGAGCTATATAGGCCAAGGGAAGTGTTTGATCCTAATATATGGGATCAGGAGCTGCTGTTGAACTATATAGGTCAAGGGAAGTGTCCGATTCCAGATGATTTTGTGTTTAGTGAGTATTTGGGGAGTTTCGTGATGTCAGTTTTTTTCGTCGTTTTGTGTGGTTTTGTATGGGGGTGGGTGTCTAAATTTGTTTATATTTAGTTTGCCCCCAACCAAAAACACCCCATTTCCCGCACTTGTCCCATTAGTGTCATTAGGCTTTTTGTGGAAAGTGTGTGTGTTTGTTTTTCGATGTATTTTCGTCCTCATAATGTGTACGTACTGACTTTATATGCGCCATATTGGAATCGTGGTTTATGGTTGTTTCCGCCATATTTGTGATGTCATGGGTCAAAGCAGATGGGCGGGATCGGATGCTTCCGTATTTCCCTAACTTGTTGACGGCAAACAGATACAACTAATGGAAAATGATTCTGTAAATGCTGATAGACTTATGTGTGTCACGGTCTTCAGTGGTTCAGGACCACGAAGGAAGTAAAGAAGTACACAAACAAATCGAAACGCTATAAATTTTGTTTGAGAGAAGCTCAGTATGACGTATACACATTACCAAACAGTACATGCTGCAACATAAGCACAGAAATGCAAGTGAAGAATTGTTAGTACATTAAAAACTGATTGTTAAATAATAAACAAAATCAAGTGTTGTGTATTGCTTATGATTTAGTGCAGTGGGAGTGGCATTTCTTTCGTTTTCTTTTTTTTCCCCCTCAGAGTTTAACATTACTATACATAAATTGTTAATTCTATATATTTGTACTGCATATGGTGTACACTAAACAGTGTGAAAAGATTGTAAGGATGCTGCAGGGGATGTTGTGCTGAGAAATAATAAATAAGTTGTGCTGTTTCCAAGTTACTGGGTTGGTGCACAAGTTTGTAGTATTTTTCCATAAGTTTAATAAACACAACAAATACACACAACAGATACTTTAGTCATCAATAATATATTCTCGTTCACTATTTACAACAGTCTGCCTACAGTGGGGTAACTTTTTGATTCCGCAACTGTACAAATCACAAGGTTTTAAGGCAAAAAACTCGTTGAGCTACGTTCAGAGCACATTTTCATACGGAAAGTAAGTTATCTGAAGATTGTTCGATAGAGAACGGAAAATGTGAAAATCTGAGAGTGCATGATCAAGTGAAAAAGTTGGGTGTAGAATGTCTTCCCGACCCAACTCCTTGACAGCATTTTTTGTCAGTCAAGCAGAATGCTCATGGATGTTATCATAGAGTAGTACAATTTCACACACCCTTCCTGGTCGTTGTTCTTGGACTGCACCTGCAAGACATCTCAGATGTTGACAATAAATGTCAGCAGTGATTTTTACACCTCAGGGAAGCAATTCATAGTACACCACACCATCGCTGTTCCACCAGATGCATAACATTATCTTCTGTGGATGTGGGCAGGTCTCTGTAGGGCGACTTACTGCTATGTTTGGGCTCAACCGTTCCTTTCTTTTCCTTATGTCAGCATAAAGACGTCATTTCTCACCATCGGTAACGATACAGGATAGGAATGGTCGATGTTGTTCATGAGCCAACTAATGACGAGTAAGCAGAGTTGCACATATGGTCACCTGCTGATTTTTGTGATTTTGGCTTAGAATGTGGTATGCAAACATGCAATTTTTTAACCTTCTCACTTCACGCAAATGTCGCAAGATGGCGGGATGATCACAGTTCATCACATTTGCCAGTTCGTGCAAACATTAACACGGATCACTGTGGATTAATGCATTTAATCGATCTTCATTAAACCCCATGCATCTTCCTGATAATGGAGAGTCACTAATGTCAAAACAATCCACTTAAAACAAGAAATCCTTTTCCTAGTTATGCTCTGTCCAGTAGCATTATCACCATATATGGCACAAATGTTTCTGGCTGCCTCCACTGCTGTCACACTCTACTGAATTCAAACAGAAGAATATGGCAGAAATGTTCTGATTTCTCCACTTGGCACTCCATTTTCTAGTATCCACAGTGCCACCCAATATTTCCAAATGACAAAATGTAAACTCAAGTAGCAACAGTGAACTACAAATAAAAAATGCTAATAGATAAATGAATCCATAGCAACAAGAATACCAACTTGCAGAACAAAAATGCTATGAACTTATGCACCAACCTAATATTTAGCATTGACGTTAGCCAATCAGATTATTGTGCACACAAATTCAGGCAGCCTACCAAAAACTGTGAGGAAACCAAACAAAGAATACATTTGGTGACAAATTCAAGAAACCTAGTTCACCTAGCTTAAATTTATCACTTCCAAAGAGGCACTTTTAACTGGTAATGAGAACTTGAACAAGTGGGAACTCAAGGACCCCAAGATGTCTGTTCATTATTGCATTTTAAGATGTGAAAATACTTTAATTTGAGTGTGCAACGATCTGATTGACTAACTTCAATGCTAAATAACTCTGAAATGGTGCAACATATCAAACTCCTTTCCTTATCAATTATTTCTCAGCATAACCTCCCCTGCAACACCCTTACCAGCTTTTCAGACTGTTTCTAACCACTCTGTATAACCTGTGGTCTAGCAGAAAGTATCTGACTAGTAATCAAAATGTTTTGGGTCCAGGGTTCGACGCCAGCCACTGTTTAAATATTGAATACAAATCATTAGCCATGGCAGCTGAGGACTTCTGGTACAAGGAGTCACCCTCATTCTGCCAATGGCCTTGTCAGTCAGGAATGAGGGGCAGAGTTTCAGGGCACCCTCTTTCCATTGTGTTGAGAAATCTGCCATAAAATGCAGAAGAATCAGCCAGTTTCAATGACATTAGGATGCTGACAGCTATGGAAATCAGGCAGTAAAGACACGTAACATGTACACAGAGGACTCGTGGCCTGTAACTAAAATATTGTCCTGATGATCACTACATTAGCAAAAGAATCTGAATTAGCCCACCATTTGGATCTCTGAGAAGGGACTGCCAAGAGAGAGGTAACCATGGAAAAAAAGACTGAATAACAAACAGAAAGGTAAAATTCTAGGTGTCAGAGTGTGAACAGTCATAAGTTTGAATGTGCTTGGGGGGATTCGTCAGACCAGAAATTCTTATCTTTCCATTTTATTTTACTGACCCCCACTGTATCTAATTTGAGACTTAGCATTTCCCTTTTCAGATTTTCTTGATTCCCTAGCACATTCAAACTTATGACAGTTCACACTCTGACACCTAGAATTTTACCATTCTGTTTATATATATATCACTTTCGTTTGGTAAGTTACATCATCTTTGTTTGAACAGAAAATGGTACAAAGGGAGCAGAATTTGTTATGAATATGAAAGTAGGGCAAAGAATGGGCTACAGTGACAGTTCCATGATAAGGTTGTTCTCATCCGAACTGACAGCAAATCAATGCTGACAGCGATAGTTCAGCAGTGGCAGTGTCGCAAGCAGGCTATGAATATAGAGATAGAGAGTGTCTGAGGATGTAGTGGTGTTATGGTCTTCAGTCCAAAAATTGGTTGATGCAGCTCTACATGCTACTCTATCCTCTTCATCTCCGAGTAACCACTGCAACCTACATCCCTCTGAATCTGCTTAGTGTATTCATCCCTTGGTCTCCCTCTAAGATTTTTTCCCCTCCATGCTTCCCTCCAGTACTAATTTAGTGATCCCTTGATGCCTCAGAATGTCTCATACCAACAGATCCCTTCTTTTAGTCAGGTTGTGTCACAAATTTCTCTTCTCCCCAATTCTATTCAGTACCTCCTCATCAGTTCTGTGATCTCCCCATCTGATCTTCAGCTTTCTTCTGTAGCACCACATTTCAAAAGCTTCTATTCTCTTCTTGTCTAAACTGTTTATTGTCCATGTTTCATTTCATTACATGACTATAATCCATACAAATACTTTCAGAAAGTACTTTCAGACACTTAAATCTATGCTCAATGCTAACAATTTTCTTCTTCAGAAACGCTTTCTGTGCCATTGCCAGACTACACTTTATATCCTCTCTACGTTGACCATCATCAGTTATTTTGCTCCCCAAATAGCAAAACTCATCTACTACTTTAAGTATCTCATTTTCTAATCTAATTCCCTCAGCATCATCCGATTTAATTTGACTACATTCCATTATCCTTGTTTTGCTTTTGTTGATGTTCATCTTATATCCTCCTTTCAAGACACCGTACATTCTGTTCAACTGCTCTTCTAAGTCCTTTGCTGTCTCAGACAGAATTACAATGTCACCAGCAAACCTCAAAGTTTTTATTTCTTCTCCCTGGATTTTAATACCTACTCCAAATTTTTCTACTGTTTCCTTTACTGCTTGCTCAATACACAGATTGAATAACATCGGGGAGAGGCTGTCTCACTCCCTTCCCAACCACTACTTCCCTTTCATGCCCCTCGACTCTTATAACTGTCATCTGGTTTCTGTGGAAATTGTAAATAGCCTTTCGCTCTCTGTACTTTACCCCTGCTGTCTTTAGAATTTGAAAGAGAGAATCCCAGCCAACATTGTCAAAAAATTTCTCTGAGTCTACAAATGCTATGAACGTAGGTTTGCCTTTCCTTAAACTATTTTCTATGAGAAGTCGTAGGGTGAGTATTGCCTCGCATGTCCCCCACCTATTTTCTACGAGAGGTCGTAGGGTATGTATTGCCTCGTGTGTTCTCACATTTCTCCAGAATCGAAACTGATCTTCCCGAACATCAGCTTCTACCAATTTTTCCATCCTCTGTATAGAAATCGTGTTAATATTTTCCAGCTGTGACTTATTAAACTGATAGTTTGGTAATTTTCACACCTGTCAGCACCTGCGTCCTTTGGAATTGGGATTATTATATTCTTCTTGGAGTCTGAGGCTATGTCGCCTGACTCATACATCTTGTTCGCCAGGTGGAAGAGTTTTGCCATGGCTGGCTCTCCCAAGGCTATCAGTAGCTCTAATGGAAAACATAGGTATAAAGAAGGTAACTGTGAAGAAACTATGAGTAACAGAAGAAATGCATCAGTTGATCAATGAAAGAAGGAAGTATAAAAATTTTCAGTGAAATACAGGCATACAGAAATACTAGTTGCCAAGGAATGACATAAACAGGAAGTGCAGGGAAGCTAAAACAGAATGGACGCATTAAAAATTTGAAGAAATCGAAAAAGAAACGCTTGTCAGAAGAACTGACTCAGCATACAGGAAAGTCACAACAACTTTCACTGAAATTAAAAGCAAGGGTGATAACATTAAGAGTGCAACGGGAATTCTATTATTAAATGCAGAGGTGACAGTGGATAGGTGGAAAGAGTACGTTGAAGGCCTCTATGACAGGGGAGATTTGTCTAATGTGATAGAAGAAGCACCAGGAATCAATTTGAAAGAGATAGAGATCCAGTACTAGAGCCAGAATTCAAGAGAGCTTTGGAGAACTTAAGATCAAATTAAGCAGTAGGGATAGATAACATTCCATCAGAATTTCTAAAATCATTGGGAGAAGTGGCAACAAAACGACTATTCACGTTGGTGTGTAGAATGTATGAGTGTGGCGACATAACATCTGAGTTTCGGAAAAGCATCTACCACACAATTCCGAGGACGGCAAGAGCTGACAAGTGCGAGAATTATCGCACAATCAGCTTAACAGCTAATGCATCCAAGTTGCTTACAAGAATAATATACGGAAGAATGGAAAAGAAAATTGAGAGTGTGTTAGATGATGATCAGTTTGGTCTTAGGAAAGGTAAAGGCACGAGACAAGCAAATCTGACATTGCGGTTGATAATGGAAGCTAGACTAAAGAAAAATCAAGAAACATTCATGGGATTTGTCGACCTGGAAAAAGTGTTCAACAATGTAAGAAATTCAGAGAAAAAGTAGGGGTAAGCTATAGGAAGAGATGGGTAATATACAATATGTACAAGAGCCAAGAGGGAATAATAAGGGCAGACACCCAAGAACGAAGTGCTCAGATTGCTGTTCAATCTGTACATTGAAAAAGCAATGATGGAAATAAAAGAAAGGGTCAGGAGTGGAATCAAAATTCGAAGTGAAAGGATATCAATGATACAATTTGCTGATGATATTGCTATCCTGAGTGAAAGTGAAGAAGAATCACAGGATCTACTGAAAAGAATGAACATTCTAACGAGTACAGAACAAGGATTGAGAGTAAATCAAAGAAATACTAAAGTAATGAGACGTAGCAGGAACTTAATATTGGCATTGATAGTCATAAAGTACATGAAGTTGAGGAATTCTGCTACCTAGGTAGCAAAATAACGAGCGACGGATGGAGCAAGGACCTCAAAAGCACACTAGCACTGGCAAAACGGGTATCCCTTGCCAAGAGAAGTCTACTAGGGTCAAACATATGTCTTCATTTAAGGAAGAAATTTCTGAGAAATTATGTTTGCAGCACAGCATTGTATGGGTGTGAAACATGGACTGTTGGAATACCAGAACAGAAGACAATAAAAGCATTTGAGGTGTGGTGCTACAGACAAATGTTGAAAAGTATGTGGACTGATAAGGTAAGGAATCAGAAGGTTCTGCACAGAATCAGAGAGGAAAAGAATATGTGGAAAACACTAACAAGGGGAAGGGACAGGATGATAGGACATTTGTTAAAACAACAGGGAATAACGTCCACGACACTAGAGGGAAATGCAGGGGTCAGTAACTATAGAGGAAGACAGAAATTGGAATACATCCAGAAAGTAACTGAGGATGTAGATTGCAAGTGTTACTCTGAGATGATGAGGTTGGCAGAAGAGTGATTCGTGGTGGACTGCATTAGACCAGTCAGAAGACTGACGAGTCAAACAAATAAATAAATAAATGGAATGTTGTCTACTCCCACGGGCTACTTTCGACTTAAGTCTTTCAGTGTTCTGTCAAAGTCTTCATGCATCTCCCTTCTCATATTCCTCTACGTCCTCATCCATTTCCATAATATTGTCCTCATGTACATCACCCTTCTATAGATCCTCTATATACTCCTTCCACCTATCTGGTTTCCCTTCTTTATTTAGGACTGGCTTTCCATCTGGGCTCTTGATATTTGTACAGGTGGTTCTCTTTTCTCCAAATGTCTCTTTAATTTCCTGTAGGTAGTATCTATCTAAATCATAGTGATATATGCTTCTACATCCTTACAATTCTCCTAATCTGAAACCTTTCAGTGCCTCCAGGGCTCTTCCATATACACAACCTTTTCTCATGATTATCAGGGCTTAGTTATGATTAAATTATGCTCTGTGCAAAATTCTACCAGGCGGCTTCCTCTTACATACCTTTCCCCCGAGTCGATATTCATCTACTACTTTTCCTTCTCTTCCTTTTCCTACTATTGAATTCTAGTCCACCATGACTATTAAATTTTCGGCTCCCTTAACTATCTGAATAATTCCATATATCCCATCATACACTTCTTCAATTTTCTCCTCACCTGCGGAGCTAGTTGGCAGATAAACTAGTACTACTGTGGAGGATGTGGGCTTCGTGTCTATCTCGGTTACGATAATGCCTTCACTATGCTGTTCATAGTAGCTTATCCGTGTTCCTATTTTGTTACTCACTAGTAAACCTACTCCTGCATTACCCCTATTCCAAACTTCACTATTTCCCATTATTTAACCTATTCATTTCCATTTTTAAGGGATTTGACATTCCATGCTCTGTTCTGTAGAATGCCAGTTTTGTTTCTCCTGATAACGATGCCTTCCTGAGTAGTCCCTACCCGGAGAGCCGAATAAGGGACTTTTTTACCTCCAGAATATTTTAGCCAAGAGCACGCGATTGTCATGTAATCATACAGTAAAGCTGCATGCCCTTGAAAAAAAAATTATGGCTGTAGTTTCCCCTCGCTTTCAGCCATTCTCAGTCCTAGCACAGCAATCCTGTTTTGGTTGAATTTAAAGGCCTGTTTAATCTATCATCCAGACTCTGCCCCTGAAACTACTGAAAAGGCTGCTGCCCCTCTTCAAGAACCACATGTTTTTCTGGCGTTTCAACAGATACCCCTCCATTGTGGTTGCACCTGCAATATGGCTATCTGTATCGCCAAGGCATGCAAACCTCCCCACCAATTGCTAGGTCCGCTGTTCATGGGGGAGGTCATATCCATACCTAACAAAAAAGCAATAAAACAAATTAGACATATCTCCACCCAACAAACACCAAAGTAATAAGACCTAACAAAAACGCCAAACACCAAAAAAAAAAAAACGTAATAACACCCTGAAAACACATCCACAACCCACATTGCCGCACCAACTACCTAAACTGAAAGCCAAATTTGCACGATCACACCCAAAACTCAAATGAACCCAGTACGACATGTCAAACTCAGCACATACATGTACACGTACACATACACTACCAGAGGGCACCAACAAACACAGCAACACGACATCTGCAAACACAATCAACTCAAAAACTTTGCACCATAGTGACATCACACACCACAACACCATTATGTCACTGGTCATAGCAGACATTTGGAATTGGACGCTTCCATTGGCCAGTGGTGAAGATTGCTAGTCGTGTTCATGGAGTACAAGCAGAGTTTAAATTTACATAGTTGCAAGTACCCAAAAATGATTGAAGTCCTTTGGTTTGCAGCTTAGTGGAGAGTCTTAACCAGAGGCTCCTGCAACTATGTGATTGTCTTACCTGCAGATCTCTGGACCTGTGTTATGTAGTGGATAATTCTAGGATTCCCCTTGATATGTTGAAGGTACGCTACACAGAGACTGCAGCTTCTTTGTAAAAGAGTACTTGTGAAGTCCTTTGCTAATTACATGAAAACTGAAGTCTGACTGTGAAGTGAAACGGATGCAAGTAACCGGCCTTGGTGAACTCCACTTCATCATTAGATGCTATTGCCAGCCACCTGATTCTAGTGTAACAGTTGTAGAATCATTCAAAGAAATGTTTAAACTCTGGAGCACTATTAGTTGGAGGATTCTTTAACCTTCTGAGTATAGACTGGGGCATCTGTGAATTTGTTGAAAGTGGTAGGACTGACATTCATGTGAAGTAGTCCTGAACAAATTTTGTGATGCCATCTTGAGTAGCTAATTTGACAATCCACACACAATGAAAAAAATTTTGTACTTGTAGCTACAAACAGGGGACCTTATCGACTGTGGTCGTGATATGATAGTGGCAATGGTCACAAGTTAATAAATCCATCTAGAAAGCTAGGAGAGTTTTTATGTTGATAGAGCAGATCTGCAGGTATCTACAAAGGCATAGTTCCAGTTGATGAACCTAGAAAAGTTATGGGCAAAGTTTGAACTGATTGTAAATTGTGCCCTGGAGAAGTATATGTCGAGTAAGTGGATTAATGATGGGAAAAAAAACTAGTTTAGTAACAAAATTCAGTAAATGCTGAGAAAACAGTGTGTGTTGCCGTCATGGTTAAAAAAGAATGCAGAAATGTTGACAGGAAAAAGTTGTAGAAATGGATTTGTCTATGAAAATTGATGCCAAACCATAAAAAGAACTGACTGTGACATTAGTGACAGAATTGCTAAGAACCCGAGAAAATTCCGGTCCTATGTCAAATCACTTCTCTTCAGTCATTTGTTGACCCGTTGGGTGTGGCAATAGAAGACAGCAAAAGGAAAGCCAGTGTTTAAATTTGACATTTAAAAAAATCATTTATCACAGGAATATCACACATGCATAACATTGTTTAACCATCACACGGACTCCTGTATGGATGATATAGAAATAGGTATCCCTCGTTCTAAGAAGCAAGTGAAAGAGTTGAAAACAAATAAGCCTCCAGATCTGGATGGAATAAGAGTTAGGTTTTACAGAGAGTACTCTTCAGTATTTCCCATTACTCAGCTTGCATTTATTGCAAAACTTTGGCCCAACGCAAAGTCCAAAGCGACTTTAAAAAAAGCACAGGTGACTCCTGCGTATAAGAAGAGTAAAAGAACGGACCCACAAAATTACAGACCAATATCTGTAATCTCAGTTAGTTGCAGAGTTCTTGAGCATATTATATGTCTGAATATAACTATTTCCTTGAGATGGAGAAGCTTCTGTCCTAAAACCAGCATGGATTTCGAAAACATCACTCATGCAAAATTCAGCTTGCCCTTTTCTCGTGTGATAGCCTGTGAACTTTGGATGAAGAGTAAAAGGCAGATTCCATATTCCTAGATTTCCAGAAAACATTTACTTCAGTACCCCATAGCAGACTGTTAAGAAAGGTCTGGGCTGAAGGACTAGGTTCTCAGATATGTTAGTGACTGGAAGATTTTTTAAGTAATAGAACCCAATAAATTGTCCCCAACAGTAAGTGTTTGTCACAGCCAAGGGTAACATTAGGATGCCTGAGAGAAGTGTGGTAGGACTGTTCATGTTCTTTGCGCAGGTAAATTATTTGACTTTCTGGCTAATCAGCAATCTGTGACTGTTTGCTGACGATACTGTAATTTATGGGAAAGTGTCATCACTGAGTGGCTGTAGGAGGATACAGGATGACTTAGACAGAATTTGTATTTTCTGTGATGAACGGCAGCTTGCTGTAAATGTAGAAAAATGTAAGTTAATATAAAATTCAATATAAAGGAGTGGGAAAAACAATCCTGCTATATTCAAATACAGTTTTGATGGTGAGCTACTTGACAGAGTCACATTGATCAAAAGACTAGGTGTGATTTTGCAAAGTGGTATGAAATGGAAAGATCACATAAGCTTGACATTAGGGAAGGTGAATGTTTGCCTTTAGTTAATTGGGAAAACTCTAGGGACGTGTACATCACCTACAAAGGAGACTGCATGTGAAACACATGCGAACTTTTCCTGAGTTCTACTCAGGTGTTTGGGATCCCGACTAGGTAAGATAAAAGGAAGGCATTGAATCAGTTTGGAGGTATGCTGCTGGATTTGTTACCGGTAGGTTCAGTCAAGACCTGAGTATTACAGATATGCTCTATGAACTCAAATGGGAATCCCGAAACAGAAGGTGATGATCTTTTCATGAAACACTGTTGACAATCTTCACTTAAAACTTCCAGGCTGATAGGCCGTGGTCGACGTATAAAACTCTCCCCTGGCGTTTCGTCTCCAACTGCGGGAGACATACTCGGAGGTACAGCAGCGAACTGCTAGTGTGAAACGTAATACCTTTGTATGCTTATGGACTATTTCTGTTTAATTATTTGTTTCATTTATATATAATGAAATCAAGTTTGATGTTAATAGCCTATTGTATGACACACCCAATACTCTCAGCTGGATTTTCAGCTGGAGTCCATGGACAAAGAATAAATACATAAATAAATAAATAAAATGTAAAATTTTGTAAATAAAATCACAGTCACCTCTGAGTGTAACAGTGATTCATATGCATTATAGCAATCTCTATTTGAGGACATTATCAAGAGGTATAACTGTGCTTACAGACTTGTCAAAAATCTAATGTCATGCAGACATTGTGTACAAGAAACATTTTGGTGTGATTCATTTAAATATATTAAAAACATTGCAATACCCATCAGACAGATATGACAAGGACATGCATACATATCAGAAGACTTAATTTTTGACATGTGCTAAAACAAAGTTGTGCAGTTTGACAGCTGCAACACGGCCTGAATCTCAATTCTGTAAATAAATAGCTTTTACAGCCAAAGGCAATTATGATGTTATGTACAAAAGAAATAATAGGTGTCACTGTAATGTACTTTCAATTCCTAAGCTAGTTCTGATATTGGAGCTTAAATTGACTATAGTTATTACGCATTTTTTTACCCTATATTGGTGGCTGTATTGTGCAGATACGATAAATAGCTTGTAAGTATATTGACTTGAACTGTATTACGAGTTGCGCAACATGTAACCTGACAAGGGAAATCATAAATCGCATTTACAAAATCAGACAACTTTCTGTTGACATAAATTTTCACAATAAATCACTTCACTATCTCATGCTGTGATTTCTTTTATAATATCCTAGAAAGTAGCTGTTTACAAGCAAAAACGAATGTCTTGTTGATATCAAAAATGTTTCTTGAAATAGTATTGTCTCATTGCTAAACGCAGACGGGAATTTACGTAACTGTAACTGCCGGTACAATATGAATAGTGTGCATTCAAAATGCTAACAATATTTATTAGTAAATATTTTCATTAATTTCACTAATGTCACGGCATGTTCACTATAAGCGCAATGGGATAAGTCTCTACCTCAAGCAATAGAAACGATATAATAATAAAGCAGTAATTCTCATACATAAACTCTAACGTAGAAGATTTTCTACCCACCCCAAAGTCAATATACGCGAAATGTCAGTGTAGCATCCCCTCCACTTGTACAGTTTCATCAATGGGGTTACATCCAATTGAGTTAGTAGAATTGTAGGTATAGCTCCTAGCGATATGCAGTATACGAAGACACTGCAGTACTGAATAACGCTACACTTCAAGCAGAAGACAATGCCTATATCCGGAAGTCCCAGGGACGACACACTCTAATATTTATGGGACACATAAATGTTACAAACTTTAACCTTTTTACTACAAAAATAAACCTGGTTCACTGCGTAAACCTGAGTAAAATTATGCGTCTAATGAGAAAACATGCATGTGACTTACCCGGCACAATCTTCGTTGGTTGTTGTACGACGCGGAGTGATAACAATCCCTCTCCGTATTTTCGTCCACATCCTGCACAAGTCAATATAAAACGGCACTGGAATGGGTGTAACAATTGTAAACCGGAAAAATTAGCGCTTCTTATACAAATCAAGTTTATTAAGCCCCTTGCTGCAGCCATTATTTTCGGGGCACTGTAGACATAAAGATACACTTTAACCTCTCAACGACATGTGGTTTCTTTCCTGTAGTTCTCAAAGGCACCCATTACTGGCGACAAAAATCCTTACGCTTGTTTCCCAACGATAACACTACTGCCACAGTTGCAACTGGTATTCTATTTTCGCAAATCCACATAGCGCAAACTGAAATATGTCTTACGAGAATACATAGCACACTTCAGATTCTTGCATTGGTACTGGGGGAAAATAAGAAAGAAAATGAAACTGTTGGCGGGCCAGAAGTACAGTGAGACTGTCGTTTGGACGTACGAGATTTGCCGGTTAGCTTTTTTTGTTTTGTATTTCATGCCTAGATACTTCCGTAGAGATATTGTTGCATGTGGATCATTATATGTAATGATTATTACAATACATGCAACGATATGTTTGTACAGTTATCTAGGCATGAAAAACAAACAAAAAAAAACTATTAACTCTCATAGGCCCAAATGACAGAGTCTCACTATACTTCCGGCTCGCAGGTTGTCGGCGTAGCAAAGAAATTTCTCTAATAAGTAGTAATGTCCCCCTAGAGACTATTTCAGAACAGTACATTTGTAATGGAAGAAATTCCTCTATGGTCTGTATTCACAACTTATCTTCCAAAAATATGTGAACAAAGTGTCAGTCGCGGGATGATCGTCAAACTGTGGCCTGCGGCTCTCAGTCGTAATTTACAATATTATGCTTCTGGCAACTAACAGCCGGATACGAAAACGACAACTAACGTTAAGAACTTCTTGAGTGTAATGTTCATGCTCAGTAAATAACAAAAAAACTTATAGAGACAATAATATTTCAAGATGTGCTTAATTTTAATTTATGTTGGTTCATTCGGCCGTGAGCTGAGTATTTGACCGCCTACCTCAAGATAGACGGGTACTTAGCTCAGCTCCTGGAAGGTAGAGGATGTGAGATAGGGAACATTTTGTTGTTTCTGTTCCACTACTTCCAATACTGACAACGCATGGGCGTGCATGAACGTACCAAGTAGCTGCTACGATATATTTTTTGACATGGAAGTAACATGGATTCGTGAACGCGCACTATAGAGACGATCACCTTCAACTGTTGTTCATATTTGTATCAAGGAATATGAAATTAAATTAAGGCTGTTGTAATACAATGCAATGAGTAGAAGAAAAATTACATTCAAAACTTTTAGTAAACATCTGCGATCGTGTCGCATATTGCATAAGGAATTTAAAAGTAGTAAAGTAACTGTTACTAATCATTTAATCGTTCGTCCACGCAGACAGCACAACACCATTTCGTCAGCGTCACAACATTGGGATCGCTGAGGTCGGCAGCAGTACAAAAATGAGAACAGTCGACACGAAGCGTTCCGAATTGTGCCGACTTTTAACGATCAGTAGTAAGGGGCTAGAACCAATTTATAGTGCACTTACAGTAAGTAGCTACTGTACTGGGATTTCGATGTGTAAGAAAGTTATCATTCTCGTCGATGTTTATAACGAATTACCTATACATTTGTATTCTCTTCACAGCTTGGTCATTTATTCTAATTTCAGGGTTTCTCGATCTTCATTTCCATTCAGTAACAAATAATCTGTTTTGTGTACTATTATCGTTAATTTATTTTCCATGCACCAATTACCAAGGAAACAGTGCCATCAAGTCGTGGTTGACACCTATCCTGTAGTCCCTGTGTGAGTAACCAGAAACATTAACGACAAATACTTTCGTAATGATCCCTAACGATAAAGTTTCTAGTAAATTTGGAATACCTGGCTGTAGCAATCTGTGGGGATACGGAATGGAAACATTCCAAAACCCAGTCTTAGGTAAAGCAGATGACAGACATTGGTTCATTGGTAGTACACTGGTATAATACAGTCAATCTACAACACTCTTGCGAGCCATCCTAGAACATTGTTCGACTGCATGGGTCCCACACCAAATAATCCTAAGGAGGGATACTGGACGTAAAGAGGAGGGCGACTCAACTGGTCACACAACTGTTTGCGACTGAAGAGCGCCACGGAATTTCTGAAAAATCTGCACTAATGGCAGATGAACCCTTAATGGTCGCTAACGACAAAGGTATCGGTATATTTTTTAATCGCTAACGTCATACAAATACCCGTCTGTAACAGTTTGTTGGAATATGAAACAGAATGTTCACATAATCTCAGTGGAATGGAAGGTAGGTGGCCGACTTCCATTCACTGATAGAATACCGGGAAAATGCAGTCCACGATGGACAGTACTTAGTGAAAACTCGTGTGAGCAATCCAGAATACTACTGTATACTTATATGAAATAGGACTAACAGAGAATATGAACGTATACAAAGAAAAACAGTACCAAATGTGATAGGTTTGGTTTATCCACGCGAGAGCATCTCATAAATGCTGAAAACCCAAACAGGACGACACTTGAAAATATGTCAACTATTCTTCGAAAGTCTACTTGAAAAGTTTGAAGGAATATACTATGATCCCCTATGGGTCGCTCCTGTAGGGATCACAAGGACAAGATTAGACTACCGCAATTTGCACAGAGACATTTTTAGATATGACTCTTCCGCATCCCATATGCGAATAGATTGAGAAGAAGCCCCAGTACCTGGTACAATGGGAAGTACCCTTCACCATACACTTGATAATGTTTGTGAAGTAGTGTTGTGGATGTACACTGATGTGCAAAACTTAAGGGCGAAAGTAACTTTACCATGATGTGTCACTGTGAAGTAAAGTAGCTCCATTAAACTTTGGCCACACATAGAAAGAACGTCTGCAAGCATAGTACATGTTGTTGTTGTGGTCTTCAGTCCTGAGACTGGTTTGATGCAGCTCTCCACGCTACCCTATCCTGTGCAAGTTTCTTCATCTCCCAGTACCTACTGCAACCTACATCCTTCTGAATATGCTTAGTGTATTCATCTCTTGGTCTCCCTCTACGATTTTTACCCCCCACGCTGCCCTCCAATGCTAAATTTGTAATCCCTTGATGCCTCAGAACATGTCCTACCAACCGGTCCCTTCTTCTCGTCAAGTTGTGCCACAAACTCCTCTTCTCCCCAATTCTATTCAGTACCTCCTCATTAGTTAAGTGATCTACCCATCTAATCTTCAGCATTCTTCTGTAGCACCACATTTCGAAAGCTTCTATTCTCTTCCTGTCCAAACTATTTATTGTCCATGTTTCACTTCCATACATGGCTACACTCCATACAAATACTTTCAGAAACGACTTCCTGATACTTAAATCTATACTCGATGTTAACAAATTTCTCTTCTTCAGAAACGCTTTCCTTGCCATTGCCAGTCTACATTTTATATCTTCTCTACTTCGACCATCATCAGTTATTTTGTTCCCCAAATAGCAAAACTCCTTTACTACTTTAAGTGTCTCATTTCCTAATCTAATTCCCCCAGCATCACCCGAATTAATTCGACTACATTCCATTATCCTCGTTTTGCTTTTGTTGATGTTCATCTTATATCGTCCTTTCAAGACACTGTCCATTCCGTTCAACTGCTCTTCCAAGTCCTTTGCTGTCTCTGACAGAATTACAATGTCATCGGCGAACCTCAAAGTTTTTATTTCTTCTCCATGGGTTTTAATACCTACTCCAAATTTTTCTTTTGTTTCCTTTACTGCTTGCTCAATATACAGATTGAATAACATGGGGAGAGGCTACAACCCTGTCTCACTCCCTTCCCAACCACTGCTTCCCTTTCATGCTCCTCAACTCTTATAACTGCCATCTGGTTTCTGTACAAATTGTAAATAGCCTTTCGCTCCCTGTGTTTTACCCCTGCCACCTTTAGAATTTGAAAGAGAGTATTCCAGTCAACATTGTCAAAAGCTTTCTCTAAGTCTACAAATGCTAGAAACATAGGTTTGCCTTTCCTTAATCTTTCTTCTAAGATAAGTCGTAAGGTCAGTATTGCCTCACGTGTTCATAAGGTAACTGAAACTAATACACAGTCAGGCGAAGAGCAATGACACTTTTATTCAAAGATAATAGTTACACTGAAGTCACTGTGACTCATGATGGTCCCATGGATATTACTAAAAGCACAACTTGTTTTTTAGTGGGGTGTGTGATCACCATGGACGGCAATGCGTGCTCTCAGCATGCTGCCATGATGGCCACAATGCTGCAAAAGAGCTTTTTTGATAAGGCATTCTATTCCACCACCAGTGTGGTTGACAACTGCAGGACATTTGATCGTGCATCTGGATTTGCTGCAATACGTCTACCCAACACAGTGTACACGCTCTAGATGGGATTTAAGTCAGGGAAATGGGCAGGTCAGTCCATTCGCCAAATATACTCTCATTCCAAGAGCACCTCCGCCTTATCTATTTGAAGCGGTCGCGCATTGTCATCCATAAAAATAAAGTCATGGCCGAATGCACTCCTGAAAAGATGCATATGGGGAATGTGAAGAGTGTCACAATAACGTTGACTGGCAAGCGTACCGTATTCAAAGATTTCAAGAACAGTACACTCAAGCAACATTATGCCCTCCCAAAACATGACACCTGAATCACCAAAACGAACGCATTTGATAATATTCCTGGGCGCATTATGTGTGCCCATCTCCCGCCGTATGAGGTTATGTCCAGCATTGTCGAACTTGATAGTTTTGGTAGTTCAAGTGTTATGTTGTGCAGAAGCATAATGTTGCATTGGTTTACTGAACCCCAAATCTTTGAATATGGTGCACTCACCAGTCAACGTTATTTCGACAGTGTACTCCATTGCCATGTGCGACTTTTCATGAGAGCATTCGGCACTGATTTCATTTTTGTGGATGGCAATGTGCGACCGCATCTAACTGTGCAGGTGCAAAAGCTCTTGGAAAGAGAGGGTAAGCATCTTTTGTACTGGCCAGCTCGTCCCCCCCCCCCCCCCCCCCAACTTAAATCTCATCACACATGTGTGGACTTTGCTTGAAGTGATTTATGTAAATTGAAATCAGGAAGGCTCTATGAGGATTCGAAGCTCTGTATTCCAGTGGTCCTGCCTATAGGCGGGATGGTTCTCTTGAAAAAGTCACTATCGATTTCGCCGGCCGGAGTGAGTGGCCGAGCGGTTCTAGGCGCTACAGTCTGGAACCGCGCGACCGCTACAGTCGCAGGTTCGAATCCTGCCTCGGGCATGGATGTGTGTGATGTCCTTAGGTTAGTTAGGTTTAAGTAGTTCTAAGTTCTAGGGGACTGATGACCTCAGCAGTTAAGTCCCATAGTGCTCAGAGCCATTTGAACCATTTGAACTATCGATTTCTTTCCCGCCTCGTCCAGTCCAAGGTGGTGCTCACGCGATTTTTGGATTGATAACTGTGCATTTGCCTAGGTACCATCAAGGTACAAATCACACAGAGCGAATAATAGGAACTCTGTAGTCAAGACTACTAATGAACACTTTTGCAGTGGCGCGGTTGAGTTCCCCATCACCAGGCTCTGCGCCAGTGTTCTGGGTTAAAATACAAAACTCTCCACAGTGTCCCATCCGAATGGGAACATATAGCTCAACTTCTCCCTTATCGTTATTAACACATAAGGAGATCCTAGAACTCCACACACATTCAACACAGACATTCACAGTCAACGGATACATTAAGGCACCATCGTGCATGAAGAAAGAAAATCTTTCTCATTGGTATCTCATCAGACGTCATCAGACATTACTTTCAGACATGAAGGCCACTGTTTCTCTGAGTTTGTTCCACAGCTCTTCTCGTAATTGGATGTAATACGTACTCTCTGTATGTCTATGACGGAATTCCCCTCTCTTGGGCAGTTCCTGGTACTGAACAGCCCAGTATAAAATCAAACCCGAACAGAAAAGAAAATCACTCAGATTCACTGCTAACAGAAAAAGTGAAGTACGTAGAAGACACAGCTGGATGTGTATGTATGCATCACGAGCCAGGATGTAGATGATTCTCTTTGACAGCTAGAATTGTCACCAGAGTGCGTTAGTGTTGTTCATGTTTACTGTTGTTACAAGAGCAGATAGGCTGTGTTAGGGGCATGAAGATCGTCATATGTCAAGCGATCATTGTGGAGGACAAGGTGATGCTGCATATACATGTGGACAACATTATTAGACAGTGAGAAAGCTTGAAAGGAATTTCACAAACTGGGGCTGGGCCTTTACATGCTCGACTGTATGGCGGACTCCTTACAGTGATGCTGCAGAGCTGGGAGTGAGAATGTGTTTCTGTCAGCATCGTCCACTCGTCAGTGCGATTGCAGCGAAAAATCGTTTATTTCTGTGGCGTCAGAATGATTCATGTGCTGTAGCGGCCGATAAATTTGAGCAGCCACCAATTTGTCGGGTTGAGTCAGCTTTTGCTCACGACCTGTGCAGTAGGCAGCAACAACTCGCACGTACCACGTCGCATGAACAGTTCTTTAAACAGGTGGCTACGATTATGTCATGCCCTCGGTGGTATTCACAGCACAAACACCAAGACTGCCTGTCCAGACAAGCACAGTGCTATACTTGTGGAAGGAAAGGTCACATACAATCCGTATGTTTGCAATGGAACGAACGTAAGAATTCTGCTCACTCACAAAAATCTAGTCACAAGGGCCATGTAATTAATTCAGTGTATTCAAAGGCTGCTGCAGGCATTCGCAAAACTAGCAAACAAACAGTTTCTTCAGAGCTACGCCAGTCCAACAAACTTTTTGTTCACTTGCTTATTAGAGAAAAATGTGTGAAATTTAAGTTGGACACAGGTGCCTCTGTTACATTGCTGAATCGTAACAAACATGAACTTTAGGCTTCCCATACCCATCTAAAGCGAGCACACACTTGACGGCTTATAATGGATAAGGCATTCCCGTTCTCAGAAAGTTTACTTTGCCTGCCATGTATCGCTTGCATACACGAACTGTGACTTCCACTATGCTACAATCATGCGATTGTGACATCATATTTGGCCTTGATTCGTTTGATCTTTTTTTTTTTTTTTTTTTGCTTTAAAATTCAGGATAATGTGTTGTCCATGACTGTATTCAATGCCAAAGACAGTGTAGCTAGCTTGTTGAAAGAATTGCTTGAACCATTTTCTGAAAGTTTAGGCAAGGCTAACAATTTTGTTGTTCATATTACTATGAAAGACAATGATTAGCCGAAATTTTGCTTGGCCAGAACTGTTCCATTGCATCACAGGACAAAGTGGCTGCTGAACTTAAAGAAGTGAAAGATAGTGGAGCTGTTATGCCCATACAAGCTAGTCAGTGGGCAAGCCCACTGGTTTTGCTCCACAAGCCTTCAGCTCGCATTCGCCTCTGTGTTGACTTTAAGTCTACAGTCAACCCACAAACTGTGATTGATACTTATCCACTGCCACGCCCAGAGGATGTCATGGACAGATTAGGTGCTGGTCGCTTCTTTTACAAAATTGATTTGCGCGACGCATATCTTCAAATACCACAAGATGAAGATGTGTTGTGAACACTCATTTGGGCTCGTTTAAATATTTGCGTTTGCCTTTTGGCAGTGCTTCCGCACCCGCCATTTTCCAACAGTATCTGGAACAGCTGACTGCTCAAGTACCAAACTGTTGAAACTATTTGGACGATACTGTCGTAGCAGGTCGTACACCTGAAGAGCACACTGCAAATTTGCATGGTTTGTTTCGTGTGTTATCCAATGTAAGACTAAAGTGTAGACTGGACAAGTGTGACTTTTTAAAACCTGAGTTGCAGCATTTGGTCGAATCATAAACAGTGAAGGTGTACATCATCTACAGTCACATTTGTTAGCCATACGTGACCTGCCAGTTCCTCGCAATGTCACAGAATTGCAGTCAGTCTTAGGGAAAATGAACCATATTATATTCGGTTCATACCGAATGCTGCACAAATCGCAGCTCCATTGCATCGCTTACGTCGCAATAACGTCCCCTTTGTTTGGACAGATGAGTGCCAAAAAGCTTTTCAAAGACTAAAAAATGGATTGCTCAGTGATCGACGCTTGGTTCACTTTGATTCTGACAAGCCAGTTGTGTTGCAAGTTGACGCTTCTGCTTGCGGAATCGGTTGCAGAGCTTTCGCACAGAATTGATGTTAAAGGCAGGTCTATTGCTTTCGTATCAAAAGTGTTGTCCAAAGCTAAGAGTAACTATTCACAAATAGAGAAAGAGGCATTGGCTGTTGTGTACGGTGTCCCCAAATTCCACCACTATTTGTATGGCAGAAAATTATACTTAGTAATGGATCACAAGCTACTGCACTCCTTGTTTCATCCGATGAAGCCGGTTCCTGTACGAACTGCCCAAAAACTGTAAAGATGGGCTTTGTTGTTGTCTCAATTCCAGTACGAGATTGTGTATCGTCCGTTGTCACATCGACGCTCACGATTCTGAATTGCTTCAATCCTTTTTCTCTGAAATATGGGAAAATTCCACAGGCCACGGAAGCTGATTCAGATTTGAACATTTTGCTAAAATACATTCGCACATCTTGGCCTCACTCATTGCATAGCATAAAGGACTCTGTAGTGCGCCGATACTTTGCACGTCGGCATAGCTCGCTGTACAGCAAGGTGTGATTCTTGTTTAAAATGACAGTGGACAGTCACGTGTGTTGATCCATAAAGCTTAGCAAAAAAGAAGTGTTGCAGTTACTTCACCAAGGACACTTGGGGATTGTTCGTACGAAACAGTTAGCGCGTCGACTCTGTACTTGGCAGAGTATGGACACCTAACTAGAACAGTTGACGTCACAGTGTTACGCATGTGCGGAAAATCAATCTTCTCCGCCACAAACATTCTCTGCTTGGCCTAAGTCGCAATCACCATGGCAACGTGTGCACATGGAGTTTGCGTGTCCTTTTTAGAACACTCTTTGGTTGATAGTGAAATGCTCTTATAGCAAATTTCCTTTTGCTGTGGCAATGAAATCGACAACGTCACGTAGCACAGTTCAGGCATTGTCCTCTATTTTTTTTGCCTCGAAGAATTGCCTGAAATCATAGTGTCAGACAACGGCCCTCAGTTCACGTCAAATGAATTTGAAACATTCTGTGAACGCCATGGCATACAGCATCTAACTAGTGCACCATTCTATCCACTGTCAAACGGCGAAGCGGGACGTTTTGTCAGAACTTTCAACCAGCAGATGGCCAAACTTCGCACAGCACACACCAGGATCTGTTTCTCGCCTCCTATCGTTCGCCTCCACGAGATGGACCACTGCCGGCGGAACTGCTTCACGGTCATTGCCATCAGACACTGCTCAACCCTCCACAGAATCCGGCGCCGAAGGAAGGCCGCAAGTATCGCTTCGCGCCGCATGATGTGTTTTTCAAGGTTTTTAGCGGCTCCAGACGGTGGGCGCGAGGCGAGATCCTTTGTCGACCTGGCGCATGCATGTATCTCATTTCAGCGCAGTCATCACAATAAAATTCGCCCCCGTCAAGTGCACGTTGATCCTTCTGTATCTCTTCCCCCAGATGGCGTGTTACGACCGGAAGTCTGACGTCCCCTGCAGCCACAGCTTCCGGTCCCTCAGATCGTATACGCTCCTGTCTCCTTCCCATTGTCGTGCTCCTTATATGACGACGGTCCGTCGCTTTGGGTGGAGGGGAGGGGAATATTAAGGCGTAAAGTGAAGCGTCGGCACTCCAGTCGGGAACGAAAGAGAAGAGACGGCTGTAAGAAGAAGTCAGCCAAATGCACTCTGACCGACCCCTCTCCAGGGCGACAACTCGACAGCAGCTGCCCCTATGTGAAGGGGACATAAGCGCCGCAACAGACTGATGACGGCCCCCACACCGAACCTGGATCCCTCAGACCTAGCGTTCACACTTGCTACGGACCAGGAGGTCACACGCGTCTTGGCCCAACCAGCGCGCAACAACATCCGACAAGCTAGTACGGCAGAAGTCAAATGGGCCATCATGCATACCACCGCTAGGAAGGCCCCTGGTCACGATGACATTCAAAACCGTGTCCTCCAGGAGTTCACGGACAAAGCTGTAGACTACCTAACACACATCACGAATACCATACTCAAGCACCAACACTTTCCCGCCTTTTGGAAGACGGCCAAGGTCCTGATGTTCAGGAAGCCGGGGAAAGACCACTCCCTCCCACAAAATTACCGACCCATCAGTCTGCTGAGCGCGCTCAGCAAGATCGTTGAGAAGGTAATATTAAAACGACTCACCAGGCACTGCATCACAAACGACACCCTGAGACCGGAGCAACTCGGTTTCAGGAATCACCACTCAACAACACAACTCCTCCGCGTCGTTGAATACATAACACGCGGATACAACACAAACATGGCAACTGGGGCGGTGTTCCTGGACATCGAAAAGGCTTTCGATCGTCTATGGCACAACGGCCTAATACGCAAACTTAGCGACGCAGGGTTCCCCGACGGGCTCGTACGTCTCATACACTCATATCTCACGGACAGGAGTTTCAACACCGACGTGCAGGGCAAACAATCGACACGACATGGTATACAGGCAGGAGTACCCCAGGGAAGTATCCTAGGGCCCTTGCTGTTTAACCTCTACATTAACGACCTCCCAGCTACACATAACACGACGGTAGCAATCTACGCGGATGACACTGGCATCCTTGCGCAAGATTGGAAGCCGTCTTACATTAACTCACGACTACAGACTGCACTCAGAACGGCGGAGCCTTCGCTGGTAAAATGGCGTGTTAGAGTAAACGTTGACAAGTGCGAGGCCATTCTGTTCACTAGAAGACCGAAGCAACTGCGCAAACATCAGCACTGCAACCCAATAACACTACACACACGCCCAATACGTTTCCGCGAGAGGGTCAAATACCTCGGTGTCTGGCTGGACAGGAAACTACTCTGGGGGGACCACATTCAACACGTGACGAACAAAGCTAACGCGAGGCTCAAACAACTCTACCCTATGCTTAACAGGCGTAGCACACTGAACAGGAGGGTGTCTAGGTCCATGTACATGACACTTATTAGACCCCTGATGACGTACGCAGCCCCTGTCTGGGGATACGCTGCGTCAACTCGCCTGCGCCGTCTGCAGCTCATACAGAACAAAGTACTCAAAATCATAAGCAACGCTCCGCGCTACTCACGCATCGCGGACCTTCACCGGGAATACCGGCTAGATACTATCTTGCAGGTATTCCAAAAACTCTCCACACGACTGTACAATAACACGAGACACTCGCGCAACCCGTTTATCCTTTCTCTGGGTAACTACGACCACAACCATAGATGGAAGAATAACAGACCAAAGACATTACTGGCTAGGAACTAAACATCTATGGTCCATAGAACGCTAACACGACAGTACTGGCGAGCCCCTGCAACACAGTTATTACTGGAAACCCAGATGTGCGACTAGCCGAAAAACAGGCAACCGTAGGGAAACCGTACTGTACACAGCACGCAAACCAGGCACACACACCCCCTACACCGTCTGTGAGCCGATCTATGACCGATCGCCCACTAATCTACAACGACCTTGAACTGTTGCAGGGACGCAGCAACTGCAGCAAGCGCCGCAACAAGCTCCAACAACGACAAAGGTAACGATGCACGATACCTCGAACTAACACAACCACACCTTGCATGCACTGTCGCAGATAGCAAGCCGCTACTGCCCTTACTACCCGTCCTACTGTCGCAGGTTTTTTTCCCTTGGCTCTTGCCTTGGCACTTTTTTTCCTCTGCCCTTACAACAGCTACCCTTCAATCGTTTTCGACCACTTCTATCTCCTGATGGACCATGTTAATGAGTAATCTTACCCAGACGCATGGACAACATCACAGCCCGCATCCTGTGACGCCTGATTCAAAAACTAACATGTTTACGGAGGTGACAGTAGAACTTTTGGTTTGGTCACCACGTTGATGTGGTCGTGGAGGGGCCCCATCCTTTGTTAAATGGTGACGGCCCAGTTCAGTAGCAGCTTCAAGATTAGCGACCACGATAGCAGTGTCAAACCTAGTCACTTCGCTAGTACTCTCTATGTAGAACAGACTTGGGATTCCAGAATGAGATTTTCACTCTGCAGCGGAGTGTGCGCTGATATGAAACTTCCTGGCAGATTAAAACTGTGTGCCCGACCGAGACTCGAACTCGGGACCTTTGCCTTTCGCGGGCAAGGTTCGCAGGAGAGCTTCTGTAAAGTTTGGAAGGTAGGAGACGAGGTACTGGCAGAAGTAAAGCTGTGAGTACCGGGCGTGAGTCGTGCTTCGGTAGAGCACTTGCCCGCGAAAGGCAAAGGTCCCGAGTTCGAGTCTCGGTCGGGCACACAGTTTTAATCTGCCAGGAAGTTTCAGACTTGGGATTGTCTATACTGAAGAAGATTCATTATTTTGTGCGTCGCCCTTTGCACATCTGTGTAATTGCCAAAGCTAAGTATTGTAATTTTCTTATTGTAATAAAACTCATTAATACGACTTGTTTGATTGTTTGTCTAGCGAATCTAGTATGCAGGCTTCCTAGACACTACATGCCGGGTGCCAATGACCTCAGCCGCGGCGGCGGCAACAGCGACGGGGTGTCGATCTCCATTCCACAATGGAATGTGCCGGCCACGACTGGCAGAAAGATGGAAGCGACAGCTGGCGCAGGCCGCAGCAACATGTTGGTCCGTACGGCAGAATGGCTGACATAGTCCTATGCGCGATATAGCTGATTCTGGTGGTGCCACAGTAGCCCAGCACACCTAAGGATTACGGAAGAAGAACGTCCTATTGCTTTGGTAATGATTCCAGGCTGCCAAAGGTGTTTCTGTCCGGAAACTTTGTAAAGTACTTCATTCTGTGGCTGAAACTTTGTATAGCTTTGGGGAATGAATTGTTTCCATGGTGGCCGCGGAACTGAGTATGATGCCTTCGAGCTTGTAGCAATTCTCCCGGCCACTTCCTGGGAAGGAGCGGTAAGAGGACAGACACAGTTGCAACTCCTGCTCTCATGTGTGAGAGGAACTGAGATTCTCCATGTGACTTTTGAACTTTCGAACGAACCGTTCAGCTTCACCGTTACACTGAGGGCGAAAAGATGCACTGGTTACATGGTGTACTCCTATGCTGCTGGTGACACAAAACAGTTAGAAATCGGCTGATGTAAACTGTGTGCCATTTTCCGGGATAATGGCCTCAGGAAGAACTAACTTCAAGGCAGAAAATAGAAGACAAAGCCGATACCCTACTTGCAGTAATAATGGCTGCTATTAGGACAACAAAAAGCGTCTACCACTAACAACCATCGCGTGTTCCTGAACGGACCCACAAAATCATTATGAATGCGTTGTCGCCGGCCGGTGTGGCCGTGCGGTTCCAGGCACTTCAGTCTGGAACCGCGTGACCGCTACGGTCGCAGGTTCGAATCCTGCCTGGGGCATGGATGTGTGTGATGTCCTTAGGTTAGTTAGGTTTAAGTAGTTCTAAGTTCTAGGGGACTGATAACCTCAGATGTTAAGTCCCATAGTGCTCAGAGCCAATGCATTGTCACGGTCCGGACGGACGTGGCCACTCAAACAGACGTTGCGGCAGAGCTGGCTGACGTTCCGCACAAACTTTACAACGAGAGGTCATTTGCTCAAACTGAACGACCATTCCCTGCCAAGCACAACGACGTCTGGTGAGTTGCGGACAACGCCCCAATGGTCTAGGTGCGTTGAAGACAAAACTTCCCGCTGTAGGGAGTGAGGAATCACAACCTCAGCATCGTCGTTCTCTGTATGAAACAGCAGAGCGCCTGATCACGCGGATAGCGTGTGGCTTGCGAAGAGTAGCGATGCACCACTGGGTGGTGAATTTCTTTCAAGGTACGTTGCCACCCATGCGCACGTATTCCAAAACAATTGCATCAGAATCCGTTGGTCTGCCAACACGCCGAAAATCGATTGGGAAGTTTTGAAGATATTCAAACTCCTGAGAATAGATTTGAAAACTTGATTTCTCAGATGAATCAAACGCTGTATCAGTACAGACCGATAATCGAGACAAGTCAGCGTTCGAATGTTGGACTGTGGGCCTATACAAGAACTCACACTGATAATCAGACAATATCGGAGCCCAACGTTGTAGTTTTTGCTCTGTCCGAAGTGGGATCGGATTGGCAGGACTAAAAAGGCCACCAAAGGCTGATCATCCGTCAGCAAACAGAACTTCCGACCATACAAATATTGGTGGAACTTCGTAACACTGCAAATAATGGCGAATGCCTCTTTTTCAAGCTGGCTGTAGTTACACTGCGGTTTGCTCAGAGTTTTCGAGGCAAAAGCAATAGGTGCCTCAGAAGAACGAATTTTATAGGAGAGCTCTACTCTGATCCTATCAGAAGACGCATCTACAACTAACACGACAGATTTAGCTGGGTGAAAATGAATCAAACAATTGCAGGAATGCGTTCCGGCATTTCTTGGACCGCGCAATTCGAACATTTTTCCGGCACAGCAGATTAAGCGGTGCAGTAATCTCCGCGCCGTTAGGAATAAATTTGATATGATATGTGAGACTCCCCAAGACTGGGTGGAGCTCCCAAATGTTATGGGGCGCCGTCAGATCTCTAATGGCAGACAGATATAAAATAGCTGGATGTATACCCAGTGCATTTATTATGTGACCTAAGCAGTTCAGTTCTTCTTGGAAGAAGGAGCACTTTTCATTGTTGCGCGTGAGGCCAGCCGCAGAAAGAACTATAAACAAGCAGATTAAATGCACTAAATGTTCAGCAGGGTTACGACCCGCGCCCACGGTAGTGTCTCAATGTGTAACGTCCTTGTAGAAAATTTTGAATGACTGTGCTGGTAAACTTCTACGTTATTTGATTTTCAAACAGCTGAGCAAAACTGAACGTACTCAGACATTACTCTCTTTACTCATTCTGATCATCACTAAACTGACACACAATATTTTTTTAGCGCTACGCAATCTGACTTTCAATAATCCCTACAAAAGAATGGCCCTGACTAACAATAACCTATATCTTTCATGAATCACTTACCTCACAAAAATCTTCGTTACTCGAACTACTGCAATACAGCGACGCCAATACTGCCAGCTAAATAAAAGATTCTAACTACTGAAGGCACAAACTACTGATAGGCATAGTTAGCAAATGGAATATTTTGATAGAGAACAAACAATGTATTTACCTTTACAGTGTTCAAAAGTCATATATATATAACGACATCCATCTTTACAAATTTCCTTTTCCTGGCGGACACACGTCCAGATCGTCCGCTTATAGCAACCTCTCAAAACTCTGGCATCTCTCTCTCCACATCCACCACCGCTGGCAGCTCACCTCCAACTGCGCAACACTACACGCTGTTTCCATCCAACTACCCAACACTACACAAGCGAATATTCCAACAATGAGTCCAACCAGCCACTGACTGCACACAGCACAGTGATTTTCATAAAGAGTGCTACGTGGCGTTACCAACATAAAAACCTAAACAGGCTACTTACATAGCACCCATGCTGCACACAAAAAATTTTACAAATGGTTTTGAGCAGTGCCCAACACTGATTTGAAAATTTTTTTCATGATTACAATAACAAAGATATAAAATGCAAACACTTATTGATACAATGTTGGTCAAAAGGAAAAATTGTTCTCACAGTCCATAAGTACAGTCCTGATCATTCATCACAGTAGTATGAAGTCTGAGCAGTAAAAGAAAATACACACAGAAGTAGTGGATTTCCATGCTGTCTTGAAGTAGTGTTGTCCTTCCAATGGAAAGAGAGTGCTGACACTTGACATGCAGACACGCAATGGGCCACAAGAGACCAAAACCACAGCAAAGTCAGTCGAAGTTTTGAAGAATATTAGTAGGTAGGTCATCACAGAGCAGACCCACTGTAGTCCTAGTAGAGATTATGGTACTGATGGGCCACCAAAGGTGTAGATCCATTGCAGTCCTTGTACAGATGGCCAGCAGCCATCTGCTACGACTATGTGGCTGCACAATCACCATAGAAGAGTCTTGAGGACAATATAACAAGTCCATGAACCACCACTTGTGCACTCACAAACTTTTTGGAATGTCCTTAGAACCAGCAATGCTTTTAACCAGTCGCTTGCTGAATTATCAACACATGTGAGAGCACTAACAGCCCCCTTTCTTTCTTTTTTTTTACTTCTCACATATTGTGCATGTACTATGACCAACAGAAAAGAGTGCAGTGAAATGAAACTTAATTTGAAGAACTCGTATCAATACAATTACAAATTTACGACATGAGAATACGATTACAAAGGTACAAAATACATAATTAAAGAACATAATAATACAGATAACATTTGTAGTAATACAGGCTTTACAAAAGAATAGAAATAAACATATACATCAGTTTTACAGGAATTATGACGCAAGTAAATAAAGAAAATAATGAGAATAGTTTTCGAAACATGAACTTCACACATTAGCATTAGAACAGAACAGACTAAATAATGTATAAACATCTTTACAAAGTAAATAACATATTATTAATGCAAATTATATTTGAGGATAACAGTATTGTATTGTATTGTATTGTATTTTTATTGATCCAGGCAATCATAGTATTGTACAGCTGTACATATGATATTGGATAGGTCAAGAGAGCTATTTACAGTAATTTTTACAAATTGATGTTTACATTATTTTGTAGCAAGGAAATTATCTATCTTCAACAAAACAGTTAATACAAATCAAAGAGATGTAAGATTTTACATATGATATTGGAGAGGTCAAGGGAACATATTTGCAGGTAATATTTAATAAATTGATTTTACATCATTTTGCAATGAGGAAGTTAGCTATCTTTAACAAAACAGTAAATCCAAATGTTGTATGGTAAAATACAAACAGCCAATACAAATGTAATAGTAAAGTAGTCCAGTGTATTTCATAGACATGCACAGTATATAATTTTCAGACCTAACTGAACATTTATCATATTTTTTACATTTTTAACCCCTTTCAAAAAAATGATCAACTGCATAAAAGCAATGGTCCAAGAGATATTTTTTTAACTTATGTGTGAAGGCTCTTGGGTTCTTTGTTGCTTTGATTTCATTGGGTAAATTATTATACATTTTTATCCCAACATTTAAAACACTTTTTTGGTAGCAGGTAGTTCTGGACTGAATCATATGTAGGTCAGATTGCTGCCTTGTTGCATAGTTATGAATATCTCCATTGAATTTTAGTGTGCAGTCATTGTTTAACAGGTATGACTTGACAAATGAGACGATATTATAAATGTAAGCAGAGGGCAGTGTCATAATGCCATTTGTTTTGAAATGTTGTCTGCATGATTCATTATGTCTTAGATTACATATTATGCGTATTGCCATTTTTTGCATTTTGAAAATATATCTACCTCCAGGTGAGTTCCCCCAAAATATGAAGCCATACTGTAATGTAGAATGGAAGTAAGCATAATATACATGTATGAGAACAGATTTTGTGACTGACTTTTTGAGTATCCTTAAAATGTAACACACAGTTGAGAGTTTTTTTGAGATATAATTTGTGTGTGTCTCCCACTTAAGATTTTCTGCAAGCCATATGCCAAGAAACTTGACGGAGTCCACACACATAAGCTCTTGGTTATTTAGAATCACATCAGGCATTTCTTGTTTTTGGGATGAGAGTCTGAAGTTGATTTAGGTTGTTTTCTGTATGTTTATAATCAGTTTGTTCTCGTTGAACCATTTGCTGAGTGACAACATAAGCGGTTTAATTTTTTGGTTGTGGTCCTCTGTATCAGTACCCGTTATTAAAATACTTGTGTCATCGGCAAATAGTGTGGTATGTCCTGTAGCAAGCTTTGTGCTTATATCATCAATGTATAGCAGAAACAGTATGGGTCCCAGGATTGAGCCTTGTGGCACACCATATCTAATAGGCATTGTGTCAGAGGAGTGGACAGTAGATTGATGGGTGGTTGTATTCTTTTTTTCAAAATTAATTTCAACTTTTTGAAATCTGTTTGACAGGTAAGATTCTAACCATTTGTTTGCAGTTCCTCTTATACCTTTATTTGCTAACTTCTTAAGGAGTATGGTATGGTCAATTACATCAAACGCTTTGGATAAATCTAAAAAGATACCAGTAGTGATTTCCTTATTATCCAGTGCTTTTAAGGTTTCGTTGAGATACTCATAAATAGCTGCGGTGGTTGTCTTTTGCTTTCGAAAACCATGCTGGTGTTTTGTCAATAAGGATAGTTTATTACTAAAGTCTTCCAATCTGGTGTAAAATAATTTTTCAAATATTTTTGAGAATGAGCTGAGCTGTGCTATGGGCCGGTAATTGGCTACATCATTTTTAGAGCCCTTTTTGTGAAGTGGGGTAATTTTAGAAGTCTTTAGTAGGTCAGGGAAAACTCAATTTGTAAAGGATGCATTTATTATGTGGGTTAGGGGTTCTACAATGGATTCTCCACATTTCTTTACAATTATATCAGGAATATTGTCACTACCACTGGAGTACTTATTCTTTAGTCCTTTTATAACTGTAAGTACTACAGGATTGGAGACTTTGTGAAGAAACAT
The DNA here is from genome assembly GCF_023898315.1 of Schistocerca nitens. Taxonomy (NCBI): domain Eukaryota; kingdom Metazoa; phylum Arthropoda; class Insecta; order Orthoptera; family Acrididae; genus Schistocerca; species Schistocerca nitens. The sequence continues at coordinate 424,866,397 of NC_064617.1, read as the reverse complement.
TGATTCCCGTACCGGTGCGGTTTCTATTAGTGTTTGGTGTTGAGCATTTGGTCTGTGGCAGTTGTTCTTTATCAGGTTTTCTGCTATCTTGCTAAAATAGTCATTAAAACCATTTACTATTTTTTGGGGATCTGATGTGACTTCATCATTTAGGTTTAGTTTTAATGTTTTGTTTATGACATGCTGCTTACTGTTTGTTTCATTTTTTACAACTGTCCACAAGCCTTTCATTTTATTGTTAGATTCCTTTATAAATTTATCATTGTATAATTTTTTTGCTTGTTGGATAACTTTCCTATAGATTGCAAAATAAGTCTTACAATATGACCTAAACTGATCATCGACGTCATGGTGTTTCATGTGATTTTTTAAGTCACGCTTTTTTTGGCTGGAAATCCTTATCCTTTTTGTTACCCATGAGTTTGTGTGTTTGTTTCCGATTTTCCTGGATTTCAGTGGAAATGCAGTATTGAAGTGGTGGAGAAATGTTTCATGGAAGGAATTAAATACGTAGTTTACATCATTTTCTTTATAGACCTCTGCCCAGTTTTCAGCCCTTAACAGATAGTTAAAAAGCCTTATATTATCGTCATTAAATTGCCTTTGCATTTTAGTTATTGTGGGATATTGTCCTATGTAATTTAAATTCGCTGTTAGTATTTGGGCTTCATGGTCACTGTAACCTGTGCTGATGACTTCGATTGAGTGGTGCAGTTTGTTTGTGTTTATGAAAATCTGATCTAGAGCTGTTTTTGAATTTTTTGTGATCCTGGTTGGTGTGTTTACAGTTGGGGATAGGTTGAATGAATTTGTAATCAACAATTCGTCTTTGTTTTTTCCAGGTGTGAGGAAGTCAATATTAAAGTCTCCACTTATTAATAGATTTTTGTTTAGTGAGTAAATTTTTGTGAGTAGTGCTTCGAGGGAGTGTTTGAAGGTTTGGATGTTCCCATCAGGGGCTCTATATACATTCAGTATCAATAGGTTAGAGTCTGTTAAGATAATTAAGGAGAATTTAAAGTCTGTTTCTATTTGCATATTATTGTACTTTGTGAGGCTTTTGTATCTTAAATATTTTTTGACATAGATTGCTGTACCACCTCCCTTACTTTTGTTCCGACAAGAATAACCAGCTAGAGTAAATTCGCCAAGTGGGGTTTTTTTAATTTTGTCTTCTGTTAACCAGTGTTCAGTAATACAGAGAACATGTAAGTGTGGCTTTGTTTTTAGGAAGAGATCTATTTCTAGTAACTTATTAAACATTGACTGCACATTATGGTGTAATATTTTAAAGTATAATAGTGACTGTTTTGCAATGGAATGATTTTTGACACCACTCACCGGGTTTTCTTGTAGCTTTGGTTCATGAAAATTTTGCTCTGCACCTGTTTTCCTTTGGTTTGCTGCTAGCAGGGAGCTACTGGTGTTCTTGCCGATAAAAAATCCTGGCTGTGGGCTGGTGGTCTGCGTTTTCGTGTTGAAGATCTTGGCACAGTTTCCAGTGATACTGATTTGGAGTGTGGCTGCACATTTTTTGTTTGTTCCACTTGGATGTCGTGGGCTGACTGATTTGTGGCACTTGACGAGATATTTGCATAGGATGTTGTTGGTGACTTAGTGCTGACTGTGGATACCTTCTTCTTTTCTAAAACTGTTTCTGGTGTTTTTCTTGATGACCCTGACTGCATATTCACTTTTGTTGTTGTTACTGATGGCTCTTCAGCTCCTGGTGTTGTTGTTGGTTCAGCTGCAGTATTGCTCATTCTTCTGGGATTGTCCACCAAATTAGCTTCATTGGACCATGAATATGTTTGATGTCCTGGTGTAACACGTTTTATGGCACTTCTTGTTACCAGTGGACTTTTGATGGCATTCAGTTTCTTTTTCCCATTTTTATGTAAGTGAAGCCCATGCCTGGTGAAGTCTTTCCGTTGGAGGAAGCTATTTACATCTAAAACTCTGATGTGTTCACTGTAGGATGCCTTCTGCATCAAGTAACTGTTCATTTGGTAGATTTTGCAGTTTTCATTTGGCATGTCATATCTATACGGTATTGTGCATAGAATTAGTTGTGTGTGCCTAGTTTTTGCGATCGTTTCATCTAGTGATGTCATAAAACCACGTTTTGATCCATTAATATCGTTTGCACCAGCTAAGACGACAACATAATCATTTTGTCCTAGACCAAACGTTTTGTTTTGTATATTGCAAGTTGTTTCTTTGAATATAGCATTTGGCTTTATCAAAGATGTAAATTTATAGCTGGTTGTTGAAATTTCGTTCAGTACTTCTGCACAGTTCCTACCGTGACTATCTGAAAGTAACAGTACCTGTTTTTTGTTATTTGAAAGCTGACTCAGGTTCGTGTTTGTTTTCAACTTACTGCAGTCATTCTTCTTAACCATTTTTAAATTACACGAGAAGTGTTCAGAAGCACTTTGTAGGTTACCTTTATTTACTGTTTCACATTTTTCATGTTCACTCTTACCTTTGTTTACTGTTTCACATTTTTCATGTTCACTCTTCTTCAATGGAGCGTCATTTCTTTTGTTAGTACAAGTATTTAAAACAACATCACTGTACAAATTTCGAACTTTTTCCTTATGTGGCGGTTCAGAAAGGTTTTTGATCATGCTTTCCAGTAGCAGAGCATGTTGTCTTGTGGCTTGAAGTTCTTTCTGCAGTGTTTCTAATACATTGGTTTCGCGATTTTCACGATACATTCCAGTCGCATCTAGATAACTGTTGCACTTTGTTCCACAAGCACACTATATGTTTTCGAGATTTACTTTCGCAAAGCACGATATGCACTTTGTAGACGCTAAATACTCATAGTTTACCGAGCGATTTATTACTACATCAACGCTCGCCGCCATGTTAATCTTTATATCTTCGTCTCATTGATCTATGATAAGAACAACACAATATAAAGTATTTAGCAAGTAGAAAGAATAAATATTAAGATGAGACCGTATGCAGGATGAATATTAACATTCCTAGGCACTGACACAAGCCAACAAAATCTCACAAACTGAACTGTCTGAAGTTCTTCAATGAATTGTCATATTCTGACTGAACACTCCTTTAATCAGTATTCCTCATCATAGTGAATGTAGCTTAGTATTAGAAAATTCTAAAACGTAACTCTTGTCAGCTAAACACATAAAGATAGGAAGAACACATATACACAAGGGCACACAAACACATAGCAGAATAACACAAAAGGAAGGGACAGGGTTTGTTTTCAGTGTAACATTTGGTACTGCAGTCCAACCCAAAACTTCATTCCATAGATCTTGCCTCTTATTTCAACATTTGTTCCTGAAAAAAAAAATTCTATCCAAGCATGATTTCTGCATTTTCCATACCTTACCTCATCATTTGTTTCCAAGCAAATCCTGCCTCAACCTGTTGTCCCTAAACCCTACTTTTTTGTTCATAACCTCTTTCAAAATAATTATTCCTCACTGTACACTACTTGTTTGGCCAAACCTTTTTCTTATAGCTTCTTAATGCATTTCTTCCAATTCATCACAACTCACTCTCTTATATAGCCTACCCCCACTTAAGCTGACTTAAATGTACTGAGCTCAGATGCATAAACTAAGGGATGAGGCAATGCAGCAGCACAAAACAATCAACACATACAGCAATCACAAAAAAATGCAAATTGGCAAAGAAAGCAGCAGTATATCTAAATTAGCAAAGCAAATACAACATTACAACTAATATGAGTCAATGTGCAGCCACAAGAAAAATTAATCAGTAGTAAAACTGGTTTAACAGAGTAATACAAAGTGAAATTCAGTAGCACTATGCCTGGCAAACAGCAGCAGCAAATGCAGTAACGTATACCTAAACATGACAAAGCTCAAGCAGAAAAAATGTTACTGTAAAGATAGGATATGTCTAATACCTATGTCACATCTTAACACTACTTAACACTAGAGTGATGCATCACAATAACTAACTCTACTAAACAAGTTACCAAGTGATTGGAAACGTTATGTATGCAATTCCTGTGAAGGGAAATGTCGATTTGTGCTCCCCTTTTTTTGAGAAAGTAGATCATAAAATTATCATTTACTGGATCTGTAGGCATAAAATATATGTATTAGTACATCTATTACATTTTATTTTAACCAATGCTTCAGTGCAGCTAGAAACTAGATATTAAACAAAATGAGCAAATATATATATAAAGCAAAGCATGAAATGCTATTCACTAGCCATATGACATTTCATAAGGCAGTAAAAAAAATCTCTCCACCAGACAGTAGTCATAATCAACCGTATAGATGTAAATATTTCTCATGGCTTCATTAGGCATTTCAGTAAATATAAGAAATTATGAGCTCCAAACTGTAATCATGTGTTCTCAAGTATGAGCGTGTCGTATTTGCGATGCTTTTTACAAAGAAATGTCAATAGCGAGGTTAACTGCATATCTTTTTTTTCGTTGTGCCTCTGAAAGGCCCACACTAATGGCTTTTTTCCAGGTGACTGTCATGCAGCTGGGAACCTACAGCACATTAAGGTCACTTACCTTTCTTACCAAAATATTTACGAAAGCAGTTACTGCCACAGTGACAGTCTCACATATATAAAAATTTCACAGGTTGATAATTTACATTACAAATGTGTAGAAACAAAATCTCATAAATAAAACAGTGTCCAAAAACTTTCGCTGGCATTGTGATACATTCACGCATGTACACACATTTCGTAACTCTTAAAGTATGATGCTTGGTTCCCAACACCCTTTTCACAAACCAGTGTCCTTAACCTCTTTTCATTATTCACATACATATAAAAACATAGTCACATTCCTCGTATAGCATCATCTTATTGATCATAAACATATCTCAACAGCATCATACACATCGTCGTCGCAATGATAACATCATAACACCTCAGTCAGATCTCAAAAACGTCATTGCTTTCTTCAATAATCTCAAAACCTAAGAAAATGCTCTCTGCTCGTTTCAATAAAGTCATCTGCCTCAAACGTACTTAAAAAATCATGATCCCATACCAAATACATCATTCAAAGCTCTCATAGTATCACACTGGTTCCAAGAAAATATGAACAGTTCACAAAGTATAGACAAAATACAATTTCGTAACTGTGAATTCACTGATACAGGAAAAAAAATGTTTGTCTCTCTTAAATGATCAGATATCTGTGTAATTCTGCGTTAGAGAGATATGCTACCGATATGTAAAGTTGTATAAGCAAATATCATATTAGCTAAGGCTCCTAGCACTTGCCAGACGCTTAGTACACAAAGTAGGCATGTATCACTGAGGATTAATTATACTCTCAGGTGTTACAGATTACAGCAATGGAATGAAATGTGACACCGAAAACCTTTTTATGTATCTTAGTAATTCAAAAATCTGAAAAAAAATGTTCCAAGTACAAAAATTAACTATTCAAATGAGTTTCCTGTAGCGCTAAACTGTGCGCCTTGCTGTAAGATAATTTCTGTCATTACTTAACGGTAAAAATGTGCCAAGTGTCGCAGTTATCGTCCTCTGTTAGCAAAGTTCTTCAGAAGTCAATGTACTTATCTTGTCATAAACAAAAGTGAAATGCTTTGCGTATAGACATCGTAGTTATTACGCTTATTGCTGTCTCACTGAAGCTATACCACAAAGTTACTACTAAAACAGTTTTACTTTCCAGAATAATACAGAAAAACTGTGCAGATATAAAATAGAGACAGTACAAAAGCAACAATGTAAATTTTGTCACTCATTAGTAGTGTCGTGTATAATCATGTAGCTGTCAAATAAACCAAATACTAAGTCATTTGTAAACTCACAGAAAGTACTTTAAATCCAGAATGTATTTTCAAGTAAACCAAAATGTTGCATTAAAATCTCATTAACAGTATATGTTCCAAATATGTCAGCCTTATAGCCGTTACATAACTGTGCAACTAACAAGCAAGAATGTACACACAATAACACTGTGTCGTCTGTTCACTATAAAAATGCATTCGTAATTACGGTCTAAATAAGTTCCCTAGGTTCTTTACTGGATAGTTAACTTCAAAACATTGTTGCATGTTAACAGTTTCTAAGTCTGACGAAGCGTACTAGTAACGTGAAGTGAAAAATTTTATGGCAAAGACTAAGTTACAAAGCAGAGTGTCTCTCAATAAACGGTTTTACATGTGAAATGTGGTGTAAACCTATACTCTCACTAGTACGTAGAGTTTCAACTGCAATTATCATGTAGTATACATCTGTAAAGAATGCTAAAATTTTTCTCAAGGTTAACGTCAATGTTATTTTTCTCTGAGCCAGCCGGCGCATGTGGCAGCCCACGGTGCGAGTCATAGTCTACTGTCTCTTTGTTGGCGCACGTCATTATTGGGATTAGGAGACCTGACTTCCACAAATTCACCATGCCGAGAGGGCCCTGCCCTGTTTGGACCCCGCCATTTCTGATGAAATTCAGTTCTGTCGTTATGATTATATCTTCTGTCGTCATGTCGGCAGTTTCTTTCCTGTCGGTTAAGTGGTGGAGAATTTCTCCCTGAGTCGTAACTGTGGGCTGGGTTGTTGCATCAGAAGTTATTCTGTCTCCCTTGATAATAATTATTTTGGTTCCCATATTGTCTGTGTCTCTGAATGTCTCTGTCATAGTCATTCCTGCGGAGAGGTGGTCTTTCGCTGTAATTATTATTACTCTGCCAACGGTTGTCATACGGCTGGTGTCTGTTTTGGTCACGATTTGCGTAGTAAGAATAGCCTTGTCGTGTCCAGTTATTGTTTCTGCCGTCACGGAATTGTGACGGACGTGACCTGTAATGATTCTTTTCCTGTTTTCGTATCCCACAACTGTCTGTGTCAAATTCTAATTCTTGTAAAAGTCCCTGAAGACATTCAATTTTTTCTTTTCAACGTACTGCCAAAATAATATGTCTTAAATGTTCAGGCAGATTGATTAAGCAAATGCGGATGAGTTCTGAGGGGCTGTATGGGTTTGACAGGTACTGATTTTTGTGCAACATGTCTTCAAAATATTTTGCTAGACTCGAAGATTCAGACTGTTCAAAATGCTTCATCATTAAAATGTTATGTTTTACTCGGTCTTGAGTAGCTTCAGACCAATATGCTGAGAGGAAGGCATGGTAAAAATTCTCCTTCACTGTGACAATCGCGAATGAGCGAACGCATTCTTACAGCAGATTCATTCTCCAAATAGTCACACATAAATTTCAGCCTGTGCTCTAATGACCACCTGGGAGGAAACCAATGAAAGAATTGATGAAGCCATGCTTGTGGATGAATGTCGTTGCCGGAATTCTTAAATGTTTTGAATTTCCGTATAGTAATGAACAGCTTATAGTCAAAGTCATCGTGTCGGCGAGTCACATATCGGTCATTGTTACGCCGTGTCGGCGGTTCCACCTCAAAATTCGGTGCACCACACCAATTTCTTTCATAATTTCCAAAATACCCTGTGTTGTTACTTTGTGACTTTTCCTTATTTCTGAATCCCTCTTCCCGTGTCGGTGCGTGAATCTCCTCTGAAATATGTAATTCTTGTAATACTTGTGCTAACTGATGCTGAACTTCCCGGATTTCTCTTTTGTGTTGCGTATTAATTTGATTCTGATTTTGTTTGGATTTTCTAATTTGTTCGTACCCTTCTGTGTCAGTAACAGCTACTGGTCTTGTGTCTTTCAGATCATCATCTACCTTTGTAGATAAGTTAGTGAACTGATCCGAAAGTTCGGCTACTTTCTCCGATAATGAACTGATTTCCTCTGTGTGTTTTTCTGAACCATGTTTCAGAGTGTCCATTTGTGTTGAAAGCGTATCTATTGTGTCCTTTAAGTTTTCATGAGTTTGCAAGTTGCGTAACCGAATCGGTAGATGCAACTGAGTCAATTTTAGCTTGCAAGGTGTCGTGATTTTCATGAACAATAGTTTGCAGCTCGTTTATGGCTGCTTCGTGATTCTGTAATGCATTTTCATGACGCGAAAAATTAGGTTGAAGCGCTCACGAATTATGTTTTTACGTCATGACAGACTTTTTGACATTTAGATTCAATTTTAAGTAACTCTGCAGTTAAATCTTCACACGTTTGTTCAAGAGTTTGATCCATTGAGTCTAACTTTTGAAGCTGTTGCTGTGTTTGTCTCTGATTTTGTTCCATTGCGTATAACTTTTGAAGCTGTTGCATTATTTCCAAAAACAAGGTATTAGTGTCTGGAACTTGTTCCTTTGTGCCTATCGGCAGTGCATTTGCACCGGCAGCATTCGTATTTCGAAAAGCAGAAAATGTATCTTGACTTACTTGAGAAAAAGGTGAGGACGCAAAACCTGAATCTAAAGTATTTGCAAAATTTTGTTCTGTTATTTCGGATTTCTGAGGCTAGCTGTTGTCAACCGATCGATCGACAATACTACCCTGTTCACTAATTGTCTCACTGTCTACACCATTATTTGCCGTCTGGTCCACTTCCCTAAGCACAATTACCAAATTACTATTTTGAATGTCTGTTAATTGAATTACATAGTGGTGCTGATAAGCTCCGCTCGTCGTCACTATCATTTCCCAATCTGCTTTGGAGCCTAGTGATACGTTTTTCACACGCCGTAATTGTCACGTATTTCACACGATAACAAGAAATGCACAATTTGAAGAGCAAAAACAAGAAAACACATTAACATAGCACTGAAAATAAATCTAATTAATTGCAAGCACGGCTGCGAATTTTTTGGTGCAAATCTACATGCATGACACAACTGTTTTACAGTACTAACAATGAAAAACTACAACTACAAAGGAAATTCTCTCTACAATTACGCGCTAGCAATAAACAATAACTACAATAATTACTCGATCTACAAGAAAAAATCAGAAGATTCCAATGAGGTATCCTTGGCTAAAGGTCGACATATGTAACGTCCCCTTAGAAAAATTATGAATTACTGTACTTGTAAACTTCTACATTATTTGATTTTCAAACATCTGAGCAAAACTGAATGTACTCAGACATTACTCTCTTTACTTATTCTGATCATCACTAAACTGACATAAAATATTTTTTTTAGCGTAACACAGTCTGACTTTCAATAATCCCTACAAAATAATGGCCCTGACTAACAATAACCTATACCTTTCATGTTTCACTCACCTCACAAATATCTTCCTTACTCGAACTACTGCAATACAGCGACGCCAATACTGCCAGCTAAATAAAAGACACTACTGAAGGCACAAACTACTGATAGGCATAGTTAGCAAATGAAAGATTTTGATAGAGAACAAACATTTTATTGACTTTAATAGTGTTCAAAAGTCATCATATATATATCTATCAATTCATGTCATCTATCTTCACAAATTTCCTTTTTCTGGTGGACACACGTCCAGATCGACCGCTTATAGCAACCTCTCAAAACTCTGGCATCTTTCTCTCCACATCCACCACTGCTGGCGGCTCACCTCCAACCACGCAACGCTATGCGCTATTCCCATCCAACTGCCCAGCACTACACAAGCAAATATTCCAACAATGAGTCCAACCAGCCACAGACTCCACAAAATACAGTCAGTGATTTTCATACCGCGCGCTACGCGGCGTTAACAACATAAAAACCAAAACAGCCTACTCACAAATGGTTTGTACAGGAAGGGACCTATGCTCTTTAACTGTTCCAGGAACCGTTAAAAAATTGCAGGAGCTTGAGCACTTCCAGATGGTAGCCTACGAAATTGGAAAAAAACCTAGGTGAGTTTTTGTCACAAAGTATTGCATGCACTGCTAGAACAGTGGTAACGGTAAATGTGCCTCAAGCAAATCAGTCCATCAAGTGCTCCAGTTGTGGGAGAGGAAACGAACTCACGACAGTTTTTGAGTATATTGTGAGTATATTGTTTCTTTAAAATCAGCACACAGACATAAACCACCCGACGGCTTCTTTAGAATTACCAAGCGTGACGCCTAATGGCTTGCTGAAACGTATTGGATCACGCTATTGTCATTCCACCTTCGCAGCTCCTGAGCAACTTTCTCACGTATTGAATGGGGGACAGTCTGTGCACGAAAAAATTGCTTCTGTGCAGGATCTTTCACTGTAATATGCGCTTCAGAGTCATTAGTCCTTTCTAAACCTGCTTCGAATAGTTCACTGTACTTATTGCACAAGACAGAAACATTATTATGGGACACTGAAATACTGGTTAGTAACACATTTTCTTGAATGCACAAGTTGAACAAATAAAATAAATCTAACCTAAAAATGTTTGCACTGTTTCTAGAATTGAGTATATGAAATGAAACACTCATTGTTATTCCATGAAAAGTTGCTGCCAAACGACACACACCAAGGATGGTAATTTCGTCTGTTGTTGACAGATAAAATAGATGTAGTGGTGGGCTACCAATTCTGTCATATATGCCTTTATTAATCAAGGAAACAGAAGCACCAGTGTCCAACTGTAACTAAATTGTCTTTTATTCCACTGATAACTGAACAAAAAGTTAGTTCACCTGCTTTCCCATGGCAGCGTAGAAGATTTCCACAATGTGGAAGTGTGAGGGCTGGCTCACCTTAGAAAGGGCACGGCCGATTTCCTTCCCCATTCTTCACTCATCTGATGGGACCGATTACCTCGCTGTTTGGTCCCCTTCCCCTGTCAGCCATCCAACCAACCAACCAACGACGATCTGGCTCACACTTGAGTGAGTATCAGGCCTAAACCGTAAGCAGCCTAGCTGCGGTTGCCGTGCACCCACTTGAGAGCGGCTGTTGCCCTGGCCTTACTTTCCACGTACACACTCCATTTGTATGTGACCTTCTCGTGTGCATTAAAAGCAGTGTGCATTATGACAAGGACAATCTTTCCGATCATGTTTCGAGAAGCACTGCGGACTAAATGTGCTCACAAAGGTTTGTAGCACATGTTGTGTAACACGAGACTGAGGCTTTTACTTCTACTTACTCTATTCGTACTGTTCGTCTGACCCCTATTTCTAATCACTTTAACATTATTCTGTACTTTAGACTGAGTGTCTGGTGCACTATGAACAAATGGAAAGCACTGAATCTTAAAATCTACCACTGTTGAGTTCACAGTTGTTTGAGATTCCATAATAGACAGAACTGTTTTTAAATCAGGGTCTGGCAGTTTGAGGACTGCAGGGTGAATGCATGTGTCCGATAAATTCATTTCATCATATAACATGACATCACTATAGTGAATTCCACAGGAACACTTAAGCTTACAATGCCTGAGTTCTGGACACACTGTTTTATTGTCTGAATGGGTTGCTGCTCCAGGTAAAAAAGAATTAAGCCTTGCAGCTGCTACCTGGAACTGTCTATCAGAAGGTTTATCCAGAAATTCATCCAGAGCATCGTATGTACCTTTTTCGGGACTAGTATTTGGAAATAACTTGACATCTAGGTCGTAGATGTCGGGACCAACCATCAACCAAAATATAAACATTGCGCTCCATATTTGTTATTCTGTAGGCTGCAATGTGGGCCTCCATTTGCGCCTGGTAGTCCGATCATTCTTCTTTCTAGCTATGATATAGACGAAATTTTGGGACAATTACCGACTGTGAAGCTGCTTGCTTACTCAAGAATGACGTCAACTGGCCGACAGTGAGCGCCTGAAGCTGTGCAAGGTAGGTTAGAGACATTTCCTGTGGTGGCGCGTACAAGTTTGAAGATGGAATACAACACACTAATTCAAAAGAATAATATGAGAACAACAGTAGTTATCAAAAACAAGTGTCCCACTCGTAAACAATCAGCAGCAGGCGAGTCGGCTTTAAAGACGACCAATGCAGGCCCCTTTTCTCGTCGCCGTTTGCTATGACCTGATGAAACAATAATCGTCCAGTCGTAACTGTGGGTTCTTTGATTGCTGTGGGAGAAGATTGATTGGAACTACAAAATATGAATTATTAGTTCACTATATTACAAAAATGGTGAAAGATTTATAAACAATTGGAAATCCAGGATGGCATGTAACAATATTGTGAAAAGGGTAGTTGCTACTCACCATGTAGTGGAGATGCTGAGGTCAGCTGCCAGAGACTGTGGTCATGTGTGAGTGAGTTGCATATGTGTGAGTGTGTGTGTATGTGACTGTTGTCTTTTTTGACAAAGGCCTTGTTGGTCGAAAGCTCATTTTGTAACAGTCTTTTTGTTGTGCCTAACTGCGTCCAGCATCTCCGCTACATGGTGAGTAGTAACTGTTCTTTTCATAATACTGACAAAAAGATTTACGTAACTTTATACAATCCATTGCCACAGGAGTGTGCCTAATATTTACAACGTCTTTGATTATTAAAGCATCATTTGGTGCACACATTTATTAAACTCTTCTCTTGAAGTATAAAGTTCTCATTGTTCCAACGCACAGTTCCATCTAAGAAATTAGTAACACATGAGTCTTAACTAATCGATGTTGTGTTCTTGATCGGAGCTCACAAGCTGATGCAGAACACTCCTCTACTCGGCTATATATTGGCCTTGTTGCCGTAGGACTACAGAGCTGGGAGTGAGGGTGAGGCTCTGCCAGCGCCTCCCATTCGTCAGTGCCAATTGCAGCGAAAACCCCCTAATTTTTGTGGTTTCCGATTTTGTTATGACACCGCAATCCTTGAACAATACCACACCAACGTCACTTCATCAGAACCTCCGCCTTGGCACTCTGTTTCTGTACAGGGGGTTATGCGTGCCGCGTATGGTAAGCTCTGCCCATATAAGCAAGTGTTCGTAACAATAAATGAAGCTCCATTACTGACAACTGCTTGTGTGAAACCGACATCTACTGATAAGATTAACTGCTTGGCAGGCATCATACATACTGATATACATTGTTAAGTAGCTGCAGAGATTGGAAGTAAAAAGGTTGAACTAAATTACTTACGTTTTCTCCATGGCTGTCAACCACTAAGAGCTAGATTTAAATCCAGAAGTAGTTTCCTTAGTCGCCATATGATGCCAGACAACAACTGTGGGCAGCTAGGTGTGACCAATTGGTAATATTGAACAGTACACCTGGAGATCATTGAACAGGCTAAGATCATGTGTTAGTGAATCTACATATAACCTTGCCAAATGGGGACTTTCCAAAGAACTGACACAATATGAATGCGGAGGAGAACCAACAAGGGATCACAGGTGGCACTATCCATGCTGCCCTGAATCATGCAGTGATGAAGACTGATGAGATCTTTTAGTTCGTTACGATAACCATGCAAACTGCAAATTGTGGATACTGTTGTTTAAGTAGTATTCCTTAATATTGTACATTCGAGTGATGTATAGAGTTTCGTAAAGCTTTTGACTCGAGTAAATAGATACAACAGTTGTGAGCCATTCCTCCTCAGGAGAGGATACAACGGTATTATTACAACCTTCCCAGCCGACTCCTGAATCAGTGCATGCGTCTAGGCCAGAAGGGGTGCAATATCGTACTGATAATTGGTCTCATACTGCCAAATTATTTGTAAATTTTACTCTATTTTGTAATAACTGAAAAAAAAACATCATATAACCTCTCAACCCATAAAGTTTCCTCTTCCCCTCCTGGGTGCTTCACTTTTTTTTGTCAGGCGGCTTATAATTTGCTGGAATTGAATGATCTCAATAGATTTATCATAAGTATAGTGAAATGGTCTGAACAAGTCTGAGAACGGCTTCAGAACCAGTGGTGGCTGACTGACTGCCCAAGAGCGTCGACAGGGACTAGCCAAAGAATAATGGGTCGACAACACGAGAGAACGACAGACAATGGAGATGGCACGGCAGAATAACAAGTCCGAAGGGTAAACCAAGAACGAATACTAAGACATAGCGAATTCAAGACCAAAACAAATATGAAAAGCGAGATCTATATGGTAACAGAGAGAAATCACACCTAACATAAGGAGTGGCCATGCTGCTCGTTTTAAAGGGCAGCTGTGAACCTGGTAGGCTAGCTGGACAGGCGTGGCTAATGGTGGTGCTTACATTGGCAACCACAGCGCCCACAATTGCAACAGTACCACCTAGGAGCCAATATCGATGTCCATATCATCCAGCGAGTCTTCAAATACGTCGGGCCAGGATACATTCCTCCCCTATGAAATGGGTGCATGGGGTCAGAAGCATCCCCAGCAATGTTGAGAAAGGTGAAGAGATGGCATGTGTTGAGGACCAGCATAGGAGCCTGCTGGTAGGGAGAAAACCCTGTGGTGCCGAACAGTGTGGACAAGGACAGTGTGGTTGAAGATGGCCAAAAAGGTGGAGGTCGCCTGAAACCTTCACTTCCATACCTGCATTCTTGGGAACCACTGCTAGAGCCCGAGAGTGTAAATTGTACATTGGCAGGCGCGTGAGCGTCAAGGGTGAGCATTCGAGGACCGACTGAGCTGGCGGTGGTGATGGTGGGACAGTTGGTAGGTGCAGACAGAGCTGGTTGGTATTGTGATGCTCCAAACCACTGGGAGTGTCCACTGTTATAAGAAACTGCCTGCAGGTGACAACCACCATGGCCGGTGCCCAGGAGGATTTCGCCCTTATGAGCATGCCCACATAGTTGCAATCAGCAGAAAGCACTGAATGTGCCTGGTATGGGGGTCCTTCAACTGTGGAACCAGGGGGTGGAGGAGTGTACATGACTGCCATCCATGGATGAGCTCCGCTGGGCTACAGTCATGGACAGGGTGGGATGGTAGGTGGTGGGAAACAGCATGAGCACAAACATTGTGGTGGGAGTACCCTCCATTTTCAACATTTATTGCTTAAATGTACCAACCATATGCTCCACTTCGTCATTGGCAGAGCGATGAAACAACGGGCTAAACAGATGCTTGTTGCCACTGGTGGTCCAGAACTACTCAAAAGCTGCTGCCGTGAATTGGGACCCATTATCTAATACAATGGTGTGGGGAACCCCTTCGATGGAGAGAATCTGGACGAGAGCAAGAAGAGTGGTGTCAGTGGTGGTGGTCGTATGCTGACGACATATAGGTAGTTAGAATGAAATGATTGTATGACATAGTTGGCCGGGAGGTCTCATTCGGGGAGATCGGCCGCCGTTTTGCAAGTCCTTTTTAGTTGACGTCACTTCAGCGACTTGCAAGTCAATGATGACGAAGGACACACAACACCCATTCCCCTGCCGGGAATCGAACCCAGACACCTGCGTGGTAAGCGGTAACGCTACCTCAACGTTACGGAGGCGGACGGTAGTTAGAAAAAGCGTTCATGAAAAGTGAGCCACGTGGATCATGAAATGTGATGAACAGGAGATGGGGATCCAGGAAGCCACTGATCCCACATAAGCAAATACAGTAACAAATTTCTAACAACAGTTATTACATACACGTTAGCAATACGTTCTCTCGACCATGAAAGGAGAAATAGCGTATATCTTAGAGAAAACAGCAAATCATAATCAGCTTCAAAACTTTACATCCAGGTGTACACAAACAAATATTAATTAATTAGTTAATTAATCCTTTCTGATAAAGCTGTCCAATATTCATCAGTTACTTAATGGGCCCAATACCAAAATTGTTTAATTAAATCTTTACACAACTGCAGTATGTTCAGCATCCAGTGCTTAACCTTAACTTTTAAAATAAAAAAATCGCAAGAATCACTAAAAAATTACCCACACAAAGAGCACCATAGGCAACTAATTTACATCTCATGAATAATGAAGGTGAAGCCATTAAACATTTAATAAGCATACAATAACATCTAATACATACTGATCCAGCAACTGACCCTTATTACTGAGACTCATGTGCCCGGCTTATCCCTCCGCAAGATGGCACTGTACAAAGAGAATGTCACTTCAAGAAAAAAATACATTTTTCCAAAACAGAGAAACAACAATAAGTTTCAAGCCTGATAACACTCTTAAAAGGCTTGAGGCTGAAAGCCCATGCATACTGTCCCCACAGCCTTGCCTTTTAACCTACAACTATAGTTAACATATAGCAATAAAGTACAGTGATGGTTACTGCACAGTTACATTTACTAATGGCTGGTACTTCGCCTTTGCCTTGAAAGCGAACATTGGTTACAAGAGAAAAACTATTGAATGCATGAAAATAAATGCTGCACAGTTAATTTTGCTAGAGATGAGCTTCTTCCCTTCAGAAAATGTGAGTCCTGATTACCCCAAAAACACAATCATCCATCACACAAAAGGTACCATGTAATTAAATTGATTACTGGAAAACAAGTTGCCCTATAACAACCATTAACTTTCTTTGAGAAAATGGGACCTGGTGAAAATCAATGAATCTTAAAAACTTAAGGAACAACCACATTGGTTGGACGTCATGAAAGAGCCCTCTTTAGAAGTCTAAACCATTAATAAATTTCAATACTTCATGACTCCACCTTAGCACACTTTAACTACCACTAAGTTCAGAATAACGACAATGTCATTTAGGGTAATGACTCACAACCACACATCACCTATAACCAGTTACCACACTGTGAAGAAATTCAGAGCACAATTTAACAAGGATGCTCACCGCTTCTAAAGCTGAAGTCCATATATATTGGAGCACCCATAGAGAAGCAACAGGGAATAGACAGGTACACACACACACTTGCACAATCGCGTCCAGACACACCAATGTCAGTGACAATCCTCGTGTGTTTCTCTAGCATGTCTTCCCCATAAACCCGCAATCTGCTCTCCACACATTGATTGCCCTGTCCTGCCTTCTGACTTCATGTGACGACCCTCCACTGGCATAACAGTCCATAGGCACTCTTTCCAACAGTTGCACGTGTCGGCTCTTTAATTTCGACACTCATAAAAAAATCGCAAGAATCACTAAAAAATTACCCACACAAAGAGCACCATAGGCAAGTAATTTACATCTCATGAATAATGAAGGTGAATCCATTAAACATTTAATAAGCATACAATAACATCAAATACATACTGATCCAGCAACTGACCCTTATTACTGAGACTCATGTGCCCGGCTTATCCCTCCGCAAGATGGCACTGTACAAAGAGAATGTCACTTCAAGAAAAAAATACATTTTTCCAAAACAGAGAAACAACAATGTCATTTAGGGTAATGACTCACAACCACACATCACCTATAACCAGTTACCACACTGTGAAGAAATTCAGAGCACAATTTAACAAGGATGCTCACCGCTTCTAAAGCTGAAGTCCATATATATTGGAGCACCCATAGAGAAGCAACAGGGAATAGACAGGTACACACACACACCACACACACACTTGCACAATCGCGTCCAGACACACCAATGTCAGTGACAATCCTCGTGTGTTTCTCTAGCATGTCTTCCCCATAAACCCGCAATCTGCTCTCCACACATTGATTGCCCTGTCCTGCCTTCTGACTTCATGTGAAGACCCTCCACTGGCATAACAGTCCATAGGCATTCTTTCCAACAGTTGCATGTGTCGGCTCTTTAATTTCGACACTCATGCATAAGCACCCTTTCATCACGGAACACAGAACTCAGGACTGCATGGAGAGACACTCTCAGCGCGAGTATCAATTATGGGATATTACATCCCAGCGAGGAGCAGCAAAATTCAGATGAATGCAATCCCACGGATGATGGAGGGTTGGCCAAGGAGCGAAAGACTGGGCCAAAGCTGCCTGGTGCAGAGTATTAACAGATCAGCTGTGCACCATGGCCTCCACATCTCTGTTCAGTCCTGGCGAGAAGATATGGAATCTGACAAGGGCCTTCATCTTTGACATACACCACTGCCCATGATGGAGGAGGTGCAGAAGATTGGGGCACAGGATAGCTGTGACGATGTCACATTGAGTATCCACTCTGCATCAAGCAGGACAATGTCAGACATGCTTGTAGCATCTAGTGCATGACCCAGTGCAAGATGGTGTTGCAGCGTATGTCTGCACTGATGTGAGTGTCTGTAATAGGAAATCCATACAAGGTGTGCTGTCGTTCCTCATCGATTTGAAAACAGGAGGTATCCTGTCAGTCAAATGCCAGGTCTGGTCGTGAGGACAGATAAAAAACAACATCTTAATTTGCATGTTGTGCTGTGGACTCGTATTTAATGGTGCAAGTGTAGGAGCTTAGGAAGAGCGCCCAATGCTGGAAGTCTTGTGCGGTCCACTCTGGAATCAGAGAGTGGGGCCCGAAGAGAGCCACTAGCGGCTTGTGGTGCGTAATGAGGATACACTTGGTCCCAAAAAGGTAAACGTGGAACTTCTTAACGGCAAAAAGAATCACTGAAGCCTCCTTCTCGACCTGCGAGCAGTCCTTTTGAGGGTGTCAGTGTCTTTAACGCATAGGCAACTGGCAGCTCCCTACCATCATCGTTCCTATCGCCAGCACAGCGCCAATGGCGTAGATGTAAGTATCCATGATCAAAACCAGTGGATGCGACAAAGTCGAGGGCATAAGGCAGGGCGCTAAGCGCAAAAGGCACTTCACCTGTGTGACAGCATGCTCACAGGCAGCTGTCCATCTGTGCTGAACACCCTTCTTCCACAACCTGGTTAAGCTGTTTCATAATGTTGGCCGTCTGTGGAAGGAACTTAGAATAATAATTTACCTTCCCCAAAAATACCTGCAGTTTCTGTAGGTTTTGGGGGTGGCGTAGAGAGACAACGGCAGGAACATCGCGTTCAGTGGGGTGGATCACATCTTTGTTGACCAAGTGGCCAAGGCATTCCACTTGATCCTGAAGAATCTGACATTTACGTAAATGGCCCTTGCACCCTGCTTTACACAAAGTAGTAGAAAGGGTATGAAGGTTGTGCATGTGATCCTGACACAGGCCGGCCGGTGTGGCCGTGCGGTTAAAGGCGCTTCAGTCTGGAACCGCGTGACCGCTCCGGTCGCAGGTTCGAATCCTGCCTCGGGCATGGATGTGTGATGTCCTTAGGTTAGTTAGGTTTAATTAGTTCTAAGTTCTAGGCGACTGATGACCTCAGAAGTTAAGTCGCATGGTGCTCAGAGCCATTTGAACCATTTGATCCTGACACATAATGCCCATGACAATTAGGTCGTCTAGATAGTATAAGGAGGAATGGACATGGTTAACTGGCTGGAATGCAAGAGATCCCAAAGGGCAAGAACCTGGGTTTGTATAAATCAGAGTGTTGATGACCATTATGCAATGCGATTCCTCATCCAGAGCAATCTGCAAATGTGTGTCACCAAGGTCTGTCTTAGAGAAACATTCATCTCCAAGTTTAATGAGGAGGTGTTCTGGATGTGGGTGGTGCAGTTTTGCACTTGTACCTGGGCACTAATCGTCAGTTTAAAATCTCCACATAGCGATAGAGAGTCGTTGGATTTATGACCACTACCAGGGGAGCGGTCCAAGCACTAGTTTTGACATGATCAACTGCCCCACATGCAAGGAGGTGATTGCGTTCTTATTTAATGGCAAAACATAAAGAGACAGAACGACATCACACTCAGCAGAAATGGGGCGCAGCATATGGACGTAAGGAGCTATGGAAATTTGTGGTGCATCCCAGGCTGGGTTCAAACATAGGAGCAAAGGCGGTACAGAGGTCGTCGAGCTCCTAGAAGGGAACCATATCGGAGACGACTAAACTTCATCTTTGATGGAGAATCCAAACAGCGAGTAGGCATTGAGACCAAAAATGTTGTCAGCTGAGGGCCTACCAGCAAAAAACAGAGTTATTAGGCAGACTCCCTGTTTGTATGTAGCACTGCCTGTGAACTGTCCCCAAGGAGGAAGCAAACTGTCACCATTGGCGACCAATGGGCAGGAGGACGCGATCATGGCGCCATGTCAGGTGAACCAAGATAAACATACAGGTGGAGGTAGATCACAGAAACAGTAGCTGCTGCTTCCACCTGGAAGTGGATGTCCTGGGTTACAGTCATGATAGTGATAATAAACAACTTAAAGGTAGAAGAATCACCATGAGAAACAACTGCCTGAAGTTCATGCACCATCCCATGATGCATGTGGGGGGTGGCATCCGGCTGAGTCGATAGGTGACAAATAGCATGGAGATGCCCACTCCTTTCGCAAAACGTGTGCAGTGTGCCCAGTGATCCGAACAGTCCTCCCATTGGTGTGCCGTGAATCAGTCAGGACACGACAGGAGATCCCGCTGCTTATATTGACATGTTTTGATAGGTTGTTCAGGGTCCATGGAGATGTCCAAAATCGATCTTACGAGAATTCCGCCTCCCGCCCCCCTCCCCAAGGTGGTGGCTGTACCTTCTCCACCTGACGCCGAACCAGGAGGCTTTCGTTTGGAGCCTGTGCGACCCAAAAGAGTGCGTGGTTTTTCAAAATATCGTCCAAGGAATGGTTGTCCACTTTGAAGGCTACAGTACGAGCTTCAAGACCATGAGCCAATTGGACAACAACATCTCGGGTGAATGAATCTGCGTATGAAGTTTTGCAAACCGTGTTTGTGCAAATGAAATCGTAACTTCGACTCAACCCTTGCAGATCCACCAACCACGAGCAGTACGACTTACCAGACTGCTAGTGGCATTGATGGAAATCGAGGCGCGATGCAATCACATTGAATCGAAGTGAACAATAATTGGACAGCAACGAACACATCTCCTCGAAAGTGAGGGCAGCCGCATTCGAAAGTGGAGCCAACGTCTTTAGCAGAAAAAACGTATCCGAGGAAGCTCAAGAAAGGAAGAACGATCGCCGGAGACCGCCATCCGAAACCTGAAAAGTGGTGAAGTGCTGTTTCAGCAGCTGCAAACGTGTGACCCAGTACTTTATTGCATGGTAAATGCCGGATACCCAGGCAAGCGGCTCTCCACCTGGGAAATGACACAGATTGGAAGTGTTAGGAACCCTGAACCTGTAAGCTGTTGCTGTTACAGTTGCATGAGCTTGGTGTCCATAGAATGCTGCTATTTTTTTACCTTGTCGCCAGTTACACTGACCAGAATCGGACAAGTCCAGGACCGACTTCAGAACTATGATGGCTGGTTGACTGGCTGATAGCGTTGACAGTCGGTAGCAAGAGTACAACAGGAAGGCAACATGAGAGAACGACAAAGAATGGAGATGGCATTGCAGAGTAACAAGTCTGAAGGGCAAACCAAGATTGAATACTAAGACATAGTGAGACCCACATTGATGAGCCAAAATATTATGACCACTGCTCACCGAGAGGTTTTAAGCTGCCTGGTGCCGCCGTGGGCACGAGACGCGGTTAGAGAAATATGTGAGCCGAGCATAGACGAATGTGAAATTATTCCAGCGACGATAAGTGGCGCAAATGCGACAACCTGCCGACTTAAGCGATTTTGATTAAATCTAGATTGTTGTGGTCCAGTGCCTGGGAGGAGCATTTCGGAAACGGCGAAGCTCGTCGGCTGTTCGCGTGATACTGTCGTGAGCATCGATGGAAAGTGATTGAAAAATGCTGAAACCACGAGTAGGCGACCAGAAGTTGGACGTCCACACCTCATCACAGAGAACAGGGATCGGAGGCTTGACCACTTTCTAAAGCAGGATAAGTGGCGATCTGTGGCAGATCTGACGACAGAGTACAGTGCTGGCGTGGGAAAAAGTGTCTTGTAGCACACCATTCGGCGCACAGTGTTGAACATGGTGTTTCACAGAGAGGACCCCTACGTGTTCCCAAGTTGACCCAATAACATCGTCAGTTGTGATTGCAGTGAGCATGGGATCATCGAGCTTAGACCACGGGTGAATGGAATAGTGTCGACTGGTCAGAAGAACCCCGTTTATTGTTAAACCATGTCAATGGTGGTGTCCAGATACGCCATCATCCAGGCGAACGGCTGCTCAACACATGCAACTCGCCACCACTGGGGACACAGGCTACTGGAAGCAGTGTTATGTAGTGGGGGACATTCACCTGGGCTTTCATGGTCCATGACAGCTGTGGACTACTTCAACTTTATTAGAGACCAACAGCAACCCCTTATGCTTGATGTCTTCCTGAACAGCGATGGCATCTTCCAGCAGGATAACTCGTGTCACAAGGCCAGAATCGGGCTGCAATGGTTTGAGGAGTGTGGTAGTGCACTCATGTTGATGTCAGCTTATCTGAATCCGATGAAACCCACCTGGGACGCTGCCGGGCGCCAGCTCCGCGTCCACGAACCAACCGGACGTAAGATAAGGGGAAGTGTGTGACCTGTGCTTAGGCATCTGGTGCCACAAACCTCTGGAAACCTATCAAGTACTTGTCGAATCCATGGGATGAAGAATCACTGTTGAACTGAATTCCAGAAGTGGAACGACAAACATTTAAGTAGGTGGTCACAATTTTTTGGCACATCAGTGCAAACGGTAACGCAGAGAAATCACAAATAACGGACGAAGCGGCCTCGCCGCTGGCTTCTAACGACGGTCATAAGCCCTGACACGCTGAGTGTGGTTGGCATACGGCAGCGTCTACACCGGCGACCGTTGCGCACGCAATTGCAGAAGTGCCGCCTAGTGGCCGTCACCAGCTTCCAAACCGTTCAGCGGATCTTCAAAGGCGCTGTGCCAGGATACCAGAATCAAAACGTGGTCATGATGTGTAAAAACCCCTCTCTCCCTCTATACTTTCCCAAACACTTTGGTGTTTGGCTATGCATATCCAACTTGCGTTGGGTAAAAGCCCCTCTTACCCTCTGACTTTCCTATACATAATATTCTTTGGCTGTACGCATCCATCTTGTGTTTGCGTGTTTTCTACTGTCATCTAACCGCCTTCCATTGGTTATCGCCTCGGTCTCTTCTTATACCCTGGAATCTAATGAAGAATATCCTTCCTCCATCTGCCATCCATCGTCTGGCTACAAGTCCTCTCCACCTACATTTCATTTTCATTACAGTCATAATTACGCCTCCCATTCCAGCCTGCTAGCTGGTCCTTTTCTTCGATTTCATCTCTCTCTCTCTCTCTAATTCTCTCTCTTTCTCTCTCCACTACCTGGTCCTCTGAATTTCAGATCGTCGTGGAATTATTGAGCATATTCTAAGTTTGAATGGAAAAATTTTCCTTGAGATACAACCGTTTCTGTCCACAAATCACCACGGATGCAGAAAGCGTCGCTCGTGCGAAAATCAGCTTGCCCTTTTCCCATACGATATCCTGCAAAACATAGATGAAGGGTAACAGGCAGATTCAATATTATTATACACTCCTGGAAATTGAAATAAGAACACCGTGAATTCATTGTCCCAAGAAGGGGAAACTTTATTGACACATTCCTGGGGTCAGATACATCACATGATCACACTGACAGAACCACAGGCACATAGACACAGGCAACAGAGCATGCACAATGTCGGCACTAGTACAGTGTATATCCACCTTTCGCAACAATGCAGGCTGCTATTCCCCCATGGAGACGATCGTAGAGATGCTGGATGTAGTCCTGTGGAACGGCTTGCCATGCCATTTCCACCTGGCGCCTCAGTTGGACCAGCGTTCGTGCTGGACGTGCAGACCGCGTGAGACGACGCTTCATCCAGTCCCAAACATGCTCAATGGGGGACAGATCCGGAGATCTTGCTGGCCAGGGTAGTTGACTTACACCTTCTAGAGCACGTTGGGTGGCATGGGATACATGCGGACGTGCATTGTCCTGTTGGAACAGCAAGTTCCCTTGCCGGTCTAGGAATGGTAGAACGATGGGTTCGATGACGGTTTGGATGTACCGTGCACTATTCAGTGTCCCCTCGACGATCACCAGTGGTGTACGGCCAGTGTAGGAGATCG
Source organism: Schistocerca nitens (assembly GCF_023898315.1). Classification (NCBI taxonomy): domain Eukaryota; kingdom Metazoa; phylum Arthropoda; class Insecta; order Orthoptera; family Acrididae; genus Schistocerca; species Schistocerca nitens. Next base: position 424,842,667 of record NC_064617.1, on the reverse strand, counting down.
CTCCCCACACCATGATGCCGGGTGTTGGCCCTGTGTGCCTCGGTCGTATGCAGTCCTGATTGTGGCGCTCACCTGCACGGCGCCAAACACGCATACGACCATCATTGGCACCAAGGCAGAAGCGACTCTCATCGCTGAAGACGACACGTCTCCATTCGTCCCTCCATTCACGCCTGTCGCGACACCACTGGAGGCGGGCTGCACGATGTTGCGGCGTGAGCGGAAGACGGCCTAACGGTGTGCGGGACCGTAGCCCAGCTTCATGGAGACGGTTGCGAATGGTCCTCGCCGATACCCCAGGAGCAACAGTGTCCCTAATTTGCTGGGAAGTGGCGGTGCGGTCCCCTACGGCACTGCGTAGGATCCTACAGTCTTGGCGTGCATCCGTGCGTCGCTGCGGTCCAGTCCCAGGTCGACGGGCACGTGCACCTTCCGCCGACCACTGGCGACAACATCGATGTACTGTGGAGACCTCACGCCCCACGTGTTGAGCAATTCGGCGGTACGTCGACCCGGCCTCCCGCATGCCCACTATACGCCCTCGCTCAAAGTCCGTCAACTGCACATACGGTTCACGTCCACGCTGTCGCGGCATGCTACCAGTGTTAAAGACTGCGATGGTGCTCCGTATGCCACGGCAAACTGGCTGACACTGACGGCGGCGGTGCACAAATGCTGCGCAGCTAGCGCCATTCGACGGCCAACACCGCGGTTCCTGGTGTGTCCGCTGTGCCGTGCGTGTGATCATTGCTTGTACAGCCCTCTCGCAGTGTCCGGAGCAAGTATGGTGGGTCTGACACACCGGTGTCAATGTGTTCTTTTTTCCATTTCCAGGAGTGTATTTCCGAAATGAGTTTGTCACTACGCCACATTGCAGACTATTAATGATAGTCCACTGAGCATGCGGAATAGGTCCTCAGACTTCTTGGACTTCGAAGAAACCAGCTTGTTGTCCCGGTCAGAGAGTGTTCATCAGAGTCGATCATGTCAAAAATACTGTCCAATGGAAATGTAATAGGACCGTTCTTGTTCTTTATATATATAAAATGTCTGATGCAATCTACGACAGTTCGCTGATGACACTATGCTGTATAGGGAAGTGTCGTCTTTGAATGAGTAGAAAGATACAGGATGACTTATACAGAATTTCTGTTCCGTGTGATGAAGGGCAGCTTGCTGTAAATGCATTAAAATGTAAATTAATGCAAATCAGTAGGAAAAAGAGTTCTGTAATATTCGAATACGTTATTATTTGTATGCTACTGGACACAGTTACATCGATTAACTATCTAGGCGTAATGCAGCAAACCGTTATGAAAGGGAACGAGCCAGTAGAGGCCGTAGCGGTTTACTGGGAGAATTTTAGGGAATCGTAGCCTATGTACAAAGGTGACAGCTCGTAGAATACTTGTAGAGCCCATTTTTTAGTACTTCTAGAATGTTTGGGCTCCCCACCACGTCGGATTAAAGGAAGAGATCCAAGCAATTCAGACACATGCGGTCACATTTGTTATGGACGGGTTCGATCAACAACGAGTATTACGGAGATGCTCGTTTAGAACGGTCTCTTGCAGCTGACTGTGGAACAATTCTACTGCCGGCAAAGCACATTTCGCATAAGGACCGCGAAGAGGAGATAAGAGAAATTAGGCCTCCTGCAGAGACGTATAGGCAATCTCTTTTCCCTCGCTCTGCTTGCGAGTGGAACAGGAATGGAAGTGACTAGCAGTGGTACAAGGTACCCTCCACCACGCACCATACGGTGACTTGCGGAGTATGAATGTAAATGTAGATATTGAGCAACACATCTGTGCCTCTCCAAAAGACTGAAAGAATGGGACCTTTTCCCAGGTAGGTGTCATATTTGTCGGCGATGGTCATCAGAGACAGTGCACAACTTTGATTCATCACTGAACGCATTGCGACGCCATTCGCCAGCAGTTCTTTTTTCCCACTCCAAACGCACTCCGGTGAGTGTTCTACCTGTCACAGAAAATTGCAACTCTACTCATCTGCATATCCGCCGAAGGTGTGGACAAGTATGAATTTACACTAACATCCGACCTTGTCTTCAAGGTGTTTACTTTTTTCGCAGCAGCGGTATTATGGAGTGCACTGTTTATCTACGTGGCGTGGTGGTGGTGTCCTTACAGGGGGAGCGAGGTGTTGCTACAGGGAGTAGTGAACTGGGACCGGTGGCGCTTGGGTATCTCGGTATCAAAGGGGTAATGTAGCTCGAATCTGTGGCGAGGCATATTGACCTTGGGCACTGGGAAGTTTGTGTGCGTACATCGACTTTCTTAGCAACAGCTTATTGAAGCCTTCCGGAAATGATCGATTTTTCGTGTGGTAATCTAGTTGCGCATGGCAGCTGATTCGCGGCCGCAGAATTAAGTCGCTTGTTACTTGTTCGCCTAGTGAGAATTTTGGCCCCAAAAAACCCATTTCTTGTCCGAAAGGGGAGATCGAACTTTTACAAGTGAGCGTGTAAGTTCCGGCCGTGTAAGAGGCTCCCCCCACCTCCCACCCCGCCCCCCGGCTCGTTAACGGTGCCTTTGTACATCGGAGAGTAGCCGAGCCGAGTTGCAAATTCTGGCTGTTTAGGTTTCTTAGTCCATCTTGCAGTACTTCTGGAATTATTCTTTTTTATTCCTCCATCTTTTGTGATACCCACAGTCCGGCCGTGTGGGGTAGCCACGCGGTCTTAGGTGTTCTGTCACGGTTCATGTGGCTCTCCGCGTCGGAGGTTCGAGTCCTCCCTCTGGCATGGGTGTGTGTGTGTTGTCCTTAGCGTAAGTTAGTTTAAGTTAGATTCAGTACTGTGTAAGCTTCGGGACCGAGGTCCTCAGCAGTCTGGTACCATAAGTTCTTACCACGAATTTCCTACAGTGCGCGTGTACTGTAATGCCTGTTCAGATTTAGCCATCACACTGAGCTGTGTAACTGCAGCAGTGTTAAGTGTGCATTGGTGGCCCAGACTTAAGCGCGCTTTTAGTCTGTTCCAGCGCCACGGACTGTGTGGTATGCCGCCTCATGGGACTCTTGGATCGGAATGCCTCCGCATCTGTGCTTCTACACGATACACCGGCCTGCACTGTCTTCGCCGAGGAGGTCGCTGCTACCGAAGTTACGTAATTTTAATCTATTAATTGTTCCTTGTAACTGCTGTTTACCGCGCGACCGCTACGGTCGCAGGTTCGAATCCTGCTGCGGACATGGATGTGTGTGATGTCCATAGGTTAGTTAGGTTTATGTAGTTCTAAGTTCTAGGGGACTGATGACCTCAAATGTTAAGTCCCATAGTGCTCAGAGCCATTTGAACCATTCTTTTAACTGCTGTTTTCCTCGTTCTAAAGGCCTAAACCACCAATGGAGGTCGCCACACGCTAACATACGTAAATTTAGTCTAGTAAATGTTTTATGTAAGGGACGTTTTTCTCATTCTAAGGGCCCAAGCGGCCTGTTATTCTACGCCAGTTTGGTACCCCTTGTTTTAGTAGTAGTGTAATATGTTTAAACTTGGCCAAGGTTTCTGTATTTACTGTGGGAAGCTACTCCTGTTGGAAACAGCTTATTCTTTTCGTTTAGTAGTTTATTTAATGTGGCAGTTCCCCCCACCCCCGTTTCTTTTAATGTTGGGGTCTGTAACGGCATCGGCTTTGGGGATCTCGCTCTTGGTTTGACCACAGTTGACATTTTTCTTATTCTTTTTTTTTTTTTTTTTTTTTTTTTTTTTTTTTTTTTTTTTTTTTTTAAAGAAAAGCGGGAGAAAGAAAAGGCTGCAGCGCCACACATCTGCTTCTTCGCTCTTTGATTTCCAAGGTTAGCTACAGCGCTGGAATTTGTTTTCCGCTGGAGATATAGAGGCAGCGCCTAGTCCTGATATTTTGTACATATATAGTGTTAATTCTAAAATTCAGGCCTTTGCGCCTTAGTTTCTTGGTTGTTTAAATGATGAGTCTGCCCTGTGGGGCAAGTCTGTAAGCTTCTTGACAAAGATAATGGAAAATTGTACACTCCTGGAAATGGAAAAAAGAACACATTGACACCGGTGTGTCAGACCCACCATACTTGCTCCGGACACTGCGAGAGGGCTGTACAAGCAATGATCACACGCACGGCACAGCGGACACACCAGGAACCGCGGTGTTGGCCGTCGAATGGCGCTAGCTGCGCAGCATTTGTGCACCGCCGCCGTCAGTGTCAGCCAGTTTGCCGTGGCATACGGAGCTCCATCGCAGTCTTTAACACTGGTAGCATGCCGCGACAGCGTGGACGTGAACCGTATGTGCAGTTGACGGACTTTGAGCGAGGGCGTATAGTGGGCATGCGGGAGGCCGGGTGGACGTACCGCCGAATTGCTCAACACGTGGGGCGTGAGGTCTCCACAGTACATCGATGTTGTCGCCAGTGGTCGGCGGAAGGTGCACGTGCCCGTCGACCTGGGACCGGACCGCAGCGACGCACGGATGCACGCCAAGACCGTAGGATCCTACGCAGTGCCGTAGGGGACCGCACCGCCACTTCCCAGCAAATTAGGGACACTGTTGCTCCTGGGGTATCGGCGAGGACCATTCGCAACCGTCTCCATGAAGCTGGGCTACGGTCCCGCACACCGTTAGGCCGTCTTCCGCTCACGCCGCAACATCGTGCAGCCCGCCTCCAGTGGTGTCACGACAGGCGTGAATGGAGTGACGAATGGAGACGTGTCGTCTTCAGCGATGAGAGTCGCTTCTGCCTTGGTGCCAATGATGGTCGTATGCGTGTTTGGCGCCGTGCAGGTGAGCGCCACAATCAGGACTGCATACGACCGAGGCACACAGGGCCAACACCCGGCATCATGGTGTGGGGAGCGATCTCCTACACTGGCCGTACACCACTGGTGATCGTCGAGGGGACACTGAATAGTGCACGGTACATCCAAACCGTCATCGAACCCATCGTTCTACCATTCCTAGACCGGCAAGGGAACTTGCTGTTCCAACAGGACAATGCACGTCCGCATGTATCCCGTGCCACCCAACGTGCTCTAGAAGGTGTAAGTCAACTACCCTGGCCAGCAAGATCTCCGGATCTGTCCCCCATTGAGCATGTTTGGGACTGGATGAAGCGTCGTCTCACGCGGTCTGCACGTCCAGCACGAACGCTGGTCCAACTGAGGCGCCAGGTGGAAATGACATGGCAAGCCGTTCCACAGGACTACATCCAGCATCTCTACGATCGTCTCCATGGGAGAATAGCAGCCTGCATTGCTGCGAAAGTGGATATACACTGTACTAGTGCCGACATTGTGCATGCTCTGTTGCCTGTGTCTATGTGCCTGTGGTTCTGTCGGTGTGATCATGTGATGTATCTGACCCCAGGAATGTGTCAATAAAGTTTCCCCTTCCTGGGACAATGAATTCACGGTGTTCTTATTTCAATTTCCAGGAGTGTATATAACTTATTTGCGCCCATTAATGTTCTCCCAAGCTGTGCCCTTTGTTAAAATATATACTTTCTTTGGCTTAAATAATGGTAACATTTGGTCTTAATTTGGCATTACAGGTTTCCAAATTATGTCTATAAAGACCTGTAATTTGATAAAAAATCATTTTATAACGGTTGATGGTATCCAAACTGTGTTTCCTTTTTAATTGCTGTTTAATTTGATTGTTGGTGATCTCAGATATTGTGTCTCTTAGTATACGGTACATAGCGTTTTTTTTTAAGGTAATAAAGTTTGTCAAATGATAGATGATGTGCACTTAAAACTCCTGCCTAGTTCTTTTTACGTGTTCATTCTGGTTATGTCGCACTGTGAAAGGTGACATTTCAAAAGTTGAAAAAGAGGAAGCTTAGAATTTAACGTCTTTTTGCCAATAAAGTCAAAAGAGGCGAATGCTAAGACAGATGAGGACTGAGTGGTGTTCGGTTGCGTTAAGCTGAAAAAAAAGAACATACAAAATAAGAATATGCAGAGACTAGTGGGAGAGTTGAACCTAATATCATCCGAATGTCACAGGCAGAACAGGCACCAGAGGGCATTAGTATTGCTCGTGTTTAGTGGGTAGGGTATGTAAATGGTGTGAACAGCGCCGGCCGCGGTGGTCTCGCGGTTCTAGGCGCGCAGTCCGGAACCGTGCGACTGCTACGGTCGCAGGTTCGAATCCTGCCTCGGGCATGGATGTGTGTGATGTCCTTAGGTTAGTTAGGTTTAAGTAGTTCTAAGCTCTAGGGGACTAATGACCACAGCAGTTGAGTCCCATAGTGCTCAGAGCCATTTGAACCATTTGTGAACAGCGTCAGATGTTGAGTGACTGCTCTGGTTGCATAAGAACTGTTCCACCTCTCTCACAGATATTAAAAGTACGTAAAATTGTGAACGACGCTTGAACAAATCCTTGGTAAAAGCGAGGAACACATGGGTACAATTCTAGAAAGCATAACCGCAGTGTACAAAATAACTATCTGGCGATTAAATTCACCAAGTTCTCAGTCCACAAATCCAACATAGAACCAGTGAGCGGTTCCGTGTAAATACCCTCGCTTCACCTTCCACTAATGGTTCTGCAGTGTCGATACATGCATGAGGAATTGTAGTGGACAATGGGTGAAGAAATGACGTCAGAGCACATTTCCACGGAAACCACCCTTAATATTGTCTCATTTCTGTATATGGAAAGACACTGGGAAGTTTAGGAAGAGTTTCGGAGCGAGGTCGCTGAGAGCAGATAGCATGCTTCAGAAGTGAACGTATTTGGACGCCATCGCCGCTGCCGTGTACAAGCCACTGGAAGCGCAAAAGCTGAGGTGGCGGCGTCGATGATTTTTACGAAATATACAAAGGTATGCCGTGATGTCTAAGCACGTGTGAGCTCCCACGAGTCGTAGTAAATTTTTGCTCATGTACTCTCTTTTCTTCAGAACCCTGGGTTCATTTCGGCACAACGATGACGACGCCACCGTGTACAAGCCACAGAAAGCCTACAAACTAAGAAGGTGGTGGTGTCGAATCTGTTTGCAAACAACACGGACATATAAGACTCTAAGGCACGTGGGGGTTGCAGAGGAACAATCTCACCAAACTGTACCAACGAGCATAGAAGATGGCACGCGCTTCCTATATTTCTGGACTCAATATTTATGCACTTTTTAAGTAAAATACACTTGTAGGTAAAATAAAGTAAATCTGAAGTAAGTAAACAGATTGTGTTGTAACTTCTGTAGCGGTAGACTTGTGGAAGATATGCTGGTTTAAGGAGAGACAGAAGGCAAGTGGGCTTCAAAAATTCGATTTTTAGATTTTAGCATATTTGAAATGCCTGGTCTTTCCTGCGTGAAACAGTTTATGTTTTATATAAATACGACAATTTTTTCGTGAGATATGATGGTTTTCCAGACGCTCTGTGCAATCTGCAATTTAAATGTTACACCTTCCTTTTTGCGCCATGCAGAGATAATGCACAGCATTCTTTAACTCCTTGTATATTATTTTGTGCTTCTATTGTTTTATCGCTTGAATGTTTCCTACCCTGTGTCTACTATCGATACTCGTTATTCCGAACGTGTTTGTTATTGTTTTCGAGTGTTAATGCATGTACTTAGTGAAGTTTGTTGTGAGTGAAGTACGTGTTGAATTGTATTTGCTTTGGTTCCTTGTGTTTTCATAAAAATGCCTCGAATAAAGAAATTCTCGGCTAAATTAAAATTCAGAGGAAATATATACGTAAAGGTAGATGAGGTTAATGGGTCAAAGGACCCAAGAATGTTAGACATAAAGAAAATCACAACATCAAGAAAGAAACTGCAGTGTCTTCAAGGCATTTTCTCCCATTCAGCTTGTGGAGACGAACATTCGTTTGGAATTATTATGGTGAACCTTAGCATGTTCTGTGATTTCATTTCCAAAAATACTGTGCACAGAGTATGTGGTGGTGATGTATCTTTGGGTGAGAATCAGCGTCTTCGTAAAGGGATTGTATCAAACGTGAAATTGAGTTGCACAAAATGTGATGCAGTTGCTACAACAATTACTTCAAAAATGGCAAATAATAATTTGTATGAGAACAATGTAACGCTAGTTTATGGTCTCAGATCTATTGGTAAAGGGATGGAGGCAGGCAAACTCGGAAATACAGAAGCGTCCGATCTTACCCGTCGGCTTTGACCCATGACGTCACAAATACCGTGGAAACGACCATAAACAACAATTCCAATATGGCGGATATAAAAACATCGAATACGTATTGTAAACACTGAAATACACAAGTTTCACAAAAAGCCTAATGACTGTAACGGGACAAGCGTGGGAAATTGGGGGTTTTTGGGTGGGGAGAAACTAAATATGTCGTTATGCGGTGGGGGGAGTCTGCAGTGCCCCCCCATCCCCCCACAGGCTTCATTAGTGTCAAATCAATATTTTCGAATCATAGGCGGCCGCTGCCGCGGCCGCATTCCAAAAAAAAAAACTCCCAACCTAACCTCAAGTGGGCTACGCTACAGATCAATATGTTCATCAAATTGCTTCATATTACGTATACATGTTCTTTAAACAAGAGTACATCAAACCATGTATTAGGTTTTCCGCGCCGTAATGACGTCACACACCACAACACGCTTACGTCACGGGTCAAAGCCGACGAGTAAGATCGGACCTTTCTGTTGACCCGCAAACTCATATATGCATTACTTGACATTCCAAATCCTCCTGCAAAATTTACGACTTACGATAATGATATTGGTAGCCCTACTGCTGTTGCTGAAGTTTGTAACATTTCAACGAAGGAAGCAGCTGAAAAAGCACTCAAGGAAAGTGATGACAGTGAAAGTGGTGTATTTGTGCATGTTTTGATGGCAGCTGGCAGAAACATGGACACACTTCACTAAATGGTGTCGTGACATTATTTATTACTGGCAAGGTAAATGATGTAGAGATTCTAAGAAAAATATTCAAATGTGTGTGAAAACTTATGGGACTTAACTGCTAAGGTCATCAGTCCCTAAGCGTACACACTACTTAACCTAAATTATCCTAAGGACAAACACACACGCCCATGCCCGAGGGAGAACTCGAACCTCCGCTGGGACCAGCCGCACAGTACATGACTGCAATGCCTTACACCGGTCGGCTAATCCCGTGCGGCGAGATTCTAAGCAAGTACTGGAAAACTTGTGGCAGTGGAACTGAGAAAGAGCATGAACATAACTGTCAGATGAATTATACTGGTCCTAGTGGTGGGATGGAAGTAGCAGGAGTTCTCAGGACTTTTAATCATTCAGTGGCAAACAGAGGTGTTAGATAACACAGTATTTAGGGGACAGTGACAGCAAGGCTTATACTGGGTATGTGCAGAGCAACCCTATGGTCCTAATGCCACAATTTCTAAATTAGAGTGCATTGGGCATCTTCAGAAGGCAATGGGGCAAGGTTGAGAAGATTATTGAAAGAAAAGTCAAAAATAGTATTGGAAGATGGTAAGAAGATAGGTGGTAAAGGTCACCTGACAAATGTTGAAACAGATAGATTACAGAATTATTATAGCTTGGCCATAAGAAGAAATGTAGTGAATTTAGAAAACATGAAAAAAGCTATATGGGCTATCTTTTTCCATAAGCTTTCCACAAATAAAAAACCAAACATGGTCTTTGCCCGAATGATCCTGAGACTTGGTGCAAGTGCCAGATATGACCACAAACATTATTTACCTGCACCAGTAATGGATGAAATTAAACACATATTTAAAGACCTTTGTAAAGATACCTTGTTGAAGAAATGTGTTCATGGGAAAACCCAAAATTTAAATGAATGTGTGAATTCTGTCAATTGGAACCAGTTACCGAAAACTGAATTTGTTCAGCTTACAACCCTCAAATCGCTACGGTCGCAGGTTCGAATCCTGCCTCGGGCATGGATGTTTGTGATGTCCTTAGGTTAGTTAGGTTTAACTAGTTCTAAGTTCTAGGGGACTAATGACCTCAGCAGTTGAGTCCCATAGTGCTCAGAGCCATTTGAACCATTTGAACCAACCCTCAAATTTGGTGTTTATGATGCTATTTTATGCTTCAATGATGGTGTAATTAGAAAACTGGACGTTTTGGAATTACTGGGCATAAAATCTAGTGGAAATACTGCAAAATCCTTGGTGCAAATAGATAAACAAAGAATCTGCAAAGCAGATATTGCTAATTTAAAATGCACAAAAGAAGCCAATAAGAAAAGAGGAGGGACCAAGAGAAGAAAAGAAGATCAGTATGGTTCAGATGATGCTCAGTATGGTGCAGGAAAATATTAGTGGTAAGTAATTCTCATCAATAACTATACTAGAATTGCAATATTAAACTTTAAATGGAATTTTCTCAAAACCACATTTCGTTACTTTCAGGTAACATTATTTGATAAATATTAAATTTGGTCAATTTGTACTGCAGATGGTCATAAGTTATTACAAGTAAATTGAGAACCACCAAACAATCAGAAACAGTTTTATAATAATTAATGTACAAAAAGAGTTAAATTTTACTAGTGAAAGAATATAATTTTTTTCTTCAAAACCGTAAGAGGTATTATGTTTATTTTACTTGTAAATTGAGGCATATATATTCAGTAAAAATTTTATTGTTTTATCACTTATAGTTCTTTTGAAAAGTGTACCTATTCAAAGGGTAAAATAGCATTGGTAGAATAGGGATAAAAATTGCCTTCTGTCTCCCCTTGAGGCTCACAATTTTCACCAGAGACACAAAAGTATTTTCTCTCAACCTTATAAATACATAGAACCTGTACAAAAAATGTGCTTTTGAGTTAAAATATGGAAACTGTATACCAGATTGAGGCTCTCAATTATTACTAAAGAAGAAAAATAATTCCCTCAAGCTCATAAAAACCAACCCATATGGTGGATCGGATTTTTTATATATGTTGATTACATCTGTCTCACTAACATTGTGCTCTGAACATTTCCGTTTAGCGTATACAAAGCTAAATGTTGCTCAGAAGTATGTGTTACCTATAAGCAGGTGCCTATGATTCTTGCTTATGTCTGCCTCACATATGAAGCCTGTCCCTTCACTTTCAACTGATGTGCACGATGGCGCCACATTAACGTATTGTCCAGCATGACACTGAGATAATCCAGACTCTGCTTTATTGCAATGAACAATCTCTGACACAGTATACCAAGAACTTTACTTGAATACTGATGTGTTGATTGTTTTATGTGTATAGGAACTTATGTTTCAAATAATTCAAATGTCACTGACAGAGCATGTGACGACGAAAAGACACATCACGGTGGGCAATTCCAACTTCCTCAGGAAGGTTTTTTTTTATTTTTATACTTCTTTATTTATTATTTTTTTCATAGAGTGGAACTCACTCTCACTCGTGGCCAGCATTGCTGCTCACACAGAACCGTGCACTCAGTAACACCAGCTAATACAACAGATTGCAGAAATACACTACCATGACAACAGAGTTATGTTATGGGTAATGGGCACTATGGTATCAGAGGAAATCACCATGTGACAGAAATGTATGACCATGTCCCGTAAACAGATCTTCATGAAGAGTATGATGGTAAATCAGACTTATGGAATAATAAGTGGCACCCATTATATCAACTTAGGAGAAATGACTATGCACATACAGCACAGTACATCCCTGAACAGCAATTGTACAATTCCCTCCCTCCCTGCACAGTCATCTATCCACATTCGCAATGATACTTCTAAAGTGGGGAGAGGGTGATTTAGCTATGATACTGAAATTGGGAAACATGTTGGGACATAATTGGTCAGTCTTGAAATTAATGTAAAATTGGTAAAATTGTTCACACAATCAACTTTTATGCTTATTGTTCCAGTACATTAGGGGTGTCTTTTCCATCCCATCCGTCCACTGGTACGCAGTTGGGTAACACATAATGATTGACTGACATCACTTGTTTGAGTTGCAGAAAGAGTTTTGGTGGAGGGACAACACCTTCTGGGGATAATAGCACCGAAACAGTGATTGCATACATGACTGCAATATGAGGAATCAGTCGAAACAGAATGTGGAGCCGTCAGATATTCCGTCACTGTGACAGATGAGTTTAAATGTAGAGGTCGTCAGTCACTTTCGGACAGCAGTTTGGAAACTCTCCACAATGCTGCCAAACTGTTCCAGTTTCCTTATGTTGCAACTGTCTTTTATTTAAAATCATCCAATGTGTGCAGTGTGTTATGGTAGCTGGAGTAACGAGATGATTTACACCATGCGACGTCCAGTTTTCTGCGAGAGGCAATGGATCAGAATATGTTAATGTCAGTTTAGAACCTCACACAGACCTCAAAGTCGTGGCGGAAAAACAAAATGTATGACAGTGTACAAAGCATTTTACAGCAGAAAAAAACAATGCTTCAAACAATGACACAGGTTCACACAGAGCGTCTCACGCGACTTACAGTATGGTCTGTGAGATATGGTCATCCTCCTACAGTACAGGTGATGAAACCTTACACTGGTCTGTGCAGGGGATCAATACCTGTATATTTAATAGGATCGTCACATGTGCTCGATGCTGGCATGCATGCGATATTTGTTTTCGATATATGGGAGGAGAGAGGTATGGTAAAATCTTATCGAATTCTCTATCAGATGAAGTTAGTGGAGCTTTTATAGTTCGTAATTTTTCTCTGGTGGATGGGATAGAATAACGATGATAGAATGTTTGGGTGGTAGAAGTGAATGGGCCCTGAGGGTCGTGGATATAGTACCTGCTTGTAGTTTAGAGAAGCACCACAATGCAGTATCAAAATCCACGTCCTTCCCCTAGTTCCCGTACTGTCTTTCATACTACCTCGTGTTGCAGGAGCATGCTTCGTTTCCATTGAATGGTCAAAACACAGTTCTGTCGCAGTAACTCAGCTTTGCCTGTTCCTACACGGGTTGCAGAAGGTGGTAGATATACCTTTCCCTCAACCCCTACACAGTTCCGACTTACACTGGAACGATCACGTGAGCAGAGCTGCAGGGATGGTAGCGCAGAGTCTGAGGGGGCAGTTGCATGATGCATAGGAGCTACCTAAAACGAGGCGGGAATTTTACTGTAGCAGATAGGTTCGAGAAAGGTGACTCATTTCGAGATATGAGACTGCCAGAAATATGATTCACTTGTGGCTGTAACCATTAAAAGACTTCTCCATAGGATCCAACGCATGTATGTGGTGAATGGAAAGACTTGATTCCAAATCATAGACATCATTTCTAGCAGATAGCGTAGCACTAGAGATCTGAATAGCTATGGTACTTTTCTTACGACCTCAATCAGCACACCGTCTACTACTGTTTGTGATCCTTCTCAATCAGTCATCGCCTATAACTCAGTAGATATATCACAGAACCTCTGACATGGTATCGAGAAAGAATACATTACAAATACTAGAGAAATATCTAGTGGCAGCGACGTGAGGGGGTTGCGAATAGTGGTTTCATACCACGTTCCTTAGAAAATTCAGAGATTTTACGAGGTGGTTGCATCGTGGGCTATATGTAACCAGACTGCTGGTCTGATAATATACACTCCAGCTATCACCGTCTCGGTATTTGTTTGGAAAAACCACGATTCGTAGGTAATGCCATATGTGGATTTATAAAGCTGATACAGCTTTTAACGTGGATACTTGTGTACACATGTAGAACCAAGACCACTTGTGACAGTAACATACAGTAGTTGTTGGGATCGGGTTCTTTTAACATCTGGCGGGTTGTAAGACGATTAAACCTCTCTTTCTAATATTCGGTGGTAACACTCTCAAGAGAAACGTATGAGACATGTCCAGCCATCGTTGATTTTCGGTCATTATTATTTCGTGTCGCCAGCGATCAGTTATTGACGAAGTATTATACTTAGTAGTAGAGGGTGTATGATAGGTTCGCCTTGAGCATCAGGCTTATAAAGTACGTGTTTGTGTTCTGACAGGTGCAAAGGAAAATACTATGTCCATTCGTAAGCAAGATACGGATTTGACGTCGAGTACTGTCATGGCAAAGGGAAGAGTATGTCAAGTCATAAGAATGGTACTGATATTTCTATTTCAAGTGTGACAGCCGTCAACAGGGTGTATTTCCTATACTTCGCTAATTGTCGAATGTCGTTCAACTGAGACCGTGATCGTAACATTTAGTTGTATGTGCAGGGATAAAATATATATCTGACCGATTTCTAAGGATGATGATTCTACATGTGCATGCTTGACTTGCAGCGCCAGTGACCTGTGAAGGGATGATTCACGTTTCCGTTAATGGTAGGACCTGTCTGAATGGAGAGGCCTGTTGGAATGTAGGAATGTAGATGAATTAACTGTGGTGTCCTCTAGATGACCAAATAGCGAACTAATACTTAGATCTCCTGGAAATTTGAGAAGATTGAATATGGAGGTGTGTTTGCACTCGACCGTTATACCCTGCCATGTAAATTGTTCGGTTGACTGCTTCTGCAAATTTCGCGCCTTTGTTTAGTTGAGAGAAGATCGATTGTGATGTGTGCATCTAGCATGTAGAAGACACGTTTGCCGGTTCTCTAGACATGAGAAACACCTTAGTTGACCTTGTAAATTATAGGGATGATTTGGAATCTGCTACATCACCGACATCAGTATTTGCGAGTGGAAATGTTAGTTTTCTCTACTTTTTTCGAGTTTCCGCATAAATGTCTTTACAGACGTGAACAAGTTTCTATGTAGTCGGTGGTTTACAGCACTCCCCACCTAGCCAAAGTTTCGGGTTTGTAGAGAAATAATTTCCAGTCTATATCTTCATAATTATGTTGTGTGAACGATCGGTAGGATACTGATTTGTGGTTGATATCGAGAAGTACCGCGAAAATGGTATAATATTATGGCAAATCATGCGAAAATACATATGTTCTTGTAATCCCAGAGTCTGGAGATGCATGTAGAAAAAGCAAGCAGTTCAGGACCAGAAACAGTAACGCGTTTGTGCCAAGGGGGAATGAGCCCGAATTTGTAGAACAGTTCTGAGAGTGACTTCAGTCCGCTGAGGGAGCTCTGGTCACCCATCGGGGGTGGATGACCACCATCACAGGGTAACATATAGTGCTGCGAGGAGTGTATACGGTACTGTCTGTCTTCATGGTATATGTATGAATGATGTAAAAGGGCTGATTTTGTATGGCACAGGATACGAATTGAATGTTTACTACATCGACATGGTACATGGTGGTATATTGCTGGGTTGGAGATCTGTTTCATGCTCTAATATTCAAGCTCCTGTCCTCAGTGGGCGATCAGTGTAATTAAGTAATTGTTTTTCCATATTTGAGGATCTTTAGACCACTTTTCTGGGTTTAATTGTTGGTGCAGTATGGTGATCTGTACATAATACAGTCATAATGCTCTGTTCATTCACAAGATATCCTTTGTGCCAGAACATAGGAGCGTCTACAAACTGATTTGAACAAGATGGAAGCAAGGTACGGAAAATTCTGAGAAAGCAAGTGTTCAAAGACAAGTTGAAGCACACCTTCCATTTCTGGCGGGGATGCCATCACTCATCTGCCACTGTTTCATTAGGACATCTCCAGACCTGTAGCTGTAGGATTCCGAAAATTATGGCCATTTTTTCTCCCCTCTGTAAGATAGTGCTTAGAATTCTGTTTGCATAATTGTTTTGATTTACCGTTCCCCCCCCCTCCCCCTCCCCCTCCCCCATCTGTGCTTAGTGAGTGCTCTATTTCCAAACAACAAAAGTGCTTTTATGATTAATGGTGTTTTCGTGAGTGCGTACAGGCTTTAAGCAGTGCAAACATTTTACGTTTCTGATACGTATATTGATAGTAGGACGAACATTTTGCGTGATGCGTCAGCCATGCTGGGTATGTGTGCATGGCTAGATGCAGCTAGAATGTCCCGTTATGTTTGCTAGGAACAACGCAGCCTGTGCTATTCTGTGACGTCAATATCCGCAGCTATCGCATCAGCAACGGTAAGCACACATGCTGTCCAGAGGCGTCTCATGTATGGGACCAGCCTGAGCGCGCCTTAGAGTTCTTTGACGTCAGTATAGCCGAAAATAGACCCAATTTTCACCTGCTCATTGTATACAGCAGTGGCGTGAGAGTGGTGGCTTGCAATGCCCTGCTTGCGGCGGTTGCTTGTGGCAGTATCGACATGCACGCGCCCTTGGAGCATTTGCGCTCTGCAAATAGGTCTTCGCTCCCATCTGGTCGCGTCAGTAACGGTGCCTAGGTGATCACGTATTTTGCGAGGCATTTCCCAGGTGTCGCGGTCCTTATGCGAAATGTGCTTTGCCAGCAGTAAAATTGTTCCACAGTCAGCTGCAAGAGGCCGTTCTAAAACAGCATCTCCGTAATACTCGCTTGTTCATCGAACCCGCCGATAACAAATATGACAGCATGTGTCTGAATTGCTTCGATCTCTTCCTTTAATCCGACATGGTGGGTACCTAAAATGTGCCCTACAAGTATTCTACGCACGGTCGCTTTTGTACGTGGGCTACTGTTTCCTCAAATTCTCCCAGTAAACCGAAATCGACGATTAACCTTCCCTGTTACAGTCCCTACTGGCTCGTTCCTTTTTATGTCGGTTTGCTGCATTACGCCTAAATAGTTAAATCGATGTGACTGTGTCCAGCAGTATACCACTAATACGATATTCGAATGTTACAGAACTCTTTTCCTACTGATTTGCATTAATTTACTTTTTAATGCGTTTAGAGCAAGTTGCCCTTCATCACTGGGAACAGAAATTCTGTAAAAGTCATCCTGTATCTTTCTAGTCATTCAAAGACGACACTTTCCTATGTGGTATATTGTCATCAGCGAACAGTCGTAGATTACGGCTCACCCTATACGTCAGATAGTTTATGTATATAAAGAACGAGAACGGTCCTATTACATTTCCATTGGACAGTATTGTTGACATCATCGTCTCTGATGAACACCCCCTCAACAGGAGAACAAGCTGGGTTCTATTACTTTAGAGGTCTTCGAAGTCCAAGAAGTCTGAGAATCTATTCTGCATGCTCAGTGGATTATCAATAATAGTATGCAATGTGGCGCAGTGACAAACGCATTTCGGAAATATAAGAATATTGAATCAGCCTGTTACCCTTCATCCATGTTTTGCAGGATATCGTACGGCAATAGGGCAAGCTGAGTTTCGCACGAGCGACGCTTTCTACATCCGCGCTGATTTGTGGATAGAAACTGTTGTATCTCAAGGAAAATTTTCCCATCCAAACTTAGAATATGCTCAAGAATTCCGCAACAATTTGTAATTTAAGGACCACGTAGTGGAGAGAGACAGAAAGAGAATTATAGAAAGAGAGAGAGAGGAAATCGAAGAAAAGGACCAACTAACAGGCTGCAATGGTAGGCGTAATTAAGAATATAATGAAAATGAAATATAGGTGGAGAGGACTTGTAGCCAGATGATGGATGGCAGATGGAGGAAGGACATTATTTATTAGATTCCTAGGAATAAGAAAAAACCGAGACGATAACCAATGCAAGGTAGTTAGATGACATTAGAAAACACGCAAACGCAAGAAGGATGCGTACAGTCAGAGAATATAATGTACACTCCTGGAAATTGAAATAAGAACACCGTGAATTCATTGTCCCAGGAAGGGGAAACTTTATTGACACATTCCTGGGGTCAGATACATCACATGATCACACTGACAGAACCACAGGCACATAGACACAGGCAACAGAGCATGCACAATGTCGGCACTAGTACAGTGTATATCCACCTTTCGCAGCAATGCAGGCTGCTATTCTCCCATGGAGACGATCGTAGAGATGCTGGATGTAGTCCTGTGGAACGGCTTGCCATGCCATTTCCACCTGGCGCCTCAGTTGGACCAGCGTTCGTGCTGGACGTGCAGACCGCGTGAGACGACGCTTCATCCAGTCCCAAACATGCTCAATGGGGGACAGATCCGGAGATCTTGCTGGCCAGGGTAGTTGACTTACACCTTCTAGAGCACGTTGGGTGGCACGGGATACATGCGGACGTGCATTGTCCTGTTGGAACAGCAAGTTCCCTTGCCGGTCTAGGAATGGTAGAACGATGGGTTCGATGACGGTTTGGATGTACCGTGCACTATTCAGTGTCCCCTCGACGATCACCAGTGGTGTACGGCCAGTGTAGGAGATCGCTCCCCACACCATGATGCCGGGTGTTGGCCCTGTGTGCCTCGGTCGTATGCAGTCCTGATTGTGGCGCTCACCTGCACGGCGCCAAACACGCATACGACCATCATTGGCACCAAGGCAGAAGCGACTCTCATCGCTGAAGACGACACGTCTCCATTCGTCCCTCCATTCACGCCTGTCGCGACACCACTGGAGGCGGGCTGCACGATGTTGCGGCGTGAGCGGAAGACGGCCTAACGGTGTGCGGGACCGTAGCCCAGCTTCATGGAGACGGTTGCGAATGGTCCTCGCCGATACCCCAGGAGCAACAGTGTCCCTAATTTGCTGGGAAGTGGCGGTGCGGTCCCCTACGGCACTGCGTAGGATCCTACAGTCTTGGCGTGCATCCGTGCGTCGCTGCGGTCCAGTCCCAGGTCGACGGGCACGTGCACCTTCCGCCGACCACTGGCGACAACATCGATGTACTGTGGAGACCTCACGCCCCACGTGTTGAGCAATTCGGCGGTACGTCGACCCGGCCTCCCGCATGCCCACTATACGCCCTCGCTCAAAGTCCGTCAACTGCACATACGGTTCACGTCCACGCTGTCGCGGCATGCTACCAGTGTTAAAGACTGCGATGGAGCTCCATATGCCACGGCAAACTGGCTGACACTGACGGCGGCGGTGCACAAATGCTGCGCAGCTAGCGCCATTCGACGGCCAACACCGCGGTTCCTGGTGTGTCCGCTGTGCCGTGCGTGTGATCATTGCTTGTACAGCCCTCTCGCAGTGTCCGGAGCAAGTATGGTGGGTCTGACACACCGGTGTCAATGTGTTCTTTTTTCCATTTCCAGGAGTGTATATGAAAGTACAGAGGGTAAGATGGTCTTTTACCCAATGCAAGTTGGATACGCAAAGCCAAAGACCATAGTGTTTGGGAAAGTATAGAGGGAGCCGGCCACGGTGGTCTAGCGGTTCTGGGCGCGCAGTCGGGAACCGCGCGACTGCTACGGTCGCAGGTTCGAATCCTGCCTCGGGCATGGATGTGTGTGATGTCCTTAGGTTAGTTAGGTTTAAGTAGTTCTAAGTTCTAGGGGACTAATGACCACAGCAGTTGAGTCCCATAGTGCTCAGAGCCATTTGAACCATTTTGAACCAGTATAGAGGGAGAGAGGGGCTTTTACACATCATGACGACGTTGTTATTCTGGTATCCTGGCACAGCGCCTTTGAAGAAATGCTGAACGGTTTGGAAGTCGATAATGGCCGCTAGGCGGCACTGCAGCAATTGCTTGGGCTATGGTCGCTGGTGTAGGCGCCGCCGTATGCCACCCACGCCTGTCCACTTGGCGTCTCAGGGCTTGCGAATGTCGTTAAAAGCCAGCGGCTAGGCTGCTTCGTCCGTTATTTGTGATTTCTGTGCATTACCGTTTGCACTGATGAGCCAAAAAATTATGACCGCCTACTTAAAAGTTTGTCGGTCCACTTCCGTAATTCAGTTCAGCAGCGATTCTTCATCCCATGGATTCGACAAGTCCTTGATAGGTTTCGTGAGGTTTGTGGCACCAGATACCTAAGCAAAGGTCTCTGAGCACTATAGGACTTAACTTGTGAGGTCATCAGTCCCCTAGAACTTAGAACTACTTAAACCTAACTAACCTAAGGACATCACACACATCCATACCCGAGGCAGGATTCCAACCTGCGAACGTCACGGTCACGCAGTTCCAGACTGTAGCACCTAGAACCGCTCGGCCACTCCGACCGGCAGTGAGTGCGACAGAAATGGACCTGTGTGCATTATGTGAGACAAGATTCAAAATGTTGGACTTCTGCACTGGACGTTTTGATAACATCCATATTTCTACAGTTGAAATCATCCCAGGATGTCCTCCATGGCCGGGGGTGGTCCACTCTGGTGGACACACGTATCCATGACTGCGACTTGCGCTGGCAATGTACTTGGGGCGGGGGGCGCCCTTGGGACCGGAGGATATGAGGATGTGCTAGTGTTTCCAGCTGTCTCTGACATCTAGCTTTCACAGCTTCTTACTACATACTGGATCGTGGTTTAAGTGTGTTGCGTTTAGTGCTTCTCAATACAACGCAGTGAACTCTGTCTTGCAGGCTTGTAGTAGAACCTTCCTCACCCCTTCCGATTGTAGTAGTGAGAATCAGTTTAGGAAGTTTATAGCACTTTTAAAAACCCAATCGCGACATTAAATTCCGGATTCATCAAGTTATTGTTTCTGAAAGTTGTATTGTGTGCATGTATGCGTTTTGTGTGGGCAGGCATCGTCGGTGCACCACAGCGAACAAGAGTGGTCCCCGATGACAAGTGGCGCATGCTTCGTGATTGCTAGTTTGTGTGATTGTCATGGTTTTTTTTTCACATGATATGTTTAGTGGAAACGTTGTGGTGGAGAAGGGTGCATACAAGACCTCGGATATATTTAATGCTACGATCTATTTGTGACAGAAATTTCATTACTTGATTTACACAATGTTTGTGTGTGATACTCAAACGTTGAAAATATGTTTTATTAAGAAGAACAACCATTGTAAGGTGGAAGTGAGTATTTTAAGCGATCTATTTGTCAGCTTTCCCTATGTCTCCAGCATTAGCCAATAGGAATACAGTGTTCTGAGCACAGACGAAAATCTCCGCCTTCGTGTTTGGAGACGTTGGTTCAAACAGACAAGCATGGAGTGGCTTCTTGGGAGCGACAGAGACAGGAAGCGGGTCTGGAATTTGCTGATAACAGAATACTGCCACTTAATGCTTTGTCTGGGGGCCGTGACATCAAAGGAGGGCGATATCAAGGCTGTGGTCGATGGTATTTAGTAATGTGATCTGTAATTAGGAAACTGGGCTGTTTTGACTTTCGTGGTGGCGCCCTGACGATAGACACACACGCGGGAGCGCCTAAATGGTGGCTACTATATCGCACTTCATTCTGTTCCCTTGTGATAACAGTTATTAGGTCATGGGGAGCAAGGGTGTGGGGGTGCAGTCACAATGTCTGCCCAAGAGGGGGAACCCTGGCTCCCACAAAGTGATTAAATAAAATATATGTTTCAATACATTATTGGCTTCGATTTGATTTTCGAGTCGTTAGATCCTTCTTCTCCAGCACAGAGTGAGACTTTCTCCTACAATTTTTTCTGGGAGGAGTGGGGGAGGGGGGTGAGGGGTAAGGGGATTGGAACATCCTCTGGCGGTGGCACTGTGCACTAGCTCAGTCGATCCTTGCATGTCAAGGTGAGTGCATACAGGAAACTTTTCCAATAAGACGATACCTTCAGTCTGCCACAGTGTAATTCCATAATTAGGTCATGTAGTGGTTGGATGCGTTCTTTTCCCACCAAATAAAAGTGTGATCCAGCCCTCAGAAATTAAATTTTATATATAAACAGTATATTCTATGCTATATAATTGAATTTCTTGTCATGAGGTCCTTTCTCTCCAGCACAGATGGCAGTTTAGAGTCCATGGCGGAATCCATTCTTAAACAGGCATTTGCCTTGGAACTATGGAGTTCTTGCATGCATCGGTATTCTGCAGGTGTTTACCGGGTAACCACTGCTTTCTGTGGGATGCTGTCCGACCATGACTGACGGCACATTCAGGCCCAGCAGGACAGGAGAAGAAACAGAGAAAGAGTACATATTTCGACAGGCTGGCTAGATACGTGTTTCGATAGGAAACCCTCAATGCTTTTGTTTAAGGGTTAAAATTGTTCAAATGGCTCTGAGCACTATGGGACTTAACTTCTAAGGTTATCAGTTCCCTAGAACTTAGAACTACTTAAACCTAACTAACCTAAGGACATCACACACATCCACGCCCGAGACAGGATTCGAACCTGCAACCGCAGCGGTCGCGCGGTTCCAGGCTGAAGCGTCTAGAACTACTCGACCACAACGGCCGACCTCTTCGAGAGTTAGTGAGACATCCACTCAGTCAGTCATGGAGCACAAGCAGACACCTGCTAATGGTGGCCGCTTCCCACGCACTCGCTGGTATAAACTGACTCCTGGCAGTATGTGTGGTGGCGTTCTGCGTTGTCCAATGGACGGCACATGCTATGTGATTGAATGACTTTTAACAGTGTAATTATGTGTGATGGGTGTTTCATCACAGTATTCCTTGCGCGGCCAGAATAAAAAAAGCTATCGCCTCATCGATACAGATAGCCGTACCGTAGGTACAACCACAACGGAGGGGTATCTGTTGAGAGGCCAGACAAACGTGTGGTTCCTGAAGAGGGGCAGCAGCCTTTTCAGTAGTTGCAAGGGCAACAGTCTGGATGATTGACTGATCTGGCCTTATAACAATAACCAAAACGGCCTTGCTGTGCTGGTACTGCGAATGGCTGAAAGCAAGGGGAAACTACGGCCGTAATTTTTCCCGAGGGCATGCAGCTTTACTGTATGATTAAATGATCATGGCGTCCTCTTGGGTAAAATATTCCGGAGGTAAAATAGTCCCCCATTTGGATCTCCGGGCGGGGACTACTCAAGAGGATGTTGTTATCAGGAGAAAGAAAACTGGCGTTCTACGGATCGGAGCGTGGAATGTCAGATCCCTTAATTGGGCAGGTAGGTTAGAAAATTTAAAAAGTGAAATGGATAGGTTAAAGTTAGATATAGTGGGATATACTGAAGTTCGGTGGCAGGAGGAACATGACTTCTGGTCAGATGACTACATGGTTATAAACAAAAAGTCAAATAGGGGTAATGCAGGAGTAGGTTTAATAATGAATAGGAAAATAGGAATGCGGGTAAGCTACTGCAAACAGCATAGTGAACGCATTATTGTGGCCAAGATAGATACGAAGCCCACACCTACTACAGTAGTACAAGTTTATATGTCAACTAGCTCTGCAGATGACGAAGAAATTGAAGAAATGTATGATGAAATAAAAGAAATTATTCAGATAGTGAAGGGAGACGAAAATTTAATAGTCATGGGTGACTGGAATTCGAGTGTAGGAAAAGGGAGAGAAGGAAACGTAGTAGGTGAATATGGATTGGGGCTAAGAAATGAAAGAGGAAGCCATCTGCTAGAATTTTGCACAGAGCACAACTTAATCATAGCTAACACTTGGTTTAAGAATCATGATAGAAGGTTGTATACATGGAAGAACCCTGGAGATACTAGAAGGTATCAGATAGATTATATAATGGTAAGACAGAGATTTAGGAACCAGGTTTTAAATTGTAAGACATTTCCAGGGGCAGATGTGGACTCTGACCACAATCTATTGGTTATGACCTTTAGATTAAAACTGAAGAAACTGCAAAAAGGTGGGAATTTAAGGAGATGGGACCTGGATAAACTGAAAGAACCAGAGGTTGTAGAGAGTTTCAGGGAGAGCATAAGGGAACAATTGACAGGAATGGGGGAAAGAAAGACAGTAGAAGAAGAATGGGTAGCTCTGAGGGATGAAGTAGTGAAGGCAGCAGACGATCAAGTAGGTAAAAAGACGAGGGCTAATAGAAATCCTTGGGTAACAGAAGAAATATTGAATTTAATTGATGAAAGGAGAAAGTATAAAAATGCAGTAAATGAAGCAGGCAAAAAGGAATACAAACGTCTCAAAAATGAGATCGACAGGAAGTGCGAAATGGCTAAGCAGGGATAGCTAGAGGACAAATGTAAGGACGTAGAGGCTTATCTCACTAGGGGTAAGATAGATACTGCCTACAGGAAAATTAAAGAGACCTTTGGAGAGAAGAGAACTACTTGTATGAATATCAAGAGTACTCATTGGTATATAGTGGACCAGAAGAAAGAACAGGCCAACTTGGAACAGGGTTTATAATAACTAGGGAAGTTAGGAAAAGCCTTCTAGAATTTGAACCCATAAATGAAAGGATGTGCAGATTCACACTAAAAGGTGAATTTAGGAATATACCAATAGTTAATGCACATGCACCAACAGAGGAAAAAGGGGATATAATTAAAGAACAGTTCTACGAAGACTTGGAAAAAGTATGCTGTGCAGTACCTAAATATGACCTGATGCTAGTAATAGGAGATTTTAATGCAAAAATAGGGAGGAATGAACATCCGTATGGAGTTTCTGGAAAATATTCACTACATAAAGAAAACAATGAGAATGGAGACTTACTATGCCAATTCGCAGCAAGGAATAATATGATTATTAAAAGTACCTGTTTTCCACATAATAGGATCCATCTGGGTACTTGGAAGTCTGCAGCCAATGGAGTGGTCAATCAGATTGACCATATTTTAGTGATCGCACGCCACTCCACGTCAGTTACGGATGTACGGAGCTGCAGAGGACCAAACTGTGTTTCAGACCTCTTTTTGATAAAATCAGTCTTGAGAGAGAAACTGTCACTAACAAAGGGCAACAGAATGGGAGAGATGATGAAATGGAATACAGACAAACTGAACATACCTGATGAAGTAAAAAAATACCAAGTAACACTAAGCAGAAAGTTGAGCAATGAAGAGACCACAGTAGGAGTAGATGAAAGGTGGAACAGGTTTGAAAAAGCCATTAAGGAAGCTGCAGAGGAAATAATAGGCATAAAAAGGAACAGAAGAACTCAGGAGTGGTTTGATGAAGATTGCAGGTCAGCAATAGAGGAAAAGAACAGGGCAAGAACAAAAGTGCTACAGAGAGAAACCAGAAATAATGTGGAACAATATAGAGAATTAAGGAGAATAGCTAACAGACTGTGCTAGAGAAAGAAAAGAGAGTGGAATGAGAAGAAATTTCAAGAACTAGAAGAACTAAAGGAACAGAGTGAAATAAGAAAGTTCTATCATGCCATAGGCAAAATGAAGAATAGATTCCAACCAAAAACAACGACCTTTTCCAGTAAAGATGGGAAAATGATAAGGGAGGAAGAACAGATAGTGGGAAGATGGGCAGAGTATTTCAAAGATACACTAAGCACCAGCCTAGAAGATGAAGAGACAGCTGCACAGGAGGGAAGAGTGGAGCTGGAAGTAGACAATGAAACCAATGAGGCAAGAAAGCCAACACTACAAGAGGTCTCCCAGGCTGTGCACAAGTCAAAAAACAATAGAGCCCCTGGGGAAGACAGCATAATTGCTGAATTAATAAAAACTGGTGGTGAGGCTGTAATAAAGGAACTGCACACATTAATATCAGATATATGGGAAACAGAAACTATGCCAGATAATTGGAAAATTGGAATAATAGTCCCCATTTATAAGAAAGGGGACAGAACAGCATGTGAAAACTATAGAGGTGTAACACTCCTAAGTACAGCTTATAAGATCTTCACAAGTATATTAAACGAAAGGATACAGAAGTGTGCAGAAGGCATACTAGGGGAATATCAGTGTGGCTTTCGACCGGGCAGAGGAACAACTGATCAAATATTTGTGATAAGGCAAATGATGGAAAAGTTCTATGAATATGATATAGATCTGCATTTCTTATTCATCGATTTCAAACAAGCCTTTGACAGCATAAATCGGCAAGAACTATACAGAGCACTGAAAGAAGTTGGTATATGTGCTAAATTAATAAGACTAATCAGAATGACAAAGACAGAGACAAGAGCAAAAGTAAATGTCCTTAGCAGAACAAGTGATAGCTTTGACTTTAATAAAGGTGTGAAGCAAGGGGATAGTCTCTCCACTGTCCTATTCAACATAGCCCTGCATAGTGCAGTAAATAAAATCAACAAAAGAGGCACCATATTTATGAAAACTAGCCAGATATGTGCATACGCTGATGACATTGCTATAGTAGGAAGAAATACCAATACACTCCTAGAAACATACCGGGCAATGGAAACAGAAGCCTTAAAAATTGGCCTCATAGTAAATGAAAACAAAACAAAATATATGGTAATGTCACAATCTGAGGCCAGAAGAACCCCTAAAAACCTAAACATCAATGGGAAATGCTTCAATGGAGTGTCCTCTTTTAACTACTTGGGATCCCTAATAACAAATAATAACAGTATTGGAAAGGCTATAAGGGAAATAATACAAGCAGGAAACAGAGCTTACTTTGCAAATATGCAGCTTTTCAAAAATAGTCTTGTTACAAGAAAAACTAAATTGCTAATATATAATTCCCTAGTCTGTCCAGTTATCACATACGGCTCAGAGGTATGGACGTTGACAGAACACGATAAAAATGCTCTAAGAAGCATTGAGCGGAAAATACTACGCAAAATCTATGGGCCAATAAGGGAGGAAGAAGGCTGGAGAATACGCTACAATGCCGAATTACAAGAGTTAATATAAGGCAGGGACATAGTAAAATTTGTGAAATCACAGCGAATACGATGGCTAGGACACTTGGAGAGAATGGCAGAGGATAGAATTCCAAAGAAAATGATGAAAGGTATGATCCATTCAGTTAGGCGAAAAGGGAGACCTAGAAGAAGATGGATCGATGAGGTAATAATGGATATCAGCAATATGGGAGTCCGGGGGTGGAAAAGAGCAGCAAATAACCGAGAAGTGTGGAGGAAGATTGTTGAAGAAGCCAAGGCTCACCAAGGGCTGTAGAGCTACTGAAGAAGAAGACCTGGGAAACTGAAAGAACCAGAGGTTGTACAGAGTTTCAGGGAGAGCATAAGGGAACAATTGACAGGAATGGGGGAAAGAAATACGGTAGAAGAAGAATGGGTAGCTTTGAGGGATGAAGTAGTGAAGGCAGCAGAGGATCAAGTAGGTAAAAAGACGAGGGCTAGTAGAAATCCTTGGGTAACAGAAGAAATATTGAATTTAATTGATGAAAGGAGAAAATATAAAAATGCAGTAAATGAAGCAGGCAAAAAGGAATACAAACGTCTCAAAAATGAGATCGACAGGAAGTGCAAAATGGCTAAGCAGGGATGGCTAGAGGCCAAATGTAAGGATGTAGAGGCTTATCTCACTAGGGGTAACATAGATACTGCCTACAGGAAAATTAAAGAGACCTTTGGAGATAATAGAACCACCTGTATGAACATCAAGCGCTCAGATGGAAACCCAATTCTAAGCAAAGAAGAGAAAGCAGAAAGGTGGAAGGAGTATATAGAGGGTCTATACAAGGGCGATGTACTTGAGGACAATATTATGGAAATGGAAGAGGATGTAAATGAAGATGAAACGGGAGATACGATACTGCGTGAAGAGTTTGACAGAGCACTGAAAGACCTGAGTCGAAACAAGGCCCCCGGAGTAGACAACATTCCATCGGAACTACTGACGGCCTTGGGAGAGCCAGTCCTGACAAAACTCTACCATCTGGTGAGCAAGATGCAGTTATAAGAGTCGAGGGGCATGAAAGGGAAGCAGTGGTTGGGAAAGGAGTGAGACAGGGTTGTAGCCTCTCCCCAATGTTATTCAATCTGTATATTGAGCAAGCAGTAAAGGAAACAAAAGAAAAATTCGGAGTAGGTATTAAAATCCATGGAGAAGAAATAAAAACTTTGAGGTTCGCCGATGACATTGTAATTCTGTCAGAGACAGCAAAGGACTTGGAAGAGCAGCTGAACGGAATGGAAGGTGTCTTGAAGGGAGGATATAAGATGAACATCAACAAAAGCAAAACGAGGATAATGGAATGTAGTCGAATTAAGTTGTTGGGTATTAGATTAGGAAATGAGACACTTAAAGTAGTAAAGGAGTTTTGCTATTTGGGGAGCAAAATAACTGATGATGGTCGAAGTAGAGAGGATATAAAATGTAGACTGGCAAAGGCAAGGAAAGCGTTTCTGAAGAAGAGAAATTTGTTAACATCGAGTATAGATTTAAGTGTCAGGAAGTCATTTCTGAAAGTATTTGTATGGAGTGTAGCCGTGTATGGAAGTGAAACATGGACGGTAAATAGTTTGGACAAGAAGAGAATAGAAGCTTTCGAAATGTGGTGCTACAGAAGAATGCTGAAGATTAGATGGGTAGATCACATAACTAATGAGGAGGTACTGAATAGGATTGGGGAGAAGAGGAGTTTGTGGCACAACTTGACCAGAAGAAGGGATCGGTTGGTAGGACATGTTCTGAGGCATGAAGGGATCACCAATTTAGTATTGGAGGGCAGCGTGGAGGGTAAAAATCGTAGGGGGAGACCAAGATATGAATACACTAAGCAGATTCAGAAGGATGTAGGTTGCAGTAGGTACTCTGAGATGAAGAAACTTGCACAGGATAGAGTAGCATGGAGACCTGCATCAAACCAGTCTCAGGACTGAAGACCACAACAACAACAACATCGATTTAATTACTTCTTATAAGACCTACATCTTCCCAAACAACAGAGAATGATGAACAAAGGAGATCTAACCCCTGCAAACTGATTTTTTTTATAAATAAACAATATACCCTAGAATTTCCTCTTATGAGTACCTTCCTGTCTGCCACAGAGGCGCCAATTTCCAGGTATGGGAGGGGAGGAGAGAGGGGAGGGGGTGGACTGGGAGGTTTACCAGAGGGGGAGAGATTAATTAATTGATCAATTTAACTAAGTACTCAATCAAACTGATAAGAGTGAGAGGGGGCTATTGGAATAACTCAGTCCTGAAAGTCTATCTGTATTGATGAGGGGGCAGGTGGTGGTTTGGTGGTTTCCTGGTGGGTTAGAAGGAGGATGGGGAAGGGGAGGGGTGGAGGATAAATAAGTTAAGGATCTGTCAATCAAATGGAAGGCTTATCCCCAGGGCGTCATTGCCTGCCAGTCAAAAGAGAACAATAGATTTGCCCCTGAGTGCATACTTGCCCCTGATGTAGGCAACCTGCACTAACAATATGTGCTGATTTCCAGTCTGCCCTACTACTCACCATATCGGTTGGCTTGATGATAGGAAAACCGTGGCCTGGTCAGATAAGTCCCGATTTCAGTGGGTAAGAGGTGATGGTAGAGTTCGAGTATGGTGCAGAGCCCACGAAGCCATGGATCCAAGTTGTCAATAAGGCATTGTGCAAGCTGGTGGTGGCTCCATAATGGCTTTTGTTGTGTTTACATGGAATGGACTGGGTACTCTTGTCCAACTGAACCGATCATTGACTGGAAATTGTTATGTTCATCTACTTTGAGATCATTTGTAGCCATTCATGAACTTCATGCCCCTGAACACTGATATCATGTCACTGGACCACAACTATTCGTGAATTGTTTGAAGAAATTCTAGGCCAATTGAATGATCTTGCCAACCAGATTGCACGACGTGAATCGCATCGAACATTTATGGAACATAATCGAGAGGTCAGTTTATGCACAACATCCAGCACTGGCAACACTTTCGCAATTATGGGTGGCTATAGAGGCAGTATAGCAAAATCTTTTCTGTGTGGGACTTTAAAATAATTGTTGAGTTCATGCCACGTCGAATTGCTGCACTATCCTGGGCAAAATGAGGTCTGACACGATACTAGGAGGTATCTCATAACTTCCGTCACTTCAGTTGAAGACACTCGTTTCTCCCTTGCTGTATTTGCGAGTGGAAATGGAAAGAAAATGACCAGCAGTGTTACAAGGTATCCTCCACCATGCACTGTACGTTGACTTGCGGAGTATACAACTAGATGTAGATGTATGTATAGATGTGCTCACACATTTGAAACGTTATGCTTCATTCGTAGTACGTGACAAGTCAACCACAATGTTACTGCAGTAACAGATTTGAGCTCAGGAGGCATAGAAGGCCTTGACCGCTTTAATTGTAAGAAATCAAGTCTATAAAAACATAACAAAATGAGTAATAAAGTCGTTGTTAACCCACCTGAAAGCTTGAATGCAACAGTGCTCTTCATGGCTTCTTGACACTGCACAAGACTGTTGAAAGCATGCACTAAATTCAAATCATTTCCACTAGTGCTTATCACTTATACTGTTTCGTTTTACAGTTCGTCTGTTCCATTAAAGTAAAATTGAGTGTGAATTCATCAGCTGCAAAAAATAGATATTATTGTGGAATACTGCAGAAATGAAAGTTAGGTACAATTTGGTTTCTACATATAAGGTTCAGAATACTTTACAGTATTACAGTGTAGGCCTATTTCTTTTCCTATCTGCTCTAACTTTTTACTCACTTCAACCAAGTTCTTCTTAGCTGAGAGCCCAAAGACAGTTCAGAGTATATTAAAACCAAAACCAAACCACACCCACTTATGTCTAAAGAAATTATTGTAGGGTAAAAGACCTAAAAAGCGACCAATTTCACTTTTGTAAGCTGTAAATGCTACTTTAACTTGCGTTTTAGCTGTAACCCCAATATGGCACCATAAGATTTCTGAGTCCCATCTTGTATGGTTGTTGGGAATCGACTCGATCAGATTCAAGAGTTCATGTGTGTTCTGGAATTGCTCTTCTGGTTCACTTCAGTTGTACTTCAAAATAAATTTAAAATTATCACTAGCTATTAATATACTTCATTATGGCCCAAAAAGAGCACAAGATTTATGAACAAGGATTCTAACAGACAGATGATGATGATGATGAAGTCCTATACTCCAAGGAGCGTAGGGGACAATGCAGGAACCCGCACCACTGTACTAGGCAAGGTCCTCCGACCGTAATGGGGATGAAGACGACACAACAACACCCAGTCATCACGAGGCAGGAAAAATCCTTGACCCAGTCGGGAATCGAACCCAGGACCCGTGCGCAGGAAGCGAGAACGCTACCGCAAGACCACGAGCTACGGACATAACAGATAGACAAAACTCAATATAAAAACTTTTGGTCTGAGCAAAACAAGATTCATTATCGTTAAGCATAAGATAATGAAATTATGGAAGTTAAAAACTTCTCTGAAAGAAACGGCAATGTTAACATTTGACTCAGTTATCAGCTTGTTGCGAGAGTTGAAAACACTTTTACTTCCGCACACGTGCACTGAAACACTCGCGGACTATCAATAAGTGGTTATACAAACTTAGCACATGCTAAGCACTGACTCAGGCACAGTAGATACTGTGTCAAGGCGCTGCTCGTGGCAGCACTCTGATTCATCTGACGGCGTCGTGGCTTGTCTGCATAGAACAATGGAGTCACTGGCTTTTCACCATCTGGTATATTCTGTGGATGTCTCAGCCACTTCCAGGGGCTGCCTCGGGTTCGTTTTTCTGGTTCATCAGCTGGTTCAGTACCTGGCCTGCTCAAATACGGTCTTACACGGTTAACATGTGCTATGATAGAGTAAACCAGCAAATGGACTTTTAATGTAAGCTGGGAGATGATTTCAAGGACTTTTTAGATCCTCTCCAAAGCTGTTTAAAATTCCAGATGTGACCCTTCTTCAGTAGTGGATTTCCCAAATAAACTGAGTCTCCAACACAATATTTAGCTATAACAGCTCCGTGGTCATGTTGAGTAGTTTTCTGGGAAAATGACTGATGATTTCAACTCTTTACACATTTCTGTCCTCGTGTAGTTTTCTGGCCAGGTCCCTGATGTGTTCATTGCTGCTGTCTTTTGCTGATGCTGTGAGGTCAAATGGCTAGGTGATTCACATGCCATAGTTGATTTTGTAAGAACTAAGTTGTGTGCTGGTGTGGATCTTTGTGTTATAAATGCTGAGTACATATGGTGTTTACTGCCAACATAGTGACTTTTCATTTTCATGGGAATTCAATGAATTCTTTCCAGTTGGCAATTCACCTCTGGATGAGATAGCATTGTCCTTAGCTTGTCAATCTTCAGTAACTTGCGTACTTTCTGTGGTAAGTTGGAAGTAAAATTGGAAGCTTGTGAACTCCAAGTAAAAACTGCTCTTTTTTTCAGAAGTTGAGTCATTGGGAGTGCTATGTCAGCATACCCCTGAATGTATGGACAGTAGACATTCTCATTGCTTTGTAATGGCCGCAATTCTTTCAAATTCATCAATTATGGATAGTTCTTCAGAGCTTCTACCAATTCTGAGTTAAGCTGTACTCCATCTGTGGTTACCCAAGATCCTAAATATTCTTCTTTATGTACACCAAAATGGAATTTTGAAATGGATACGGAAAGCGTGCAGTCTCTCAAAAATGGCTCATAGTCTTTCAGCAAGTTATTGCGTGTCATGACTGAAAATGATAACATTGTCAAGGTAAACCAGATACTGAGTGAATGTCAATCCTCTGAGTACAGTATCCATAAGACATTGAGATATTGCTGGTGTGTTCTGAAGACCAAAAGGAAGATGGTTATACTTGTACACACTGTAGGTGTATGATGTTTTAGACTCATAAACTGGATGTATCCTCTGGTTAGGTCACCTACAGAGAAGATTTTGCACAAACTAAGATAATCCAAAGAGTGAAAAAAATTGGGTAATGAATATCCAGTAACGTTTCAGCATGCATATTCATGTAATTGACACATTACCTGTACTTCAATTCTATTGTAGGTGTTTTTTCTAACAACTGCTGTGGATGATACCAAGAATGGATCTAATTGTCCTCTATGTACAGTGAAACCCGATTTCAACTGTTCCTTAAACATCTCTACAACTAAGAATTCTTGACTACAATCAATTCTGTACAGTCGCTGAGCAATGGGTATGGCTCCTCTTCTAACAAGGGAACCTCCCCATCGCACCCCTCTCAGATTTAGTTGTAAGTTGGCACAGTGGATAGGCCTTGAAAAACTGAACACAGATCAATCGAGAAAACAGGAAGAAGTTATATGGAACTATGAAAAAATAAGCAAAATATACAATCTGATTAGTCCATGCGCAAGATAGGCAATATCAAGGACAATGTGAGCCTAGGTGCGCCGTGGTCCCGTGGTTAGCGTGAGCAGCTGTGGAACGAGAAGTCCTTGGCTCAAATCCTCCCTCGAGCGGAAAGTTTACATTCTTTATTTTCCCAAAGTTATAATCTGTCCGGTCGTTCGTTGACGTCTCTGTTCACTGAAATAAGTTTAGTGTCTGCGTTTTGCGACCGCACCGCAAAACCGTGTGATTAGTATACGTAAGGACGTGCATCTCCAATGGGAACCGAAAACATTTGATAGCAAGTTCATAGGTCAACCGATTCCTCCACAGGAAAAAACATGTCTGATATATTCTATACGACACTGGTGACAGCATGTGCGTCATATGACAGGAATATGTTGTCGACCCACCTAACTTGTACACTTGGCGAATGGGTAAAAAGATTCTTCTACCTTGCCCGATTTAGGTTTTCTTGTGGATGTGATAATCACTCCCAAAAAAGTGATGAAAACATAAGAGTTTGTCACATAAACTGAAAATAAAAAATTAAGCTTTACACTCGAGGGAAGACTTGAACCAAGGACCTCTCGTTCCGCAGCTGCTCACGCTAACCACACGACCACGGCGCTCCTTAGCTCATATGAACCTTAATATTGCATATCTTGCGCATGGACTACTCAGTTTGTATATTTTGCTTATTTTTTCATAGTTCCACACAACTTCTTCCTGTTGTCTCGATTGATCTGTGTTCGGTTTTTCAAGGCCTATCCACTGTGCCAACTTATAACTAAATCTGAGGGGGGTGCGATGGGGAGGTTCCCTTGTAAGTACAAGTATCTTATGCTGAACTAGGTGGTTACTGGAGGATTATCCTGTTCTTGAAAAGTATCAAAGTAACTAAGTCACACTGGTGAAATTATATCCTGTTCCTCAGGCGATAAATTGTTTAATTTAGTAACCAGTTCTTGCTCGACTGGTTTGAGTGTTTCATCAGTTGATTTCTTCAGACTGTCATTAGGTGAACAATAATTTACTTCATGTACATCTTGCTCCTTGGTAGTTACTTCTACCACATCTTGTGAATCTACGTTTGACAGTGTTGTCACAACTGTTCCTCATGGTATCTCTACCCCTGCATCACTCACATAGCCATGCTGAATGGAACGTGTAATTTCCCACTCGAGTCTTCTTTAATGGCTCTGACAGTTCTCGCTACATAGCTCTGTCTCGGGTCTAGCAAGTCGCCGCTCACTGATGGCTCTGTTAACAATAAATTACTTACCTTGTCAGATCTTGTCAAAATCAGGGTCACTTTGGATAATAGCGATGAAATAATCATCCAAAACCTTCACGTACTACATGGTAGTCACCATGCCATCAAGGAATATTGCACTGATTATTCCGTGACTGGACATTGCACACCACACACGCCACCTGTTGAGGGTGAAGAGACTTCTCGATCGCGAAGTACTGTTTCTCAGTCCTCAAATGCACAAATTTTACTTATTGACGAACCCATCCAAATGAAAGTAGGTTTCGTTTCTAAACCAAACCATACAGCGCATGCTAACTCCCATCATAGCACGCAGCCAACTACGCAATTTGAACGTCCAAACGGAAACCGTTCAGAAGTTATGACGATTTTATTTCATATAGTTCAATAATGGTCACCCTTGGTTCCTGAGTAAGCTTCGAACACACAATGATCTGGTTGGCGATCAATTTGCGGTCTCCATAGCTCTTCAACAATTCGATGTGCCATTTGTATTGCTTCCTCAAATGTCTCGCAACATGGCAATCTTACTGCTTGGCCGTCTTCACCCTGTAGCCCGTTGAAAAACGTGTCTGATGCCCTTTGTCCAGCTGCAAAGAATTTTGCCTCATTGTGCGAATAGTTCTCACTGATCTCATACATGTTAGCATTAACTTTCCAAATTCGATCCACAAAACGCCCAGTTGATTCCCCACCCAAAATACGCATACTGCGGAGATGCTCCCTGTAAAACCATGCTATGTTTTTGCTCTTTACGAGAGCTTGTTTAAATTCTTTGTAGGTAGCTGAATGACTACACGCGGTGTCAAATATGAGTAAATCGAATGCATCGTTTTGGATTCACAGTTTTGCCACTGTTAATTTGTCTGTGTCACTCCAGGTTTCTAAACTTGCTGCATTTTCCAGTTTACTAAAAAGCTCATGAACGTCCTCTTCTAACCTACTACAGAGGACTGGAACCGTTGGGATTGAAGAAAAATTCTTGACTACCACTGAGTCCATTGTGCTTCCATAAGTTATACTTCAAGGGCTGCTACTTACTTAACCCAAATCACTTCTACTGTCGGCATTTGCTTTTAATTGCTGACGTTCTGAACGTCATTGGACTATAGCAGTCTGCAAATCCACGTCTTGGGCTGATTATCAAGTTACTTTAGTTATTAAAAATTTGCCATCCCTGCCATTCACATGCACACCAAGCAAAGCCAGTATCTGCAGCAGTACTACCTTTACTGTTGGATCTCGCTCCATTGAATCACCAAAGAGAAGTGCTTCAAAGGGAGAATAGTGACTGTATCGGTGTTGCACTAGTTCCATGTGTGGATACCACAAACGAATTCCTGCAAATTCTCTCCTCAGGAATAGTGATGGGTAAAGGAATATTGTGAATTCCACTGCTGACAAGATTTTATAATGGATCTGGTCCAGGCTGAGTGGTGGTGGGGTGTGGAGTCATCAGGTTGAGCAGATATTTGTACTCATAGCCACAGTCAACATGATGCATATGCACACTCTAGCAGTCAATGCCCCCGTGGCCCACTTACCTGAACAATGTGGACGAGCTGTGACTGATGATGACATGACACCCAGCTGGCAGGAAGATCCCACTTTTATTCTGTGTGTAAGCTGTATTCGCTACCAACGACCTGTATGTGTAGATTTGGTGGATGCACTGGAGCATGAGTGTTCATGTGCTCTATTGCCATGCTCTGACAGTATGCAAGTTACAGTACTACAACATGCAACTTCTAGTTCAGCTTTTTGTTAATATAAACATTTAAGAATTTAGAATAGTATGTATCGTTTAATGATTTACTATCATTCATTACTTGTAATGGTATGCCCAGGTCCTTGAATTGTGTGTATTGTGTTTTATCTAAGTTCAGTGACACTTCATTTGCAGTCAACCAGTTATTAATTTTTGAGAAAGACATTATTCACATTTTCATTTGTTCAGGTCTTGATTACAATACTTTTTTCGTCAGCAAAGAGAACTATTTCAGTTTGTTGTATATATGATGAGACATCATTTACATAACACAAGTACAATAATGAATACAGTACTGATCCCTGTGATACAGCTGTTGTGCTTATGACCCAGTCTGAAAATGCTCTTTCGTTGTGCACGTTTCCTGGATTTGTTCATTTGTTACTGGCAATGCACTGCATCCTGAAGCACTCATCCGCTTAGTTTGATGAAAACCAGTTACCAGCAATATTCTCTGATACCACAATATTTGAGCTTATCTAACAGAACACATGAGAAGTCTTAGAAAATATCGTATAATGATAATCTGTCATTTAAATTTCGTATAATTTGACACAAGAACTGAAAAATAGCGTGTTGTGTGTAGAGAAACTATTTGAGTACTGTAGAAGTAGTATTAATGTTAAGGACATTGGGAAGAGAAATAATGCAGAATCAATTCAATTGAATCACTTTTAATGTGTTGCTACAGTACATCACACCATTATATACTGGTACCATTACTGCTAAAAAATGGGCTTGGTGCACTGCCCATCAGTGTCCACAAGAGTCTGAAAGAGCAGGATTGCATTCTGCACAGCAGAATGAAGCATGTCCTTAGGTAAGCTGGCTACCTCTCTTGATATACTGCGCTTTAGATCAGCACATGTGTGAATGTTTCCCTGGTAAACTCTGTCCTTCAGGTAGCCCCACAACCAGATATCACACAGAGTGAGATCAGGTGATCATGACAGCCAAGCATTTGGAAACGATCGGCTGATAATTCGATCATTTCCAACTATGGGGCTCCATCTTGCACGAAAACTATTACGTTCAATGCCTCTCTCTCCTTGAGGGTGGATATGACATGCTGGCGAAGCATATTGCAGCAACACTGGCCAGTAACACTGCAAGTCTTTGGTCCTTGAGCGCCAACTTGTGCAAAAAAGAATGGGCCAATGATGAATGTAGCCG
Source organism: Schistocerca nitens (assembly GCF_023898315.1). NCBI lineage: Eukaryota > Metazoa > Arthropoda > Insecta > Orthoptera > Acrididae > Schistocerca > Schistocerca nitens. Next base: position 424,805,659 of record NC_064617.1, on the reverse strand, counting down.
TGAAGCCACACCATTCGACGATATGTTCACCATAGAGAGGAACTTCATGCACAGTGACTGGAGGTGAAGATACCGACACTCAGCACTTCTGTGTGTTCACCTCACCCATCAGAGAAAAATAAACTTCGTCTGTCCATAGGATGGTCAACTTCAATCCTTGAAAGAAAGCAGAGAGCAAAGTCAGTACGTCGCTGTGCGTCCTGTGGTGTAAGATGCTGTATGATATGGATCTTGTATGGATACCATTTAAGAAGGGTTCAAAGCACCTTCCATACAGTGGACCACGGGATGTTCAACTGTCATGACACAGCATGCACACTACCTGACGATCAGGAATTGTGTGCAGCGTTATCTGCCGTAGCAACAGCGATTTTATCAACCATCTGTGGCGCAACGATCCTCGGCCTCTTCTTGGAGCGACACCCAGTTCTCCAGTTGATTCGAACTTCTTCATCATGCTCTGCACAGCATGTGGACAAAGAGGACTGTTCCATAATCCTTTCAGCTGACGATATTCTCGAAGTGCAACTGCAGCATTACTGTTGTTTTGATAATAGGTTCACCAATTCACAAAAAGACAGCAGCATACAATGCTGTAATTGAAAAATTACATACACAATTCAAGGACCTGGGCATACCATTACAAGTAATGAATGATAGTAAATCATTAAACGATACATACTATTCTAAATTCTTAAATGTTTATATTAACAAAAAGCTGAACTAGAAGTTGCATGTTGTAGTACTGTTCACCAATAGGTTCCTTTTGTCCAAGCTCATGTTGACATGTTAACAAGTGCACTACGACTGGTCAGGTGTGTGAGACCATGAATCGCGATGACTGATCACGGCACCTGGTGGCCATAGTTGGTACTCGACTGTGACGCGTGGAAATCATGTACTCTATACTCTGGACATTAAGGCTACCTAGTATGGTACTCGTACGGCAATTAGTTTTCTTGTTATAACCTGTTAAATAGACAAAGTTTAATTGTGACCACTTGGTGTACGCGAACAGGTATTTATTATTTTACTTAAGGTATACCAGTATTGAACTAAATGAGAGAATTTATTTTTAAGGTACTATCGTTACTTACACCCTAATTTGTGTTGGCATGGGATGGAATGCTTGTGATGTGGCTGTAGGTATATAACATTGCTTCTAACATGTAATCTACTGCATTGTCCTTTGAACTGCCCATTCTAGTCTTCTGAGCTACTTCTAAAGCCCGGTCCACACGCAACGATCTGTCTGCGCAGATATCGGCGCAGATGTCTGTACATGCAAAAGATCGCTGCAAATGTGGTGTGTTCACACGACACAAACCCCAATCTACTACTCGCCCGCCATCTGTCGGTGTAGAAAAGAAATATCAGTGGGAAGCGACTACGCTCTCCGTAAACGTCAAAAATTTAATTCAGTTATTTTGAAATATAGAAATGGAGGAAGTTCTGTTGTGGTCTATGTTCGCAACTTGGGTTGCAAAAAACATTCAGACCAACCGCAGGAAACAGAGAAAGTGGTCAAAATGGTATAGACAGTGGCTGCTAAAGCGAAAGCAGTTTTCTCACGTACACTTACTGCGAGAGTTGCATTACCTCGTGTTCCATTTCCTGACACATTGACACCAATTTCATCTTCAGTTGTACTCCTGCTTGGTCTTGGAGTTTCTTGATCACTAAGAAAGCCAAGCAGATCAAAATACCGTAACGTTGGCTGGTATACTTGATCTACTCTTACACCAGATCTTCTAGATTTCTGAACTTTGGATAAATCGTTTCGGTAAACAGTTCGCTGACAGACTTAATTTACTTGACTTGCCTTCATGAACTCATCCTTCAGGACAGCGTAAATAGCTTCACATGTGTTGGGTATTATTTTACTCAACGCTTGTTCCGATATTGCAGTTGAAAATTCCAAATCCTTGTAGCTCCTTCCTGTTGCTAGGAATCTTATGTTACTGCCAGCCGTTCATGAGGAGAAATTGCCCTTCTCATACAAGTATTTTTTCTCATAATATGAGGGATTACAAGCTTTAAGAGATAATTATAAGTTTCGACATCCATCCGCAAATAATTTCGCCAGTTCGCAAAGAATTTTTTTTTTATTACCGTTTCTCTGTTCGCCGAGGCGTGAACTGCCCGCAATTTTTCAATTACAGCATTGTATGCTGCTGTCTTTTTGTCTCTGTCACTATATTCTTTACTTTTAATCTTCCACGAACATGGGTGGTTTCTATATATTTCAATGAATTCACTTACAAACTCTCGAGAACACTGATGAGTATCAGCCATTTTAATGCCCTGTGCGCACAAATACAAACACTAGACTGAGCAAACAGTTGTTTCGCGCCAGATTTGCGGCGATCTCCTGTCCACACGCTCCAACTTGTCTGCGCAGATGTGGTTTGAACCCACAGATATGAGAGGTTTCGCTCAAACCTCCAACTCCAACTTCCGGGTTTGCACACACCTCAGGTTGGTGCAAATCTTCTGTCCACAAGCAACGATCTGTCTGCGCAGATATGATGTGCGCAGACATATCGTTGCGTGTGGACGGGCCTTTAGTTGTCTTGAAGTCAGTCATTCTCTTGCCCGTAAACAAATGCAACATCTTTGAAAATTTGAAAAAAATGTTTTTAGTGGACGACTATAGAGTGAAAAAAAGTGATTTACACTTTTACCATACTTACCGTTCAGCTGGGGGCGTATTGAATGTTTATCAGAGTAAATATTAGTAAAAAATTGCATCGCATGCATTTCTTGAAAGGTATACTTTGGCAAAAACGAGAGAATTTATGACTACTGTTACATTATTTTGGCGATCTGAAGAAGTGAATGCTTTGCAGGTATATCTACAGCTCTCAGTCCATGTTTTCAAAACAACAATAGTACTGCCTGACATGAAATTTCTCCATCGCCTAGTATTTTGCTGGAAATAAAGAAATAAACTGGTTGACACCTCATCCGTTGTTCATACATAAATGTATAAAATCTCTTTGTCACATTTTGTTTCTTTTTACGATGTAGTGCTTATGTATACTGTTCTGTAAGACCAATTAATTGGTCGAAATGGTAATAATGTGAAAGAACTTTTGTTTTATGTACATGTAGCGTAGTTAAGAAATTCAAACTGGCCAGTGCTACTAGTCCTACGTTATCTCAAATTCTGTATATATTTCAACGACCATTGTTAGCCCAATTACTGGAACATTCTGCATTGAGCGAAAAAAAAATGCTAAAAAAGCTGAAAATAAGCTTCACACTGATGACGTGAATGTAATTTTATTTTATTTATTTTATTTATTTCTTACACCATGGATCCAACTGTGACAATTTCACATGGATGTAGTGTGTGTCAATTTTTACGTTGTCAATGACAAGTACTTGTACACTATGTTTACAGGTAAAGAATATAAAGTTACTTAACCACTACAATGATCCATAACACAATATAATGGAATGAGAATCCTTAGACCTACAGATTACAGGTATAAAAGAAAGTAAATTAAACATGAAAAGGTCATATAACCCAGACTGTTAAATATAAGCAGTTAACACTAAAAGAGTTACATATGTGACAAGAATGTTCAGCTTAATGTTCAATTTATATGATAATACATCATATTTTAAGGCCGTTTCTCACTGTGTTTCATAAACTCTTCCAAACTGTAAAATGACATGGCTAAAAGAAATTGCCTCAGAAGCTCTTTAAATGTAGATTTGTTGGCAATTTCACATTTGATTTCTGGAGGAAGAGCATTAAATATCTTTATACCAGAGGACTGTACACCCTTCTGCACAATCTTCAAATTTTTACCTTCAGTGTGGAAATCATGTTTCCTCCTTGTGTTATACTGATGGTATTCACTGTTACATTTGTATAAATCAGTGTTTTTACTTATGAAACACATAAGTGAGTATATATATTGAGAAGTAGTTGTAAGAATTCCCAGATTCCGGAATAGGCTTCTGCAGCTGCATCTAGGATCTACACTAGACATCACTCTTACAACACGCTTCTGAGCAATGAATATTTTCTTTGCAAGAGGTTGATTTCCCCAGAAAATAATTCCATATGCCATCAAAGAATGGAAGTAACCATAGTATGCAGCTTTTTTAATGCTTAAGTTTGCACTGACAGAGATGATTCGCATTGCAAAAACTGAAGAGCTGAGTCTCTTGTAAAGATCTAAAATGTGATGGGACCAGTTTACTCTACAGTCAATCTTCACGCCTAGAAACTTTGTTACTTCCACTCTTTCTATGACCTGTGTGGCATATTTAACAGTCATTTCTTCCTCAGTTTTGGCAGTTGGGGTGAACTGAATATAATTAGTCTTACTCAGGTTAAGCAAACAATGCCTAGCAAATAACCTTTGTAGTCGAGACAGCGAAGAAGGCCCCTGACAGCTCCTATTGCTGTTACCAACTTTCAATTGCGAAGCACTAATGCCTGCATGCGAAAACAGAAGCCATTTCCAGAGTTGTGACTACACTGAGGCAATGTCATTGGGACGTAAACAAAATAGCATTACTTTATTGGTTGAGGTAGGCATGCAAAACTTCCCTGGCCAGCCCATTGCAGCTCTTGGGGATTAACTTACACTGACTCAACTATAGATACCTGCTGAGTGTACAGGGTTTTGTGCAGAGAACAGGTTTTTGTGAATTTGTGTCTCGATTTGAACACACTTTTAACAACAAACAGCATAAAATGAATAGCAACAAAAAATCCTAAATGTGAAGCACAGAGCAGGCACCATGCACAATCATAATATCTTCCATTTATCTGCCTCCGCTATTGATGAACTGATTTCACCAGCAGGGACTATGTCACAAACAAAGAAATACTTGCAGTTCATTTCTTACTTAGTCCATTGCTTCCTTCCAGTTGTTTTATTGATCTGATCCCATAGCTTCTTGAAGTATGTGTGCCTCTTCAGACTCTGTTAAAGTTGAAGCCACATAATCTTCGTATCTTGTAGGTTAGTGTTGATTGATCTTGTAGGCGTATTTAAGTAATTTCCTTTCTTGTAGCATCTTCATCAGGAGTTTCCATAGTCACTGGAACAGACATGCCTTCCTAATAAACTAATGTCACTTCTTATGAAATGATGTCTTGTGACCTGATTTACTTTTCCAAACAGACTGGAGGGAGTGCAAGGGGCTTAGCAGTATGTTCATGGTCCTGGAGTCACCAGTGGGTGGTCGTAGTGCCTACAGTGATAAACTGTTTTATAATGTAAATTATCTTTGGTGCAAATTGTGCGTGATCAGAAGATCATTGTACAACAGGCCCAACCGAATGAGGCAGTGCAGATGTTAAGTTATTGACCACATATTTGGGAGAATGAATTTTGCTCTGTCAAACCACCGGCTGCTTTAGATTTTCTGTGGTTTTCCTGAATCATTACAGACAAATGCCAGTGTGGTTTCTTGAGTAAGGCCACGGCCACCACACCTTCAGGTTGGTGATTCTTCTGGAAAATCTGAAATTCTCAGGGAGCTATATTTTACCCAAAAAATTAGGGAATTTCATAACACCATCATGCTCCCCATACCTGGAATTGTCAGGTCTCTCCCCCCCCCCCCCCCCCTCCCCAGTTTGTGTAGCAACCTTGGATTTGTAAAAACTTTCTTATAGTCTTATTGTATGTGTTTATGAGCTGTCTGTTTTCATTGTATTGTGTTGGTAAAGCCTCTACCATTGTGTGATGATCCCTGGACGAATAAATAAATAACAAAATAATACACAAAATACAATTACCTTCTATCTCATTAAAACCAACCAAATTTTTTTTTACAGCATTTTGATTTGTCTTCTTTCTCCATTGCTTAGGAACATGAGAGCAGCAAACTGATTCTATTATATGCATTTGGTTTGTCGTAAGTTTCTTGCCGTACAACAATTGCATTAACTGTAGCCTTCCATACCAATTTGCCAGCTCACAACCAAACTGTCACTTTGAACCTGACCTAGGCCTTGTGCTGCATTGCACGTCGATATGTCACCATAATTAAACGACATTCAAAAAGTGTTGTTAGTGTTCTGTCCCCTTTCTGTTTGGGCTTTTACATCACACACCGCATCACATCACTGGACAAAGTCGACATCTGGCTTTGGTAGATTCACTTGACATTAACAATACATATGGTGATAACCACAGGCGCATTGGAATGTCCTATTCGATTTGAAATACATATGGCTAAATTTATCAGTTTGGTCCAAAGAGACTGTAGAAACTTACTATGATCATGACTCCATCCTGTGACTATAATGTCAATGAGTCACTATTGGAATTGGTCGTCTCGTACAAAATCCTAGGTGTAAGATTTTGTAGGGATGTGAAATGGAATGTTCACATAGATTCAGTCGTGGCTAAAGCAGCTGGTAGACTTTGGTTTATTGGTAGAATAATAGGGAAGTGCAATCAGTCTACAAAAGCGATTGCTTACAAAACATTCATGTGACTGGTTCTAGAATATTGCTCGAGTGTGTGAGACCCGTACCAGTTAGGATTAACAGGGGATATTGAGTGTATACAGGGAAGGACAGCACAAATGGTCACAGGTTTAATATAGTTTTAGGCTTCTGTGGCCATTGTTACATTCAATAAATTTTTCTGGGTTTGTGACCACATTGTCAGTATATATAAAACTACCATCGTTTCAGTCTTTGTTGCAAGCAACCTTCTTCAGGGTGTTTTTGTTTACTGCTGAATGAGGAACCTTCATTTCTTATATACCTGCAGACGTGGCTTTTATCTAATTATGATAGGCTGTTTATGATGAATGAGAGGCATGTTAGAATTCTTCATTGGTGTTTGTTTTATTTCTTTTCATTGGTGGAAACCTGATGTTCTGATTGGTGTTTGCATTACTGTTTGTGACTGTTGGAAATTGGCGAAAGCAAAGCCAGAAAGCAGCTGTGACAAGACGTCGTTTTCCTGCTTTCTAGCGCCGGCCGAGGCGTTCCAGTACTCTGTGTACCTGCGGCTGCTGCAGTCTCCAGCGCACCTGTATGTGTTGCTTCACGTGAGCTATCGTCACATAGCTCTGTTATTGCTGGCAGCCAAGATGTCGGAAGTCGGTACCCGTCTTCTCTGTTCATGTTGGCTAGTCGCTTGGCTATTTCTATTGCCTCTCTAATCTTCCTCCTGAAAGTAAGAGGCTGTGTTGCTAGTACACGTGCTTCACCAGAATCAGTTTGTTTGCCTCACTCATCTACAGCTACATCCATACTCCGCAAGTCACCTGACAGTGTGTGGTGGAGGGTACCTTGAGTACCTCTATCGGCTCTCTCTTCTGTTCCAGTCTCGTATTGCTCATGGAAAGAAGGATTGTCGGTATGCCTCTGTGTGGGCTCTAATCTCTCTGACTTTATCCTCATGATCTCTTCATGAGACATACGTAGGAGGGAACAATATACTGCTTGACTCCTCGGTGAAGGTATGTTCTCGAAACTTCAACAAAAGCCTGTACCGAGCTACTGAGTGTCCCTCCTGCAGAGTCTTCCACTGGAGTTTATCTATCATCTCCGTAATGCTTTCGCGATTACTAAATGATCCTGTAACGAAGCACGCTGCTCTCCGTTGGATCTTCTCTATCTCTTCTGTCAACCCTATCTGGTACAGATCCCACACTGGTGAGCAGTATTCAAGCAGTGGGCGAACAAGTGTACTGTAACCTACTTCCTTTGTTTTCGGATTGCATTTCCTTAGGATTCTTCCAATGAATCTCAGTCTGGCATCTGCTTTACTTACGTTCAACTTTATATGATCATTCCATTTTAAATCACTCCTAATGCCTACTCCCAGATAATTTATGGAATTAACTGCTTCCAGTTGCTGACCTGCTATATTGTAGCTAAATAATAAGGGATCTTTCTTTCTATGTATTCGCAGCACATTACACTTGTCTACGTTGAGATTCAATTGCCATTCCCTGCACCATGCGTCAATTCGCTGCAGATCCTCCTGCATTTCAGTACAATTTTCCATCGTTACAACCTCTCGATATACCACAGCATCATCCGCAAAAAACCTTAGTGAACTTCCAATGTTATCCACAAGGTCATTTATATTTATTGTGAATAGCAACGGTCCTACGACACTCCCCTGCGGCACACCTGAAATCACTCTTACTTCAGAAGACTTCTCTCCATTGAGAATGACATATTGCATTCTGTTATCTAGGAACTCTTCAATCCAATCACACAATTGGTCTGATAGTCCATATGCTCTTACTTTGTTCATTAAACGACTGTGGGAAACTGTATTGAACACCTTGCGGAAGTCAAGAAACATGGCATCTACCTGGGAACCCATGTCTATGGCCCTCTGAGTCCCGTGGACGAATAGCGCGAGCCTGGTGTTCTGCTACCGCTGACTTGGTCTTCTGTCTTAGTGGGATATGTCTTTCATGTTCAGGTACCTGGGTGCTGACGGGTCACCCCAGCGTGCCTACTGATGGGTTGCCCCATCTTGCCTACATACAATAATCCACATTCACACCTGATTTTGTAAACTCCAGCAGCATGTAGTTTGTCAACTGTATCTTTGGTTGTGCGAAGAACATCTTTTATTCTGTTGCTGCTTCGGAAAGTCACCTTGGTGCCTGCTCGACGAAGAATTTTGTTCACACCTTCTGTGACATCTTGAACATATGGTAATACAGTGATGTTTTGTGCTTCCTTTTGCTCTCCACTATTGCCTTCATTCTTTGTTGCCGTAATTTTATTTATAACTTTCATTCCATATCCACTGGCACAAAAAATTGATTTGAGGTTTTGTAGTTCACCCTTTTAGATGTTCCTCATCGTTGAATCTGTGAGCCCTCTTGGTTAAAGTGTGCAGGGCAGATTTCTTCTGCGTAAGTTGATGATGGGAGGAGGCATGCAGGTGCCTGTCAGTACTGGCTGGCTTCCTATGTACTCTATGACCCAGTTTACCATAAGGCTTCCTGTAAATTTCCACATTGAGGAAAGGCAACACCCCATTCTCTTTTATCTCCGCAGTGAATTGGATTCTGCTGTGCTGTTGGTTGAGGTGTTAGTGGAAATTTCATAGTTCTTCCTCTCCATGTGGCCAGATAATGAAAGTGTCTTCAACATTCTGGGCATAATGGTGCGGACTGGAGTGCTGTTTCTTCAAATGCTTCCATAAAGATATCTGCTGCAATAGGCAAGAGAGGAGAGCCCATAGCTACACTATCTGTCTGTTCATCAAATTCCCCTTACCACCTGAAATAGGTGGCGCACTAGGTCACAGATATCGGGTGCCATGCATTCCTCTAAGATGGTCATGGTGTCCTGTACCAGTACATTCATGAATAAAGGCTTCACATTGATGCTAACTATCAGGTCTGTGGCCGAGATACACTTTTCTTGTAGAAGTTCCACAAACTTGGTGGAGTTCTTGACATAAAGGAAAGACCTCTTTGTGGGCCTTCGGGACACCATATATTCTTGGTGTCTGTGGAACTTGTCTGATGAGTCTTCTGGCCGTGTCGAAATTAATTCTAGTACGCTTTAGCAGTGCTTGTGTTGAATTGATTTTCTTGGCCGTCGGATCTCCATTAAGTTTCTTATAAATGGGTTCACTCAAAAGATCCTCCATTCATTTGTTATAATCTTCCATGTCCAACAAAATGGTCGCATTTCCCTTGTCTGCTCCTTTTATTACTAAATGAGAGCTGTTCTTCAGTTCCGCGATAGCATGACATTCCTTCTTGCTGATATTTTGTTTCGGAGGATTTGCATGGGTCAGGAGCCATACTGTTTCTTGTCTAATCTTCTCCGCCTCAGCTTGCGATAGCCGACGAATTGAAACCTCAAGAGATTCGATGATGTCTTCTTTCAGGACTCATTTGGGTGCAACTGCAAAATTCATCCCTTTAGCCAGAATTTGTGTGGCTGCATTGCTTAAGATGTGGCTGGAAAGCTATCCACCGAGTGTCCAGCATCAGTCCTTCCTCAGTTGTTTTCTGCTGCAGTTTGTTGAACTTCCTCATCTGATGGATGGTGTTAACTATCATTCGACCTTGTTGCCTGTTGAAAGGTTAACATGTCGATCTCCCAGTCATCCATGTCCAGCTTTCCAGTAACGAAAAGGTGCAGTTACTTTCAGGAGGAAGATTAGAGAAGCAATATAAATAGCTAAGTGTCCACCAAAATAAACAGAGAAGACGGGTACCGACTTCTGATGTCTTGGCTGCCAGCAATAACAGCACTACGAACCTATAGCTCATGTGAAGCAACACATACAGGTGTGTGGGAGACTGCAGTGGTCACAGGTACATAGAGTACTGGCACGCCTCGGCCATCACTAGAACGCAGGAAAACAACACTATGTCACAGCTGCTGCCTGGTTTTCCATTCGTCAATTTCCACCAGTCACAAGCAGTAATGCAAATACCAGTCAAAACATCAGGTTTCCACCAATGAAAAGAAATAATAAAAACACCAATAAAGTATTCTAACATCCCTCCCCTTCATCCTAAACAGCCTATCAGAATTATATAACAGCCATATCTGAAGGTGTATAAGAAACAAAGTTTCCCATTCAGCAGTAAACAAAAACACCCCGAAGAAGGTCGCATGCAACAGGGACCGAAGCGTTGGTAGTTTTATATATATAGACAATGTGGTCACAAACCCAGAAAAATTTTATTGAAGGTCACAGGTTTGTTTAATCCGTGGAAGAGTGTCACAGAGATACTGAAGGAACTGAACTGGCATACTCTTGAGGACAGATGTAAACTATCCCAAGAAAGTCTATTAACAAAGTTTCAAGAACCTGCTTTAAATGATTATTCTAGGAATATACTACAACCTCCTATGCATCACTCACATAGGGATCATGAGGATGAGATTACAATAATTACTCCATGCACAGAGGCATTCAAACAATTATTTTTCCCGCACTCCGTATGTTAATAGAACAGGAAAAAAAAAAACGTAATAACTGTACAATGGGACACACCCTCTGCCATGCACCTCACTGTGGTTTGTGGAGTGTAGATGTAGAACCACAATGGTAAGAGTTTCTGTTGTACTGCAGCCATTTTACTATGGACAATACGGGATTGTCACGTGTTGAACATTGTCCTCTTTGTGAAGAATTTCTTAGACCTCATTGTTGTCAAATTCTCCTCCATTATCTCTCAAAATGACATGAACACAATGTCCAACATACTCTGCTTCAGCTGAAAGTTATCTTAATTTATAAATAATCTCGTATTTTGATTATGATAGTGGTTTCAGAGCACTCAACAGTTTAGTCATCAGCACCCGTACTAGTTATTGACACACACACTTCATGGTTTTGAACAGTGTCTGTTCTCATGCACATTGTGTTTCACCCTTGGCAAGACAGTCCCTGAAAATATTTACAGTGCCTCAATCACTGCAGTCTAGTGTGGTGGATGATCCAAACTTTGAGCAGATATTCAGGAGTTGGACACTTGTGACCAAGTCATTTGGGATCCATACATCCTAAGTATTTCAAACCACAGGATAAGAAACCAGGGATGGAACAAACTGCTGCTTCGGCCTTTCCAGAAACTTGAAGCGAATTTAAGCTTTGCAGAAAGCAGAAACTAGTTCTGTTGGCTAAAGTTTTAAAAAATTGTTTTCTTTCATTTTGAAATATGTCAGGAAGTCCTTGCATATGCAGATTAACCTACGCAGGGGAATGTGCTCATTTGTTCAACCTGTTTTCCCTAATAGTCTTCATAATTTGCTTCCTGGAATAGGTAAAAAATTATGATGCTGAGGTGCAAAGTTCTGAAGACAGTGGAGTTGGTGTAAAGCCATCACAGTAGACAGTTTCTCATCTGCTCTGACTCTTTTAGTACCCTGCACTCTGCCCAACAAATGTATCTAGTAGAAAAAAATGATTCATACTGTAAGAGATATCAGAATGAATCCAAGCCAAGAAAAGGAAAGGTATGCTGATGGGTACTGGTACACATGGGGTAATTATGCTGTCGACAGAGCAGCCAAGGAAGAATGTAGAGGACATGTGATTTGTTGTTTGGGGGCCGCCTTCACACTATTATCTCATTGTCAAATGGAAGGATCATTCACCAAAGGGAAGTGGTTTGAGCTGGTAAACAACAAACTGTGATCAAATTTGCAGTGTAGGCATGGTGCACCTCATGCCAGCCACACCGATGGAAAGAAGTGACGCACACCACATTATGACCACGTGACATGTGAAGCATGTGAAATACCACTTTCAGTACAACATATTTTAACTCCATGTATTTCATAAGCTCGTATAAGGGCAACCCTCAGCTTAGCTGAAGATCTGTCCACCTTTCTAGCAGACAACAGCATCAGTCCGTCACACATTTTAAAGCTTAGTGAATTTTTGTGATATCTTTTGTATGTGTTAGGGAAAGGAGAGGATGTCAGTGAACTCTGTCTGGATTGTTTGGTTCTTGTTCTTTATTAAGTGATCAGCCATCCACATATGTAAGGTTCAGAATTGAAGTGGACTAAGTCAATTTTGAGAGAAAGGACTGTAAAAGTAAACCACTTGAATTATTTAAATCATTTGGCATGTTTGTTTAAATGGACTATTATGCTGTATTATCTGTATTACTAAACAGTTAAAATGGTGCATGGTCTCAGTTGCAGGTTCCATATCTAATGACTTACAGAGCAACAAAAATTTGATTTTCAATATTTCAAATAATTAATGACAAAATTTAAAATTGTGTTATAATCTACTCATTAACATGTATAATGCTAAGTTAACAGATTTACACAGTGAGTCGAGTATTAAATTTAGAGACTGTGTATATATCTTGAGGTAGTGTAACTTGAGGTATGCAAATTACTTACAACATACTCAACCAGTATTTGATTGTGAGAGCATTTAGTGACTTCCAACAATTTTTCCCACAATTGCAAAATTTCAGAACTTTTTCTTGCAGGCACGCCTTCACAAAATAATGAAAGGGAAAAAGGTTTGTTACTTACTGCATATGTGCTGTTCATGCAGTAAAACTTCAGCATTAGGCGTGTCATTTTAATTTATTACTTCTTTACTAATAATTATTCACAGCATGTTTTGAAGACATTATCCCCATACACCACTGAGTGTACCTGCAAAATATATCATTTTATGACACAGTTCAGCAGATGCATCATAAGCATTGAGATGTATGAAAAACTAGCTTTTCTTCAAACTGAGTGCAAATTACTCAGACTGTACTCTTGTAGTGTTTCATTAGGAGAGTATTTTGTGACTTCCAACAATATGTTGAGTCAGTAGGTGTGTTAGATTTCAGTATTTGTGGCAGGAGAATTCCACATCAGTTCAGCGCAGAAAAGTAAAATTGTCAAAATGACCATCCCAGATTTCTTTCAGATTTGGTACATCCACTGATCCAGATAAAATATGTAAACCTATCAGTTTGCAGAGGTATGTGACTGTGGGGTCCTGCCCACTCGTCGCTTGTAGGGTGCCTAAAGGACACTGTGTTCTCAGAATGCTATACAACAAATCAAGCAAAACAGATTAAAAGTTTTTATTACAATAAAGATGCTTTACAATGCTTAACATTGAATTTACAGCGGTGTCGCAAGCAATGGGCGACATACAATCAGTAAAGGTCCATGAAAGTAATTGATGTGGATCACACATCACTGCTATCGTAGTGTTCCCCACTAATACTGTGTCACTAATGTCTGGCCGAGGCTGGCAGGAACAGCTCTTATATTCACTTTGTCTAGATGCCACCCCTGTTGTGGTGACGGCCTAGTCACCACGCTATTGGCTGATGTCGTCTCAGCATCTTCTCTGCGGTTGCGTTTTTCATCTTCGTGCCAGCGCTTGTCAATATACCAGGACAATTATTGCAAAGGAAGTTACAACCATGAAGCTTGGAAATTGTGTGAAACTTACGTGTGTCTTTCTCAACACAAATGAATATTATTCTGGTTCTAATCCAGATACAGCAGTGAAAGTTATTTCAATGAAAAGTTAATGAGTAGAGCTTTACATTAATATGCAACACAGTGGGTTTCTAAGAATTTTCACATTCAAGGCCATTATTGACCTTAACTTTTGACCTTGAATATCTCAAAACACCCCACCTTAAAAAATCTACACACACACACACACAAATCAAATACCAGAAGGTAGTGTGTAAATATGAAAGACAAATTATTAAAAAATTCAATTAATAAGTAATAGTATACAAAAATATTGATTGTATTATTGTAGTGGTATTATGGACCATTTACAGTGTAGCTTCAATGAAAAGGCAATAAAAGGTAGTTACGTCTCATTTCACAAGTCTCTAATTAAATTGCTATGTTCACCAGATCTGATGCAGGGAGAGAGTATGTCCTTCCAGTCTTTTGAGAATGTGACATCTTCTGATAACACAAAAGTCAGGCATGGCAGCAAATGCAAATGATGGAGATGGTCGATGTGGATGCATGAAGCTGGCCTGTACTTCATCTGTTTCTTCATAAGTTTGTAAGTCATATACAATCCACCAAGGACTGTCGTACATACAGGCAACAAAAACCCTTTTTGTCATTTAACAGAATTTCTGACCACACAGCAAACACCGACTCTTCTCTGCTCATTAAAGAAGCAGAATGTGTCTTTGTTTTTACTATACCTTTGTCAATATGCATTAAACAGTGAAGCTTATGGATACCAGCAACCGTTTTCTTGAAACGTTGAGTCAGCTTGGCAGTGATTTAATCATGATGGGAAACTGATTTACGGTTGAAGACATGTGAAGGAATATTTTCTTTGCACGACTGAAACAAATGTCTTGGTATGAAACTCTAGTTTTCATGAGGTTGCTTGAATCTGGCAAGTGTGGCTAATCTCCTCGCAGCCCTTGCAGCCTCATCGCATGATGTATTTCATAAGCATTTGCATCTTTGTAGTTAACTACAAACATATGAATTGTAACCTGTGAATGATTCCAGTGAAATTCCTGTACTTCATTCTGAATGGCGAAGGAATAATTTTGTACAAAATCAAAACTGCAAGATGCTCAATTTACCTTGAGTGCTCCTTTAGTGATTTTAATGATGTCATTGTTGATGGGTGATACATGAGTGTAGTAGGAGCTGCTACAAACTTGATGGAAACACCTCAATAAAATCTTCTTTTGATTTTGATGTGGATCTAGAACTACCCCACTTGTAGTCAGCCAACACTTGTAGTTAATTTCCTCATTGGAATTTTACTGAACAGTTCAAACAGAACTGTCTTCAGTGATGTCTCTGGTGCTTGCTCCAATGCCATATATGATGCTGTTTTCTCTGCGTGCCTGCTTCAGCTTTCTGCCGGCCAGGCTTCAAGCAGTGCTTAGCTGCAGGCCATTATCTTTATTGAAGGTGTTGTCAGATATTTTTAACTTGATTGCTTCTTTTGTAACACTGTCCCAAAAACTAGTAGTCCGTGTAATAGCAGATGTGTCTGCAAATGTAATACGGTGTCCGTTTTCTAAAGCATGTTCTGCCACCGCTGATTTCTCAGGATACCGTATTTGAAAACATCTCTCGTGTTTCACATGGTGCTGTTCAATAGTATGTACAGCTTGTCGGATATAGAACTGTCCCCACTCACACAGTATTTTATATACTCCTGGCATTCTTAGTTGAACATTGTCTTTCTCATGCCTCATTAGTTGTCAAATTTTAGCCAGCGCCCTAAAAACTGTATTGATTTTATGCTTCTTTAGAAACCAGCTAATCTTTCCTGTTATTGAGCCACAGAATGGCAAGAACACAAGCTTCTTTGTGCCCTCCTTGGAGGTCTTCTGCTTATGTTTCTTCAGCAAGATGGCTTGCTAAATCTGGTGGTTGTTGTAGCTGTTTTCTTTGAAGACTTTCCGTAAGTGGCTCAGCTCTTTCGGAAGGCTTTTAGCATCTGAAATCGCTTCCGCTTGATGCACCAATGTACTAGGAACAGAACTTTTGTGCGAAGGGTGGTGATAGGTGGTAGCATGCAGATATCGGTCTGTCTGTGAGGGTTTTCGATAAACAATGTGGCTGAGACAACCGTTTTCTTTCCAGTGGACGCGGACGTCTAGAATAGGCAAGGCACCATTTGTTTCTACTTCCATTGTGAATCTTATGTTATTGTGGATGCTGCTGATGTGGTTGAAAAATCCTCCCAGATTTCCACAAAAGTGTTGTTTTCGTAATGATAAAAGTGACTAGGCCTTGCAGGAGCCGTGTCCAGGGCAATGTTCTCAATGTACTCCATGAAGTGGTTGGCTATAACCGGCGCTAATGGGCTTCCCATCGCTACGCCGTCCTGGTTAAAATAGTCTCCATCACATAAAAAGTTGATGATGTCAGTGTGTGCTTAAATAAATCCACAACAGTGTCATCAAATAAATGGAGAGCAAATCTTAAGAGTCTTTGATGGGAACCTGCATGAACAGTGACACCACATCAAAGCTAACCATCATATCTCCTTTTCCTAGATGCAAGCATTTAATTTGACTGATGAAGTTGTATTTTTGATGTGGTGTTCACAATGATCAACGTGCAGAGTAACGAGGTGGGCCAGATGTTTAGTTAGCCTGTACTTTGGTGATGCACTGGTGCTTATGATGGGGTGCAGAGGAGTGTGCTTCTTATGAACCTTAGGAAGGCCATGCAAAGTAGGTGGATGAGGTGCATGAGGGATAAGCTTTCTAAGAACATTCCCTTCCAATGAGGGCCACTTTAGAAGCTGGATGTTGGGTCCCTTGAAAGTTTTTGATACATGTCCTACAGAATCGACCAGATCTTAGTGTCATAGTCAGATCATTCGGTAATGATGGTTGCATTGCAATTGTCCGTTGATAAAATTATGATGAGAGAATTGTTGCGAAACTCTTGTAAAGTTCGAGGTTGGTGGCTTGGATTTTAAAAGAATGTGGCTCGTTTCATGACGGATTTCTTCTGCAGTTTCACAGGGAAACTTACAAACTGCTTGCTCCACACCAGTTATGATGCCAATGAAAGAGATACTTCTTGGAGATGGTGCTAAGTTAAGTCCCTTCCTGAGAGCTGACATGTCGATGTTTCTCATCATCATTATTGTAGTGGCGCGTTCTGTTCTTTTTCCTTCTGTCCCAGGCTGTTCCTGTGAAAGCAGACTGAATTTCCCCTTCTGCCTTTTTCCTCTGCGATGACATCTGTTGTGCTGCTGTGGCTACACCAATCCAGTCCCAAGCTGAGAGCATTCTCATTAGCCACAGTTGGATGGCTATTAGTTTGCAGCCATTTGTATCCAACTGGTTTCTCGCGTGATGTATCCTCTCTTGCAACAAGGAAACACTATTGCTCATCACTACTCCCTTTGACTTTTAGATGGAATCCTTGCAGACAGAGTAAATATGAGAAGTCTTTGGCCACTACACTTCCCAGATCTGTCACCATCCAATTATTTCCTTTGTGGTGTACCTAAAACACTTGAGTATAAAAATAACCCGAAGACAATAGAGGAATTGAAGACAGCAATAATTGATTATCTGTATTTGATTACATGTGAAACACTGGTAAAGGTGTTCACAAATAATGTAAATGTGTTGAACTATGCCTTCAAGAAAGAGAAAAACATTTCCAGCACCTACTGTGACTTTGATGAGTGCAGTGTATTTAATTGTAATGATGTTGAATCCCATCTCCCAACACAACTGCAGCCACTAGCAGTGAATCCTGGCCCTTATCTTGTATAGCAACACAAATGTGCTGCCTACCTTACGTGCCCTGAAGGCAAGATGTGGAGCTCGTCGCTGCAGAGAGACTTTGCGGGCGCACTGTATTTGTATTCCACCAAGAGCTTTCTTATCATGTTAAAAAAAAAAAAAATTGTACTTTGACATAATGATATGAGGTGTCAGCAATATTTGACATGAAATCAAACACCAGCATGAGTTGTAATTTTATTTTTGATCACCAAGACTGTTTTTTCAGTGTTGTTCAGATAGCCACTTGAAATGGCCTTGGTGGTGAAAACTGGTCATGGCGATTGAAAATAAAAGTGTAGCTGGTACTGTTATATGAGTCCAAGTAATTACTGCCATTGCAGACCCTACACAATCATGTTCCAAATGCTGGACAAGAAATTAATATATGATATGTTGATTATTCAATATGTGTTCTACCCGTTACTTTATACTATCTCAAAGGTATTGTTTTTAATGTGTATGGCGTCTTTTATCATTATTAGTTCTTTTAATATTTTTTTTTTACTTTACTGCTTTTTGTTATAGAGTCAACACTCTGTGAAATCACCTGCAAACCAAAGAAGTTTCAGTAACTTAGCGATGACAGTTATACATGACTCAAAGATAAAACCTAAGCGATCCTTGGAATGAGGATGCATTGGACCACACTGAGTGTGACAGCTTCAAGGTATATTACTGAAAATAAGTCTTCATTATGTTTGACATATGAAGTGTTAAAGCATAGATGGTTGGAAAATATGTAATTGCTTCTTATTTGTTTCTTCAGTATATTACGTATCTACATTATTGCTGCCCTCTGAAGAAGTATTTTCTGTCAAAAATGTTGGAATGTACTTTACATTACATCCTCTGGTCGTGGTTTGAACAGAAAGAATGTATTGGGAACAAATTCAAAGTACTGGGATTCATAATCAGAATTTGCTCAGAATCAATTCTGGCAGTTGTGAAAGATTTGATTGTATAAAATGAATCTTTGAAGATTTAATGTTATTTACATTACTGGTAGAAAAAGTCTTCATTCTCTTTATCTATCTACTTTGTAAATAAGTATTTCATAAGTTATATTTTTTAACTCATTGATTGCCATTATTTTGTCACTCTTAATTCTGGAAGAATTTTCTTTATTTTAGAGTGCAAATGTATATAACACATTTTTACATTTTTTGGTGTTTTCAGTCATATCAAATTTATACATTTTCAAGCAAATGATTAATATTTATATGCATTGGACTTTGTATTAGCCACATGATATGACATATCCTTCACTTTTACTCACAACAGTAGCAATATATTAAGATCATCAGTCGAGAAACAAGTTGTTTGTAACATCACCTGGCACTTTGTGTGTTAAATCATAAATTTGTGTACAGCAAATTTAATTGAATTCTTTTTGTGTTATCAGGAGGAAGAAAGGAAGATTAGAGTTTAATATCCAGTCAACAGCGTGTTTGTTCCAGACAAAATGTTATCAGAATTGAATTTCCTGACAAAATTATTTCTTGTGAACACGGCTTCACAATAAATAAAATTTGTAAACTGGATTTTCTACCCTCAGTAAAAGTTGTGTTTGCATTACTTGTAGTAATATATACTTTAATATTTGTCATCTAGCAAAACAAGTAATCATAAAAAAATCAGTAATTAGTCATTGCTGCAGTGTATGGTGGTTTCTGTCAGGTATTAGGGCATATTGTTACACTGCCATTTTAGTTCCACTTCCTCAATCAGCATATGACCATGTGCAAGTGGTAGGTAGAAAGAATGGATCAGTACACAATAGGAGTGTAAAAATAGACAGTACCAGATTCAAATACGGTATAACACATGTAAATGGCATTTCTACTCTCTTTTTATAAGAGGACAATGGCCACCAATGACAATGTTCATGCTTTTATAAATGTTTCAGTAGATATAGTCCCCTTTTTTGCGTCTTGTTTTGATACTGTTTGTAAAATATGTACAGTATTTAAGTGAAAATTTAGAAAGCTGATTCTTTATATTCATATAATTTCCTGTTGTTTCTGTAATTTATTTCTTACTAGTTAGCTGGACAATGATTTTTTTATTACACTGAATGTGCCAAATATATATTATGCAAACATTACTTTCCTCTTTTGTTACTCTGTCAATGCTTTTGATTTAATGTATTTTGTCATATCTTTCCTTAGAGGAGAGATGCAATAGTTGTAAAGTGCACAGAAATAATAAATTTTTGGCTTGTGGTATGTAATAGTATGTACAATCAAATTTTAGAATGTTTCATAAGGAAATAATGAGAAGAATTGTTTGGAAGTTTGAAGTTTTTGATGCAGCATTTTAGATCATCACAGTTTGTAACCTCACTTATTTAGACACTGTCAGAATCATGGTGCCCTCATGTGCATATTTCTTCTGTAATCTTAGTAAACCCAGTTGTTGCATTTCCAAAAGAAATTAGAAAGCTACTGCTCAGAATAAACCACCAATAAAGTTCCGTAGCACATTTGGCAATCAATGTAACAAGCATTTTGTTACATACTTCTGATACCAATCAGTAGTACTGAGTTCTTCAGTTTTTGGCTTGCACAGAATGTGCTAATCAGTTATCTTTATCAGTCAGATGCATATCATCCTGGTCAATTAAATTTAAGTTTTGATGTATCAGATTGCACTGTCTATAGCAGAAATACTAGTCCATTTCACACACCCCTCCCTCATCTGTAATTGGGCCTTCTTATTTAGTTACAAATTTGATTTTTGTTTAAAAATGAATATCTGTATGAAGTATGAGTACAGGTGCTATGATAGCATTATTGACAATCCTGTCGCTATGAGTTTTGTGTATCTTGTAATGGATGTTTTTAATGTTTATGCCCAACTAAATTATAATTGCAAGAGAGAATACAGTATTGAGGAAATTACTTCTGTTTTGATTTGACGTAGACAAACAAATTGATTAAAGTTTTTGAACATAATCTCTGTTTTACTAATTTATATGTGTTGAAAAAATAGATAAATAAGTGCTCAAAACATTGTTTTGATCATAGTTTTCTTTTCAGTTATGCAGCAAATAACTGTTTGGTTACAAGATGTAGTGTTGTGCAGGATCAAGTGAATTATGTTAAAGCATGTAATTTGAATACTCTTATCCTTTGATTCATTAGTTTTGTATGAAATTATCAAGATTATTACAGTTTCATCATCCCTGTATTTGGATGTGAGATTTTTTCTCTGTAAATGAAGAGACTGTTTAAAATGTTTTTTCTGTTGTAGTATTTTATGAACTATACACTATTCTTGTAAGGTTTGTATTCAAAATACTCTTTACTTATTCATTTATTCAGATTCAGTGGGACTGTCTGCATTAAACTGTAGTTTGTAGAATAAAAACAGCATTTATGAATGAGAGTAAGTGGTTGTGTAGTTATATGGTTGTTTTCATGCAACTTTAAAATCAGTTGCAGCTCACCACGGTGTACACTAAGCTATAAAAATGTATCTTTATATTTTTTGTGCCTTTTTGAAAATTATTAATGCTTAGGTATGAGTATCTTTTCACATCAAGAGGCACAAAATCAATATAAAGAACTCACATTCAGAATAAGAAAATGTGCCATAAAAGCAGACGTAAAATTAAATCTGAAAATTTGAAGTTTATCACCTGATACTGAAATTTACAAAATGGATTACAGCTTGGTGCAAAATAATTACAGACATTTGTCCAGTTCTAAATATTTTTCTTTTCTTTTTCTGTTATACAGTTTCTTTAGTTAATATTCATGATTTTTTCATTTTATTTTCTTGTTTGGCCTCTCTTTCTTAAAGTGATGATTATTTCCAGTTCCAAAAATTAAGAAAAAACTCATTAATAGAGCAGGCTATACTTCATTATACATACAAATAACTTGTATCATTTTAAATTACTTACCTAAAGATAACAATTATACAATTATATCTGCATAGTCTCTCTATTGCTGCTGTTGCAAATCAGTAAATCAATTAAGCTAATGATATAATTGTGTATGTTTATTTCCTTTATTACTTGATTACAGGTGTACTCGAGTCAGAGGAAGGATTGAGTGTCAACAGATACGCACAAGAAAATTCTTATCAGCAATTTTTGGACATATCTCATAGTACTGTTCTAGGTGCTCCATACACATGTGATGGTTGTGGTAGAGTATACAGGCACTGTAGGAGCCTCTGGAGTCACATTAGACATGAATGTGGGAAAGAACCTCAATTTCCATGCCCTTATTGCCCACTACGGTCCACAAAGAAGAATAATTTGCGTGTACATGTGAGAAGGAAGCACAAGGGCTATGTAGTCCCTTAACTAATTAATTAATTAATGAAATATGCTCTTAATATCAGTAAGATATGCCTTTCATGACTATAAATATTCCTTTATTTCATACTGATTGCTTTGAGTGGCATATACTTCGAAATTGTTCAATTAATTTCAGCATCACAACAGTGAATCGTGAATCTCCTTCTGTTATTCAGCTGATCCCATGGAAGTTGAATATGTGATTTATTAATTTAGCAGTATATTTTGAACTTATTTTGTATCTTGTAATTGACACGTTTAGTATCAGTGTGCTGAAAGGATAACCACAAAAGCAGAGACATTTCATTTGGTTTTGAAGGTGAGCACTCGAACATGGAAGGAGAGAGATTTGCTTTGATATGTTATAGCAAAAGATGATTTGTGTTTGCTTGTAGACATACGTGTTGTTTTCATCCCCAGCAAAATTATTTGTGTTTTACTATGTGAAACGGTGTAACTAGTTGCAGCTCTTAAAGAGAAAGTAAGATTTTCAGCCAACAAGCTAACAATTAGAAGACTGTGATAGAATTTACCAGACTAAACAAAACTGTTTATACATGTCTCAGAGGGGATGTCGTAAGGCACAATGAAAATTAGATGGGAGATATACTTTTATTTATATATTTATTTATATTTATTTGCCCAAGAATCATCTCACAATGATATAGGATTTGTCAAACAATGAGTACATAAATATGCTTTATGAAGATAGGACAGGTGGCTGGCCTTAAAAACCTAAGATCATTAAGAAAACAGAGCAGAAACTTATGTTGGCTGGACATAACATTTCATTTCATGTCACAGTGCGTACTAAAATAGATAAAAATGTACAAACATTGAAAGATTTCTTTAAATGATTGTATAGTTCAAGAAATAAAAAAGGGCTCAGTTGCAATTCCAAGCAGTCAGCATACACTGAGGTGACAAAAGATAAGGGCCAGCGATATCCACATATAGAGATGGTGGCAGTACTGCATACACAAGAGGGGCAATTCATTGGCAGAACTGTCATTTGTAATCAGATGATTCATGTGAAATGGTTTACGATGTGATTATGGCCCCCCCAGTGGGAATTATCAGGCTTTGGACGTGGAATGATAGTTGGAGCTAGATGCATGGGACATTCCATTTTGGAAATCATTAGAGCATTCACTATTAAGAGATCCACAGTGTCAAGAGCATGCTGAGAATAGCAGATTTCAGGCACTACCTCTGATCTTGGACAACACGCTGGCTGATGGCCTTCACTTAAAGACCAAGAGGAGGGGAATTTGCATAAAGTTATTGGTGCTAACAGAGAACACTACTTGACTACCAATGCAATTGCCTTTGCTAACAGCATAACGTCACCTGGAACACCTCACCTGGGTTCGTGACCATATCAGTTGTACCCTAGACTACGGGAAAACTGTGACCTACTCAGATGAGACCTGATTTCACTCTGTAAGAGCCGATAGTAGGGTCTGAGTGCAGCACAGACCCCACAAATCCATGGACACAGGTTGCTACCATTCTGGTGGTTGCTCCATAATGGTGTGAGCTGTGTTTACACGGAATGGACTGGATCCTCTGGTTCATCTGAACTGATCATTGACACTACTTCGAGACCATTTGCAGCCATATAGATGATGAAGTGCTGTGTCACCATCCACAGTTGTTCATGATTGGTTTGAAGAATACTCTGGACAATTCAAGTGAATGATTTTGCACCCATATCAGCCAACCTAAATCCAATCAAACATTTATGGGACATAATCAAGAGGTCATTTCCTGCACAAAATCCTGCACTGGCAATCCTTTCACAATTATGAACAGCTATTTGAGGCAGCATGGGTCAATATTTGTGCAGGGGACTTCCAACAACTTGTTGAGTCCATGCCATATTGAGTTGCTGCAATATGCTGGGCAAAAGGAGGTCCGAAACAATATTATCAGGTATCTCATCCCACGACTTTTGTCACCTCATTTTACGTAGATTTATAAGCTCTAACCAAACATTGCTACAGTTAACAACTGGAAAGAAAAGTGGGAACATCTTTCAGGTAGAAATGGGGATTGCCTAAATAAAATTGATGTTGTGATTTATATTTGTTTATTTTTTATTTTTATTTATTTATTTATTTATTTATTTATTTATTTTTTTTTGGGTGGGGGGTTGGGAGTTTGTCCGTAAGAGACTTGTAAAATGCTGAGTATTTTATCAGTATGCAGCATGTTATTAATCATTGGGGGGGTGGGGGGGGTCATGTTGGTTAGAGTCTTTTGCGAAGACTAACCAGTATTACTTAAAGGATGCCATCTTTTCTTTTTTGAAGATGAGCAAGACTTTAAATGTAGCCATTTTGAGTTAAGTCCAATTTCAGCAAAGTTGTGCACAACTTAGCCAATGAAACCATTTGTTAGGATGTTATTTTTGCAATTGTTCAGTGTTTTTGTGATATGAGGCACATACCATTCAACAATATACACGAAATTTATAGTTCAGCTTGTGAAATAGTCCTCATTGAGATTGTTATGCTTCTTTATTGATGATATTGTATTTTACAGACAATATAAAAACGTTCAGTGTTTGATTTAAAATCACCACCAGTCTTAAAACTGGCCATATATTCGGTGCTGCAGGACTATACCATTGTCCTTTCATGTTGTGCTGACAGTACTAAACTTAATCCAGTGATCATTTTCAAGTGCAAAACAATGCCAAAACCTTCTGAAATTCTCCAGGTATTGTTCTTCATGTACATTACAAGGGTTGGGTGGACAAGGCTGGTATGGAATTATGCATTAACAGTGTGTGGAAGAGAAAGAAAGGTGCTTTATTGAAGAAGAGTTCTCTTCTTGTACTAGATCAGTTTAGTAGTCATTTGAAAAATTCTGTGGATAAGACAGTTGTGGTCTAGAGTGAGAGAAGACATTACGGTTAAGTCTTTCAAGAAGTACTTGGAATCTAATAATAATTTATTTTTAAATTGCTTGAAAATGAATGTTCGTCTTATAGTCTGTAGCATCTTATAGTCCATAAAATACAGTAGTTCGTGTGCTCATATCACATATATTTTATGCTTTGTCATTGATAGCAGCAGGAAGGTACTACCAAATTTTGAACTGGAGTATCAGTCCTCTTTGAACAATTCTGTAGATAAATGATTCCTGGACCTATTAAATGTATTGTTTCTACAGAGGTATAAAAACACCATAGAAATTTATCATCATATGACATTTATAGACAAAACACCAATTTTACTGACTATTATAATACATAGAGAATGAAATTGACAGTAACCTTTTTTTTTTCCGCCCAAAAGGAAGATGTAATTCAGTTACCACATGATCTGTACCCAAAGTATAAGATTTGTGGAGTCTGTTTCTTTTTCTATTTTAAGATTTTTTTGAATCTGTGGTACGGAAAACAAAGGTAATTAAAATAAGTGCTTTGTAAATTAATTGTTCTTGTGTTTTTTCGGCATATTGATATTGAAACAATGTGCAATAATTCATGGAGTAGTCAGCTGCTTCTTGAAAACTGTGATATGCAGTAAATGATTGTCCAACAGAAGAAGCAATTATGATCTGTCATAGCAAACCTATAAAAGGAGCTTCTGCTGGTAAGTAATAATTAATAGGGCCATGCGGAGTGGCCCCGCAGCTTGAGGCGACATGTCACGGATTGCGCGGCCCCTCCCGCCCGAGGTTTGAGTTCTCCCTCAGGCATGGGTGTGTGTGTGTGTTATTCTTAGTTTAAATAGTGTGTACTTCTAGGGACTGATGACCTTAGCAGTTTGGTCCCTTAGGAATTCACACCCATTAGAACATTAGAAAACTGTAGAAACAGTAGTGAAAATTGCAGTTCAGTGGACAAATTGGAACAAAGCCATTAAATGTTATGTTCTATATAGCTGTTTTTTGTACACTTGTCTTTTGAACTCACAGCAGTAAGAAAGATAGATGAAGTTGATAATAAAACATCACTGCTGAAAATATGCATCCGTTCAGGAATGTTCCCACCAGTTAGTTCATGGCAAAGTAACTGAGAAAAATTAAGAAAAAAAAAAAAATAGTTCTTCAAGGAATCCTTGGTTCTGAAATCTGTCTTGGCTTTCAGCCATCATGAAAAATTATTTTGTGTAAAGTACTGACTATCTTCTAAGGAATTATAGAATGGTGTGATTTTTAAGATGTTCTAGTTAGTTGTTTTCTGTCATTTCTTACAATAAGTGTTTGAATTGATGTCAAAATAGAATTAAATATAGTGCCTTAACCATGTGTATCCTAGATTTACCCACTTTTCTCCTGCAGCTTTGATTTTGGGGAAATTGCTGGCTATTAGAGAACAAATTCACTGAGTTGTGCACATACTGCACAGTTTCATTCTGGTAATTATTGCAGGGATGTGACTACAAAAATTGTACTGTAGAATATTCATACTACTTTCACCTCCCCATCTCTCTTTGCTCACACACAAGTACCAGAATAAGTCTGTCATTTGGGTAACAATATATTCCCTGTGTCTGTGTCTTCATGTCATTTTAGACTAAGAGACATCTCTCGCAGACCTCATGAAACAGCTCCCACAATGATTTCTCTTGTATCAAAGAGATGAGTGCACATAATTCATTAGGGGACTCCAGTATGAATTACGGCAGCAGTGAAGCTGTTGAGAGCATGTTTTGGCAACTCCTTCAGCATTGCATTTACTCGACCCTGTGCACCACTGTGGGATTCGATTAGCGACAGGAGCTTTTAGGACGAGTCCGGTGACCGCAGTACTGGTGGAGGCTGGTGTCCCTCCACTGCAGATCAGACGTGCGCAACTGCTCGCCAGTTATGCAGCACACATTCATAGTTCCCCTGAGCATCCAAATTACCGTCTCCTTTTCCCGCCCACAGCAGTCCATCTCCCGCATCGGCGGCCCAGATCGGGGCTAACGATTGTGGTTCACATGCGGTCCATTATCTCCGAACTGGAGTCCTTCCCTTTACCACCTCTACTTGCGATCCGTTCATGTACGCCTCCATGGTGTACGCCTCGGCCGCAACTTCGTCTGGACCTTTTGCATGGCCCTAAGGACTTCATTAACTCCGCCGCTCTCCACTGTCACTTCCTCTTGACTCTTGTGCTCTGAAGTGCTTTACACTGATGGCTCAGTGGCTGATGGTCACGTAGGCTTCACATATGTTCATGGAGGACATATTGAGCATCACTCCTAGCCATTTGGCTGCAGTGTTTTCACTGCAGGGCTGGCGGCCATATCTCATGCTCTTGAGTACATCTGCTCATGCCCTGGTGAGTCATTTCTCCTGTGTACTGACTCATTGAGCAGCCTACAAGCTATCGACCAGTGCTACCCTCGCCATCCTCTGGTAGCATCCATTCAGGAGTCCACCAATGCCCTGGAAAAGTCTCGCCGTTCCGTGGTGTTTGTGTGCACCCCAGGACACATCGGAATCCCTGGCAACGAACTTGTTGACAGGCTGGCCAAACAGGCGACACGGAAACCGCTTCTGGAGATAGGCATCTCCAAAACTGACCTGCATTCTGTCTTACACCGCAGGGTTTTCCGGCTTTGGGAGACGGAATGGCATAACAGCACACACAACAAACTGCGTGTCATTAAGGAGACTGTGAATGTGTGGAAGTCTTCCATGCAGGCCTCTCGCAGGGAGTCAGTTGTCCTCTGCCGGCTCTGCATTGGCCATACATGGCTAACGCATGGTTACCTACTCCATCGCGAGGACCCACCTCAGTGTCACTGTGGCTCCCAAATGGCAGTCGTCCACCTCTTGCTGGACTGCCCACTTTTAGCCGCTCTGCAGCAGACTTTTAACTTTCCCAGCACCCTGCCTTCGGTGTTGGGCGACAATGCCTCCACAGCAGCTTTAGTTTTACTTTTTATCCATGAGGGTGGGTTTTATATTTCTATGTAGGTTTTAGCACGCGTCTTTTTGTCCTTCTGTGTCCTCCACCCTAGTGCTTTTAGGGTGGAGGTTTTAATGTGTTGCAAAGTGGCTGGCTTTCCATTTTTATTCTCGTGGTTCACCAGCCACTGTAATCTGCTTTCATGTTATACTCTCTTCTGTCTCTAGCATCTCTATGTTGTTTTCTTGTCCTCTTTTGTTCCATTTACTGTTCGTTGCCTTCCCTTCATTCTTGTGGCTTTTCCTTTCTTTCCGTTTTGTGTTATATGTTTCTTCCGTTTTATACTTACACTTGTGGCATTGTTTTATTAGGAACAATGGACAGATGACCTCATAGTTTGGTCCCTTCTCCCACCCTTAAACCAACTAACCATCTCATGCAGCACAGGTGTCGAGGAGCTGTTCCCCTGGAAGATGACGGATTCAGCCCCTCCCATTGGCATGATGAAGAAGGTATCAGGATTCATCAGACCTTGCAATGCTCTGCCACTGTACCAATGTCCCATGCCAATGGCCATGTGCCCATTTCAGTTGTAGTTGCAATGCTGTTGTGTTAACATTGGCACATGCATGGATTGTCGGCTGCGGAGGGCCATCGTTAGGAGTGTTCAGTGCACTGTGTGTCCAGACAAACCTGTGCTCTGCCCAGCATCAAAGTTTGATGTTAGTTCTGCCACAGTTTGCCACGTATCCGGTTTTACCAGTCTGCCCAGCCTACAATGTCCAACATCCGTAATGAGAGGTGACCGTCCAAACCCCTGGACGTGATTTTGTCGTATGTTGAAAGTACTCACCAACAAACAGTTGTGCACTTTCCAAAATTCTCGTGCCTAGCTATCACAGTCTGCCCTCAGTCAAACTTGGATAGATTAGCCGCCTTCCCCATTCAGACAATGGAAACTCCAGGCAGGAGTATCAACAATATAGGAAAAGATAGATTGCTAATTAATGTAAAGATAACATGCTAAGTAGGAGAAAGGCACAATTAAGACTCTTACACAGAAGCTTTCGGCCTCATCCTTTGTCGGGAAAAGAGAAACACACACCATTCATTCACCAAACAAGCAAACCTCTTGCACACACGACCGCCAGCTCTGGCCAGAATGCCAGAATCTATCTGAGTTTGACTGAGGGCAGACTGTGATGGCCCGGAGGCTCAGCATGAGCATTTAAGAAACTGCATGACCTGTTTGCTGTTTGAGGCGTGCTGTGGTGAGTGTGTTAAACACGTGGTGAAACCTAGTTGAAACCACGTCCAGGCGTCGTGGCGTTGGGTGGGCACCCCTCATTACAGATGTCAGACATTGTAGGCTGGGCTAACTGGTAAAACATGATAGGTGGCAAACTGTGACGCAACTAACATCAACTTTAATACTGAGCAGAGTACAGGTGTGTCTCAACACACACAGTGCACCGAACACTCCTAACAGTGGGTCTCCGCAGCCAAGACCCATGCATGTGCCAGTGTTAACTCACAAAATCAGCAACTACGACTGAAAAGGGCCCATGACCATGGAATTCTGACCCGAGCTGCCAGGAGAATGGTGTGTGCTTCTCTTTTTCTGACTAAGGCTGAGGTCCAAATCTTATGTTTAAGTGTCCTTTAATTGTGCCTGCCTGCAACTTAGCATGTTTCCCCATATTCAACACGCTTACTGATACTACATGCACTGTGTGTGTGTGTGTGTGTGTGTGTGTGTGTGTGTGTGTGTGTGTGTGTGTGTGTGTGTGATGCTGCTATCACCTGGATAGGTTTATATCGATAGCAGGTCGGTGGTCATAATGTTCTGGCTGATTAGTGTATGACAATGACTGTGAGAAATGCAGTCTAACCTTTTTGTTCTAATTGGAGCCTCCACACACACATATATCCATCATGAAGCTTTACGCATAGGTGGGACACATCTGAAAAGATTACATGTCTCCTGCATCCATTGTTGTTGTTGGTTGCACTTCTTTTGGCACGCCTCTTGCAGCCCCTTTCCTTGGCATGGCAGCAGCAATTTTTGCTGTTCTGACAGTCTGTGTCACTCCAGACATAGCTACGCTGTCTTTGTGGATACCTGTCTTGCTACGAAAAGTCCATTTATTGACACAAGATGCATAACATGGCTCTATAATTCTACATGACAAACAAAACAGTGGGACTGTCCTGTTCGACTCTAGTTGTGTGGGTTTGATGAAATCCTGCATGTAAGTAAGGATGGACATCATGAATCCATTGATTCCGTTTTCTCATATCATTAATGTGGTCGTGACCAGTGTGAGCAGCAGTATTACAGAACAATAAGCCACTATCCTACCGCTTTTTGTTTTTTGGCACTTATTGGTAGATAGTTCTCTTTCTTTTATGAAGCATAACATAATCGGTACGTGATAGAGTATGCAGAAGACAGTACTAAGTGTCCCAGAAGTGGATTTCTCTCGCCTTGATATTTTACCTCTACAGGACATGCTGCAAAGAGTCTGATGCATGTGTTATATTGGGTCGAATGAAGTGATGACTATAGATACTGGAACACACAGTGGGACCGCAGCATGGGATGATTGCCAGCTTAACCCAAGGATTTTTATGAACTCATACAGCTTCACTCACAGTGTTTGATGCTGAAGTTCTTCAGTGGTTGTGAATCTTTCTGTGCCAGTCCTTCAATGTAATCTGCTGCAGGCTAAGCTTCTGTCAACCATGCCATTGCATTGGCTTGTATTTGTCCAGAAACCACAAATTTCATACTGCAACATACACTGAGGTGATAAAAGTCATGGGATACCTCATAATATTGTGTTGGATCTCCTTTTGCCCAGTGTATTGCACCAGTTTGAAGTGGTGTGGACTCAAAAAGTTGTTGCAAGTCCCCTGCAGAAATACTGAGCCATGCTGCCTCTATAGCCGTCCATAATTGCGCAAGTGTTGTTGGTGCAGGATTTTGTTCACAAAATGACCTCTCAAATACGTCCTGTAAATGTTTGAGGGGATTCATGTTGGGCAATCTGATTGGCCAGGACCCAGCCCATTCCATTTTGACACAGCGTCGCCATTATAGAGGCACCACCAGCTTGCACAGTCCCTTGTTGACAGCTTGCATCGGTGGATTTGTGGGGTGTGCACCACAATCAAACTCAGGCCATGGTTTTCCAGTAGTCTAGAGGCCAGCTGATATGGTCGTGAGCCCAGGAGAGGCTCTGCAGGCAGTGTTGTGCTGTTCGCGAAGGCACTCACATCTGTCATCTGCTGCCACAGCCCTTAACACAAAATTTCACTGCACTGCTGTAAAGGATATGTTCGCTATATGCCCCACATTGATTTATGTGTTTATTTCATGCAGTATTGCTTGTCTGTTAGCACTGTTAACTCTGTATAAATGCTGCTGCTTTTGTTCACTAAGTGAAAGCTCCTCGGCCACTGCATTGCCCGTGGTGATAGGTAACGCTTGAATTTTGGCATTCCCAGCACACTCTTTACATCACAGATTTGAGAATATTGAATTCCCTAATGATTTCTGAAACGGAATGTCCTATGCATCTAGCTTCAACTACCATTTAGTGTTCAAAATATGTTAATTCCTGTCGTGCAGCCATAATCATGTTGGAAACCTTTTCATGACTCACCTGAGTTCAAATGACAGCTCTGCCAATGCACTGCATTTTCAGTTCTTGTGTACGCGATGTTACCACCATCATATGCATATTGCTCTCCCATGATTTCTGTAACCTGGTGTACATGTGACTGCTATCACAGGCGATGGGAGAGCCAAAATCCAATGTTTTTGAGCAACTCATGCTGTAGTGCATTCTGCAGTTATGGCTCCTTACATGTTACACGATACTATGACGGCCACAGTCTGATAGCTTACAGGGATGGGCATAACTGCAAACAAACACTTAAATGTGATTTCATTGGATATGACATTTTAACCTATACTCTATACTGAGAACAATATGAAAGGTAACAGCTGCATTAGAGAGGCTTTAGAGTTAGCGATAAAAAATCTATCTTCCTTGGCGATGTATTATATTGATGAATCCTCTTGATGAATCCACCTTGGAATCAATGAGACAGTTTACTGGTGGCGCCAGATGCATTGCTATTGTGGACTTCGAATGGTAGCCGAACCACTCTGCCTGGTGGACTAGTTTAAATTATCCTCATAACCTTTTCGTTTCCAGTGTGTTGTATACAACACACAGAACAGGTAACTTTTGTCTGCATAAAGAACACATGTAATGCCAAAGACACATGTCAGCAGTTTGTTCATGTTAGTCAATGTATCACTAACTACTACAGTGAGTTTCAGCACCCTGTGTCAGCAGTTACTGAAGTTAGCCATTGCTTCCCTAATGCGTGCAGTGGAAGAACAGTTGAGGTTCAGTAAGTGTGTTTTTATTCATTTATCCATGTCCTGTCTTTCTTAAACCAATTGTATCTTATTGCCAAGGAATGGAATATTAGCCGCCTGCAGCACTAAGATATTACTTTTCACTATTTTGTAAAATGAGTTTCACGTGTGTGTTGGCTGTGGCACAGTGGATTTGTATCTTATAAAAATGTTTGTTCATTTGTAAATATTCAGCAGTAATGTTCTATCACTGTTGGCACATTTTACTATTATTGAGTGTTAATAAGTGAAGTAGTTACAATAATAACAATAAATAATAATAATTTTAATAGTAAGAAACTAATGATTTGATTAATGTAATATAAGTAAATATTTTTCTGTAGTGTCAGAAGATGAGATACTTCATGAGCTTGGAGAAGCCTTCACTTTTATGGGAATCTGTCAGAACTTGATGAAATATCAAGTGATGATGAGGGAACTACTTTTGCATTTCTTTATTTACAAGGAAATATGCAATACAATACTGGAAGGTTATGGTTTTTTTAAATATTGATGGCAAAGTTGTGACAAAATTGCCAAATATAATACTTGCAGTTTGTATTGTGACTGGGTGTTAGAGTTTGTAGTACTTTACATCTGCTGAGCTGCTGAACGTCTTCATTTGAACATGGTTGTCAGGTAACTGGTATTGTTCAACTAAGTACAACTCTAATAGAGAGTAAGCTCCAGCCTGACAATGAAATGAGAAAGACATGCCGTGATGTAACTGACCATTCCATATGAGGAGATGGACAGATTTCTGTTGCCAAATGGCATGACAACAAACCAGTAGTCCTTGATATGTCTGCAGAAGGTAAAATGCCCGTAGGACAAAGCAAGTGGTGATCTAAGAAAGCCAGACAGTATATCAGCATCAACAGACAACATGTCATTGAAAGCTACAATGAAAATATGGAAGATGCTAATTTATTTAACAGCATCATTGCAGCATACAAGCACACTGTAAAAACTAGGAAGTGAACAGTATGTTCAATATCTTTCTTTTTTTATTTTTATTTTGCCAGTGCTGCTCTTTGGATTGAGAAAAAGGTGGGACCACACTGCTATGAAAATGAAGAGCAAAGAAATAATGGATTGCTTCAAGTTCAAGATTCAGGTATCAGAGGGGTTGGCCCATGCTGAAAAAGAGTACATGACATCAAAAGAGTGTAGTGAAGACGATGTAGATGCAGTATCTAATCCTCCAACAAAACAGTAACTCCCACTCCCCCATCTCAGCCAACAAAAAAGGATGACAGGAACATTACACATACCAGTGACTGTTAGTGATGGGGGTGATCGTTGCAGAAGGCCTAGTTGCAAAAGTGTAAGAGCAAAGGTCTGCCGCCAGAATGTCATTTCACTTGTGTCTAGTAAAAGAAAGAAACTGTTTTGGAGCATACCACATGATGTATGGCCACAAATATCGTGTCTCACAGAATAACCTCTATATGAATGTAAAAACTAGTTTTCAGTGTACTATAATGTAATCAAATAAATTTTTTGTACTAGGTTCCTTTTCATAACAAATTTCAAAACATAAAATCAATATATTACCCAATTTCATTTTTACATTTTGCTTACCTGGACTGCCTGTGTGTCATATACAATACATGGTTTTTGGAAGATATAGCAAATAATTTTTGAAAACAAATATATTTTCTTAACCTTGTTGATCAGGTGATTACATGTTATAGTAATGTTTGATGGATAAACAAACTTTCATACTAGTGAAACTAATGAGAATAAATAGCCATTGATAATGGAAACCCTTCTTATTGCAATAAATACACAAAAGAGCTACAATCAGTTAATTACGTTTGATAAGGCACAAAATCAGAGGTTACAGCCGAGTGTCCAACTGCTCAGGCACAGAGATGCACAAAAATTTCAGTTCAAGTCAAAGCCAAGGAAAGAGAGATACCAGCCTGTAATGTGGGTGCCGTCATAATAGTTGAACAAGTAGTTAGCAATACATTACATGAGAGACTGACAGATGGTGTGTCCAGGACACCTTATAAAATCCAAACTACAACATAGTGATGCAGACGGTGATCACAAGCAGTGCACTTGTGACTGAGTAATGCTTATCCTCTGTACCCTCTAGCCGTAGGCATTGTGGATAAACTGGCACAGCATCCAAACTGTTGTGCAATCAGATACAGCACAGTGGATGAACTGGCATGGCATTTGAATCTACCACACTGTCAAACACAGCAGGTAGCATCAGATTTTGTTATGCCATCTATGCATTTTCCCTATTTGCCATGTGCAGTTGAGTTGTTAAAATTATGAACTCAGTGCTTTGTATTTATTTGTGATATCAACTCACAGTGGCGTGCCGTCACAGACTGCATCTTGTGAAAAATGATGTTAAATTAATTATATATTTTACAGAAGTGAAAAATCAGATTAAACAGCATCTAGTTTTACATGATTATGATACAGGAAAAAGTTTGATGTTCCAGCAAGTAATCCCTTTTAGCGAGTACAACATTTTTCCCTCTCTTTGTGCCAAGTAAACACTTGGGACACCAGTACCACCAATTATTATTTACATCCCGAGAACCCATATTCATTTTGCACCATTTTACAAAGTACTCAGTTACTCAGGATATTACTAGAAAACATTGGAAGTTATATTCAGTGAGTGAGTGACCATTGTCTGTTGAACATGTTATATGGAACATATTATTTTTAATCAAGAATAAATGATAAAACTGAGTACATTGGCTAAAATAATTAGAGTGCTTAAAAGAAAGTTAAACTTTTTTCTGTGAACCACACATGAAATAAATAGTAACCTTCCAAACTTATTCCTGTTCCTTACATCAGTGGTTCTACTATGCTTTGTATTGATGTCAGTAAAAACTGGAGCTTGTTTTTCTTTGCTTTGGGGGGGGGGGGGGGGGGGGGAGCAGTGCAGTTTTGAAGACTGTGGGAAGCATGATTTCTGGCCTTAACCTCAGAATCAAGAAAAACTTGGAACCAGGGTGTGTTGGCCTATTTTTGTTTTGTTGTTAGTATAACAGTTTCCCAGGCAAATAGCTGCAATCTTTGTGCTTTTGTGATTGTAAAATAGAATATGATAAATGGTTTATTCAACAAGTAATGCAGTGCATCACAATGCATAGCAGTGTTGCACATCAAAGAAATCCAGTGATATTTATACAATACTCTTTAGCATACATTCTGTAGTAGCCTGTACTTCCTAATATTTTGTAAATTTAAATATGATTGGATTATGTGTTTCAAGAAAATTTTCTCTTCATGATTATTCATTTATTTTACAGATTTTGCTCACCAGTAACATTGTACTAAAACCCAAGACAACATTTACTTTATACTTCCATGATTGTATACCACTATACTAGAAGCAGTTTATGGTCTCTAACATAACTGTTTCCCTGTTTACACACATGCAGAGGACTAAAGGCATGAAAAACACAGACTAAAAATGTGTAACTGTTCCCATGAAAACAAGAAGTGTCAAGGAAATTTGTGGTACATGCTTAACCACCAAAATAGCAATGCATGCTCCCATGCACTGCTTCTGATTTAGTGCCATAAAATGATTAAAGCAGTTAAAATCTACATTGTACAGTACAACGCCGTTGATGTATCAAGGTAAAACACACCTGGTGAAGAAAAGGAAACACACGTCAGTTACTGGCAAGAAAAAAAAATGTGGTTATGTTTTAACATCTCATTGACCATGGAGTGATTAGGAATACAAAGTACAACTTAAGGTTTGAATAAAGATGAGGCAGAAAAGAGGCTGTGGTCTTTCCAAAGAATCTTAGAATTTACATTCAGTGCACTAAATTTGGATGTGTATATGAGTGGTTTCTGTGCTTTGGACTTGTCCAAAAGAACAGATACCAAATTTGTGTTTGATTGCACAGCCAGATGGTTGACTGAGGATTTGGATGCTGCTTTTGTTGAATACAAGTCCAGTGTCTTAAATGTTGACCCACCTCACTCCAACCATTTTTCCATGCGTTCAACTCAGAATGTCTCATAATTTGCAGTCAGATGTGGCGTTTTCAGTCAAGAGTCTTCGAAAAAAGAAATGAATTAGAGCTGAATATTTAAAGAATTATAATGTTTTTAGTGCAAAGATATTGTCATGTCCACTATCTTTTACAGAATTCTGCAACAATTGAATGTCCTCATATTTAGTTTTAGTAATATTAACATATTGATGGCCTTCTTTAGGAGACGCTTTGGAGTTGAGATTCAACAAATGGAAATCTTAACTTGTTGAACCACATTAAATTTTTGTAGTGGATGAATTTGTTAATCTAAACAGATTCTTGTTGATTAATATGTCCCTAGTGTTTACTGTAACATTCACAACACAGCTTTTAGTATTTGTGACAGAAATAAAATTCACACATACTATATCACAAAGTGGTTAAACTTACAAGAGGTAATCTAGGTAGTATAACACTGGAACTAATTTACATGTGTATGTTTCAGGTGAATGTGATTATTCCAACACACCATCAGAGTATTTAAATGAGCAGGCATATTTATTTCGACAAAATGAGGTCATATGTCCACGGTGTGGAAAGGAATACAGATTAAGAAATTCTTTTCTGAAGCACATCCATTATGTGTGTGGAAAAGAGCCACAATTACAATGCCCAAATTGTCCAAAAAGATTCAAGACCAGGAGCAATCTCAACCAGCACATCAAAGCTGTACATCCAAATGTGGAGATCCGAATCACTGAACAGGAAACTGTACATCAATATAGAGAATAATTGGGAAAAAATAAATCACTTTATAAACAGAGATCCTACATAATAATTATTTCCATTTTTCTTACTTCCACAATCACATAGTTTATAGTAATTATAGTTATGAATTGTTCTTTACATTCAGATTGCCTAGCAGATAGAGCATTGACCAGAAAAGATAGAATCCTAGACTAAAGTTCCAACTTGACAGCAAATCTTAATTTGTCACCAACTGTATTTCACTGTAGAGTAATCCACTTTTACCCAGACTGATTTACTATGTTTGAGAATGACTGAAAAAAGTCTGACAAAATCAAACTATGGTAAGTCTCGGATGGAATAACAATCATATGGGAAGGATAGGAGCTACTGACCACATAGAGGAGGTACTGAGTCACTGACGGACACAATGAAAAAGACTGCTAAAATATCAAGCTCCCTTCTTCCGAAACAGTAAACACATGGACGCATTCACACAAACACAACTCACATGCACATGGCCACTGTTCCCAGCCTCAGAGTTGCAGCAGCAGTATTTTGCCCTTGGATCATTTGGCAGAGTGATACTTCACGTAAGAGTTAAAAAATTAAAATTAATTACATTGCCATCGCATTGAAATATGATTCTAAGTCACTCTTGAAACTTTCACATATTTGTCTGTCACTTCTCTCATTTCACATATGTAAACTTGAATCTAACTGAGACAAGGAGAAAAACAACAGTAGAAACATTCATATATTGGCCTACACACTCAAATTCCTGTGACAAAACTTTGCAGGTTATTCAGTGGTATTTTCTGGATATTTCAGTGTGAGAAGCCTGAGGTCTCCAGCAACTCATTGTAAAGGAATAATGTACTTATGATTTATTCAGTTTGTTACCCCAATTACCTTGCTTCTGTGAAAGTGACTTCACAGCAATGAAAAAGCCTTCAATATGTAATCACCCCCAACATACAACACAATACACGGAGTAATGCACCTGTGTACAGTAGCAAAGTAGTATGATATGGTTGCTGTTGCTGCAGGACCAGCATAGCAGTGTGTCGTGCCTCTTTTCCATTGTATTCAGTGAACCCATACACAAGGTTCATATTGACTCTCTCTTCCGCGAGTAAACCGATCCGTACTTTTATGCAACTCTGTTGAAATACAACTCTGTTAACATAACCCTAACATTGCTGTTAGAATTAACCTGAGATAGAACTGAGCATTACTGGAGGCAAGCTTGAGG
Source organism: Schistocerca nitens (assembly GCF_023898315.1). Classification (NCBI taxonomy): domain Eukaryota; kingdom Metazoa; phylum Arthropoda; class Insecta; order Orthoptera; family Acrididae; genus Schistocerca; species Schistocerca nitens. The sequence goes on along the minus strand of NC_064617.1, from coordinate 424,767,349 downwards.
CTGAAGAGCAAAGTGGATATTAGTAGTCAGCAACTAGTAATTTGGGTGAACAAATCAGTTTTAATTCCAAACATGACACACAGCACCTACTGTCGACATTTGCATTGTTGTGCAGATATTTTCAGTGTGATACAGATACAAATATAAACTGGCATAAAAATTATATTAAATGAAATTATTCAATAATGTGTAATGAAAGATCACTGGGCCCTTATACCAGGATTGACAAAAAAAATATCTCTGAACAACTTTTGAAATTTTGTGTGGAGTCGAGGTTCACTCTGTATAACTGTTTTAACATGTCAATACAGTTTTTTATGTGCATAACTGTTTGTTAGCATAAACAAGGTGTGATCAATGTACGTAGTTGTGTAAAATTTATCCCTGTTGGCGTGGGTGTGCTGTACTGTTTACTAATATGTGATCTTGTTTGAATTTACAAATAAATTATTCTCATTAAATTTCTTTATCCTCTTTCAAAGAAGTTCTTGATTTCAGTCCTCATTGTGACCACTTGTATTTAAAGTAGAAAGGTGTACTTTTGAAGTTACTACAGTCACAAATCTCTCTTGTGGCATATGCCCATATTAGTTTCATAGTGTACTTCTTCATTATTCATTGGAAAGTGGAGGGGTGGGGGCGGCAGCTTTTTTGTGGGTTCACATGCACAAACAACTTTTACATTGCGTGCTACAGTTGGCATGATGAACAAAGGGAAGTTAACATGATGAATCGTGAGTCCGTCATTGGCAGCCATTAAGAAAGCTTATTTGTAATTTTAAGTGGTTCATAAATAAAGTTAGCTGGTATTTTGTTCTATTATGTAATAATTTAACCACATTGCTGAAATTCTCATCAGAATTGTTAATAAGACATACAAGAAGGTTATTGTAATGACAGATATATATCTCAGGCTGCACTACATGTCATTCAATGACAGCAGTTTTATTTTCTTGTTGAGATTCATTGGCTTCATCACTCACAACCAAATTGTCACACTACAGCCTAACCCAAGCCCTTGGGTTCACTACAGTTTAGACTGTCAGCACATTTATTTTTCTTCCTGCTCTCCATATCAAAATGCCAAAAGAAATCATTAGATTAAGTGATTTTTATAGGCTACCGTATACTGTCACCATATTGGTTATGACCAGTGGAAACAAATTGCCACCAAAAGCTTTCAGCCAAAGAGCCAGATATGCCGTAAGTGCACTCAAGCATAAATGTAGTCTCCTAGTGTGTTTTCATCTTTGGAATATAGGGAGCTTTCACAGCAGTGGCAGTTCATGTAGTTTCTATTGTGCGGGTTCGCTAGGAGAAGCATCAACAATAGTGCTGATCTCTAACAAGACCTGTCATATTTAGTCCATTTGTCAGCTCATTTTTAATATATATTTGGTTGACAGTGTTACAGACTTTTAATGTATACATTATTTATAGGTACACACGGTCATCAATCTACATGAGCAAAAGCGTCGGTCAGTAAAGAAATGTTTTTGGTGCACATCAACCACCTCTATCTATCCAAATGTATCTGGGCGACTGTTAGTGGACATTAATACAGGGTGTGACCATGTTTTGCCGTTATGACGACTAGAAGTCTGCTGATGACACTTTCAGTGAGGTATCTGAATGTCTGTGGAGGAATGGCAACCCAGTCTTCCTCAAGAGTAGAAATGAGAGCAGGTAGTGATGGACACTGGAGTCTGGAGTGAAGTCTAGGGTCTAACACATCTCAAAGGTGTTCCATTGGGTTCACGTCAGTTCTCTGGGCAGGCCAATTCATATCCATTGCCCCACAGGTGCTGCTTTATGACAGTGCATGTCACCTGATACAATGAGTTATCATCTCTGAACGGATGATCTACTGCATGCTGTACATAATGCTGTGAAATGTGACCATGTCCTTCTGTATTTAGAGTTTTCTTAACCTCAATAAGGGGACCATACCCTAACCAAGAAAAACACCCCCATACCACAACACCACTTCTCCTGTATTGCACTGTTGATGCAACATATGATGGTAGGTATTGTTCTCCAGGTGTTTGGCAAACTTGGACCTTTCCATCAGATTGCCACAGGATATAGTGTAATTCATCATTTCAAATAATTTGTTTTCAGTCATCCACTATCCAGTGGTGTTGCTCTTTACACCATCTCAAGCATTGCTTAGCATTGACTACAGACATACATGGCTTCTGAGGAACTGCTCAGCCATTTTACTGTGTACCGGACCGAGACTCGAACTAGGGACCTTTGCCTTTCGCAGGCAAGTGCTCTACCATCTGAGCTACCAAAGCACGACTCGTGCCCCATCCTAACAGCCTCACTTCTGCCAGTACCCCAAACTGTATGGGCTGTATGGGACAGGTCTTGCATCTAGGTCTGTTACAGGAATACGAGCCAAGAGGTAAGGGGTTGGGAGCGGGGATTGTGTAAGGATAGATGAGTACAGTTGCTCCAAGTCCTGGGTGGTACTGAGTTACGAAGAGAATGCTCCTCTGTGGCCAGACGATGAGACTTTGGGAGGCTGTGGGATACTGGAAAGGTAAGGCATGGGAGATTTGTTTTTGTAGAAGGTTGGGAGAATAATTACGATCTGTGAAGGCCTCAGTGAGACCCTCGGTGTATTTCGAGAGGGATCACTCGTCACTGCAGATGCGACGATCATGGGTGATTAGGCTGTATGGAAGGGATTTCTTGGTATGGAACAGGTGGCAGCTGTCGAAGTGGAGGTATTGCATGTGGTTAGTAGGTTTGATATGGACAGAGGTATTGATGTAGCCATCAGTAGGTAATGCCTACAAACAAACCCAGGATACAGCTATGAGCTCACCCATGGCACCATCCTATGGCAACCTATTCATGGGTCATGTAGAGGAATTCTTCCCAAACACCAGAATCCTAAACCCCTGACCTTGCTCTGATTCATTGATGACATCTTTGCAATCTGGATCAAGGGTGAGGACATCCATCCTCATTCGTCAGAACCTCAACAACTTCTCCCCCATTTGCTTCACTTGGTCCTAATCAACCCAACAAACCACCTTTCTAGATGTTGACCTGTACCTCAAAGATGGCTACATCAGCACCTCTGTCCATATCAAACCTGCTAACCACCTGCAATACCTCCACTTTGACAGCTGCCACCTGTTCCATACCAATAAGTCCCTTACATACAGCCTAACCACCCATGGTCGTCGCACCTGCAGTGACGAGCGGTCCCTCTCAAAATACACTGAGGGTCTCGCTGAGGCCTTCACAGATCGTAATTATCCTCTCAACCTTGTACAAAAACAAATTTCCCATGCCTTATCTTTCCAGTCTCGCACAGCCTCCCAAAGTCTCACCGTCCAGCCACAGAGGAGCATTCCCCTCGTAACTCAGTACTGCCCAGGACTTGCAGCAACTGTACTCATCTATCCTTACACAGTCCCTGCTCCCAACCCCTTACCTCTTGGCTCGTATCCCTGTAACAGACCTAGATGCAAGACCTGTCCCATACAGCCTCCCACCACCACCTACTCCAGTGCCGTCACAAACATCACCTATCCCATCAATGGCAGGGCTACCTGTGAAACCAGTCATCTAATTTAAAAGCTGAGCTGCCACCAGTGTACTGCATTCTATGTGGGCATGACCATTAACAAGCTGTCTGCCCACATGAATGGCCACCGTCAAACTGTGGCTAAGAAACAAGTGGACCACCCTATTGCTGAGCATGCTGTTCAACATGACATCCTTCATTCCAGTGACTTCTTCACAGCCTGTGCCATATGGATCCTTCCCACCAACACCAGCTTTTCTGAATTGCGCAGATGGGAACCCTCCCTGCAATATATCCTACGTTCCTGTGACCCTCATGGTTCATTTTTCTTGCCCATCCAACCCCTTTCCTGTTCCCATTCCAGCACTACACAGCCCTGTCTTTTTACTTCTCTCTTTTTTCTGCTAATCCCGCTCACCTCTCCTCTGACCTCCATCTAACCTGCTTATTGCACCTAGCTGCACTACCGTTTCTGCACCTCGTCCTTGTGCACTCCCCAGCAGCACTTAATTGTCTCCCACCCCACCCTGCTACCTCTCCCCCTCCTCACCCCAGCCTCCTTATCCCCATCCAGTTGCCACTTCCATCATGCACTGCTGCTGTTGCTTGCAGTGTGGCTTGAGATGCCAGAGGCTGCATTCATGTGTGTGTGAGTTGCATTTGCGCGGGCATGCACCTTTGTGTGTTTGTGTCCTGTCTATTTTCGACAAAGGCCTAGTTGGCCGAAAGCTTATATTGTGACAGTCTTTTTTGTAGTCCCTGCCTGCGACTCAGAATCTCCGCTGTATGGTGAGTAGCAACTTTCCTTTTCATAATATTGTTACATTCCATCCTGGATTTTGCATTGTTTGATTAAGATCTATTTCGGTGAATGTTGTGATTGAATGAGTGATTTTGGTCTATGCCACTTGTTGTGGTGTCATGGCTGCATAGGTAAACGTAGGTTACTAATACGGTGAAAGGGGTCAAAAGACACCTGTCTGCTTTTTATTTCCTCTGTAAAACATTCAGTTTGTAACACCTTTTCAACAGACTTCGTGACTTTCCCTTATTTATTCTAGTGTTGACAATAGTGTACAACAATTTACTGATTTTCCACAATTTCATGGAAATTTTATGAAATATACTATGTGAGGTGTCAGTTGCCTCTGCTGTAACTCCTTTTTAGAATATTACTGTTCTCATAATTACAAAGGTACTTGCATTGCATTTTATTTTAATCAGCTGTTGTTGCCTCAGGTGATGTACTTGGAAAGATTTCATCACCGGACTTTAACATAACTTGTTAATTGTCTTTCATGTGTGGCTGGTGGTACTCGTCTCGTCAGTTAGTGGTTTTCTTTTGTCTGCAATGGGCATTTCAGTTACATTACATCAGCGTGCTTTTAGTAATGAAGAATTTTGTATATTCTGGAGAATTCTGATATTTCATCAGAAAGTGACTTATCGGCTCCAGATCATGATTTCTTTGGAGACCAACTGCAACTGATGATGAAGATAATGAGACTGAGCAGCAGTTGCTATCAGCAGATGTCTCCCCATCTCAGTTCTTTCACTAGATTCAGGACTCACCTGACATGACAGGATGTTGGCAGCTAGAAGTGATACAGAGTGGAAGGCTGCTAACATGCTGTTGCATGGAAAACAGGTTACTTTGAACACCCAGAAGGAGAGAAGGGGCTCATTGCATATGCCTGCCACCAGGTGGATGACTCTGACATAAGTTCCTTACAATTTGTTTTTGATGATTCAATGCTGGGCATCATAAAACACATTGAATCAAAAGCTCGGAAGGAAATAAATAACATAAATTGAACCATATAATTGGAGGCAATGATTGGTATCATGTATGTCAGAAGTGCCTTTTTTCCCTAAAAATGTTTCCTTGTATTACCTTTTGCCGTGTTTTGGGGCATAATTTATCAGGGATAAATTGACAAGTCATCTTCTGTGAACTTATCAGATCCGTCTGCTTCGAAAAGAAGTAATCTTAAGCTTCACACATCCCTGCTGACAAGTCGTGAAATAGGGAGCAAGTGCTTTTGCTTCCACTGTTCTTATAGTGAAAATACTAGTTTATCAGCAGTTACTTTGAAGCAAACTTAGGGGCAGGCTTACAAAGTTTGTGCCTAACAAATTCAACAAATGTGAACTCGTGTTTTGGATAGCTGCACACATAGCATCCAGATACTTTTGCAGTTCCTATCCATATCTTGGTAAGGAGAAAGGCCAACCAGCCATTGGAAGAGTATGTCAGTCTTCACATCATGGAGCCATTTCTAAATGAAAGAAGGAACATGACAACATAACTTCTTCACGTCCCTTCACCTTGCCAAGAATCTTCAACAGATGAAGATGCCATTAGTGGGAACAGTAAATAAGGTATACCCTAACAAAATCAAGCTGCTTGAAGAAGAACAATTCTGACTTACATTTCACCATTATCTTGACAAACACTGACAACATACTCTTAGCCAGACATGCACAATGGCTGCTAAAATTTTTCGTTATAAATAAATCTGATCCAGTTGTACTTGACAAACCACTACATAACAAGGAAAACTAAGAGGAATTCTTCATAAAATTAATTAACATTAAAAAGGCCCATAAAAATGTGAACATAAAGTCATACTTTGATTGCATATAAGAAAGTCATACCAGTCATGCACAAAATCCAGCAAATTTTTCAAGTAGCATGCAAGATTCCATGCAGATGAGGCATGAAAATGTTCTCTGAGCAAATAAGCTCACATTGCCACCCCAATGTAACCCATGAACCAACTGCGAATGACTAGATATTTGGCATGGGCTTAAGAAATTAAAATGAAGACATAAAAGCCATAAAATGTCAACTTGTGAATGTCAAAAGTAGCTTACCATATAAGTGCCCAGCAAGACCAATAAACAGACTACCAAACAAACCCCATTGAGACACCTGATTACACATAAACATCGCAGAGTGGCTGATTGAAGATACATCCTGAAACCTGGGTCATGTGTATAATTTTATCCAAATAAAGGATTTGTCAACTACAACTGAAGCGGATTTATTCATCATGAAAAAGACTGATAAATCAGAATGCACTCCAACAGTGTACCAAGCAAAGAAGAATATGGCCATCTTTATTCCCAGCACACATCCTGAAATAGCAATGAGCAAATGAGAAACCAGAAAAATTACTGGTTGCTCTAAGGGTTCATAAATACTCAACCAAGGTTGCTTTTAGGAGGCGGCCAATGCACGTCTGTTACAGTATCCTAGACGTGGCACTGTACATGCATGGATCATGTAAATTAAACAACTAAAAAGAACCTGAAGAAGAACACATTCATTCTTCAGCTGAAAAATAAAATCACGAACAGGAAACAACAAAGAATAGGACAATAGCATGAAAGCAAATCAAACGAGGAAGCAGCTGTAGTACCAGACAAATCAGAAAAGAGAAAGAAGCGCAAACTGGAATGTGTAAAGGAAACAAGACCATGACATCTGTGAGAAGTACAAAATAGCCATCTGCAGAAAATTCGTTTGAAATATACCAGTCTGCTCAAAGAGTTGACTACACACAAACGAGTGAAATAAATGTTAGGTACAGTATACATATCTTAGGAGGCAAGCAATACTTAGTACCTAAAATGGTAATGTAAAAGTGTTACAACTTTGTTGTAAAGCTGTAATTGATGTTTGTGCATTACATACAAATGAGTAGAAAAAATATAGTCCTTAGCTTAACTAAGCTGTAGATTTTTATTGCAAATCTCATTAAAGGCAAATGAACCCTTCCCACTGTTCTAGGGGTATCACATTTTCTGCTGTTCTAATATTAAAGCTATAACTGAACAAGTGCTATTTTGTTGTCAGTATTATGAAGTCAGTCTTTTAAAAGTGGCCTAGAACAATTACAAATTTTTTTCAGTGTACATCAAATAATGCTTTTGTGATTTTTTGTGAGCAGCATTTAAAATGTCACTGCTGCCATTAGTGTTTTTGGTGATACCAATAATAAAGAGACAGAGCAAATGCTTGTGTTAGGGAAGAATAGGAGAGGAAACTTGTGAAGGTTCAGTTACATTTTTAAATTACCTTGTTGCTGGTCTTCAGCTCCAAGCAGTCTGTGAACCCTTGACTCGTTGATAAACTCTTCTTATGTCTGTCGAAGAATTCTACTTAATCCTAAACCAGAACTCAACAACCCTGATTTGTATGAAGGCTCTTATTGTGCCTTTTATTATAAGTGGGATCTGAAGTTAATCAGTTAGGTACATCTCCTTTGAACCAACTCCAGTCTTCCAGAGTAAGAAACCAATGCATATGCACCAGCATTTAGATCATTAATCTTCTGGTCATTGGTATTCCATGACATCATGTTTCGCAGAAAAGATTCTTTGCTGCTGCCAATCACTCCACACATCATGATGCCGATCATTGCTTTGATATTCCTGAGATGTCTCATGTGGAGTACCCCAATAACATAACTAAACTTACAAAACAAGACCGGCTCCTTAGCAAATCTTCCCACAAAATAATTAAATTTTTAAATTCAGTACAATTTTTCTCTGTGAACAAATGAACAGATCTTCTGCTAATAATTCTTGTTGATTTATATCCAAAATTGGCACCAGACTTCCCCCTCAATCAATGAAATTATTTATTTTCAAAAACTTTGGCAACAAAACATCTGGGAAATCTTGTACCCTCACGAATTGGAAGTGTCCTTTTCAAAGTAACCATCCCAACATTTGACTTAAGTGATTTAGGAAACCACCTGCCCTCCTGAATAGATGTTTAGTATCTCACCACTGTGCCACCTCACTCTGTATTCCCTGAGTGGAATATTAACCTTATTAACTATAGTAATAACAAATTGCCAAAATTCTGGCGGGGTGAAATGTGTTCGAGTCGGCTGCGTTTCTTCTTCTTTTTGAACGCACACTGAATTCTAAAATGGCTGATACATGTCAGTATTCTAGACTCCAGAGTCTAAAGAGTTCATTGATAAATTTTGTTGCTAATTATTTAATAGATAGTGAAAGGAGAGTTGATCCTATGGCAAACAGGGCAATTGTTAAAAGTAGTCATCACAGCCTGCTTACTGCAATGAGATTAGCAAAGTAATGAAATGTATTCAATCTGGTGTGAGGAGCGAACAAATATAAACTAAGTTTTTGGTATTTTGAACTCATGTGCTCCTTTGAACTCTTGTGCTCCCTGATCAATCAGGTAATACTGAGACCCAGCAGAAATATGGTTGCGGAAGAAACTGGAAAGACAACACCAGATGAAATAGAATGTGAGGATTTACAAGTGTCAATAGATATCTATGGCTCACTTCTTTCATTCACAAATAATTTCGCCAGTTTCCAGGTTCACCTTTTATTTCGGGAAGTAAATTAATATGTGAAAACTGCCATGTATTATAGAACTCTTCCTTGACAACTTAGGTCATTGTTTCCGCTTCTGGCACTTATTTCAAATTTATTCAAAAACTAGTTCTTAACATAGTCCACAGAAGAATTTGTCAGTTATGATATAGTTCGATATTATGATTTGTCAGTTATGATATAATGATCTGAAATATTCTGTGCAAGAGCATAGCCCCTTGCCACTGAAATTTGTTTCCCAGACTGGTAGTGGTGGCCAGCGGTTGATTGTGTCAAGTGGAAGTATGAGATTTGTGATGATTTATTTTATGCAGACAGATTGCTATGTGTAGACCAGCATTAAGTGTTTCCACACACTTGATCAGAATTGTTTTTGGCACATTTTTCAAGAAGGCATCAAATAAAGTAATGTGAATAGGTGTTGTGGCTTTAGCACACCAGCTCAAAGAAATGTTGATGAAGAGGAAAATGGACCACCAAATACTGAATACTAAAATAGACATCTTGTTGAAATCATTTTGAGACATCAGACACAGAAATCAGTTTAAAGTAGTGGATGAACTGCCATTTGAAAATTATTGTCAAAAGAGTAAAAGCAATTTTGAATTCCTTTGAAAGTGTATTTCTTCCTCTGAAGAAAGGCAAACTGAACAATGGAAAGTCCATATTGGAATATCAGCAATGTTATGAAAAGGACGGATTGCTATTTATTGTAAAGATGAGATGTTTAGTTGCATACAGGCAAGATGAAAAGACACAAATTTGTGCTTTCTGCTGTAGCCTTGTTCAGAAAGGAAAAGGAACACATTCACACAAGCAAGCACATGACTGCTATCTCTGGTCAGAATGCAAGTGTGTCACATTGACAGTGCAGAATGGACGGGAAAGTGGGAGGGACAGCGGTATGGATGTGGGGAGAGAAGTCAGTGCTGCCTGGCGGACCGTGTAAGGACAAGCTGGTGGCAGGACAAGGCTGCCAGGCTCAGTGCAGGGAAGCTATGGGGAAGGGGGAGAGGGGGGGAGTGCAAAAGGAGAGGAGCAGAGAAGGGGAAAAGATGGGTGGGTGTGTTGGCAGACAGTGATATACAGTGAGGATGAGGGTATGCGAACTGAGAGGAGGTGAATAGGATAGAGGGGGCGGAAACTGTCGGGTGGAGGGTTTGGGGACAGTAGGTTACCATAGGTCAAGGCCAGGATAATTTCAGAAGTGGGGAAGATATAGTAAGGGTAACTTGCAACTGCACAGTTCAGAAAAGCTCCACCACCAGCTTTTGTGATAGCATTGACAAAGAAGGCAATGGAAGGTGGATGAAAATGTTGATAAGCAAAAGTTAAGTAGGTCAATGATGTGCAAATTATGTAAGGAACAATGCCGAGTAGAGTAGCATTCAAACATCTGCCCCAAAGCAGAACAAGTAAGATGGATACAGTACATACAGCTGTCCACAGCAAGGTATGTCATCAACAGCTGTCGGCAGCTGAGGGTTTCAGTTAGTCATCATTTATTCCAGGGGAAAGCTGCACGGTCATCAACAGTATTTGTTCTTTCGAGAACAGTTACTGTCTTCATATATATAGTTAAAAGGCTACCCAGCCATTGACCTTCGTCTGTGCGAATGCGCACAGGTTGCCCAAACTCTTACGGGAATCGCCAAAGCGTGTGCGAGTAATGAATTGATGGGCAAATGTTTATAAGGTACATTACATATGTAGAATTATGGGCAGTTGGGAATGTGAGTCTCACGTGAAGTGTGCAAGGGATAAGTCCCTGCAGTCGTGCTATTCATCTGTGTCCTTGGTGGCTCAGATGGATAGAGCGTCTGCCATGTAAGCAAGAGATCCCAGGTTTGAGTCCCGGTCGGGGCACACATTTTCAGCTGTACACATCGAGGTATATCAACAACACCTGTCGGCAGCTGAGGGTTTCAGTTAGTCATCATTTAATAGAAGAATAGCTTGGCTTGGATATGTCCTCGGGACGGATACTGGAAGAACAACTAAAAATATTGTTGAATGGAGGCCAACCAGAAGAAGACAGAGAGGAAGGCCATGAAAACAATGGATAGATGACGTGGAAGAAGATATAAACTATCTCAGAGTCCAAGGACGGTGGAGAACCATGCTGTAGAGGGCAGAATGGAGGAAACTTGTAGATGAAGCTAAAACCCACACAGGGTTGTAATGCCATGAGAAGAAGAAGAATTAGCAACCTTATTTGTGGATCGATAAACTTTTGGGGACCTCATAATCAATGACATGAATTATACACAAAACAACTCTTTTGCAGCAATATGAGTTTAGCTATCCCACAGGGAGGAATATATTTGGCACTCTAGCTGTTCTCAGTTCAGTGTGAATGATTCTGTTGCATGTAAGTGATATTTCTGTTTGTTATGTTATTTATAATAAAATTCATGTTAACTTCACTCATTGGCTTCCAGCTTCATTCTGCAAGTCACCCTCATCATGACCCCTACAATGGCAACCCTACAACAAATAGCAACATATATTTTGACATAACGAGTATACTTCGTGATACAGTGTTAGTTTTGATAATGGAGTCATTCCACAATCATAGTCTTTTCATACAATCATAACAGAATGATGACTTAAAAGTGACTCACATTATGTTCTCTTCCACTCTAATCAGCCTACAATTTGTGTGAAACACAAAAGTGACATTCTACCACATCTTACCACAGACAGCAACAATGGTGAACATATGTACAAACAATGTGTAATGCATTTTGACCTCTTTGGTAATTTTTGATAACAAGGTTAAATCTTGCCTCACATCAACAAGACAATATTCGGGTAACTAATTCATGTCTCCATAACAATACCGCCTGTGCTTTTACCTGTACATCCATGTTATGAATGATCCAGTTGAATTCATTCATAATCCAATGCAGGGTCCAGCTGTCTTGGCCATACAAGAAGCATCTCAGTTTATCACCTGCACCATGCATGGCCCACAGGACTTCGTCCACCATCAATCTCTGACAGCGTGTTCAAGCACAACCCCAACAGGACTTCTGTGTAACACATATATGAATGCATTCCTGATGCTTTACTACTGGCCTTCCAACTGGAACACCTGGAAACATGGTCATGATCTTCGAATTCGTACCATACAGTTATGGAATCATCTATGATACTTCCAAGTTCGTGACCCTCCTAAACAATGTAGGGGGTCATGCCCACATTACTAGTGATAGCATACAAGCACCTCTGGCCAAAGGCAGATTCAACACTGAAAAGGCAATTCCTCCACTAACTAACCAAGACACTAGAGCAACAGTTATGACAAGTAATTTGCGAGGGAAGCTTGAACAGCAGGACACTATCTCAGATGTGGAGATATCTCTGTGAACTGAACAAGCCAACTTGATGCCAGATAGCGTGCTCTCGAGAGACACGAATTACTGCCTCAGAAACAGTTGGTGGTGATTTACTCAAATACGATATGACGTCCTAAAGTTCGTCCCGAAGGGCTGTACTGTGAGCACGCGATTCTTGTGTGTGCTCCTTTGTCAGCAATAAATACGGTACCGTGTTTACTCCACTAACTGGTTTCCAGCTTTATTCCGCAAGCCAGCGGCGCCGGAACTCCTGCACACCTAATTTCGCTGGGGGTGACTCTAATAATTTTTTTTAATTTGACATTTGTAATCGGAGCTCCGCACTCTCAACATCAGTCATCAAGTTCCTGATCTACGAGTGTTTTTCGTTTGCTGTCTCGTAGAGCATCGGCTCTTCCCATGAACTCCGTAAGTGATCGGGTCCGTGGAGCAATAGATGTGTTGTGTGTGATGGAGTAATTTTGTTGACTCAGCTTTTAAATGCCAAAAGAATGCTGTCGCGCATGCCGTAGCGCTTAGCCCACGTGAATCGTGTAGCGGTTATTAAGAAATGTCATATTACCTATCCTGTATGTCTATAATTGCCTTGTGGTTAGAAGGAACCAGACTGTGATGGAAACAAATCAAGTTAAAGCGTCTGAGGGGAATGCATGTGCAAGTTTTAGATGCCCATAAGATTGCCAGTGCACGGATATCTCAAATGCAGGATTTCTTCACGCGAAGCTCATTGCAGACTGTGTGAGTTGCAGACGGATGTCGGGCGTGAATTTGAAAGCTGTGGAGGCAATGGTGTTAGGAATTAATACAATAGTTTGTTTCAATTGGACATTGGGCACAAGAAAAGTTAACGATATGTTTGTTAAGAGCTATGTTGAGAAGTGTTCGTCATACAAATCTGAATTAGACAAATGGTGTATAATCATTCAGCAGACAAGCTTTCTTTAAATGACTGTCTTGCAATGTTTCGTACTCCTGCTTGTTATTAATGCATGATGTAAGATGGGTGTGTATCTGGGACTTCTTTTGTGGAGAACTAAGTGTCTGGTGTTGTGTATATTCATGACATTCATGCTTGGATGCTTTATTGCTTTGACACCAATTACTTCGGGTAAGTTGCCAATTCACCGTGTTTGTTGCTGAGTGACTAATAACGTAAAATGTTTGTTTAGCACGTTAACAATTTACAGATGTCTGTGACTGTGCGGATAAACAATCAAGTGATTTAACTGAACGGAAAACCGAAGAACAAACGTATCAGACAGAGGGTGACGAAGCTAAACATAAACTAGCCGTGCTAGTTCCTTTTAGGGACCGTTTTGACGAACTTTTGGAATTTGCCCCTCATATGCACAAGTTTTTGAAAAGGCAGAATATAAATCATCAAATATTTGTATTAAATCAGGTAAATATTGTCTTTCTGGCTTCAGAATAATACTACAGTAAGAAATGTTCAGCCAGGTTTGTTTCTTCTGCGCATTGACACGAGAATTTTGTTTTAAAGATCGACAGTTACCGCTTCAACCGTGCAGCGTTGATCAACGTTGGATTCCGAGAAGTGTGCCCAGAATGTGACTACATTGCAATGCATGACGTTGATCTTCTCCCACTTAATTCACAACTGTCATACGGATATCCAGAGAGTGGTCCATTTCATGTGGCATCTCCACAGCTGCATCCGCGCTACAACTACTCAACATTTGTTGGAGGAATATTGTTAATTAAGAGGTAAGTATATAGCTGTCAATATCTTCGTAAACATTTCTGTGTATTTCCGCAATTGTTTCCCATTACCATTCAGTTAGGTGGTTTGCGTAATTACTTGATTGAGTTGTTGACACACATGGTATACTGCGAACTATGGGTGAAGGGCAACAGGCAGATTCCTTATTTCTCGATTTCTTAAAGCATTTGATACAGTGCCCCACTGCAGACTTAATGAATGTATGCACATTTGGAATTGGTTCGCAGACAGGCGAGTGGCTTGAAGACTTCTATCGAACGGGATGGTGCAGTGGTTAGCGTTCAGTACTCGCATTTGGGAGGACAGTTGTTCAAGCCTGTGTCTGGCTATCCTGATTTGGGTTTTCTGTTATTTCCCTAAATTGCTTCAGGCAAATGCGAGGATGGTTCCTTTGAAAGGGCACAGCTGATTTCCTTCCCTAATCTGAGCTTCTGCTCTGTCTCTAATGACCTCATTGTCGATAAGACGTTAAGCACTAATCTCCTGCTGCTCCTCTTTGAAGACTTCTTAAGTAATAGAACCCAGTATGTTGTCCTCAATGATGAGTGTTCATCAGAGGCAAGGGTGTCATCAGGAGTGCTGCAGAGAAGTGTGACAGGACCAGTATTATTTTGTATATACATAAATGATCTGGCAGAGAAGATGGGCAGCAATCTGAAGTTGTTTCCTGATGATGCTGTGGTGTCCGGGAAGGTATTGAAGTTGAGTGACAGTTGGAGGATAAAAGATGACGTAGACAAAATTTCTTGTTGGTGTGATGAATGGCAGCTGGCTCTAAATGTAGAAAAATGTAAGTCAATGCAGACGAGTAGGAAAAACAAACTCATAATGTTCAGATACAGCATTAGTAGTGTCCTGCTTGACACAGTCCCAGTGTTTAAATAACTGGGTGTAACATTGCATAATGATATGAAATGGAACATGCATATGAGGACAGTGTTAGGGAAGGTGAATGGTGCGCTTCAGTTTATTGGGCAAATTTTGGGAAAATATGGTTCATATGTAAAGGACCGCAATGTAGGACACTAACGTGACCTAGTCTGTAGTACTGCTAGTGTGTTTGTGATTTGTACCAGGTCAGATTTAAGGAAGGCATTGAAGCAATTCATAGGTGGTCAGCTAGGTTTGGTACCAGTAGGTTTGAACAACATGTTAGTAGTATGGAGATGCTTCGGGAACTCAAATGGGAATCCCTGGAGGGAAGGCAACATTCTTTTCTAAGAACTCTATGAGAAAATTGAGAGCACCGGTATTTGAAGTAGACAACAGAACGATTCCACTGCCATCAACATACTTTTCGCATAAGAACCACAAAGATAAAATACGAGAAATTGGGGCTCATATGGACGCATATAGATTGTCATTTTTCCTTCACTCAATTTGAGTGTGTTACAGGAAAGGAAGAGACTGGTAGTGGTACAGGGCACCCTCCGCCACCCACCGTATGGTCACTTGCAGAGTATATATATAGATATAGTAGAATTTGTCACACAATTTCTAGTAGTAATTGTGATCCTTTAGTAGGAGTAATATTATTGGAGGTGATACACCTTGCCTTTCTCAGATGTTTTAACTGATTTACTGAACCATTTACAGTGGGACCGACAGTTGTGAGCTTCACACCAAGGTGCAATTTGGCATTTTATAACTCCTTAAATGATGTTAACAGCACTATTTATCTCATAAATTGCCCATAGAGTAAATCTTTACTTTAAAACTCACATTCAAAGGTGCTCTCCTCATAAACATCAGAGTCTTTTATGTTCATTTGCCAATTATGTTACTTCTGGTATGTAAGACATTAGTAAAGTGATGTATGTCTTCAAAGAATGATAATGGAAGAGGCAATATAATGTTGATTAAAAAGGAGTGTGATGTATCAAATTATTTAAAAAAACATTACTTATTATTTAAAAAATTGGTTTTCAGGGAGGATTTCCAAAAAGTCAATGGAATGAGCAATAAATATTGGGGCTGGGGTTTGGAAGATGATGAATTCTATGTTCGCCTAAAAGAAGCAAAGCTTCAGATATCTCGTCCTCAAAATATTACTACAGGAAAAAACAATACATTTAGGTAAGAAAAACATGGAAGCTTCTTTAGTCTGCCTCTCTCCTCTCTCTCTCTCTCTCTCTCTCTCTCTCTCTCTCTCTCTCTCTCTCTCTCTCTCTCTCTCTCTCTCGTGTGTGTGTTCGACGTGTGCGCGCGCGCATAAGCAACAATTTAATGCAAGTAAATGGGACACTAGAAGGAGATTATCACTCTGCAGTAGGAGAGCTTCTGTGAAGTTTGGGGTACTGGCAGAATTGAGGCTGTTAGCATGGGGCGTGAGTCGTGCTTTGGTAGCTCAGATGGTAGAGAACTTGCCCACGTAAAGCAAAGGTCCCGAGTTCGACTCTTGGGGTCCAGCACACAGTTTTAGTCTGCTAGGATGCTTCAATTGAGACACTGTTTGCTACATTTTAAAATTTTCAAAGTTTTTTTAAAATGAGAAAAGTGTGCTCAGATTGGGCATTAATATGTAAGTTTTAGTCTTTGCTGTAATCTGTTACAGTTTTTATTCTCTCTACACACACACACACACACACACACACACACACACATTGTAATATGGTATTTCTTATCCCCTTGTGGTCATAGCACTCTCTTCAGTTGGCTTGTTCGATGTGCTGTTGGTACATGTTTTATGATGAAACCTGTGTATTGTGAGTCTTGTTGTTATTACTCTGGTCCAGTGTGGCTGGTTTGTTGAATTCCAGGTGTCTCTTCTCCCAGTCCATGATGTTAATCAGTTCCTAATATGATTCTCTGGAAGGTAGGCTCCGGTGTTGTAAATCAATGTCCTCTATGAAAGAACTCTTTCGTGAATTAATGTGTAAGTCTGGATTGCAGTGTTTTTCACACTCCCAGTATACTTTTCATGAACATTGTCTTGGTTTTTTATATTCTTTTCATGTTGACGATCTTAAATTTTTCCCACATGATCTCTCATACATATGTCTTAAGATGTTAAGATGTTGTGCCGCAGCTGCTTTGAATAGTGTCATCGCTGTGGTTCTCAGCAAATTGGTTATGTTTCGAATATTTTGTGAGGCCTTGATGCCTACTCCTGCTCTTTTCAGAATATGCATACTGTAAGATGTTGCTGTTGTCTGTAGTGTTATCCGCAGGTATTTATATTTCCCTACTATTTGCAGTGGTTCATATTGTGGAGTTATAATCTCATTGGTGATATTTTTCCTCCCTTCCTAAATGTTATTTGAACTATCTTTTCTTGGCTTACTTTTAGATCATTTTCCTTTGCCCCTGTTGCTAGTCTTCGTTGTGCCCTCTGTATGGCCTCCCTTTCTGCTGATCCTTACACTGTGTCCCTCTCTCTGTAGAACTGTATCTGCATTTGAGACACCATTATGTTTGTCACATCAACTATATAGATGTAGCAGAGGGTTGGGCTCATAGGGTGTTCTTGGATAACTCTATTCATCTGCATAATTTGCTCTGATCTTTCAGCATTGTTGCATTTTTGAATCAGATTTTGTTGAAGGTGTGCCGCAATTGCTTACACTAGTGGGTCTCCCTCCTTGGTCATTCTCTTCAGTTTCTCCATTAGTTTTCCTTTACGACTGAGTTGAACTCTTTATCGAGATCTACAAAGACTGTATAATACTCATCTCTCGCATGTCTCAGTGTCTCTTCTATTTGGTTCATTAAGCACTTCACTGTTTATATCATGCTTCTGCCCTTTATGAATGCAAATTGGCTTTCCAGGATGTTTCCCAGGGTATGTTGTTTTTTCTGAAGAGACAGTGAAAAACTTACTAAAGAGTTTTTTCCCTAAACGAGTATACTTGTTTGGCATCATTCTGGTCCATGTACCTAAAATGTTGATCATCAGCCTCTGACATGCTATTGTTATGTGCAGGCTGTCATTGTTTGTTATTTATTTTGATATTCACCAAATAACTGAATAAAAATATAAATATGCCCTGCAATATTTTTTTTTTCTTCCAAATGTGTTGTAAATGATTTGTGGTTTCTTATTTCATCCAAAAAAATCTGTCTGCTTCAGTGAGTTTGCCTCCATAGTTACTGCACACACTATTAGGGGCCATGGAAAAAGGCATAATAACTATTCTCACACAAGCCCAAAATATGTGACCCGGGCTAATTTTGTGAATGTATATTTATTTTATTATGAAAATGCTATGTAGAGGCTGTATATTTATGCTAAACTGAAGCAGCTTTATTATGGGTTGATTCATAACAATACTGTGTACCAAATATTATATATTGAAACGCTGTTCATTCTGAAACTTTATGATGCTGATGTGACAAGTCGTGTGATACATGTGACATGGACACAACAATTTGTTCAAAGCCCTTTTCAGAAATATTGAGCCATTCTGACTTCTCAATTATGTCTCATAAATATTTGATGAGATTCTTGTCAGGCAATCTGGGTGGCCAAATCATTTGCTCAAAATGTACAGAATGTTCTTCAAACAAAATGAAAAAAATTGTGGTTGGGTGACATGGCGCATTGACTTCCATAAAAATTCTGTCATTGTTTGGGAACATGAAGTTCATGAATGGCTGAAAATGATCTCCAAGTAGCTGAACATAACCATGGACCCCCAGTCCATCCCATGTAAACACAGCCCACACCGTTATGGAACTACCATCAACTTGCACAGTGCCTTGTTGACATTTGTTGTGGTGTCTGCGCTACAGTCAAACCCTACCATCAGCTCTTATCAACTAAAACTGGGACTCATCTGACCTAGGGTCCAACCTTATGGTCATGAGACCAGGAGAGGCACTGCAGGCAATATCCTCCAAGGCATTCACATCAGTCATCTGCTACTCTAGTCGATTGACACCAAATTTTACCACACTGTCCTAATGGATATTTTTGTTGTGTCCCATATTGATTTATGTGGTTATTTCATGTAGTGTTGCTTGTCTGTTAACACTGATAACTCTATGTAAACACCGCTGCTCCTGGTCATTAAGGCTATCATTTAAATATATGAGAAACAGTAGTGGACCTAAGATTGAGCCTAGGAGAACCCCATACAAGATTTCTCCCCAATCAGAATTATGTCCCTGGATTCTGTTGGTTGAATTACTACTAAGTACAAATTTCTGCATTTTTTTGGTTAGATATGACATGATCCATTGGTTGGCTATACCATCAATCCCATAAAACATCAATTTATTTTGGAGTGTAGTATGATTCACAATCAAATGCCTTGGATAGGTCACAGAAAATACCTACTGGTGCTATTTTATTATTTAATGCTTGTAATATCTGATATGTGAACATGTAAATGACATTTTCAGTGGAGCAACTCTTCTAAAAGCCAAGCTGTGATTTGCTGAGGATATTATTGTTGCCAAGGTGAGATACTATTCTAGAATACATCACCTTCTCAAAAATTCTGGAAGATGATGTCAGCAATAGATCTGTAGTTATTGACGTCTCTCTCTTATCACCTTTCTTGAAGAGGGGTTTAACAACGGCATATTTTAGTCTCTCTGGAAAAATGCCTTGAGTTAATGATGCATTACATATTTTGGACAATACCGGACTTCTTATATGGGAACAAACCTTTAGTACTCTATTGGAAACACCATCAACACCAGAAGAGCTTTTATTCTTGAGAGAATGTATGACCCTCTTAATTTCAGAAGTAGAAGTTGGCGGTATGTTAATATGATGTAATTGTATGAGAGTTACTTCTTCAACATATTGCTGTGATCTTTCTCTGGAACTGTTGGTCCCTATTCTTTCTACTATGTTTAAGAAATGGTTATTAAATACATTTGATACCTGTGACCTGTCATTTATTACCCTTACATTCAATTCAATAGTAATGTTATCCTCTTCTGTGGTTGGTTGTCCTGTCTCTTGCTTCACTATATTCCACATTGCCTTAATTCTGTTGTGAGATGTACTGATTTCTGACATTATGTGCATTTTTCTTGATTTTTTAATAACGTTTCTTAGTAATTTTGAGTAGTTTTTGTAGTGCGAACTACTGCAGGGTCTCTACTTGTTCTTGCCAAAAATTGAGCGAGATGGCACAGTGGCTAGCACACTGGACTCGCATTCGGGGGGACGACGGTTCGATCCTGTGTTCGGCCATCCTGATTTAGGTTTTCCGTGATTTCCCTAAATTGGTCCAGGCAAATGTCGGGATGGTTCCTTTGAAAGGGCATGGCTGATTTCCTTCCCCATCTTCCCTACACCGATGAGACTGATGACCTCGCTGTCTGGTCTCCTCCCCCAAAACAACCTAACCCAACCCCTCTTGCCAAAAGATATATTTCCCTTTTCCTTTCACAAGATACTTTATCCCCTTAGTGATCCATGATTTTTTTACATGATTGTTTAATGTCCCTTCTGATTAGCTTATGCGGAAAGCTATTTTCAAATGCTGGTATGAATTTATCATGGACTAGGTTAAATTTTATATTGGCATTTGGTTCTTTATAAATTTCATCCCAGGCTGTTTCTTGTAAACTGCTCTTAAAAACATTTGCCCTGTAGTCATTAATGATTCTGACTGACTTCCACAAAGGTGTATCCACACTGTATGGCACTATGTTATTTATCATGACTAACTGTGCATCATGATCAGAGAGAGTATTTGTTATTGGGTAAACAGTTATTTTCTTGCTTTGTGCCTCATCAAAGAAAACATTATCAGTTCGGGACCTACTGTCTTTATCCGCCCTTGTTGGAAAGTTAACTACTGAGAGCAAATTGTAGAATCCAAATAAGGATTCCAAATCATTTTTCCTATCAGAATCCTTTAGAAAATGTACATTGATACCACAGACTGTTAACTGCTTGCCGATGTCTGACAGACAGAACAGTAAGGAAACAAGGTTCCTCATAAATAATTCAAAATTTCCCAGTGGGGATGTGGTATACTGTTACAATTAAAAGTGGACTGTTTTTCAGCATTAATTCACAAGCACACACTTCTGTGTGCTGGTCACTACAAAATCTACTTGTGTCAATGCTTTTGAGCTTGTGTTCTGTCTTAAAATATGCAACAACTCCTTTTCCCATATTAGTTCTGCATGAGTAAGCTGCTAGACTGTAATCTTTTGTATATAATTTATCTAACCACAGACAGGCACAGAATGTCTATCTTTTCCTCTAAATTTTGCAAGCAGGCAAGAAGCTGTTCTACCTTATTACTCAGTTCTCTAATATTTTGGTGGAATAAGCTAACCTTACTTTTCTGTGTTGAATATTACATGACATGACCGACAAGTCAAGATGCAACCACTGTGCTGCATTGTACATGGGCATGACAGCCTACAAGCTGTCTGTCTGCATGATTGGTCACTTACAAACTGTATCCCAGAAACAACTGGACCACCCAGTTGCTGAGCATGCTGCCCAACATTACCTTTCTTGTCAAAAGCTTACTTGTTTGACAATCTTTTTTGTTGTTCGTATCTGGGACTCAGCATGTCTGCCATATGGTGAGCAGCAACTATTCTTTTCATAGTATTGTTATTATTCCATTCCAGATTTTCCATTGTTTAAAATGACAAATATTGTAACTGTTTTTGACCATGTCACTAGACAATAGCCTTTTTGAGGAAAATGTTCTTTATGTCTTCACAAAACTGTTCTCGTCTTCTGACATGGTGTAGACGTTAGCTATGAAGCAGCTGATGCAGGGTTGTCATGAAATGGAGTACAGTTTCTCCCATGAAGATAATTGATTTAAATTGGTTACAATACATAGATTTGAATGTATAACACAATGTATCATAGCCAAATGAACCTAATTGTTGTCCACAGCAACACAGTTTGGCAACATGGACTTCGTCACTTGCCTGCGGCCACACTCATGCAGACCTCAAGCCCTTCAAATTTATCTCTCACTCCTCCTCAAAACATGGAGCTACTTTCCAGCTTGATGTGGATTGTAGTGCTACAAATTTGATGTAATGCCATTATAGTCATATTTTGCAGCAGTGTCTATAAATGCTGTCAGTGAAATGACAGCTCAGGATGAAGCAGCACCTGGTATTGTAAGGTCACATTGTTTATAATCTTGTGGTGTGATGTCGTAGCACAACACTAATTTTTTTTTTTAAATCACTTCCATGTTTTCATATGCTTAGATCATATTGCTAATATTTAGTAAACAGTTTTGCTTTCACATGTCCACACTTTTCAGATTATATTGATTGCCTTTGGCTCAAAATCAAAGCAGTAAGTAAATCTCATAAAGAAACAGTAAGCCTAATGATGGAGAGTCATTTAAGTGGTCTCTTTGCAGAAGTTCTCATTAATTCCATAGAAAATAAACAATTAAGCAATAAAAAAGACTTATGCTGAAATAATCTCGAGCTCAAGGTAACTAGGTGATTTTTTACTTTTTAAGGGCTCCACATACATACTTACGTCATTACATGTCAAATTTAACAACCCACACCACATAATTTTCGCAGTAGAAAATGAAAAAAAAAAGAAGTATTAATTATCTGGACATTACCAATAAAACTTCGTTACTAGTTTATAAAAAGCTAGATGCCACAATATCCATGAACCCTACACATCCAGACTCACAAAAACAAGTTTTATTCAAGGCATTTATCCACATAGCTTATAAATGTCTTTTAAATCCTGAAGTTTTTAACCAAGAAATGAAGGTGACCAATAAGATAGCTACAAAGAATTGAATACGGCTAAATAGTGATTAAGTCTATCCACAAGAAAGTGAAACATGTGCAAAAGATTAGTAAAAAAAGTTTCACATACACAGAACAAACATGATCTGCCTGAAGTATGTCAAGTCGCTTTGCATAGACCAATCTGGGATGTATTTCAGAAAGTGGTTCCAAGAACTACATCAGACATGACAAAGCACACAGCTGTGAAATAGCTTCTACATCTGAAACAAAGGCTATCTAGTTTCAGTAAATAATGTTCAACCTCTCCCCATTATTAAAAAGGGAAAGAACCAGACCTAAGGGGACCTTAGAAATATGTATGTTCACAATAAAACTCAAAAACATAAAATAATAAATGAAGCAGATAACTTCACTAACAGTGAAAGCAAATGCTTCACCAATTTTATGGACCTTATAAAAGCAAAGAAATCTACACTGGTTTTAATCCACTGTACAAAATCTTGAAATACTGTTGTGTGTGTGTGTGTGTGTGTGTGTGTGTGTGTGTGTGTTTCCCATAAATGGTTGTTTTTAATAGATTGTGAAAGGAAAGAAGAGATGTTAAGTCACACTGTCAAATGCCACACCTTTGATAACTAAGCCTTGAAGGTAAACATATCTTTAGAACAAAAACACAAGCATTGTTAACTGAGAAGTGTGCACATGTAAAAGCAAAAGTGTTTACAATCCAAGCCTTTGAAAACAGTGGAATGATTACAAAAAGATCTATTGTGCTGCACTATCAAGCCACAAGACTGTAAACAATTTGTCCTTACAGTACCGACTGCTACTTCCTTACTAGCTGTGTGGGTTACATTTTTATTTTTGTTGCTTACAGAAATTTGCTGCAAAACGCAACAATATCGTCGTATCAAATTTGCATCATCTGTTTAAGCTACACATCTGCAGAAAAGCAACAGACAGCAACAGGAGACTATGCTATAGCAG
This sequence comes from Schistocerca nitens, assembly GCF_023898315.1. Classification (NCBI taxonomy): domain Eukaryota; kingdom Metazoa; phylum Arthropoda; class Insecta; order Orthoptera; family Acrididae; genus Schistocerca; species Schistocerca nitens. The sequence goes on along the minus strand of NC_064617.1, from coordinate 424,743,663 downwards.
TTTAAGTTAGGATAGATTTTACTTTATAGCATAAGGATATGTCCTGTATCAGACTTAAACATAATAAGGCATGGGGCAGTAGAGGAAAATCTGAAACACACAATGCTATGCCCATATGGGCAGAAAAAACACATGAGTTAATAATTTTATGCGACTGGTTGCAGCCATAAACATAATGCTACAAAATGATTTTGATGTTGGAAAAATGGTTGTGTAATAGTTGCTGTTATAAAATGATTTAGTGTGGATTAGCTGCTGTGATCTAAATTAATACACATACTGCAACACACATTAGCAGTCCTTTCAGATTATTTTGTTTGTACATGAGAAAAACAGATAATGATTTCAAATGGGGAAAAATGTTCTGATAATATAGGAATTCAATTCATCTAAATAGTTCAGTAAATAGCTATCACCCATAATGCTTTGATTTTCTATGGATGATGTTTAGTTCTGCAGGAACAGAAATTTTGCTGTTAATGAATTGACACACCAGTCCTGATTTTATTTTTAGTGTGTGTGTGTGGGGGGGGGGGGGGAGGGGGGGGGGGTCCATATAGGGTTTGTAGCGGTTACTCAGTTACTCATTCTGTTTAATTTTCGTTTTATTTTCCAATTCCTTTTCAGAAAAAAATGTGGAAGTTAGAGATTCAGCAGGTAATTTGTCTCTTTTCCCCATTACTTTCGCAGCAGCAATTGGGAAGAAGCAAATGCTTCTGTTCTGCCCATAATAGTATACTTATGTGTTATGTATATAAGGAGTGTTGTGAAAAAGCAAAATTCTTTGATAATCAGTGATATTCACTACACTCATTAAAGATAATGTGTGTTTCACCTTCAGATGAATTAAATTGTTTGGAAAACCAAATGCGTTCAAATATTACCGAGGCTTATTTTCTTTGTTTATAGTCCAATCAGCGAAGGAAAACTTGGAGAAAAAATTGTGTAGTTGCAAATTTTTGTACAGTGGTGGTGGTGGTGGTGGTGGTGGTGGTGGTGGGGGGGGGGGAGTATAATGAACAACCCTGTCTTGTGGAGTGCAAATGTGGGGGGGAAGTGGGGTATTTAAAGGTAATTTTTTTATCCTTTTTTTTTCTTGAATATCTCAAAAAGAGCAGCTTCTAAGGAAAATGTCTCGCTGCACAAAATTAAACTGCATTAATTATTTATTCTACACAGTCACAGTTTCCAAATGTAGCCAATATGATTACAGTTAAAACTGCATTAGATTTCCTACCAAAAAAGATCCTATTCATTTATCTCTAGGAGTAATAGTTTCCACATTGCAGGGGATGGAGAAATTGCAAATTATTAAAAATATTTTTTAATGTATATTGTTAAATAATGTGGGTTAAGAACAAATATTAAATGATTATACTAGATATAAATGTATTAGAACCGTCTTAAGGGATAAATTGTGTTCTTGGGGTGTAACAGCCTGGTAAGATGGAGATGGAGGCTAGAAGTGTGAGGGTAAGTACATTGCCGGATTGTGGTCATGCACTTACTTCCTTCATAGGTCTGCAAAATGAAGAGTGTGCAGGTAATTCCCCATTTTTCTCTACCACACTCCATCACAAAAAGCAACTACAAGGTGCCTCACAAAGTTATACCAACCCTTCTGCAACTTGCTTATGAATCACTGGCTCCGTAATGTGCAGGTGAGCCTGAGGGTGTTATTTTCCACAAAGTCTGTTAACACTACATACAATATAGATAATTATATCAACACACAAAAATCATGTGGACAGAATCTATGTAAATCTCTGCACACTGTTTACAATGCTAGAGGGAATTTGATTCTTAGTCTGTATGGCAGCTATGGCATTCTTCTGGGAAAGGCAACTTCCCTCTTCATGAACACTGTTCAGTTTTAAGTTTACATACCAACTTTACCCCCACAGCTTTTCTTGCCCCGTTCTCTCACATGAATAGAGAAAATAACTTCACTGAGGTCATGTATATATTATGATGTTATTTTCAGTTTATTAAGTGACTAATTACTTGCAGTTGTTAAATGAGCTATTATGTGAAGAAGTTAAACAGCTGCAGCTGTCAATGTGTATTTGACAGTGCTGATTTTATTGTTGCCATTGTCAGTGAGTGGAATACTTTTTGTAGATTGGCAGTATCAAATGTGTCACCCCAGCCTCAGCTTCCCCAACATCTGAAGAGGCCCAGAGGCTTAAATTGTCTGCTCTACAACAGAAGGTCACCTAGGTGTTATAGAACTTCAGATTTTTCAGCACAAGTCAAGCAATGCATTACAACAGATTACTCTTCTAGATCTGAACATGATCAGTCCTATTCCAGTAAATGTAGTAAGTTTCTGGTCATTCATCAATTCACCACCTAGTGACTTCACTGTTACATGGCTTTATAATATGCTGCCGATGATAGACAGCAGCAAGACACCACATTTACAAATCCAATCCTTTTCGCACCAGTGCTACATATTACAAATTACGCAGTTGTCAGTCATTGTTTATAGAAACAATTTTACATAGAAGCTCACTGAATAATTATAAAGAAGAACTCAATTAACTTAAAATAACTTTAATATACAAACATGAGGTCAGTGAAGTAATTTTGCCTACTTATATAAGAGAACTGGACAGGAAATGCTGGGGCAATATAGTCTCTAAATTGAAAAGTGAGCAGTACTTGGGTGGAGGAAGTCTCCTTTTCCACAAGAACACCACAACTGCTGTAGAGTGTGACTAAGAATCAGTTTCCCCTTTAGCAGTGTAGAAAAGGCAGAGGTTTGTATAGAATCAGCCCATATGCTTTTCTTGCATTTGTATTGTTAACAACTCATATATGTATTGAATATAGAGTTATCACACATTGTGGAAAATAAACACCCCTCCCTATGGGCATCTCTGTGCACTGCTTTGCCTGAGATTCATAACGTGAGCTGTGGAAGGGTGAGTATAACTTTGTGAAATATCCTGTAGTTGCTTTTAGTGATGCAGTGTGATATAGATATTGAGGAATTGCCTGCTCGCTCTCCATTTTGCAAATCTATGAAGAAGGGAATTTCATGACCACCTGCCTTCCCTCGTGTGTACAGTCCATCCAGCCCCATCCGTCTACCCTGTTGTCCAGCCCATCACACCCTTAGAACACAATTTAACCCTTAATACAGCTCTTGACTAGAAGAAGGGTTTGGTTGGTAGGACATGTTTTGAGGCATCAAGGGATCACAAATTTAGCATTGGAGGGCAGCGTGGAGGGTAAAAATCGTAGAGGGAGACCAAGAGATCAATACACTAAGCAGATTCAGAAGGATGTAGGTTGCAGTAGGTACTGGGAGATGAAGAAGCTTGCACAGGATAGAGTAGCATGGAGAGCTGCATCAAACCAGTCTCAGGACTGAAGACCACAACAACAACAACAGCTCTGTGTCACTTTGACGTGGTACACAAATTTAATATTTTTCTTAATCCACTTTGTTTAACAATAGACATCAATTTTATGCCACTAAAACATTATTTCTAATGATTGTGATTTTTCCATTCCTTGCAATGTGAAAACTATTGGTCCTAGAGAAGAAATAAATAGGACCTTTTTGTAGGAAATTCATCATAGTTTAATTTTGTACTGGGAAACATTTTTGCTAGAAGCTGCAGTTTTTAATTTGTTAAAGAAAAACATAAAAGAGAGATCTTTGAACACACCCATTCTCATGGTTACTCCGCACTGATCAGGATTTTTAGTATGTTGTTTATGGCTGTCCTTCAGCACTGTTCAAAATTTGTGATTACACAATATTTTTTCCTGTTCGACCTTTCCTGGTCTTTGTTGACTGGGCTGTTAAAGTTGTAGCATATCTGACATATTTTTATTTACATTTAAAACAATGATACTTCAGAGTTAATTTGTATGTCCCATTACTCTCTTTTGTGTTAGGTGTACTTGTGCATTACAGTTAGCCATAATAGTTTAAGAAATTGTTCTGTTTGTTTGCTGTTATCTATTCCTGTTGTTTCAATCTTTTCAAAAATTGGCCTTCTGTTCCAACCCTAGCAAATATTTTATTTAATCTGTACTCAGTCAAAGATTAGTTTGAATGCCACATTGCTTACTAGGTTTGGTTCTGTTGTAGCAGTGGCATACCCATGCTGTCCGCTGACCATTGAACTAACTTATGGAGCCAGTTATGGGAGATCAAAGAGTTTAATGTAGATCGGCAATTTTCACATTTCCATATCACTGCCAGAGGTGATAATATTCTGGGACTAACTTAGGATTGAACTTAGGACATTTGGATTGTAGTCTGACACTTACCTATTGGATTCAAGTTTAGTTTGGTTCACAGAACTAGAGATATCGAAATTTGTAGGTATTCAAAAGTAATTTCCCAATCTGCCTAAAATAGCAAGTCAGTAATTATAGTCCAAAACTTATTTCTTAATGGGCAGTGGAGGGGTGATGGGAGAATAATGAGAAGTGACAAGGGGGCATAGATTAGAGAGCATAGTAGTTGAGGAAGCTGTAGTATCTAGTTTGGGACTGATGTTTGCTGGGCATATTTTCAGAATGAAATCTGATGGATCAGAGTACTTTTATTCTGAATTTGTCATAAGAGGAAACAAGCGGGACATAGTGCTTAAAATCATAAATTGCAATAAGTGCAGATGTCTGGAGAGGCCTTCATCCAGTGGTAAATGAAATTATGACTGTTGCTAAACAAATAAATTACATTATTTGCTCAGGTATGTCAAGCTAAATCTCATGTTCATTCCTCCATTGGCAATTAGCAGTCAAGATAAGAATTGCTGCGAACATTTTCCTTTGTGCTTGGTTACATATGTCCATACATACCTTCATTGATGTCATTACGCCCCTCAGCAGGTTTGTTCTTCTGTGAGTTCATCTTTACACAGCAGTGTTCTCCATATTTTAACATTTATTTCTTTATAATAAAGTTGATTTCTTGTATTTTTAGAACAAGTGCCATTTGGAACAATAGATTTAGTAGTGTTGAGAATGGGCTTTCCTGGTATTTCATGTTCACATTTAGAATATGGTGTTCTTATCATAATGTAAAATGTCTTCCCAGAGCTAAAGACGAGCAGATTAATGTTGAATAAAAGTACTGCATCCCCACATGGGGCTCTCAACTCTCAAAGAGAGTGGGTGCTTGGGCAACACTGGATCGCAGCCCATACATCGCTATTTCCCATTCTGGTCTGCAAGCCTGTCCTTCTACTACTATTCTCTCCCTCTGCCCTTCCATGGGCTGTTCTTCTTGGTCTGACCACACATTACTGGTTTTTGATTTTGGACATTACTTTTTTCTGCCTCCCTCCCTCCCTCTTCCAGCGCTTTACACAACTTTTCATCCTACACTAAATGGTCTGCATTTTTAGGTCAGACGTACCTTACCTCTTCCAAATTTCACAAAAGTGTGGATCATGCAGGGAAGGTCACCCAATGGAGTGTATATTCCATCTTTGTGCATTTGTATCTTTGCATCATTCCTGTTTGGCAACAGTTATATGCCCAAAACCCAACACGATAGTCATTCCATTGTGGGTGTGTGTGCGGGGGCGAACGTCAAGTACCTGCATGGTGGTAGCCCCCTGCATACTGGTGCCTGAGCTGGAAACTCATCACGTTTGCTAAGAAGTATGTGCTCACCAAGGCTGGGACACAGGGACTCCAGGCAGTGAATTACTAGCCAAGTAGCCATTGTTGAGGCCGTGTGGATGCCTCCCGTTCAGAGTGGGTGGCACCATCGCAGATGACTCCCATATGAAACGGATTAAGCTTTATTCCGCTGTTGGCCAACGGCCCCAACAGTCGCTTCTGAAGGGAAAGGTTCTTACAATTCAGAGAGATATGCCCCAAAAAGGTTTCCTTCCCTGACAATGCAGTGGGAGGGATGTAGGACTAAGAGACAAGGGGAGAAGTAGCCCATAGTTTCCTAATACCTAGTTTGCTCTAGGATGGAAGTGGATTCCTTTTTGGCCACAAAGCTGTTATTCTTTGTTAAAACATTGTGGGTAGGTTTGGGGTAGTAGTAGCAATCTTGAAAATGAAGAGTGGTTCAGTTCTGATTAAAACAGCATTCCCTGCCTGGTCACAAGTGCTGCCGGCATGTAACAGTATGGGTGACACTTCTGTAACTGTAAACCCCCTCCCCAAAACAGTCTCATTATGGTAAAGGGTATCATTTTCCACCACAATCCTCTGTTACAAACCAATGACAAGTTACATGTCAATTTGGAGTGATGGGGCAGGAATTTTGTCTGCTGTGTCCAACAGGGACCAAAGGACAATTGGGCTGCTACTGGGCCTTCATCTTGGCCGTGGAAGGTGACTCATTGCCTGAAAAGGTGCAGGTGATGGCATATCAATGTGATGTGAAACCATATGTTCCCCTGCCCTACAGTGTTTCAGATGCATGAGATTTTGGCACATGTCTTAGTGTGGTAATGCTAGCCCTCTCTGAAGGGATTGTGTACGTAAGTTGTGCACAAATGTTCCTTGTGTCCGTCTACCCATCTGTGTCAGCTGCAGAAGGCATCATTCCCCATATTCACTGAACTGCACTGTCTTCTAATGAGAAAAGAAAATCCAAGAGTACAAGACTCTTGACTGACTGACATATCGAGAGGCCAAGAAGAAATATGATTGTCTGCATGCTGCACTTGTGATTACGACATATGCTATGGCTACAATGATGTAATCCTCTCTAGCAACAGTACCCTTACCCTTTATACCTTCTGTGTCAGGCTTTTCAGAGCTGCTTCCATGGCAGTGGTTGGGCACCCTCTTCCTACTGCTCCCCCTAACACCCACTTTGGGAACATTGCCTCTCCACCCGTCAAGGAAATTGGTGCCCAACACCCAGCTGGAAAAGCATCGCCCTCCTCCAGCATCTCTCATCAGGAGCAGGTCCCTTGGGACACTGCCTCCCACATTTCTGCTGATCTACAATGAGATGCCAGCCAGTGGCTGAAGGGGCCACAGGCTGCTGCTCATAGGACTTTGTTCCTTCTTTGCCCTGAAACTTATGCAGACAGGCCCTCACAGACATCAAAATCATCTACAGAGGAGGAGGAGGACAAGACAACATGTAGTCCTAGAAGGAGACTGGTGGCCTCCATGCTACCAGATCCTGCATGTTCTGCCTCTGTATCCGAGGCAGAAATCCTGGTGGTCCCAGTGGCATCGAATCCCCCCACACAACCTGATTCAGGACCAATGTATATTGATGCCATATCCTTGCATCCGGTGGCAGTAGATGACACGGGGCACAACCTGCTTGCTTGATCTCATCAAGTGCCCACTGGATACCGATAGCTGGTTCTCCAATGGAACTGTAGCAGTTTTTTCCACCACCAGGCTGAGCTTCGATGTCTCCTACATGTTTCCTCTGCTTTTTGTAGTGCCTCCAGGAAACTTGGATCCCAGCAATGTGGACCCTTATCCCCTGTGGTATTGGGGCTACTTTAAGAATCACGCTAACTGTGAAAGACTTATCAGGCAGAGTTTGCACATATGTTCTGATCTCTGTCTACAGCAAACATATGCCATGCAGAGGCTGTGGTTGCTTGTGTGAGATCGTCTCTGGATTTTACCGTCTGTGATGTGTCTCCCCCTCCCAATGGTGAAGTGTCTCAGAACGTGTTGTCTCCACTGATATCTCAGCTCTCCACACCCTTCATAATTTTGGGTCACTTCAATGCCCTAAGCTTTTGTGAAAGTTATCAAAAACTTGCTTGCAAAGCTGGAGTTTTGTCTCTTTAATACTGGTGCCCCCCACACTTCATGGTGGCATATGGCTCTTGTTTGGCCATTGGTCTTTCCCCGTGATGACTTGTGTTATAGGGATCACTTCCTGATCGTCCTGTCCCTCCTTAAGCATCACTCATGTGGACATCCACCCAGATGGGCCCTCAACAATGCTGATTGCTGTGGCCATTATAGATTATAGACAAGCTCTACAAGTCATAAGTGACTTCCTTTGAAGGAGCACCTCATTACCTTTAAACAGCTCCATGCCTGGGACCACCATCTAATAAAATGACTGAAACATTAATGCTGGGAATGGTATGATGCTACCATTACACAGCATACCATTCCTCAGGTTTGGTCAAAGATTTGATGCCTGTATTGATACCAGTCCCCAAAGGTGTTCCTAGTATCTCCTTGAAAGATGTTGCTACAGTGACCCATTTGTTGTTACCAATCATTTTGCTCTGCATTATGTCCAACCTTGTGCACCTGAGAATTATCAGCCTGCATTTTATGTTCTCAAACAGCAGATGGAGTGTATTCACTTACCTCTCACTACATGCCACTTGGAACCATATAATGCTGTGTTCAGTGAGTGGGATTTCCTCAGTGCACCAGCCCTTTGCCCTGACACAGTTCCAGGGCCACACCTTATCCATAGTCAAATGCTCAAACACCTATTGATGGATTGCCAACATTGTGTCCTAGCCATTTAAAACTGTATCTGGAACAAGTTTAAGTTCCCAGCTTAGTAACGAGGAAGCTGATTGTCTAGGTACTGAAACCTGGTAGACACCGCCTTGAGAGTCACAGCTATTGCCCAATTAGTCTCCCTAATGCTCTCAGCATGTTGATTGAATGCATGGTGAGCTAGTGGCTGTGTTGGGACTTTGGGTATGTGGGGGCCTTTTGAATCTGCCACAGAACTGTTTTCACCTAGGCTGTCCTATTGCTGACAGTTTGGTCTGCCTGGAGCTTGGTATCCAGACAGCTTCTGCCCGCCAACAACACCTTATTGCTGTCTTCAGTTTGCAAAGGGCTTGTGATGCCACATAGCGTCATCATATCTTCAGTATGCTACATGAGTGGAATCTCCAGGGACCCACGATTTTTGTCCTTATGTCACCATATTTCTTGGGTTCAAGTTGGGGCTTCCCACGGTACTCTCTGTATACAAGTGAACAGGGTCCCGCAGGGTACTATATTGAGTGTGTCGCTTTTCCTTGTGGCTATCAGTGGTCTAGTTACAGCTGTGGGTTCTACAGTGTCACCCTCCTTGTATGCTGACAATTTTTGCTTGTACTATTGCTCGTCAACTGTAGGTGTTGCTGAATGCCAACTGCAGCATGCCATATGAAAGGCACCGTCCTGAGCACTCACTCATGGTTTCAACTTTTGGCCACCAAGACATACGTCACAGGCTTCTGTTGCTGTTGTTCTGTCCATCCACAACTACAACTCTGCCTCAAAGATGAGTTGCTGAACATGGTGGAATCTTGAATGAAATTAGTAGAGCACTTGCCTGCGAAAGGCAAAGGTCCCAAGTTCGAGTGTCGGTCTGGCACGCAGTTTTAATCTGCTAGTTTTATGGTGGAATCTTGTTGTGTTTTGGGATTGGTCTTCGGTGCCTTGTTGTAAATTCCTCATCTTCACCAGCTTAAGAAGAGGTGCTGGTCACTATCTGGGGCACAGATCTCTCTCTATTTCTGTGGCTTTATAAAGCTCTGGTACTGTCACATCATGATTATGGAAGTCTGGTATGTGGCTTGGCATTGCCTTTGGCATTGCAGATGCTGGAACCGATACGCCATTGTGGGGTCCGACTCGCAACAAGTGGCTTTTGGAATACCCCTGTGACCAGCCTACTTGTGGAGGCTGGGCCCTCCACTACGGACCAGACAATAACAGTGACTGCTCAATTATGGGATACACATTCGCTGCTCTCCTGAGCATCCGAACTACCATGTTCTTTTTCCTAGTAGGGAGTTCTACCTCCCAAAATAGAGGCCAGGAGTGGAGTCACAATTGCAGCATGCATATTGTGTCCACTGTGAACTCCAGCTTTCCTCATTGTTGCCTCTTGTCAGAGACTGATCGTGTATGCCTCCATGGTGTGCACCCCACCCTCAGATCTGTCCCGACTCATCCTTCGAACTGAAAGACTTTGTTGACCCATGGTCTTCTGCCACCTATTCCTAGCTGTCCTTGATGCATTTCCAGGTTCAGAAGTGGTATGCACTAAAGGCTTGGTGGTGACTGATGACCAGTTTTGCCTACACACATGCAAGGTGCAGTGAACTGTTCTCCCTGCCAAATGGATGCATTGTATTCATTGCTGAATTGATGGCCATCAAATAAGCCCTCATTCACATTTGTTCTTGCACGGGCGAGATTTTCATAATCAGCTGTGATTCCTTGAGTAGTCTTGAGACTGTTGACTAGTTCTGGACCCCTGGTCACATAGGGATCTCGGAGAATGAACATGCTGACCAGTAGGCAACAAGGATGCCGACTTTGGAGATAGTGGAACAAGCTCTTCGATCATCTTAGTGCCATCAGTTGGGAGCTTGAAACACAGAATAATGTGCTCTGATTTCTCGGAACAAACGGTGGGCAATAAAGGGGACTCCAATCACGTAGCAGTCTTTCTTTCATGCTTCTTGCAGGGAATCCACCATTCTCTTTCTGCTTTGTGTTGGCTGTTCTTGGCCGTCCCATGGCCATATCCTATGACATAAGGATCCACCCCATTGTTGGTGACCTACAACATACTGGATTGCCCAAATTTGGCTACCTTACGTCAAAATCTTAAACTTGCTGACATGCTGCCTTTGGTGCTAATGGACGACACCAAAGCAGCTGATCTGGTTTAATGTGTGTTACTCATGTAGGTGGTTTCTACTTCTTTTTGTGAGGTAGGCTACTTTGGTCTGGTCAACTGCTTGAGGGACTGGAGTGGTGCCCTGTCACCTGTTCTGATCCAGGGGGTCCATCTCTACTGCCCTTCCAACCATTTTACTCTTCTTGTTATTTTAAATTTGTTATTGTTTTAATTTCATATCATTGTCATTCACTGTCCTCAGATTTTATCAACTTGTTCACATTGCTAGTGTTCTTGTGATAATGGAGGGTGAGGCAACACTGGTCAGGTGCAGAGAATGCATCTCCCACTGCATAACATGTCCTGGGGTCCTCCAGCTACTTTCCGGGTGGAGCAATTCACTCACCTTACTCCTTCTCACCCCTCTCTCACTTCTACTTTCTTCTATCTCTGTTTTATTGATTCTCGGTTGCAATTAGGTTCATCAGGATTCATCATCTGTGTCCTTCCTCTATGAACCAGGTTGAAACCCTTGTCCTGCCATCCTGGAACTTGTGCTTAATCTCTAATGACTTCGTTGTTGATGGGATGTTAAACACTAATCTTCTCCCCCCCCCCCCCCCCAAATGACCAAATCAATCCAATTCTAAAAATACTGCACACTTAAGTGAAAGTTGATGTGAGAAACATGCCCATTACTTATCTATGTGCAGGCCAAAATGAACATAAAATCAGCAGTGGGACTTTTCTTGTTCTCTATTTGTTGTTACAAGAAGTACAGACAGTAATTTAACTATCTATTATATATTCTTGTATTGCATTTTCCTATTTTTGACAATGGAGTCTCATATGTTGCAAAGGTTTGAATTGGTGACAATTTTGCTGTGAACTTGTTGTAAGTATACCATTGGTTGTTTGATATGTTTGTAGCAGTATTTTACAGGTTTAAAAAGCTGTTCTTTTTAATTTTGTTCTATTTCTGTGGATTCAGAATACTAGATTAAATTGAAAATTCATGTACTCATTTTTTTTCTTCATGAGCAGGCACATGCATGATCGTGTAAGACGGAAACGTGATATGACCAAATGCTTCAATCAGATTCAGGTGACACGGCACCGTGATTTGGAGACTGGCATGAATACTGTTTCATATAAACTTGCAGAAGTAAGACAGATGAGTATCGATGATGCTCCAGTTACAGTTCTGAATGTAAAGCTCCACTGTGATAAGCTACTGACCCCATGGTGTGAGTGTGGTTCAAACAATCCCTCAGTACAACGAACTGCGACAGCCAGCAAGTTGAAGAAACCTGGAAAGTAAAATGCTAAAGTACAAATATGTTGTCATTGTTTTCAGTGCAGTATTATATAACATTTTGTAATAGTGAGTTGACAATAGTCATTCTGTGTTAAGATTGGAACAGGCGTAATATGAAGGTGTTTTGTATTGTACTTTTTGTATTGTTTACTACCTAGAAGTTTGCTACTTTATATTGTGTACCACATGTTTATTTTCTGTTAATTTTTCATATAATGTTTTACACTTCTAAATACATGTAATGTTACCTTTGCACACAAATATAATGTGCATCAGAAGCTTTAAACATAATGTTCATTGTATTTGTTGCTACTTTGATGTTGTACTGTGCATATTTTAAGAGATTGATAGGCAGAGAAATTTTCTGTATGATAAATGTGTTACCTTTTTATAATTACCCTTTCTGTTTTGTTTGTGCCAATTTAACAATTTGTGGAATGTGTTTTAGACATAGGTGCAATGCCACTTTTTGTCCTTATGGCCTTGCTTTCACACGAAGTTTTGAAAGAGGACATTAAACAATTAACATGTGAAAGTAAGAAAAATGAATGTTTAATGTGTTAAATGAGGTCTGCTGGTGCATAATATTTCTGGGAGTAGACTGGAAATTGTTATTCAAAGGAGCAACGTCATATTGCAGTAGTACCTGAACACAGAGCAGTAGACACTGAGCTTTTTAATCAGATGTAGGTGCTGTGTTGTAAAGTGTTCTCATGTTGATACAGTGAATTGAATAATTCTGTTTGTCGTGTGACTGTGATGTTGTCATGCCTTGTATTGGTTGTTGATATGACGGTCAGGTGCGCAATGGTCAGGATGAATAGTATCAGTGCAGTTAGATTGTGTGTGTCAGACACAAAGAACATTCCATATTAGAAATGCAGGCGCTGGGCTTTTGACATGCCACTGAGTCAAGGATGTACAGAGAGTGCCTCACTTTCGCAGGTGGGTGATGGATGAAATGATGTGTTGATGGCTGAATTGCTGTCAACATATACAGATAGTAATACAGAACAGAAGCCATAATGAACAAAATCTCTTGCCAACTACCACTGGCCAGCACCAAAATCATCCACTAGTTTGGTGAGACATTGTGCCGCACCATTACCCCAGCTAACCACAAGGCACTGAGATTAGTGTAGGCACAGAAACATAACATAAAGGACTTGAAAATTGGAAAAAGGCCACCTGGTGGGTGATCATTAGTCCACAAATTTTCACTTTTTATTTTTTTTTATAGAAACAAAATTAGCTGCACTTGATAGGTTTAGATGTGCTGGGCACTAATATGAACATTACAATTGTCTCTTTGGCATTTCATGTTCAAAGTCATATGTGTGGGGCATTACAAGAGCTATATGCAAAGGTGTTGTGACAAGGATTCCTCTGCCATGAATGAGTGAGGTGGACACTTTGTAACGATTCATGTTGAATGTTACTTAACTTGTTTCTTCTGCCTGGTCCATTGATGAATGAATGCGAAATTTTAATGCTTCACAAAATTTATTCACATTAATCGACATCCGAACTGTGCACTCGTCATGTAAACAAAACACGGACAGACTTCACTGATTTATTTGACTTCCAAAAGTAACTTCAAAACTGACTCCCTGCATCATCGCTGCATCGCTTTATATAGAATTTTAACAATAACTTCCGAAATAAAGATTATTAATTTGTATAATTTTGATTTACAAAACATAAAGAAACTGATGTTACAGCTGAGTAAGGTATAAAATACAATATTCAATGACAATATTTTGTAGTAATATCTTTAGTTTTCCATAAGAAAATCATTCTGAAATTTAAATACAATAATGTCTCTCGTATTATTTTAGTTACGTAAAGTTTGGATTTGGTTACTAATATTCAATGGTAGTACAGAGCTCGTGCTTTATCCGATTACATACATAAAATGCACAAATAAGGCCTCAAATTCTGGAAACTGGAAAACTGAGAGGTGTAAACAATTGGAGAGGTAATTAGAAATGTAATTACAAAGAATTTTAATTACAGAGGAAGACATAAAAATAAATAACAAATGAAAATACATCACTTGGTAATAACTTCCAAGCGGTTTCTCAAGAGCATTGATTTTACAAGTTAACATCTCTGCAGTCTCTAGTTATTTATTGCTAAGGACTTGTTACTTCAATTTCTTGATTAGTTACTTAATTTAGTATATGTACATAATTTTATCAATGACAACAAGCCACTGATAATTACAACAACGCACGTCCTTCCAGAGCATTCCACATGCCTTCGCAATGAATATCAAGGTTTTTATCTAATAGGACAGAATGATATATATGAAGACAGACATACAAGGCATTAAGAAGCACTGAATTGTCCGATAACTATCTGGATGCATATAAAAAAAAAAGGTGGTATCGGACATTTCATATGAATTTTGGGGAAGACTGTATCATTATAACTTTCAGTACAATTTGGAAACACTGCTTTACTCTATGACTCATGTGCACACCATCCAATCATGGGAGCATTGTCGAATGTGGAAACCAGGTGCAGTTGTAATTGTCAATGGCCACGGCTATGTGCTCTTGTGCTGCATTAATTCACTTGTTACTGGAATGAGTTTCGTGGCAGCTGGCAATGAATGTATGTAAGGTGAAGTGTTGAAATTGAAGAATTGTGTTATTGTACATGGAGTACACATTTACAAAAATGCCCCACACCTGCAATAACACGCCTGATAACTTTTGTTACATCAGTGATCTGATAAGGATGTAGACCTTCCTAAGTGTAAAGTCAAACTCTTGGTCTCACGACTACGGCAATGAGAACTCCTCACTGACACAGTATATATAGTATCTCTCTCTCTCTCTCTCTCTCTCTCTCTCTCTCTCTCTCTCTCTCTCTCTGTCTGTGTGTGTGTGTGTGTGTGTGTGTGTGTGTGTGTGTGTGTGTGTGTGTGTGTTTTTCTAGAATGGCAGAAAAAACTTTAAGTGTCATTTCAGTACTGAAGGTGACATTGCGTTGTGCAGTGTCATTGACGGTTTGCTGGAAGACCTGAACATTACGTACATAAGTGCTTCCACCTTCACCGCACAGTGTCTGGGTCACAGTTTACTGTGCAAGCACCATGAAGCTGAGGGGTGGCATACAGACCATGTGCTCTTGTGAAGTGGGTGTGACAATGGAAACTGCCTCTCCCACCTCAAAGTGTTCCCAGAGCACTGTGATGCATTCAGTGATCATCACAGTAGACGGTTCCACGTGGACACTTTTCACGGAACTGCAATACTAAGGACAGTGGACTACTGCTGTGTTGGCTTATTTCTGCTGGATGTTATAGAGAAATGCTCCAGGCACCACCCACAATGGGAAGGCAAAGAAACAGCATGAATAAATGAGGTAAGTTCAGTTAGTGTGTGTATATATATATATATATAATAGAGGGAAACATTCCACGTGGGAAAAATATATCTAAAAACAAAGATGATGTGACTTACCGAACGAAAGTGCTGGCAGGTCGACACACAAACGTACACACGAAATTCAAGCTTTCGCAACAAACTGTTGCTTCATCGGGAAAGAGGAAAGGAGAGGGAAAGACGAAAGGATGTGGGTTTTAAGGGAGGGGGTAAGGAGTCATTCCAATCCCGGGAGCGGAAAGACTTACCTTGGGGGGAAAAAGGACAGGTATACACTCGCGCACACACACACATATCCATCCGCCTCCAAGGTAAGTTCATTAAAATAACGTAAAACCACAAGAACTGACACATTCTGCATGCCAACAAGACACCATTCAGGCAGGTAAGGTAATGGAGGTGTTTTAATGTTGGAGATGCTTTCGTGAATGATTTGTCAGACATTGCTGATTCGTGCATGTGTACATTTGTGCACAGGTGATATTTCACATATAGCAAGACAATGCACCAGTGCTCACAGATTGTAACAAAATGATCTGAGGAAGACTCCAGATCTCAAGGGACTGGAGTGGCATTGCAAGTCACCTTATATCAATCCTGTTTATCACATTTAGGATACTATTAAGTGACCCGTGCATGTGTTGGACCCAGCTCCAACCTGTGTTGACAAGTCGTGACTGTGGATGGTGATCATGCATCAGGCTGGCTCCGTAACGCAATTGCTAACATGTGGAATACATGTTACAGCTCTTATTGTGGCAAAATGGACAGCTAATAACTACTAGATATATTTCATCGCATGGAAACATCTCCTTTTCTCTGCTATTAAGTGGATAAATCGCCACTCACTGGACACATCATCTCTAAAGTTTGCAAGTCGAGTAAAGTATTGATACTACAGCACTAAATTTTAATTTTCATTCCGCTACTTCTGCTGTAATGCTCAACAAGTTTAATGTTTTGTTATACTGTGAAACAGAAACTGGTGGCTGGAGGGGCAAGTGTTGAATATTTTCTGCACGATTCTCCCAGTTGTGATCTTGTGGTACATCTCAATTGTCAGAAATCATAAGCCATTGAGCCTGCACATATCGAGCTGAATCTGGCACATCAAACAGTATAGCCCACAAAACCACACATGTAGGAAACAGACATTCATAATACTTTACATGACACTCACTTGGAAATGACATGTTTACTTATATCTGCCAACAGAATATCACAGTAATGACTTCCAGCCAGAAGAAAAAGTTAATTCTATCAAACAATTTATTATGGTTGCAGAGTCATATGTCAAGGAAAAAATTTGTACGTGTGTTGTTGTGGTGGTCTTCAGTCCAGAGACTGCTTTGATCCAGCTCTTCATGCTACTCTATCCTCTGCAAGCTTCTTCATCTCCAAGTAACTACTGCATCCTACATCCTTCTGAATCTGTGTAGTATATTCATATTTTTGTCTCCCTCTACGATTTTTACCCTCCATGCTGCCCTCCAATACTAAATTGGTGAACCCTTGATGCCTCAGAACATGACCTACCAACCGATCCCTTCTTCTAGTCAAGTTGTGCCACAAATTCCTCTTCTCTCCAATACTATTCAGTACCTCTTTATTAGCTATGTGATCTACCCATCTAACCTTTGGCATTCTTCTGTAGCACCACATTTCGAAAGCTTCTATTCTCTTCTTGTATAAACTATTTATCATCCATGTTTCACGCACACTGGACTCGCATTCGGGAGGACGACGGTTCAATCCCGCGTCCGGCCATCCTGATTTAGGTTTTCCGTGATTTCCCTAAATCTCTTCAGGCAAATGCTGGGATGGTTCCTTAGAAAGGGCGTGGTCGATTTCCTTCCCCATCCTTCTCTAATCCGAGCTTGTGCTCTGTCTCTAATGACCTCGTTGTGACGGGACGTTAAACAGTACACTCCTCCTCCTCCTCCTCCTCCTCCTCCATGTTTCACATCCATACACGGCTACACTCCATACAAATACTTTTAGAAAACACTTCCCGACACTTAAATCTATTCTCAATGTTAACAAATTTCTCTTCTGCAGAAATGCTTTTCATGCCATTGCAGGTCTACATTTTATATCCTCTCTACTTTGACCATCATCAGTTATTTTGCTCCCCAAATAGCAAAACTCGTCTACTACTTTAATTGTCTCATTTCCTAATATAATTCCTTCAGCATCAACTGATTTAATTCCATTCCATTATCCTTTTTTTTTTGCAGTTCATCTTACATCCTCCTTTCAAGACACTGTCTATTCTGTTCAACTGCTCTTCCAAGTCCTTTGCTGTCTCCAACAAAATTACAATGTCATTGGTACACCTCTAAAGTTTTTATGTCTTCACCATGGGTTTTAATTCGTACTCCGCATTTCTCTTTTGTTTCCTTTACTGCTTGCTCAATATACAGATTGAATAACATCGGGGAGAGGCTACAACCCTGCCTCACTCCCTTCCCAACCACTGCTTCCCTTTCGTGCCCCTCGACTCTTATAACTGCCATCTGGTTTCTGTACAAATTGTAAATAGCCTTTTGCTCCCTGTATTTTACTCCGGCCACCTTCAGAATTTGAAAGAGAGTATTCCAGTCAGCATTGTCAAAAGCATTCTCAAAGTATACAAATGCTAGAAACATAGGTTTGCCTTTGCTGAATCCATCTTCTAAGATAAGTTGTAGGGTCTGTATTGCCTCACGTATTCCAACATTTCTATGGAATCAAACTGCTTTTCCCCAAGGTCGACTTCTACCAGTTTTTCCATTCGTCTGTAAAGAATTCATGTCAGTATTTTGCAGCTGTGAGTTATTAAAATGATAGTTTGGTAATTTTCACACCTGTCAACACGTGCTTTCTTTAGGATTGGAATTATATATTCTTCTTGAAGTCTGAGGGTATTTCACCTGTCTTATACATCTTGCTACCTGATGGTAGAGTTTCGTCAGGGCTGGTTCTCCCAAGGCTATCAGTAGTTCCAATGGAACTAATGGAAACAAGGCCCCAGGACTAGACAACACAACATTCCCATTTGTATGTATATTGTAGTGAAATAATACCATAGCTTCATTCTTGAGCCTTTCCATATTTAATGTATTTGTGGAGGAATTATATGTTCTATTGTTAATGTGTTAATTTATAAAACTATTTTATTCAGATTTGTTTCTATCTGGAACTGTGTGCTCCACAATCATTTGAATAATATTCAAGATAGGATGAACAGCAGCTTTGGTTGTAAATTTGTATCACTTTAATACAACTTTAAATAGATTAAACATTTATGACCGATGCTGCCCTTCATCCTATCTTCAATACTACTTTAGTTTTTATTACATGAACATTCAAGCATATTAATTTTAACTTCAGTACCAAGAAGACGATATGTGTTCTTGCTACCCACAAATAAAATTGACAAACATACCAATGCAAGAATCATGTGTCCAGCAGTTGTTATGCCACATTTTGATAAACTGATGTGAGGAGAGAGTAGAGATGATGATAGGAATGGGAGCAGAATTATGGAACATTGCTGATAACTTTGAAGAGGAGGAGGAGGAAAAGCAACAAGAAATACAATAAAAAATTCTTGGACTTTTTGCTGCATGAATTCTGAGTAAAACCTCAAGCTTTCAACAATTACCATCATAATCTTTGTCAGAGCACCTGACTGCCATGGCTGCGGTGAACTTGTACAGCCCATGGATGGCATGTGATTGATTGGTTTAAATCATAATGCTGCAATAGATGGTGCCAACATCAGCACTGGTGGTGTCACCACTGCCATTGGAATGTAAACAATTTTGCCAATTCCCCCCCCCCCCCCCCCCCCCCCACACACACACACAGAGAGCTCACTTTCATGCACCACGTGTTCTTGCACATTCTAATTTAAACAGTTTATGGTGTAATAAGAGAATTCAGTATGTATAAGCCCGGGTGAAAAATTTATTTCATCGAAAATAATTTTGTTTTTACTTGCGAGGCTGTGCTCAGCAACTGCTGATTCCTCAAGTTCTTGATTTTTAATGTGCTGTTGATGTTCTGCACAGCAATCAGAATTGGTACTGAGGGACTGATCATTGTAGGTGCTTCCACACCCACAGGAAATATAAATCCCAGGGACCCTGAGGCCAAGACTGTTCTTTGCTGGGTACAGCATTTCCGGTATCCTGTTATGTGATCAGAAAAGAGGTCATTCCTCATCTTCCTGTCTATTTCATAGACGTAGCACCACAGAAAGGAATGAGCACAACTGGTAGCTCATTGTTCAGTATTTTCACATTTCTTTTTCTTGGAGAGTAGCCATTCTTCCGGAACACGTTCTTCAGACAATTAATTTTGGAATCCAAATGCTCCTCATCAGAAATAGTTTTTAGCTCTGTATATTACTATATGTAAAATGATTCTCAACTGTACAGTATGGTGCAACCTATGGGCACTGAGAAAGAAATGAGTGTGCATCGGCCTCTGGTACACAGAGTGTCACAGTTGCCCATCTGACTTCTGTTGCACCAACACATCTAAAAAATTGCAACTTTCCTTCTGTCTCATCTTGACAATAAGCTGGGTATTTGGATTTGTGATGTTCATGTGCTCAAGAGCTTTCACTCCATGTGGCCAGACCAGACTTTTCTTCAGCATAACCATAAAAAGGAGGAGGAGGAGGAAATGAAGCCAAATTTAGTGCATGTTCCTTGGAATGTTTCATGAAGAAGTTGGCCACTGTTGGAGACAACAGAGGACCTATAAATATTCTGTCAATCATTTCATAAAATTAGCAGCGATACAAGAAGTAGGTGGTCATCAGAGCATTTTAGAACAACTTTATAGTTTCAGGAGAAAGTGCTGTACCAAGTCTCAATGTGCCTTCCAAATGGACTTTTGAAAATAGAGAGATCACATCAAGGCTATCTAAAACTATCGTTTGGACCAACCCAATTTTGATTTTCTCAATGAACATCTGGGAGTTTTTAATGTAATGTTCACAGCAGCCAACCAACAGAGTCATTAACTTGGTTAGATATTTGGTTAACCTCTAGGTGAAAGAACCAATATCACTAAAAATAGGTTTTAATGGCACACCTTTTTTTTCGAATTTAGAAAATCTGTGCTGCCTGGGTGGTCTAAGAGCTCAAGCTTTGTGTTTTTCATGACATCATCTGGTAGACCAGAATTATTCAGCAACTCCATCATTTTTCTGGCAGGATGGGGTCCCATTTTAGGTATTTGTGTGTATTGTCCTCCAGCAACAGTGACACTTTGTTATGTGTTCAGAACATCATGGGCACATGAAAATTTGAGAACTTCAGAAATCAGCAGTTGCTGGGCACAGTATCACAAACAAACATAAAATTCTGTTTGGTGAAGCAAAATGTTTCTCAGGCTTCTATATACTGGGCTTCTGTTATTAAAGAGGTGATAGAAATAAGAATATGTGAGAACAACTTCAACTGGGACAGTGGATATAATTATAGCAGTGCGTGCAGTCGAGCTCTCAACACAGAGAAATTTGCTGAACTGTTTATGCTCCTACAGCAGTGACAGTGTCACCAGTGCAGGTGTTGACACCATCTATGACAGCATGATGACATAAGCCAACCGATCAGCAGAGGTCCGAGGACTATTTAAGTCTATCATAGCATCAGCAGCAGTAGTAGTACCAGCAGCAGATGATGATCGTAATAATTGAAAGCATGAGGTTCTAGTGAGAATTGATGTGTCAAGAAGCCTAACAACATTTCATTCAAGAATGTCATCATGAGAAACTTCGTTCTCAAGAAATTAATAGTGAATTAATTTTTTGTTGCTTCATTTTCTTGTTTTTCAGAACTAAGTGTTTCCGAAAATTCAGGATCCAAGGAATCATTTGAAAAAATGACAATGCTTTCACAAAATGTTCTGAGACAACTTCATCCAGAAATTCTGCATAGTGTACACGATTGTCCCAGTCTTCCACAGTAACATTATCAATGGCATCCTCAAGTAAACTCTGCAGATCTTTAATTCTGAATGTGAAATACCTGGATATGACTCATTTCGCTATTGCCCATATATTTTATATTGGATTACACTGGTACTGGTACTGGTACTGCCCTAAGTGGGAAGTCTCAAAACCTCATGGCCCATTTCTGCTGCTAAGTAGAAATTAGTTGTGAAAGTTCTTGTAGTGTCTGAATTCCTCCATCTTCAGTTTCATACAGCAGTCTGAAACTGACATAGTTTTCCTTCCTAGCCACTGTGTAATTTCTTCTTTCTTTGTGTTGTGGAACTTTCTCCCTATTTTTTGAGTGACAACTGGCATTATCACTGAGAATCATACACCCTCTCCTTTAAACCATGTGATAAATCTAAGAATCAATGTTCAAACACACATCACTATTCATCTCCTCATGATAACTGCCAGTTGTGCTGGATATGAATATTAGCTTCGCACTTCTGAAGAAGACATATTCTGGTGATCCTACATGACAAGTCGTAAATAAGATTTCTTTGCCACTTACCACTTTCAAGCTGCCACTGCCCTTTGAATCACACCCAATGTACTAGGAGGTTATAATTAAAGTGCAGCTGCTTACAGAGGTCCAGTTGGGCTGCAATTATCATATAGCAGTGAAACTTCATAGATATGCTAACCCATTAATATGGGACCGATTTACGATGGAAAAAAATTAGTTCCAATGTTGGCCAACGTGTGCAAATCTGGCACTTCACACTGTTTGTATGATCGTATGACATCCACAGCACCATGTGACAAACCATAACGTTAGTGAACAGAATGGCTATTGAGAAGAGAGACAATGTGCTGTTAGTGAAACTGTTTTATGTAAATGGCAGCAGTTACAGTGCAGCATTGAAAGAGTTTCTCTGACTGAAAGGTTTGAGGAGAGGCCTGATTGGATTAAATTGTTTTAAAAAGATGATGATAAAATGTGAAAAGACAGATGATCTTGGTGTTGCACCTGGAAGAGGAAGGTCTCCTATCATCCTACCAGGGTTGAAGTTATTCATGAGGTTGCTGTTACTATAATTAATCATGCATGATGCGCCCCTGCTAGTGCTCGTGCTCGTGCTCGTGCTCATGCTCATGCTCATGCAGTGTCACAAGAATTGTCCATCGCATGGTCAACAGCACAGAAAAGTTTTGCATTGTATTTTACACTAGTATTGGCACAAGATCAAGATTATACAGCATCTAAAACCTCATGGTTTTGCTCTTTGTTTCCTGGTATGGATCAAAGTTGATGGCACGTGGCTGGGCATTACTCTATGGAGCAATGAGGCACATTTTATAGTACAGGGTGCAGTGAATACACAAAATTCCGAATTTGGGGTACATTCAAACTGTGTGTTGTGCATGAAAAGCCATTGCACTTGTTGTATGTGACCGTGCGATGTGGATTCACAAGCACCTTTTATTCTTCACCCAGTTTTTTTAATTAATTTATTTTTAAATCAACGTTATGCCTTTCTCACTTGTTTTACCTTTCTTGCCCATGTCCCGTTCCTTATCCATTATGTATCAAAACATTTCTATACATCTTTCTTGCATTCAGAGTGGTAGATTTGCACCTAGTAGCCAAAATTGGAGCTAATTTTTTTCCAGCATAAATTGGTTCTGCATTAATGCATTAGCATGTCTACCAAGTTTCGCTGCCATACAATAATTACCGCCCACATTGGACCTCCATGAGCAGCTTCATTTTCATTAAACCCACCCGATACTTCCTGGCATGATTTTTATTGAGTCAGGTCTCATCAAGATGATAACATAGTGAAAATGATTATCTTCCTCAATGTTATGCCTCCCACCCCAGCCTCCTGAAAATTTGGCTAAGTGTTGTATCTGTCCACCAGGTTTTTCCCTTCCACTATTCCCTTTTTTGTATCTGAATCCCAAGGAATTAAGAATTCTGTCGATTAAATTGTGGCCCTGTGAAACTAATCTCCCACCTTTTGCCATGGCAGATATCAATATGACTATCAAATTCTAATACAGTATTATGAAAAAGGTTGTGGAAGTCCTTCAAATTGCTGACAGTTTTTCATCACTAATCTTTCCTTGGTGACTGAAATTTCATTACTGGTCACAGGTTTCATTCTCCATGCTTTTGGCCACATTCTGTGCCCTGCTTGAAGCGAATTGCCACACACATAAATTGTTTGCAATCTCTCATTCCGACAAGATGTCTCTTCTGGATGGTATTTAAAGCTTCAGACAAATCTGTATCCATTTGACTCATTGTGCAATGTAACTGAGCCAACCTAATTCTTAAAAAAGAATACCAATAATGCACTACAAAAGTCAGAGGATGCAAAATCTAGGTTGGAATATCAACAGTACTATGAAAAAGACATATTGCTACCTATCTTAAAGATGACACGGTGAGTTGCAGACGATACAATGAAAAGACTGTTGCACATTGAGCTTTCGGCCAAAACCTTCTTCAGAAAAGCACACACAAGAAAGCACACCCATGCACACATGACCACTATTTCTGACCATTCTGGCCAGAATGCAGTGATGTCGTGCCGAACACTAGCAGCAATCCGGAGTAGGATGGGGAAGGGGAAGGGATAGCAGGGAACGGGTGGGTGGAAAGGAGTCAGCAGTGCCTGGTGGATCACCCAGGGACTAGGTGGTAACTGTGCAAGGCTGTCGGGTGCAGTGTTGGGATTCTATGGAAAAGGGGAGGGGGGGGATAAAGGAGAGCAACGGTGAAGGGGAAAAGAAAAGACCAGTGGGTGTGTTGGCAGAGAGCAGAGGACAATGAGGGTTGAGTGGATGTAAATTGGGAGAAGGGGGTAGAACTTAAAGGTCAGAAACTGTCGGATGGAGAGTGTGGGGATAGTAGGTAACTGGAGGTTGAGGCTGGGATGATTTCAGAAGAGGAGAATGTGTTTTAAGGATAACACCCACCTGCACAGTTCAGAAAAGCTGGTGGTGGAGGGGAAGGTCCAGATGGCCCGAGTTGTGAAGCAGCCATTGGAATCAAGCTTGTTACCTTCAGCTGTATGTTGTGCCACAGGCTGGTCCACTTTGCCGTTGGCCACAGTTTGGTGGTACCATTCATCCTGGTAGAAGCTGGTTAGGAGTTGTACCAGTATAAAAAGCTGTGCAATGATGGCAGTAGAGGTGGTATTGACATAGCTGCTTTCACAGGTGACCAGGCCTCTAATGGGGTAGGATAAGCCTCTGACAGGATTGAAATAGAAAGCACTGGGTGGGTGAATTGGGCAGGTCATGAAGCTGGGTCTTCCACAGAGATATGGTCCCTGTGACAAGAGGTTGGTGTTGGGAGTGACATACAGATGGACGGGGATGCTGTGGAGGTTGGGTGGCAATGGGACACAACTTGAGGAGGAGTGGGATGGATCTTCGATAGGAAGTCCCTCATTTCAAGGCATGATAATAGATAATTAAAGCCATGATGAAGGATGTGGTTCAGTTATTCCAGTCCGGTGTGGTATTGGGTACTGAAAGGGCTGAAATGACCTTCACAGCTGCTAGTTTCACTGTTGCCTTGTGCAGTAAGATTATTGTGTACCTTTAGGTATTGGTATATTCCTGACATTCTCACAATTGTTTGTACCTTGTTTTGGTTCCTTTTCATCTTCAAGAGATCGTAGAGAAATCACATAAAATAATGCATGCACAGAGAAATATGGAAATTGTGGGAAAACAAAAGGAAGAAGGGTGATTGAGTGGGCTATTAAAGGCAGTTGTTAAGACGGACAGAGTGAAGTCAAGATACAAAGGAATATATCAATAACACACAAATGTAGGAAAATTAATGCATTTAGTTGATGGGAATAAAAACAGTTACCGCAATATTTAATACAATTTTATCTTAAGCATAACACTGAGGTAATAAGAACAAAGTATCCTCTACTGACTTACATCAATGAAATAGATACAAATTATCCTCCAAAACCGAAGTAAATTTATAATCCATTTTTCACATATATTTACACTCATTTTAAGTACTTACACACTTTGTTACTTTTTCAGTCTTAATGTTGAAAAGGGAAGTATCCACTCACTGTGAATTTAGCAAATGATATGGACCTTCTTGGCGTATTGATACAACATAGTGTTCTTCCCTCTGGAAGGCTGATAATGAAGATACTAAGAGTGTCACTGTACTGACAATGAGTGATACCTTCGCAAACACCACCATAAGTGCAACACCTGTGAGGATGCTGCCAGCCATTGGTAGCAGGGCACCTAAGCGTGCTGCGACAGCAATTAGCAGTGGGAAGAGGAGTTGAATGCGGTGGCCCAGACGTGGCTGAGCTTGAGTGTTACCTATGTAAGAAACACAGTTTGGTTACTTAATTAACAGACAGTTGAGAAAGGTGGCACATGAGCTGACAGTGTGTAAAAAAGATGATATTAATTTTTCAATAACAAAAACCTGTTAATGCCGTGATATGAAGATGTTCTCTTTGTGATTGTGTATTGTCAGTACAATAAAGTATTTGTAAGATATAAACTCCTAAGTGTGATTTTTTTTTAGCATTTCTTTCTTGTCTTAAGGGCACACATATTCTCCACTTGTACCTAAAGCCCTTTCCAAACTTTTTTAATTAACTGATTGAGAACTTACACTCATGAATAATGCAGTTACAGATAGCTGCAGTACTGGGTAAGTGGCAAAAAGGGGAGGGAGGGACAGTCAGCATTATGACGGCCATCTTCAGGTCCAGTATAGCGGCTCTTGCAAGGTCAGTTAAGTGTACGACATAAAAATGAAATATCGACACATTTGATTAAATCTAGATAGTGTTAGAAGGCACTGGCCTTTTCATGTGTCACTGTGTCCAGGGTGTACTGCAAGTTCTAAATTAAGGAAAAATCACTACTTCCAGAGTCAGCATATTGATGACATACATCGTAATAGCAGATATAAGGGCTGCCAGGCAGCAAACCAACAAGGGAACTGCCATAATATTCCAGAACACCCATGTCACTATAGGATACAAATGCCATCAATTTACGTGTACCTCTGATTGCTAAACACACAATGAACAGTAGTAGTACTGATGCAGGAAAAATGCCTTTGTACACTGAAAAATAGAAAATGTCTGGCCCAATTAATTGTGGTACATGCCAGTTTCAGGTTAGGAGCACAACATACAAAGCAGTTCATGCAGCTGGCCAACGGAGTATAATTCGGAAGGTGAAGGCATTTTCATGTGAGCATTCTATGAAAGAGATGAAAAGGGATGATGGTGTGGTTGCAGTCTGAAGCCTGATATGATGCAGCTCTCAGCTCTAATCAGAACTGTGTAAGCCTCTTCATCTACCCATATTTAAAACAACCTACATCCACTTGAACTGGCTTACTTTACTCAAGCCTAGGTCTTCCTCTACAATTTTTACCCTTTCAAACTTCCCTCAATTTGTGGAATTCATTGATACCTCAGGATGTGTCCTATCAACCAATCCCTTCTTTTATTCAAGTTGTGCCCTAAATTTCTTATCTGTTAAATCTGATTTAGCATCCCTTAATTAATTATTGGATCTACCCATCTTATTTTATTGTATCACTGCATTTCAAAAGCTGCTATTCTCTTCTTGTCTATATTTCTTTACTGCACAAGGCTACATTCCAAGTAGATATTATCAGAAAGAGCTTCATAGCAAGTAACTTTATATTAGATATTAAAATATTTTTCGTTTTCAGAAACACTTTTCTTGTTATTGCCCGTCTGTGTTTTATTTCCTCTTGGCTCTGACTATTCACAGTGTCACTTTGTTGCCCTATTGTGACTGTTGGCATGTCTGTTAAATGTATTGTGTAAAAACTCATTTACTAGTTTTAGTGTCTCTCTTCTTACTATAATTCACACAGCATCACATGATTTAATTAACAGTACTCTATTACCCTTTGTTACTATTGCTGTTACTCATTTCATTACCTCTTCTCAAATCACTGTCCATTCCACTCAACTGATCTTCCTAGTCATTTGATGAATTACAATATCATCAGCAAACTTCAGAGTTTTAATTTTTTCCAGTATTCCATGCTTTCCTTTACATGGGGCTTAGTATGCTACAACCCTATCACACTCCCTTCTTAACTACTGCTTCCCTTTCATGGCCATTAACTCTAGTAACTGCAGACTGTTTTCTGTGCAAGTTGTTAACAATCTTTCACTCCCTGTAATTTCTCACCTACCTTCAGAATTTCAAGTAGTTTATTCCACTCATCATTGTCAAAAGCTTTTTTTTAATCTACAAATGCTAGAACTGTAGGTCTGCTTTTCTTCAGTCTATCTTCTGATGTAAGTTACAGGGTCATTTTTGCCTGTTATGTATCTGTGGGAACCAAACTGATCTTACCTGAGGGGAGCTTCTACCAATCTTTCTTTCTGTAAATGATTTGTGTTAATATTTTATGACCAAGACATGTTAAAGAGAGGGTTCAGTAATATTGACACCAGTCAGCACTTTCCTTCTTTGGAGCAAAAATATTACATTCTTCTTGAATGTCTGAGGGTGTTTAGTAAGTCTCACGTACCTTGCATACCAGTTGCATAGTAAATAGAAGTTTTGGTATGCCAGTTGGAATAGTTTTGTCATGACTGGTTCTCCCAGATATGTTACTAATTCTGAAAGAATGTCATCTACTCCAGTGCCTTGTACAAGTATGCCTTTCAGCGTTCTGTTGGATTACTCCCACCTCATCTTCATCTTCTTTCTCTTCTCTTTCCACAATATTATCATCAGTTATATTTCCTTTGTCCTTTGTATGGCCCTCCCATATTCTTTTCACCCTTCCCTTCTTTGCTTAGTAGCAGCTTGCCATCTGAACTTGTAATATTCATATAAATCTGCTTCCTAAGGTTTTCCTTAATTATACTTTATGTGGCATCTACAGGGTGTTTCAAAAATGACCGGTATATTTGAAACGGCAATAAAAACTAAATGAGCAGCGATAGAAATACACCGTTTGTTGCAATATGCTTGGGACAACAGTACATTTTCAGGCAGACAAACTTTCGAAATTACAGTAGTTACAATTTTCAACAACAGATGGCGCTGCGGTCTGGGAAACTCTATAGTACGATATTTTCCACATATCCACCATGCGTAGCAATAATACGGCGTAGTCTCTGAATGAAATTACCCGAAACCTTTGACAACGTGTCTGGCGGAATGGCTTCACATGCAGATGAGATGTACTGCTTCAGCTGTTCAATTGTTTCTGGATTCTGGCGGTACACCTGGTCTTTCAAGTGTCCCCACAGAAAGAAGTCACAGGGGTTCATGTCTGGCGAATAGGGAGGCCAATCCACGCCGCCTCCTGTATGTTTCGGATAGCCCAAAGCAATCACACGATCATCAAAATATTCATTCAGGAAATTAAAGACGTCGGCCGTGCGATGTGGCCGGGCACCATCTTGCATAAACCATGAGGTGTTCGCAGTGTCGTCTAAGGCAGTTTGTACCGCCACAAATTCACGAAGAATGTCCAGATAGCGTGATGCAGTAATCGTTTCGGATCTGAAAAATGAGGCAATGATTCCTTTGGAAGAAATGGCGGCCCAGACCAGTACTTTTTGAGGATGCAGGGACGATGGGACTGCAACATGGGGCTTTTCGGTTCCCCATATGCACCAGTTCTGTTTATTGATGAAGCCATCCAGGTAAAAATAAGCTTCGTCAGTAAACCAAATGCTGCCCACATGCATATCGCCGTCATCAATCCTGTGCACTATATCGTTAGCGAATGTCTCTCGTGCAGCAATGGTAGCGGCGCTGAGGGGTTGCCGTGTTTGAATTTTGTATGGATAGAGGTGTAAACTCTGACACATGAGACGATACGTGGATGTTGGCGTCCTTTGGACCACAGCTGCAACACGGCGAACGGAAACCTGAGGCCGCTGTTGGATCACCTGCTGCACTAGCTGCGCGTTGCCCTCTGTGGTTGCCGTACGCGGTCGCCCTACCTTTCCAGCATGTTCACGCGTCACGTTCCCAGTCCGTTGAAATTTTTCAAACAGATCCTTTATTGTATCGCTTTTTGGTCCTTTGGTTACATTAAACCTCCGTTGAAAACTTCGTCTTGTTGCAACAACACTGTGTTCTAGGCGGTGGAATTCCAACACCAGAAAAATCCTCTGTTCTAAGGAATAAACCATGTTGTCTACAGCACACTTGCACGTTGTGAACAGCACACGCTTACAGCAGAAAGACGACGTACAGAATGGCGCACCCACAGACTGCGTTGTCTTCTATATCTTTCACATCACTTGCAGTGCCATCTGTTGTTGAAAATTGTAACTACTGTAATTTTGAAAGTTTGTCCGCCTGAAAACGTACTGTTGTCCCAAGCATATTGCAACAAACGGTGTATTTCTATCGCTGCTCGTTTAGGTTTTATTGCCGTTTCAAATATACCGGTCATTTTTGAAACACCCTGTATCTTTCCCATGGTCATGCATGTTTGTACAGCTTTGTGTTTCTCCTCTAACTGTTTGTGCTTTGTCACTTTACACCTCCTTTTGAATGTATTTTTAGGCATCTGTATTCTCTTTCGACTGTTTTATTTGCTGCATTTTTATATTTTCTTTTTTTGCCAATTAAAATAAAAAACGATATATGTGTGTACTGGAACGAATCACAATGTATAATGTTTCCAATCTTGTATCATTAATTTATTCACATCACACAATGAGCCATTAGTGCTCAACATCAAAGTGTACAAATCCCTTAAATATTATTCATGTTAATAATACTATTAACTGGGCTATTGCTAATTTATTGAGTTGCCAAGTTCTTCATTAGGTCCAGAAAATGTCTTCCTGCATAGAAATAGAAAGAAAAGTCTTGCAAATGTCATGTAAACATTTTAATGATACTATGCCAGTAAGTTGCTGCAAATGTGTCCACTTGATACTGTGCTGGTCAAGCATCTATCCTTGTATTTGTAGCACTTTTCTACATTGTTTTAAGTGATGGTTCATTTTCCATAATATTCTAAAGTGAGGCTAAGAAAACACAGCAAACTAATGAATAGCAACCCTAAATGTGGGCTCCTTACAGATAATCAGCATGTTATATTTGCACAAGCCATCACATTACATATTTTTGCAAGTTGTCCAATGCTCCATTTGAAACTCTCAATAACTAGTGGTTATTTCAATTTATCCAGGTCCTATCTTCTTCATTTCCTACCTTCCTATTATTTCTTCAGCTTTAGTGTGTGGGAAATTAAAAATTAGAATCCATGCTTCTACTAAAAAGAGATCTTTGGTGCCATTGCTAGTGGGACTTTTTGTAGCTGGTTTGCAAACTTATATTGTGTAACAGTCCATGTTACATTTGCTATTGAAAGTAAAACTTTCTCTTTAATTTGAAACCTTACCCACTCTTATCGTGGGACAAACAACATATAAGCTGTAGTTCATAACCAATAAATTATGGCCAGACTCCATATCTACCACTGAAAAATTTTTGCAGTTTAAAATCTGGTTTAGTAATCTCTGTCATATGATTATAAAATCTATCTGGAACTTTATGGTGTCTCTAGGTCTCTTCCACACATACAGTCTTGTTTCATGTTTCTTGAAACACATGTTAACAATGATTGAATTGTGCTCTGTGCAAAATTCTACCAGAAAACTTCCTTTCTAATTTTTTCCCTAATTCCATGTTCTGCTACTATTTTTCCTTTTCCACTATTGAATTCCAGCCTCCCATAACAATTTAATTTTCGTCTGCCTTAATGATCTGAATAATTTCTTGTGTCTCATCATATGTTCTTTCACCTGTGGAACCAGCAGGCACACAAATGTTCACTACTGTGGTGGGAGTTGGTGTTGTGTCTGTCTTGACTACAGTAATGTGTCCGTTATGCTATTTGTAGTAGCCCAACTGCATTCCTGATTTTAATACTAGTTCTACTCATGTGTTAACCTTAAATCTTGAGTTGATAACCCTGTACTCAACTGACGAGAAGTCCTGCTCTTTCTGTCACAGTACATTACTAGTCCCCACTACACCTGGTCTCCAGGCAGTGCGTACAGACAGCAAGTGTGCTTAACAGCACAGCTTGCAGCATCTGAAGAGGATGACCAGCTGTTTTGTTGGAATTTCGTGCAAAAGAAAGGAACTGAAAACTTGGCTGAATGTCCATAAGTACACCAATAATCAATTAAACCTGAGAAGCCCCTCCAGATTTGTTTAATCAGCTAACATCATCATCATGATGCCCAGAGTCCAAATGGAAGACTGTCGTACCTTGGGAATATTTGATCCAAAAACATGCCATCACAATTAATCTCAACAAATATAGCAACTTTAGCTTCCTCTTGATTTCAGATGTCCATAGTACCAACATAGCATGGCCATGTTGGCTAATGCTAGAAGGACAGATGATTCAGTCATCCAGAATGATGCCTCTGCAACTACTGAAGAGGTTGCTACTCCCTCCCCCTCACCCACCCTCTCATTTTGATTTATTTTCCAAATGATTTCTCTACATTTTTTGGAATTGCTCAAATCTCTCTCTCTCTCTCTCTCTCTCTCTCTCTCTCTCTCTCACACACACACACACACACATACACACACACACACACACACACAAAGGCACATGCACACATACTGGGTGAACTTCACATAAAATTGTGATGGTGGATTAAAAAAAATAATTTAACATTAAAGTAACAGTTGTACACTTCGAAGGTTGAAATGCAGCTAGAAAAAATATTTTATAGAATGGTTGTTTCACAAGCATTCAGATATGTTTTCCACACATCTCTATGATTATCCTAACATACAGTTACTTGCTACACCAGAAGGAAAAACTTCTGTAACTGTTATAAACAATATTCAGCACTTTTCAATAGTTTCTGTACCAGCAGTAATGGAAAGATGTGCTAGAGAGCACAAAGTACTGCAAACTCCAGGTGGGGAAATATAGAATGTGCAAGAAGCTAACCCCCCTTGTACCATTTGAAATTATTTACATACATCTCTTAAATCAGGATGGTTGAAAGGGAATTTCAACCCTGCTGCTTCCAAATACAAGTGTAGTGTTTTTAACTTGGGTGCCACATGACTTGCTCAGGAGAGTGAACTGTAACCTAACATACTCTTGCACACAAGCCTCATGTACATGCCAAGGGTTACAGCTACTTGCTGGGTAGTTCCGTCACTTTAATGTGTTGGCTGCCACAAGGTTACCATTGGTCACAGCAGAGCCTCATGTCTAATGCTAGCCTGGCTTGGCCCAGTGTTGAAGCATCCATCACTATACATTTGGTATTCAATTTGTTAACAATGTTTTCCACTTCATCTTGGTACACATATGGAAATAAAATACAGAAACTGGGTGAAGAACTACAGTGCTGCAATGTGTCAAGAGTCATGGAAATTAAACTATCTGGCAAATTAAAACTGTGTGCCAGACTGGGATTTGAACCCAGGACCTTTGCCTTTTGCGAGCAAGTGCTCTGATAACTGAGCTACCCTACTAAGCCTCACAACCCATCCTTACAGCGTTACTTTTGCCAGTATCTTGTTTTTTAGTCACAGAAATGTAGTTTTATGCAATATTTTTAATTCAAAAATCATCATTGGCATTCTTGAACAGCAGCCCTTGTTCAAATACTCATGATGTAGACAACTAATTTACCCAACCCGGAATGGTGATTCCTATCACTCTGCTTTGTGTATTTCTCTGTGCAAGTGGCTGACATGACAGGAATTAAAGCAATAGTTGTATGCTCCTGAAATACCATCTAGCAAAAATGCTACTGTAAAAAGAGCATGGTTTATTAAATTATGATATTAAAATGTATTTTAGTAGCTACATCTTCATCTACATGACTAATCTGCAATTCACAACTAAGTGCCTAACAGAGCTGCATATTTAAAAAAGTATTGTACGTGCAATTAAAAAAAGCTCTCAGAATGGAAACTAAATTTACTATGAATGTTCTTCTGTACAATCTAGATACTTTAAATAGGGAGC
The DNA here is from genome assembly GCF_023898315.1 of Schistocerca nitens. Classification (NCBI taxonomy): domain Eukaryota; kingdom Metazoa; phylum Arthropoda; class Insecta; order Orthoptera; family Acrididae; genus Schistocerca; species Schistocerca nitens. The sequence goes on along the minus strand of NC_064617.1, from coordinate 424,710,390 downwards.
ACTCTAATGAAATGTAATCTTCGTGATTTTTCAAATTTGTGGATATTTCCAATTTTCTGCCCTATGTCTACATCCTTAGTCTGTGAACCACTCTGATGTGCATGGCAGAGGGTACTTCCCATTGTACCAGTTGTTAGGGCTTCTTCCCATTCCATTTCTGTATGAAGTGTGAGAAGAATGACTGCTTCAACACCCCTATGTGTGCTGTAATTAATCTGTTGTCCTCATGATCCCTGTGAGAGTGATACATATGGGGTTGAAGTACATTCATAGAATTATCTTAAAATTTAAAACTGGTTCTTGAAACTTCATAAGTGGGCTGTCTTGGGATAGTTTGCATCATTTTCAGGTGTCTGCCACTTGAGTTTCGTCAACATCTTTGTGACACTCCCATGGGTCAAACTAACCTGTGACCATTCATGTTGCCCTTCAGCGTGTACAGTCGATATCCCCTGTAACTCCTGTCTCTTATGAGTCCCACACACTTGAGCAGTATTCTAGGATAGCCCATCAGATGATTTGTAACTAATCTCCTTTGTAGACTAATTGCATTTCCCTAGTATTTTACAAATAAACCAGAGACTGTCCCCACCTGTTTTACTTACAACTGAGCATATGTAATTGTTCCATTTCATATCCCTACAATGCGTTACACCCAGGTATTTATATGAGTTGACTAATTCCAACTGTGACTTGTTGATACTGTAGTAATAGGGTGTTACTTTTTATGTTTTGTGAGGTGTATAGTTTTACATTTCTGAACATTTAAAGCAGGATGCCAGTGTTTGGACCACTTTTAAATCTCATAAAGACCTGACTGAATATTTGCACAGCTTTTTTTTAGGTAGTGCTTCATTATAGATAACTGCATAATCTGCAAAAAGTATGAGGTTGCTTTTAATATTGTCTGTGAGGTCATTGATGTACAACATGAGCAAAGGGTCCCGACACACTTCCACTGGGCACATCCAAAGTTATTTCTGCATCTGTAGATGACTTCCCATTGAAGAGAACATACTGCATCCTCTCTACCAAAAAATCCTAAAGCCAGTCATAAATTTAACTTGATTCCCAATAGGACCATACTTTTGATAATGAGTGTAAATGTGGTACTGAAACATATGGTTTTCGGAAATTAGGAAATACTGCATCTACTTTACCGCCTCGAGCCATGCCATTTGGGATGTCATGTAAGAAAAGTGCGTTTTTGAAACCTATGCTGGTTGTCATGGAGGAGGTCATTCTGTCCAAGAGACCTCATTATGTTTGTGTTCAGAATATGTTCTAAGATTCAACAACAAATGGATGTCAAGGAGATTGGATGGTAGTTTTTTGGATTATTTCTGATACTTTTCGTGACAGGTGTGATGTGCTTTTCTTCAGTGACAGAGCACAGTTTTTTGTTTGAAGTATATATTGTAGATTGCAGGTAAAAGAGTAACTAACTCCTCTGCAAATTCACAATAGAATGTACTGAGAATTCCGTCTGACAGTGGAGATTCATTCAATTTCAGCTGTTTCTCAACTCCACAAACAATAATATTTATGTCACTCATCTTTCCAGCAGTGCGAGAATTAAACTGGGGCAATACCCCTGGATTTTCATTTGTAAAGCATCATTTGAAGGCAGTTATTCAAGGACTTTTCTGTCATAATAGTAATCTCCATTCTGGACTCTAGACAATGATTTGAAGTCTGTGTGAGTCTAAACCAGAGGCTTCTCTGGTTCTGTGACAAGATTGGATGTAGAGTCCTTGGCCTATGCTGCACAGTTGAGACTTATGAAGTGCCCAGGATAGGTCAGGTGTGTGCTACACACCAGAACTGGCTACTCAGACAGTAGAGTATGTGTGCAATACATATGGGTTAAAAAGGATTGGACTAAATTCCAAGAGATCTAAAAGAAAAACCAGTATGAGGTAAACCAATATTTCAATATACCACATAGTAAATCCAGAGAGTGAGATTCTCAAAATATTAGTTGTTAACTGCCATAGTACTCTCAGTAAAGTCTTAGAACTATTGCCTCTCATAGAAAGGACTTGTCCTTACAGCTCACTAGGAATTGAACTGAGAGTTGGTTGGAACCCGAAGTAAAGAGTAAGGAAATTTTCGACAACACATGGGAGTATATTGGATAGATAGATCAGACTCTCCAGGAAGATAAGTGTTTGTAGTGACAAGAAGAAACATTACTTCTATGAAGGTCCAAAATGATTCCAACTAAAAACTAATATGAATAAGAGTAGCTTGTGTCGGTAGACTTATGAGGGTAGTTTGAAAAGTTCTCAGAATGGAATAGAAAGAAACGACTTACCTCAGTGGAACTTTTTTTATATTAGTGTAGCATTGTCTGATAACTGTTCGACCAGTGGGTAGATAATCTGTCAGCAGAATCTCTTTTGTATCCCAGAAAACAGATGCAATGACCTTTCCAGCAGACCATACTGCCTTTGTTTTCTTTAGTGGTGGTGAATCAATATTTTCCACTGCTTTAACTGTTGTATTGTCTTTGGGGTATAGTAGTAGACTCAAGCTTCATTTGTGGTCACAAACTGGTGAAAAAAAATCTTGTTGGTTGCTCTGAAAATGGGTCAAATACTATTCTGATGTGTTTCTGATTGTATGTTGAGAGTTGCAACACCCATCTAGCAAATAATTTTCCCATATCTAATCCCACCACCCAAAATTTTAATATGCCCATTCAGATGACATCCCTACAGCTTCAGCAATTTCTCGTGCTTTCAGTCAGTGATCCTCCATGACCATTTTATGCTCCTCTGCAATAATTTCTGGGATAGTCATACATATTGGCCAACCACTGTGTTGACTGTCATCTAAGCTGTCCTGACTAAATTTAAGTTCATTTGCCTACTTTTCATCAGTTGAATATGAAGGAGCAGAGTATTCTGAAAATTGGCACAAAGTACTTAATCACTGTTCAAATCTTGATTGATTTATTTATTTATTATTTTTCTTTTCCATTTTCACAAATTGCTATATGGGAACAACAATAGAGACACATCTGCACCACAGATCTGTACACAGACCACTGACATGTTCCATGTTTAATCATAAAGGATGACCAGTTATTATGCTATTGCTGAAACTTGGAGGTTCTGTGAACTTTTCAAACTACCCTTTAAAATTAATCATTGGATGTTTTTTTATCAGTCACCAGATTAAGAAACATTGGTCACATAGTCATTCAAAGGTAGCCTAAACTCAACAGCATGGAAATAGCCTGAATATATGGTAACAGTAGGTGGTGATTTTACCCTGTCCAGTATTGACTGAGAAAATTATACATACATTACCGGTGGCAAGGACAGTTCTAGTTACAAACAGAACCAGTCTTTTTGATAGTTCCACCAGTGAGAGAGGGATTAAGGTTTGTGTTTGACTGAATTGTTAATGTGTCACTCTCAACTTATTTGAGGGATGAACTGAGAAAATTTAGTTCAGATTTGGCAAGTGCAGAACAGTTGCTGTTAAAGCTGAAAGGCATTAGAAGCTACAACCTGGAGAAGTATGTTCCAAGTAGAGTAATAAAAGATGACAAACACCCACACGGATTTAATGATACTATTCATATATTGTTGCAAAAATAGAGGCTACTAGACTGTTACTGCAAAAGAGACTAAAAGGAGAGCCTTCTCGGATATGGGACAAATCAAGTTAAAAATTAACAGGCATAATCAACTACTGCTGGCTACTTCTGTAAACACTTATCTACTCTCATTGATACTTGTGGCAATTACTTTATATGTTAACCAAAAATGAAAAATGGCTACTTTCAGGAGGGGAAGGCACCACTGTTCCTCCTATACATTTAGCTGCTGTTATCATGTAATACTTTGAACAAACAATGGAAAATCCAGGAACAAAGCATTTTAGCTTTATAAGACCACTATTAGCTGTCTACAGACCAGAAAACTTGGGATATAACTGATACAAATATTACATTCCAGTCTCCAAGCATTCAGATATATTGTGTGGGTGACAAATGAAGTATTACTCTGCTTTGTATTTAAATATGTGGAGATTTTCTGGTGTCTGTTGGTAATCTGTTATAGAATTTTGCCCTAGAATACAAAAATCCATTCTGAACCCTACAGAGGGAAATTGTTTCTATGTCTAGTACTGTGGCTGTGAATTGCTGAGTTCATCCTAAATTCATTCTTGGTATTAATCACAAATACCATTATGGAGTATAAGTATTGGTATCTAAGGGCAAGAATCCTTAGGTTCTTGAAGAGGTTGGCACCTCAGATGGAGATAGCAGATGTGCAGGATATGAATGCAGAAGGGTTACTTGCAGGTCTAGAGGCTTGTGACACATGGGCACTGGAGCCAGTGAGGCATGGCAGACAATGGAAGAATGGAGTAGAATGTGCTGTGTGGGTGACTCAGGCAGGTTTTCCAGCTTGGTCTTCCACAGAAATATGACCCCTCTGGCAAGGAGTTGGGAGGTGGAGTGGCATAGGCATGCACTAGGATGTAGTGTAGGTTGGGTGATTAACAGAATACCACTTTAGGAGTGGTGGCAAGTATCATGTGTATGTTCCTCATTTCTGAGCATGATGACAAAAAATCAAAACTCTAACAAAGGATGTAGTTCAGTTGCTCCAGTCCAGGGTGACACTGAGTGATGAGGGGGATGCTCCTTTGTAGCTGCTTCTTGCATGTGGTGGGAGGATGAAGGGTGCACGAAGATATGGCACAAGAAATGTGTTTGCAGGCCAGGTTTTTGGTTGTAATGTCTGCCTGTGAAGGCCTCTGTGAGACCTTCAACATACTGGGCAAGGGAATTTTTTGTCACTGCGGATACGCTGTCTATGAGTGGCCAGACTGTGTGGGAGCAAGTTTTTGGTGTGGTAGGGTTGACAGCTGTCGAAATATAGTTATTGTTGGTGGTTAGTGGGCTTATTATGGACAGAGGTGTGGATGGAGCAATTAGAGAGATGGCAGTAGATGTCCAGGAGGGTGGCACCTTGGTTTGAGAAGTGAATTGAGGAGAATATGTTGATGATTGGGTGTTTGGCCCTATGTCCAGATCATGAAGATATCATCAATGAACCAGAACCAGACAAGGGGTTTGGGGTTTTGGGAGACTAGGAAGGTTTCCTCTAGATGGCCCATAAACAGGGTGGCCTAGGAAGGTGTCATGGCTGTGCCACAGATTTGTTTATGTACCTTTCTCTAACCTTCCCCTACCTGTAAGTCAGTTTTATTTGTTTGGAATTGTGTAATACGAGTTTTTACAAAATTAAGATTTAAGCTGTGGGCTGTGAACCAGTTGTAAGCCTGTTCCATTATTCTCCTGGCCCTGCTGGTACTGATGTGTTTGGACTTTTTATCAATATCCTTGTGACATCAGCAAACATTACAGTTTTTGAGGTGTCCACCTGTGTCCCCAGAAAATCATTTATACAGATCAATAATAGGAACAGACCTAGTGCTGGACCTTGTGTTAACCATGCTTAATGTTTTCCATTTCTGAATTGCGTCTTATTACTGTTGTATCATTGCTGATGTGATCTTCTGTTTTCTGCTGTTATAATAAGACTCCATCCATGTTTGAGGAATGCCATACCATTTTAGTTTTCCTAGCAGACTGTTACATTCTACACAGTCAAGGACCTCAGCAAGATCACAGAAAATGCCAACAGCAAAATTTTTGTTGTTCACTTCTACTAGAATTGATTTTTTGAGATTATATGTTGCATCTTCAATAAAGAAGCCTTATTGGAGGCAAACCAAGCTGTTGTTCAAAACTTATTCTAAAAAGAAGAAAAAGGGGTTCACTATTCTGTTTCTCAATAATTTTTGAGAAAACAGGAAAGAGTGAGATCAGTCTATAATTAGAGGTCAGTTGCTTATCTCTGCTTGTGATATTGTTGTTACTGCTGCATACTTCAGTCTTCAGAGAATACTACTTGACTCACCTACTGATTATGAATATAAATTAAGTGAGAACTGCCAAGTCAGTCAGTAAGATCTAATGGTTGCTACATAAATGTAACTCGAGTAAGAATAACATTATATAAATATTTTATCAAATATACATTCACTGCATTTTGTTACCTATTAGCATACAGAAATAATTTTAAAAGTGAGTATCTCACTTACTTTCACGCTCCAGGTTTTCAGCATGATGTTCACAAGCTGCATATGCCAGCAAGATAAGAAGCATAGTGCATTTAACCAAATGCATCATTGGGCATTTTTTCTGAAAGAAACACACAGTTCAATCACATTTATTTCAAGCAACATTTATGCATCTTTCTGTTAGATATGGTATTTCATTTCAGCAAATCTAATCTGGCAGTATTAATAGTATTTCAGAAGACCAAATCACTTACCCAAGATTAAATTACAATTGCTTTTATTTATTAGCTTTTCCTTTTGTCTCTTCCCAAACAGAAAATATTTGAAACCCTATCATAATAGTTGAAATATTCCTACAATAATTTTAAAAAGTTATTCACATATTGTATTTTCATAGTGCACTAACTTTCTACATTTATTTGACAAAGTAATCATCTACATTATGCATGGAAATGGTGATTTCAATATCTCATCCCTGGAGAATGGTTTCATGTGAGAGAATTTCTTTACTTAAAAAAGGGGGAAAGCAGACTGGAGTCTAATGTCACATCAAGTTTAAAGTTGTACCACACTCAGCATCAGCTCAGTTAAAAAGGATTTGGTTAGCCATGGCCTTGGTGAAACCATCATGGCAGTCCTATGAAGTGGTCTGAGAAAACCACAAAAATGAAAATCAGGTTATCAGGTCATGTTTTTGACTTCTTATCCTCCATATTTCATAAGAGCCCTAACCAGAAAGTAACTTGGATTTTCATGTAGCATGAGAAGAACTAGGGGAAATGGAACAGTCACTGCACTGATTCATATAGTACATTATTGTGATTAGAGCAGCAGTGGGAGAAAGCACCATCTCTCTTTATTCACTTACAGTAGTTGTTCAGTGTGAGAACTGTAATTGAAAATATTGCTAAATGTAAAATCCATTCTCTGATATGATGAAAATCTGAAAGCTGTAAGCATTTCATTGCAAAATTTGTGCTGTATGTGGATTGAGTGTGATGAGTGCAGATTTTATCAGGAAACAATAGCCAAAAAATATGGAGAGAGGCATACTTAGATCCAATGATTAAACTTGAGGCCCACCCTCATTCCTTGAATGAGATGTATTTTGTCCTTAAATACATATGTCAGAGAAAAGAAGTTCGTGACAGAGAGTAGGTGATAAGTGGTGAGCACCCCACTGTTGGGAGGTGTTTTAAATTGTAGGTACTGATACTAGAGCTAATGATCTAGTGACTGTATGGAAGTGGGTAGCAGTCAGACGACCCTACCTGCTGAGGTGGAGATAGGAGTTCCGTGGAGTGGGTGGTGTGGAAGAAAGAGCTCCATGAAATCTAAGAATGTGAAATGTCAAACACAATAAATGTATTGTAATGGTTAATTATTGAGTTCAATATCAAATCTGTTATGTATGTAGTACAGAGAGGCAGCTGACCCCATGTGTCATTTACTGAGTTGTGATTTTGAAGACAATATAATAAGGTGAATTGAATATCACCTCTTATTTATATGGTGGAGTGAATGAGAATTAGAAGTTAATTTTCAGCAGCTTTATCTGCAGCCTGTAAGGAGGCGAAGTCTGAGCCAAGGTGGAGGAAGAAGGCACACAGATTCAGGGCACATATAAAAGGAGTGTTCAGGTGGCAATTTATTTACATATTTGGTGCTTGAGGTGAAGTATAATAAACCACCAAGCAGCCCAAGTCAACCTGAAACACTTCAAGTTAGTACATTCTTTTGCAGTAAATTGTGCTGCAGACTGATAAGCAGATAGTAATGTAAACAAATGCCAAAAACTCAACCTGGTGGAAGCCTTGGAAATCAACAAACATTTGGCCCACAGTCCTCATTTAATGTTAAATGAATGAACATGGCTCAATACTTCCGCTCTTCTAATCTTCACTCAATCCTCCCACTTTTTCTGTGTTTTCCACAGTATCTGTTTCTCCATTATCCTGTATTTATTTATTTTATTGTGATTGCTTATGTACTCCATATATTCTGTTTAGTAGCAGTTGTCAGTTCTCTCTTTTATTTAATTTCTGTATCACTTTTTCTATGTAATACCTCTTCAAGGAAGTACGCTAGACCCATACTGTACTTTGTTTAACCAAGCAACGGAAGCTCCAGGTAGATGTGGGATGCAAACAGCAATCTGGAGGGGTGGGAAAGGGGAAGGGATAGTGTACAGTTGAGGAGGGACACAAATGCTGTCTCATGGATTGTGCAGAGACTAGAATGTCAACAACAGGTGCAGTATCAGGAGCTTGTGGTGTGGGGGAGGGGAGGGGAGAGAGAGAGAGAGAGAGAGAGAGAGAGAGAGAGAGAGAGAGAGAGAGGAGTGGGAATAGACAGGTGGGTGTGTTGGCAGAGGGCTGCAAATAAACAGAATGGGAGATGAGAATGGGGATAGAGGAGGTGGGAACTATTGGGTGGAGGGTGTGAGGACAGTATGTTACTGAAGGTTGTGGCTGGGATAGTTATGGGAGCAGAGAATTTGTTGTAAGGATAATGCCCATCTGCACAGTTCAGAAAAGCATGTGGTGGAGGGAAGGATCCAGATGGCTCACGTAGTGAAGCAGCCACTGAAATTAAGTGTGTGATGTTCAGCTCCATGTTGTGCCACAGAGTGGTCTACTTTGCTCTTGTCCACAGTTTGGTGGTGGCCTTTCATTCTGGTGGACAACTGGTTTTTAGTAGTAATAGTATAAAAAGCTGTGCAATGATTTCAGCAGTGCTGGGAAATAACAGGGCTGCTTTCACAGGTGACGCAGCCCCTGATGGGGTAGGATAAACCTGTGACAGGACTGGAATAAAAAGAGCTGGGCATGTGGATTGGGCAGACTTTGCACCTAGATCTTCCACAAGGGTATGTTCCTTGTGGCAAGGGGTTGCGACTGGGAGTGGCACAAGGATGGACTAGGATGTTGTGGAGGTTGGATGGGTGATGGAACACCACTTTAGTAGGAGTGGGAAGTATTTTGGGTAGGATGTCCCCGATTCCAGGGCACGATGATAGGTAATCGAAGCCCTGGCAAAGGGTGTGGTTAAGTTGTTCCAGTCTGGGGTGATACTCCTTTGTGGCTGGTTCTTGGGGGTGGTGGGAAGATTAATGGCGTGAGGGGAAATGGCACAGGAGATCTGTTTGCGGACTATGTCTGTGAAGGCCTTGGTGAGACCCTCAGCATACTGAGCAAGGTAGTCTTTGTCACTGCAGATACACTGTTTCCAGGTGGCCAGCTGTATGGGAGGGATTTTTTGGTGTGAAAGGAATGACAGCTGTCAAAATGCAGGTACTGTTGGTGGTTGGTGGGTTTAATGAAGACCGAAGTGTGGATGGAGCCATCAGAGAGGAGGAGGTCAACATCTAGGAAGGTGACACACTGGGTTTAAGAGGACCAGGTGAAGCAAATGGGAAAGATGATGTTGAGGCTGTGAAGGAACAAAGATAGGGTGTCTTGGCCATGACTCCAGATCATGAAGATATCATCAGTGGACCTGAACCAGACCAGGGGTTTGGTGTTTTGTGAGGCCAGGAAGGTCTCCTCTAAATGGCACACAGAAGGGTTGGCACAGGAGGGTGCCATGCAGGTGCCCATGGCTGTGCCACAGATTTGTTTATATACCTTCCATTTAATGAGAAGTAGTTGTGGGCTAGGATAAAGTTATAGTGTGTTTAAAATTAGTTGTGACTTTTGATGTTTGGCTCACTGGAGGGTACGTGATGCCATTGCCCAGGTAACACCAATGGCAAGCCGGGTTTCCGTACCCTGCTGCCAGCAGTTTGGTTGGTAAAGTGCACCTGTTGCCATGCTGGGGATAAACAGTACGGTGTGGTGTCATGCTTCAGTTGCTTCTGCGTTTTTAGCTCTCTTTGTGAAGTGGTATTTTTTGTCCTTGTGTTCTGCAGTGATCAGGTGTTGTGAAAGAATGTTTTTGTGTTGGCGTTGCATTGATAATAACAGTGCAGCATGTCTGAACATGAGATTCACAGTAAAAGAGGTTGTCCATGAACACATTCACTGCCTGCAAAGATAACGAGCAGTAGAAAAAGAATTCCAGTTTGAGGCAGAGTTCACAAATTTGTGTGCTCTGTGCGAAGTTATTTTGAACTCGAGTGCAATAATAGCAGTCCGATTTTAGATGTTGCAAGAGTGGTGGAAGAACAGCTGCTGCACTTAATATTCATCAATCAATGGTATTGAGAATAGGCAAGGACAAGGAAATAAAGGAATACTTGAAGAAGTGACACCAGGTCATTCTTTATTAGAAACTCCTGGCAAAGAAAGATGTTACAAGAGACAGGTAATGAAGATGGATGCAATTCGGAAGCATGAGTAAGCTTATTATCAGTGCAAGGAATATCCTATCTTGAGCAAATTTCTTTCCAGTCTCAAAGAAGCAGAGCTGTTCAATGGGAGTATGTCATCACTTCAAAACTGTTTACACGAGCTCAGCTTCCAGCACGAAAACTTTTTGTCTTGGACATTTATAATTGAGAGAAGTGATATTGTGGCTTGGAGAGGCAGATATCTGTATGCAGTGAAGAATGTTTCATTTGAAGACATTGTGTGGTTGGACGAGATGTGGGTTAATATGTGTCAGACATTGACAAAGTGGTGAATGGATTGCACAGCACAAGGAACAACAAAAGCACTGATAGGCAAGGGTGGCAGGATAATCGTCCTCCACACTGACGCTGCTCGTACTTTCATTCCAAACTGTTCGTTGCTGTTCCATTCCAGCAAGCAAGGTGACTATCATGAGGAAAAGAATGCCAAAGTTTTCATGGAGTGGTTTTCTGATGTTCTGCTGCAGAATATTCCTACAAATATGACAATAGTAATGGGCAATGTGCCATATCACTCCACTGTGGTACATAAAACTCCAACAATGCAGTGGAGGAAAGCAGATATTTTGCTCTGGGTGCAAAGAAATGTTCCATCAGATAAAGTTGAACTCGGCATGAATAAGGCAGAGTTAATGGAACTTGTAGCACTTTACAAGCCAAAAACTCCATGCTATCAGGTCGACGAACTGGCTACCGATAAGCGGCATAATTTAATAAGGTTTCCTCCATATCACATACATTTAAATCCTATTGAGAAATATGGATGCAGGTGAAAGGTAGGGTGGCAAAAACAGCAAGACGTTTATGCTCAGTGAGGTTGAAACACTGACAAAAGAAGCCACTGCAAGCGTTATGCCTCAAGATTGGTTTCGAGTTGTCAGCCGTACGAAGAAGGTAGTTGAGGAGAATGAATTTGTGAAGGATTGCTGGAAGAACAGATTGAAGAGATGGTACTTTCTGTCAGCACCAGTACCAGTTTCGAGGAAGAGGACAGTGATGGTTCTTCCCTTGGGGTCGCTCCACTTACACCACAACTGTGATTATGTATAAAAGATCATTGATTTAGGTATGTCATTTACCAGCTCTGCTGCAATCATTATTGTCATTTCTTTATCACCAGCATTCATGACGTAAGGTTGGCATGGCTTTATTGCTGGTCGCTGATGTGCTGGCACACGCTGGCAATCTACACTTTCCCCTACTCGCCCTGTGCGGTGCTGTCAAAAGTCACAACTAATTTTAAATGCACTATAGCAAGGTGTATGAACAATGAGGTAGTGCTAGTGGCAGTGGTTTTAGAGTATGAAGGATGTTGGGAAAGGTAGTGTTCAATAGCGGTAAGATAATGGGCATGTGGGATGCTGGTGTGTAGGGAGGTGGCATCAACAGTGATGAGTAGGGATCAAGGAGGTAAAGGGGTGGGGATAGTGGAGAGCTGGTGAAGGAAATGATTGGTATCTTTGATGTGGGAGGCTAGATTATGGGCAGTTGGTTGGAGGTGTTGGTCAATGAGGGCCGAAATTCTATCAGAGGAGGCATAGTAACTAGCCACAAAGGGGTATCTAGGATTGTTGGGTTTGTGGATTTTGGGAAGCATGTAGAATATAGGTGTCTGGGGTGTCAAAGGTGTGATGAGGGAAATGGATTCAGGGAAGAAGATCTGGGAAAGGCCTAAGGTTTTAACCAGGGCTGAAGATTGTGCTGGACTTCTGGAACAGGATCACTCAACCTCAATAATATCCTAGTCCATCCTTAAGCCACTCCCAGTCCCAGCCTCCTTGCCACTAGGAGGGCATGAATAAGGCAGAGTTAATGGAGCCAAAAACTCCATGCTATCAGGTCGACGAACTGCCCATCTATTAATAGGTGTTGGTGACCGAATGATTCATCTTTACTCTATGAACCACAGTTTTTACTAGTTAATCTACACTTGGTTCTCTCCACTGCTTTATGTTATGTCACTAAGATGATATTTTAATTCATTCAACTATAGTTTCTTTGTGAAACATTGTATATTGTATTAACTAAATGAAATACCTCTTTTGGCCTAGTTATACAAACTTAATTATTACTGTATGGCTTCAGTTCTGTGTTATAAGCCTATTTCCAAGTACTAGAAATTGGGCTTATAATCTGAAACATAGGACAAAGAGTAACAATGAAGTTTGGGTAAAAAGGCTAGAAAAGTGTTCCATGTAGCGAATACTATAAGATATCCTTCTCCACCTTGTTCTTCTTTTACCTTCAATCTCCCCTTCTATTATCAGCTGTAGAAGTAGTATATACATTGGGAAGCCAAAACACTATTACCACTGCCCACCACCACATTGGATGTGCCCTGGTGGCATTGCGGACACATGACAAAGTAACAAAAGTGTGTAAGTGGAGCAGACATGGATGGAGGATCACCTTAGCAAGGATATGGGCTGCAACTGGGGAAATCTATTGAGATAAGTAACTTTGAAAAAGGGAAGATTATTATTCCACAGAGGCTGTGAACGAATATCTCTAAAGCAGTGAAGCTGGTCAATTGTTCGCATACTACTGTCATGAGCATCTATGGAAAGAGATAGCAGGACAGTGAAACTACCACTAGGCGATAAATTGTTGGACGTCCATGACTCTTTGCAGACCATGGGATTTGAAGGCTTGTCTGCTTTGGAAATTTGGATAAATGGTGATCTGTGGCATCTCTGCTGAAAGAGCACACTGCTGGTACAGGCACAAGTGTTTTGGAGCACATCATTCATCATATATTATTGAACATGGAGCTCTGCAGGAGAAATGTGTCGACTCTTTGGGTGAATCAAATTGTGGCTACACTAGATCAATAGTCGTCTCCACAACTGCTGTCATCAAGGTGAACGGCAACTCGAAATGTGCAGCGCACCACGGGCACAGCCTGATGGGAGCAGTATTATGTTATTGGAGACATTCTCCTGCAAGGGACCTGTGGTAGTAATCGAATATATGCTGACAGCTGTGAACCACTTACATCCCTTCAAGCTTGATGTCTTTCCCGATGGTAATGTCTTCTTTTAGCAGTATAATTGTCCGTGTCTTGGAGCCAGAACCATGCTACAGTGGTTTGTGGAGTACTATAGTGAACTCATGTTGATGTTGTGGTGGCCAACTTTGTCTGATGTAAATCATATAGACTCCATCTGGCTTGCTATCGAGCACCATCACCACATAAGCAAATCAGTGGACCGTTATTTACACAAATTATGTGTCTTATGCATAGACATCTAATGCCACATACCTCCACAAACCTACTAACAAACTATCAGATCCCTGATACACAGAATCAGTGATGTGTTTTGTTCCAAAGATGGACAGACAGGCTTTTAAGCGAGTGGTCATAACATTTAGGTTCATCAGTGTATTTGATGTTCCAGATATTATTTCCTCTGTATAGAGTTTTTCTTCTTTTAAACATTGTTAACATTTCTTGCTTTTTGTGTATTCTTTGCACTAATTCAGTGTTAGTTATTCATGTTGTCTGTGGCAGCAAACCCACATTTCATAGGCCATGATCTACCTTTCTGTTATCATATTTAGTGTTCATCCTTCAGAGCTGTGTAGAAGTGCAGACAAAATATAGCATCTTGTAAATCAAACTCTAAGGTGTGAGAATTTCCTTAAATTTTATTATAGCATTATGGCCATTCTCTATGTGACATTTTTTCACCATGTCTGATCTCCAATCCTCACAGCACCGAGGTACTTAAACTTGTCTACTCTTTGAATTAAGGAGCTATTGAATCATTGATTTGCATTTGTAAAGAAGTCAGGCTATAGTGTGATAATCATATAATGAGTCTTTTTGTTGTTGATATTCAGACCTAGATTACTGCTTAACCTCCTCCTATGTTGATAAGTAGTTGATGATCATCTGAATTATCAGCAATCAGCACTTATCATCAGCATATGTCTCTTTCTGTATCATGTGGTGCTTCCTGTAAAATACTCTCTGAGTACAAATTGAATAACAGGGCTGACAGAATGCATCCTTGATGTCCTTTTCTGCAGATATTAACCAAGTCAGTAACCCCATCATCAAACATAACCTGTGCTGTCTGATTCCAATGTGTGGAGGGTGTTCAGTAAATAATGATCATAATCGTTTTCTGATGACATACCTTTCATTATCCTCACAAGTTTGATGGCCCTTTTTGAAATAGCCTCCTGAGGATGTGATGCGCTTGTCCCAGTGTTTCCACAAGTCTGTAAAGGCATGCTGGGATCGATTTTCTGAAAGGACCTGCAGAATCACAGCCTTCAATACTGCTTCAGATGATGGAAAATGCCTCTCGTATAGGTGTTTCTTCAGGTTATGGAATAGAAGAAACACACACGAGGCTAAATCCAGACTATTGGAAGGATGCAGGATGCTCTTTGCATCAGTTTCTGCAACATATTGAGTTACAACATTTGAAATATGTAACTGCACATTATCACAGTGCAGTATGAGCCTGTTTCATGGATATGTGGTATTTTGCACTACATATGGACTTGCAAAGTTTTCAGGACATCCCAGTTGTATTTTCCAGTTATTTATGTGGGTGCAGGAACAACATACTGATAAACCATTCCATGAATATCAAAAAATGAGATGACCTTACCTTTCTCAGCAGAAGTAACCACTTTTGCTTTTTGAGGGTTGGTGATGTGTTAACCCATGTCCCCCTCTAGCACTACCTGTACCTGGCATGACTGTGGCCACCTATGTGTGCGGTTGCCGCCAGCCACACTCTCTCATTCTTTATTCACTCATCATACTGTGTTCAGACTGCTTCTCTACATACTATACTATTGCCTGTTATAATGGACTGTTCTTGTGGTTTTCTCTGTGGCCTATGTATATGGTGTCAAATAAATCAGTTGATGAACTTTCCAGACTATTTTTATGTTGTTAGTCACAACAGGCAATGAAAGAGACTTACACACTGAGCTTTGCTGTTTGTTCTCAGGATCTAAATTATGTAGTGAAGTTTTATCAGCAGTGATTACCTTCAAAAGGAACCTCAACTTCAACTTCATGCCGACCTACATGCAAATTTCCT
This sequence comes from Schistocerca nitens, assembly GCF_023898315.1. NCBI lineage: Eukaryota > Metazoa > Arthropoda > Insecta > Orthoptera > Acrididae > Schistocerca > Schistocerca nitens. The sequence continues at coordinate 424,694,862 of NC_064617.1, read as the reverse complement.
TTTGTTTGGGAATCAGTAGTCAGACACTACCACACACAAATACGTATCATGTAAATTTTCTGTCTTCAACTTGTGGGTGCCACCCAATGAAATTTTCAGTATTTCAGAATGTGTTTGTATGGTTATTTTTAACTGGAGTTCTGGGTCCATCTTCCTTTGAAATTGATTGTCCCCCTCTTTAAATATTTAAATAATATTCAAGCTGTGCTGCAGAGAGAAGAGACTCTTCATAGACCTCCTATAAAACTGCATAGGCCTCAACTGATATTTTGTTGAGATGACAGCAGAATTTCATAACAGCATGTTGTTCATTGTGCATTGCCTCTATTGATGTGGTAGGCAATATCGAACATGCCTCAGCATGCCTACCTCTCACAGGTGGAAACCAGGAACGCCGACAATGAAATTAGTATGGCATGTTTGTTACACATGAAGCTGATAAAACATCAATAAGACAAACTTCTAGTGTGATAAATTGTGACCGTAAAAAATGATTATAATCATATTATTTATTGAATAGCCCTTCTGAATTCTCTGTACAGCAGATCTCTTACTCATTTATATGCATTCTTTTAAGGATATCCATAAGGTGCTCTATCAAAGGCTTCTCCACAATGTATAAAACAAGTCCTGGTCATAGCAGTTTGAACCAGAAACAGTAGTGGTGCTATTCCTTTTCTTGCACTTAAACCTTTCCTAAACTCAAACTGTGCCTCACCAATGATTTACTCACATTCATATAACTTTTGGTGTATGACTTGCAGAAATATTTCAAAGGAATGGCTCATAAGGCTAATGAGTCTATGACCTTCATATATTTGTGTATTCCTCTTTTTTGGTAAGGGAATGAACATTGATAATAACCACTGAGCATAGTAATGACCTGTATCATAAATTTTGTTAAAAAGTTTGTGTAAAACTCTGTTACTTTGTTCAGCAAGAAGTTTAATGGTCTCTTCTGGAATTTCACCAGGTTCTATTGCTTTACTGTTTCTGAGTTTCATGTGGCTCAAAACCCAATGAAGCAACAGGACCTGATGACATTCTGGTGGAAAAATAAATGTTAGAACTTGTGAAATACAGGAGACTTGGGGGGGGGGGGCAAAAAAAAAAAAAAAAAAAAAAAAAAAAAAAAAAAAAAAAAAAAAAAAAAAAAAAGGTGCAAAATTGGCTTTTTCAAGAATGCAAGCTCTTTTATAGACAAAGCTCTGTGTGTGTGTGTGTGTGTGTGTATGTGTGTGTGTGTGTGAGAGAGAGAGATCTAGCTGTACCTCTCAATCTGGAAAGATTTTGGATCAATAAATCAAATAAACAAGTGTATCAGCCATTGTCTGAAGTTAAAGACTATATAATGTGGTCCTACTGCTTCCTATCAGTTTTATTTCTTAAATTTAAGACTTCTTTCATTATGTGGCAGTAACACTAACACAATGTTCTTATTTTACATGATAGCCTTCAACAACATAGTGTCACATTTTAGATGTGCACATTGTGGTCACAGGTTAGCAGTCAAAAGACCATAGGTTTTGAATTGTATATCAAGAATTTATGCTATTTCAATCGTTCCATCCACTGTGCATCTGTTATGTATTTGTCAGAATGTCAGCTCCATTTACTGCAGACTTAATGTTATGTGTGTGTTTGGTACCTTTACTTTTGGCTCAATAGCTCACAACTGATCTGATGATTACTAGTGGATAAATAATTCCATTCTGTTTGGTCTAATTGGTAATGTTAATTTTCCCTACTGTGCAGAGTCCTGTAAGCACTGTTCTTCCTTTCTTCATATCTATGAGTGTCCAGCCTGGTATTTTTTATTTTGCCTCATTTGCTGCACATAATGATCTCAATATCATGATAATACTAGTTTCTATTATAGCCATGAATTTGTCTCCATTTAGCTACAAAACCAACAATTTGATCATTAAATTATCTTCACTCACTATATGGCATTTAATTGTTTAAAATATCTGTACTGGTACATATTTTGATATTTATGAAAATTTGTGTACTGTATTTGGTGCTTTATTACTTAAAAGTTCTGAAATAAACATGGTTGTTGTTTAAGAAAATACACTATTCATTTCTTATTGTAACATTTCAATTACCAAGTGGTATTTACTTTTTTCATCCCTAGAGTCACAATGCCCTTTTTGTTCCAAAGTTTTTCTGCGGCTGTTCTATAGTGACATTGTCTGCCTGTGTTCTAGGAATTTTACTATCTTTACTGTACCTTCTTTACCACACATTAATATTTTTTCCTTTGATTGCACATTATCATCACTGCAGCTAGAAGTGTAGAATAGAATAGAATTTTTAATGTCGCATGACATGTTGTATACAGTCATTTGATTGAAACATTGGGGACTCATCAATGGCAAATTTAGTTTAGTTTATTTAATTGGGATTGTCTTAACTGTGACTATCTCATTCATTCTTTAAGAAAAGAGCAAAGATTCTTCTTATGTCACCATGTTTGATTAAAAAAGCTATATTCAGTTTAGCTTAATCTTTGGTTTTATTTTCATTCTACAAGAGTTCTGGCTGCGTTCAGAATATGTGACAGAACTGCCCAGCTTTTAATTCCTGACAGTGGGGTCTAGAGAAAACTCACTTGGGCTAACCCCAGCACATATGTATCGCATTTGCTTCCCTTGCTATCTGTATTCACTTATCTCATAAACTACATTTACGTTATTCCTGACTTTGATCTACTTGTTAAAATTTCAGCATGTGTTTCACTAATCTACTTAGGAGGACATATTCTTTCAGTACCTCCTAGTGGCAATAATATATACTTGCCTTAACCTATTGCTCACTGTTTGCACAATGAAGACTTTCATGACTGGTTGTTTTAGCTGCTGGGGAATCTTCCGTGGTGTATGTTCATGGTACATGAAACATTGAAGTTCCTGGTGTTTCATGCACAGCTGCTCTGGACATCTCCAAAGGTGATCATGAGTGTTGTTGACTACTGTGTCAGACATTGGAGAGTGGCTTAAATACAATGAAAAAGGGGAATGCTAGAAATTAACTGCTGATAATCTCAGAGCTGAGCACCCGTAAACCTCAAATACAAACATAAGAAGTTTAGTTTTTGTTTTGGAAGGTTGGAACATGAAGTTTTTTTTCAGAAAGTAACACCTACTGACCAATATTTGCATAAGAACTCCAATCATCATCTGCAAAAAAAGAGGGGTATCATTAAAAGCTTGACGACAACAGGTCCAAAAGAATTTGCATTACCAAAACACCTGCATGCTGAATTAGAACATCTGAATAAGCTTTCAAGAAAAAATGGCTACTCAGAAAAAGAAGTAAATAGAGTTCTTGACCAAAGGACAAGTATGAAACACAGTGATGGAAGAATACACTTTCTCTCCTTTTCATTAAAAAGAGTAAGTGATCACGTACAGAAGATTTTACTGATACACAACATCAGTCCAGCTTTTAGACCAACAATGAAAATATTTCAAGCCCTCAAATCTGTATATGATAGACACACTCATCTATCAGAAAGTGGTGTATATAACTGTGTACATGTGGTAAGGTCTACACTGGAACTACAAAAATAATCATGAATACATCCTGAAGGAACACAACAGGCTTTGCCAACTACGTAATGTAAAAAATCTGCTATAGCAGACTGTGTTATTAGCCAAAAATAGGCAGAGGAGCCACTCTCTGAAAATCAAGTGTAAATTTCTACGATAATGATTTTCTACAGTGTTTATCTCTAACATCTGGCCCAGCAGTTGGCAAGGCCCAGTGGAACCAAGTGCACCTGTGAAAACATCCAATGCAGATCTGGACAAAATGTCAGGAACAAAATTGTTTCAAGGATCATAACTGTACAACCCAGAAGATTGGCAGAAGCTATTGCTCACTATGTTGATTATTGTAACTGGGGAAGTAGGGATGGAAATGAGTTGCAATTTTTAATTAAATTAATTAACCTCCCACATATATACTGCCATCTCATTATTAGCTGTGCATCTGCTGGCTACAAGACTGCTGGAATAGTCTCACAAGTGGTAAAATTTATGAGGATAAAATGATGGACTTACAAGTAGCCAGCAGTTACATACATACATTTATTATAGAAACAAATAATTAACTTGCTTTCTCATGGTCTTTTGTGGTGGCATGTCTGAATAAAATCTTCTCTCCTGACAACAACAGCAGAGATAGCCATCAAAAGCTCTAGATTTTTATTCAAATTGACACAGCTTGAAAACTGAGAAGATTATATTCAAATATTTGACTTAAATAAAAACAAAACAATACTATTATAAGCTCATTAAATCACACAATTGCATGGCTTATGCACATTGATTACATTTCTTTGAACAGACACCATTTAGGATAACTGAAAGAAGGTATGTGTGCTTCAAGCCACATAATATACCAAACCACATGGGGAAGGTAGCAACAGACTCAGTAAATTAGACACCTACACAGGAATGAGCAAACAAGCTCAGTTAGACTAATAACAGTAAACCAACCAAATAACATCATGGTTCCCCCTCGTCTTCACTCTTTCTGGAGCAAGTGTTCAAGATTTGTATAACGTTGATTAGGATTATGTTGTACTTCAGAAACTGAAGCTGACATAAAACTTCTCTCATTTGTCTTTATTCATATTGGTCTTTAGGCCCAATGACTACTAATATGCATCTCCAAATGGTCTTAAGCTCATTTGGCAGTTCACTCAACTTTGTTGAAGGTGAAGCAAGGTCCTACTGCTGTATTACATGGGCTGATAACACCTTTGAGGTTACCAGAGTATGGCAGTTGCTTTGCAAGTGTAACAAATTTTTCCAATTCTACTAGTGGCAACTTGGCACATGGGGGTACCTTTTTTTTTTAAAAAGTTAACCCATATGTTAATGGACATAACAGTGGCACTGTACATGAGTTATATATATCTGTTCTACTTACAAATTAACTGCAGGCAATTGGGATCTACTATTAACAGCAACTCTGTCATCAACACATTGCTCAAGGGATTTGTCTCTGGCAGTGGGAATTTTGTTTTCTCCAAATAGAGGAACTCACAGTACACCCTTGAGACAGTGTCCTATGAGAACCCAGTGCCTGCATGATTCAGAGATCAAGTTTCCCAGATGTTGGTACTCACAATCTTGCCATAATCAAATACACCTGCACATTCTATTCTCAACTGTCACAGTGAAGACCAGTGGAAAGTCCAACAACATCCTAGTTACGCCACATGGAGTAAACTCTCTCCAACACAACACCTATTTCTAATTCAACTGCTTTTGAGCATAGTGCTACACAATTTATTTGCAAATATCTGAAATTGAAGAAGAATGATTAATACTTTTCTGTGGCTGCTCCTGCACAGAAGTTATTTGACCACAAAGGCTGGTGATTGGTGATGCAGATAAACTGTTTGCCAATGTTGTTTGTCTTCTATCAGTAGAGAACAGGGAAGTTGAGGTATCAAGGAAATGTGTGAAATTTTTTGGCATCTTGGCTCCCAAGCTTTATATTAGTGGGATTGCGGTTTATTCATCTCATGATGTACATTTGTGATCCATGCATGCATGACTGAAGGAACAGACACTACAGTGACTACAGCTACTATGAAATACATGAACTGTGAATATGGATCATTAGCTATATAATATAATGATGACTATGAAAATTTGTGCCACACTGGGATTCACACCCAGGTTTCCTGCTTTTTGTGAGTAGTCGCCTTATCACTTGGTTACCTGAGCATGACTCATGGCCAGACCCAAACTTCCATATTACTTGAAAGTCACTTGCCCACTGTCAGCAGATAAATACAATACTGCAGTGCCTGTGTTAATCCACATTACGTCATAACTCACATTAACAAAGGCACTGCAATATAGTATTTATCTGCCAACACTGGGCAAGCGACTTTCAAGTAAAAATGTCTCACCCATATGGGAATATACATAACAGAGTATGAGTACAGGTTGTAGACACATGGCTGATGGCATATGGAAGTTTGGGTCTGGCTGTGAGTCGTACTTAAATAGTTAAGTGGTAAGGCAACTGCTCGTGAAAAGCGAGAAACCGAGGTTCAATTCCCAGTCCAGCACAAATTTTCATTGTCATCTTTCCATTCTATAGCTAATGGTATTCAATATTCTAAACTGTGAATAAATTTCAAGTATCTAATGTCTCGTGTCTCACTGCCATTCTTGGGGACCATCAATAATGTGTATTAGCACTGAGATGACCACTGGTAATGATGTGCATTACTTTGCTGATAATGTACATTATTTATACCAATAAATAAGATTAAGAAGACTTCAAAACACTAAGCTTTGTTTGATTTGTGATGTTGTTTTACTTTACCTTAAGATTTCCTTATTACATCTATGTACATTAAACTCATGTACTGAGATATCTACATGTATGAGTACTGGCACCTCATTTCAACAAAGTATACTACAGCACAACAGATAGGATGTTCCACCCATTGTGCCTGAAATTTGAGACTTAATTGTGAGCCTACCCTATTCTACTGTTTAACAAATGAGAATTATTAAATATGGGAATAAAATAATTCACAGTTTTTCCATATTGGCCATTCTTCCAACAATAAAAATGTTTTCTAGCTTACGTGAACACATTCAGTTCAAGATAATGAACTCGGGGTGAAAAACCATCTATCATAAAGTCACAGCCCAGTTCAAGGACCTACTTTTTAAAAAATCTGCTGTTGCTCTCACAGCACACACTGAGGCTGAGATTGATTTTGTTCATATCTATTGCTATAATAAGTGCACAAATCAGTAGTAACTCAATGGAGAGGGTACTTGATTTTACTGAAGAGACAACCACAATAATTCTGAAGACAACACAAGCCCTTCATTGTGACAGGTTTTGGGCAGTCAAAAATGTTCTCAATCAAAGATTGGACGTGAGAATGAAAGAGAAGCTATGGCTAGTACCAGTCCACAAGTATGAAACATGGTATGCATCCTTTCCATGGTGTAGGGGTTATCACGCTGACTATACATGCAGTAGGTACATTGTTTGATTTTAGTCCACAATTCTGATTACTCTTGTGTTACCCACATTAGGAGTACACCTGCAGCAATATTTGTTTTGGTGTTCTGGATTTTGGAAGAATCCAAAGCACCATGCATTATGTAGTACATACGTATCGTGATTTTACGTGGAGTGCTATGATGTGCAACCCTCAGTGCAGGTGGGTTTGTAATGTCATTTATTACTTGACAGTAATGGTAGTTAGCACAAAAATGTGAGAGAAATTTAATTACCCAACCAACATATGATTTGTGGTGTCACAGCCAGACACCACACTTGCTAGGTGGTAGCTTTAAATCGGCCGTGGTCCATTAGTACATGTTGGACCCGCGTGTCGCCACTGGCAGTGATCAGACCGAGTGCCACCACCCGGCAGGTCTCGAGAGACGGACTAGCACTCGCCCAGTTGTACGACGACTTCGCTAGCGACTACACTGACGAAGCCTTTCTCTCATTTGCCGAGAGACAGTTAGAATAGCCTTCAGCTAAGTCCATGGCTACGACCTAGCAAGGCGCCATTAACCATTTCAAGATAGAGTCTCACTTGTATCATCAAGAATGCTGTATACAAATGATGGAATAAAGTTAAGTATTATAGCCGCTACGTACTTTTCTTTATAGCATTCATTACGTATCCTGTTTCAGACCTCTCTCTAGCCTACGTGAGATTAACGCGTGCCTTTCGGCTACTTCCGTGTGGCGTAGCGGTCTTGTTACGCCACAACATGATTGACATCAGTTAATGGGATCTAATCCTGTTGCTTCCATGTTGCTGGATATTGGGGACTTCAGAAGTGAATTATTTTTTTATGGAGCACAAATGCTGTTTGAACACTAAATTTCTACTCAACTTTGTTTGTTGTCTATTTTATTTGCAGTTGATTCCAAAGCATTTCATGGGATCATCTGCAGGCACTTAAACACAATTATAGAATTGCTAGGGCTACATATGCTGTGATGCTGAATGAAACACATTTGACTATTGAGAGGCCAATGGATGTCACCTTCAATGACCATTGTAGCAGAATATTATTGAAAGATCTCTCATAAAACACCAAAAAAATTCTAATCATATGTAAAGCCTGTTAGCAGTACCAAAGTTAGTGTGCAGATACTCGTAGATGAAATAGGAACTAAAACTGAGAATAGCACAGCAAAATCTAGAAATGCTGAACTTCATTTTCAAATATTCCTTTAAAAGGCAAAATCCGAGAGTATTGTCCCAGTTTAATTCTTGCGAAGTTGAGAGATGTAGGTACCACACTAGTATCAGTGATGCTGGAAAAACACTGCTGCAATCATTAAAATTGAACAAAGCTCCAGGATCTGATGAAATCGCTGTTAGATTCTATACCTAATTTGTGACTGAGTTAGCTCCTCTCTGAATCATAATATACCATACATCCTGCAAACAAAAAGAAAGCACAGATCACATTCAATCTACTAAAAGCATAGCAGAAGTGATCCACAAAACTACTGTCCAATATCCTTGACACACATTTGATGTATAATCTTAGAACATATTCTGACCTCAAATATAATGAGATCCCTTGAACAGAAAGACTGCTTTCATGCCAACCAACATGGATTCCAAAAGCATTAGTCGTATGAAACCTAACTTGGACTTTTCTCACGTATCATATTGAAAGCCATGGAATGCAGCAGTTGGGCAGATCAAGCATTTCTTCACTTCCAAAAAAACATTTGTCTCAGCACCACACCTACACTTATTATTAAAAGTGTAATCACATGAGGTATTGAAAGAAATTTGTGACTGGAGTAAGGGTTTCTTGGTAGTGAGACGTAGTACATTATCTTTGATGGAGTCATTGACATATGTTGAAGCAATTTCAAATGAGACCCAGGGAAGTGTGTTGGAATCCTCACTGTTCATGTTTTATGTATTTTGACCTTGCAGACAATATTCACAGTATAACTTCATATGTTGTGCACATGACACAGTTAACTATTATGAAAGAAAGTGCACAAATTTTCTGTCAGATCCTGATAAGATTTTGGAGGGGTCCTAAGTTTGGAAAGTTGCTTTAAATGTTCAAAAATGTAAAACAGTGTACTTCACAAAATGAAAAACCATAGTATCCTATGACTACAGTATCAGTGACTCACAACCGGAATTGGTCAATTGATATAAATACATGGCTATAACAAACTGTAGGGATATGAAATGTAATGATCATATAGACTCAGTGGTAGAGAGAATGTGTGGCAGACTACAGTTCATTACTCGAATACTAGGGAAATGCAATCAGTCTACAAAGGCAACTCATGATCCATCCTCAAGCTTTACTTCTGTCATTACCTCATCTCCTACCTTCCAAACTTTGCAGAAGATCTCCCGCAAAACTTGCAAGAACAGCATTCCCAGAAGAAAGGATATTGCAGAGACATGGCTTTAGCCATAGCCTGGAGGATGTTTCCAGAATGAGATTTTTACTCCGCAGCAGAGTACGTCCTGAAATGAAACTTCCAAGCTGTGGATAAGCCATGTCTCCACAATATCTTTTCTTCCAGGACTGCTAGTCTTGTGAGTTTTGCAGAAGAGCTTTGTGAAGTTTGGAAGGTAAAAGATGAGGTACTGGTGGAAATAAAGCTGTGAGGATGAGTCACAAGTCATGCTTGAGTAGCTGTTTGTTAGAGCACTTATCTGTGAGAGACAAAGGTCCAAAGTTCGAGTCTTGGTCTGTCACACAGTTTCAATCTTCCAGGATGTTTCATGTCAGCACACACTCTGCTGCAGAGTGAAAAGCTCACCCAGTCTACAAGGACGATGGCTTGCAAAACACTCACACTAAAATGTTGCTCAAGTGTGTGGGATCTGTACAAAACAGGGCTAACAGGGGTACTGAACATGTGCAAAGAAGGGCAACATGGATGGTCACCTTTGTTTGACCAATGGGAGAGCATCATAGGGATGCTGAAAAAACTGAATGGGCGAATGCTTGAAGACAGATGCTAAGTATCCCCATGAAAGCCTACTTATTAAGTTTAAAAATGCAGCTTTATGTGGTGAATCTAGGAGCACATACACCCTACTACAGTCCCATACGTATCACTCCTGCAGGAATTACAAATATAAGATTAGTCTAATTACAGCTTGCATAGAGGTATCCAAAGAATCAAACTTCCCATGTTCCTTACATAAATGAAACAGAATGAAGACCTAATAACTGTAACAATGTAAAGTACTCTCTGATATGCACTTCATAGTGGCTTGTAGAATATGGATGTAGAAATGGTGTACACTGCAAGTATAATCTGTTGCTGTCTTATATTTTACTGCATTAGAAGTGGCTGTGGTACAGGAACAGAATATATTTGTATCAGATGGATACTATTTCAGTAACTGTCTTATATTTACCCCATTAAAGGTACAGAAACACGTGATACGTTTGGTGTATACCATGTCGATAACTATGTGTAAGTGTCTGAAGAAGGAAGCCGTAAAACGCTTCTAAATCAATTGAAAATATAGTAAACAACACACATGAAGGGCAAATTTTCGTGAAAATAGCGTTTGTGCGCAATAACCAAATTGAATGTAATATTTCGAAACCGTGTACGCAAAAATGTCGCTGTAGTCCGAATCTGCCTACAGAGGAGCAGACAGTAACAGTTTACTTTATTTCTTGCCTCGAATGTGAAGTCTTACGAAATAAACGAAATAAAACTAAACAGCGCACATGCATCCGGTTTCGTCAATCTTCGCTACCTAATAATACAAGGCGCAGTAGCAGCGTTAGTGCACGGCTGCCTCTAAACAGGCGGCCGTGTTTAGTGCCGTTGTGGATTGTTTTCTCTCATTCAGTAGTCCTTCGACAATTAACAAAAGCAAAAAGTTTTCCATCACTATTTCAGGCAGTTTGTGTTTATCATTTCTGCTGTGTCTGAAGCGTTCTGGAACGGAACTCTAATTTCAGAGAAAAGGTTTTCGGCTTTTAATGTGCCGTACCTCGTTTCCACCTGGCATTAAACAAAATAAGACAGCTGTTAAATTTACGAGGATGACACCTCGGATGAAATTTGTTGTAAAGTAATTGTGAATGTGAATATGGATTTACTATGTTTATTTTCATTTTGTCGTTGAATTTTGCCATCTGAAAAGGTGAAAAAACACTGCGTTTACACTGCCAACTCGACCAAAGCGACAGTGCGAGTGCAGAACTTTTTCACCGGTGCAGATAGCAAACATTTAATGACATAAGTACAGAATACATCGTAAATTCATATGAATCATAATTACTGGGTTTAATTTCATCAGAGATATCTGTCTTCTGAATTTTTTTTGTGGCAATACACCGTACTGCATAAGGTACCGTTACTTCGGGAGAAAGAGAGGTTTTCATGTGGCGGAAGAAGGCAGTCAGATTTATTCAAGTGTCGTGAAAATGACAATGCATCCTGTACCGTAGGTTATTTTCTTAAATAAAACTAGCTATTTGAGTACTGTGTTGCTTCCACTGTCATCTATACTCAACTACCTGTACACATGTACACACGAAAGGAAATCAACAGACCTACGGTACAAATTGAGTCAGTCAGTTCATCAATAGAAAACCTTCCATACACGACTGACTAGCACACTACTAGCCTTGGCAAAACTTACAACACCGGCACTTATAAACAACTGCGAATTAAACTTTTCAATGCACTAAGTCACTTTCACAAGCACACGCTGTCTCACCAGACATTTTCAAGATTGTAAAAGGATAAACAATTGGCTAAAATTCATGGGTGTAAAAGTGGAAGACCCTAAATTGTGACTCTGTTTGCTGTTTAGTATGGTTACACGCTATGGGAATTACAGAAAAAAACGTAAGCTGTTAACCTTGTTTCTATATTTCCACGACACTGAAATTTAGCATTGAAATACGTCTGACGCAGTAGAAATAAACGCATCCAACGCATGGAGACAGTTTTTTTTTTTACTATTAATACTGAACAAAAATAAGATGCTGTTTCGGTTTCTGATAGAATTGCAAAGCAATGAATTACCCTACTCTACTCGCGCGCAATTGTAGGCCAAGTGCGCGGGACGGATCTACGCGCTTCGTAGGCCTATCTCTTTCCTACAACGCGAAAGAAAAAGTGAACAAAATATCGTGTACCTTGTCACCGATGAAAAGTGAATATCAGCTGATCCAAACGGCTCAGAATCATTAAAAGCAAAGCAGAAAAAATTAACGAGTAGTTTAACTTTAAAAATCAAAATTTGGTGTGCGAGGAAAATAATTGAACATCTAACTTGTGTTTTAATTTATGATGTGTCCTTTATTTAACTCCACGGAGAACTTTTCCGCTAAATTCTCCTGCCAGAGGTACAAAGTATGCTATGCTCATTAAAGAACTTAGCAAATAAAGGCATCATATCAAGATAGTGTAACGTGAATTAAACATGGACCCGACTGTAGTTCAAGTATTTCGAATTACAACTCATTGATTATAAAATACGCTTGGCTTACCTTAATCATAGACCACACGCTCTTTCAGAAGGGCTAGCTGCCAGCGAGTTTTTATATAATTTCATGTAACCTGCCGCAAGCGTTCAGACTATACTTTCCGACTCGCTACTGTGAAGAGTGAAGATGAACTGAGTGTGGGCGAAGAGAAAAACGTCAAGCGCCGGTTCCTTTGCAGCACGCAGCATCTGGAACGTGTAACCTAGAAGACGCTTAATAAGAGCGGCTCCCGCCTTAATTACGTTCCGTTTCCCGCGGGCAGCAAGATGATTTGCACTCTCATTAGTTTCCTCGGGAATAATAAGTCTCTTCAAACATCAGGGATTATGTGAACCTATATTTGAGTCACTAATGGACGAGGTTCACTGACATTACACGCTTGATTACACATTTCAATGAATTACATGCTCTGCGTGCAGCTGCACCAGTTACGTAGAGATTTATAGGAGGAGTCTTCCGCATTTTGACGTGCGCACTTGTAATGTTATTTGGTTTTGTTCTGTCTCGTATTTCTGTGTAGTGCTAGTACACTGTTGTGCAAAATTTATGGACGAAAGTAAATTTCGCATGATGTGTCACTGCCAAATAACATAACTCGATGAAACATCGACCAAACTTCGAAAGAACTCCTACAGTATAGTATAGTGTAGTACAGTATGGAAGGTAACTGAAAGAAATACACAGTGAGACGAATAGAAATGACTTTTATTCAATGACAATAGTTACACTGAAGTCACTGCGATTCAAGATAGTACATACCGTGGACATTACAAAAGGCAGGACATGGTTCTTAATAGGGTGTTTGGTCACTATGGATGGCAATGTGTGCTCTGCAACATGCTCCCATGCTGGCCACAAGGTTGGTAAAAAGTTTTTGTGGCAGGGCATCCCATTTCTCCACCAGTTTGATTGACAGCTGCTGGATGGTCCTTGGTGCATGTGGACATACTGCATCTCACCAATGCATCCCACACATGCTCGAAGGGACTTAAGTCAGAGAAAGGGGGAGGCCAGTCCATTTGCCGAATTACCTCTTGGTTCTAGAGTTCGTCCACCAGCACTGTTTGATGCAGTTATGCATTGTCATCCATAAAAATGAAGTCAGGACCTAATGCTCCACTGAGAAAATACATGTGGGGGAAGGAATACATTATCGCAATAACATTGATCATGACACGTTCCACATCATTACGAAGTGTCGTATTCATGATCTATGGAACAAGTACTAATCTAATCTAATCTAATCAGTGTTCTATGTTCAATGATATGGAGGTCAGTAGCCCACACAACATTATGCTTCCCCACACCCAAACACCTGGACCACCAAAACGATCACATTCAGCAATGCTGGACATACCCTCATATGGCAAGAGGTGGGAACATGTAATGCTCCCAGGAACATTGTCCCTGTGGTTATCAACACAAAAACAAATAGGAATAACACACACAGGTGTATGACTAATAATGGAAATAAAAATGCAGGTGAACTAATATGAACAGTATGGTGAATGATTTAATGTAGCCAAGACAGCCATAAACCTATGACCCAACATAATAGCCCAAATATAAGTCTACTAGCTAAGTTATTCAGCTTGTTAAGGAGGACAAAAGTTTAATTGCGATGGTGATATACAGTTCAATAGTAGGGAAAGGAAGAGAAGAAGAAATAGTAGGTGAAGAGGGACTGGGGGCGGGAGGATGGAATGAGAGGGCAAGCTCCCTGGTAGAATTTTTGAACAAGCACAATTTAACCATGCTAACACTTGATTTATAAATAATAATATGGCGGTTCTATAGATGGAACAGACCCAAAGACACCTGAAAGGTTTCAGATAGATTATACCATTGCAAGACAGAAACTTCAAATTGCTCTTGGGTGTCCAGCTGGGTGCAGCCATTTATGAAACACAGTATTTCAACAGCATACTTTGCCATCATCTTCAAGCAACACCTGTAGAATGTGCATCTTCGCTACATTGCTCTTCCTTTATATTCTTATCACTCCTCACCCCTTCACCTATGCCAGGTGTCAGGTGGGGTGGCAGTGGGATGTGATCACTTAAAGTTGGGCACGAGCTCCAATCCCTTAATGCTTCTGCTGTGTTCATTAGATGCAGAAGTGGCTCTCAGCCGATGTTGTCACTTCTGTTGGCTGAGCACTATGCAGGGTCCTACATTTTACAGGGACTGAAGCAACTGTCTTCATCAGCCACTCGCACATCAACTAATGGTACAATGTAATTACTAATGATGAGGTCTTTCTTAACACTTTTGTTTGTTTGTATTTAATCAAGACCCCTATAGCTGTGCAACCACGAATTTTGTGGGTTACTTGAATTTGGCATGTCTTCTTCTCGCATAACTAGTCTTACCTGTTATGGAATAACAGCACAGTTTCACTGAATCACCACGTAAAAATGCTGTTGTAGGATTTATCCTTAAAATGAATACCCAGAAGCTGCTTTTGGCAGTTAAAAATTAGAAGTTCACCAATCTTCAATTGCTGTCTTAAGATTGTTCTGGTGAGGACCAGGTCTCTTAGTCTCTAGCAATGTTTACACACAGGTAGTTAGCACGGCATGTGTATGTGGAGCTTAACAGTTAGCTCTTCAGAAAGCAAAAGTACATACGGTACAGATGAAATTATCATAATTTGCTTCACATGCAGTTAAGGAAAAAAGGTCACAGAACTATTACTATAGCTACAAATATTATTCCACTGAATCACAACAGTTATCTTTGTGTCTGTTGCTCATACATATAAAATATGTTGTCTCGGCTTGAACTAAATGAATGGAGAAGGCAACACAAACGGTTCTCAAGGCTGAAGCTATCGCAGGACAATGAACAGACTGACTGAAAAATGGCATGAGGTTTGGGGTTATGAAAACTTGCCCTAGAGTATTGTTCAACTTCTTTAATTTATAATAGTTTACAAATTCCATAGGTAAGAATGTTCGGTTTTTACTGTCTGGCAAGATTATTATATTTTGTTTAAATATTGTTTGGTATGAACAGCAGCAGCTAATTTATGACTTCTTCTTGTGTGGCGCTACAGTCCAGGATGAACCTTAGCCTTCCCAATGAGCTTCCGCCATCCATTATGGTCATATGCTATTCTCCTCCAGTTTCTGCATCCGAGCTTCTGTAGGTCTTCTTCCACTCCATCCAGCCATCTTGCTCAAGGTCGACCTCAACCTCTTTGTCCTCCTGGATTACCAAAGAGAATCTTCTTTATCACCTCAGACTCCTCCATTCATGCCACATGACCAGCCCATCTTATCCTTCCTGATCGTATGATTTTTGTTACAGGAGCATCGGCATATATAGTGTACAGTTCTGCATTGTAACTTTTCCTCCATTGTTCTCTGTCATATACAGGGCCAATTATTCTCCTCAAAACTTTCCTGTCTTCTTTCTCTTTTCAATGACTGAAAAATCTCAATCACATGCCAGTTAGCTATGTCCAGAAATGAGATATTAATGGTCAACATGTTCAAACATACCACAAGATAATAGAGACATGTTTTTATTTTGTGTGCAGCAGTTGTCACTCCATACACACAATTTTTTCTTTGTTGAGATACTAGGTACCTGACTGAGAAATGCAAATAAACAGGATGTGATTTCATTGCCTCCCCTGCCTCCTTCCATCTCATTTCACATATACATTGTTGCAACACCGGTGTCGTGCATATGTACACCAAAATTGTAACACAGGAGTTGCTGCAGACAGAGCACATCTGAATGTGTAAGGAAAGGCGTGAACATAACCTGCTGGAGATCTACGAATAGAGTTCAAGTATTACTGTTTGGTAATGTTGCAACAAATGCATCAGTTCTTAACTATGACATTTATTTATTTATTTATTTATTTATTGTATTTTTTTTGCATGGAGACACCAACTGGTGTCTTTTGCAAACGTCATAGCATTTTTTTACAAGTTTAGTACAAAATATATATATATATATATATATATATATATATATATATATATATATATATATATAATATATATATATATATATATATCTAAAAAGAAAGATGATGAGACTTACCAAACAAAAGCGCTGGCAGGTCGATACACACACAAACAAACACAAATATACACACAAAATTCAAGCTTTCGCAACAAACTGTTGCCTCATCAGGAAAGAGGGAAGGAGAGGGAAAGACGAAAGGATGTGGGTTTTAAGGGAGAGGGTAAGGAGTCATTCCAATCCCGGGAGCGGAAAGACTTACCTTAGGGGGAAAAAAGGACAGGTATACACTCGCACACACACACATATCCATCCACACATACAGACACAAGCAGACATATTTAAAGACAAAGAGTTTGGGCAGAGATGTCAGTCGAGGTGGAAGAGTAGAGGCAAAGAAGTTGTTGAGAGACAGGTGAGGTATGAGTGGCGGCAACTTGAAATTAGCGGAGATTGAGGCCTGGCGGATAACGAGAAGAGAGGATATACTGAAGGGCAAGTTCCCATCTCCGGAGTTCGGATAGGTTGGTGTTGGTGGGAAGTATCCAGATAACCCGGACGGTGTAACACTGTGCCAAGATGTGCTGGCTGTGCACCAAGGCATGTTTAGCCACAGGGTGATCCTCATTACCAACAAACACTGTCTGCCTGTGTCCATTCATGCGAATGGACAGTTTGTTGCTGGTCATTCCCACATAGAATGCATCACAGTGTAGGCAGGTCAGTTGGTAAATCACGTGGGTGCTTTCACACGTGGCTCTGCCTTTGATCGTGTACACCTTCCGGGTTACAGGACTGGAGTAGGTGGTGGTGGGAGGGTGCATGGGACAGGTTTTGCACCGGGGGCGGTTACAAGGATAGGAGCCAGAGGGTAGGGAAGGTGGTTTGGGGATTTCATAGGGATGAACTAACAGGTTACGAAGGTTAGGTGGACGGCGGAAAGACACTCTTGGCGGAGTGGGGAGGATTTCATGAAGGATGGATCTCATTTCAGGGCAGGATTTGAGGAAGTCGTATCCCTGCTGGAGAGCCACATTCAGAGTCTGGTCCAGTCCCGGAAAGTATCCTGTCACAAGTGGGGCACTTTTGTGGTTCTTCTGTGGGGGATTCTGGGTTTGAGGGGATGAGGAAGTGGCTCTGGTTATTTGCTTCTGTACCAGGCCGGGAGGGTAGTTGCGGGATGCGAAAGCTGTTGTCAGGTTGTTGGTGTAATGTTTCAGGGATTCCGGACTGGAGCAGATTCGTTTGCCACGAAGACCTAGGCTGTAGGGAAGGGACCGTTTGATGTGGAATGGGTGGCAGCTGTCATAATGGAGGTACTGTTGCTTGTTGGTGGGTTTGATGTGGACGGACGTGTGAAGTTGGCCATTGGACAGGTGGAGGTCAACGTCAAGGAAAGTGGCATGGGATTTGGAGTAGGACCAGGTGAATCTGATGGAACCAAAGGAGTTGAGGTTGGAGAGGAAATTCTGGAGTTCTTCTTCACTGTGAGTCCAGATCATGAAGATGTCATCAATAAATCTGTACCAAACTTTGGGTTGGCAGACCTGGGTAACCAAGAAGGCTTCCTCTAAGCGACCCATGAATAGGTTGGCGTACGAGGGGGCCATCCTGGTACCCATGGCTGTTCCCTTTAATTGTTGGTATGTCTGGCCTTCACTTTTGAAGGCCAGACATACCAACAATTAAAGGGAACAGCCATGGGTACCAGGATGGCCCCCTCGTACGCCAACCTATTCATGGGTCGCTTAGAGGAAGCCTTCTTGGTTACCCAGGTCTGCCAACCCAAAGTTTGGTACAGATTTATTGATGACATCTTCATGATCTGGACTCACAGTGAAGAAGAACTCCAGAATTTCCTCTCCAACCTCAACTCCTTTGGTTCCATCAGATTCACCTGGTCCTACTCCAAATCCCATGCCACTTTCCTTGACGTTGACCTCCACCTGTCCAATGGCCAACTTCACACGTCCGTCCACATCAAACCCACCAACAAGCAACAGTACCTCCATTATGACAGCTGCCACCCATTCCACATCAAACGGTCCCTTCCCTACAGCCTAGGTCTTCGTGGCAAACGAATCTGCTCCAGTCCGGAATCCCTGAAACATTACACCAACAACCTGACAACAGCTTTCGCATCCCGCAACTACCCTCCCGGCCTGGTACAGAAGCAAATAACCAGAGCCACTTCCTCATCCCCTCAAACCCAGAATCCCCCACAGAAGAACCACAAAAGTGCCCCACTTGTGACAGGATACTTTCCGGGACTGGACCAGACTCTGAATGTGGCTCTCCAGCAGGGATACGACTTCCTCAAATCCTGCCCTGAAATGAGATCCATCCTTCATGAAATCCTCCCCACTCCGCCAAGAGTGTCTTTCCGCCGTCCACCTAACCTTCGTAACCTGTTAGTTCATCCCTATGAAATCCCCAAACCACCTTCCCTACCCTCTGGCTCCTATCCTTGTAACCGCCCCCGGTGCAAAACCTGTCCCATGCACCCTCCCACCACCACCTACTCCAGTCCTGTAACCCGGAAGGTGTACACGATCAAAGGCAGAGCCACGTGTGAAAGCACCCACGTGATTTACCAACTGACCTGCCTACACTGTGATGCATTCTATGTGGGAATGACCAGCAACAAACTGTCCATTCGCATGAATGGACACAGGCAGACAGTGTTTGTTGGTAATGAGGATCACCCTGTGGCTAAACATGCCTTGGTGCACAGCCAGCACATCTTGGCACAGTGTTACACCGTCCGGGTTATCTGGATACTTCCCACCAACACCAACCTATCCGAACTCCGGAGATGGGAACTTGCCCTTCAGTATATCCTCTCTTCTCGTTATCCGCCAGGCCTCAATCTCCGCTAATTTCAAGTTGCCGCCACTCATACCTCACCTGTCTCTCAACAACTTCTTTGCCTCTACTCTTCCACCTCGACTGACATCTCTGCCCAAACTCTTTGTCTTTAAATATGTCTGCTTGTGTCTGTATGTGTGGATGGATATGTGTGTGTGTGCGAGTGTATACCTGTCCTTTTTTCCCCCTAAGGTAAGTCTTTCCGCTCCCGGGATTGGAATGACTCCTTACCCTCTCCCTTAAAACCCACATCCTTTCGTCTTTCCCTCTCCTTCCCTCTTTCCTGATGAGGCAACAGTTTGTTGCGAAAGCTTGAATTTTGTGTGTATATTTGTGTTTGTTTGTGTGTGTATCGACCTGCCAGCGCTTTTGTTTGGTAAGTCTCATCATCTTTCTTTTTAGATATATTTTTTCCACGTGGAATGTTTCCCTCTGTTATATATATATATATATATATATATATATATATATATATATATATATATATATATATATACACAATAACTTATTTTAGTTTAATATTAATATTCACTTAAAGAGTATAAACATTTGTCAATCAAGAAATGTTTCAGTTTCACTTTGAATAAGTTCCCTTTGTGGCACCTTATAGAGCTCGGTAATCTGTTGTACCATATTTGACCACTAATGCATGGACTATGGTCTGTTGTTTTTAATTTTGTTCTTTGTCTGTAGTAGCAGTCTTTATTTCTTGTATTATAGGCATGCATATCAGAGCACTTTGTTTCTTTGTTTTGATGTGTCACAAAAAATATAATTAATTTGTAAAGATACAGTGAGTAGACTGTTAGGTATTTATGATGGACAAAGATTTCCCTGCATGAATCTCTATACCCTAATCCATGGATAATTCTGATTGCTCTTTTCTGTAGGGTTAATATTCTGTTCATATGTATGTCGGCAGCACAACCCCATATCTCTATCCCGTAATTAATCTGTGGAAAAATGGTTCCATAATAAATTGTTTTTAATGTCTGATGTGGAACTACCTTTGATAACTGGCTGATTAGATGTAATGAACTGCTGATTTTATTGCATAAAAATTTGATATGGTTTACCCATCTTAGATTTTCATCTAGGTGAATACCTAGAAATCTGCAGCCTTCTGTGTCCACTACTTCAATTCCACCTATGTTACTGATAGAGGTTTGGTGTGAGTTTGTAAGTTTAAATGGCAATAACTGAGATTTACTGATATTAACTTTCAAACCTTGATCTTGGAAATAAGTAGTTATTTGCTGTAGTCCCTCAGTGGCTACCAACGTTAACTCATCATTTTGTTTACCAAGAAATAACAGTGAGGTATCGTCTGCATAGGTTACCAATTGGGAGTTGAGAGGTTGCTCTATATCATTTATGTACACTAGGAAAAGGAAAGGGCCCAAAATTGAGCCCTGGGGTACACCTTGTGTGACTGTCTCATATTTGGACTGAAAATTAATGATCTGATTATTGATTTTGTAAGTCAGCATTGTACACTGCATGCGGTTAAATAAATATGTAGCCAGCAATTGCATGGATGCGGCATTTACATTGTATGACTCAAGTTTACTTAAAAGTAACTCATGGTTTACCGAGTCAAAGGCTTTAGTAAGGTCTAGAAATATGCCAGCTGTTTGCATTCCTTGATCAAGGGCACCATACGTTTTGTGAAGAAATTCCGTAATTGCTGTCATAGTACTATGATCTTTTCGGAATCCGTGTTGTGTCTCTGTTAGGAACTTATTTTTCAAGAAATAGTCACTAAGTTGTGTCAGCAGCACAACTTCAAATACTTTGCTGAAGACAGGTATTAATGATATGGGCCTGAAATTTGAAACCTCTTCCTTGGATCCTTTTTTATGCACTGGTTTAACTGTGCTCCATTTCAATACATTTGGAAATGTATGTTCTCTGATACTGCAGTTTACCAGGTGGGTGATTATTTTAACTAATTCCTTATTACACTTTTTAATCACGATACTACTCAAACCATCCCATCCAGTTGAGAACTTATTCTTTAGGTTATTTATTATCCTGCCTATTTCTTTTTCACTTACTTGTTTGGATTCAAAAGGCGGCTCTTCAAATGGGCAGAGCTTTACCTCACTACTCACAACTGTGTTATTAATTGGACTAACAGCTGCAGATATAAAGTATTTATTGAAAACATTGCAGACTTTATTAGGATCTTTAATTGTGTTTCCTTCATGTCTTATAATTAAAAATTCAGTTTCTGGCTTCGGTGTGGCTTTGCGAAATTGATTTACAATTCTCCATGAGGTCTTGGCTATATTGTCTGATTGAGCTATTTCACTGCTGTATATCTGTTTTCTTAGATTTGAAAGCTCTTTCTTAAAGATTTTCTTGGCTTCGTTGTACTTGGCCTTAAAAACCTGCAGGTTTGTTGACTTGTGTAACACATCCAGGTCCTGGATGTTTTGCCTGAGTTTTATCATATTTGCTGGAAGTATCAGTCTGTTGGTTTTTGCACTTTGGTTATGGGTGAACACTCTTTGTATTTTCTTAACAGGGCAGCATCTGTCAAAGTGTCTTAGCATAGTATCATGACACTGCCCTTTCATCTTTGCGATTGTGAATTCAAGTTCTTGCTTATCTTTCTCAGTGTTCTGGTGGTTTGCCTTACCTCCTAGAACTAATCATTCACATATTCGGCATGTATCAAATCATGGCTTTCTGAAGGATACGCATGGAAAATCCGCAAGGAGAACTTTTCTATAAAATTTATACATCACAGTACTATTGGGACATTTTACTTTGATGCAGTGAAGAGCCTGTTCAGATTGAGATCAGGGCTTAAGTACTCTTTCGTTGTGTGCTTTCTATTGTGCTGACTCAATCTCTAGGCAACACGTGAAAGTGAGCCTCAACAATCTGCCGATATTCATCTGCGTATATATTCTACTAAATGCTCCATCTCTTTTGTCCATTGTTAATGGTCTTTTTCTTCTTTGCCATCATCTCTAATTTCTTTTCTTTGAAATACCAAAAACATCCATGAAAGTCTTCTTACATAACTGTTTATGTGCAGCCTCACCATCAGGAACCATGAAAACCAACATGCACTGGTGGTCACTTTCCTCTGGATTGGCATACTTCCCATTTCACCAGCATTCTACTGGAATAACGTCCATGAACCCCATGTCTGCTCACATTGCTGGTAGAGTGTAGAAAACAAGTCTGTCTTATGTTCCACTGACAGAGAGTCACAATAATACCCACATTTGCAGGTAATCTAAAACCAAATATCGTGACACATAGTAATATTACAGTGCCCGCCCAGTTAGCCATGTGGTCTAATGCACGGCTTTCCGGATTGGGCAGGAGCGCCTGGTCCCAGGCACGAATCTGCCTGGAGGGCTTGTGTGGTTTTTAGGTGGTTTTCCATCTGCCTCAGTGAATGCGGGCTGATTCCCCTTATTCTGCCTCAGCTACACTATGTTGGCGATTGCTGTGCAAACAAGTTCTCCATGTATGCCTACACCACCATTACTCTACCACACAAACATAGGGGTTACACTCGTCTGGTGTAAGACATTCCCTGGGGGGTGTCCACCGGGTGCTGAACCGCACAATAACCCTGAAAGAGTTGTGATGTTTGAAACTTTCCCGGCGTACTGATTGTTCCATAAAAACACGGGAGAACTGCCATAAGTCAGTAACATCTTGCCATGATATTTCGGCACAAAGTCTTTTGGCCATCTTCAGATGAGTACAGCTGTAGAAGTACTGGCAAATACGCACTGAGCTCTGCTATTTAAAGCCAAAGGGGGCTGCATGTACTGCGCATGTACTGTTTAGCGTGCGCGTTCACCACTCCGTGCGCTGCGCCTGGCACCCTCCGCGGTGAAAACTTGGCATTTCGATATCAGATCGATCTTCATCTTTATACTGATAACTACGTTGACTATGAAGTTTCTCTACAACACGATTCCAAGCGGAATTTAACTGGTAACCGCTATCTCGATTGATAAGAGTTTCGCTGTCTGACAATTTTATTTCTATGGATTCATTTATAATTGAACTCCCGAAATTTGATGTTTGAGCCACAATTTTTGTATAATTGTAATTCATAGAGTGGCCAGTAGAAATGCAATGTTCAGCGATTGCGGACTTGGTGGGTTGGAGAAGGCGAGTATGCCGCTGGTGTTCCACAATACGTTCCTGCACCATTCTTGTTGTCTGCCCTATATATGACTTGCCGCAATAACACGGAATCTTGTAGACACCTGATTCACGTAGGCCCAGGTCATCCTTAACGGATCTCACCAGTGATGATATTTTAGGAGGAGGGTGAAAGATGACTTTAACGTGATGCTTCCTCAATATTCTACCTATCTGTGACGAGATGTTCCCAATAAAAGGTATATAAGTCGTTGACCTGAAGACCTCTTCTTCTTCCTTGTTGCGTCGTTTGTAGGACTGCATAGTTCTGTTCACTTGCTTTGTTGAAAAGCCATTCATCAGGAAAACTTTTTGCAGGTGTTTCAGTTCCGCTTGAAGACTGTCGACATCAGAAATAGTATGGGCATGGTGGATTAAAGTTTTAAGGACACCCATTGTTTGTGCTGGATGGTGGCAACTGGTAGCTTGCAGATACAAATGTGTATGGGTCGGTTTCCTATACACAGTATGACCAAGTGTGCCATCATTCTTGCGTCGTACCAGAACATCTAAAAATGGCAAACACCTGCAAAACGTATTCCTGATGAACGGCTTTTCAACTAAGCAAGTGAACAGAGCTATGCAGTCCTACAAACGACGCAACAAGGAAGAAGAAGAGGTCTTCAGGTCAACGGCTTATATACCTTTTATTGGGAACATCTCATCACAGATAGGTAGAATATTGAGGAAGCATCACGTTAGAGTCATCTTTCGCCATCCTCCTAAAATATCATCACTGGTGAGATCCATTAAGGATAACCTGGGCCTACGTGAATCAGGTGTCTACAAGATTCCGTGTGATTGCGGCAAGTCATATATAGGGCAGACAACAAGAACGGTGCAGGAACGTATTGTGGAACACCAGCGGCATACTCGCCTTCTCCAACCCACCAAGTCCGCAATCGCTGAACATTGCATTTCTACTGGCCACTCTATGAATTACAATTATACAAAAATTGTGGATCAAACATCAAATTTCGGGAGTTCAATTATAAATGAATCCATAGAAATAAAATTGTCAGACAGCGAGACTCTTATCAATCGAGATAGCGGTAACCAGTTAAATTCCGCTTGGAATTCTGTTGTAGAGAAACTTCGTAGTCAACGTAGTTATCGGTATAAAGATAAAGATCGATCTGATATCGAAATGCAAAGTTTTCACCGCGGAGGGTGCCAGGCGCAGTGCACGGAGTGGTGAACGCGCACGCTAAACAGTACATGCGCAGCGCATGCAGCCCCCTTTGGCTTTAAATAGCAGAGCTCAATGTGCATTTGCCAGTACTTCTACAGCTGTACTCATCTGAAGATGGCCAAAAGACTTTGTGCTGAAATATCGTGGCAAGATGTTACTGACTTACGGCAGTTCTCCTGTGTTTTTATGGAACCTGAAAGAGTTGTTTGGTGTGCGGTGGCGGAGCGATGAAGTGGACTGTGGTAGTCGTCGTGGAGTTGTGGGCCACTGCGGCTGCGGTGGGGACAGAGCCTCTCCATCATTTCTAGGCTCCCAATTAACATACAATACAATACATTACAGTATTATATTATGAGTTTTCAATAATACGAGTCTCGCATATTTTGTATCGTTGTTGACACTGTAGAGTCTTGCACAATGGGAACCAAGAAGAGGATGTTGTTTGGTGGCCGGTATCGTCTTTCTACAACACAACTGCACACATGTATTAACAGGGTTCTTTATTCATAAGAACAAGAAGCTACTTATCTCTAAGCAAGTTGTTGTAGTACAAGCTCTCCCGTAATGGTTCACATTAGCCTCACTGCTGCTGAAGTGCAAGTCCCGCTACAAACACTAAACTCTTGTAGTTGGTGACATGACCTGACAGATGCCAACTAGAATAGTGACTGAGCTAGTAACTGAGCTGATTGCAACTGCGACTGACTCTGTCTGCAACTGGGCTGACAGTCTGTGACTGACTGGGCCCCCCTGTCTGCGGTGGCGATCTAAATATTGGCGGTCGAGAGGGCGTTTCTTGCGAGTCTGTCTTTGGCCTCTCTCCTGATAGGCGTGCTTCTCCTGCACCTACTATCGATCTTCTCCCAACCTCTCTGCTGACCAGTCTGCTGGTGACAGCTTATGCCAGCACAACGTAGATAATCTTATTGTGGAGCATTAACATTTGATGTACTCATCCCGTGTCTGTGTGCTTGGGAGGTCTTTCTTTTCCTTTTCCTGTCTTGTGTGATAAACCAGACATTTTCCTTTCTTCTCCAGAACTCTCTTACTTACACTTTCACATTGTCTCTTCATTGCTTTTGGACCATCACAGCATTCAGACTCACAATGCATCATAACCTCAGCCATCTTCATTAACAAATGTCAACTGATGGAACAGCAGTGTGCCAGTTGCAGAACGTGGACTTAGCACATATCAACATTCCTCACAGGTTGAATGCCATCTATGAGCAGCCATAGAAAACTAATGGGAGCACATACGGACATGACACTTCTCGTCGTGTAACAGCCTTGACATGTACCCCCTATTGACAGTAGAATCTCCTTTTTCACAAAAATGGTACTTAACCCCTTTTGAATTTCTAGGTTTCAATTTGCATAATGTTTGCTTAATGTACGAACTATAAAATCAGAGTTTCTAAACAAAAATTATCAAAAATTTCATGCAGACCATTTACATGAAATGGCAGTGCATAAAAAGTACAATGATGGAAGTCAATCCATTTTGTCACATATTGCACACCTAGGACAATTTTTGACTGTCTGCAAAATCTGCCCTATGCATGCCTTTCCACATTAACATGGTAGACAACCAGATTATCGATCCCTAAGTCATCTTTCTTCATATATAATAGTGCCAGAAAAAGCATTTAATGTTAAGGTGAGCCAGAATTATGCTGATTTTGTTCAATAGTTTGCTGGTGTATAGCAGTTATGCCATTGTCTTATTCTCCTAATTCTGTTTTATTTGCTGGGCCTGTACTTCTGCCTCAAAGGATGTCGGGTTTGCCTCATGTTACAGCCATTTTATTTGAATGCGTCCTTAAGGTGGCTGAGCTTCCAAATATGCTTTCCAGCACTGTGCAACCTTGTGGGCCAGTGTGCTTAGCACACCCTTGTGCTGTAAAGGATGATGGCTGCTGGACATACAGGTACAAATTAGCATGAGTGACTTTCCTGTACACAGCATCCAATAGTATAATCTTCTTTGCACTTGACTAGGACATCCAAAAAGGGGAGTTCACCATTGTCTTCCACCTTTATGGTGAAACTGATGCTGGGGTGCAGAATGTTCAGATACCGGAAGAACTTCTGAAGCCTTTTAAGCTCATGTGGCCGCACCACAAATGTGTCATCAGTATATCTAAAGATGCATATTGGCTTCAGGGCAGCTTTTACTTTCTTTCAAAATTCTTTATGAAAAAGTTTGTCACAACTGGTAACAGAGGACACTCCATGGTGACACCATCCATCTCTTCATAATTGTTGTCGCTGGAGAGTAGCCAATGTGGGGCTGAATCCTCGATCATCTGGGGGGGAATGAGAAAGCAGCACTGTGGTGAAATGGAATCACATCAAAGCTCTCCATAAGGTCGTGGTTACAAAGGCATAGTTGTCACAGCCTGAATCGCTTCAGGCAAACCGATGACCTCGCTGTTTGGTCTCCTCCTCCAAATAACCAAACAACCAACTTCTTGAAGAACAGTTTAAAATGCTGGCATGCCATACTATTTTCCAACAAAACTAATTACTTTAACTCAACTTCATGACACATTGAAGGTACTGATGGTCACTGCTATAATTGTTTTTGTGGTTTCTGAGTAACTTTTTTTCATTCTCTCTCTCTCTCTTTCTGCCCCCCTCCATCCTCTTTTTCTTTAAATTCTAGACTTTTCATTGCAAAGTTGCACCAAACATGTTATTTGACACTGGCCTAAAATTTCATGACTAGATTGATCTAACTGCAAATATGAGCCAGCAAAAAAGTAACATACCAGTTTATGGTAAAAAAAAAGAAACAGCCTTTTCCTTTGAAGGTGAAGGTGATTACCAGAAAATAATGTGTGTCTCATACAATTCTATGAGGCATAACACTGACATGGGAGTAGTACTGAAGTATTCTGCACTGACCCTCCCCGTGATGTAATACAATGAATTTTCTGTCCATGTGAAAGGAACAGTGCTGAATTGAGAAAACAACTATCTGGAAATGTGAGCCTTGCCCATATAAATTTGGCGAGTCATATAATTCTCAATGCTTAGCTACTGCCATAGTGGCTACACTCAAGACTCTCAGCAAAATGATTATCATCCATTTTATTATATGAGTAAAACAGGTATTTTGTAAAGGTTGTAGTATATGATTTTAGTAATTCTTTACCTACCATTATTACTGCAACAACCTGTGTCTTTTGCTCCATATTGGTTTACTGCAGTTCATTATCTACCATTACCTGAATTTTATGAGAATGCAAAATGTAACTAAAATGTAACTAACTTCAGAAAATAACATTAATAACTGTTAGACTGCATTATTTGTAGTACTTCCTTTTTTGCCTTTAGCTCACATTATTTTAGTGTTGTTATAGTATGTTATCCCATTTGTTACTTAAGTTTTATCTGCACTGTCTGAAGTATAATACAACCTCTGACAATAAAGTTCAGTGAATGAAGCCAGAATGGTCAATCAGGCAACACTGGCAACTCATAACGCTGCACTTGTGTAGCGGCTGGTGTTGCAAACCTGCCCCCACCATAGTTCAGTTGAGCATCGTGTGTGTTACGTGTTAGACCTATTGGACGAAGTACTTGTTTAGTGCGTTGGTTCTGAACTTGGCAAAGACACCAAAAGAAATGCATGCAATGCTCGTAAGTGTTTATGGAGATGAAGAATTGTCCATGAAGTGTGTGTATAACTGGTTCGCCCATTTTTGAGGAAGCCGGGAAAGTGTTTCTGATGATCCCCATAGCAGATGACCAGCAACCACCATCAGTGATGAAAACATTGAGAAAGTGAGGACATTAATCATGAATGACCATTGATTAGTTGCGCACATGATAGCGGATGAACTGCAGATGAACCATGAATCCATGCGACGAATCCTTACCCAGGAGTTAGGGAAGAGGAAAACATGTTGTTGTCTTGTGCCGCATCCCTTGACTGAAGATCAGAAGCAGGCACGTTTAGCGGCTCCACAGGATTTTGTCAAAATGGTGGATGCGACAAACAGTTTCTTGAATCATATTGTCACTGAGAATGAAACCTGGCGTCTTTGGTAAGAGCCTGAAATGAAACGGCAAAGCATGGAATGGCCTTCTCCGACATCATCTTGTTGGAAAAAGCTGAGCCAAAAAATCACGCATCAAAACAATGCTCGTCACCTTTCTCAACAGTCAAGGCATTATCCACAAGGAATTTCTACCTGAAGGAATGATGTTGAATGCTGTATGATACGTTGAAATTTTGACCTGTTTCACGCAACATCTAGGCATGGTACGACCCCAGTATGCACAACAAAATTCCTGGTCTTTCGTTCATGACAACGCTCGCCCTCACAGAACCAATATCGTCAAACAGTTCCTGGCAAAAAAGGGGGTGGTGCAACTAGAACATCCACCATGCTCGCTGGATCTCAATCCTCCAGACTTCTTCCTATTCCCTCGACTCAAACTCACTTTGAAAGGAAAGAGATTTGATGATATTACTGACACCCAACAAAACGTGTTGCGGCTTTTGAACACTATCCCAAAGGGAGACTTCATGCAAAGTTTCCAGGACATGTCTTGCAGAGCTCAGTGGTGCATAGTTATGGGAGATGACTATTTCAAAGGACAGTAAGGTAACTGTAATTCACAGTTCATCTACGTTAATGTTACAGGACTATTCACTGAACTTTATTGTCAGAAGTTGTACTTTCTTTGACCCTCTACTCTTTACATAGGATTGTAGTGCCCGCCCTCCCTCCCTATTCTTCCTTTTCAATCTTCCCCAAATATACTCCTTTCTCCCCTACAGGATTTAAGAATATTAATTTTTACTTTCATTCTATTATCAGTACTCATAATTCTGTATGCAGAACGTGAATACTGGCCAGCTTTTCTCTCCCTTTGTAATAGTAACAATTTCCTTAATCAAATTTCAAATTTTGTACAATAAACCACTTTTCATTTCTTTTGTTTTTAAACAAATTAATGCTAAGGTGAATGCTTTTTTATGTGAACAGACCCTTTATTCTTATGCTGCATCCATAACTGCATGAAGTTGAATGCTGATTTTGCACTTTGTTTTCTCAAAAAATCAATCAATCATTCCTCAAACTTGATGCATCACACTGATTTTAAAATCTTGTTAATGCTGTGCAAAGAACATCAATGGAAAATACCACAGTAAACAAAACCATAATCTGTAAAAGTATCTAACTAGGTGATCACTCGTTACCATCTTGTAGACATCTGTTTAAGGAGTCGGGCATTCTGGCTACTGCTTCACAATTTATTTATTCCCTCATGAAGTTTGTTGTAAGTAAACCACTATAGTTCAAGTGGAAGAATGGTGTACTTAATTACAATACCAGAAGGAAAAATTACACTCACTACTCAACATTAAGCTTGTCTTTAGCCCAAAAAGGAGTGTACAATGCTCCAACAAAAATTTTTGATCACTTACCTAGTAATATAAAATGTCTGACAGACAGCAAATTAAAAGTTGAAAACAAACTGTGCAAGTTTCTCCTTTACTACTCATCCTATTCCATGGAATAATTTCTATTACTATAATGCGTACGAGTTGGTAGGTAGTAATTACTAACTCACATGTGTATATCTTTTTTTCTTTTTCAAAAAACACCATAAATACTCAGAACATAACCATTTATACAAATTAATTTATTAAGGGAACGTAAAATGACCTGTTCCACATCAGTATGATCTATTGTGCAAAATGATAAATGAAACATGTAACTAACTAAAAAACTAACTAACTAACTGACATTTCTATTTCAGATCTCTCAAAATCACTCTAAATTGCATTAGAGGGCTGGACCATCTGAGGACTACTGTAGCATGTGTGTTCACTGTGAAGATAAACTGCTGGATTGAAATAATATAGTAGATACACTGAAGAACTATACAAGCTGGTACACCTGCCTACCATGTAGGGCCCCCACAAGCATGCAGAACTGCCACAACACTGCGTGTCATGGACTCAACTAATGTCTGAAGTAGTGCTGGAGGGAATTGACACCATGAATCCTGCAGGGCTGTCCATAAATCTGTAAGAGTACGAGGGGGTGGAGATCTCTTCTTAACAGCATGTTGCAAGGCATCTCAGATATGCTCAATAATGTTCATGTCTGGGAGTTTGGTGGCCTGTGGAAGTGTTTAAACTCAGAAGTGTGTTCTTGGAGCCACTCTGCACCAATTCTGGATGTGTGGGGTGTCGCATCATCCTGTTGGAATTGCCAAGTCCATCGGAAAGCACAATGGACATGAATGGATGCAGGTGATCAGACAGGATGCTTACATAGATGTTGTCTGTCAGAGTCATATTTAGACAAGTCACTGGCTCCAGATCACTCCAACTGCACATGCCCCACACCATTACGTAGCCTCCACCAGCTTGAACAGTCCCTGCTGACATGCAGGGTCCATGGATTCATGAGGTTGTCTCTACACCTGTACATGTCCATCCACTCGATATAATTTGAAATGAGACTTGTCCGACCAGACAACATGTTTTCAGTAATCAACAGTCCAATGTCTGCGTAGATGGGCCCAGGAGGGCTAAAGCTTTATGTCATGCAGTCATCAAAGGTACCTGAGTGGGCCTTCGGCTACGAAAGCCCATATTGATGTTTTGTTGAATGGTTGACATGCTGACACTTGTTGATGGCCCAGCATTGAAATCTGCAACAATTTGCAGAAGGGATGCACTTCTGTCACGTTGAATGATTCTCTTCAGTCATTGTTGGTCCCATTCTTGCAGGATCTTCCTCCGGTCGCAGTGATGTTTGAGATTTGATGTTTTACCAGATTCCTGATATTCACGGTACACTCGTGAAATGGGAAAATCCTCACTTCATCGCTACCTTGGAGATGCTGTGTCCCATCGCTCGTGTGCTGACTATAACACCATGTTCAAACTCACATAAGTCTTGATAACTGCCATTGTAACAGCAGTAACCGATCTAACAATTGCGCCAGACACTTGTTGTCTTATATGGCTTTGCCAACTGCAGTGCCATATTCTGCCTGTTTACATATTCTGTATTTGAATTTGCATGCCTATACCAGTTCCTTTGGCACTTTATTACAGCAGTCTCAGTGAAAAATGGCATGACATTTTAATCATGTTTTGCATTGAGCAAGTGTGTGTAAGTAAAACTTCTTGAATTTTTCTCTAACAATTCTATGTTTTTGTGCATGTCTTTAAATAGTGTTTTTGGTAATTTGATTTGTGTTTTATGGACAAACAAAGGAAATGCAGAACAATGTTAATAGTTACGTTGGAATTTACTAGTTGAAAAGATACTTGTTTTATTACCTTTCTGTGTGTGATGTGAGTAGTAACTGGATCCTATAGTGGAATCAATTGCATATTATGAGTCACCACATACCATTGCAGTTTTGGAATGAGTAGTGAGCCAGTGTGCCAGTACATTTCCAGTTTCTTTAAGGTCATAGTGGCTTTGGTGTTGAGTTGGAACTTCACTGCAGGGCCATTTATCACATATGCCATTGTTACCTTGTAGAGAGCTGCGTCTGTTGTTATGATCTCCAATCTGTTTGTGTGCAGTGGTGTGACAGCTGTGGTTCTCTTCATTGTTGGATGAGAGACATACTTGAAGTATGACCCTGCTGTTGCATGCAAAACAAATGACATAGACAGTGATGTTGTTTATGTCTGGCCCAACAGTTTGGACACAATTTTCTTGGGTAATACATTTAGTGTCACAGGATAGTAAATTTTATGTGCTTCTCCTCACTGTCTATAGGACTGTCAGTAGACATCACATTGAATTTTTGCGTATCTTCCATCATTTTAGAGTATGAATCACTAACTACTGAACTGGCTACTTTATCAAGCATTGGCATAATATTATGCTTGGTTGGTTGGGAAGATGGTGATGATGAATGCTTGTCATCATCTGACTGATGCAAATAACTATGGCTATTAGAAACTTCTGCTACAAAGAGTCTGTCCTTGTACGAAGCTTATACCACCATTGCTATCTTCATGACCTCAAGTGGTATTTGAAACTATGGCAAGTGTTATGTCTGATGACTGTATACTTTGGCATTGCCCTCTTCATCTGGAACAAAGCTGAGAATGACATATACAAATAAAGAGTAAGAACAGGATGAGACACATATCTCAAACTGAATGACACTGATGTGTTAAACCTTGCAGGATCTACACTCCTGGAAATTGAAATAAGAACACCGTGAATTCATTGTCCCAGGAAGGGGAAACTTTATTGACACATTCCTGGGGTCAGATACATCACATGATCACACTGACAGAACCACAGGCACATAGACACAGGCAACAGAGCATGCACAATTTCGGCACTAGTACAGTGTATATCCACCTTTCGCAGCAATGCAGGCTGCTATTCTCCCATGGAGACAATCGTAGAGATGCTGGATGTAGTCCTGTGGAACGGCTTGCCATGCCATTTCCACCTGGCGCCTCAGTTGGACCAGTGTTCGTGCTGGACGTGCAGACCGCGTGAGACGATGCTTCATCCAGTCCCAAACATGCTCAATGGGGGACAGATCTGGAGATCTTGCTGGCCAGGGTAGTTGACTTACACCTTCTAGAGCATGTTGGGTGGCACGGGATACATGCGGACGTGCATTGTCCTGTTGGAACAGCAAGTTCCCTTGCCGGTCTAGGAATGGTAGAACGATGGGTTCGATGACGGTTTGGATGTACCGTGCACTATTCAGTGTCCCCTCGACGATCACCAGTGGTGTACGGCCAGTGTAGGAGATCGCTCCCCACACCATGATGCCGGGTGTTGGCCCTGTGTGCCTCGGTCGTATGCAGTCCTGATTGTGGCGCTCACCTGCACGGCGCCAAACACGCATACGACCATCATTGGCACCAAGGCAGAAGCGACTCTCATCGCTGAAGACGACACGTCTCCATTCGTCCCTCCATTCACACCTGTCGCGACACCACTGGAGGCGGGCTGCACGATGTTGGGGTGTGAGCGGAAGACGGCCTAACGGTGTGCGGGACCGTAGCCCAGCTTCATGGAGACGGTTGCGAATGGTCCTCGCCGATACCCCAGGAGCAACAGTGTCCCTAATTTGCTGGGAAGTGGCGGTGCGGTCCCCTACGGCACTGCGTAGGATCCTACGGTCTTGGCGTGCATCCGTGCGTCGCTGCGGTCCGGTCCCAGGTCGACGGGCACGTGCACCTTCCGCCGACCACTGGCGACAACATCGTTGTACTGTGGAGACCTCACACCCCACGTGTTGAGCAATTCGGCGGTACGTCCACCCGGCCTCCCGCATGCCCACTATATGCCCTCACTCAAAGTCCGTCAACTGCACATACAGTTCACGTCCACGCTGTCGCGGCATGCTACCAGTGTTAAAGACTGCGATGGAGCTCCGTATGCCACGGCAAACTGGCTGACACTGACGGCGGCGGTGCACAAATGCTGCGCAGCTAGCGCCATTCGACGGCCAACACCGCGGGTCCTGGTGTGTCCGCTGTGCCGTGCGTGTGATCATTGCTTGTACAGCCCTCTCGCAGTGTCCGGAGCAAGTATGGTGGGTCTGACACACCGGTGTCAATGTGTTCTTTTTTCCATTTCCAGGAGTGTACAACCCAGAAGGCAAAAGTCTGCTTGCATTGCTTACCACTTTGACTGAAATTACATCTTGCTGCAACTACATAGTAGCTACTCGCCAAACACCAAATTTCTTTAAAATTCAAACTACTTAGATCAGAGAGCAGTCAAAATTTCTGAACCATTTTGTACAGCTTGATACCAGACTGTAGTAGAAGAGGATTTTAACAAACAGGACCAGTAAACTGACTTGATTCATACTGAAAAAGAAATTGATGGAGGTAGACCACCTAACTTTCACTTGTTTAGTTGAAGCAAGCATACAGTTGAGAGATAGACACCAGACTAATCAGCTGTTGATGCTGAACCAAGAACTTTGGCAATTCTTTGTGTTTAGCCAACACCTCTATTTGTCTAATACATAATTTAAAAAACTTTTAAGCCATGCTACTCAATGGTCTGATGCACAGTGGGAAACATCCTCATCACCTCTTTCCTGCCTGACGCTGCAGACAAAAACAATCCACACAATCATTCAAGAAGCTACAACCAAAGGAACATTAATAAAATTTCAAGCAGTCAGTAATGATAGAGTTCACAAAGTGAATGGCAAACTGCAAATAAACTCCTGAGCATTGCAAATGTCATTGATAAGCAAGTGCTTTCCTTTCAAAGTGCAACCCGACAACAGTAAGACATGCAGCAAGATAGATAATGCACAGATCAATACGGTGGATAATTGTAAGCTTCATATGACACAATGAAGAGCTTTGCTACCTCATACTGATGTATTTGTCGGCAGCCAGACATCAGTTGACATGGCCGTGGCATATGACATATGGGCTCCTCAACAATGTTGTCAGATATTAGGATTACTGTATGGCTCAGGTACCTGTGATTCAAACTCATACCAATACTCAAACTAGACAGGGATGCTGATTCAGTTTGTGTGCTAATCAGAAATAAAAAATTATGATGATGAACTGGAACCCTAGAAATATCTATGTACACAAATGATTAGTATATAAATGAGAATATAATTTGTGCTCCAATGCAGCTGCATTAGATGCAGTAATAATCAACAAGTGTAGTTCATGAATTTATTCGAGGAAAAAAAGGAGACAAGAAAAAAATCTTACAAATAACTTTTTAGACAATCTTGTATTTCTACATATAAGAAATGATAAAGTAAATACATTTAGAAAATAACTCCCAAGTTATCACACCATCTTTGCTGCAAATTCCTTGTTTTGTGTTCGAATATTCTGAAGAACAGAATTTTCATTGTCTTCTTTTAATAATTCAGCTTGGAAGTCCAGTACAGCCCTAATTCGTTCCTTTACTTTTTGTACACTTAGAGCATCACACTGTATAGAAATGGGAATCACATCATGAAACTGCAGCACCCTTCTTGGGAGACTATCTGGTTCTAGCTCTTCCATATCTGTTAAAAGTTCAGTACATTAAATAGGTATTAATATGCAGTATTCTGCTGTTAATAAAGTAATCATTCAAACACAATTTTACCAGAGACAATTGTTAAGGTATTTTCATTATATAATAATATCATAACAGACTAAAAAAACTGGGAATGCAGCAATCTAGACTGTATTATAACAAACATGGAACAATGTACCATGAAGATCACCTTATATGTTTTTTCAGGAGAGAACTATTGTATTTTTCTAAGGCAATTTCATCAGTGTAGTATGTCGAAAGATAAATCAGGAATGCAGATGAAAGCAGTGCACTCAATTAGGGACCAAATATGGGAGTAAAATGCTAAGGAATCACTACTCTGGGGTAAAAAAATTGAAAGATAATGGTTTATCACCATGTCAGCAATGAGGTTGTTGGAGACAGAACACAAGCTCAGAATTGGGAAGGATGGGAAGGAAATCATCCATTCCTTTCCAAAGGAGCAGGCCAACATCTGTCTTAGGCAATTTAGGGAAACTATGGAAAACTTAAAGCTCAGTAGTTGGATGGAGATCTGAACTGCTGTCCTCTCAAATTCATGCCAAGTGTCTTACCTCTGCACTGTTTTACTCAGGTGGGATCTCATGCTCATATACATTATTACTATTATTATTATTATCAGAAACTATTTTCTTGATTTGCTTTTTTAAGTCTTATGTTATCAGGAGAAAGAAAACTGGCGTTCTATGGTTCGGAGCGTGGAATGTCAGATCTCTTAATCGGGCAGGTAGGTTAGAAAATTTAAAAAGGGAAATGGATAGGCTAAAGTTAAATATAGTGGGAATTAGTGAAGTTCGGTGGCAGGAGGGACAAGACTTCTGGTCAGGTGAATACAGGGTTATAAATACAAAATCAAATAGGGGTAATACAGGAGTAAGTTTAATAATGAATAAAACAATAGGACTGCGGGTAAGCTACTACAAACAGCATAAGGAACATATTATTGTGGCCAAGATAGACACGAAGCCCATGCCTACTACAGTAGTACAAGTTTATATGCCAACTAGCTCTGCAGATGATGAAGAAATTGATGAAATGTATGATGAGATAAAAGAAATTATTCAGGTAGTGAAGGGAGACGAAAATTTAATAGTCATGGGTGACTGGAATTCGAGAGTAGGAAAAGGGAGAGAAGGAAACATAGTAGGTGAATATGGATTGGGAGTAAGAAATGAAAGAGGAAGCCGCCTGGTAGAATTTTGCACAGAGCATAACTTAATCATAGCTAACACTTGGCTCAAGAATCATAAAAGAAGGTTGTATATATGGAAGAATCCTGGAGATACTAAAAGGTATCAAATAGATTATATAATGTAAGACAGAGATTTAGGACCAAGGTTTTAAATTGTAAGACATTTCCAGGGGCAGATGTGGACTCTGACCACAATCTATTGGTTATGAACTGTAGATTAAAACTGAAGAAATTGCAAAAAGGTGGGAATTTAAGGAGATGGGACCTGGATAAGCTGACTAAACCAGAGGTTGTACAGAGTTTCAGGGAGAGCATAAGGGAACAATTGATAGGAATGGGGGAAAGAAATACAGCAGAACAAGAATGGGTAGCTCTGAGGGATGAAGTAGTGATGGCAGCAGAGGATCAAGTAGGTAAAAAGACTAGGGCTAGTAAAAATCCTTGGGTAACAGAAGAAATATTGAATTTAGTTGATGAAAGGACAACATATAAAAATGCAGTAAATAAAGCAGGCAAAAAGGAATGCAAACGTCTCAAAAACGAGATCGATAGGAAGTGCAAAATGGCTAAGCAGGCATGGCTAGAGGACAAATGTAAGGATGTAGAGGCTTATCTCGCTAGGGGTAAGATAGATACTGCCTACAGGAAAATTAAAGAGACCTTTGAAGAAAAGAGAGCCACTTGTATGAATATCAAGAGCTCAGATGGAAACCCAGTTCTAAGCAAAGAAGGGAAAGCAGAAAGGTGGAAGGAGTATATAGAGGGTCTATACAAGGGCGATGTACTTGAGGACAATATTATGGAAATGGAAGAGGATGTAGATGAAGATGAAATGGGAGATATGATACTGCGTGAAGAGTTTGACAAAGCTCTGAAAGACCTGGGCGAAACAAGGATCCGGGAGTAGACAACATTCCATTAGAACTACTGATGGCCTTGGGAGAGCCAGTCCTGACAAAACTCTACCATCTGGTGAGCAAGATGTATGAGGCAGACGAAATACCCTCAGACTTCAAGAAGAATATAATAATTCCAATCCCAAAGAAAGCAGGTGTTGACAGATGTGAAAATTACCGAACTATTAGTTTAATAAGTCACAGCTGCAAAATACTAACGCGAATTATTTACAGATGAATGGAAAAACTGGTAGAAGCCGACCTCGGGGAAGATCAGTTTGAATTCCGTAGAAATGTTGGAACATGTGAGGCAATATTTATCTTACGACTCACCTTAGAAGCTAGATTAAGGAAAGGCAAACCTACGTTTCTAGCGTTTGTAGACTTAGAGAAAGCTTTTGACAATTTTGACTGGAATAATCTCTTTCAAATTCTGAAGGTGGCAGGGGTAAAATACAGGGAGCAAAAGGCTGTTTACAATTTGTACAGAAACCAGATGGCAGTTTTAAGAGTCAAGGGGCATGAAAGGGAAGCAGTGGTTGGGAAGGGAGTGAGACAGGGTTGTAGCCTCTCCGCGATGTTATTCAATCTGTATATTGAGCAAGCACTAAAGGAAACAAAAGAAAAATTTGGAGTAGGTATTAAAATCCAGGGAGAAGAAATAAAAACTTTGAGGTTCGCCGATGACATTGTAATTCTGTCAGAGACAGCGGAGGACCTGGAAGAGCAGCTGAACGGAATGGACAGTCTCTTGAAAGGAGGATATAAGATGAACATCAACAAAAGCAAAACGAGGCTAATGGAACGTAGTCGAATTAAGACAAGAAGAGAATAGAAGCTTTCGAAATGTGGTGCTACAGAAGAATGCTGAAGATTAGATGGGTAGATCACATAACTAATGAGGAGGTATTGAATAGAATTGGGGAGAAGAGAAATTTGTGGTATAACTTGACTAGAAGAAGGGATCAATTGGTAGAACATGTTCTGAGGCATCAAGGGATCACCAATTTAGTATTGGAGGGCAGCGTGGAGGGTAAGAATCGTAGAGGGAGACCAAGAGATGAATACACTAAGCAGATTCAGAAGGATGTAGGTTGCAGTAGGTACTGGGAGATGAAGGAGCTTGCACAGGATAGAGGAGCATGGAGAGCTGCATCAAACCAATCTCAGGACTGAAGACCACAACAGCAACAACATGTTACTTTTCACAAAACTGTAGGGCAGATTTACAAGCCGATTTATGATTTGGCAGGGAAAACTGCTGGCAAGTGCTGTGCAAAGAGTCTTGATGCATGAACACTACCAGGCAATCAACTAACAAGGAAACTGTCCAATCTGACATGTACCGGGTGATCAAAATGTCAGTTTAAATTTGAAAACTGAATAAATCCTGGAATAATGTAGATAGAGAGGTACAAATTGACACACATGCTTGGAATGACATGGGGTTTTATTAGAACCAAAAAAATACAAAAGTTCAAAAAATGTCCGACAGATGGCACTTCATCTGATCAGAATAGCAATAATTAGCATGACAAAGTAAGACAAAGTAAAGATGATGTTCTTTACAGGAAATGCTCAATAACCACCATTCCTCAACAATAGCTGTAGTCAAAGAATAATGTTGTGAACAGCACTGTAAAGCATATCTGGAGTTATGGTGAGCATTGGCGTCGGATGTTGTCTTTCAGCATCCCTAGAGATGTCGGTCGATCACGATACACTTGTGACTTCAGGTAACCCCAAAGCCAATAATCGCACGGACTGAGGTCTGGGGACCTGGGAGGCCAAGGATGACGAAAGTGGCGGCTGAGCACACGATCATCACCAAACGACGCGTGCAAGAGATCTTTCACGTGTCTAGCAATATGGGGTGGAGCGCCATCCTGCATAAACATTGTATGTTCCAGCAGGTGTTTATCAGCCAGGCTGGGGATGATGCGATTCTGTAACATATCGGCGTACCTCTCACCCATTACGGTAGCAGTTACAAAACCAGAATCGTGCATTTCTTCAAAGATAAAAGGCCCGATAACGGTAAATGTGGTAAATCCAACCCATACCATGACTTTCTCATCATGCAATGGATTTTACACGAGTTCTAGGATTTTTGGTGGCCCAAATTCTGCAGTTGTGGGCGCTGACAGATCCTAGGAGTGCAAAATGAGCTTTGTCGGTCCACAACACGTTACTCAACCAATTGTCATCTTCCGCCATCTTTTGAAACGCCCACACCACAAATGCCCTCCTCTTCACTAAATCGCCAGGTAACAGTTCATGATGCCGATGGATTTTGTACGGATAACATCGGAGGGTACGCCTCAGTACCAACCAAACAGTAGTGTATGGAATGCCGGTGCGACGTGCAACTGCATGAGCGCTGACTTCCCCGTGCATAGACAAACCCGCTACAGTCTCCATTTCTTCCTGAACTGTCTCAGCAGCATT
Organism: Schistocerca nitens; assembly: GCF_023898315.1. Taxonomy (NCBI): domain Eukaryota; kingdom Metazoa; phylum Arthropoda; class Insecta; order Orthoptera; family Acrididae; genus Schistocerca; species Schistocerca nitens. The sequence continues at coordinate 424,654,507 of NC_064617.1, read as the reverse complement.
ACGCCTTGTGCTTGGTCGGCCACTACAGGGTCTATCATCTAAACAACCCGTGGCTTCGAACTTTGAAATCATTCTTGCCACAGCTGCATTTGTCAATGGACATTTACCGATTCAAATTCCCTTCCTATGGCGATAGGAACGTAATGCTGAACTAGCACATTCCCCATTCTGATAATACAGCATCACTAAAAACGCATTTTCAGATAACATCAACATGCTGTGGCTGCTGGCGCATCTGATTCTCCCTCTCATTACAGCTCCTTTTATACACGATTGTCATGCGCAGTCACTGACGTTTTGCTGTCCAGCGCCATCTGTCGGACATCTTGTGAACTTTTTTTTTTTTTTTTTTTTTGTTCTAATAAAACCCCATGTCATTCCAAGCATTTGTGTCAATTTTTACCTCTCTCTCTACAGTATTCTGTCGTTTATTAAGTTTTCAAATTTATACTGACTTTTTGATCACCTGGTAGAATTTTTTATACAGGAAGAATATACCGAAAGAAACCCAATGTCAAAATTTCCGAAGTCCTAGCTCACCTGACAGCTGGCGAATTGTATACCCTTGCCGTAGCTGTTGCAGACCATATATGCGCAACATGGCGGGCACATGTCCTCGACGGACGGCATATCAATAAACAGATAACATGGCACAATGTGATCATAATATGTAAAGTGAATTTCAGTTTCCATTGATAGTTTCTCTGAAATAACTGTTCACAGTTACTATTTGCTTAAATTTGCACCTCATATAACATACATAATAATTAGCAATTGCCTCTGTGATATCGCTCTGTGTTAACAATGGAGATAAAACTGAATTCACTTTCTTTGTGATTCTTGGCATGTTGTTGTTGTTGTGGTCTTCAGTCCTGAGACTGGTTTGATGCAGCTCTCCATGCTACTCTATCCTGTGCAAGCTTCTTCATCTCCCAATACCTACTGCAACCTATATCCTCCTGAATCTGTTTAGTGTATTCATCTCTTGGCCTCCCTCTATGATTTTTACCTTCCACGCTGCCCTCCAATATTAAATTGGTGATCCCTTGATGTCTCAGAACATGTCCTACCAACCGATCCCTTCTCCTAGTCAAGTTGTGCCACAAACTTCTCTTCTCCCCAATCCTATTCAATACCTCCTCATTAGTTATATGATCTACCCATCTAACATTCAGCATTCTTCTATACCACCACATTTTGAAAGCTTCTATTCTCCTCTTGTCCAAACTAGTTATCGTCCATGTTTCACTTCCATACATGGCTACGCTCCATACAAATACTTTCAGACACGACTTCCTGACACTTAAATCTATACTCGATGTTAACAAATTTCTCTTCTTCAGAAACGCTTTCCATGCCATTGCCAGTCTACATTTTATATCCTCTCTACTTTGACCATCATCAGTTATTTTGCTCCCCAAATAGCAAAACTCCTTTACTACTTTAAGTGTCTCATTTCCTAATCTAATTCCCTCAGCATCGCCCGACTTAATTCGACTACATTCCATTATCCTCGTTTTGCTTTTGTTGATGTTCATCATAAACCCTCCTTTCATGACACTGACCATTCCGTTCAACTGCTCTTCCAAGTCCATTGCTGTCTCTGACAGAATTACAATGTCATCGGCGAACCTCAAAGTTTTTATTTCTTCTCCATGGATTTTAATACCTACTCCGAATTTTTCTTTTGTTTCCTTCACTGCTTGCTCAATATACAGATTGAATAACATCGGGGATAGGCTACAACCCTGTCTCACTCCCTTCCCAACCACTGCTTCCCTTTCATGCCCCTCAACTCTTATAACTGCCATCTGGTTTCTGTACAAATTGTAAATAGCCTTTCGCTCCCTGTATTTTACCCCTGCCACCTTCAGAATTTGAAAGAGAGTATTCCAGTCAACATTGTCAAAAGCTTTCTCTAAGTCTACAAATGCTAGAAATGTAGGTTTGCCTTTTCCTGATCTAGCTTCTAAAATAAGTCGTAGAGTCAGTATTGCCTCACGTGTTCCCATATTTCCACAGAATCCAAACTGATCTTCCCCGAGGTCCGCTTCTACCAGTTTTTCCATTCGTCTGTAAACAATTCGTGTTAGTATTTTGCAGCTGTGACTTATTAAACTAATAGTTCGGTAATTTTCACATCTGTCAACGACTGCTTTCTTAGGGATTGGAATTATTATATTCTTCTTGAAGTCTGAGGGTATTTCGCCTGTCTCATATATCTTGCTTACCAGATGGTAGAGTTTTGTCAGGACTGGCTCTCCCAAGGCCGTCAGTAGTTCTAATGAAATGTTGTCCACTCCTGGGGCCTTGTTTCAACTCAGGTCTTTCAGTGCTCTGTCAAACTCTTCACGCAGTATCGTATCTCCCATTTCATCTTCATCTACATCCTCTTCCATTTCTATAATATTGTCCTCAAGTACATTGCTGTTGTATAGACCCTCTATATCCTCCCTCCACCTTTCTGCTTTCCCTTCTTTGCTTAAAACTGGGTTTCCATCTGAGCTCTTGATATTCATACAAGTGGTTCTCTTTTCTCCAAAGGTCTCTTTAATTTTCCTGTAGGCAGTATCTATCTTACCCCTAGTGAGATAAGCCTCTACATACTTACATTTGTCCTCTAGCCATCCCTGCTTAGCCATTTTGCACTTCCCGTCGATCTCGTTTTTGAGACGTTTGTATTCTTTTCTGCCTGCTTCATTTACTGCATTTTTATATTTTCTACTTTCACCAATTAAATTCAGTATTTGTTCTGTTACCCAAGGATTTCTACTAGCCCTCGTCTTTTTACCTACTAGGTCCCTGAAACTCTGTACAACCTTTGGTTTAGTCAGTTTATACAGGTCCCATCTCCTTAAATTCCCACCTTTTTGCAGTTTCTCCAGTTTTAAACTACAGTTCATAACCAATAGCTTGTGATCAGAGTCCACATCTGCCCCTGGAAATGTCTTAAAATTTAAAACCTGGTTCCTAAATCTCTCTCTTACCATTATGTAATCTATCTGAAACCTGTCAGTATCTCCAGGCTTCTTCCATGTATATAACCTTCTTTTATGATTCTTGAACCAAGTGTTAGCTATGATTAAGTTGTGCTCTGTGCAAAATTCTATCAGGCGGCTTCCTCTTTCATTTCTTACCCCCAATCCATTGTGCAGGGAGAAGACCACCCAAGAGGGATCATTGCCGACAAAATTTTATTAAATAAATTTTCCATGCATAATGTTCGGCCGTAGCCGGCTTGGGCATAGTGTGGTGGAAGGTGCTGGCCGGAAGACCATGGTCGGCACATTCCTGCCACGTGCTCCTCGGTCAGACTCAAGTCCCACGGGTTGGTTGCGCTGACGGGGGTACGCTACTAGCAAGGCGCGTTGGCAGAATCAATCCTCCAATCAGAGACTAATCATGTGATCACGTGGTGACGCAGCTGGGAGTGGCGAGGGCGGCTTGGAAACAGCTCTGCGCTCTCTTAGCTTCAGACCTCGGCCCCAAGTAGTCGCTCCTCTAGCCTCTGCCTCTCTGATGAGCAGACGGCAACCCCTCTTGGGGCTGCTCAGCCCTACGTAGGCACCAATGTATCATCGTTACAGGAATAAACTGGGTCCATTCCACTTCATTACTTTTCATTTTACAACGCCTTCCGCTCCTGACCTCTATCCTGACGAACATGTGGTGTCAGAAATGGGATGCGACCCACCTTACGGTTGTAAAATCAACTCATCAGTTGAGTATGAGTACTACAAAGGGGCCGAGGCTGAGTAAGTAAAGGAAACTAGACCGAACGTGGCGAGGCTGCAGCACGCCATGCGCGTGCCAGCCAGTTGCCTGCATTGCAGAATGTGCGTGGCCGCGCACTAGCGCGCCACAAGTGTGACGCAGTTCGCCGCCGGACGCGAGCCGAGGAGGGTCCGTGATGCAGTCACACTCGCCGCTGCTGCTGTCCGTAGCTGCCACGGGTCACCGCCTGCGCCAGGGTCCGGGATGTGGCCCTCGCGCCGCCCCGCCGTCGCAGCTGTCCGTGCTGTCGCCCGCCGCCTGCTGCGCCCGCACGTGATCAACGCGCCTGCCGCCGCTCGTCGACACCGCCGTCCGTCGTCTGCACGCCACTAAATATTGTAAGTCGCTAGCAACGCTACGGTGGTGTAGATGCCCACACTATTGTAACCTGCCAATCACCAGGCAGCAATCGGAACCAGGAGCAGCTGGAGAGGATAAAGATCCCCTGTTGGCGCTGCAGTCCCAGTTAAATCAATTAATTTTAACTAACGCGGAGCTTAAGCAACAGATAGATGATCTTGAAATGGCTTCTCCGCAATCTAATGTTGCTAAGCAAGTGCTAGTGGAAGAACAGCCGAAGCAGGTGACTCCACCACTCACTAGTGCAGAATCACCTGTGGCAGTAGCCACCTCTACTTTGGTGCAGAGCTTTCCAGCAGTAGCGTTTATTCCGGCGTTCGCTGGAAAGCCGCACGAGGATATTCAAACGCTTGTCCAGAATATCCAGGACATTGGAAAGCTTTGCGGTTGGCCAGATGAATTTCTCTTAAACGTGATGAAAGTGAAACTCACCGGCGAAGCGTGGAACTACGTGCAGTCGGTCGAGAGCTTGAAAAATGCCCCTACCTTCCAGTCCCTTGCAACAGTGTTGATTGAAAGGTATACAGACAAACGTGGTACTAGTTACTATCGCGACTTGCTTTCCACCCTTAAGCAAAAAATGGGTGAAGATTTAGAAGCATTCGCGGACAGGATTAGAAGCGTCGCATGCCACACGTACGCACTAAGTGCCAGTTCTGCTCATAACGAGGTTCTGTTGGAAGAATCAGAATGTCGTGCGATAGACGTGTTTATTTGTGGCATAAACCCTCAAATAGGGGGCGAAATCAAGGTAGCTTCCCCCCGCATCTTACACGAAGCCGTGTGATTAGCACTCTTGAGAGAGGAGGCGAGCCGATTTGTGGCCGTCTCTGCGCGGCAAAGCGAGCCCCGACGTGTCTTTTCGAACGATACTAAGTGTGGGCGCTGTAATAGACAAGGACATGTGGCAGAGCAATGTCGCGTGCCATATTGTCATCAGTGCCGGAACATGGGTCACCAAAGCGTGCATTGTCCAAATAGTAGGCCACAACCACCTGCAAATTCCAGGCGAAATGCAAACCAACCACAGAATTCGGGAAACGGCCGCGGGGCAGGAAGTGCCACCCCTCACGGCCCCCGTTAAAAATAGTGACCCCCCTAGCTTATAAGGGAATCACGCAGGTGGCAAGCGTGGTTGTCTATGGTGTTAGAGGCCGCAAACCAATACGCGTGCTAATTGACACAGGCGCACAGATCAGCTTGGCATTTTTATCGAAGAGAGATAAAAGAACATTGCAAACGCCGCGGTACCATATCAGTGGTATTGGTCCCGGCATAGTGAAACCTGATGGCAGCTGTTGTGTTGAGTTCATGTTGGACTCCACAGAATATGCTTTTACGATGGAGGTTGTACGAAACAGGCGCACGGATTACGACATCATCCTGGGAAGTGACTTTCTGCGTCATTTCCAGGGGGTTATTGACTATAGGTTAAATACCGTCCAATTCGGCGACAATGTGCACCGGTTTGGACGTGACTGCACATTGCGGGCGAGCGGAGCTGGGAAAAAAGGATCCGTTTCCCAAGTTTCGGAGTCTCCCGTAACGATGCTAAAAGCCAATAATCCCGTGGAGATACCAGAAGGCACAGGAAAGATCCTTTGGGTGCCTGTCGGGATACGTGAATCCGAAGAGGTTCATTTCTTGGTACATCCACTCTGCCAGAATGAAACTCTTGAGCAGATGCAGGTCCACGTAAAACGTAGCCTGTGCAAAGCGCAGCAAGTACAAAAAGAAAATTGCGTACCCGTGTGTTTAGACAATTTTAGTCACAAGCAAGCTTTAATACCGCGTGGTACAGTATTAGCCAGCTTACAGGTTATCACAGAAGATGAGTTGCCAATGAGAACCCCTTCTCTGAAAAAGAAAAAGACTGCTGCCGCCTCTCAACACCTTTTGACAATCACGTCACATGTGACAGATAAATTTAAAGCTAAGCTTAGTCACCTCCCATTGCATGAACAAAAGCTAATAAATGAAGTATTGAATGAGTATTCATGGTTGTTTGAAGACAGGAAATATTTAGCAGCAACAGATCTAATCCAACATGAGATTCCAACCGGAAATGCTAGGCCAATAGCTCAAAAAGGGTACCGAATTCCCTACCATCTTCAGTCAGTGGTAGAGGAAACTATACAACAGCAACTAGAAGCAGGAATAATACAACCCTCTTCTAGTGCGTGGTCTAGCCCAGTTGTAGTCGTTCCAAAGAAATCTATAGACGGAGAAAAATCCTATCGCCTCTGTGTAGACATGCGAGCAGTAAACAAAGTTACTACTCCAGATCATTATCCATTACCCCGGATTGATGAAACACTCGATCGTCTGGGCAATTGCCGGTACTTCACAACATTAGACATGCGCAGTGGGTATCATCAAATTCCAATTGCTCCTCAAGATCGAGCTAAGACAGCTTTTGTAGTTCCTGGTGGCTTATATGAATTCTTAAGGATGCCTTTCGGGCTTCGCAACGTGCCAGCAACCTTTCAGCGATTTGCAGATCTGCTATTATGTGGGTTGAAACCTACTATGTGCCTTGTGTATCTTGATGATATAATTATATTTTCAAAATCCATTGCTGAACATGCTGAACATCTACGCAGTGTACTGTTGCGCTTGGAAAATGCTAATTTAAGCTTAAAATTAGAAAAATGTTCTTTTGCTCAATCACAAGTGCAGTATTTAGGTCATGTCATCAGTTCCAGCGGAGTCAAGCCAGATCCACGATTAACTGAAGCAGTAGACACTTTTCCTATTCCAACAAATTTAGAGGAATTACAACCCTTCCTTGGCCTTGCAAATTATTACCGCCGTTTTGTTAAAGATTATGCTACTATTACCAAACCACTTACTAAATTGTTGAAAAAGGATACTCCTTTTGTTTGGATGGATGAATGTTCGACTGCCTTTCAAACAGTGAAAACTATTTTAACTAGTTCACCTCTACTTGTTTACCCAGACTTCGCTGAACCTTTTATTTTATCTTGTGACGCATCTGATTTTGCTGTAGGATGTGTCCTAAGCCAAGTGCAAGATGGTGAGGAAAAACCCGTTGGGTATGCCTCTCGTCAACTGAATAAAGCAGAAACTAATTACAGTACTACAGAAAAGGAATTGTTTGCCCTTCTTTTTGGAATTAATTATTTTAGATGTTACCTTTATGGTCGCAAGTTTACAGTTCTTACTGATCACTCTGCTCTGCAGTGGTTATTGAATCTTAAAGACCCTAGCAGCAAACTTATGTGCTGGGCCATGAAACTGTCAGAATATGATTTTGAAGTTCGGCACAAGCCTGGTCGGTTGCATCAAACTGCTGATGCATTAAGTAGAAAAATGCGTGTCATTCAATCAGATGAGGTAACAATTGAAGAGTTAAAAGAAGCACAGCAGGTGGAAGTTCAACGTCAAAGATATGCCACCTTGCCAGAATTTGAAGTAATAGACGACCTTTTGTATCGAAGAACTCCCCATGGAAATCGTTTGGTAATACTGGAATGCTTGCAGCAACGTATAATACGGCAATGCCATGATACAATCCAAGCATGTCACAGCGGAAAACACTCTACGAACGCTCGAATTGCAACACGTTATTGGTGGCAATACCGACCACGTGACGTGGACAGGTATGTAAGATCTTGCCTGCCGTGTGCACAACGAGCACAAAATAGGCATCCGCGAGTGCTGCTGCAAACACTTCCTCAGGCATCTTCACCCTTCGAAATTCTTGCTTTAGATTTCCAAGGTCCTTTTCCACAGTCGCAACAAGGTAACAAATATATTTTGTCTGTTATTGATCACTTTTCACGTTATCTAATTTTGGTTCCCCTCCCTGACATGACAGCTGAAACTGTGGCGAGAGAGTTTGTAAATCGTGTGATACTACCTTTTGGAAGTCCTGATGCCATTTTAACGGATCAAGGAACCAATTTCATGTCTGATTTATTTGTACAAGTTTGTAAATTGCTAAGAATCAAAAAATGACGTACAACTCCCTTCCATCCTAAAGCCAACGGTCGCGTTGAACGTGTACACCGTACAATCTGTAAAATGTTATCCTATTATGTTGCAAAAACGCACGCTGATTGGGACAGATATGTACCGTATATTTCTTCTGCATACAACACCCGAATACATGAATCCACGGGGTATACCCTACGAAGCTGTGTTTGGACGGCCGATGAATTCGCCGTTCGAAATAGACAAACTACGTCAAGGTGTAGAAATAAAGGAAGTAAAAGGTTTAGCCCGCTGGCTAAAAGCGATCTGGTATAAGGTAAAGAGGAATAATATCAAAGCTACTAATAAACAGTTGCACAGGCAGAACAAAAATGCTGTTTTACCGACTTATCAAACAGGTGATTTAGTGTTACTACGAAACCCGGCAATCAAAAAGGGACGAACTAAAAAGTTCTCTCTCCGCTTTGAAGGCCCGTATCGGATTGTACGGTTGACCTCACCAGTCAATGCAGAACTGCAATTGACCGATCGTATGGTGATAGTGCACTTTGACCGCCTGAAACCTTACCACGGTAGGGCTGTGTCACCACAACAGGTCGCAGACCCCGATCCGCCTGTGTCACCTCCACCTCAAGTGGAACAAAGATGAAAGAAAAAATGGAGGAGATTACCTCCACAGGATTGTAGATACCCTTTGCGGAATCGACACCCTTATGGGTTGAGGTCGCGTGATTAATCACGCCTAATTAGAGTTTTATGTTATGTTTTATTGCAGCTTAGTTTAAGTCATTTTCTCCAGGGACTTGGAAGCAAGACGTGCCTGGCCACCACGGAGTTCCCAGCCATTCTCAATTGTCAATTTCCAGTCCTGTCATGTATTTTGCTCATTTTTATATGTATGATTATATTTTATGTTTTGCAAGCAACGCCAAGCATTAGACGTCATGCAACTGACTTGCTTCAAATGCAACCATTACACTTGGTGTTGGCAGTACCGCTGCTGCTAACTCCGAATAATATTCTTCAATGTCCTCTATTGCCATCTATTTGGCAAACCAGTACATGTGGAGTATTTTTACTCCGAGCTTTTCTTAATACTTGTTACGTTGACGTCTAGTGTATTGTACTATATGTCGTAGTTCTGTATTTGCTGCAGCTAATCGTAAGTAATCGGAACAGATAAAGCCAGGACTTGAAATGCATACGCCTCGTACGCTTTGTTTACAGGACCAGCTGTTGGCAGGGCAACACATCAGCTGTCGCCTCCCCTCCTCTCTTCAGCGCTGTCCCATCTCCTCGCCAAGAACTGGCCAGCGGCCATCATTTTTTCTCAGCCAGTAACAGCGCTCCGCGCGATGACGTATCTTATCACCACGTGCGCTGCCGCCTCCAGCGTCTCAACACGCGGCGCGTCCGAGTAGTTACAAAAACAAACCGCAAATTACTGCCCTATCCTCTGTGTATGACAGACTACAATGCATTTACCATCATTTTATATAACTAACAGCATTTTTAAAAAACTCTTATTCTAGATAATTAGCAATTTATAATTCATCGTTATTTCTTGTACACGCTAAGCGCGTGATATTTGTCGCTGCAGTAGCGGCCGGTCTCTTGCGGCTACACGCCGTCTCACATAACCGCTGACGTGCCGGTGCCTACTCCGCACCTATGCGTGCGCTGCGCGCTCGCTAACAGCTCCAAGCTGGTTTCTTTCATGCAGCCGGATGACACGGCAAACAAAATTCATTCAAACATCCCAATAAATCTTAACATAAATATTAAGTAGATGTGATTCATTGTTTAAATTCTTTTCCTTGTTTTGTTTCACATTAGCTGGATAAATCACACAAAGTTCTTAATGATTTACATTATTCTGCATACCTTAGTCTGCCAATCCTATAAGTGAAGTTTCACTACTGCTTTGCTTCATTGTATAAGCTACAAACTACAGCCCTAATCCTCTTACACATCGAACTATGAGGACATTTAACGTTATCCTCCTTGGACAAGGCCAGATATGGGCAAACCAATGCAATGCCACGGGTTTTTCACACTACTGACGAGGCACAAACGACCAATCCTCCGGGCTGCCGTATATCGGTGGGCGATTGTTCCTTGGTTGCTACACAGTTATTTTTGCCCTACCCATTTATTTTACTCTACTGCCGTGGTCATTGTTCTATCCTGTTTTCTTTCTTCTGTCGATGAGGAGGCCCCTACAACATGTTAGGTACCCTCTTCCGACAGTACCGGTCTTTTAATCTTACCACCTATTTACACTGAGATATTGCTCTCCCTTGTTGCAGTCTTGCCCCAAAATATCGGCCGATGATCCATTGTGAGATACGTACTTTGCCTCTAATTAGCCGGTGATGTAAGCGCTACGGGAACTGTGCCTAGTTGTCCTTTCAGTTCAATTTGTTATCGTCAGTTTTAAAACTAACACACACGCAGCCTAGCAGCCAGCCCCAGGTGGCCAGTGTTACATGTTAACGTTGAGCGTTTCGACTACTTAGAGCGTTATTATTATACATCATTGTGTTTTTATTTTCTGTCAATATATGTCATTGTGTTTAATTATGTCATTATGCTAGCGCTAGTGGTTTATAGTTCATGATTTTCATTTTATGTAGTGTTATGTACTGCGCGCACAAAAAGTGACGCTATTTATGCATGTATGCTATTCTAGCTTCAGAGCTATTTTTATTGCTTGAACAGTCGACATTTTCCTAGTACAGCAGGTCGCTAATAACGCCACTGATACTTTTATTCCATGTATCGCAGGAAACCCATGTGCCTACACCAATTCTTATTAAGTCAGATGGACGCCCTTAGGCCCGCTGAACCACGGTATCAAAAAAAATGGCTCTGAGCACTATGGGACTCAACTGCTGTGGTCATAAGTCCCCTAGAACTTAGAACTACTTAAACCTAACTAACCTAAGGACAGCACACAACACCCAGCCATCACGAGTCAGAGAAAATCCCTGACCCCGCCGGGAATCGAACCCGGGAACCCGGGCGTGGGAAGCGAGAACGCTACCGCACGACCACGAGATGCGGGCGAACCACGGTATCGCAGATAGCTCCAATGCACTGCCTACCCCTCAATTATTAGACAGGTTGCCTTAGCACTGTTCGCAAGTTGCTCCATTGCCCTGCAAATTATATAATCATCAATCCAAGTCTGCAGATTGCACTAATGCACTGCTGAACTTATTAGTCGAGTCACTCGCAGGTAGCTCATTTGCACCGCGAATTTGTACTTATACGTCGCCGAATCCTAGGCTCCTCGGTTGACCACAAAACAATTCATACATCAATTACCGTGAGACAATTTGCACTCACACTACGCCTTTGGCACTCAACCACAAATGAACTGAGCCCCAGACGCTCTTTTATTACATTTTATACAACGCCACTTTCTTCTACATGGCAATTCCATTGCAAAATCATTGGATTCTGCCAAAGATTCAGATACCGTTCCCCAAATGGCAGCCTTTTCCGTTGCTGAATGGATTCGTTGCTTTTCACCATCTGACAGTGCAAACTGCACTTTTAAGAACAATGTTGTTATATACACACACTGTCGGATTCTACTGACGTAGTCCCTTATGCACTTCGTCAACCGACTAAAAAACAACATCCCCTGATGGATTTCGTATCCGATTCGGAAGTTTATGTTCGGGAAATATTCCCTTTATTTTATTTCTTGTCAATTATTATTACTTCAATGTCATGTCTTATTGTTATCAATTTATAGTTATGATTAATGTTAGTACACTTTATGGTTATACGTTATTTTGTGTCATACTCGGTATTCCCTTTTAATTTTCATTGTTTCTCGACTGGAAGTATCTCTGATAGCACCTATTGGCCTTCAATTCGTATCCGCCATCAGCTACCATTAGTCACACATTTACACAACACTTCATACGCCCAATAACAACTTACAACACACTCACACTGTTCATATCCACACTACCTTGGTGTAACTTGTTGATGTTACCAGACCCCTATTGTCATATATTAAGTACATGAACAAGGCTTTTATCGTCTATGCCCTCCGCTCTTCGGAAGGGGGAAAGGGAAGTACGTACGTATGTATGTTATGTTCAGTAGCAGTTTCTTTTAATCAACAACGTAATCAATTTACCTGTTGAACACTTAAGTTGTTCTGTTAAAATGGAATCAAACGTCTTTGTGACATCAGCTATTCATTTATTATTGCTTTGCAATAAACTGTTACTTTTAAGTTGCACTTACAATGTCTTAGTCTCGGACGCAGAGCCACTAGCACTCTCCGACGCTGTTATCTGAGCTCAGCACTCTGCCGGCTCAGCGCTGATAAAGCTGCGCTACGCCGCCTCCACTGCTTCACGCCCAGCCTCTGTATTCACGAGCAACAGACTCGCTCTCGCTAACATTCATTTCCGACTTCAGTACAGTTAATCTCTCTATTGACCACTTCTGTAAGTAAAGATCCTATGATTATTGAGTTAACTTGAGTTGTCCTACCATCATTCGGGTTTTCTACAGCTGAAAAACCACTCAATATTATTTCTGAAATTTATGAAGTACTTCACCTGTCTCGCCGTGTCGAGCCTTAGCGAGGTGGGTGCCCCTGCGTAGTGGCCAATGCGTGGGAGGTGCCTAGGCTGTGCAGGTTTACACCGCGATCACAGGATTCCTTCTCATTTTATTCATTAAAAAAAAAAAAAAACCTTTCTTCGTACAAAATCTCAAATTAATTAACGACACTTGGCCTTCGTCCCATAGCAGGTTGAAAAATTTTTTACAGCGAGTTACGCTTAGTCTGCGCTGCGTAGTACTGCCTCCGCGTTCAGCGTCTTTTTTGCTGACGCATGATTGATCAGCGGATACTCAGTGTTGAATTACACCATTGTCTTGCCGCCTTGCTACCCCCACGGCTGCCAAACTGTTGGTTGCCTGCCGTCATTCTACTTCGTGGCCTTCTTCATCAGTAAGCGTGACTGAACGGGTCCATCGTCGCTACTTGCCAGGTAATTATTGCTACAACGTTGTACCCCCTCTGTCATCTCTGAATTACTCATCAAGTAAGCCAGGAAATTTTTACTTGTAGGGTCACTAATACCTTCTCTCGCAGTCGACCGTTATCAACATTGGAAGCTGAAAGCAACCTCCGTTCAAATGGCTGTCAATTTATCATCCGCAATGGGAAGCATATTAATCTCAATGGTTGTCGTCGTCGCCGTTAAGGCGCCTCCATTTCACGTCTACCCTTCAACATCTGGCGTGCTTTTTGGACGTCGTCATAATCTGGTGCATACTCCACATTATGCTATTGTGTTAGCTGATGTCAACTTAACATTATTAGAAGAGGAAGACCATGCTTTATATGATACAGCTCAGCAATTGTCAAAATATGAAACCTTCTTGATGCAGACGAAGGAACATGAGTTTCTCCGATCTTTGTGGGAAGTGACTAGAATTATTTCAACCCTTCGAAGTCAATTGAACAGTATTAGGGATGCAGTACCACGGCCTCGTTACAAACGAGCCTGGTTACCCGTTGGAGGTACATTATTAAAATCTGTCTTTGGGACTCCTGAGGAAACAGACGCACTTTCGGAAACACAAGTTAATCACGAAGTGTTGGTACATCAACAGGTGTGCCCGACACATCTTGAGAATAACCTGTTAGCCACAACTAGACAAATATAAGTTGTAGCCGACAGATTAATATGACACTATGGTGCACTTGAACAATCCTTTAACCAAGAGTGGACTCATCTTTGCTCGGGATTACGTAATCTGTCTATCACATTGGACATTGTGAAGACCACACAGATTCTTTTATTTAATATACACACAGCACAGTTACATGTGCACATGTTACACTCGGCCATTCAACTCAGACTGCAAGGAAAGCTCAGTCCACATCTGTTACCCTCAGAGCCCTTCTTGCACATCCTACACAATGTGTCATCGCAAATTTTGGCCCCTAAACAAATGCTTAATGCCGTGCGGGAAAGCAACCTCCCCTTTTACTATGCTGCGTTGGAGGTCTGAGTTACCCGTAATTCGGACGGTATTCGGATGCGAATGAGGTTGCCAATCACGTGCGCAAATTGCGAATATGAGTGCTATCAAATATACACTTTTCCAGTCTCTTGGGCTACCCTTCACCACTGTGTTGTTTGGCAGACTCAAGAATTTTTAATAGTTAGTCGGGATCGACAAAACTCACGCCACTCTCTCTCGCGCTGAAATATCCAGTTGCTTCCATACAACACATTACTTATGCTCCATGCTAATTTTACACACTAACACTACTGAGTGCGAGATGTCACTGTTTTTAGCTGAAACTACTACACCTCCATGTCCTCGTGTTCTAGTCTCACTTTGTCAACCAATAATTCATCCTGTTGGCAACAGTTTTCTGTTCGCTGTTCCACAGACTGTCACTGCCACCCTGGTGTGCCACCGTTCAATGTCAGAGACTGAATCGTACTGGGTAACACTGAATAATAGTGGCCTAGTGTATAATAGTTCAAGATGTGATGTATACGCTGCTTCTATGAGGATATCAGCTCAATTGCACTCCACCTTTCATGTCACCATTCCCACATTTACCTTATACCTTCCTGAACTCTCTTTTAAACTCCATCACCATGAGAAGCTAAAGAATTTACCGAATACCAATGATTCAGATCTACTCCAATCGATCAATCATCTCCTTACCCAGGAACACAACCAAGTTGCTCTTGACCGAGTGGCCTCACATATTGCTGATTGGCACCAAACCAAGAGATTAACCACCGTTGTATTACCCAGCGCTGGTTCGGTAATCATCATTGTAATGATTCTGATATAGTATCCTGGATACTCTGTAAAAGAGGGTTTTGCAAATGTTTCACTTCCTTCCGAGAAGTAGTACCACCCCCACAACCTGAAGGTGAATATCACACCTGAAAGTACCTGCCAACCTTGGTGCATGCGATCAGGCATGACCCCCCCCCCCCCCCCCCCCCCCCTTAGAATTAAGTTGTAGTCTGGGTGTCAGGTCAATGAACTAATTTTGTAATGGATTTGTATTTCTATGTAAAGTCTATGGAATCACAATTTAACTGTCGAGTCTAAACCCTCATGTAAGTCATTTTGTTTTCTCTTTAAATTTTTGTCATTTCGTAATGTTCTCATTCACCCACTTGGGCAATTACCATTGTAATCCTAGATTTAAGAACTCAAAGTAATATTAAGGGGAAAAACCCCCTTGTGACTGTTAGGCCTGGGAGCATTCTCTCACCCCCACGAGGGTGGAGTGTTTCAATGTGCTGTGCTCCGGTGCCCCTCATCATCGCCTGGGTACCCACCACCATTGATACCGCCGACACACACTCACAGCATGGCGCCGCCCCACTGCCGTCGCACCAACTTCACAAGTTTGTTATTCAAGAGCCTTCCTCCAGGACCTTCAGGCCACTTTGTAACTTTTGCACATATTGATATCACTATGTTATGGATGTTAATTTCTGGGACCCTTCATAATGATCATATATTTTTTAAATGGAATAATCAATTAGAATAAGCTCATTCATTTTCATCCAGAGAGCCTTCTTCGGAAGGGGAAAGGATGTGCAGGGAGGAGATCCCCCCCCCCCAAGAGGGATCATTGCCGACAAAATTTTATTAAATAAATTTTCCATGCATAATGTTCGGCCGTAGCCGGCTTGGGCATACTGTGGTGGAAGGTGCTGGCTGGAAGACCATGGTCGGCACATTCCTGCCACGTGCTCCTCGGTCAGACTCAAGTCCCACGGGTTGGTTGCGCTGACGGGGGTACGCTACTAGCAAGGCGCGTTGGCGGAATCAATCCTCCAATCAGAGACTAATCATGTGATCACGTGGGGACGCGGCTGGGAGCGGCGAGGGCGGCTTGGAAACAGCTCCGCGCTCTCTTAGTTTCAGACCTCGGCCCCGAGTAGTCGCTCCTCTAGCCTCTGCCTCTCTGATGAGCAGACGGCAACCCCTCTTGGGGCTGCTCAGCCCAACGTAGGCACCAATGTATCATTGTTACAGGAATAAACTGGGTCCATTCCACTTCATTACTTTTCATTTTACAACGCCCTCCACTCCTGACCTCTATCCTGAGGAACACCATATTCGCCAAATACGTTTCCTTCTCTCCCTTTTCCTACTACCGAATTCCAGTAACCCATGACTATTAAATTTTCATCTCCCTTCACTATCTGAATAATTTCTTTTATTTCATCATACATTTCTTCAATTTCTTCGTCATCTGTAGAGCTAGTTGGCATATAAACTTGTACTACTGTAGTTGGCGTGGGCTTTGTGTCTATCTTGGCCACAATAATGCATTCACTATGCTGTTTGTAATAGCTTATGCGCACTCCTATTTTTTTATTCATTATTAAACCGACTCCTGCATTACCCCTATTTGATTTTGTATTTATAATCCTGTATTCACCTGACCAAAAGTCTTGTTCCTCCTGCCACCGAACTTCACTAATTCCCACTATATCTAACTTTAACCTATCCATTTCCCTTTTTAAATTTTCTAACCTACCTGCCCGATTAAGGGCTCTGACATTCCACGCTCCGATCCGTAGAACGCCAGTTTTCTTTCTCCTGATAACTTTTTGTAGAGTAAATAAAAATAATTCTGACAGAGAGGTTACAGGTCAGGGGGTGATGCCATAATTGAAGTATAATGCTGGGAAAAAAGATCATGATTGGTTTCACAAATTAAATTTGCATATTCAGGTGCTTCACTTAATACAAAGAGATAAAAAAACTTATCCGAAATTCAGCCATGCCAAGAAACAGACAAATAAAAGTGATAAAGTCTGTGTCTACTGACAATCAAAAGATTAAAGGTTCTTTATAAACCTGATAAAGCCATTCCCCAACATTTATATCCAGGGATTTAAAATTTCTGCCACCAATCTTCAACTACTTCACCAGGGTAATTTTCTAAATATTTTAGAATAATTGGAGATTTTTTGAGCACTGAAAAGAGCACGAGAAAATTCCCTCAACTCCCAGACAGATTTATGTCACAGAAACATTCTACTCAATTTTGATTATTTAAGTGAATGACATTTTCCAGCCCTACCACTGTTTTTTTAATAATGTAAAAGACTTTTCATTTGTGAAAACAATTCTATCAATTGTAAGGACACTGCATTGGCTAGTGCTGGCATGTAGGACCCTTTGAAATTAGTTGTAACAGTAATGCTGACTTATGTGACTCATAAACAGAATATATTATTTTTGATTATAGAAGTTTGGTAATTTAAAATGTGCAGGCAGCTCCCAACATTTCAGTCAAGGTATCTGGTTAGTTAATGTCTGTGACACTGTGCACACATGGCTTTCAACATAGGCCTCACTACAGATTGCAGTTAGTTGGTCTGGCAACAGCAGCTCTTTCTCCACAGGCTGTCTACAATAATGGTAAAGTGTGATAACTATTGACAACTGTTTCTTTTCTAATGTTACAATCTCAGCAGTTCTGCTGAGTATTTTAATTATTTTTTATTATATATTATTTTAATATCTACTACATTCTTACTTTGATGTTTTTAGATTGGGGATGGCCTTATCCCTCAATACATTTTATCATAGATGCTCACACATTTATGAGTCAGAAGTTTTAAATACCTGGATGTAAATGTTGGAAATGGCTTCATCTGGTGTAAATAGAACCTTTAATCTCTTGACTGTAAGGAGACACAGACCTTATCGCTTTTATTTGTCAGTTTCTTGGCATGCCTAAATTTCTGACAAGTTCTTTTATCCCTATGTATTTAGTGAAGCACTTGAAAATGCAAATTAAATTTGTGAAAGCAGTTGTGTTCTTCAATAAAGAATTCTAACAGTTGGGGTGGTCTTGTTTATTCAAGTCATGGAATATTTCAGCTGTGGTTGCCCATACATATAAAGTAGTGTGGATAAAAAAAAAGACGGTACACCCTTTTAGAGGTTTTCAATTCACTTGAGCTTTATTGTTGCAACAGTGCATATGGAGTATATGAAAGAATTGCATTTACAGATCAATAGCGCAAGCAGTTCTGACGTAGCACATATCATATCCACAATGCAGGCACTGACTTTGGCATCCAGTTGATTGTACGGATGACAAATACTGTCCAGGAAACGTTACGCCAGACCACCTTGAGCTGTTCATGCAGTTCTGCAAGAGTTGTTGATTGACGAGTTGCACAAGTTACTTCTTGTCCCATCATATGCCACACATGCTCGATTGGAGACAAGTCTGGAGATCATGCTAGCCTGGGAAGTTGCTACACGTCTCGTGGAGCATGTTGAGTTCCACATCCAGTGTGTGGGTAAGCATTTTCCTGTTGGAACAACACACCACATTCCTGTTGCAGGAATGGCAAAAGAATGGGTATAACAACATTCTGCATGTACCAATGCTGGTTAGCACCCCTCCAGAAACACCAAAGGTGCACCAAAGTTGTAACTTATCACACACAAAACCACAAGGCCTGGGATGGGGCCAGTGTGTCAGATAAATGCACTCTATAAGACAATGCTCACCAGGTATATGTCGTATGTGCAAACGAAATCACTGAAGACCATGGTGCACCATTCCATCTTACAAGTGATCCTCTGATGGCATCTGTCAAGCCAAGCATGTAAGTTGTGACATGAGTGGAAGATGGGCTAGAGGTTGTGTGCCCGTAATCCCGCTGCTAATAACTAGTTCACAATAGTTTGTGTTGACGCGTCTGGGCTCACAAGCCCTGTTATCTGTGCTGTGGTATCTGTATGATCTACCACTGCTGCCTTTACAAAATGGTGATCCTGGTAGGTGTCTGTGCTGTATGGATGTCCAGAACCTCATCTATGGATGAGAGAAGTTCTCATGATCACTGAGGCAGCACATCCAACTTGTGTGGAATTCTCCAAAAGGACCATCCTGCCACTTGAAAGGCCACAATTTGACCCCTCTCAAACTCACTCATTTGGCTGTAGGAAGCACAAGTGCATCCCTGTGGCATGGTTGCCTGCTTGCTTCACACATCTGCACCACCCTGGGCCTTCTTGCTGTGAGAATTCCCTATTAAAAGGTAGACACACATGATGTTCTAGTAGCTATGCCACAACAATTTCTGTTGGTGGATGATATTAAAAGCATTATCAATACATCTATCTCCCAGGTGGCACAAGCTGTCACAGGATCAAAATTGACATCATCTTTCCAAGTGTACTAACTTTTTTCTTCCGGCAATGTATTTGGAAGTATTTCACTGAAGCTAGAAATCAAAGATAATGGCAAAGCCTGACACAATCTAATGAAGACCAGAAATAAATGAGTTTAATGTAACTGACATGATGCTCATGGTAACATTTAAGTAGAGTTAAAAGTTTTGTACTGGCACAGAAAAAGCAAACATGCATTTTTTGGATAAAAAATCACCTAGTTTTGAAAGACTCATCATGGACCAAATCATTTTTGGTCACAAATTTTTTAGGTGTGGGAATAGGTGCAAGTCACAGGGTGTTAAATCTGGTGAATTGGGGAGAAAGGGGGGGGGGGATATTCCAACAGTCTGTACTACAGTCCACTCATATTTCCATTTCCAATAATAAAAATAGTTATTTGATCTTTATTGTTTTTCATTTGCAATCCAGGCCTTTTCTAATGTAATATTTCAACCAGGTGGCCCGGATAATTTCTATTGCATTCACCAGTTATTGTGTTATCCCTTGCAAGGTAACAAATAAAAAGAATCTGGTTGGGATCCCAGAAAACACTGACCTTGAATTTTCCAGCTGATAAAACTGATCACTGCCTTGGTGCAGTGTCAACAGTTTCCGCACGCTGCTGTTTTTGCAGTTTTGTCATTGAGTGGTCCCACGCCTTGGTCAAAATAATAAAATTAGTTGGATCCTATTTAAAATGATCTGAGCATGATGAGAAATTTATTTTTGCATCTGCTTGTCCTCAAACTTTAATAAATGTGATATTGAGTGATACAAAGTTTTCTTATTGTTAAATCATCATGCAAACTGAACCAAACTGTTTCTCCAGATATGCCTGGGATGTCAGTCTCTCATCCAGTACTATAATGCGCATTTTCTTGATATTTCATCTGTGGTTGTTGTTTTGAGATGTCCCTCATGTAAATCATCTTCACGAGAAGTATGGCCACGTCTGAATTAAGTCATCCATTTTTTCCAGCTGTGGAAAATGACGGAGAATCTTTGAAAGCCTCCATCTACTTTGGCTTCTGCAAATGTTGTCAGCTTCAATAAAATGATTTCTGACAGGTGACCACATTGTCATGTGATTACATTAAACACACCTCAAGTGTCAAACTCAGGGACCACATGTGATCACTGACGAATACTGCTGTGGCCTAGCTATTCAAACACTGAATGACGTGATTTTTGAACACACTCAATCTTCCAAATATGTAGTAGAAATGGCTCTTCAGTGCCCGTTGACAAATACATGGATGAATCCCCCACTACCATCATCACTGCTTCATACACTTACACGAAGAAGGCATATTGCGTCTTTTCTCTTTGAAGTCCATTGCCTAGTGCTGTTAACAATACTGCAAGCAGCTGCCAAAAAATAACATTACTTTATTTGTATTGATTTGTCTGATGTGTGCTAAAATGAAAAAAAAATCCTATCTATTTTGGCAGTTGTTTAGTGTGTGGTAAGTTACTGTTAAAGAAAAGACTCTTTATTTTCATTCAAATAATCTACTGTTTTATGTTACATTATCAATGTATTTCACTCTTCTGCATTCAGTATTTTTCTATTGAAACCAAGTGACAGTAGTATGTGGAAAATTGCTGATGAACATTGAGATTTCCAAGGAAGAGAGAATTTGAGTATTTTGCTGTGAACTTGCATTTCATTCTTTCCATTTTTGTGATGCACATAGACTTAAATCTATCTCCCTCTATCTCTCTCTCTTTTTTTTTTTGGACATACTTGAAATACACCACACTGATGAAAGTCTCCTGGAAATAGTAGCTGAAATATTGGCCAATAAACAGGACAATGATTTGGTTTCACACAAACAATTGTTTTATCTGAATGAGACCAAGTGGCAGTAGATATAAAAAGGGCATCAGGGAACATACCAAGTTGCGTGCAAAGATCTATAAGTACAACTAGGGAAACGTGTTGCTAGAAATTTGAAGCGGGAAGGGAAGGGGAAGGGGAAGGGGAAGGGGAAGAGAAAGGGGAAGGGAAAGGGGCTCTGGAAATGGGATGGAAAGAGGGGCAAGAAACACAGACAAGTGAAGGACGAAGACTGGTGAGGACTAAGACTGGAACTGAAGAATACGCTGGAAGGTCTATGCAATTCAAAGAAACTGTTGGGTTGGGTTGTTTCTGGGGGGGGGGGGGGGGGGGGAGACCAGACAGCGAGGTCATCAGTCTCATCAGATTAGGGAAGGAAGGGGAAGGAAGTCGGTCATGCCCTTTCAAAGGAACCATCCGGGCATTTGCATGGAGCGACTTAGGGAAATCACGGAAAACCTAAATCAGGATGGCCAGACGCGGGATTGAACAGTCGTCCTCCCGAATGAGAGTCCAGTGTGCTAGCCACTGTGCCACCTCGCTTGGTAAAGAAACTGTTATTGGGAGGGAGGATCCAGATGACAAGGAGCTCTGAAGCAGCCACTGAAAGTGACCCTCTTCTGCTGAGCACTGAGCTCTACAACTGGGATGTGAAAATTGCCCTTCCATGTACTTTAGTAGTAGCCATGAATCAAACTTAATATAATAATAAGTGACTTGTCTAATAGCATAAGATACAAGAAAGACTGATGGGAATAGGATGTGCTGGAAGCTGTATGGAACAGGCCTTGCATCTGGGTCTTCCATATGGATATTCATGTGGATAAGGGTTGGGAGAAGTGACATTTTGTAAATTTAGCAGGCTGGTGATTACTTCATGATGGTCAGTGTCCGCACTATGTACTCTCCTCAAAGATCTTTCATGCATTTCCTCAGATTTCATTAATGTACATTGGACGAAGTACACTGAATTTTGAGACGGAAGAGTTAGAGGAGCAATGCATCTATATGAAATTTTGCATGAAACTCACAGAAATTTTGTGTGAAACTCAAGAAAACCTTTACAGAGTCACACCAAATGATGCAGGAAACTTACAGTGATGAGTGGTTAAGCTGTACTCAGTGTTAAGAATGGTTCACATGGTTTAAAAATGGCCAGACGGAAGTTAAAGATGACTCTTGTTTAGGACACTCTTTGACATCTACGGACAACGTTCACGTTAGGAGCTTCGATGAAATTGCGCTTGCCAATCGAAGACCTACAATCCAAGAGATTGTGTCATTTCAAGTTGGATCACATCTTGCAATTCTGACACAGCATCTTGGAATGCATCGTGCTGCCACCAAGTTCGTCTCAACTACTCCTGAGTCAAGACCAGAAAGGCCTTCACCTTGGAATCTGTGAAGAGCCTTTGGATCTCATAAAGGAGAACACGATGTTCCTTAAGAGAATTATAACTGGTGATGAGACATGGGTCTATGGTTATGATTCTAATATGGGATTTTCTTGGTTTTAGTTAATCCATGGTCGGAGGGACTGATGATCGCGTAGTTTGGTCCCTTCTCCACCCAACCAACCAACCATCTATAGTTATGAAGTTAAGGTCAAGGTTCAATCTTCACAATGGGTCAGAAAAGTTTCTCCAAAACAAAACAAAAATCCCATCAGGTCAAACATCAAAGCCATGCTTTGACTTTCAGAAGGATTAGTTCATCATGAATTCATGCTACAGGGGCAAACTGTTACTTGATGGTACTATCGGGATGATAGACAAGATAAATGAAAATTCGCAGACCACTTCAAGTGATCCAGCAAGAGGCATACCAAGACTGCTTCCAGAAGTGGAAACGGTATTGGGAGCAGTATATCAATTGTGGAGGAGAGTATTTTGAAGGAGGCCATGCTCAATAAGTAAATAGTAAGTGTAGAAAAAATTTGTGGACAAAGTTCCAGAATTTTCTGAACAAACCTCATATACAGTGCAAAAACACAAAGCTTCATTCATTGTACCTTCCAGAACAAATAAAAATTCTAGGTAATGATTTTACAATATTGAGAATAAAATGACAAGTTTCACTTTATGTCTGCTTCATTTCTGAAAAAATTAAGAGCAATAAATTAGTAAAAGCTGTATACCTGATAAATGATGCAGCTTATCTTTGACAGTTGCAAACATTTCTTCAGCACCTTTTGTATCCATCTTGTTTATAAGCAATATAGCTGGCTTATCTAGCAAGTTATCATCATAGAGCTCCAACTCCTGTAAGCACCGTTTAAACAGCTACTCAGAAGCATAATTAAATGCTATAAAAAAAATATAACATGGAAAAACAATACTTCAAATAAATAATTTGTTTTGTTGCTTTTAGTGGCTGGATGACTGATATGCAGTACTTCAACCTTTTTATTAATAAGCCTTGCAAGCTTGCTGTTGACAGTTAGCATTCCTTGTGACTTGAATAAATCATTCATTACTTTTAAACAATGGCAAGTCTAGGATAGAATAAAAACAATATTACGAAAAAGATAGAGTTCTACTCACCACGTAGATGTGGCATTGAGTCGCAGATAGGCACAGTGAAAAGATAGCTAAACAATGAAGCTATTGGATAAAAATGTCCTTCTTTTGAAATAGAACACACACACACACACACACACACACACACACACACACACAGCCAATGTGTTCAGCTGCTGTGACCTGAATGTAAACTGCATCTGACGTGAGCAGCAATCTGGGGTGGGTGGTGGAGGTAAAGAGGCAGTATGAAGTGGGTTAGGATCAGGATAGCGGGTTGGGGGTGACTGACCTCCAATGACCATGACAAATGAATTACAAACACTATAGACCTCAGTATGCACATATTACAGTGTGACGCCACTGCACATAGTCCTTGAAGGTGTTGCATTTTTTTTACAGCACTGTATAAATGTACACAGCCTTGCTTTCAGCTTTATTAGTTCCTTTCTTGAGTAAGAAAGAGTAATATAATAGGGAAGTTTAAAAAGGAATGGCAGTAACTCAGATCCCAGGATGACTGGGTGACACCTTTTCTGAGGATGAGGGGAGACAAATATGAAGTGGGAGACATCAGAGAGAGTAGGAGACTGAGAAATAAAGATGGATTAGAAGAAGAAAGATGAATAATGCAATTAAAATCTAGGAGGAAAAGGATGTAAAAGAAAAAGAGGGGAGAGTGGAGTAAAACCAATATACATAACAAAAAAGTAGATGTGAAAGTGAGGGGCGATGTGTTAACGAAGGTTAAGGCCCAGGAGAATGTCAGATTGCATGGCTGTGTTGGAGAGCAAGTTGCCATCTCCAGAGTTCAGGAACATCAAGATACTTTGTCTCTTTTCCTTGCTCTTTAATAATCCAGTTCAGTTGTTGCACTCTTCTTACATAAAATCTTTTCTCCTCTAACAACCCAGTTTTACATTATTAAATGTCAGTAATTTGATGTGGGTTGTCAGATATTCATTGGAACACATTATACTTAGTTGATGAATATTTATTGTAGATCTCTAAGTGACAGCACCTTTTAATTTACAGTTCCTACTATTCAACTGCCTGTTCTAGATTTCCTGTGACTGTCTACATGCCTTTTCATTTACATTTCCTATTATTCAACTCCCTGTACTAAATTCCATGTGACTGAATACTTTCCTATGCGGTCCCAAAGCATCATGATCAGTCTGGCATTAGGAAAGTGATAAAACATAACAGTTGAACATGAATAAATGTTTTATTGGTTCTATACTATAAGCTGTCCAATTCTGACAGACAGATGCATGCATTAGTATGGAACAGGTTCTTTATACTTTCTGCAAAACATGTACATCAATTTGCCTATTGTTCTAACTGTATCGGACATATTTAATTTTCACAGTGAATTATGTACTTGGTACTAACTGATTTGTTCAGTACCTGGTATTAAGTAAATAATTCACTAACTACTAGAATAATCAGTTGTCCGCCCTGGTCCCATTGTAAGGTCTCCAAAATATTTCAGCAGACACACACTTGGGGTCCTGTATACATTGGGTGTTACCACTGCCATCACTCCTCTCCCGTCACCATACATACAACCACTGTGTTGGGTGGGGGCAGTGGTGGGGATGGCAGCATCTGGCTGCGAATTGCAGTCAGCAGACTCCACACTACCACTGTCAACTGCACACCTCACTGTATGGGAACACTGCTTTTTCTTGGCTCAGTGCAAGATTTCATGCCTGACTCAATTGTAGGCCACTGTATTTGTTAATTATATTCCCCTGGACCCTAATTTCAGTGGCCTCTTTACGCTTGCAATCCCAGATGGAGGAAGAAGGCCTATGTATTTTTTTTTTTTTTTAAATCTATAGTATAGTGTGCTGTGTTATTCGAACAAGACACAGCCAGGGGAAAAGCACCACATGTGCAAATATGCGAGCTGATGCCAGTGCCACAGAAACTTGCCACTTGTGCGAGTTCCACCAGCACCACAGGCGGTGCTGAGAATAAAGATATCAACTTCGCCTCGGCCAATTGCCGGCCGAGTACAATCCACCAATGAGCAGACAACAATGGACAGAAGCCTTCTCTGAAGATAAAAGAGCAGCTGTCACCCACATGGTTATACAGGGTGAGGCATGAAGGATGAACGGTTTTCAAATGAACAATATATCATTAAGAGCGCTTCAAACATTTTTTAATTACAGAATAACAATCAAATAATGTTGCCATTTAACAAAATTAATGCTTGAAAAAAACATTTCCAAGGCAACGGCCATTTTCAGCGATGCCCTTCTCAAAGCACTCTCTGAAGTTGGCTTCAACTCTCTGCAACATGCCTCTGTCTATTTGGACAATTTCCACATGAACAGCTTCCTTCAATTCTTCAAGTGTATGTGGATTATACAGGTACACACTTGATTTGAGTTAACCCCACAAAAAGTAGTCACACATGAATAGGTCAGGGGAATGAGGAGGCCAATGAATGTCCCCGAACTGGGAAATAACTCTGCCATGAAAAACAGTCTTAATTGCTTCCATAGTCAATCTTGCCATGTATGCTGTAGCTATATCCTGCTGAAACCACACTCGCCAGATAGGAATACATTTTCTTCTTAATTCAGGTACGAAGAATTCAGTGATCAACTCTCTATATCATTCAGAGGTTACGGTTACAGTGTTCCCGTTCTCGTCTTGGAAAAAGTATGGACCAATAACATCTGTACCTGTCACAGTACACCAAACAGTCACCTTGGGACTATGTAATGGTTTCTCATGCAGCAGTTTTGGGTTTTTCACTGGCCCAATAATGACAGTTCTGCTGATTTAACATTCCTTTTTAAATGGAAATGAGCTTCATCACTCACAAGCAAAATAATGTTGTCATTTTGCTCAAATTTGGCCTTCATTTCTCGGGAAAAATTTAGCCGCTGTTCATAATATCTTGGGTTTAATTTTTGCAGAATGGGCATTTTGTAGGGATGAAATTTTAGGTTAGTATGCGAAGTATGCCTCACCGAGCGATTACTGAGGCGCAGCTCAGCCGAGTGTCTTCTAGCAGATTGACCAGTACTACAGAGCATGGCTTGCCAAACCCTTTCCACATTTTCTTGTGTCCGAACTGAGTGAGGAGCTCCTGGTGGTTTTTTGTTCATAACTGTTCCTCGTGTTCGAAATGATTCTACCGAACGTAAAATGGTGTTACGAGTGGGAACACTATCATGTCTAGCGAGATTGAAATGACAATGAAACTCATGCTGCACTGCAATGATAGACTCATTATTGCGCACAAAACTATCTTAGCTAAACACACAATGTTGCATAGTCCACGGCTCCATGACCTTGACTAAACAAAATGGCAGGAGCTACCAATTACGTTACTACATCACTCCCTCCACTCCGACTGCCTGAGCCTGAATACTAGCTGTTCTAAAAACATCCATCCTTTCTTCCTCACCTGGTACATCATTGTCCAGGGCTGACAGACTCAGGAACGTCGTTTAGTGAACTCTTAGAAGTGAACAGACAGTTGTTGTATATTGCATTTGCTATGTACTGTAAAGTTAAGCTACAATTATTTGCACTTAGCCATTGAGGGCCTTTTTTGTGCTTTGTTACAAGGAGTGCTGCAGTATTAATTATTCAACAAATCACAAAGATAAGTAAACCTTAACTAATCAGCTATAATGTTGACTAGAAACCTACCCATGTGGACCAATATCTGTTCACTAACAGCTACCACCACCCCATAGCAAAAACACGCTGTTCTGAGGACCTTAGTGCTTCGGGTGGAAGCCATTTCAGACACTGAAAACATTCCAAAGGAACTGAGCTGCTTACAAAAATTATTCACAGAAAATGGTTATGACAACTGGCACATTTTGCAAGCTATATTTCCGAAGGCTGAAGATCCCCAAGGAGTATACAAAGGAGTTTGTGTTTTTGCAATGCTATAGTTCGCAAGGGAACATTCCGAAGTGTCAATAAATGATGTTGGTGAAACTTGGTGGATGTGTAGCAGGGGCAAAATATGCAGTACATATTTATTTGTTTGAGTCCAGTTCCACATTTAAGTGGAAAAACACACACCATATGGTAATTTGGCATTTCATGTTTAGAGGAAACAGCTTCAAAATGATATACAAAACATGTTTCTAATACAAAAGTTGATGTGTAACTAATGTTCTTGAAAACTGTATAATAAACTTTTGTAATAATTTGAAATTTTGTAAATATTAATTAATTTTGAAAAAAGAAAACTTTTGTTGCAAAATAAATTAAAGAAGCGTTCAAGTCACATACATCCCTTTGTAATAAGGCTGGTTTCTGAAATACCATTTTTGGAAAATAAGCTGTACACAATGTGTTGTTGAAGTATTTTCAACATACCTAATTATAATATACACACATCAAAAAAAGTTTTGCATAACCTCAGTTGCAAGAGTTCCAGGACCAGTACAGAAAACTGGAATAGAGATCAACATAAACATCATTTCCGCCCTTTTTCATTGCTCATGAAAACTACACATTACATGTTGTACCACCAAACAGCTAGACCTTCAGAGGTGGTGGTCCAGATTGCTGTACACACCGGTACCTCTAATACCCAGTAGCACGTCCTCCTGCATCGATGCATGCCTATATTCGTCATGGCATACTATCCACAAGTTCATCAAGGCACTGTTGGTCCACATTGTCCCACTCCTCAATGGTGATTCGGCGTAGATCCCTCAGGGTGGTTGGTGGGTCATGTCATCCATAAA
This sequence comes from Schistocerca nitens, assembly GCF_023898315.1. Lineage (NCBI taxonomy): Eukaryota > Metazoa > Arthropoda > Insecta > Orthoptera > Acrididae > Schistocerca > Schistocerca nitens. The sequence continues at coordinate 424,626,077 of NC_064617.1, read as the reverse complement.
CAGCTCTTTACAATCTATCCCAGGCATATTTGATAGGGTTCATGTCTGGAGAACATGCTGGCCACTCTAGTCCAGCAATGTTGTTATCCTGAAGGAAGTCATTCACAAGATGTGCACGATGGGGGTGCGAACTGTCCTTCATGAAGACGAATGTCTCACCAATATGCTGCCGATATGGTTGCACTATTGGTTGGAGGATGGCATGCACGTACTGTACAGCCATTACAGCGCCTTCCACGACCACCAGTGGTGTATGTTGGCCCCACATAATACCACCCCAAAATAGCAGGGAACCTCCACCTTGCTGCACTCACTGGACAGTGCGTCTAAGGTGTTCAGTCTGACTGGGTTGCCTCCAAACACGTCTCCGATGATTGTCTGGTCGAAGGCATATGCGACACTCATCAGTGAATAGAACATGATGCCAATCCTGAGCGATCCATTCGGCATGTTGTTGGGCCCATCTGTACTGCACTGCATGGTGGTGGTTGCAAAAATGGACCTCACCATGGACATCGGGAGTGACGTTACGCATCATGCAGCCTATTGTGCACAGTTTGAGTCATAACACGATGTCCTGTGGCTGCACGAATAGCATTATTCAACACGGTGGCATAGCTGTCAGGGTTCCTCTGAGCCATAATCCATAGGCAGCAGTCGTCCACTGCAATAGTAGCCCTTGGGTGGCCTGAGCGAGGCATGTAATTGACATTTCCTGTTCTTCTGTATCTCCTCCATGTCCAAACAACATTGCTTTGGTTCACTCTGAGATGCCTGGACACTTCCCTTGTTGAGAGCCGTTCCTGGCACAAATTAACAATGTGGACATGATTTAAATGCAGTTTTGACCGTCTAGGCATGGTTGAACTACAAACAAAATGAGCCGTGTACCTCCTTCCTGGTGGAACGACTGGAACTGATTGGCTGTCGGACCCCCTCCGTCTAATAGGCACTGCTCATGCATGGTTGTTTACATCTTTGGGCAGGTTTAGTAACATCTCTGAACAGTCAGAGGGACTGTGTCTGTGATACAGTATCCACAGTCAACATCTATCTTCAGGAGTTCTGGGAACTGGAGTGATGCAAACTTTTTTTGATGTGTGTATAAACATTCATTATTATTCTAATCATTTACTTTAATTATATTTGTTTAATGTTTTAAACTGTTATTTTACATTCATGGTGTTCTTTTTCTTGTTTTTTAGTTTACTGTTTTACATATGTTTATTTTGTTAACTGGAAATAATAAGTAACTCGTGTAATAAAATAATTACAATAATGATAATCTTTAAAAAATGCTTAAAACATAACTTTTTTTACACCATGCACATATAATGAAAAAATTGCTTCACATAATATACATGATGGAGAAGGCAAATAAAACAAAATTCAGCAGGATTTGAAATTGTCAAAAATGATCCTCTAAAATCTTGATTTGTATCAGGCATACTTCAGTACATTGGTAAGTCTTTATAAAGACAACTCGTTATGTACTAATGACTGCTGTTGATTATATTGTTTCTCAAGTGGGGATTGACAATGTAATCATTCAACAGAACTAGATGTTGAAGCCTACTCACAAAGTTCTACCAACACTGAAACCCGTATATCTTCAATGTCTGTACCTGTGCGGTGGAGCCCTTTCAGATCATCAAATGTTTCTTACCCTTGGGTATGACACTCAAAATGAATTTTATTACAATGACCATCTGCCTTTTTATAGTTTTAAAAGAACTAATGGTAAGTTTGAACCGAGAATTTGAGAGTCTCTTTTTGAAGCCCCAAATGTGCATTTGAAAGCATAAAAAATCTGATAAACAAATGTCTGACTGGGTCAAAAGATATTTGAAAGCTGTTTTCTTTCCAAGTGAAAGAGAAATATCTGTATTACTGTTACATTCTTGCAGTGAACTGTGTGAAAGAACGGTTTAGAGCATCACGCATGAGGTCAAGGAACTTGTTCATCTGATAATACCACAGAGCTCACAGTTACAGCCACAGGACGTATACAGATTTCGATGTTGGAAGTGCTTTGTGAGAAGGTTTTCAGATCTAGTTCTGTTGAATGATTATGATGTCAACCTCCACCAGGAAACAATATTGTCGCAGAAGTAGCTGAGTAGCACTGTGGTGTAGTGGTGATAATACTTAACTGTTGCATGGAGGGTCGTGAGTTCAAAACACACCTGGACTCTACAATTTTAATTTTTATATTCGGTTTGAGTACATTCTAGAAGTATCAACAAAAGTGAAGAATCATCATACTGGAATGTTCTGTAGCTGTATATATACTGTATGGGTTCTGGCCAGAGGCAGTTTGCTACGTGCTCTTTTATGTGGAAGTGCTGAATAAACCTTCGTTAAGGGAAGTCGGTGTTCGTAATTCATCTACTTACACCTCCTTCTACGTGACATTATTCTAGTGGAGGCACTGGGTATTGGACCTTGTGATAGTGCCCATTATCGACGACACAGTGGCTCCCATCAGACCACGACAAAGCTGCCGTTTACGTGGAGAGCAACCCGAGTTCGAGCCATATTCAACAGATTTCACTCTATCGGAAACAGAAGAATAAGAGGACATTATGATGCCAGCAACTGTGTGCTACCACATGAGACATCCTTCCGGGTTCTCTGGTGATGATGGCCAAGATCCAAACAAGTGGCTGAAGGTATATGAGCGTATAGCAAAATTTAACAAATGGGATGACATCGTGTGTTTGGCTAACATATTTTTCTACTTGGAGGGCACTGACAAGCAATGGTATGAGAACAACGAGGAGAAGTTTACAAGCTGGGAAGTATTCCAGGTGGAACTGCGCAAGTATTTCGGTGACGCACAATGACAGAAGTGCAAGGCTGAAGATAAATTAAAGTGCAGGGCACAGCATCCAGGAGAAACTACAGCATCCTACATTGAAAACGTCTTGGAGCTGTATAAAACAATGGATCCTAGAATGAAGGAGGAAGATAAGGTTGCACATCTCATGAAGGGTGTTGCTGAGGACATGTTATCAAGCCCTACTCCTAAAGGAGGTTTCGACAGCAGACGACTTCATTGAGTGGTGCCAGTATATCGAAACAATGCATCAAAAAAGAATTACATTCAAGAAATCTGAATGGCTTCCAAACATAATATCGATGTCTGTGATGGAAGAAGCAACTGATTTCACAAGTGTTCTTTGTCAGATAGTGAGAGAGGAAGTTCAGAAGGCACTTGGACTGCATGGTGAGCAAAAAACCAAGAAGCTTCAAGAGGTCATAAGGAAGGAAGTGGAACAGACATTGAACCCAATCTCTCATCCTTCATTTCCCTTTAAAACGGTGAAGTCGAGACCCAGGTGGAGTTATGTTCCTACAATGCCACATGAGGAAACTGTTTGGGCACCATGGAAGCCTGACATATGGAGGACCCATGATAACCAACCGGTATGTTTCCACTGTGGACGATAGGGACATGTGGTGCACTTTTGATGAGAAAGGCGCGGATATTTGATGATGCCCACACCACAAGACAGCAGACTGATCATAGTCGATGACAACTCCAGGACGAAGAAGATGAACAAGAAGATGTGGGTGCAGGACGACATAGGTCACCATCACCGCAAGCTAGCCACTGGAGAGGATGCTCCCCAACACGCCGATCAAGGTCTCCATCACTGTTTAGAAGCTCCAGCCGATCACCTAGCCACTGCAATCTGGAAAACTAAAGGGTGCGACCTTCCTTGGAGGTGAGGCCGCCGAAGAAAAAAATACTCCGCCATTGATCACTACAAAAATGGTAGGAAACTCCGTCAATATCCTCATGGATGGCCTACAAGCCCAAGCTCTTGTGGACTCTGGAGCATCATATTCAGTCATTTCGGAGAAGTACCGTCGCCAGTTGCAGAAACCGTATTTGTCAACAGCAATTATCTCTGCTGCAGGTGGCTAATGGGAAATATGTCAAACCTACAGGAAGATGTACCATTAGTGTGGGTATAAGTGGCCATTCACAGCCCTTAGAATTCATTGTCTTACAAGAGTGTAGTCATGATGTCATTCTGGGATGGGAGGTTTTGCAAGCTTCTCAGGCAGTTATGGATTGTGGTGGCACGAAGACTATGCTAGACGAGATGAGAAACTGTAGACAGGAAGATGCGCATCCGAGTGTGTGGAGACTATGTGTGTTGTATGAAATGATCATTCCTGCAGTCAGCACTAGAAAGGTAACTATCACGTGCCATGCCATGCATCAATCCATGGATCTGGTAGTGGAATGTAAGAGAAGCATACCACTGAAGAATAACTTGGTCATCCCAGCCTCTGTCGTCTTGTTTAAGAATGGATTCATTGAATTGTGGATAGTTAACTGTCGCCGAGAACTGCAGATCCTTCCAAGACACATGTGTGTAGCAAACGCTGAGTCATTAATTGCAGAACAGCTGAGCATCATAGAAACCTCTGATGCCAAGTCTGTGGGCGAAATTGGCGCTACCACTAAGAGTCAAGATCTAGCTTGACTATCACCAGATCTCACTAAGGAACAACAGGAGAAGCTACTTGCCATTCTTAAAGAGTTCTCTAAATGCTTCAATCCACAGGTGAAGGACAAATTAGACAAATTGACGGTGAAGCACCGGATTAGCACTGGAGACCATCAACCAGTAAGTCAGAGAGCATACCGTGTGCCAGCAATGGAATGTCGAATGATTCGGGATGAGATAGAGAAAATGATGAAGAACTACATCATTCAGCCTTCGCAGAGCCCATGGTCGTCACCAGTGGCTCTCGTCAGGAAGAGAGATGGCAATTGGCACTTTTGTGTTGTTTACAGGGAGCTTAATATGATAACTAAAAAAGGTGTTTACCCTCTTCCACGAACTGACAACGCACTAGATTGTCTGAAGCGGACTAAGTTTTTCTCAACCATGGACATGTACTTGGGATACTAGCAAATCGAAGTAGATGTGGCTCATCATGAGAAAACTGCATTCATCACCCCTGAGGGCCTGTATGAGTTTAAGGTAATGCTGTTTGGTTGTGTAATGCACCAGAAACTTTTGAATGGATGATGGACAATCTTCTATGGCACATGAAGTGGACAATGTGTCTTTGTTATTTAAATGACATTATAGTGCTCTCAGAAACACCTGATGAGCATATAAAAAGACAGAGGGCCAATCTTAAGTGTCTCCAACAAGGGAGACTGAAACTTAATCCAAGAAAGCATCTTTTTGGAGCAAAAGAAATCAAAATACTTGGACACCTTGTGTCAAATGAAGGTGTGCGGCCAGACCCAAAAAAGCTGAGAGCTGTAACAGAATTTCCTATTCCTAAAAGTATTAGAGATGTGAGAAGTTTCCTCGGATTATGTTCTTATTGCCGTAGTTTTATCAAAGACTTCTGTATTAAAGCCAGGCAACTCCAAGAGTTGTTAAAAGCTGATGCTAAATTTATCTGGGTGGTTCTCAACAAGATTATTTTGATGTGTTGTGAAAAGCTCTGATGACTGACCCTGTACTTGGTCTGTATGATGAGAGAGCACCTACAGAACTACACACAGATGCCAGTGGGTGTGGAATCTGAACTGTTCTGGTGCAAATTTTGGATGGGAAAGAGAAGGTTATAGCCTACGCTTCTAGGACACTAACAAAAGCTGAGAGAAACTACTCAACTACAGAAAGAGAATGTATTGCTGTGATCTGGACCATGTGCAAATTTCAACAGTATCTCTACGGAAGGCCATTCACAGTTGTTACAGACCATCATTCACATTGTTGGTTGACAGGTCTTAAGGAGCCTACAGGACGACTCACCAGGTGGGCACTACATCTTCAAGAGTATGACATTACCATAGTTGCAAAAGTGGAAGAAAACACCAAGATGCCAACTGTCTCTCAAGAAAACCTGTGCAAGACCATCAAAACTTTGATGAAGATAGTGACTGTCTCACTGCACTCCAGGATCTCTCTCAGCTGAGCAGAAGAAAGATGTCAAAATATCTCATATTATGCTTGCCTTAAATTGGTCAGAGTATGTGAAAGGACAATTTAAGGTAGTTAATGGATTACTTTGCAAGAAAAACTTTGATCCGTTTGGAAAGAGGTGGCTACCAGTGATCCTTAAGCACATGTGCTTAGATGTTCTACAGAAATTCCATGACTCACCTGAGGACAGACATTTAGGGTTTATTAAGACATATGATAGGATCCGCAAGAGATTTTTCTGGCCACTTTTATTTAGGAGTGTCCTTCACTATGTGTTGCACTGTCCAGAGTGCCAGAGGAGAAAGCCAGTTCTTCAGAAACCACCTGGCTGACTCATACCAATTCCACCAACCAAAATGCCTTTCCAGCGTGTTGAGATTGACCTCCTTGGAGAATTTCCAACATCTGCTAGTGGCAATAGATGGATTATTATCGAGGTAGCCAAATTCAAAGTGGATGATATTGTATTAAAACATGGTGCCCCAAGGTCAGTAATTACGGATTGAGGGAAAGTTCTTCAATCGCATCTTGTGACAGAGATAAACTGTCGGTGCAACATTACTCATCACATGACGATTGCCTACCATCTGCAAACTAATGTGCTTAGTGAAAGCCTTAATAAGACCTTGGCCAAATTGCTATCAATGTTCATCAATGTTGAGCAGAGCAACTGGGATGAGGTGCTACCTTTTGTGATGTTTGCCTACAACACCGCCAAACAAGACACCACAGAATTTACGCCATTTTTCCTGGTGCATGTGTGTGAGGTGACTACAACAATGGACACTGTGTTTCCATTACGTCCTGATGACGTGGACAATGACTACATCAGCCAGGTGTTAACCAGAGCTGAGGAAGCTAGACAGTTAGCTCGACTCCGCACGTTGCAAGCTCATGAATATGATCGTCGAAGGTATTACGCAAGCCACTGCCCTGCTGTCTACCTGCCTGGTGACCTCATCTGGATCTTCACTCCTGTCCGGAAGGTTGGTCTCTTTGAGAAGCTCCTCAGGTGCTACTTTGGACCTTATAAAGTTGTAAGACAATTGTCTGATGTTACTTATGAAGTTGAAGATTTCGACCCCAACACAAGACGACGAAAGATCTGAGATACGGTCCATGTCCTCCAAATAAAGCCCTATAAGGATCCTGCAACCCAGGGTAAATTCGAAGCTCCAGTGACAGGCAACAAGCGGAAAGGTGACAAAAACTGTAGTGGCAAATGAAGTTCTAAGAAGATCACCGCCAGGGCGAGAATCAGTCATGGGAGTTGGAGAATGCAGGGCCGATGACTTGTTCCTGGACTAGGAGGACGTAACATCGAGATGCTGTTCCTTAAGGAGGGAGCAATGTCACAGAAGTAGCTGAGTAGCACTGTGGTGTAGTGGTGATGATACTAAACTGTTATGAGTTCAAAACTCACCTGGACTCTACAATTTTAATTTCTATATACGGTTCGAGTACATTCTAGAAGTATCCACAAATGTGAAGAATCATTGTAATGGAATGTTCTGTAGCTCTATATATACTGTATGTGTTCTGGCTAGAAGCAGCGCTGAATAAACTTTCGTTAAGTGAAGTTAGTGTTCGTCATTCATCTACTTACACCTTCTTCTATGTGACAATATAATCACACAGCTGCCATTTGTATATAATCAATTCTCTTTGCCAAGACTTACCAATGCACTGAAATACGTCTGATTAAGTTTTAGAGAATCATCCATGACAATATGAAATGCTGCTGAATTTCGTTTCATGGTGTCTTCTCCGTTGTGTAGATTACATGAATAAATTTCATTCATTTCATGTGCGTGGTGTAAAAGAACTTTACATTTTAAGCATTTATTTACAGATTATCTTTATTTTAATTATTTTCTGTCATAATAATGAGTTACGTATTATTTTCAATTAGCAAAATACACTTGTGTGAAATGGTTAACTGAAATATGAATAAAAATGTAAAACATAAAACAAATATAAGTAAAATAAATAATTAGAATCAAAATGAATGTTTATATATTTATTATAAAAACAAAGATGAGGTGACTTACCGAACGAAGGCGCTGGCAGGTCGATAGACACACAAACAAACACAAACATACACACAAAATTCTAGCTTTCGCAACCAACGGTTGCCTCATCAGGAAAGAGGGAAGGAGAGGGAAAGATGAAAGGATGTGGGTTTTAAGGGAGAGGGTAAGGAGTCATTCCAATCCCGGGAGCGGAAAGACTTACCTTAAGGGGAAAAAATTTTTCCCACGTGGAATGTTTCCCTCTATTATATGTTTATATATTTAATTAGGTATGTTGAAAATGCTACGACAGCACATTTTGTACAGCTTATTTCCCAAAAATGGTATTTCAGAAACCAGCTTTATGGATGTGTGTGTCTTGAAAGCTTATTTACCTTATGTCATAACAAAAGTTTTCACTTTTCAAAATTAATTAATAGTGGTGGGGTATTTTGCAAAATTTCAAATTACTACAAAAGATGATTATATAATTTTCAAGAACATTAATTACATATCAGCTTTTATATTACAGACATTTTTCATATATCATCACTTGAAGATATCCCCCCTAAATGTGAAATGCCAAATTTCCTTATGGAATGTGTTTTACCCTTTGAAAGTGAAATTGGGCACAAACAAAAGGGACTGATGACTGTAGTAGTCTGGTACCTTCAATCCCACAAAGCAACCAACCACAAACAAAAAATATGTACTGTAATACTTTGGACCCTCTACACCTCCACCAAGTTTCATCTAGATTGTTTATTGACACTTGGAAATGTTCCCTTGTCAGTAACAGGAGAGATTAATCAGCTTCTAAAGAGGTACAAAATCAATACAGTCTTGAGGCCTCCAGCAAAAAATCGGCAACATACAAGGCCTGTAAAAGACGACTTAGGCCTCCAAATGTCAAGACTATATAAAATACCATGTGTGTGTGGACAATTTTATGTCAGACAGAATGTGTGTACTAATGAATAGCACTGTGTAGAACATGACAGGTGGTTCCACTTACACTATCCAAAAAAACCGGTGGTAGCAGAGCAGGCTCTTGAAAAGAGACACCGAATTGCATTCAATGAGACATCTGTACTAACAGTTTCTGGAATACTGGCATAAAAGAAGCAATGTAGATAAAAATTTGTGACAACATCCTTGATAAAGATGGTGGCCTGCAGCTAAACAAAGCTTGGGAGCCAGCTATCAGGATGTTGAAGCAGATGTGGCATGTGCACAACAAAAGCATTAGCATAAATGGCACTGATTTGAGTGCCAATGACGTCAAGAAGGCAGCAAGACTATATAAGGATGGCAACAGGAATCATATGACAGTCACAATCACACAACGTTCACCACTTGGCAATGGTCAAGGAGCACTTTACTGAAAGCTTGTGGATTTTAAACCACTTGATGTGACTGCTAATCCACAGAATTTTATCAGTAAATAGCATCACAAAATTATTTTCATGTTGACAATAACAGTTTTTTAAAATTTTTTCCTGTGATCTATTTTCTTTACAGGGTAGTAAATATACTATAACATGTAGCACACTTGTTTCAATAGCAGTGAGATGCACTACTCTTGTATCATATTAGACTAATAATCTCTGGTCTGATAGCCTGACTAAACTGAATGCGAATTCCAGTTAGTTTTTCATGCTCACTTCAGAAAAGGCCACTTGGTGCCCATACCTGTCTCTAATACATTCTGGAAACTATGTAACATGTGGAAAAACAATTTGACCAAAAGCATACAGCAGAAAGACAGCGCCAGAAAAATGAATTTGAGTATAGGAACTAGGAGTCACAGCTGAGTATTTAGGGTGCTACATCAGTGTGAAAATGGTGGTCAGTTTGAACATTTGCTATGACATACTTGTATTAATTATGTGGTGGTAAGTCTGAGTACAAGAGTGTACTCATTTTTCATTTACTTTGACCTTTTAGACATACTGAAACATAAAACATGGACACACGATTGGTTTTTTTTTTTTTTTTTTTTTTTTTTTTTTTTTTTTTTTTGTGAAGAAGTGCTGTAGGATATGGCAACTAAGTGTGTATGTGATGCTGTAAGTTTTTCTTGTTCTCATCGTGATGATTGGTTGGCCCAAAGATTTTGTTTATGAATGCATTTCCTGCGAATTACATTACAATTTGAGTAAAGATGTCCACGTGTCAGATTTCAATTACATTCCTGTAGTGCTGAAAATATTCAACTGAGTCCCCTAGTTCCTGTAATCAAATTCCTTTATTTAATGCTGTCTTTCTGGCTTGCACTTTTGGTCAAATTGTTTTGCTGCACCCTGAAAATGTAGTGACTTGCTCATCCTGAACCTACATTGCTAAAGAAGATACAAGGAAAGCAAAGAATTAAGGAAACAGATAAAAGTGAATAATTGGAATGTGAGTTATCAAAATCAGTTTCAACACTTTGCAAACTGAATATCTACACAACACTAATTGCCATCTTTTTACTGCTACTAACTCTCATGGGACACAGTGAGAATTAAGGCCAAATAAAATCTTATGTTATCACTATCTTGAAACATAACAGTGTTTCATATAATCTTGGATTTCTCTAACAACTGAAACCATACACTAAATGTTACTAATGGGCAATTCATATGCCTTACCTTATTAAGAAGCACTACAGTATCAAGACATGTGTGATGCCTGTGCTGCGGGCTCAGTTGGAATCCTTGCACATCGGCAACAAGTACTAGGAGTCGAGTGCGTTCCACATGCTTAAGAAACTTATGGCCCAGTCCCACATTCACATGAGCACCCTCAATAAGTCCAGGTAGGTCTGCAACGCTGATCTGCCTCATATCTGAATATTCAATAATTCCAATCTCTGGCCTCACGGTTGTGACTAGGAATGAAACAAAAAATACTTTCTATCAGTTTACAGCAATAAACGTTATACTCATGAAAAATCTTTGAGACATTTAGATTTCCAGTGAAATTACTTACACAGCTTTTCAGATGTGATAGATGTGAAAATTTGGGTGATACTACTAAATTCTCAATGATCCTCATAATACATTAGCTTGTCTGTAGTAGGTGACAGGACAAAATTATAGCATTTAGAGCACATATTTGGTAAGTAATTTTTTATGCATAATGTATCTGAATGGAATGGAGGGCAAACAAATCATATTCACACCTTGTGCTCACAATCATATATAGTTTCTTATCTGTCGAGTACATACCTGAATGCTGTTGTAAAGTAACAAATATCATGTACAGATGTAACAGTAACAAGATAAATTTGTAGAAGAAAAAAATCCTATAAAAATATTAGTAGACAAATTCTACTTCTCTTACTCTTACAATGTGATAAATGGTTAATTTTAACAACCACTTGCAATAAAACTATATTTTTTGTTTTAGACAACTACGATGATAACTGATTTGAAACACGGTGTTAGTATACTGTATATCTATGCAGAAAAGAAAATGCAGTTTAGTTCTTACAGGGATAAGAGGCCACTTTTGGCTTCGCTTGAGAAATGGCTCGCAAGAGGGAAGATTTCCCTGCATTTGGAAAGCCTACAAGCCCGACATCTGCGATAATTTTTAAATCAAGAGTGACAGAATGCACTTGGCCACTTCTGCCCAGGAACTGAGAATGTGGGGCACCACCGGCACCACCACTTGCAAGGAGGAGTTTCTCTCCATCATTGTCCAACTGACCTGAAAGTATAATAAATGATCATTGCACTTCTAAGAATACTGTTAAATGCTGGGAAGCAAATTAATTATTTAAAATAGAATACCCTTAGTTATATGATTTCTGGCATAAAACCTGAAGTATCATGCAACACAGATAGTTTCTACAGTCAGTCGTTTACCCAGTTTATCTTTCATTAGTACCACAGCAGAGAAAGGAGTGTGGGCTATGACAGTTTGACAGTAGATATCGGTACACCCACTGGAGGAGAATTGGTAACCACATTGCGGTTGTGTGATTAACTAGAGTTAGCCAGACGAAATGAGCTCAAAGGCTAATGAATAGGAGAAAGTTATAAACAGGTGTGTGGCTATGTTGCCTCTGACTGACAAAATAAACATTGCTGCCCTCGGCAGTAGAGCGAACAATAAAATCTGTAACGGTTGAGTACATTTTGAACTTCTGACCGGTGCAGACCATGATGTAATTTGTCCAGCAAAATAAACTAAGGATTTGTCTACCATACTCCATGTACTGTTTATTACATATGCACTCCCGCTGGTACCACATTCCCTACAGTGGAGACCCCATCTGCCACACTGTGTTGTGATTAGGAGCAAATCTGCTGCGCCGGTTGGGTACTCAACAATGCTGCTATTGTTTGCCAAAGCTGATTTTTCTCTGTAATGTTGCAAAAAACATTGAGAATAATTTGTTTCTTGCCATTAACAGTGTTCCACGCGCACGTTTCACTACAAAGCAGGAAGCAGTGTCATCCATTTTCACTGTACATATCAACAGTGAGACAATCAGAACACAAGTAGCATTTACAGAGACTGTGACTGTACATGATTTTTGAAATAAAAATTACTTAGCTAAAGTACAAGTAAGAAAAATGTTTAGGACATTCTGATGCATTAACAGCCATAGAGTTTCATTTACAGTGACATAGTAATAAGATATCTAATACATAAGTTCGATCTACATCCAAGCATGGAACAGCACCAGTGCACAAGAGCTACGGCTGCTAAATAATCATTGCGTTTGCGTTTGTTTACATCAGCTTCATTATTACGATGAACAAAGCACAGTAATAGACTTGTCTATTGTGTAAGGATTATCTGTGGGCACTTTAAAATTGTTTATTCTAAATGCAGGAAGGTGAACCCATTGCATAATTTGAAAGTTGTGTTGGTTGATTCCTAGTACGTTAATGTCATGCTAGTTCATTAGCTGCTGCCTTAATCTTATTTGTTTCTTAAGGGTAAAAGGGGAATGAAAGTATAAATTCAAATTTTCCCTAGTCATTGATCTTAAAAGTTGTATTTAAAAAAAAGCATTGTGTGATAAAATTGTCTTATCAATTCTCTTGTAAGGCTAAATGGGGGTTCACCTCTTGAGTCTTCTGTTTAAATATTTGCGAGTAATGAAAGCATGAAACTTTGTTCATTGGAATGTCATTATATATGCCTGTAAACCCCAGCACCACCACTCCACTGCTATGTTACTTCTTTGGTAACAGAGTGTTGTTGTGTTGGATTGTGGGTGGCATATGTCACCTCATTCAGTAGGCTTTCAAAAAGACCATATTGCAGCCGCCACACATTCGAGATCAGTAGACTTCGGCTGATCTGGCCTGGGCCCCTTTCCACAACAATTACTGAATGATACAACGAACACCCCCCCCCCCCATCCCCTCCCCTCGGGCACTGTTTACAAACAGACGCCACTTCAGAGAACAATGTCGCCCACTTCTGTCCCTCCAACGGCCAAGTGATACTATTGGTTCCATAGCAGATTTGGACAGGAGGTAACAACTGCAGAGCACCTTGTGCTCACCCAAATGAGCACAGTGACCTGTCAGAGGCGCACCAGGCCACTCTACAACCTCAAGACGCCTTAATCAACCTCACCTGCCCAAGTCTGCCATTTCAAGTCACATTTCTGATGGCTCATGCTTATTTGTTTACGACCATCTGATGCAAACTTTCCTCATCAACATGGATGCTGATGTCAGCATTGCCCCACCAGCTCGAGCACTGACTACTCTCTCACCATCATCACTCCAATTATGTGCCACAAATGACACTCTCATCACGGTCACCAGTACTGCCTCAATCACTTTTGACTTAGGGGTGGAGAGTCACATGCACTGCACCTCCCCTATCACTGAGATGGTTGAGCCAGTCCTGGGAGCAGACTTTCTGCAGCACTACCACCTGCTTCCTGACCTCACCCACTGTTATTATACAGTGACAGTCAGCAGCCAACCACTGGAGTTATCAGCAAAGTTCTCCTCGAAAGTTCCTGTCCATCTCCCACCTCTTTATCAAATGGAGACACACAAGTGGACCTCCTCCTAAAGTGCTCAGTGCTCTTTAGAGAACTTTGCTCTCTGATGTCCAACTATTCTTTGATAGACACTGCAAATGACATCGCAAGATGCAAAAACATGGATCTTTGGCAGCGCGTTGCTGATACTGCAGCATTACTTCACATTTCTAAGCACAACCTTGCTGTCCTACAACATGTGCAACAGCCACGCCAAACATCTGCCTCTTCAGAGGATTCCAACATACTTACAGAGCCTATCTGCAAGGAATCTGAACAATTTAGTGAACTATATCCAACTTCAGAGCGTGATTCTTGTGGCATGTTTCCAGCCATAGATGTACAGCCTACTATCAGGCCACATGCAGTTTGTGTTGTTTGCGATGGTACTGCTTATCGTATAAACACTACACCCTGCCCGTCTGTCTGATGTAAACTTTGATGCCTTCCTCTCCACAAAACTAAAGCAGCGAAGGCCACCGTGGACAAACTAATGGAGGTAAGCAACGTCCACCCATCGGACAGTCCCTGGGTGTCTCCTATCAAAGACAAATTGTGGCACCTGTGTGGCGACTGCTAATGGCTCAGTGATCGAACTGTTATAGACAGTTATCCAGTCCCTACTTTACAGGACTGCCAAAATATTCAGTGTTATTGACTGTAAAACATTCTACCTCCAGATTTACATCTACATCACATGGTTACTCTGCAATTCACACTTAAGTGCCTGGCAGAGGGTTCATTAAATCATTTTCATACTACTTCTCTACCATTCCATTCTCGAGTGGTGCGTGGGAAAAAGGAACACCTAAATCTTTCCGTTCGAGCTCTGATTTCTCTTATTTTGTTATGATGATCATTTCTCCCTATGTAGGTGGGTGTCAACGAAATATTTTTGCATTCGGAATAGAAAGTTGGTGATTGAAATTTTGTAAATGGAGCTCACCGCAAAGAAGACTGCCTTTGTTTCAATGACTGCCACTGCAACGCGCGTATCATATCAGTGACACTTTCACCCCTATTGCACGATAACACGAAACAAGCTGCCCTTCTTTGCACTTTTTCGATATCCTCTGTCAATCCTACCTGGTAAGCATACCACACTAAGCAGCAATATTCCAGCAGAGGACAGACAAGTGTAATGTAGGCTGTCTCTTCAGTGGGTTTGCCGCATCTTCTAAGTGTTCTGCCAACAAAGCGCAGTCTTTGTTTCGCCTTCCCCACAATATTATTTATGTGGTCTTTCCAATTTAAGTTGCTCATAATTGTAACTCCTAGGTATTTAGTCGAATTGACAGCC
This sequence comes from Schistocerca nitens, assembly GCF_023898315.1. Lineage (NCBI taxonomy): Eukaryota > Metazoa > Arthropoda > Insecta > Orthoptera > Acrididae > Schistocerca > Schistocerca nitens. Next base: position 424,610,792 of record NC_064617.1, on the reverse strand, counting down.
CTTAGATTTGTGCGATTTATCGTGTACCCAAAATTTATCGGATTTCTTTTAGTACCCATGTGGATGACCTCGCACTTTTCTTTGTTTAGTGCCAATAGCCACTTTTCGCACCATACAGATTTTCTCTCTAGATCATTTTGTAATTGGAATTGATCGTCTGATGATTTTACTAGACTGTAAATTACAGCGTCATCTGCAAACAATCTAAGGGGGCTGCTCAGATTATTACCTAGATCATTTATGTAAATCAGGATCAGCAGAGGGCCTATGACACTACCTTGCCGAATGCCAGATATCACTTCTGTTCTACTTGATGATTTACCATCTATCACTACGAACTGTGACCTCTCTGAGAGGAAATCATGAATCCAGTCACACAACTGAGACAATACTCCATATGCACGCAATCTGATTAATAGTTGCTTGTGATTCCCGTAGTGGAAGAGGACATACCAGAGACAATGATAACTAAGCATTACTCTTTGAGTTTTTGTGTATGTCTTATGGATTAAAAACTGCCACACAAACATGGCAACATTTTACTGACAAAGTTTTGTTTAGTCTACCATTTTTTTATGCCTACATAGATGACGTCCTTTTATTCTCACCATCAGCGGAAGAGCAGGAGGCTCACTTACAACAAGTCCTTGACAGATTAACTGCCCGTGAGTTTGTCATTAATGAAGACAAATGTCAGTTATTACAAGCCCATGTGACATTTGTTGCTCAGCTCATAGATGTCTCAGGTATCCAGCCAACATCAGAGAAGACTGACCAAATATGACTCTTGCCACCTCCCTTCACCTACCTCGAGTTACACAGTGTTTAGGTGTCAGAAATTTCTACAGGAGACACATCCCACACGCAGCTGAGATCCTCCTTCCTCTGAATGAAGTCCTGCACAGGAAGAATACTATAAGGAAATGCTGCCTTAAGTGGACACATCCTATGTAATCCACCTTTGACAAAATTAAGGATAACTTCCTGTACATGACTATACTGGCTCATCCATCTCCCGACACCCACCTTACTACAAAAGCAAATGTGAGAGAGCTTGCTATCGGTGGTTTTTCTCTCATAAACTTTCAGACATGTAGCGTAAGTTGATAACCTTTGACCATGAGCTACTCACCACCTAAGAGGCCATCTGCTACTATTGAGAAGAGAGGGCAGGCCTCTCACTATTTACTTGGATTACTGTCCTCTGGCTGACATGTTACACAACCTTTCTGAGGACCCCTCCCCAGGCATGTTCAATACCTCAATTTCATTTCACAGGTCATGACCAACGTGTGCTACGTCAAAGGCGCTGACAACATTGTCACAGACTGTTTGTTGCGCATCATCTCTTCCTCTGTCTGGTTCGATTACCACCAGATCAACATAGTGTAAGACTCAGACCAAGACTTACAGAACCTCCTTCACAGCCTGGATACAGGCCTCAAACTTGAGTAATATACCTTCCATGGCTTCGCCAAACCAGTTTGGTGCGATGTGTCCTGTGACAGGGTCTGACCAGTTGTCCTGAAACCTTTTCCTAAACAAATCTTCCATCTCATCCACAATCTTGCGCACCCTGGGGTATGTCTCTTTGTATGTTTAGTGACAGAACATTTCGTGTGACCCCCTGTGAGGAAAGACTGCGCCACATGGAACACAGTGTGCATCCCGTGTCAGCAGAGTGAAACAGGCTGCCATGCTCAGCCTCCCACCCCCCCCAACCCCCCCTTGGCAAATTCCCAATCCTCATAACAAGACCACTTCCAGTCTCAGATGGAGTGCGTTATGTTATATCACTGACTGATAGACTTATGCTATGGGTCGAGGCTGCACCCACTGCTGATAAAGCCACCAAGACTGCTGCCGATTCTGTTGAACAGGCTACATCCTCCACTGATTGTGACCTACCAGAACTCATTGCCTGTGTTAGATGCCAAGTACAAAACCTGGATCACATGTTTCAGCTGCCTTGTGTTGCTCAATACCTATCAGGGTAGACAATTTGAGTCTTCTCTATTCAATGAACTATATCATCTTTGTGGCTGCCACCATTTACATACCACTGCATTTCACCCGCAGTCGAATGGTCTCATTGAAAGACAGCACCACACATTAAAAGTGGTAGTAATGTGCCATCCAGAATCCTGGACAGAAGCCCTTCCCTGTGTATTTTTTGGTGTCTGCACTACCCATAAGTAAGATGTATCTTTAGCCAAGATCCTGTGTGGAAGCATATTATCTCTTCCCGCCGATTCTGTTGAACAGGCTACATCCTCCACTGATTGTGACCTACCAGAACTCATTGCCTGTGTTAGATGCCACGTACAAAACCTGCATCTACCTGTCACTCCCCCCTATCACACCATGCAACACTGCAGGTCCTTGTCCATACGGAACTGTCCACTTGCTTGCATGTGATGCTATGTGTTGTTGCTGTGAGACTGGCCCTGTACCCACTGCATACAAGCCCTCATAAAGCAGTTACTTGCAGCATGAACACATTCGACATAATGATAGGACAAATGATCGACAGTGTCTGTTAATACATTAAAGCCAGCTTGGACCATTGCAGAATGATCTCTGCAGCCGCCATCTAGCCCTGCACCTGACCAACTGTCTTCTACCCTTTTCACACTGCAGCTCAACCTCTCTGACTTTCTCCCTGAGGATATATCTTTGATGCTCATTAACGAAAACCTGGTTGTCTGCGTGCAGTACGAAGACATGAGATCTGGGGCCAGCACGATTTTGCACCATTACCTCTACACACTGCCTATACAGGCCGATATTGTCATGGTGGAATTGATGTCCTGGCTCACTACCAAGGGATTCCTCATCATAACCACCCCAGTTTATGGTGTGGCTGTCCCTGCTACAGCTGACAATAGAACTATACCGTCAGCCATTCCACCCTCAACACCCTCTGCTGAGGATGCTACTGACGACAGTGCACTGGTACTGGCTACTTCCTACTTTGGACATACTCTCCAGCCTCCTGCCCACCTCAGAGACTACAAGATCTCCGGCATCACTGCGGCTCTTGCTACACCTCAGATCAATGATGATATTTAACCTCCTTGCAATGCTTCTCCTTCTCCTGTGCTCCACACTAAGGTGGCGGGGTCTCACTGGTGACATAGTGACTATATGTCACCTCTGACTGACAAAATAAACATTGCTGCACTGGGTTGGTTGGTTGGTTGTTTCGGGGAAGGAGACCAGACAGCGAGGTCATCGGTCTCATCGGATTAGGGAAGGACGGGGAAGGAAGTCGGCCGTGCCCTTTGAAAGGACCCATCCCGGCATTTGCATGGAGCGATTTAGGGAAATCACGGAAAACCTAAATCAGGATGGCCAGACGCGGGATTGAACAGTCGTCCTCCCAAATGCGAGTCCAGTGTCTAACCATTGCGCCACCTTGCTCGGTATTGAGTGAACAATAATATCTGTGATGAAACTTCCTGGCAGATTAAAACTGTGTGCCCGACCGAGACTCGAACTCGGGACCTTTGCCTTTCACGGGCAAGTGCTCTACCATCTGAGCTACTGAGCTATCTGTGATGGCTGAGTATGTGTCAAACCTTTGATTAGTGTAGACTATGATGTAATTCTGTCCAGCAAAATAAAGTAAGGACTTGTCTACCACACTCTGCACACCATTTATTAAGTATGCACACCTGCTGGTATCACATTTCCTACAGGTGAATGTTAAGTGTCAAACACTGGATGAGTACCATGGTTTCAGGATGTATGGCACATTATTTTCATCTATTGGCTTAGATAAATTCTGCTATGGAACAGTCTGAATGATTCTACTGTTAAAGCTTTCATTAAAATTGTATGTGTTTTAACTAGCACTAGTTTTACAGTGACTGCACTTTCTTTACCAACTAAAGGATTTCATTACTAACTGTTTGAAACCATCATGAGGTATGGCCTAATTTTCAGCTGAAACAACTCTGAATACCAGACCATTCAGGAAACAATCAATGAGAGAAATAACATCTAAGGAGAAAGATGAGCCTTTCTAATTACTGTTCATATTGTTTGAAATATCACCAGTTGTACAAGTTTCTATAATGTTTGACATTGGTTTCACTTGTCAAATAGCTACCCTTACATATCCCTGATCTTCCAGGATTTACTATGTGTGTTACACGTTTTTAGAATTGCAAATTTCAACGAAGTAAGTCAGCATTTGAAGACTGCTGTGAACAGTTGAGGACACTAATAAATATACAGCAGTTAATGAACACAACTTACCAACGGCAGGCAATTGGTCTCAATTCAGGAAAGTAGTCACAACATTACAGTAGAACAACAGTAGTATGATTACAGAAGGTTGTAATTTATTTACGGGCAAGCAATAAAAAGGTAGTTGACCACTATCAGAATATAGGAGGACAACATGGCATATAATTGTTAGCATGCATGTGAATACACAAATGTTTTCATTTACAAAGGCAATTGTAGGTTTAAATTACTAATCTGTTGATTAATGGGACTTACACTGCAATGATAAACAAGCACATTAAAGTTCTCTTGTGATGATTTTAATAACAAAAGAGTGAGCGAGCTTCAGGTATTGTCAGGAATAACTGAGCCTTTATCAGCATAGTAGCATAGTAGGTAGTTTTATCCCATCAGATCTGAACTGGTAATATAAAATCCTCCAAATTAAAACATCACACCCTGAATAGGATCTACATGGTCTAGCATATTTTTGATCTCATGTGCACTCAACTTCCCCAGTAACTTTTCAGTGACTTAAATTAATATAAAATATGGTGAGGAACTCAATGCATGTGGCTTACTGTCTCATAAGCTATTTTTCAAAATGAAACAAACATGGATTAAACATAAAAAGTGAACACTGAGCTGACAATAGAGGAAATCAATAGTAGGCAACAACTGGTCATAGAATGTGGGTGCAACACAAACAAGGAGCCCAAGTGTGTACAAAGTGACAGAGCAACTGGCAAATAGCAGGCAAAAAATCCACAACACTGAAAAAAATAAGAAAATGTTGCCAAATAAGCAGTCCATGGGAAAGAAGCAGCATAGTATCTATGCCTTCCTGAAACACATAAGTATAAAATCTGGTTTTTGGGAAAAGTTTACTGACTGCTTAGTGATGTTGTAAACAATGTTGTAACTGCTGTACAGTGTTTTCACTGTATAGCAATTTCAGTCTGTACCAATACGGAAGGAAAAATGGAAGTGGATGATGGGTCAGTCACTTAGCTGTATGAAGTAGAATTAGGGCGAAAAGTAAAACCCAAAGAATTGGGTATTGTGAAAACGAGCACAAATTATTATGCACAATATTACACCAAAAGCTGATTATAATGCATCAACTATGGGGCCACAGGAGAGGAATCTCCGGCATCCACACCGGCTGTTCAAAGCATCCTCCTACAGGCCAACCGCAAATTAGAACAGCATGCCACCCTCCACCTCAAAAAACTATCCAATCTCCTGGTTTCCCACCTCCGGAAAGGCAACTCACTCACCCTTCACAACCTTTCCAGCAAACCTCAACCTCCCCTCATTGCACACAAACCCAGTCTCTCCCATCTACTCAATCTCCCACTTCCAGCTCCACTCCCTCCAAAACCTCAAAATTCCTATCAACACAATCTGGAACCACAACACACTAATAAAGTAGTTAACCTTTCCTCCAAACCTCTCTCCCAATCCGAAACCTCTGTCCTATCCAAAGGCCTCACCTACAGCCCCACTCCCAGATTCAACCAAACAGCCCTCGTCAAAGATTTACTGTCCTACACTCATACTCTCTGCTGGAAATATCACTTTGCCACGAAGAAAAATGATCCTAATCCTACTCCTAATGATCCAACTCCCCAAGACACTATCCAAATTGAACCCTGCCTGGAACAGTTCCGTCCTCCGTCACAGCGGGACCCACCTCCTCTTCCTCAAAATCACCCTCTCCAAACCTTCCAGGAATTTCTGACTTCCAGCCTTGCTTCTCAATCCTTCTTAAAAAAACCTTAAGCCTACTCCCAACATCACCACTGCTGAAGCCCAAGCTATCCGTGATCTGAAGGCTGACAGATCCATCGTCATTCTTCCGGCGGACAAGGGTTCCACGACCCTGGTACTTGATCGTCGGGAGTATGTGGCTGAGGGACCGCGTCAGCTTTCAGACAACACCACATACAAAGTTTGCCAAGGTAATCCCATTCCTGATGTCCAGGCGGAGCTTCAAGGAATCCTCAGAACCTTAGGCCCCCTACAAAACCTTTCACTTGACTCCATCAACCTCCTGACCCCACCGACACCCCGCACCCCTATCTTCTACCTTCTTCCTAAAATTCACAAACCCAATCATCCCGGCCGCCCCATTGTAGCTGGTTACCAAGCCCCCACAGAACGTATCTCTGCCTACATACACTCCTGGAAATTGAAATAAGAACACCGTGAATCCATTGTCCCAGGAAGGGGAAACTTTATTGACACATTCCTGGGGTCAGATACATCACATGATCACACTGACAGAACCACAGGCACATAGACACAGGCAACAGAGCATGCACAATGTCGGCACTAGTACAGTGTATATCCACCTTTCGCAGCAATGCAGGCTGCTATTCTCCCATGGAGACGATCGTAGAGATGCTGGATGTAGTCCTGTGGAACGGCTTGCCATGCCATTTCCGCCTGGCGCCTCAGTTGGACCAGCGTTCGTGCCGGACGTGCAGACCGCGTGAGACGACGCTTCATCCAGTCCCAAACATGCTCAATGGGGGACAGATCCGGAGATCTTGCTGGCCAGGGTAGTTGACTTACACCTTCTAGAGCACGTTGGGTGGCACGGGATACATGCGGACGTGCATTGTCCTGTTGGAACAGCAAGTTCCCTTGCCGGTCTAGGAATGGTAGAACGATGGGTTCGATGACGGTTTGGATGTACCGTGCACTATTCAGTGTCCCCTCGACGATCACCAGTGGTGTACAGCCAGTGTAGGAGATCTCTCCCCACACCATGATGCCGGGTGTTGGCCCTGTGTGCCTCGGTCGTATGCAGTCCTGATTGTGGCGCTCACCTGCACGGCGCCAAACACGCATACGACCATCATTGGCACCAAGGCAGAAGCGACTCTCATCGCTGAAGACGACACGTCTCCATTCGTCCCTCCATTCACGCCTGTCGCGACACCACTGGAGGCGGGCTGCACGATGTTGGGGCGTGAGCGGAAGACGGCCTAACGGTGTGCGGGACCGTAGCCCAGCTTCATGGAGACGGTTGCGATTGGTCCTCGCCGATACCCCAGGAGCAACAGTGTCCCTAATTTGCTGGGAAGTGGCGGTGCGGTCCCCTACGGCACTGCGTAGGATCCTACGGTCTTGGCGTGCATCCGTGCGTCGCTGCGGTCCGGTCCCAGGTCAACAGGCACGTGCATCTTCCGCCGACCACTGGCGACAACATCGATGTACTGTGGAGACCTCACGCCCCACGTGTTGAGCAATTCGGCGGTACGTCCACCCGGCCTCCCGCATGCCCACTATACGCCCTCGCTCAAAGTCCGTCAACTGCACATACGGTTCACGTCCACGCTGTCGCGGCATGCTACCAGTGTTAAAGACTGCGATGGAGCTCCGTATGCCACGGCAAACTGGCTGACACTGACGGCGGCGGTGCACAAATGCTGCGCAGCTAGCGCCATTCGACGGCCAACACCGCGGTTCCTGGTGTGTCCGCTGTGCCGTGCGTGTGATCATTGCTTGTACAGCCCTCTCGCAGTGTCCGGAGCAAGTATGGTGGGTCTGACACACCGGTGTCAATGTGTTCTTTTTTCCATTTCCAGGAGTGTAGATCAACACCTTCAACCCATTACATGCAGTCTCCCATCCTTCATCAAAGACACCAACCACTTTCTCGGACGCCTGGAATCCTTACCCAATCTATTACCCCCGGAAACCATCCTTGTAACCATTGATGCCACTTCCTTATACACAAATATTCCGCACGTCCAGGGCCTCGCTGCGATGGAGCACTTCCTTTCACGCCGATCACCTGCCACCCTACCTAAAACCTCTTTCCTCATTACCTCATCCTGACCCACAACTTCTTCACTTTTGAAGGCCAGACATACCAACAATTAAAGGGAACAGCCATGGGTACCAGGATGGCCCCCTCGTACGCCAACCTATTCATGGGTCGCTTAGAGGAAGCCTTCTTGGTTACCCAGGCCTGCCAACCCGAAGTTTGGTACAGATTTATTGATGACATCTTCATGATCTGGACTCACAGTGAAGAAGAACTCCAGAATTTCCTCTCCAACCTCAACTCCTTTGGTTCCATCAGATTCACCTGGTCCTACTCCAAATCCCATGCCACTTTCCTTGACGTTGACCTCCATCTGTCCAATGGCCAGCTTCACACGTCCGTCCACATCAAACCCACCAACAAGCAACAGTACCTCCATTACGACAGCTGCCACCCATTCCACATCAAACGGTCCCTTCCCTACAGCCTAGGTCTTCGTGGCAAACGAATCTGCTCCAGTCCGGAATCCCTGAACCATTACACCAACAACCTGAAAACAGCTTTCACATCCCGCAACTACCCTCCCGACCTGGTACAGAAGCAAATAACCAGAGCCACTTCCTCATCCCCTCAAACCCAGAACCTCCCACAGAAGAACCACAAAAGTGCCCCACTTGTGACAGGATACTTTCCGGGACTGGATCAGACTCTGAATGTGGCTCTCCAGCAGGGATACGACTTCCTCAAATCCTGCCCTGACATGAGATCCATCCTTCATGAAATCCTCCCACTCCACCAAGAGTGTCTTTCCGCCGTCCACCTAACCTTCGTAACCTCTTAGTTCATCCCTATGAAATACCCAAACCACCTTCCTTACCCTCTGGCTCCTACCCTTGTAACCGCCCCCAGTGTAAAACCTGTCCAATGCACCCTCCCACCACCACCTACTCCAGTCCTGTAACCCGGAAGGTGTACACGATCAAAGGCAGAGCCACATGTGAAAGCACCCATGTGATTTACCAACTGACCTGCCTACACTGTGAAGCTTTCTATGTGGGAATGACCAGCAACAAACTGTCCATTTGCATGAATGGACACAGGCAGACAGTGTTTGTTGGTAATGAGGATCACCCTGTGGCTAAACATGCCTTGGTGCACGGCCAGCACATCTTGGCACAGTGATACACCGTCCGCGTTACCTGGATACTTCCCATTAACACCAACCTGTCAGAACTCCGGAGATGGGAACTTGCCCTTCAGTATATCCTCTCTTCTCGTTATCTGCCAGGCCTCAACCTCCGCTAATTTCAAGTTGCCGCCGCTCATACCTCACCTGTCTTTCAACAACATCTTTGCCTCTGTACTTCCGCCTCGACTGACATCTCTGCCCAAACTCTTTGCCTTTACAAATGTCTGCTTGTGTCTGTGTATGTGTGGTTGGATATGGGTGTATGTGCGAGTGTATACCTGTCCTTTTTTCCCCCTAAGGTAAGTCTTTCCGCTCCCGGGATTGGAATGACTCCTTACCCTCTCTCTTAAAACCCACATCCTTTCATCTTTCCCTCTCCTTCCCTCTTTCCTGACGAAGCAACCATTGTTTGAGAAAGCTTGAATTTTGTGTGCATGTATGTGTTTGTTTGTGTATCTATCGACCTGCCAGCGCTTTCTTGATATAAATAGTTATTTTGGACTAAACATTCATGTCAATCACCCAATGCCACATATTAACTGATTCAAGATGTTAATTGCATTGTACAAAATTATGTTCTTCAGCATAATAATAATTTCTGTGCTCAACAGCCTGATGCAAGTCTGTCAATTGGATGCAACTCCAGTGAGTTCTGTGTCCCTAACGTACCCCAGTAATACTACCAAGAAAGGGAACTACAATTTAATGTAGAATTTGAATGACATGTTGTTCCTGGGGAATATTCATGTCAGTGAGAAATAAAAGCTAGATTAAAGGTAGATTGAAAATTCTGTGGTCTGACTGTGATTTGGCCCCAAAACCTTCAGTTTCCAGGCATGTGCTTTACCACTAGACAATTAGGAGTGACATCTTCTCCAGTAATAAATGATTTACAGTTTATACTGCTCATTAATAGCAAACTATTACATTTAGTTATTTAACCCAAAATGACAAGAGCCATCAGGACACTATCTTGTTGTTGTTGTTGTTGTTGTTGTTGTTGTTGTCTTCAGTCCTGAGATTGGTTTGATGCAGCCCTCCATGCCATTCTATCTCGTGCAAGCCTCTTCATCTCCCAGTACTTACTGCAACCTACATCCTTCTGAATCAGCTTAGTATATTCATCTCTTGGTCTCCTTCTATGATTTTTACCCTCCACGCTGCCCTCCAATGCTAAATTTGTCATCCCTTGATGCCTCAGAACATGTCCTACCAATCGGTCCCTTCTTCTTGGCAAGTTGTGCCACAAACTCCTCTTCTCACCAATTCGATTCAATACCTCCTCTTTAGTTATGTAATCTACCCATCTAATCTTCAGCATTCTTCTGTAGCACCACATTTCGAAAGCTTCTATTCTCTTCTTGTCCAAACTATTTATTGTCCATGTTTCACTTCCATACATGGCTACACTACATACAAATACTTTCAGAAACTACTACCTGACACTTAAATCTATACTTGATGTTAACAAATTTCTCTTCTTCAGAAATGCTTTCCTTGCCATTGCCAGTCTACATTTTATATCCTCTCTACTTCGACCATCATCAGTTATTTTGCCCCCCAAATAGCAAAACTCCTTTACTACTTTAAGTGTCTCATCTCCTAATCTAATTCCCTCAACATCACCTGACTTAATTCGACTACATTCCATTATCCTTGTTTTGATTTTGTTGATGTTCATCTTGTATCCTCCTTTCAAGACACTGTCCATTCCGTTCAACTGCTCTTCCAAGTCCATTGCTGTCTCTGACAGAATTACAATGTCATCGGCGAACCTCAAAGTTTTTATTTCTTCTCCATGGATTTTAATACCTACTCCGAATTTTTCTTTTGTTTCCTTCACTGCTTGCTCAATATACAGAGTGAATAACATCGGGGTTAGGTTACAACCCTGTCTCACTCCCTTCCCAACCACTGCTTCCCTTTCATACCCCTCAACTCCTATAACTGCCATTTGGTTTCTATAGAAATTATAAATGGCCTTTCGCTCCCTATATTTTACCCCTGCCACCTTAAAAATTTGAAAGAGAGTATTCCGGTCAACATTGTCAAAAGCTTTCTCTAAGTCTACAAATGCTAGAAACGTAGGTTTGCCTTTCCTTAATCTAGCTTCTAAGATAAGCCGTAGAGTCAGTATTGCCTCACGTGTTCCAATATTTCTACGGAATCCAAACTGATCTTCCCCAAGGTCGGCTTCTACTAGTTTTTCCATTCATCTGTAAATAATTCGCGTTAGTATTTTGCAGCTGTGACTTATTAAACTAATAGTTTGGTAATTTTCACATCTGTCAACACCTGCTTTCTTTGGGATTGGGATTATTATATTCTTTTTGAAGTCTGAGGGTATTTCGCCTGTCTCATACATCTTGCTCACCAGATGGTAGAGTTTTGTCAGGACTGGCTCTCCCAAGGCCGTCAGTAGTTCTAATGGAATGTTGTCTAATCCCGGGGCCTTGTTTCGACTCAGGTCTTTCAGTGCTATGTCAAAATCTTCACGCAGTATCATATCTCCCATTTCATCTTCATCTACATCCTCTTCCATTTCCATAATATTGTCCTCAAGTACATCGCCCTTGTATAGACCCTCTATATACTCCTTCCACCTTTCTGCTTTTCCTTCTTTGCTTAGAACTGGGTTTCCATCTGAGCTCTTGATATTCATACAAGTGGTTCTCTTTTCTCCAAAGATCTCTTTAATTTTCCTGTAGCCCGTATCTATCTTACCCCTAGAGAGATAAGGCTCTACAGCCTTACATTTGTCCTCTAGCCACCCCTGCTTAGCCATTTTGCACTTCCTATCGATCTCATTTTTGAGACGTTTGTATTCCTTTTTGCCTGTTTCATTTACTGCATTTCTATATTTTCTCCTTTCATCAATTAAATTCAATATTTCTTCTGTTACCTAAGGATTTCTACTAGCCCTTGTCTTTTTACCTACTTGATCCTCTGCTGCCTTCACTACTTCATCCCTCAGAGCTACCCATCCATTTCCGTTTTTAAATTTTCTAACCTACCTGCCCGATTAAGGGATCTGACATTCCACACTCCGATCCGTAGAACGCCAGTTTTCTTTCTCTTGATAACGGCGTCCTCCTGAGTAGTCCCTGCCCGGAGATCCAAATGGGGGACTATTTTACCTCCGGAATATTTTACCCAAGAGGACGCCATCATCATTTAACCATCAGTAAAGCTGCATGCCCTCGGGAAAAATTACGGCTATAGTTTCCCTTGCTTTCAGCCATTCGCAGTACCAGCACAGCAAGGCCATTTTGGTTGGTGTTACAAGGCCAGATCAGTCAATCATCCAGACTGTTGCCCCTGCAACTATTGAAAAGGCTGCTGCCCCTCTTCAGGAACCACACTTTTGTCTGGCCTCTCAACAGATACCCCTCCATTGTGTTCCACCTACGGTACAGTTATCTGTATCTCTGAGGCACGCAAGCTTCCCCGCCAACGGCAAGGTCTATGGGTCATTGGGGGAAGAATTAAATGTAGTCTGCCTTAATTATCTGAATAATTTCTTTTATCTCACTATACACACTTTTATTCTCTTCAATAACTGAGGAGCTAGTAGGAACATAGACTTGTATTAATGGATGTTTGGTTTGTATCTTACCCTGTGTATGACAATACGTTCACTATGCTGTTTATAGCAATTCATCCACAGCCCTGTTTTTGCATCCATTATTAGATGTAATTCTGCTTGCTTTAAATGTTCAGAAATGTAAAATTGTGCACTTTACTAAAGGAAAAAATATGGCATCCTATGACTATAACACCAATGGGACACTGTTGGAATTGGCCAACTCATACAAATACCTGGGTGTCACACTTTGTATGGATATGAAATGGATTGATCACACAGGCGCAGTTGTGGGTAAAGCAGGTGGTAGTCTCTGGTTTAATGGTAGAATACTGGGGAAATGTAATCAGTCTACTAAGCAGATTGCTTAACAAATCTCTTGTGCAACTGGTACTAGAATATTGCTCAAGTGTGTGGGACCCATACCAAATAGGACTAACAGGGTTATTGAATGTATACAGAGAAGGGCAGCATGAATGGTCACAGGTTTGTTTGATCCTTAGGAGAATTTCACAGAAACACTGAAGGAACTGAACTGGCAGATTGTTGAATATAGTCCTAAACCATCCCAAGAAAGTCTATTAACAAAGTTTCAAGAACCGACTTTAAGTGATGACTCTAGGAACATACTGCAATCCCCTATGTATCACTCACACGGGGATCGTGAGGATAAGATCAGAATAATTACGGCAAGCACAGAGGCATTGTTGTTGTTGTTTTGTGGAAGCAGACCAGACAGCGAGGTCATCGGTCTCATCGGATTAGGGAAGGACGGGGAAGGAAGTCGGCCGTGCCCTTTGAAAGGAACCATCCCGGCATTTGCCTGGAGCGATTTAGGGAAATCATGGGAAACCTAAATCAGGATGGTCGGATGTGGGATTGAACCATCGTCCTCCCGAATGCGAGTCCATTGTCTAACCACTGCGCCACCTCGCTCGGTCACAGAGGCATTCAAACAATCATTCTTGCCATGCTCCATGAATGACTGGAATGGGAAGAAAATGGGTACAATGGAATGTACTCCCTGCCATGCACCTCATGGTGGTTTGCGGAGTATAGATGTAGATGTAGGTGTAGGTACCTCTATTTGATTTTGGGTTGGTGCCACTACACTGATCTTATTAGAAGTCCTGTTCTTCCTGCAGCAGTCTTTACTAATTCCCACCGTGTCCAACTGGGACCTATCCCTTTCCCATTTTAAATTCTCTAAACTACCTGCCTGATTAAGGGACCTAACATTCCCTGCTCTGATTCACAGAACATGTTTTGTTTATCCTAATGACAATATCTTCATGAGAAGGCCCCGTCTGGAGATCCGAGTAGGAGACTATTTTTCCTCCAGAGTATTTTACCCAGGAAGATTCTGTCATCATTAAGCCACACAATAAAGGGGCACATCATTGGGAAATATAACAGCTGTAATTTCCCCTTGCTTTCAGTTGTTCACAGTACCAACATAGCAAGGCCATGTTGCCTAATGTTACAAGGCCAGATCAGTCAGCTGGCTAATGTTACAAGGTCAGATCAGTCAATCATCCAGACGAGTGCCTTTGCAATGACTGAAAACTGTAATTGTGATAAGAAATATTCATGTGCACCATATAGTACTAAATTCCACTGAATCACTAATTACAAGCCATTGGTAGTGATTTTAGGACCTCATACCAGGATTGAAAAAAGGATTGCAAATATGCACAGTGCTGCGGGCTATTTCAAAGTGGTTACAACCACCAAATTTATTATAATTCAACTACTACATATCAGAATATCCATGTACTGTTCCTGCTTGTCAGCAGGACATTACTCAGAATTTGACAGACGCAAAGTAGTCTGTCTTCAGTTAGATAAAGTTCTACGTCTGTGGGCAGTTTCCTAATTATAGCCATATGACTGCCAAAGTGAACCCTGAACCCTCCACCCCATGTTACTGAAAGAAAGTGAACCCTGAACCCTCCACCCCATGTTACTGAAAGTTAGTACGCCCCCCCCCCCCCAACACACACACACACACACACACACACACACACACACACACACACACACACACACACAGAATACTTGTTGTATGTCATTTTACATGTCCATACTTAAATTTACTGCTGCCATCTCATAAGAATATAAAACACTTCTCATCCCATACAGTAAGTCTTTCCTGATGTGCGGTTCTGGGTGACTTTCTGAAATCTACCCCTTTTCCTAGAACTCTCCAGTCCTTTTCATTCACCCCTCTTCCTTCCCCTTCAATCCTTCTGCCTGAAGAAGGAGCCACAGGCTCCGAAAACTTGCCAATTACAGCCGTCTTTTACGTGTGTGTTTTGCTGCCGCTTGAGGAGTAAATTTTTTTATTTATCTAATTAAATAACTTAAAATGTGGTGTACTGAAATGTGCACTCCATCATGAGCTCTACATACAGCTGAGGTCCTCTCCTTGGAATAGAGAACACTGGGTTAGAAGAAGTGATCTGCAGGAAGACAAGTCAGTGTGACTCATTCTGTCTCTATTACGTGAAGCAGTATTGCCATGGCTGGACAGCGGCTTTCACTCATGACAGCTTCTTTTGCCATCACTTCTAGCCATTCTTCCTGCCAATGGCTTAAGACTCAACAGCATGGAAGCAGCATGCTGGGAGATTTAATATTTTACTGCAGTGTGTACTTGACGGGCTTCCTTGGATACCATATAAACTTCCTTATTTCTATGGATTCAACATGCCCTGTTCCATTAGTCCAATACGGGAGGTCTGCATCATCTGAATCACTTTTTTCTGCTGAATACATGTGAGAAATTACTGAGAGGGCACTAAAGAAATTGGAGCAGATGAGAAAATTCTTCCTCCTGTCTTACATTTGCATCATATGTCCCAGTGCCTTTAGGAACAAAAACAGTTTTGCACTGGAGACTGAAAATTCATCTGATATGCGAATCCTAAAAATATGATCAGGGAAAATGACTGAGTAACCAAGAGAACTCCACTATTTACATTCATCACTCTTCACTGTAATAAAGTATTGTACTTGGGTACAATATTGCTGAAAAATGATTTAAAAGCAACACCCGGAGTTCCAGGTTTATTGTCATGTCTAACACAACTCAAGGCCTCTTAAGAAGCCAAGGTGGTAACTTCTAGATCTCCTATACTGCTCTTTTATTACTCTATGTATCTAATCTGTCTCTGTCATTTATTGTCTCCTTCCCCCCCTCCCCCGAACCTAAATTACTCTATTCTCACTAAGAGAGAACTCAGCAGTTACTCCCCCCTCCTCTTCTCCAGCAGAGGTTTACTGGTGAATACCATCCCATCATGTGCTGGCAGCTGTGTTGATATCTGCTTTTTAATAGCTTCTTTCATATGATTTATATTATATCCACAACCTCCCACAAAAAACTGCCTCTCTTACTTATGATGCAAAATATAGCTCGAGTTTATTTAATAAAACCAGTTTCCACAATGATCAGGGTGATTATCAAACAACAACAACTGAAGGCAACAAGTGTTCAGTAATCAGACCAAAAAGAGGAATGTCTTTTTTAAAATTCACAATGATGATGAGTACATTAAGCCTTTTTCCATCTCCTTTTTTTGTATTCTGTATGACTAGCTGCAAAATAAGTGAACAACCTGAAACACATATTCAGTTTTTGGCATTGTCTCTATTTGCTGATCATAAACCACAGGTTTAGCTAAAGGCCAGTACATATCATCTTTTTCATGATGTGTAAGGAATAACTGTAACAATTTAACATTCCTTATAACAAGATTTATTTCAACATTTTTCTATAAATGGCTCAAATTTCACTTATGTATAAAAAAGTAAAACATACCTAGAGTTCTTTTGTGTTCATCGATAACTGTTATACCAGTTGGGACTTCTATAACCTTATCTTCACCAGGCTTCCCAAGAATACTGGTACGCAGACTATTTCCTCCTGAAGCTGCAGAAATGCGCTTTGTTGGGAATTTTTTCTGTACATCTTTCAAGGTTATTCCTACAAAATAAAAATTATTTTAATATAGCAATATTTACCTTAACTATTTTTATAAACTCACCCTAAACATTTTTAAATCGTCTTTTTTCTCTTTCTGAGATGCTATTTTAATGTACTTCTAAAGTCTTGTCATAAACCACATACATCCATGTGGTTGGAACATGAAATATACATCAACCGATTGCACTCACTACATGAGTATAGCTCCTATTCCTGCATCGTAGTATCCAAAATATAAGTACCTTCCTTTGCTACAGCATAGACATCTCCTCCTTTGCCACCAACACCACCATATTTTGGAAGACCGTTACCACCAGAGCCACCTTTGACATGTATTCTCAATGAATCGATAAATTTACCACGCAAAAATTTTCTTGTTGCCTGTAATAGAAATTTCCAAAATAGTTATTAGCACCATATGCTTATCACAAATAGGAAATTTGTCTTTAATAGCTATTTTCAGATAGGTTCATGACAAAGGCATCAGATTCTATCATTTCACCAGAAGAGAAGGAAAATAATGGTATTTATTTTACTATCTATCTTGTTTTGCAACCTCAACAGGACTTGCTTATTGCTAGTACTGAAAATTATAGAAGGAAACTTTCAGCAGAATGCTTGCTGGTGGTAGGTTTATAGCTTTCATGATTAACATACAGGGTGTTTCAAAAATGACCGGTATATTTGAAACGGCAATACAAACTAAACGAGCAGCGATAGAAATACACCGTTTGTTGCAATATGCTTGGGACAACAGTACATTTTCAGGCAGACAAACTTTCGAAATTACAGTAGTTACAATTGTCAACAACAGATGGCGCTGCGGTCTGGGAAACTCTATAGTACGATATTTTCCACATATCCACCATGCGTAGCAATAATATGGCGTAGTCTCTGAATGAAATTACCCGAAACCTTTGACAACGTGTCTGGCGGAATGGCTTCACATGCAGATGAGATGTACTGCTTCAGCTGTTCAATTGTTTCTGGATTCTGGCGGTACACCTGGTCTTTCAAGTGTCCCCACAGAAAGAAGTCACAGGGGTTCATGTCTGGCGAATAGGGAGGCCAATCCACGCCGCCTCCTGTATGTTTCGGATAGCCCAAAGCAATCACACGATCATCGAAATATTCATTCAGGAAATTAAAGACGTCGGACGTGCGATGTGGCCGGGCACCATCTTGCATAAACCATGAGGTGTTCGCAGTGTCGTCTAAGGCAGTTTGTACCGCCACAAATTCACGAAGAATGTCCAGATAGCGTGATGCAGTAATCGTTTCGGATCTGAAAAATGGGCCAATGATTCCTTTGGAAGAAATGGCGGCCCAGACCAGTACTTTTTGAGGATGCAGGGACGATGGGACTGCAACATGGGGCTTTTCGGTTCCCCATATGCGCCAGTTCTGTTTATTGACGAAGCCGTCCAGGTAAAAATAAGCTTCGTCAGTAAACCAAATGCTGCCCACATGCATATCGCCGTCATCAATCCTGTGCACTATATCGTTAGCGAATGTCTCTCGTGCAGCAATGGTAGCGCCGCTGAGGGGTTGCCGCGTTTGAATTTTGTATGGATAGAGGTGTAAACTCTGGCGCATGAGACGATACGTGGACGTTGGCGTCATTTGGACCACAGCTGCAACACGGCGAACGGAAACCCGAGGCCGCTGTTGGATCACCTGCTGCACTAGCTGCGCGTTGCCCTCTGTGGTTGCCGTACGCGGTCGCCCTACCTTTCCAGCACGTTCATCGTCACGTTCCCAGTCCGTTGAAATTTTTCAAACAGATCCTTTATTGTATCGCTTTTCGGTCCTTTGGTTACATTAAACCTCCGTTGAAAACTTCATATTGTTGCAACAACACTGTGTTCTAGGCGGTGGAATTCCAACACCAGAAAAATCCTCTGTTCTAAGGAATAAACCATGTTGTCCACAGCACACTTGCACGTTGTGAACAGCACACGCTTACAGCAGAAAGACGACGTACAGAATGGCGCACCCACAGACTGCGTTGTCGTCTATATCTTTCACATCACTTGCAGCGCCATCTGTTGTTGAAAATTGTAACTACTGTAATTTCGAAAGTTTGTCCGCCTGAAAATGTACTGTTGTCCCAAGCATATTGCAACAAATGGTGTATTTCTATCGCTGCTCGTTGAGTTTTTATTGCCGTTTCAAATATACCGGTCATTTTTGAAACACCCTGTACATACATCCAGTTTTAGAAGGCACAAGATTGGAGCCAATTTTATGTAAAACAGTTTGAAAATTAGATACTTAAAATAAATTTATAATTTTGGAAAGGAGTAGATGTGCAAATCTATGAAAGGCTTTTCAAAAACCTGCAGGTATGAATGAACGGCCTTTCAAAAATAATTTCTCTGTTGCTTAGTTTTTACAGCAGCGTGATATGGATCTGTATGAAAGTCACCACAGTTAGAGAAACTTCTCAATTTTCTCAAAGTTCACAGATTCATTTATGTTGTCACTACAGTTTTCTTCTGAAAGAATGATATGCCTTTTTCAACCCGACTGCCCCTATCAATGTACAGAATATGTGCTATAGGATGCTACAATGGTGTTTTGCATTGTGCTCAACTTAAATATGAGGGTATATTTCGAAAGGTAAAGGCTCTTTGTTCATATTTAAATGTTTCCACTTCAGAATAAATTTGTACAAATGCTGCACCATCTATTAATTATTTTTGAAGCCATGGAAGTAAACCGATGCTCCCCACCAGTTGTGATGTGTACACAGCAATTTGGTTTATGTGTGCAAAAGGATCTACAGCTGCTCAGATTCATTGAGAATTGGGCTTGGTTTATGGCTCTGCCAAAATGAGTGAAGGAAAGATTAGACAAGGATGTGGAGACATAAGAAATTGTAGTACAAATGTGGATGATGAAGAGTGGAGAGGTGGGCTGAATATCCAGATCAATGAAATCATACAAGTGCACCAAAAACTATAATCTAAAAATGAAAACAATCAATTATTGACAAAATTATTTAATTTTTAAACAAAGATGATGTGACTTACCGAACGAAAGCGCTGGCAGGTCGATAGACAGTTTGCCTGCCAGCGCTTTCGTTCGGTAAGTCACATCATCTTTGTTTTTACATATATTTTTCCCACGTGGAATGTTTCCTCTATTATATTGATATCATAAATTATTTAATTGGATAGATAAAAAAAATCTACCCACCAAGCGGCAGAATAGCTGATTAACACATTCCAGCCCAGGATAATACTGAGTCAGTGCTGCGCTCCGAAGCTGTTTTGTGGAGGGAACAACAGTACCAGGATTGGATGTGATGGCCTGGGAAATCTGCTAGGCTGGTGGGGTAATTACAAGCATTGACGGCTGAGGCGAGAACTGTCGTGTATTACTGTAAAGAGTCTGCATCTGAACAAATATGTTTGCCTCGGATACCAAGGCTGTATGGGAGGGAATGTTTGACATGGAAAGGATGGCAACTGTCAAAATGTAAGTACTGTTGTTTGTTGGTAGGTTTAATGTGGACGGAAGTGTGTAGCTGCCCTTCGGTAAGGATGAGATCAACATCAAGGAAAGTGGCATGGGATTCGGAATAGGACCATGTGAAATTTAATTGGGAGAAGGTAGTCAGAGTTTCCATTTCCTAGACCATCTGAAATCCATGGCCATCTCACTCCCACCACACACCTTGCTTTTCACCTCTGACGCCACCTCCATCTATACCAACATCCCCCACATATATGGTCTGTTTGCTGCTGAACATTTTCTCAGTCAGCACCCACCTGATTCCAAATCTAAGACATCCTTCCTACTTACATTAATCAGCTTTCACCTTTGAGAGGCAGTCATACAAACAGATCAGGAGTACAGCCATGTGAACCAGGATGGCTCCTTCCTATTATGACCTTCCATGGGTCACTTGGAGGGGGCTTCCCTGGGATCCATAAGTCTTCAGCACGTGGTTTGGTTTAGATACACTGATGACATCTTTACCATATAGAGTCATGGTTAGGCTGGCCTGCTAAAATTCCTGGAATCTCTGATTATCTTCTACCAATTAAATTCCACATGGTTCTACTCTGAATCCCATGTCATTTTCCTTGATATTGATCATGTCCTTACTGAAGGCCAGCTCCACATTTCCGTCCACATTAAACCTACCAATAAACAACAGTACTTACATTTTGACAGTTGCCATCCTTTCCATGTCAAACGCCCCCTCCATACAGCCTTGGCATCCAAGGCAAACGTATTTGTTCAGATCCAGACTCTTTACAGTAATACACGACAATTCTCGTGTCAGCCGTCAATGCTTGTAATTACCCCACCAGCCTAGCAGATTTCCCAGGCCATCACATCCAGTCCTGGTACTGTTGTTCCCTCCACAAAACAGCTTCAGAGCACAGCACTGCTGACTCAGTATTATCCTGGTCTGGAATGTGTTAATCAGCTACTTCGCCACTTGGTGAGTAGATTTTTTTATCTATCCAATTAAATAAAAACTATAATCTGATCAACAATTGACAACTGGCACTCTGGTTGATTAATTTCCTAATAATGTATGCACCACTATTTATGTGACTGTCGTGGAATAGCTTGGACGGTGCAAATAGTGTGGAAGGTGGCACTGAAAATGCTTATCGAACAACATAGAGAACAAATACTGTCAATATGTATTGTAATTTTGTGGGTTGCTATTGGCAAGCTGGGGAAGATATGTTGTCTCACAGTGTTATGGGTGATGAGACACAGATATCTTATACGAGGGTACTGTTAAAACGATGTCACTTCAGAAAATAGTTAGTAGTTTGTATACAGTGAGTGTTTAAAGAAACAGTATTGTAAAACTGAAAATTTAACATGAAGGTTTCTGTTAGATTATATATATGTATATATATATTTAAGATTTTCATAAAGGCTCAATTCTCTTAACAATACCTCAAATGACTTTATTCAACTTTTGGTAAACAAACACCTTCAGAAAGAAACTATACAATTGATTTATATAGAAATATGTCTTGGCATTACTTCCATCAGCAACAAATTTCATGAAGGTTGAATAAAATTGGGCATTGTTCCAAAAAGCATTGACACTGCGTGCACCATGATTCAAGAGGATCAGCACATAACATAGAGGCAACCTCAGCCATTCTGATGACCACAGATCAGTTGGTGTAAGAGAATGCATAATCCACATAGAATACTCTTAACAGGAGAGGAAACTTGGTATATTCCCATGAATTGAAAATCAGGCAGCAAAAAACTTTTTGGGTGTACCAAGACAAATCAAAACCAACAAAAGTGGTTTCTTCACAAAGTACTTCCAAGAAAGTAATTGCTTGTTTGTTTTGTTAAACTAGACTTGTCATGAGGATCAAAATACAGTTAATGCTGAATGGTATACAACAATGTCATCCTCAAATCAGGAAAAACAACTAATAATACATATCATTCTTCAGCACAACAAAGCCAGCTGTCACACAGTATGTGAAACAATTGATTGGAGAAACATAAAATTTATGTCTTAATCCTCACATTAACTTGATATATCACCTAATGACTTCTTTTCATTTCCTCATGTCCAACAAAATATATGTGGGTTACGGATTTTCACTGCCTTGAGAAGCCGTTAAATCTTCCCAAAATCATGAAAATCAACAGCAAATTTTCAACATGCTACATGAAATGCTGATGAGGGATGCACACTACATAATGACGACCCATCACAAAGGCACACTCCCTTTTGATACTTTGTATCTCCCCACCACCTCTCAAGTTACCTGAACACCACTCTACCAAACATGGTTCAAATATCAAACAAAAAGCAAGAAGGCATGCACTGTAATGATATAGGCCGCCTTCTGTTCCTTAGTTATATAAATGTCTTACAGGCCTTATGTTGTTTGCAGATGACACTCATGTAACAGTGACCAATTTTGAGGAATATCTGTCTACAACAATGGATCAAGTCATCGAGTCCACGCATTCATACTTCAATTTCAACTGGCTGGCTCTTAAAGTGAAGAAAGCAAGTTACATTCAATTTGGAAAAACGAATCAAAACCAAGATCTCCAACTGATAATGAGTGGAGATGTGTCAGCAAGAGTATGATGTCCAAAAATTTTTAGGAAAGTATGTTGATAAAGACATAAACTGGAAAGACAACATAAGAAAACTCCTTAAGTTTGGCATGTTTTGATCTGTGAATCATTTCAAAAGTATCCTCATAAGGTGCTAGAATGGTTACTTTTGGTCACTTCCAGTCCATTGCAGATTATGGAATAGGTTTTTGGGGTAAAACTAATAGTTGATTAAATGAAATTTTTACATTGCAAAAAAATGCTATTCAAATCTTGCAACATAGCTCTATAACTGCTTACTGCAAGCATGCATTTGAAAAGATGTCTGTTCTCACAGTACACTCATTATACATATTCACATGTGTGTTGATGACTTGGGCTAAACCTGGAGGTCTGAAAACTAATAGTGATTACCATAGTTATAACACTTACAACTGTGGGTCCTTCCATGTACAGTGAGCAAGAACAGCTCATACTCAAAAACATGTGTGCCACTTGGGTGTCATTTTTTTATAATGCACTGCCAACGTACACAAAATGTTTGGAGAAGGAAACAGATTTGAGCAGGCAGGGCAAAAAAACATTTCTTGTTGAGAAGTGTTTTTACAGTGTAAGTAAATATGCTAGCTTACAGAAATACTAAACCCTTGTCTATTGTTGAGTACTTTTTAACCTGTTAACAGATGTACAATTTATGCTGTGTGTGTATCTTTGCACAATAATGTTTCTGCTGTTGGTTTCTTGTTTTCTCTGTTCCAGATGCAGTGCAATTCATCTCTTTAGAGAAGAGAACTAGTTGGAAAAGTAGTTGATGGATGCAGTATTGGCGGGTGTTTGTGTATTTTTTTTTTTTTTTTTTTCAGAAGTGTAATATAATGTTTCACATTTTAGTCTTTTCTGAATATTAATATAACACTGTTTATGTCACTGATTATAATTCTTGTGCAAGATATAAGCTCTTTATGGGCAATGCACATGTGATTTTTTTTACAAATCATAAACCGAGTCAAGTTCTTAAAGCAATGTTAATGCTCTGGCCTCGTATTCGTGAGGAATGGGATTCGCACCTCATTTGGCAATCCTGACTTGAGTTTTCCATGGCTGCTAAGGTGAATGCCAGGACTGTTCCCCTGATAAGGCCATTGTCACTTTCCTGTCCTGTACTCACATAATACTATCCAACTTTGTAAATGTTTTATATACGTATATACTATTTCTGTAATATATCTGACATGTCCTATACTGCTGTGTTGAATGGTCAAAAGACAAATAAATAAATAAGACAAATTAATTAATAAATAGACAAGTTTGAAACAGTCTGCATCTACAGTATGTAAGATGTACAAAGTGTTATACAGTTAACAGCATAGTGCAGTGTCGCTAACTGCTTTTAAGTGAAACTTGTAGGAATTTATAAGAAAGCAGCAGTGAAGCATTGCATTAGTTACCAATGGTTTGCAGTTTGGCAACATATACACTATGAGATCAAAAGTATACGGACACCCCAAAAGCATATGTTTTTCTTATTAGGTGCATTGTGCTGCTATCTGCTGCCAGGTATTCCATATCACCGACCCCAGTACTTATTAGGCATTGTGAGAGAGAGCAGAATGGGGTGCTCTGCGGACCTCATGGGCATTGAACATGATCAGGTGATTGGGTGTCGCTTGTGTCATATGACTGTACGCAAGATTTCCACACTCCTTAACATCCCTAGGTCAACTGTTTCAGATGTGATAGTGAAGTGGAAACGTGAAGGGACATGTACAGCACAAAAGCGTACAGGTTGACTTCGTCTGTTAACTGACACAGACCGCCGACAGTTGAAGAGGGTCATAATGTGTAATAGGCAGACATCTATCCAAACCATCACACAGGAATTCCAAATTGCATCAGGATCCACTGTAAGTGCTATGACAGTTAGGCGGGAAGTGAGAAAACTTGGATTTCATGATCGAGCGGGTGTTCATAAGCCACACATCATGCCAGTAAATGCCAAACGATCCCTCGCTTGGTGTAAGGAGTGTAAATATTGGACAATTGAACAGTGGAAAAATGTTGTGTGGATTGACGAATCACACTACACAATGTGGCGATCCGATGGCAGGGTGTGGGTATGGCAAATGCCCAGTGAATGTCATCTGCCAGCATGTTTAGTGCCAACAATAAAATTCGGAGACAGTGCTGTTATGGTGTGGTCGTGTTTTTCATGGATGGGGCTTGCACACCTTGTTTGCATGGCACTATCACAATATGGGCCTACATGAATGTTTTAAGTACTTTCTTGCTTCCCATTATTGAAGAGCAATTTGGGGATAGTGATTGCCCCAACACGATCAAGCACCTGTTCATAATGCACGGCCTGTGGCAGAGTGGTTACATGACAATAACATCTCTGTAATGGACTGGCCTGCACAGAGTCCTGACCTGAATCCTATAGAACACCTTTGGGATGTTTCGGAATGCCGAATTCGTGCCAGGCCTCACTGACTGACATAAATACTTCTCCTCAATGCAGCACTCTGTGAAGAATGGGCTGCCATTCCCCAAGAAACCTTCCAGCACCTGATTGAATGTATGCCTACGAAAGTGGAAGCTGTCATCAAGGTTAAGGGTGGGCCAACACCATACTGAATTCCAGGATTACCGATGGAGGGTGCCACGAACTTGTAAGTCATTTTCAGCCAGGTGTCCGGATAATTTTAATCACATAGTATAGGTTATAACAACATGTACACACAAGGATTGCAAATTGGGCTCGCCATGCTCCAAAACCTACACCACACTGTGGTAATGGCCAGAGTGGGCAGGTTGATGTCACCACACCAGGGCAAGTAACTGGAGCAGTAAATAAATGGCTGTGAAATTTGAGGCAGATTCATTCAGAGTCCAGCAGCAGCAGCACCACCACAACACCAGGGCCATGTTAGACAACGAGATGCCTGAATACCAGCAGCTGCAGCTATGGGTTCGAGATGGGGTCAGGTCAGCCACTTTCTGCAGTAAGTCTCCTCCATGGGAGACTTCTGCCTGGGGGCAGCAAGTTGTGTCCTGTGCAAGGCAGTCTTCTCATGTCTCCATAGTGGACATGAGCCAGGCCTGAGTTAACCAGGTTCAGCCGCTCAATAGCAGAATGGAGTGGCAGTAAGAAGAAGAAGAAACAAGCCACTGATGTCAGGGCCTTGGCCCACTGGCAAACTGCCTGCCACTGCTTGGCTTGATGTCAGCATCACAGGGCTCTGACACATGTACTTCTCCACCAGGACAGAAGCTAGTCACCTGTTAGCTATTGCCAGCCTGCTGTGCTGGAGTGGGGCGTGTCTGCCTCACAATATCATTGACAAGATTTGCAATTGAAATCTAATAAAGTATTTCCACCAATGTGTCACCAATAGTCCATCTCTACTGCTCACCCTGTTGAGTGGCATCAGAAATTGGCCTCACCCATAAGGATTGGTGTCAGAAGTGTTGATGTCATTGCCTGTGGACAGAGGAGGTGTACCACTCCCTGCAGCACAACATACAAACCACAGCTTATGGTATCTTCGTTGTGGGATGAGTGAGACTACTGTTTCTGATTTTTGACAATCATGGTTCAAGAGTTAGGAGTCAACATAACTGTAAAGTTACTTTTGTGAGACCAGAGGAGCCAGTGGATAACTCCCAGTTTAAGGGTTTTAGTATCCCCACCAGTACAGGGAGTCTAGGTCACTCATGATTAACACATAAGAAATAAGTATGGTAGTGTTATTAACTATGGACTGTTCTGTTCTTGTTGTCACTGGGTTGTCGTTGTTGCTGCTGAATTTGCAAATGTGAGTAAGGGTGATACTATGGTGAAATCAGAGAGACAAGGTGCTGTAGGTGAGGAATTTGGGCAAACATTAGTTGATCAGGTAGCACAGTTAAGAGCAAAGAATACGTTTATAAGCTAGTAGAAAAGGATGAGGAATTCTGGTGGTTGTAATTGCAGTGTCTAAGGACAGATTCAGCAATTGCGAAACTTGTTACCTCATTTTCTGGTAGGATGCCGGGGATGTGTTATTGCTTGTGGAGGATCTCTTGTCATCAGCTGACATAGGTGGTTGGTCAGACAAACAGTTGTTGCAAATCACAAGATTGCACCTTTTGGGAAAGTGAAGTCCTTTGTATGACATATGGAGGCACTGAACAAGGTGCAAACTTTTTTGAGCAGCTCAGGCAAGGGTTGGTGCAAAGTAATAAGAAGCAGAATAGGGGGCAGTTCATCTGTGAGCAGTTTAGTATAATTTCTAAGATGCTGAATGAAGCCATAGAGAATTTTGTGGACACGATAAAAAAATTAATGTGCATATGTATGGAATGACTTGGAGTGATGAGGCAAACAAGGTAGCAGGAAGCCAAGCAGAGGGCACTCAATGCTTTCCTGACATGTTTAGCAGTAGGAATGTCTGGGAGGGCGCACAATGGTGCACCTAGGGATCTCCATGCAGCACTTAGGTTAGCAATGGAATTTGAAGGAACTGATGCTGTGACAGGGCACTTTAATTTTGGGTGTATGGGATGTGTGCAGAGCAACACCACAACCACTGAATAATAGGGGTGGTACGAAACAGCTTCAGCATCATGGGACTAATGGTAGTGGAAGTCTGGGTGGTAATTAGCACCTGTTAAACTCAAAAGTTCACCAGAAATGCCAAAATGGATTCCCAATAAAAGCAAATGCAGTGAATATGAATGCAGAGGCAGAATGTGTTATAATGGGTGTAGTAGATGGTAAGAAGTATAAGTTTTTGTTGGATATAGGGGAACATGAGAGATTTAGTAGGTAAGAGACAATGGGCCCCGCCACATTATAATTTGCATGGAGTATAGGATAACCATATATGGCCACTGGGGTCCATAATGGTGAATATTCAATTGGAGGCAAGCAAGTTTAGGCAATGTGTAGAAGTGGTGTCTCATGTAAGCATTATTGCTACAGTATGATCCTAGTGTTGGACTTTCTGCATCAGCATCATGCCATAGCTGACCTTCAATGAGATGTGGTGGAACTTAGAACATTCCAGTTAGGGGAAGCTGTCATCACTGTTGATCTGCTGCGAGGAGTGTCTTTTGTACAGGGCAATCCAGTTCAGTCATGAGTGGTGATATTAAGGCTTAATTTGTAGGGCGCCAGGGCATGAACAACGTGATGAGTAATGTGAGCAAGTACTGGATAATAGGGTAACAAACACACTATGGAGCTGTATAAACAGCTGTGACTTTTGAGGCAGATTCATTCTGAGTCCAGCAGCACCACCATATCACCAGAGCCATGCTAGGCAACAAGGTGACTGGGCACTGGCAACTGCAGTCATCTTGACTGACACAGGGTTGCGTCACAGGCCTCCTGCACTAAGTCTCCTGTGTTGGCGGCACAGTGCCGTTGACTTGCCTTCCATGCCTGCCACCACCAGGTTCCTGCCAGGGTACAGCACGTCATGTTCTGTGCATGGCAGTTCTCCCTCATCTCCACGATGGACTCGAGCTGGTCTTGAGTCACCTGGGTGCAGATGCTCAACAGCAGAATGCAGTGACAGCAAAAAGAAGAAATTTGTCGTTGATGTCACGGCCTTGGCCCACTGGCAGGCTGCCAGCCACTGCTTGGACTCACATCAGCGCTACAGGATGGTGACGCATGTATCTCTTTCCTGTGTGCTGGCCACTACTGGCATGTCACGCCAGAGTGGGGTGTAACTGCCCCACATTGTCAATGCTGAGATGTGTAAATGAAGTCTAATAGAGTATTTCTCTCGACCACCAGTCTGTCACTGTGCACCACCGGACCATCACTCCACCACTCACCATACGGGTGGCATCAGAAATTGGCCTCACCCTCACAATATAAATTGGCTGGTGCAGGAAAACTCAGACAAATATGACATTAGAAATCTGTTGGTTGACATTTATATCCACTGCGAATGGCACCTATACAGCAGGGTTGTTTTTAATGTTATGTAAGATATGAATCCAGTTTCAGGATTCATTTTCAGTCTTGGCTAGTATTCCATCTCTAACAAACTTAGAACGAAATAATTTTAAATGGAGTGTACCATGGGTCATTTCATATGTAGACCATAATTGCATTATTCAGAGACAATGCTATAGTTTTAGCACCACTTCTAAAACTCCCCATAGTGAATCAGCTTAACTATGGGAACTATCTTTTTTTTTTTTTTTTTAACAGGAATGAAAATCTTTTGTCATACTCTCATACATCTGTGGACGTTCTTCAGTTTTATTAAATTGTCTACATGAACACTAAACTGAATGTGATACCAGGCACTTTATATATTTTCATAATGTTAAAACACAATTTCAAGTCACTCTGGCTCATCTTCAGATATTCTCCTTACAATTCATTTTCATGCCTGTCACGAATGATAGAAGAAGTTGAAATTGTACTATTGTAAAATATTACATAAATCTGATTACTGCAAAGAGTGTTACAAAATAATGAAAACACTTCATTTCCAAGAGTAGATACATTTTAAGTTGAGAAACTTGACTAAAATTAGTAATGAAACAATACACAAATAATTGAAAAAGTTGCAATCATTCACATATTGCGAACATCCATTGTTGCACTTGTGTCAATACACTTATTGACAAGAAATTTAAACTGTAAATCTTACAATTGTCCCATTTCTGTTTTGTATTCAAGCTAGGCCAATAGAAAACAGTTCCCACACACAGATAAGAGTTAATATGGGAAGAAAAATTATACAATAAATGATACTTTTATAACAGTTGCCGAAGTAAATCAGCATTTAGACCTACATAAGGCAGTAAAGAACCTTTCTTGCCATGAACACAAGATTTGCACAAAAGAGGGAAGATTGGACAGCAGTTTTAAAATGTAATTTGCAACAAGAATTAACACAGATGTTTTCATTCTCACATAAGATAAGTAATATGGTGCAATAACTTTTTAGCTTCATGATTAAGAAGCAAAGGATATCATTAATTTGAGGCACACTGTTATCTTGGATTGACACAGATACATACCAAAAGAGTAACATGTGAGAAAATCAGATTTAAAAAGACATTCTACAAAGTGAAGAGCAGCAGCAATGTCATCATTAGCACAAGAAATATTGAATTACGAGTGTAAAAGATAAAAGTATACAATGAATTAAAAGAAAGATATAAAGAGATAAATAGGTATCAATAAACTAATACCTATAAATGAAACACTTTAAACGGGCCTACACAGGAAAGAAAAAAAAAAAAAAATGGAGAGTGAAAGGAGAGGTTTAGTAATAGATGTGGGTGATATGTTAAAAGTGCAAAAATTAGTAGTCTACAATGAAAAATGCAGATTATCTGTGGATTCACTATTCATATCATTTTCACTCTGACAGTGTCTATATCATCAAATAGATTTAAGTGATATGAAGCATCAAAATTACACTATTTTAGGCTATTCAATTAAAATAGTATATACGTCATGTAAAGAATTTGTTTGTAGCCATCCAATGACTTGTGCAACAAAAGGAGAAAATACCATCTTGCAAACAGTACAATGTACATCGTGATGCATGTAATGTCACATTCATTTGACCGAGCGAGGTGGCGCAGTGGTTAGCACACTGGACTCGCATTCGGGAGGACGACGGTTCAATCCCGTCTCCAGCCATCCTGATTTAGGTTTTCCGTGATTGCCCTAAATCGTTTCAGGCAAATGCCGGGATGGTTCCTTTGAAAGGGCACGGCCGATTTCCTTCCCAATCCTTCCCTACCCGAGCTTGCGCTCCGTCTCTAATGACCTCGTTGTCGACGGGACGTTAAACACTAACCACCACCACCACATTCATTTGACGGACAATGTACTAGGGAAACAAAATTATGACCCATAGCATTAAATTATATAACTTTTGAAAGGAGACAAATATGTATAGTGGATCAACTGCAAAGCGTCAAAATAAGGAGCATCAACCGTTTGGGAGCGGTCTTTTATGTACAACTGGTTTGACTTTCTTCTTGAGATGGAACGTGGTTTCACAGTTATTCGGTTGACATGTTAAGTTTGTGGAAGCATTTTCAAAAACGACTTATTTATCTATAGCTATTGTATAGGGCTACCAAAAAAACGTACGTAAGTAAACAAAGGCGCTGCTGTTGGCACAGTATAAGTTACGAGGTTGTTGCAAAATGAACAGGTACAATAATTCGTAAATTGACATTTGGTGGAGTTGGAAGGCATGTTGATGAGATAATCCAAAAACTGCATTACAGCTGATTTGATACTGACGTTATTTGCGGATCATGCCAGAAGTTCTAAATGTTTCAGGAATTTTATTATACTATTTCTGAGTGTCCACACAGACTGTTGGGAATGTTTTTAAAATATGTACCTTATGTTTCGACGCAGCGGCTACAACATAACTGAATACTACCATTACATTAACGTTTCAATCATAACCAATTACCACTGTTTTGTTTTGGTACACGACGATTTGTTTATTTACATCGCAGCGCGTACATTATCTTTGACATTGACTTAAGCAAAGGGTTCCCTTGGCGCACCCGAAATTTTATGTACATTCGATAAGTATTGCATTACTAGTTGGCTGAGGTTCATGTCATAAAATTGCGTCTATCGTTATTGACATAACAGTGCAAAACATCCAATATTGAAATCAGCAGCTCGATAAGCTGTCAGTTGCAGGTAACTAACGAAGCAAACATAAACTTTTCTTTACTGTAGTTTTTTACTGTAATGATGAATTCGCGTTTGCTTATGTGAAAAATGGGTAATTTTCAAGAATGTTATCCTAACGAAGTCGCGGGCTCCAAACGATAGATATCGAAATACGATTCTAAACCGATCACGCGACTGAGGTGGCGGACGGTATGAGCATGTTTACAGTGGTCACTACATCAACGACAAAAGAAAAGCGTTACTGAAATAGTTGTAATTACAAAGGTAACGACTTACCTCACTCGACGTTGACGTTGGCGTCATGAGAAAGTCCATTTGATGTGTTTGCTACGGGAAGCATTCCCTTTTTTCCGTAACCTGGGTAGACTCTGCCAATGTCATGCAAAGATATTGGTAGTGTCACATTTACGACAAAAATTTTAACAATTTTCTACATTGCATAAGCATGGAATTAGATTCTTCCACGTAAGGCAATCAGCTGACGAGATGTCTACAATACCAGACATCCTACTCACTACCGCCATAAATCGTTTGGGTTTTCCTAGCATCTCACAAATAATTTATCCGAAAGCCCGTCACCACAGTCGCGTGATTGATTTAGAATCACACGTTCGATATATATCGTTTGCAATCCGCAGCTTCGATAGACAAACAATCTTGGAAAATTACCGAAAAAAGTATTACTTCGTTCCATAGGTAACATTGATTTAAGAAAACCAAAATTTTGCCAATACGTTTTCGGGTTGATGGAATTCAAATATAGAAAGGGGAGATTATTACCGCCGAGCCTTTTAGTCAATTCGACAATCCATCATTTTTCTAGTAGACCATGTCCATGAATTTACATCCATGCTATACAAAACAATGTTAAGTGCTTGGAAGGGGTACTTTAAATTGTATCACTTGTTAGTTCTTCCTGTTCCACTGGTATGCAGGAATAATGATTGCTTAAATGCCTCTGTGCGCACAGTACTCCAGTTTTGTGGTCCTTACAGGAGTAGTAATTGGCGGGAGGAGGGGGAGGGTTGTAATGCGTTCTTAGATTCTCCACGTAATACTGGTTCTTGAAACTAAATAGTAAGCTTTCGCAGGATATACAGCTATCTTTACGCACCTATAAAGAAAAGTCTATCTAGATCGTAATTCATTTATTGAAAACTCTTTTTGGCAGACTGCCGTCATCGGATCAAAAATTTGAAGAATCAGTATATCGTACAGATTAGTACGATCGTGTACCATTTTGCGTAATACGATGTACTGATTGTTTAACTTTTTGATCCGATGATTACTATCTGCGAAAATGAGGTATGCACTTGAAGAAATAAAGTGCGATCAATGCAGCCAATTTTTGTGTATAATTGTTTGAGCAGGAGGACCTCTAGAAGGATTTTCGGCCTTCCATTAGTTTTAGCATCCGCCAGTTCCGATTTTCATAATTTCTGTGACCCTCACCCATAGGTTGAACAAACCTGTGACCATTCGCGCTGGTATTTTTAATATGCATTCCATATCCCTTGTTATTCCTACTTGGTACGTCCCACATATTTGTACAATATTGAAATATGGGTTGGATGAGTGGTTTTAAGAAATCTCATTTAGAGAAGGATTTTACTTTCTTGAGTATTCTGCCAATAAAGATCTATTTGCACTTGAGGGAAAGTCAAAACGTTGCACAATGCATTTCAAATGATAACATTCACGTGGGCTGTTAACGGAACGGAACGGGACGTCAGCGTCCATGTCTCTCGGAAAAAAACCATCTTTAACGTTCAAACTGGTGACTGGGACGGTGTCATAGTCTGCTAACATCGGTAGCCGATCTATTTTTCCAGCATTCGCTCTTGTTATGGTAGTGGATCTTTAATTTTGCTTCTTCCCAGCTTCTACGTAATTGATTTAGATTTTGCAATACCTCTGGGGCAAAAGAAGTCTGCTCTGTGCGTAAATAAAAATACAATGCGTAAACAAGAATACAATTTTGAAACAATTTTTACTAAATTACTCTATTGAAAAAGAAAAATAATTTTATTAATGTTATTTGGTACTTGTCTCACAAACATTATTTGGTGTGTTTGAATGTATATCTTGCGCTAACAACTAACGTTGAAGTTTTGAAATGTCTGATGACTTTTTCTCTATTGAAACGCCCGCCAGATTAAAAGAGTGTGTCGGACCACGACTGAAACCTGGGACCATTACCTTTCATGGGCAAGTACTCTATAGACTGAGCAACCCAAACACGATTTACGACCCACACTCGCAGCTTCACTTTCGCAAGTATTTCACCACCTACATTACAAACTCCACAGAAGTTCCCCTAAGTACTTTGTATACTAACACTCCTGGAAGAAAGCATGTAGTGGAGAATGGTTTAGCCACAGTCTGCAGTATTGTTTCCAGAACAAGTTTTCACCCTGCAGCAGAGTGTGTACAGACTCGAAACTTCCTGATAACATCCTTTCTCCCACCAAGCTTTCAGGAGAACTCCTGTGAAGTTTGGAAAGTAGGACAGCTGGATGGGAGAAGACAGGTCACTGTCAGAAGTAAAGCTGTGAGGTTGAGTTGTTAATAGTGCTGGGATAGCTCCGTCAGTAGAAGAACTCCTTGCTAATGAAAGGCAAAGGTCTCAGATTCGAGTTCTGATCTGAAGCACAATTTCAATCTGGCAGGAAGATTATAATCAGTATGCAGTCTGCTACAGAACGGAAATTCGTTTGGACTCTTTTCCTATTGTTTCGTATTGTAAGAAATGTGCTAAGAAAAGAAAATTTTAATAGAGAGTAAGGTTGTGAAAAGTAGAGTTAATTTAGAAGTGAAAGATTTTAGTTAAGATACATGTCATTAAAGCAACAGTAAAGTATTTTTACCTCATCTATTTTATTGTAAAAATTTACATTCAGTAAATACAAGTACAATGTATAAGGATTTAATTCTCTGATAGTTCATGTATTCTGCAGTTTCCAACAATATCTTTCAATTCTTTCATCACATATATAATCTTTAAAGTAATCACAATTTGGACATGCAGTTACAAATATTTTAACTAGAATAAAATCACCCTCAGGTTCAACAGGAATATTAGTAGGACTACCAGAAAATATGCTTTTTAATTGTTCAAAATCTCCAGGATGCTTTAATCTGCAGGAAGTTCCACATTAGAATACACTCAGCTACAGAGTGAAAATTCATTCTAGGAATAATGAAAATTATATAATAAATCTATATCTACATGACTACTGTGCAATTCATAATTAAGCGCCTGGAAGAGGGTTCATCAAACTACCTTCAAGCTATTTCACTAGTGTTCCACTCCTGAACAGCACATGAGACAAACAAACACTTGGATCTTTCTATGTGAGCTGTTTTCTCTTATTTTATTACCAAGATCATTTCTCCCTATGTATGTGGGTGCAGAAAACAAACAAACAAAAAAAAATTCGCTCTCAGAGGAGAAAGTCGGCGGTTGAAATTTCGTGAAAAGAATTCTGCCCAACGAAAGATGCCTTCGTTTTAATGATTGATATAACAACTCTGTGGCACTTCAGCCCTAATACAAAATGAGCAGCCCTTCTTTGACTTTTTCGATGTCCTCCATGAACTCTATCTGCCTCTGGGCTCCACACTACACACCAGTACTACAGAAGAGGACAGAAATGTGTAGTGTAAGTAGTCTCTTTAGTAGATCAGCTGCATTTTCTAAGTGTTCACTTTCCCCACAACATTATCTAAGTGATTGTTCCAACTAAAGTTATTCATAATTATAATCCAACAGTATTGGTTGAATACACAGCCTTTAGATTTGTGTGATTTATCGTGTAACTGAAATTTAGTGGATTCCCTTTAGTATTCATGTGTTATTTAGAGTTAACTGCCACTTTTCACATCATACAGATATCTTGTCTAAATCATTTCACAATTGGTTTTGATCATCTGATGACTTTATGAGATGGCAAATGATGGCATAATCTGCAAACGATCTAAGAGTACTACTCAGATTGTATGCTAAATCGTTTATATAGGTTAAGAACACTGCAGGGCCTATAACACTTCCTTGGGGAAAGACAGAGGTCACTTCTGTTTTTCTCGATGACTTTCCTGTCAGTTATCATGGAATGTGACCTTTTTCACAGAAAAAACTGAGACAATACTCCAAGAACACTCAATTTGACTAGAAGTCGCTTGTGAGAAAAAGTGTCAAAAACCTTCTCGAAATTTAGAAATGTGTGTCAATATGAGATCTTCAATCAGCAATCATTACTTTGTGTGAACAAAGGGCTAGTTGTCTTTCACAAGAACGATATTTTCTGAATCTGTGTCGACTATTTGTTAACAAATCGTTTTCTTTGAGTTAATTCATTATGTTTGAACACAGTATATTTTCAAAATCCTACTGAAAATCGATGTTAGTGTTATGGGTCTGTAATTCAGAGAATTCATCCTATTTCCTGTCTCGAGTATTGGTGTGAACTGTGCAACTTTCCAGTCCTTAGGTATGGATCTTTTGTTAAACGAGCAGCTGTATATGATTGCTAAGCGTGGAGATATCGTATCAGCACATTCTGAAATGAATCTAATTGGTACACCATCTGGACTGGAGGACTTGCCTTGTTTAAGTGGTTTAAACTGCTTTGCTACACTGAGGGAATCCATTTACACCATACTGATGCTATTTTCGACTTGATGTCTCAGACATCATTTTCATTTAGACACATTTAGCTCTTTTTTATTATAACTCGCAGTACTCCATTTCAAGCCAATGGTGCATTGAAGATTTATCACAAAAACATCACCCTTATCATTAAATGTCAATTAATGATATATCAAATATATAAGCCTTCAAGAGATACTTTGATAACTGTGACCAAACACTGAAGTCACATGACTCTGACACAGCATTATGGACAATGTTTGGGATTACAGAGGCAAAGGAAGTAGATCTATGTACTGATAAATGCTAATTTTTTTTCACCTTACTGTTGTTAATATATTCCCACTGGAATTCTTTCCCTCCTTGACAGTCATATCTCTAATTGACCGCATTATGCACATAAAATTGGAGCTACCAACTACAATTAATCCCACCCTTTCTGACTGCCCAGGTTTTCCTGGCCGATATGCTTCCTCTGAAACAAGGCAAGTGACAGCATCTGGCTCATGATCTTTATCAAACACAGACAGCATCTGAGATCTATTTGTCAGATGAAGACCTTCAATCAGCTCTCAGAAAGTCTTTCACTTCCAGCTGCACCTTGGAATGAACTCCCACGTCTTAGAATGACCTCCCACTCGAACACAGCTGAGGAATCAACACCACTGTGGGTTGTAACTGGGGCAGCCACAGTAGTGGACCAATTGACTGATGTGTGGGATGCCCTGAATGTAACTTGGATCCTCATTCTGCCCACCCCCTCCACACACTGTGATGTCCATTGACAACAGCATCAATCTCTGTGATCGAAGCCAGCACCACCTGGAGCTGTAAGTGACTGGTCACCAATTCAGCTTGTGTCTGAACACATATGAAATTATACAGGACTGACATAAAATACTTGGTTATTTGTACATATAGGATGTAAGGCTTCATTACACCCATGGTAATTCTTATTTTCACTCTGTCATTTGACAGTCAATGTAACTATTTGTTCTACAATTATGAATGCTACACTTTTCGTATCACAAAATGGTAATGATTATGTGAAGCATACTGCTCATATATTTGTTAATTCAGGATTAAAATTTTCGTTCAGTCATTTATGGTACAGTATTATTATTATCATAGTTGTTGTTGTTATTATTATTAGTCAAATGTTTAAGTGTAATGAAACTATGACTCTGTAAAACATTACACTTTTGGTTTTTGTCCAAATTTCAATAGCCAAACGAAAATTGGGAGATGGGTAAATGAAGTATCAAATTAACTAGTGTAAAGTCTAGTGCTAAAAATATTAAATTACTTGAAACTAATGCAAGTAATTAAGATAAACTTAATGAGTGATTTGAAGGAAACTTACATTATGGATTGTTGTCCAAATTTTATAGGCAAATGCAGACTGCAGGGATATACAAGTGGTGTATCAAATTGCACAGCATGAGATATAATTTTGTAAAAAAGTTTTTAAAAGCTTGAAAATAATGAGGGCAATTAGAAAAAAATAATTAGTGACATGAGGGAAAATTTTTGTCTAGATTTTCATAGTCAAACGAACAGTGGAAAATCAACATGTGGGTTATCAAATGGAACAGCATGAGGCCTAGTTTTGCAGAACAACTTTAATGGCTTCAAAGAAGTCAGAGTAATCAAGGAAAGCTTAATCAGAGATTTGAGGGAAACGTGAAATAGTTTACAAACAGCTGCTGCTACCTATGTAAATGAAGTGTCAAAACGTTCATCTATTGAAAGCCTAGACATTTTGCATGTTGTTTAACTGTCAAAAAGTTTCCTTTGAACCAAGTACTAAAATAAGGACATTTCAAAAACAGAAGACACTAGGAAAGCGATTCTGCAAACAACTGTATGGTAAAACCTGAGTGTTGTCAGAGCACTGTAGATGATTACTGCTTCTACTGTAGCTGTTAGCGCTTCACAGTTGAAAGCTAACAACAGCATTTTTATCTCTCTTGCGGTCTTCCAAATCCGAGTCGACTATAGAACGTCTCAAGCATCATCGAGGTGTGCAAGTGAGCCCACCTGCCAAAGATACCTGATAAACATATAAGCAATTTAGAACAGAAGGACCTCCTAGAACTATGATAGAAATGCTCTTTGATGATGACAAGAGTGAACATGAAGGTGCACCACCTAAAGAGCCAAAGAAGTTACCAGAATTCCATTTATCATCACACTAGAAAGTGTGGGCTTCTTTCTTTCAAGAAAGTGTTAAATATCTCCGTATTATCACCACTATGTACAACTAAAAACACTTCTCAAGTGAAAACCTCTTTGCTGATATCATGTGTAACCTCTCAGAGCTGGTTTAAAAATGCTGCCAGTGTTCATTTTATTAGAAATTATTAATAGTTATTCGGATTCTAGATGAAATTTAAAGTTTGTACCAGTTTGCTTAGCGCACGCATCGTGGCAGCAAATCGCTCGACTTGTTGCGCAATAATTGAAGCTTGTTGCTCGGCGACAGTCGCCTGATTCTTGCAAAAAGTAGCCTGCTGTGCGACAGGAGTCGCTGAGGCAAGTGGTCCAATAATGCAACAAATATTTTAGAAACAAGTGACATGTAGTTCTATCATCTGGGTACTACCTTAGTAAATAGAATTATTCTATATATGTTTTTATATGCTAAATATGATGACATCCCTTGCTCTTGTTTATCCGAATCATTTCAGTTTCCACAACCTCGTCGTGTACAGTTCTACAAATCCTATAAGTTCCCTTATTTACAAGAAAGAATTTGTGGTTTTCTTTTGCAAGATAAAGGATGAGATTTAAGCAGAATTTTCTGTCCAACCTGTATCTTTTTGATGTTTACTTGTCCCTGTTGATTTTTCTTTTTATTTCTGCAGCCTTTTTTGATGTTGTTTAGCGCTATATCTACTATGTATTTATGTCGTAATTTTTTCGCGGCTGGAAATGATATTAACTCTCTGACACAATCCGATGGTTGTTGAATTTTGAGTACAAGTAATGGAGATAACGATGTAGAATCGTGTGGTAACGCATTGAGAATCTCTTGGAATGTATGAACGTATTTGTCCCCAGTCTGGTGTCGATGATGACAATATATGCTGTACAGCTTGTTAAGTTCTCGCTTAATGCAGTCTGAAGATTGGAATGAGGCCAAAAGTGTGAAAAAAAAACCAGGTCTAATTTTGTGATGCCGTAAAACGCGTAACCAAATATTTGAGCGAAATTGTGGGCCTTTGTCGGAAATGACTTTATCAATGTGTCCAACTTCTCGTAGAAAACTATTGAAATGCGCTGTGGATACTGTTTTGGCGGTAGCTTTTCGTAGCGGAGTGAATGAAACGAATTCTGAAGTCAATTCAGCAGCAACATAAATGTATGAGAGTCCATTGAGTGACCTGACAAGAGATCCCACCAGGTCTACTGCAGCCATCTGTTTTAGCTTAGAAGCGATTATAGGACATAATGGTGCACGATGTGCAATTATTGATGGTTTGGCTTTCTGACACAATTTGCGTTTTGCTAAAACGTTCTGTATTCTTTTCTGCTTGTTGTTAATGTAACAAGTGGTATGAAGTTTGTGAAAGCATTTTTTTGTACCAACGTGGGCATACCTGAGATGAGTACACCAAAATGCGTATTTACAAAATCATGAGGTATGCACGCAATCCAAATAGAGTCACTGACTCTATATCTTTTGAAAAGAATGTTGTTATGTACCAAATAAAATTGTCTCATTACAGTTTTTGTTTTGTCATACCATTTACATTCTATATCATTCCAGATAGGATCCTTATCCTGTTCATGCACTATGTCTAAAGATGAGGAAATAAAGTTTTCAAAGAACACCTTTCGTATATACAACAAACTGAAGTTTTTCTCCAAATCATTTTCAGAAGTGTTCTTGACAAAACCGATAGGAACACGTGATAAAGTATCCACTGCAACATTTTGAGTATGTACAAAGAATGTGAATAACAGTGAAGTTAAACTCTTGTAAATAAAAGGTCATCCTTTCAAACGATCATGGTTTAGTTTAGATGATATTAAAAATTGGAGTGCTTGGCGTTCATTGTAACCCTTAGTAAGTTTCCAAATAAGAAGAACCAAAATTTAGAAAATGCCCAAATAATTGCCAATGCTTCCAACTCAGTTACAGAATAATTTGTTTCAGATTTAGACAAGACATGCCTCGCAAAGGCTACATTTCTCTGCACAGTTACACTATTCTCTCTAAATTCTTGGAATAGATGAGCAACAAGCCCAATTTTTGACGAGTTCGTTGATTACCAAAAGTCTCATGATAAATCAGGATGAGCAAACACTGTAGCGTTAAGAGGTGCATCTTTCAAGCTCTGAAACTCTAACTGTGCTTGTTCATCCCAGTGCCATATGGTGTTTTTTCCAGTAAGTGATCATAATTTAGGAATGGCAAGAATTTTCATATTTAAAAAACGGAGATAAAAATTCGCTGAACCCAGGAAACTTCGAATCTGACATATTGTGGTAGGAGAGGGGATTGCCCTAATTGCTTCAAGTTTCTTTGGGTCTGATTCAGTACCTCCTAATGAAATTATATGACCAAGAAATTTTACTCTTGTTTTTCCAAACTCTGATTTTTCTAAGTTGGCAGTGATTCCCGAATCTTCAAAAATGCGCAATACGCTTCTCAAAATATGGTTTTGTTGTGACCAAGATTTTTCTGTTATAAGAATATCGCCAATATAGGATGTCATGTGTCTTTTCAAGTAGTCAGGTAAAATAATGTTCAAACCTCAAATAACAGCAGCTGACGAGATGCTGAGGCCAAAAAGTAATTTGTGAAACTGGTAGCACACATCAAAACATAAGAAAACAGTATATATTCTACATTCTGGGTGTAACTCTATTTGCCAAAAACTTAAGTTGAGGTCTACAGAATATAAAATTTGCACACCATAGAACTTTTGCAAGAGTTATTCTAATGTTGTGGTCTGTCTGTTTCTATTGAAATAATAGTGTTAATCTGCCTAGAATCTAATACAAGTCTAATCATGCCATCTTTCTTCTTCACAGTACTAATGGGCCATTATATGAACTGACTGCAGGTTCTATGACTGTTCTAGCATCGAATGAATTTCTGCCTTCACTTTTTCTCTGTAGTAAGGTGAAAGGTAGTAACGTGTTCTTTGACCTGGAATTTATATAGCAAACCCTTAATAGTTCCTGCACAATGTGTAAAAACAATGGAATGTGTCCGCAGATTGTCAAGAAGATCCTTTCTGTCAGTTTCTGTATGCGAGGCTGTATCATGCTTTCCAACAGTATGGCTACTGGCAACACTGTTTCAGTTGTGGGAATACTAATTTGTGGAATCAGTGGCCTAAGTTTGGAGCTACATCTACAACTGCAGGCTGTCGTGTCCTGTTCAGCTATCAATGTTTGTATGCCAGTATTAGTCTTTCATATAGGCTGCTTTAATGCTGATCTTAAAGCCATTTTTGTCTCGAAGTAGGATATCCCCTACATATTGTAACGTTTATCTCCTTGATTTTCTTCTCTTATGCGAATACAGAACATTCTTTGCTCCAAACTGGATACCTATGGGAACAATTGACACACGTGAGTGGGATAGTATACCGCACACCTGCTTTGTGGGCAACCCGACCTGTGAAAACCTCATTGGCGTGACTGGAATGATGGCACTTAGAGTAGTGTATTGGATTAGCTATCTAGAATCTAACGTTAAGCAGGTTAAAACCTGCTGCAGTGCACTCAGTCAACTTGGGTAAGTGGAAAGTCAGAATACAAGATGTCTTCTCGAGCACATCATATACTTTTGTCATAAAATTATTGACTTCTGTGATACACTCGTTTTCCTGTTCTCAATAGAGTTGTTTGGCATCGATAACCGTGATATAACTCCCTTACAACAATTTAATGCTCACTGTTCACAGTATGCTCCCAAGTGATTTGGTATTTAACAGCTTGCTTACTTCGGACGTTTTCATCACCTCGGCCAGGGTGTACCGGTTATCAGTCTCTTGACAGGTTTAGGTTGCACAGCAAGTCTCTCTAAAGCTGTACGTATGTGACCCTTCCACATGTTTAGCTAATTTTTTTATTTATTACTGTACCAGAAGTACAAAGTAGGTAATCAACAAAAGACTTCAGTTTATACATTGCTTGACCAGAAATTAGCCATGTCGAGTGTGTTCGATGTCATCCATATCAGGACTCTTATGGTATATGTGGTTGGAGATAAAGAACAGTGTAATGGATAGTTGTTGGTCTGTACAGCACCACGCTTGCCAAGAAGCTCTTTCTTGATTTTGACCGATAATGTGCTGTCTGCACGACCGTAGCCATAGCCTTACTTTCCTCACATCTAGCAGCTACCTTGTGTCAAATTTGGGGAGAGGCTATGCCAGCAAGACAGTGGAGTTTATCTGCAGATGTACATCTTAAATGACCTGTGGTAATGCGACTGTCCTCATCGAGCGCCATATCTGTATTTCTGACGTGGCTGGACTTGTACCACGCCGAACATGCATATTCAGCAATCGAGTAAACAGCGACTCATGTTACCGTTTTGCTGTGCAGTATATCTGCGGTGGTCAATACTACTTGCGCCGATGCTCGATGGCATCGCCCTTGGTTACATTTGTCCATAATATTTCCTTTTAGTGCGTAATGATGATGACATATTCGTCTTCCCATTGTTCCTTGTTCTTCTATATAGTGTAATCTTCAAGTCTGATGGCGGTAATAAGATGTTTTTAAAAGTGTTGTTCAAAGCGACAGGTTCTGGTAAGTCATCGACCATTTCATTATATTTAATGTTAGTGTGGCCTTGGGTCCACATGAATTTCGCCTTCTTTCTGAGATTTTCGTTTTCCTTGGTAGCTTTCATGATGTACATTACCAGTGGATTAGTTTTTTTTAGAATGGCTGGTGTGTGTATATCTTGAACTACGCTTCTACAATCTGTTAAAATCAAAGCTTACGAGAGGATATGAAAAGTGCTGGTTTCCAGCCTGGTGGGAGCGTTAAGATACTGCGACGTTTCGACGAGAGTTATACACATATTGCGGTGGGATCTTAAAGCTGCTACCCATCTGGAAACCAGAGTTCTTTGCATCAGTAGTATACATATAGGAAGTCTATATAAATGTTACAAAAGTTTTCGACATGATCTTCTACAAACAGCGAAAAATGTAGCAAAATTTTGTTTCTCATCATCATCTCTTCAGGTATTAGGGAGGAATTGCCTGTTATGGTACCATCTCTGTCAGGGTCTTCCTCTGTCTCTTCTCCCATGGCACTTTTAATTTCTTGCCTTTAAGGGAAGCCTCTCACGCTCCATTCCTTGTAGACGTTCGTTCCATTTTCTTCTGTAATCTCGATTTTTATCATTGAGGCTAAAGATTTGCAGTTCTTCTCTAATAAATTGATTTCTTGTGCAACCTTTAACACCTCTAAGGAATTTCGTTTCTCGTGCCTGAATCCCGCTTTCTTCCTTCTTAGTAATCACCCCTGTCTCAGTTCCATAGAGCAGTGTGGGAACTGCAACAGTTTTGTAAAATTTAATTTCAGTGTCTTTCCTGGTTTTGTTTTTTAGGTTTCTGTTAATTGTTCCACATACCCAGTTGAATTTACTAAGCTTAATTTCTAGATCTCTGCTGTAGCCATATGTCATTTTAAATCCGAGATAGCTGAAATGGTTTACTTGCACTAAAATCTTCTGATCTATCACTATTTTGGTTCTGATTGGTTCTTTCCCTATGAGGGCCATTGTCTTAGTTGTTTCTTTTGAAATTTCTGTATTAAATTTTGCACTTATTTGTTTAGCAAGTAGACTCCTTTCTGAAGATCATCTTCCTTATCTGCTAGGATCACTGCATCATCGACATGTAGTTAAATTACATAAAAGAAAGTTCTTGTCTAGGTAGATGCCTTTCTGAAATTCTGATTTCCATCTATGTATTATTTCATTAATGTAGATGTTGAACAAAGTTGGAGAGATGCAGAAGCCTTGTCATACTCCTTTGTTAGTTGGTATCATCAGTTGTTTTGCCATTGAGATCTAGAATGATATTGGTGTCTTGATATAAACTTTTTATCGCATTTACTAGAGGTTTTGATATCCTTGATTTGTCATTATTTCCCAAAGTTTCTTTCTATTGATATTGTCAAAAGCTTTTTTAAAGTCAATAAAAGCAATGTGTGTTTCTTTATTATACTCTTCTCACTAGCGCTGTCCAGTAACTTCTC
Source organism: Schistocerca nitens (assembly GCF_023898315.1). Lineage (NCBI taxonomy): Eukaryota > Metazoa > Arthropoda > Insecta > Orthoptera > Acrididae > Schistocerca > Schistocerca nitens. The sequence goes on along the minus strand of NC_064617.1, from coordinate 424,566,368 downwards.
AATAGTTATGCAATCTACCCATTTAATCTTCAGTGTTCTTCTATAAGACTAAATTTCAAAAGCTTCTATTCTCTTCCTGTCTGAACTGTTTATCGTGCACTTTTCAGTTCTGTATAAGGCTACACTCCAGACAAAAGCTTTCAGAAAAGACTATATAACACTTACATTTATATTCAATGTTAACAAATTTCTCTTCTTCAGAAACGCTTTTCTTGGCATTTCCAGTCTACATTTCATATCCTTTCTGTCATCATCAGTTATATTGCAGCCCAAATAGCAAAACTCATCTACTACTTTTAGTGTTTCGTTTCCTAATCCAATTCCTTCAGCATCGCCTGACTTCATTTGACTACGTTTCATTATACTTGTTTTGCTTTTGTTGATGTCCACCTTATATCCTCCTATCAAGATGGTGTCCATTTCATTCAACTGCTCTTCCAAGTCCTTCGCTGTCTGACAGAAATACAATGTCATCAATAAACACCAAAGTTTTTATTTCTTCCCCCTGAACTTCAATTCCTACTCCAAGTTTTTCTTTGTTTTCCTTTATAGCTTGCTCGGTGTACAGATTTAATGTCGTTGGGAATAGGCTACAACCTTGTCTCATTCCTTTTCCAACTACTGCTTCCCTTTCATGCCACAACTCTTGTAACTGCCATCTGTTTCCTGTACTAGTTGTCAATAGACTTTTGTCCCCTGCATTTTACCCCAGCATCTTTCAGAATTTCAAGGATTGTATTCCAGTGAATCATGTCAAAAGTGTTCTCTACGTCTACAAACGCTATAATGGTAGGTTTGCCTTAATCTTGTAAGAGAAATCTAGTGTCAGTACTGCATCACATGTTTCTAAGTTTCTCTGGAATCCAAACTGAACTTCCGTGAAGTCGGTTTATAATAGTTTTTCCATTCTTCTGTAAATAATTCGAGTCAGCATTTTGCAGCCAATATATATTACAGTGATAGTTCGATAATGACCCTCTTGGCACCTATTTTCTTTGGAACTATTTCATTATTCTTGAAGTTTGAGGGCATTTCCTCTGCCTCACATACGTTATCTTGTCATGGTTGGCTCTCCCAAGGATTTCTCAGTTCTGAGAGAATGTCAGCTACTCATACTCCTTTGGCCTTGGTTTGGCATAGGTTTCTCAGTGTTCTGTGGAACTCTTCTTGCAGTATCATATCTCCTATCTTATCATCATCTACATTCTCTTCCATTTCTATAATACTGCCTCCAAGCTAGTTGTCTTTTCCCCAAAAGCTCTTTTAATTTTTAGCTGTAGATGGTATCTATTTATGCCCTAGTGATATATTCTTCTATATCCTTACATTTGTCCTCTAGCTATTCCTGCTTAGCCATTTTGCACTTTTTGTCAATCCCATATTTTAGACAATTGTATTCTCTTTCACATATCCCTTCTCCTTTCATCAATTATATTCAATATTTTCTGTGATATTCAAGAACGCCTTGTCTTTGTACCTATTTGACCTTGTGCTACATTTACTGTTTCATCTCTCAAATCTACCAGGCCACTTCTTCTTCCATTCCTCCCCCCCTCCCCCCACTCCCCAGTTCATATTCTCCTATTCTTTCTGCTTCTTAACAGTTAAATTCTTCTCTTCCTTAACTAGCTGAATGATCTCTTTTATTTCATCGTTTTTTCAATCTCTTCATCTGCTGAGCAAGATGACATATAAATATATACTACTGTGGTTGGTGTTGAATTTATGTCTGTCTAGACTATGATAATGCATTCACTATGCTGCTCATAGTAGCTTACCTGAATTCCTCTTTTCTTCTTCATTATTATACCTACTACTGCATTATCTGTATTTAGTTTTCAATTTACAGCACTGTGTTCCTCTATCCAGAAGTCCTATTCATCCTAACATCAAAATTCATTAATCCTCACTATATTTAACTTCAACCCATTCATTTCCTTTTTAAGTTCTCTCTACCCAATTAAGGGATCTAATATTCCAAGTTCTGATCTGTAGAATGTCTCTTCCTGCTAACATGTCCTCCTGAGTAGTATCCGCCTGGAGATCCGAATGGGGGACTGTTTTACCTCTGGAATATTTTACCCAAGAGGATGCGATCATCATTTAACCTTACATTAGAGCTGCATGCCCTCGGGAAAAACAGCAGTTGTAGTTTCCCCTTGCTTTCAGCCATTCGCAGTACCAGCATGTCAAGACCATGTGGATTGATGTTAAAAAGGCCAGATCAGTGAGCCAACCAGACTGTTGCCTCTGCAACTACTGGAAAAGCTGCTGCCCCTCTTAAGCAACAACTTGTTTGTCTGGCCTCTCAACAGATACCTCTCCATTGTAGTTGCACCTGTTGTACGGTCATGTGTATCGTTGAGGCACGCAAGCCACGTCAGCCCATGCTTCATGGGACGGGGGTGGGGGTGGATGCATGCATACAGATAATAAAACATTCCTCATTCCCACATATGCTCCTCTACAGTTTAAAATCTTTTTTCCATTAAATAATTATTGTTTCTGGATTGTCTTTTCACTTATACTGTCCTGTAGACTCTATGACACTTTACCATTTTTACACGAGTAATGGTGGCTTTTATTTAACATCTGTCTGTCTGTATGGTGTACTTATCAGTTGTCCTTTGTTTCTTATACCGGAGGAATGAACGTTTGCTTTCATTCTACTAATGTGTAGCATTTGATTAATGAAATTTTTGTTCAGCATTTACATGGATTGAATATCAATAGCTTTAGATTGCAGAAGGCATTTCTCATGAGTCAGTTTGTTTTTTTATCAAGAATGGTTCTAATGGCTTCTTTTTACAACACAAATGTTCTTTTTGTGTTACTGTTGCTGGTATTTCCCCTAACAGTAATTCTGTACTGTAAGCTTACATGGTACACTGTACATGTAAGTTGTCTACATAATATGAAAGCAGTTTTTAATAAATATTACAGTGCTTAATTTGCAAGAGCAGATTTATCTTCATTGGACCTTAGTGTCAAATGTAACTCCCAAAACATTTATTGAGGTAACTTCTTTCAGTCTTGTTTCAGCTATGAATATGTCAATGTGATCCTCCTTTTCTCTATTAGTAAAATAATTAGCGTTTTCTCTGTCACTGCGCTGTGTTATTGTTGAAACAAATGCGCTTCTTTCCATTGCTTTCAGACCTTTTTTATACATTTACTTATGCCATGTCATCAACATATAGTATTTTTTCCCTTCTAATTGTCTCTATTATTATTTATAAGGAGGTTGAACAAAAGTGGTACAAGTACAGATTGTTGAGGTAAACCATACTTAATGGCCCATATTTCAGATATGTGTCCAGATATGATTTTCTCTATTTCCCTGCCCGTACACATTTGGTACAGGTTTCAAGTTTTTCAGTTAGTGCCGTATGGGTGATTGTGTCAAAAGCTTGTGACAAATCCAGAAACCGTAAATAGCGTGTTTCTTTTTTCTGATGTACTATAGCAGATTTTACTAGACTAGAGATAGCGTTTTCTGTAGACCTGAAAACTATAGTGTGCCAGAGACATACAACAATGTTTATCTATGAGTGTAAACAATCTGCTATACTTAAGCGTCTCTAGTATACTTGGAAACCCAAATATTGGTGTGTACTAATTTGGGCCATATTTGTCAGTTTTCTTGTATGTTGGTACCTTGTCCATTATTCTTTATTTTTCTGAAAACACACATTCTCTGAATGAACAGTTTGCTGTAACCAAAAATGGTTCAATTATTTCTTCATTTGCAGGCATATTTCTTGGATTTTAATTTCTGAATTGTTGTTAAAGTTCCTGTTTTGTCAGTGGTTCCAGGAACATTGAGTGAAATGATTATCCAAGTGTTTTCGGATGCTTCGATCCCTGATTATTCTTTTCAGCATCTCTGAAACTGTTTTTGAGTACATGTTGTGCTCAGTTTTCATTGTCTTAATAATATTACAGTTTTTCGTGCTATTTTTAGTACAGTAGAGCGTCGATTATCCGAAGTAATTGGGGGACATGGGTGTTCGGAAAACTGGTTTGTCCAGATAATCGAACTGTACATGTTTATTTGCCAAAAAGAAGTACTGTACAGTAAATTTATTCATAAAAACAGGCATCTCTCTTAGTATTACAAAGTAACATACAAAGGCAACTTCAGTAGGAATATATAGTATGTGGCACAGTTTATTAAACAAAAATATATACATATTACATACGCATTTTGCATGAACAATACACACAGTATACAAAATTAACATTTTAAAAAATCCCTTATTTTGGTCTGTCTAAGCAAGCCTACACGGTTATGAGCAGCTAAGTCACATACTTTTTTCATTACAGATATCTGAAACTGGTCACTTTCATCTTGGGCTTCAAACCATCGCAAGGCAGTATCTAAACAAGTAAACGCCTCAGAAGCTGTTGGTATATTTTCATCTTCACTTTCTGGAGCACTGATTGATGAGATGCTGGCGGCGTTGTCTTTATCAGTTTACAATCTCGCAGTCCTGCATGATTTGGTGTCCTGGATCTGCATCATCGATATTCATCCATTCATGATCGTCTTCTTCATCACATTCGTGGCAATCTATTTCTTTTAGCATACCGAGAATTTCAGACATATCATTCTGTTCGTCATTTTCAATCATAACTTGTGAATTTTCTTCTGTGTCCAAAATTTTATTCCAGGCTTTCTTCAAATTCTCTTCCTTTACACTATTCCCTGCTGCGCTGATCATGTAGGACGTGTCTTTCAAGTCAATATTCTTATGATTTCTTAAGAGACTTTCTTCTCCATCCTCTTCTCTTTCTAACATTAACTTACGCAACAATTCTTTCCTGTGTTGAGTGTTACTTAAGATAAGTAAAGAAATTAGTGAAATCAAAGTGAAGTAGAAACTAGAAATTAAATGAAAAACTTAGTTTAGTTTAGAAGAATTACACACTGGCAAACAGTGGGCAGAGCAGCAGAGCAGAAGAGACAATGACCGTGAAGTGAGCAAGTTCAGGAGCCATCGCCCTCCCCACATAAGCGGACGCTGTCAATCCAGCCGTCAGGGCATCGCCCGACCGGCTCACATGTTTCTCAGTTGTCACATGTTGAGTGTTACTTAAGATAAGTAAATAAATTAGTGAAATCAAAGTGAAGTAGAAACTAGAAAATAAATGAAAAACTTAGTTTAGTTTAGAAGAATTACACACTGGCAAACAGTGGGCAGAGCAGCAGAGCAGAAGAGGCAATGACCGTGAAGTGAGCAAGTTCAGGAGCCATCGTCCTCCCCACATAAGCGGACGCTGTCGATCCAGCCGTCAGGGCATCGCCCGACCGGCTCACGTGTTTCTCAGTTGTCACATGTGAGCAAAGGCCCTCGCCTACATTCCAAGAGCCAATGACCGACGTTAAGAAGATTCTTCGAGAAGCTTTTCAACTTGACAGAAGGGGCAATGACCGTGAAGTCGTTCACCTCCAGTAAACTGAAGTGAATAAATACGCGAGACGCAGTGGGCCCAACAGACGAAGGAAGAAGAGAAGAGTAGCAGTTGTTTTCAGTCAGTTTCGGTGCTGAAGACCATCATGCAAGAAGAGACTACATCATACACAGACGCACCAACTTCGCCGCTGCAATGGAATAGCAAGCAGCAGCCTCGGCGCCGGAAGACAGAAGTTAAAAGGTATTTGAAGTCTGATTTTTACGTACCCGGGTGTCTCGTTAGGACGGGAAGGAGACGGCCTCACATCAGCAGTCACCTGTGAGCTGGGCTGAAGATCTGACAGCCGAAGACTGGCAAGTGGGAGTACGTTGTTTTAGTCCGGGACACTGGCCTTCCCCCGCCGCGCCACTCCGCTGACCGACGCACAACACACGCGGCCGTTTAGAGAAGAGAAACACTGGGACGCCACATCCAAGGTATCACCATCCGCAGAGGCACGAGGCGCGTCTCCAGTCAACTGGGCGAGATGGCGACACGAGATACACACCGCCAGGCGTAATCAGACGCCGCCGCTGCCACAGCAGAAGGCTTCGCAAACGACACAGCTGCCGCTCTCCAAGCCAGAACATCCAGTAAGAAACAGTTGTACAAAACTTTCAATAAAAGTTATCTTATGTAAAAATGCTGTTTCATTCTACCCCATCCCCGAGCCAAGGAAGAACCCACCCTGCCCACATGTTGTTAAGAGAGAAAAATTAATTTATTTAGGATTTTCACCCTGACATAATGCTTTAGAATTAAATGCCCATTGCAGTAATGCTCATCCTGACAACCGACTAGCATCAAAAGAGAAAACCCAGTTACGTTTAGGGAAAGAAGTGTTACACCTGTAATATCGTTTGAAAGTCTCAATAACGCCTTGATCCATGGGCTGTAATAAGGAGGTTACGTTAGGTGGAAGAAATATTACCTTTATGAACTCGTCTTTTTTGTTTAAAATATCACATGACGGGATGAGTTAGTGCATTGACAAGGAGAAGTAGTGTTTTCTCCCTCTTCCAATTCTTTAGCTGATGACCTCTTACAGAGGGAACGAAAACGTCCAGAAACCACTTCATAAAAATCGTACTATCCATCCAGGCACTCTTTTGTGAGGTGTACACAACAGGCAAGGCTGACATATTAACATGCTTGAAACAACGCGGTTTTTTACTTTTACCAATGACGAACATAGACAGTCGGTGACTTCCAGTAGCATTAGCACAAGCCAAAGCTGTAATACGGTCCTTGCTAGTTTTAGGACCAGGTGCTGCTAATTCATGACGTGAAACAAGATTTTTTCTCGGTAAAGCTTTCCAGTTAAGTACAGTTTCGTCAGCATTGTAAACGTTTTCGAGAGCATAATCTTCTTCCCTTAATACGTCCCTAAGTTTGACTTTGAAAGAATCAGCTGCTGAAGAATCAGCCGACATTTTTTCTCCCTGTATTGTAAGCTTACAAATGCCGTGTCTTGACTTGAAGCGTTTTAACCAACCCGTGCTCGCTTTAAAGTTCGAAGGCCCTCCAAGTTTTTCGTTGAACTGCATTGCCTTCTCACGTAGAATGGGACCTGAGATAGGTTCTCCTTCCGATCTCTTTTGTGTAAACCACTTATAAACAGCATCATCTAGATCTGTGTTAGTGGCGAGCTTCATAGTTTTACGGCTTCTTGATCCATCAGTAGAATCAAGCAGAGCTATAAAATTTGCTATGCTCGTCTTTTGTTTTTTTATATCCGTAATTGTCGACTTCCCCACCTTGTACTCATTGGATAAAGTGGTTGCAGATTAACCTTCTTCTAACGTTTTAATAATCTCGTAGTTGTCCCTCATAGAAAGGACAACACGTTTACGTTTAAGCATTTTGTATCGTCAAGTTCACTTCTTCACGCAGTAGCACACAAGTGGTAGTAACAGAGAACAGAAGGTGACTGTTCGCACCGTGAGAAGCTCTTCTTGGGGGCGCGCAATCCTTCAAACTGCGCGGAGCGGCACGCCTCAACTCTAAGCTGTCGCAGCTGTCGCTGTGAACAGCTTTGATACTGCCGCTACTTCTACTGCCAGTGCCAAGCCGACAGAAGTGTGCTGATTGTTGAAACACAGCGACTGGCGGCTTGGCCGGTCAGCAGCGCCTTGTGAAGGCCCCATTAGAAGCAATGCTCAGACAGCGGTGGCCGAGTGCGGTGACTACTGTGGGACACTTGGTTTAGGAGTGAGGTGGATGATGGACGGGCGGTAGGGTGGGAGAGTAACAGGTGCGAGCGAGTACACAGTTCGGTTAAGCGGTCGTTCGGTTGACGGACGTTCGGATAATCGACGCTCTACTTTATATCTTTCAGTGTTAATTGCGTTTTATTCTGTTTTACTTTTATGATTTTAATTTGTGACAGCTGTCTTACTGAACTGGCCTTTGGTTCTGTTGTTACTGTCTGCATTTCTTCCCAAACTGTATTTCTTTGTATTCCTTGTTTATTTAACATCCTTCAGTTTCCTCCAGAACCCAATTATTTCCTTGCTAATCCATTGCTTGCAGTGTTGCTGCTTTTCCTGACAAGCATTAATGTGCCGATAAATTCATCATACTTCTCATTTTTGCTCTTGAACTTGCATTGTTTCGGTCCAACCTTCTCTCCTCAGTGTTCTTTTAAAAATTTTAATGTTCTATAGGTTAATAATCCTGACTTCTTTCTTATCTTGCTACATTTTTTTTCAAAGCAACTATTTTTATAGATGTAGCACATTAACCATGACGATCAGAGATTGCTGTTGCAGACCTGTGCATCACAATAATTATTTTCAATATTAGTGAGAATGTTATTAATAATGATCTGGCTGTAATCAGTCACTCTTGTGGGTACAGTTATTACAGTGAAATGGAATTAAATCCACGTTTATGAAGGCTGGAAGGTATTACTATACTACATGTAACACTTTGACTTCTTACAATGCTGTCTCAGTCCAAGGGTAGCCAAATAACTTTTTACCTGACTAAGGATTTACGTCGTTTTCTGCTTCGTTCATCAAACTATCGATTGACATGAAAGACCTGTGCACCTTGTTATGATAATTATACACCTGGAAGCACGAGGTGGTGGACATCGAAAGAATATACAATGATTTCTTCAGGCGCGTGAACGCTCACAGCTCACAGCCATCGCCCAAATGTGTCATTCATACTGGGTAACCTTAACCGTACGTGACTTATGCAATTTAAAACCTTACGGAGTAGGTAGGAACTACGGAAACTGCTAGAGGAGTTAAGGGTAAACGCGCTATACGTACAATAGCTTCACATGTGAAATCGTGTAATAGCTTACTTCAGAGAAACAGCTAGAGTAATTCAGGGACAGGCTGATTCTAAGGCAGTGTTCATAGTGCTCAAGAGAATATTAGTCATCACATAAGAGGCTCACTTATGTGACGAACATATAGTCAGCTTGCAGTTCATAGATGGACAGTTACATGTATTTACATGCAATTTTCACATGGAATTGAATCTTATTTGTACAAACTGAGAGCAGCTGCGCGTTATGGAGCAGGTACTTAGTAGCAAAGGTATGAGACTTCTGGATTATGATTTGTAATTTAGTGCTGTACTGCCCTCATAGCTACACACGCCCTGGTAGCCACCAAGAAGCAGGGACAACGCTACGGCGAGGAAGGTGGTGGGATGGGAGTTGACGATGAGTCGATCCACCTGCCATCTTTGATCTCTGGCCCACACCACTGCAATCTTTGTTCTCACAGTGCACTCTCTGAATCGTTTGGAACACCATCATTGCTCTCATGGTTTGATCTATGTACCCAATGCGTTTACATTGCATAAATTGGTGAGAATTTGTCCTACAGCTTTCGACGCTCACAAAGGCATCTGTACCCCCACATAACAATTTTCACTTTATCATCAGGTATGAAGCTGACAATGACAGTTTACATTGATTTTTAGTGGAACCTATATCCATCTTGGTTCGATTTATATACTTCATTTAATACATAGCCTAATTGATAAGTGGCACAATGATTCTTTGGACTTCTTTTCCAGTTCCCTCCTAAAACTATACGCAACACGCCAGAGTCTGATGACTAGGGCACAGGATGTGCAGCGATTGGAAGCTACATCCCTGAGACTGGCACCAGCACAGCGGCGACCACTGTGTTTGTGTCATATGGATAATGCCCCATAGAAGACTCATCTACTAGAGTGCAAAGGACAGGGCACGGCATATACTGTTACCTGAAGCCTATCTCTTTTCTAGCTTTTCTGTTTTCGACTTTGTTATTGTGAGCAGTATGCACCAAAAATATGCGTGTTAACCCTGCAGATGTTGAAACAGATGGTTGCTTTATTTCATGTTTTAAGATTTTGCAAGACAATAGATTTGAAGTTACTCTTATTACTACACCGAAATCTATGACCTACGAGGGTGAGTCAAAGGAAAACCTTAAATTTGTAATAATAAATCGAAATTTCACGCCGTTATCCTGTAAGTTGGTAAGTTTGCTACAAACAGAGTGCAGAATGGCCTGTAGGTGGTAGCATAATGCAGATGCACGCATACCGTTGCAGTATCATTATAAAGATGGCCGCCCCACTTGCGACTTGCACCAGGGATGAACAGCGTTCTGTTATTCGCTTTCTGCGTAGTGAAGGTGTGAAACCTATTGAAATTCATCGACGAATGAAGGTTCAGTACGGTGATGCATGTTTGTCACGGCAGCAAGTCTACAAATGGAGTAGGAAGTTTGCAAATGGTGTGACTTCAGTGGAAGATGCTCCTCGTCCAGGTCAGGCATAACGAGTTGTGACTCCACAGAACATTGCAGCAGTTGAAGCCATAATAAAGGAAAACCGCCGAGTGACACTGAATGACATTGCAGCATGTTTGCAGATTAGTCATGGGTCAGTACACCACACTGTGCATGATATGCTCCAGTTTCACAAAGTGTCTGCAAGATGGGTGCCACGGCAGCTGACTCCCCAAATGAGAGAACGACGTGTTGATGCTTGTGAAGAACTTCTTCGGCGCTTTGAACGGGAAAATGATAGCTTCCTTGCAAGAATCGTTACTGGGGACGAAACCTGGGTTCACTTCCATTTTGAGTGTCTTCCTCATCCACCATACTCACCAGACCTTGCCCCAAGTGATTTCCATATGTTTGGACCACTCAAAGACGCAATGGGAGGAAATAAGTTCCGTTCTGATGAAGAGGTACGCCAAGCGGTGCCTGATTGGTTGCGCAGACTACCAAAAGAATTTTTTTCTAAAGGAATTTGTGCACTTTGTAAGCGCTGGATGACTTGCATTGAGCGTGGGGGAGATTATGTTGAAAAGTGATACAGCTTTGTACCACTTCTGCACAATAAATAATATTTAAAAAAATGTTTAAGGTTTTCATTTGACTCACTCTCGTATTTTTGGTTTCCTATGTTTGAAAGTAATTGTAAGAGAAATGTAAAATGGTTTTTGCACTTACTATATACCACAGTTTTGCCGAATTCCAAGTAGGATATGTTTTTTTAATGATTGTATTGTCTGCAATGTGGATAGGGGCAGCTTCGGTTGTCACAAGTAATGTTCAAGAAACAGTGAGTGTAATAAATAAAATTTAATCACCTGAAGTTTTTTAGAAGTTTTTCAATAGTGCTTCACCTCATCAAATCCTAGAAAAATGTAACTGATGTTACTGAAAGGCTAAAATAGTTTTTCTTTGCTTTTAGGCCCCCTTGAGGTTATGTTACTGGTGGTACATACATCAAACTGTAATCGTTTGCCCTTTTAGGAGCTTTTTAGTAATGCTTCACCTCACTAAACACGATTTTCAGGGAGGGTGGAAGTAGATACTGCATCATGTTATGCAATACAATAATATAACTGACATTAATGTCTGGTTTTATATTGACTGTGCATTATGAAAGTTCCAATGTAGCTTTGAGAGATGCGGCTTATTGTTTACATTACTGAGGAAGCCTGTGATACTTGTCAATCACATATATGATGCCAGGGTTCTCTAAAAAGCTTATAGACTGTATCCCCTTTCCTTTTCATAACCAACTAGTAAATGATATCAACAGCTAATCCAAGATATGCTCTATGGCATTTTTAGCCACTGGTGTCACGTTTCCTGAGACTTTAGCACAACAAACTATACTAACAAAAAAGCATTTTGGAGGGATCTTTAATTTAATGTACCACTTAAACTGCATATTCTCGTTGAGTACAACTGTGAAAGGCGCCAAATACAATGTGTTAGCTTCAGAAACACCTGGACTCTAGATCAATAGGGTGGCTGCTTGGTTTGCTTCTGTCAAACAATCACAGAATAGTATATGTAACATCATGAAAACATCACTGTTTCAGTGTGCAAACTCACAAACTCTGTGGATTCTTCCTAATATTCTTGCAGAAGTTTAAGTTTATCACTTTACCAAATAAATAGTCGTTAAATGTATTTATTGGTTCAGTTTTAAACTCTGCAGGTGGCAAAGATGCACAGTGTCGAGACCAAAACAATTTGACACAATGTTACCATTCCTTTTAAGCAGACCCGAAGGGGAATGGATGTTTAGAAACAAGCTTTTGAAATGTATTTTGAAATTTAGTAAACGTCCTTGGATCCATAATTCTCTGTAAGTACTCCAACATATGGCCACTATCCATGGGTATTTACAGTAAATGCTTAATCCTACATTACACAGTTGTATCCATATTTTCCAGATAATTTGTTTAAAATAATTAGAAAGTCTTGTTTCACATCTTTGATGGATTATTATTTTTTCAACAACTATTTATATTCTTCATTTGTGGTAATTGCTTTTGTCAAATATTCCTGTTTGCATTTTTTCAATTTAGAGCCTTTAAAAGAGTAATGTCTGTTACAGGCAGTTGTTTAAGTCTGATATAGTACATCTTTTTCTTGAGACCTGAAAACTAACATTATTTGTGGGAAAAAACAAAATGCAGCAATATATGTATTTGATGATTGGAAATCAGTGTCCTGGATTGGAAAAAAAAAAATGCTTTTCTCCAATATAAAAGTTATTTTGTCCTTATTGGAGTTTGTGTTAACCATGTCCACACTGTTTGCTGGCAAATAATTAAAACTGTAGGCAAGAAGAACATAGTTTACAATCTACTCTAAACCTAGATTGGCTGGAAAGTTTACTTGCACACTACTCAGCTTTTGTGTATTCTTATTGCACCCAATTGGATAAATTGCAGAACAGTTTAAAAAAAATACGCCAACTGCTCTGTAAGCCGTACTTTATGCTGCATAGAAGTGATAGGCACAAGCATGGCAAAGTACATCTTAAGCAGCAGTTATAAATCGCAGGTTCCAGTCTGGTAATACCATGTTCTTTAGCCCTATAAGACATAATACTTCCTTGTAGATGCATAACAGGGAACTTTATATAAAATTGTTAAAATGGTTACAGATATCTCAGCCCACTACTGGCCTTGTGATTTGGTACATAAATTTGTTATGTGTCTCTATTTTACAACTGGAGTTCATCCTCCTTAAAGTGCCTATTCCAAGTGTCTTAACGTTTTTCACAGTCACATTGCTGTTTCCTTCGTAGTATTCTGGTACACAGAAATCTTAGTTTGTGGTAGGTAATCACACATTTCCATTTTGTTAAAAAATCCCAGAAAAATTGCCTTGTATCCGAATTCCTAACGCAATAGTCGTCTAGAAAGAGTTGTTGCAATATCCCAGGCAGCTCATCTATTAATACAACCATTTTAGCGTCAACCAGTTCCACTTTATATGGTACAGCTATAAGATTCTTATATTTCCTCAAAATGGTTTCCAGAGCTACTGTACCAATCTCTTCGAATATTCCTCTTGCAGTCGCACTGTTTTGCCTTGACGTCATTTCACACAGAAATGCGCTTTGAGAATTTACCATATAGATGACTCTTAAATCCACCAAATATTTCCCTCTTTAACATTAAAGATTGTCCATTTTCTAATTTTTCTTGGCAGTCCGCTTGATTACAGATTTTAACCACAATAACGTCATCAAAAATGGTTCTGTACTCAGTACAGACAGATGTAAATTTTTCTTGCTGAAAAGCGTGCCTCTTCTGTGTAATTCATGTTACTGAAGTAATTTTTTAGACTTTCCAGGCGATTTTGTGACATCTCGTTAAATCGGGTGTACTGCCGGTGGTCCGCGTTTATCTAACACAATATTTCGACGTCGTACCTCGGCATCTTCATCAGGTGCTTCCTCTGACTGAACGACAGGCTGACCGTGTCCCGCATTTATGTCTGGGTGGTGTCTGTCTTTCCCTACGCCGTCCGCTCCCGCTGCGACCGTGTCGGTTGGTCTCCAGATGTTCCGTCTTACGTCCGCGCCCGCTTCCGCTGTTTCCCCGGTGGCGGCCGTTTCATGGCGTACCCTACTAGGTCTGTGCCCGCCAGGCGCGTTCCTAGCACTGTCCACAGGCTGCGTTTGCTGTTGGTGACTGTTCCGACTTTCTACAGCGCCCCTGTCATTCTCCTGGTCTTGTATTTCCTTCCGTTGTTTTTGTAATATGTCCTAAGCCGGGTTCCACGCCGTGTTGAGTTGGTATCCAGCTTCCCCGTTTATCATGTTCTGTCATCTTGATTTCGATCGATTCAGTGATGACACTGTTCGAAAATTTGGAGTCTGAGATAAGATCCTGGTTTTATCATAATTCATGGTGTGCTCAAGTTCCAAGCAATGTTCTGCTATTGCCTATTTAGTGGCTTCTCATAGCCTGGTATGCCTTTGGTGCTCCTTACATCTTATATCAACGGTCCTGGTGGTCTGGCCAATGTAAGACATACCGCATTCACATGATATATGGTAGATACCAGGTTTTCTCAATCCCAGAACATCCTTAACCGTTCCAAGAAGCGCCCTGATCTTGTTTGGTGGGCAGAACACACTCTTGATATTGTGCTTATTCAGTATTTTGCTGGTCTTAGCAGATATAGGTCCTGTATACGGTAGAAAGGTTACCCTCCTGGTCTCTTCTTCTTGTTCTTCACCCTCAGTATCAGGTCGTCTGGAGGGATGTAACACCTTGCGGATGTCCCTTGTTGAGTAGCCATTGTCTGCGAACACTTGCTGTAGGTGTTCGTACTCTGCTGGCAAGCTGTCTGAGTCAGACACTTACTTGTTCATCAAGCCTAAACCTCCCGTTACTGAGCCAAAAATATCCTTTTAGAGTGGGAAGAGTTGCCCCAAAATGTAATACCATACGACATAAGCGAATGAAAATAAGCAAAGTAGACTAATTTTCGTGCCAAACTACCACTCACCCCAGATACCGTTCGAAGAGTAAAAATGGCAGCGTTAAGTCTTTGAACAAGATCCTGAATGTGGGCTTTCCATGACAGTTTACTATGTATCTAAACACCTAGAAATTTGAACTGTTCAGTTTCACTAATCATATGTCCATTCTGTGAAAATAAAACGTCAGGTTTTGTTGAATTGTGTGTTAGAAACTGTAAAAACTGAGTCTTACTGTGATTCAGCCTTAGTTTATTTTCTACAAGCCATAAACTGAGATCATGAACTGCACTGTTTGAAACCGTGCCAATGTTGCACACAACATCCTTCACTACCAAGTTAGTGTCATCAGCAAACAGAAATATTTTAGAGTTACCTGTAATACTAGAGGACATATCGTTTATATATAAATTAGGAACTGGAGTGGCGCCAACATCGATCACTAGGGCACCCCCCCCCCCCTCCACTTGACTGTATCCCACTCAGACCTCACGTCACAGTCATTCTGAACTTTGTGAATAATGACCTTTTGCTGTCTGTTGCTAAAGTAAGAGGTGAACCAATTGTGAGCTATTCCCCATATTTCGTAATGGTCCAACTTCTGGAGCAATATTTTGTGATCAACACAATGAAATGCCTTAGTTAAAGCAAAAAATATGCCTAGCGTTTGAAATCTTTTATTTAACCCATCCAGTACCTCACAGAGAAAAGAGAATATAGCATTTTCAGTTGTTAAACGACTTCTAAAGGTGAACTGTACATTTTATAGCAGATCATGTGATATAAAATGATCAATTATCCTTACATACACAGCCTTTTCAATAACACTAGCAAACACTGATGGCATAGAAATAGGTCTAAAATTCTCCACACTATTCCTTTCTCTCTTTTTATAAAGTGGCTTCACTACTGAGTACTTTAACCATTCAGGAAACTGACCACTCCTAAAGGAAAAATTACAAATATGGCTAAATACAAGTTAACATGTGCAGCACGGTACTTTAATATTCTGCTAGGCACTCCATCATATCCATGAGAGTCCTTAGTCTTCAGTTATTTAATTATTGACTCAGTCTCTCCCTTGTCTGTATCACAGAGGAGTATTTCAGACATCAGTCTCAGAAAGGCACTTGCCAAGAAAGTTATGATTCCCTGTAGAAACTAAACTTTTATTTAATTCATCAACAGTGTTCAGAAAATTATCGTTAAATACTGTCCATATATCTGATTTATCAGTAACAGAAATATTTTTACTATGAACTAACTGTATATCGTCGACCTTGTGCCGCTGACCGGATACCTCCTTCACAACTGACCATATGGTTTTAATTTTATCATGTGAATTAGCTATTCTATTTGCATACCACAGTCTCTTTGCCTTCCTAATAACATTTTTAAGCACCTTAACATACTGTTTATAATGGGCTACTGCAGCTTGATTGTGACTACTTCTATCATTTTGATATAATTTCCACTTTGTTCTACATGATATCCTTATCCCACTAGTCAGCCACCCAGGCTGTCTATTACTTCTAATACCCCGTTTAGAAGGTTTTTATGGAAAGCAACTCTCAAAGAGCATGAGAAATGTGTTAAGGAAAGAATTATATTTATGATCTATGTTATCGGCACTATAAACATCCTGCCACTCTTGTTCCCTGACAAGGTTTAAAAAATTCTGTATTGCTGTTGGATTAACTTTCCTACATAGTTTGTAATTATATGCGACATTTCAGTACAAAAGACTTTTAGTGTTAAAATTTGTGCATCATGGTCTGAAAGACCATTCCCCCTTTTACTAAGAGAATGCCCATCCAGTAATGAAGAATGTCTATGATTGAGCTACTGTTCCGCTGCACCATAGTTGGAAAATACACAGTAGGCATCAGATCAGACGAATTTAGGAGTTCTATCAACATCCTTTTTCCTGCACCATCATTTATTAAATATATATTGAAGTCACCACATGTAACTAATTTCTGGTACTTCCTACAAAGTGAATCAAGAACCCTCTCTAGCTTGAGCAGAAATGCTCTGGAGTCAGGGTTAGGGAACCTATAAACAATAACAATGAGAAATTTAGTTACACTAAATTCAACTGCCCCTGCACAACATTCAAATATCTGTTCAGTGCAGTTCTGTGATACGTCTATGGCCTCAAATGGAAAACTGTTTTTTACGTATATAACCACTCCCCCACCCCGTAAGTAACGTCTTGAAAAACAGCCAGCTGATCTGTATCCTGGTAAAGAAAGCCTCTGAATTGTCAAATTAGTTTAGTGCTCCGATATACCAATAATTTCAGGATCAACATCTATAAGCAGTTCACTAACTTTGTCTAATACCTGTTCTGATGGATGGGTAAGACGATACTGTCGTTGTCACTGAGTACGCAGACTACAGTCTGGTAGTTGTGTCAGAAGACTGGAGAACAAAGCTGGAGAAAAAAGCAGTAAGTGTTCTGTCACTCATGCAACAATGCTGAATTAACAACAAACTCACAACACCTGTCCACAAGAAAACTTTTCAGTACTAAAAGGTTAAAACGTCTCTCAGTAGCAATCCTACTCTCACATTACGTAGGAGTTCTATTCGCGGAAATGATGTGTGTTCTTATATAAATAAAGACTGTACAGAGACAATAAAAAAAGAAATTATTAGCTTGTGTCAACAAAATCACCGGGATAGCTTGCAAAACCATGTACAAGTTGGAACTGTGACTTATAAATTACCGTTTTCAGCAGTGAGATTGTAACCATAGTTCCGTATTTGTCTTCGTAGTTTACTCGCAGCAAGCGTGTGGACTCAGCAGCTGCGCTATCAACGTGCGATAGCACACCCAACACAAAAGCAGGGAAGTGTACTTCTAAGATTTACGGGAACATTTAGTACAAAACCAGTAGACGCATTGATAGTAATTCCAGAGATACATGCTTCTGTCCAAAAATTCCGAGAGGTATTTTACTCCTGGCTTATAAGTGACGTCAGCGCAGTAACAACGGTCGTAGCTTGAAGTAACAGCTGTAAACAACGGATGCGCATTTGAACAGGCAGTTGAGAGCAGGCAGTGTTAAGTGGTGGCTGTGCGACAGTATTGTGTCAACGTTGTGTCACAAACCTCAGTGGACGAACGAACTGAACATATCTTACAATGGGTCCAAGGTATTTTCTAGAATTTTCCGAAGAAGAGAAACGTGCGTGCAAAGTTTGTCTCGCACACCTTGGCTCCTGAACAAAAAGCAATGACGTATGGACGCCTATCGTGACGTGATCGAAACGAAACACGCGGCACTTCTTTTCTGGAAAAAATCATCAAGGATGTTACCAAAAGGAACCTACTACAAAACGACAACGTGCAAAGAGGGTCTCTAATGGTTCAGCAAGACCAAGGAAGGTGTGAATGTAAAAAACACATAAGACTTTTCTGACAGTTTCACCTCATTGTATGAACGTTGTGCGCATCGATATCAAGTTGGGGGAGAATATGTAGAACACCTGAAGCATTAAACCCATAACTTTTCTTTTTACATTTCTTTTCTTAATCTAGTCTCGAAACTTTCTGGGCTGACAAGGTGTCTTCTTCTTCCTGTATCTTCATGGTGTCGGAATATCTATCTACACTCCTGGAAATTGAAATAAGAACACCGTGAATTCATTGTCCCAGGAAGGGGAAACTTTATTGACACATTCCTGGGGTCAGATACATCACATGATCACACTGACAGAACCACAGGCACATAGACACAGGCAACAGAGCATGCATAATGTCGGCACTAGTACAGTGTATATCCACCTTTCGCAGCAATGCAGGCTGCTATTCTCCCATGGAGACGATCGTAGAGATGCTGGATGTAGTCCTGTGGAACGGCTTGCCATGCCATTTCCACCTGGCGCCTCAGTTGGACCAGCGTTCGTGCTGGACGTGCAGACCGCGTGAGACGACGCTTCATCCAGTCCCAAACATGCTCAATGGGGGACAGATCCGGAGATCTTGCTGGACAGGGTAGTTGGCTTACACCTTCTAGAGCACGTTGGGTGGCACGGGATACATGCGGACGTGCATTGTCCTGTTGGAACAGCAAGTTCCCTTGCCGGTCTAGGAATGGTAGAACGATGGGTTCGATGACGGTTTGGATGTACCGTGCACTATTCAGTGTCCCCTCGACGATCACCAGTGGTGTACGGCCAGTGTAGGAGATCGCTCCCCACACCATGATGCCGGGTGTTGGCCGTGTGTGCCTCGGTCGTATGCAGTCCTGATTGTGGCGCTCACTTGCACGGCGCCAAACACGCATACGACCATCATTGGCACCAAGGCAGAAGCGACTCTCATCGCTGAAGACGACACGTCTCCATTCGTCCCTCCATTCACGCCTGTCGCGACACCACTGGAGGCGGGCTGCACGATGTTGGGGCGTGAGCGGAAGACGGCCTAACGGTGTGCGGGACCGTAGCCCAGCTTCATGGAGACGGTTGCGAATGGTCCTCGCCGATACCCCAGGAGCAACAGTGTCCCTAATTTCCTGGGAAGTGGCGGTGCGGTCCCCTACGGCACTGCGTAGGATCCTACGGTCTTGGCGTGCATCCGTGCGTCGCTGCGGTCCGGTCCCAGGTCGACGGGCACGTGCACCTTCCGCCGACCACTGGCGACAACATCGATGTACTGTGGAGACCTCACGCCCCACGTGTTGAGCAATTCGGCGGTACGTCCACCCGGCCTCCCGCATGCCCACTATACGCCCTCGCTCAAAGTCCGTCAACTGCACATACGGTTCACGTCCACGCTGTCGCGGCATGCTACCAGTGTTAAAGACTGCGATGGAGCTCCGTATGCCACGGAAAACTGGCTGACACTGACGGCGGCGGTGCACAAATGCTGCGCAGCTAGCGCCATTCGACGGCCAACACCGCGGTTCCTGGTGTGTCCGCTGTGCCGTGCGTGTGATCATTGCTTGTACAGCCCTCTCGCAGTGTCCGGAGCAAGTATGGTGGGTCTGACACACCGGTGTCAATGTGTTCTTTTTTCCATTTCCAGGAGTGTAGATTTGGCAGTGTTAGTATGTTAACGGTAGAGGGTGACCGGACGCTCTTTCTGTCACCCTCTTCCCCCTCCTCCACCCATGCCCCCTCCCCAGGGAAGGGAATTTGTGTACCCCACCTGCCTGCGTCTAGTATTATCCCATTGTTGTTGTCCGTGAAACGTGTAACTGAGGTGGGACGTATGTGCTAATGGATCTATGAGAGGATACGGAACAAAAAAGATCTAATGAACTTATGTCTGAAAATGTATGGTTTAGAACATTTATTCAATCATACTTTGTTACAGAGTCTGTGGTCTAATATGTGCTGTACCACGCAGCCACAGTTACAGTATGCATGGTTTCCTCCTGTAGGGTGGTACTGTTCCTCATACGTCATGCCCTAGCGTCCTCTCCTGCCATAGTAATTGTTAATATTATATTCGATTCGCTTTTCTTGCTGACTCATCTTGTAGTGGATGTGATACTTCATTGTACACAATGGTTCCGTATTCGAGCCGAGAGCTTGCCTACGTCGCGTTTACTTACGGAAAGGCAGCTGGCAACGGGCGGTGGTTAGCGAGGTTGTATCAGAGGACCAATCCCTGTAGACAACAATCACAGCATTCAACGTTTGCAACAGTGTTTCGCCGACTGTCTGAGACAGGGTCTTTTCAGGAAGCACGAAATCATGAAGGACGTACCCGAAAGGTTCGGACAGCAGACTTGGAGGAAAATTTGATTGACACTGTAGAAGGTGACCGCCGTGTCAGTACCTGACAGTTGGCCTACCAGTACAGAGTAAGCCAGACGATCGTGTGAAACATTCTCCATGACAATTGTTGCTACCTTTATCACTTACAGCGTGTGCAGGTCTTCCTAGCGACAGTCTTTCCACATCGGGAGCAATTTGTCACTGGTTTCTTCACCAAACAACCACGATTGCGGGTTTGTGTCATCCAGCCTATTCACAGATGGGGCCACCTTTACGCGGAGTGGTTTCTTCAACTTTTATAACACTCATCTGTGTGATAGTATGCAGAAACCCTCTGCCATGGTGACAGCGAATCTCTAGGATCGGCGCAGCCGGAATGTTTGGGCTGGGATAATTGGCAGCAGTATTTTGGGACTAGCCTTTCTTTGACATCGCCTAGCAAGCCAGAACTATCGGCCTTTCTTGCAGGTGACTTTGCCTCCTCTGCTGGAAGATGGTTCGAAGGGTTATGTGGCTGCTACATGATGGTGATCCAGCCCATTTTGAAGTTAATGTCTGGAGGCATCTTAGTCGTGTCTTCCCTGGCCGATGGATGGAACGAAGGAATCCAGCTGCATGGCCTGTTTAGTCATAAGATCTCAACTTGTGCGGTTTCTGGTTATGGGGTCATCTCAAAAGTATCATGTTTACAGAGCCCATTCCAGATGTGGAGATAATGGAGCAGCGTATTCATGCTGCTTTGACACTGTTAGGATGCAACCTGGCCAATGTGAATTGTGAGACCGAACATGCTACGGCCTATACACACTTGCGTTGGGGCACATGGCAACAATTAGTAACATATACTGTAGCTGTGGCTGCATGGTACAGAGCGTATTAGACTTAAGTATCTGTAACAACTTATGGTTGAATAAATGGTCTCTAGCATGGACACCATGCATTTCCGGACCTTTCTTGTTCCATATCCTCTCATTGATTAATCTGTAGAGTTTGTACACAGTGGAAAAATCACCACGTAAATCTTATTGATATAATCGTGTGCTTTGGTGGCGGAATGGGAAGACTGAGAAGGTGGGGCAGATCAGTGGGTAAGGAATCACGAAGAGCTTGCAACAAAATCCTAGAAAAATGGTACATGGCAGAGCAACTGGGACAATAAGAATAGGGTCATTGTGTTTACATCCGAGAAAGGAAGATGATGCAATATGTGAACGTAAGTATAGGCATGATCCAATGCCAAAATGGGATGTGAGCCATACTCTGTATATCTACGCAAAAAGAAAATAGGCAAAAGACAGTCACAAATATGCGAATGTAGAGGGCTCGCAACATTTGATCACATTGCATTACGGTGTTCTCTAACCAATGATATCAGGGCAATATCGCGGTAGATGTTGACCTTCGACTTATATTAAGAAAACTGATTCCTGGGCAGCCATAAATAACAGTGCTAACCAGTTATCACACAGGGAACTTCTGAAGTTTAGGGTACAGGGAATGTAAACAGCTGAAGCGTCAAGCGCATAAAAGCTCATTGCTGTCACAGTTTCAGATAACAGGAAGAACAGTTATTATTGACTAATATATAAAAAATATGTATTGAAGAGTGTTCTTTATATATCTTATTACGATTTGTAGTTGTGACAGACATATTATTTATTTTTGTTGCAGATAGACTCAGTTGGTGGCCAACGGCCTTGCCGCAGTG
This sequence comes from Schistocerca nitens, assembly GCF_023898315.1. Classification (NCBI taxonomy): domain Eukaryota; kingdom Metazoa; phylum Arthropoda; class Insecta; order Orthoptera; family Acrididae; genus Schistocerca; species Schistocerca nitens. The sequence continues at coordinate 424,544,206 of NC_064617.1, read as the reverse complement.
GTAACACCGGTTCCCGTCAGATCACCGAAGTTGAGCGCTGTCGGGTTGGGCTAGCACTTGGATGGGTGACCATCCGGTCTGCCGAGCGCTGTTGGCAAGTAGGGTGCACTCAGCCCTTGTGAGGCAAACTGAGGAGCTACTTGATTGAGAAGTAGCTACTCCGGTTTCGTAAACTGACCTATGGCCGGGAGGGCGGTGTGGTAACCACGTGCCCCTCCATATCCGCATCCGGTGACTCCCGTGGTCTGAGGATGACACGGCGGCCGGTCGGTGCCGTTGGGCCTTCCAAGGTCTGTTAGGACGGAGTTTACTTTTTTTTAGATTCAGTTGGTACACAATGAGACGTGCGTACTTCATAATTTTCGTTCATGCTATGGGCGACTTAACTAAACATCATGCAACCCACATGAGGCGCCATGTCCCATCTCATACCGACCACTACAAAAGAATAGGGCTTTTCCAGACAACTGAAATTTTTAAATGGCACAAAAGGTGGTATGACTCAAGTTTTATCATGACCATAGAGGATCCAATGTATAACAGCATTTAAGTTTTAATTAGTATTGAGAATTGATTAAGATATAAGAATAATTATAAATGGAGTACAATTGTAGGATTTTATCTTTTTTCAATCATTAATCTTTGATTCCTTTTATTGCTATTATAATTAGTTTATATGACGCTGAAAATATTATTAATTTCTAAATATAATATCTCATATACTTACTTATGTAATACCTTATAACGTGTGTATATAAGACGTGTTGTGAGCAATCAGGGAACAGATCATGCAAATCGACAGAATCATTAAATGGAATGAAAAATACTGTAGAGCTACTAAAGGGAACAATAACACTAAAATGTATTACACTCTGGTATGCAGCCTGGTACTGTCGTTAACGATGTATAACATAGCGACAGCGTCCGGCCACGCTGGCCGAGCGGTTCTAGGCGCTTCAGTCCGGAACCGCGCGACTGCTAGGTCACAGGTTTGAATCCTGCCTCGGGCATGGATGTGTGAGATATCATTAGGTTAGTTAGGTTTAATAAGTCCCATAGTGCTCAGAGCCATTTGAACCATTTAGCGACAGCGTTTGCTGCCTTCATCTTCAGGTGATGCAAGCAGACTGAGATCAATCTGCATGAATCACCTGAAAATTACAGCAAGATATTGTGTCGAAGTATAGTGTATGTTCAACGACAGTACCAGGTTCGTCAACCATAGCGCCCGTATGGACACCAGAGAGCGATTACAAATTCATTGTAGGTTGTGCACCCTCACCCAAAAAACTTGTACATAATGTGAACGACAATCAAACAATTTAAAATCAGAGACAGTAAAATAGTCCATATTAAAATTGACTTAAAGTCCGAATTCGCAATTGCTGTTTATTGTGTCTTCTCTGTGTGCGACCGATTTTGTACCCTGGAGGAATATCTTCAGGTCATATCTGCATATGGCCTAAACCTACATGAGTAAAAGCACTAATAGGCAACATAATTTACTGAACAAAGTGGACAGTAAAGCGATGTAATCACAGGACTGGTAGTTCTTGTGCAACGAATTCCGAGGTCCGAGTGAGCGTAAGAAAATGTCAATCATCCATAGAACCTTGGATGAAACGGCAGATGGGCATCAGATCCGAACCATGCGAGACCGCTAATACGTCTCCAAAACACAGTCAAAAAACGTTATTTCTCTTTTGAGATACTATTAAGTCACAGCTACTGAAAAATGTAGCAACAAAATTATGTGTCACTCGACACGTGGCAGGAACTGATCGGCAAGCATATGTACTGCAGCACATGACAAACACGTGTCAACTGAAAAAACCAAGTGACTTTGTATAAACGGATACCTGGCGTAGCTATGAGGTCCCTTCTTAGTCCTCTTTTGGCTGAAATATTCATGGACATGTCTGAACAACATCTTCTGAGTAAAGAACCTTTGAATGCAAATATTAATTACAGATACGTAAATAGTGTACCGTGTATGCAGACAGGTTTTACAAAAGAGCTCAACACATTTTTTCGTAACTTAAGCAGCGAACATAAAAATTTTCAGCTTTCAATGGAGACTGTGGACAAATCCATAAACTACCTAGAGCTGACAACTGACATCATTCCACAGACACATTGTTTCAAAATTTATAGAAAAACTACAGGTGAGGATAAAGTAATATTTGCATGCTTACAACATCAAGTAACACACAAACATACAGCTTTTCACTCGATGATGTGCTGTCTCATATATTTATGGTCCCAACCAATGGATACAACCTTGTCCTGATTGACCATGTCTTGCATATGAAAGAAAAATTGAAAATTGCACCCATCCTCTACTACTCCCCCCCTCCCACCTCTGCTGCCCGTTCCAAGGTCCCCAGGAAGTAGTGTTAATCTCATATATAGGACAGGTGTCACAAAGTGAGGGAAAGCAATGAAATCTAGCAACTGTTGCATTTTCTAATGTGTGTGGAACACTATTACCCAATGTATTTTCAACAGCAAAGATAACACTCAATTACTAGCCGACAGTGGGGTATACAAAAATACATGTTCTGATTGTAATAAGTTTTATATTGGTCAATCAGGCGAGACATATCAACTAGGTTATATGGCCATGAATACAGCTGGAACTTGCAGAAGTATGACTCCACATTTGCTGGGGATGTACTGATTGAGAGCCACAGCTACCAGCCAAAGTCCCATTACTTCCACTTAGCAAATAAGGGCCTAAAGCTCAACCTTTTGAAAGCCATGGAAGTCAACAAACATCTGAATCACAATCCTGATTTAAAATTAATAGACCAAACACAACTCAATACTTCCCTTCCTCTAAATTTCACTTAATCCTCACAGATGTCTCACACTGTCTGTTCTTTTCAATTTCTCAATTCTTCTGTATTTATTTCTTTTATCATGATTGCCTGTGTACTTCATATATTCTGTAACAACTGCCAATTCTATCTTTTACTCCGTTTCTGTATCACTTTCCATATGTAATATCTCGTGAAGCTATTCTTTAATACTATGTCAAGCACTAATTTTATTTTATTTGGATTGTTAGTTTAATTTAAATTGTTACATACGCACTATTTTTTGAGTTTGCTGTTAATATTTTCCCTGGTTTGCTCCTTTTATATGTACTTACTTTTCAACATTTATTCGGTGTCCATACCTCACTTTAGATGACATGTTTTCCAATGTTGTTTAGAAATATTGTAACTTCTTTGGCGACAATAGTCAGTTAAAGTCTGATGATGGCCTTGTAAGCCGGAAACCTATTAAGCCGGAAACCTATTAACTAAGCTAATTGATCCTGTAACACATACACAATATTGTGTTTTTCAGTAATAAAATCAGTTCTGTCTAAATGAAACAGATCTAATTATCCATTCGTAATAATATTCGCAGGTGCAAGGTAAGATATTTGATCGCCATTAGTACTCAGTTCATCATTACGTAAATCTCCAACGCTTGAAAAGTACATATCCTTATTTTAAACAAACTCTTCCGTTGTTAACAGCTATACAAATAGCGATAGAACTTAAATGAAGAATTAAAATATGTTCCGATTTTATCAGGACGTTATCAACAACAGGTTCCTTTACATTTATACGGTACTAAAATCTAAATGAAGTTGTGGTTTCCTCTTCGACGCTAATGTCAAGCGCCCAGCACTTCGTGTAGGCTACATGAAAGGCTGCCTCGTATTTTCGTCGTTTGCATCATGCATAGACATGTGAATCAACGAAATGTAGGCGTTCTTGTGATTCATAAAATTTGACAAGAAGAACAACAATGTAGACATTTTCTTAATTTGTTGTAATTACTAAAAAGGGTGTCGTGTAACTTTTTTGAACACGAACTAAGAAGCCTTACATTTTCCACTTATGTCATCTGTTCAGAACGCTGTACATTTTATCAGAGATAGCATAACAGTGACTATTTATCCATCTATCTTTGAGAAGTGAGTAGTGCAGCAGAGATCACTGAACTAACTCAGATAGTAGACTAAGTGATTAATATCTCTGAAAATTCAACTTGTGAACAACTCATATCGAAATTAACAGAATTACGTTCTGAAAATTTTCAAGACATTACTACAACAAGAACTGGATACATCATGAAAAGCGCAACAGGTAAACGCTATTTTATTTCTGAAAATCATACCTAAGAACTAGTGTATATGAACAGCCGCGACTTTTGTTTATACCACTCCCTATATAACGCGTTATAAGGTTACTGTGATTTAGAAATATTTTATCCATGGTACCTGATACAACTAAGTTATTCATACGGACTATATCGAGGGTAAAGGAATAAACTGAAAGTGGTTGTCGTTCTAGCTCTGCCCCATCCCCCATGCACTACAGTATACTCAGGTCTGATGCGTAGAATTTAGTAACTCTAATTTGCACAAGTTGGCTCAACAATATTACGAGAAAGTCGTTTAAAGTCGATTAAGAGTATGAGAACGAATCCGACAGTACGAGAAACAAGGTTAATAATGAAGCTTAGAGAAATATTTTGAAGAAACTTAGTTGATATAGTTTCAGAGCTTTTCGGCAGCGTATAGATGAGACGCATCTGCGATAACAGAGCAGAAATAAGAAAGATGAGAATGTTATATAATGTCCACAATATTTAATGAATTGAGTTAAAGACGTTAATAAGAAAATAACGAGACTTAAATAAGACGATTATAGAAGTGTAACATTTATAAATAAATATTTGTGTGAAAATTACAACTCCAAGAAAGATTAATGTGAATGATAGAACGGCGTATCACAGATGAAATACACGACAGTACATGAAAGAATTAAATTTACAAAAACAGTACCAACATTAAGAGTAAATAGAACCGGCTGTTCACATCGCTCTGTATTTTATCGTTTTGTAAGATAAGTCTTCGACATTTTACGGTAGTTGCAGTGTGCCGAAATATAGTTTGTGATATATGCAATTTAGCGAATATTAAAATTATGGACAGGATACAGTACGGTAAAGGCGACCAGCCCAATGCCTGTCCGAACATGTACAAACCAGCAACAAAAGAGCCATGGTACGAAAATGTAATTGAGGCTGTTGTCCTAATTAAGCAGAATGAAGGCAACGAGCCTTTGAACACCGATGTTGACTCCACAAACTTTGAATTGAAAAGCAGGTTTTTATCTGAGAAGGCAGCTGCCAAAAATGACAGGCGGCAAGAAAAACCAAATAAATTACCGAATAAAATCGATGTGCTGACTACACTGGTATTTTATTACAGTAACTTGGAACGCTCTTCGAAGAACGATGTAAAATCTACCTTGACTCATCATTTGGTCAACAGTGTTACTTCATTCAAAGCGACAGACACAGAATCAGTGTATGTATATAGAATCAAGAGCCAATCGATTGAAAGTCGACCCATTTTTATATATCTGTGGAGGGAACGGCCGGAAATGTTGCCAACAGACACACCCGATTACGTTGGAAAAATTTGTTTTTAAAGAAAAACTGCATGCCGAAGGGACATTACAAATTTACAATCTGTAGGGAGATACAGATTAGGACAGACTTAACTTCCGCATAGCTGCAAACCTCTTGGTAGAACTGTCGCTGTTTCATAGTAAACAATTAGCCTACATACCAGCTCACATATTAACCCACCACTGTAATTCGTAACGTTGATCTGAAAATCACTGACGATAAACTAATATAAGCCATAGATTCAACGATAAAAGTTCTCAGCATCAGAAGGATGACTAAACGTGTCTTAAATGAAAATTTTTGGTCATCCTTTTCACACAATATCCGTATTTTGAACTTTGATTCCCATCCTCGTTGGAATACGTAAGGATACACGGGATGAGATGTTAAGTCTGACAAGCAACAGTTACGCAATGTGTTTGTTATATAACATATGACAATATTAGTAGTCGATATATCTCTCAGAAACGTTGTAAAAATTTTGGTGATAAACATTCAGCGGAGGAGTGGTCATTGTAAAGGGAATCGTAATTCAGTACATAAGAGGTGCTTCGAGCAAATGGTTCAAATGGCTCTGAGCACTATGGGACTCAACTGCTGAGGTCATTAGTCCCCTAGAACTTAGAACTAGTTAAACCTAACTAACCTAAGGACATCACAAACATCCATGCCCGAGGCAGGATTCGAACCTGCGACCGTAGCGGTCTTGCGGTTCCAGACTGCAGCGCCTTTAACCGCACGGCCACTTCGGCCGGCGTGCTTCGAGCATGAGAAGCAGAAACATGTAAAGAAAACCGCTGCTGAACTTGTCATTGTATATGAATCCAAGTTTCTAGTAGTCCAAACTGTCTGCTACTGAGTATGTTTTTATGTACTACTAAGAGTTTATGTAGTTTGTTGTACATGATCGCAATCCTTTTGGAAAATGATGGCAGCTGTGAAGTTGGTTGACTGGTAGATGTTTACTGTTGTTTTAACTCTTTGTATGTGAAGTAGTTACACAACAGCACCTTTAAATATGTCTGAAAAATTACCACTATTAAAAGTTTAATTACATAGGTAACTTAACATATTACAAGGCTCAGACGAACATAATGCCGTTGTTACATTACCGATTTCATCATTGGCAACCGAATACATGTATTTTTAAGAGAGCTGACTAATAACATCGAAAACTTCTTTCGGAGATATAGGATGCAGCTGAATTTTATAAATACTTATTTCAGAACGATTTTCTTAGAAGCTGTAGTCTATCTAATAAGGAAGTGTTCAGATCTAAATTGTCTACTGTGTATTCTAGATAAAACGACATTGTTGCTGAAATATAGCTGTCAAGAATGATGATGTTTCATCGGGTGATTGGAACGAAATGCAGAATTCAGTAAACAGCAAGAGAAAAGATAGGAATGAACATTTGTATTCAATACCGGCCGAGCGCAAATGCCGATTGGACAAGATGGAGCACAAAACTGGCCAGATGGGGATTTGGAACTCCTTTCCAGAATGTGATGCCGGTTCCATAAACTCTATCACATTCCCTCGACATCGTTACACAAAGGTAGCAAGTGACAATATACAATGCATCTATGAATGTAAAAGGACAATAGAACTCTAGGACTCTAGGGAGCTAATTGAACTCTTACAAGAATGTAGGCGTTTAGAGAGGGAACAAATGAATAGTGGAAAATTTCTAACTGACATTTTTTCGTAAAATGAGTTATCAGTGTTACTGTGTTCTTGGTACTCTCTTGCTGTCTCTAGACTTGATACAGGTGCCAAATCACGGAAAAGTCTTTCAAACAAGCGTTAGTAGATGGCACATGGTTTTTGTCCACCTGGAGTTCAAAAATTTAAAAGATATGAGAAGTGATTTTTGTCGATTACAGTTCTGACAGTTAAAAACTTAATTCTGTATTTCTGTTCTTGTATTATCACAAATAAAATGTAATGCCTTAGTATTAATTGCAGGTAGAACAAACAAATTTCATCCATCTATTTTGTCAAAAACTAACATTTTTGAAACCGTGACTCCATATAAAAAACAAAGTGATTTGTGCAGTTAAGGAAACAGCATCCATCCACTGTCAATAACGCTGTTTATTTACACAAATAGTGCAGTTACCAGTTTCTAACCGACGTGCCCGTCTTCAATCGCCTGTTCAGTTTTACATTAATTGTTGTTTACATTAGTTGTTGGGAAAAACGGCCAACAACTATATGAACAATACCTAATTTAACATAAACGTGGACAGTCGTCTGAAAATGGACCTGTCGGTTCGAAACCTATAACAGCGCTATTTGTGTAAATAAATGGCATTATTGCTCTGTTTTCTTGCAAGAATCAAGTTGTAAAAACTTTCTTATTGGCACTTAGAACCATCAGTTTCCTGGTATGGCACGTAGAACATTCTTGATAAATATTCATTTGCTAATTTGTTTGATTACTTTTAGCGGTGATGCAGTGAGCGGTCTGTGGTATCAGAATACATTCTCAATTTCTGTATACAAATCAGGCGGGTACAAGCAGAGATACATTGTTTTTTTCATTACCCTTACAAATGTCATATTTGGCGCTCAGAACGTTTTCATATTCCACTCTTCAACTGAAACCAGAAAACTGCGTAGTCAAATGTGGGAACACTACTGAATTTTATGCAACTGGACTTAATTATCAAAGAAGCTACAAAGTTCGTCGCCTGTTCAAGGGCTTGTGTTTTCTCTTTTCAAACAATTTTTTGAAAGTGAAACTGTATGTGGCCTCTCGATAAAGCGGTTCAGCTTTAGTCTATTGTGATATTCGGTCAAGTCTGTATTAATGGCGGAAGCATAACACGAAGAATATTTGGTTCTTCAACAGTGACTGAGTAGCACTGACATACGGCGATAGCTGGCACCCGTGACAAACGTTAACTGATCTTTTGGTGTCTATTGTTGTTGCTGACTGCATCAAGGACTGATCGAAAGTAAGGCATGTTTTCACAGTATTAATACATCCTGATAAGTATCACTTTCTGCATGTTTTTGTCTAACGTGCTCGTGTCTCAGTACCCATATGTACGACTTACCCTGTCTTGTGTGCCAGTCGGTACTGCTGTGCAGCAGAGGTTCTCGGTCGCTGATATCGTAAAGTTCGCACAAAATATGTGGTGGTGGTGGTGGTTAGTGTTTAACGTCCCGTCGACAACGAGGTCATTAGAGACGGAGCTCATGCTCGGGTTAGGGAAGGATTGGGAAGGAAATCAGCCGTGCCCTTTCAAAGGAACCATCCCGGCATTTGCCTGAAGCGATTTAGGGAAATCACGGAAAACCTAAATCAGGATGGCTGGAGACGGGATTGAACCGTCGTCCTCCCGAATGCGAGTCCAGTGTGCTAACCACTGCGCCACCTCGCTCGGTCGCACAAAATAATTTGGCTTGAACGCAGAAATGCATTCTCATCCAGACCACCACACAAGTCAATTCCGTTGTTCCGATGACCGCCACCTCAGTCGCCTTGTCGTCTGCTGAGCTGTGCCCGTCGGACGTCAGGAGCGGCGATGTCAGTTGTTTATCATGTATTGATATTCTTATTTGGTACTCTAGCCAGAGACTATTGATTTTGAACTTCTGCATTTGTCGAAAAGTTGTTGATACTGGCATAACCAGTTGATGTGATGGTTTGAAGACTCGCTGGCTGCAGCTTAGAAGTTCTGTGACATATAACCTTGTCAGTAGACTTCAGCTAATGAACTGCAGCTCCTCTATCACGCGGTGGTCATTCGCACAGGACCTCCCACAACTACCGATGTCCCTCCCCTAACGAGCCGTCTGCACAGGTACAGGCCAACTTATTTTGTGCAAATTCTTTGTATTTTATTGGTTCTGTTAACATATATCATTAAACCAAACATTGTGTGTTGGTTATTCTTCGGCTTTCATCAAGCCAAATGTCATGCTAGACTAATTTGAGATCGCTGTATCGAATGGAGACATTATGTTTGTAAAGAGAAGAAAGAAACTAACGTTTTCCATCGACCCTGGACGTCGCGGAAAACAAATGATGAGCAGTATTTGTTTGAACTAACTTCATATACACAATGTCAAAACAAAATTACCGAAACAGAGGAAATTTACATCATCGGCAATTGCCGATGATGTTAACCTTCTGTAAAGAGTTTTAGACTGGGCATGACTGTACTCAACGACAAGAAACGGGACTATAATTTCGTAATCGCGAAATTAGTGAATCAGTAACAGCAGCAAAGCAAACGAGTTTTGAACTGACGAGCTGCTAATAAGAAAGTAAACTGTAATTACATTTATCTGCGGTCGCCAGACTACTTAGGCAATGCGGTATCAAGTTTTATGGCAAAGTGGCAATAAATTTCACCGAAGAAAACTAAGCCCATCTGATACCCTAACTAATCTCTTCTAACACCGTTTACTCTCCTTATTAACAGTAACTTGCCCAAGGAAACAATAAACAACTTACGCAGAACATAGAATGGCCAATAAATGCAGCAATACACACTGTCTCACAATAACACCTACTATTGGCAAAACCTACTACGCAGTGTAATGAACAAATGCAGGAAGGACATATGAACTAACAGTCTGATTGGTAGTAGCATGAACTATTATTATTTTAATAAGGTATCACAAAAAATATCATGGTTTGAAACAGTACTGATTACTATGGGCTTCATAAATTTGCACATGAAGTTTCTGTATTCAAGTGCGCAATGCTATTATTCTTTATAAGAAAAAATTTGTTGCAGAATAAATGATTGTACAAGTTGCTACAGAAAGAGCCTTTACTTTCATTTATTACATAAGTTAAGTAGCTTATGGGATCTCTTAAACAGATAAAGGGCATAGACTCTTGGTAGTACACAAACATGTGGTCTTCACTTCTTGATAATCTCTTGCGGTAAAGAGGAGGATAACTGAGCAGTGCAGATGCTTTCCATTGCGCACGTCCTGCAGGGTCGTAATCAATCCTCCTATTGCATTACAGTTGTCAGCCTTCACTGTCACTACGTCTGGGTCCTCTTGCAGAATTCGTAGTGCAGACCTTTCTGTTGAGGTTAGGTTACTGTGTCGATGAGCAGCTTAGAGCGCAGAAGTCTTCCCTTATTATTTCCTCTGCAGCATCGAAAGGAACGCATCGTAAGACTTCTTCAATGCCTCTCATAAAACTTATTAAAGGGGGTACTCTAGGTGAAAGTGCAAAATAAAGTTCCTCGATTAATACCAACAGCGTTACACCATTCAAATTTTTCTCTATGAAACTGACAACGGAACTCGTGCAGTTACCCCTTACGGTGATGACTGCTGCGGTAACAGACGATCAAATTTTGATATCTACCGAAAACTTGCATCCTTATGCATCCAAATGAAATTGGCCAAAGACACTCCACCAATTCAATCCTATGCTACAGGAAAAAGATGTGCTGCAAGCTTTAGACGTAAACGGCACAGTCCGTCTGAAATAGTAGCAGACTTCGCCTTGTATATCAGATCCTTCCTTTGAAACTAGCATGACTACCCTCCCCAATAATCTTCTGTGCAGTGGCAGTCAAAATAAAATTTATCACTCTAACAAATTTTGGTACTATGGCATGGTCTCAACATCTCACCGAAAAGGATAAAGAACTCAAAAGTTTTTCTCTCTTACCACGTAGCTTACCGACACTTCGGACATGTGAGGCCAGCTCCTCCCTGTAAATGTGTTTGACGTGAATTTTACTGTACTGTATCATGGGACTCGGTTATCGGAGTGACTTCGACCATGTTCAATTGGATCCATAAAGATGCAAATTTTTGGCAGATGTCAAAATTTGATTGTCTGGTGGAACAGCAGTCATCGCTACAAGTGGCAACTGCACGATGTACCATTGTTGATTTCTTGGAAAAAAAAATTGACGATGCGACACTATCTGCATTAAGCAGGGGACGCAGTTTTGTACCTACAACTTCAAAAAGTTTTGTCAGTGGTGTTGAAGAAGACTCCTTCCTTTGGATATTGCAGAAGAAATAATAAGGGAAACTTTCCAAGCTCTTTTGAAAGCACCTCCTCAACGCAGTAACTTAATCTGCACAGATAGAGCTGCTCTATGAAATCTACGACAGGACACTGATACAATGGTACTGAAGGCTGACAAAGGTAATGGAACCATTTAACTATTTCATAGTGTATGTGATAAGATGTACTGCAGAAGGTCAGAACTTGCAAAATCCCTGTCATTGTAGCGTGGCTTACAAAACATATCAGGCCACACACACCGTGAAAGAACACTGCACTGAACATCAACGCTGCATTCCATTTTGCAACGAAGCAAGTGCGCTATTGCCGAACATCATATTTCCACTGGACATTTAATGAAGTAGATAAAACAGTGATTCTGACCACTGCAACATCTTGGGATTCCATTATTAAAGAATCCATGGAAATATGCATGGCAAAAATTCTGATGAACGTGATAGCAGCTACTATTTGGAAAGTCCGTAGAACCCCATTATCTCCACGATTTGTTCTAATGAGAGTGCATCGACGGCCGCTGCGAGCGGTAATACTGTAGACAGCTGAGTTCTGCGACTCCACCAGCGAGGGCGCTGCTGCCGGATAGTTGGTTGGTTGGTTGTTTGGGGGAGGAGACCAGACAGCGAGGTCATCGGTCTCATCGGATTAAGGAAGGACGGGGAAGGAAGTCGGCCGTGCCCCTTCAAAGGAACCATCCCGACATTTGCCTGGAACGATTTGGGGAAATTACGGAAAACCTAAATCAGGATGGTCGGACGCGAGATTGAACCTGCCGGATAGTGCTGTGCGTCTGTCAAGTTGATTTTGACGCATGCGCGAAAGAAATACTCACAGCGCGCTATATACTATGGAACGGAGAACGTCTTCGTCATCCTTCGATAGCTCACCTGAGAACGACTGGCATGCGACCAGTTAAAATATCATGGAATGTGTAGCACGACGACCGGCAGCAAGCCTGAAATTTGTTTGAACATTCAGTTTACCGGGAAAATTTTAAAATTCACGACATAGAGGATGCTGACAGCGATAACATAGTTCACGTTATGATAAGAAACTTGTCACGAAGTGGATACGTTTATTCTAATATTCCTTTCTATACTAAAAACGATACTGAAGTTAGTTTAGTTGAAGAAGTCGTAGAGGCCATACAAGTAGATGGCAATGTTACAGAGAAGTGTGATCATCTAAAGAGGAATAAAGGAGATTTAGATCCTGTCTTCGCACCATTTCTAACGTATTACATAGCAACTATGACTAAATTGATAAGACCATTGGAATATTTCAAAATTCTGGTTACGGATGATGTACTTGGAGATCCATCAGATTGGTATAGTGTAGAAAAACTGGAATGTCAGTAAATACAACAAGCCAGAACTGAAAAAAAAAACGTTCGGTGTGCACCTAAGAATGGGCGCTGCTCAAATATCTATGATTGACTGCTATGGGACATCTTCACAGTCCACCCCCTGGTTTGTGATATTATGGCACTAAATAGGTTCGTAAAATTATTGAGCATTCGCCCCTTTGAACATTGTTTGTGGAAATGAAAGCTAATGATAAGCTATGGAAAATCCGACTACGACTGAATCAATTCAGAAAGAAGTATTTCAAGGAAATTCCAGAAAAGCACGATAGTATCTATGAAGTAGTGATTATTTTGGAACGTAGATGCAGCCTAAAACGATTTATCAACAAAACCCGTAATAATGTTATTAAAAACATGAGCCAGAGCTGTAGCTTTGGCTGCTTATATTTGATATTTATCACAGTGCAGCTACTACTATACTCCTTCTTTAGCACGACTCCTCCCATCAGAAATGAAAATGAAGAAGCCAGTTTCTGAAGTAGAAGTTGCAAGGCGGCATGCCTTCTGGCCTCTTCATACACTTATTAAGGGCCATCATACCCGTTTATCTTGAATTTCTTAAGTCTGAATTTGTAGTCATCCAAATTAATGTCATTTTGCTACTGTATTACACTGTCATGCAAAGCAGGTAATCAGATGCTATATACTGGCATGTACATGATAGGGAGTAGGATGCACGCATTTCGTTATTCTGCTCATTTCACGCAGGAGAGGGGTGGAAATCTTGGGCTGTGAGGAGGCCAGCCACTCGGGCGGTGGGGGGATAAATGTAAATGCTGTGTGACTAGGATCTCCCGTCGGGTAGGCCGTTCGCCCCTTTCGATTTTACGACACTTCGGCGACTTGCGCGTCGATGGGGAGAAATGATGATGATTAAGACAACACAACACCCAGTCCCTGAGCGGAGAAAATCTCCGACCCAGCCGGGAATCGCACCCGGGCCCTTAGGATTGACAAACTGTCGCACTGACCACTCAGCTACCGGGGGTGTGCGGTGGGGGGATGATGTTTGGTTTGTGGGGCGCTCAACTGCGCGGTGATCAGCTATCGTACAAAGTCCCAATTATTACACAGTCCAATTTGTTTTTTTCGCAGTCCAATCTAGACACTACCACGAATGATAATGATGATGATGAATGATGAGGACAGCACAAACGCCCAGTCCCCGGGCAGAGAAAATTCCCAACCCGGCTGGAAATCGAACCCGGGACCCTGTGGTTCAGAGGCAGCATCGCTAGTCACTAGACCACGAGCCGCGGACGGGAGGTGGGTGGTGGCGTTGGTGGAGGAGGGGGTGGGGTATATCCGGTCACTGGACTGGGAATTGCGGACAGAGTCCCGACTCCTGGCTGGCGGCCTTCTCTATTGATGTCGGGTCGCAGGGGCCAGAGCGACGGACGCTCGCTATTTTTACAACGGCTGGGAGCAGTTTTCTCACAAAGCCTCATGTTTAGAGCAGGAAGACGCCAGCTTGTTGCTACGGCTGTGCTATTGTTTGGGACGTTTCGGAGAAATGGTTCCAGTTGTCATATTCCATTGGGGTTGGCCGCCATGAAGATTCCCACGCAACGTCCATCTGCAGGCTTTGATAGGCCAATCGACTGTTATGTCAGCGCACGTTGCAATCACCGACGGGAATTCGCGGGACGGATTGGTATTGGCTCCTACGTTGACGGAGTACGGTAGTGAGAGTCTAGACGAATTTGTTGTTAGGCCATAATTGTCGAAAGCTTTGTTTATCGGTGAGGATTTGCCGAGTTCTTGCACAAGCGGAGCGATCGCTCTCTCGCTCTCTGAGCGCAGGTCGGAAGAGAATTCTAAGTTGATTTGGTTCCTGGCCGCCACAGGAGTGGGTCGCGTAGGCCTACTTTGTCGCCGTTGCTGCAAAGTAATTTCATTCCCAGTTTCACTTGTCCGACCACTCGAACGAACGCTTCGATCGGTCTCCAAGGCGGAGCCTATCTCCATGGAGGTCGACCACGAATAGCAATCGTCGTCAGTACGCCGCCTTTCACCGTAGTTCCGACCTGTAGCGTTTCAACTGATTTTTTCAGACAGCCAAAATTCGCACTGGGTTTCTCAGTGGTGATATCTGTAGAATCACTTTGCCGCCCTAGGTAATATCGTGGGACTGCATCCGATTACCCACTTCTTAATTGATATTACATATTTCACCTGTTGTCTTTGCTCCCCCCCCCCCCCCCCCCCTCCTCCTCCTCCTCGTAGTAGAGAGGCACACTAGATTCCATGCAGTGTCGTTTGCAACCGAGTTCTTGCTGACAACCCTATCAAGTGAGGACTACTTAGATATTTGGTTTACTTTGTTGTACATGGTTGTTTCTTGTATAAATTCACAATCAATTTTGCGTTGCATTTAAAGAAAGTAAATGTAACTAAATTTTTAGGATGGCATTTATCTGTTAAACAGTCACTCTCCTTTCCCATTACCATTTCTGAGGAGAACTTAGATCAGTCAGTTTGATGAATAAATTATATGAGAAGCTAGCAACTCCAAGTAGGATTTATATCAGGGCCATTATAAGATTGCGTTAAACACCTTGTACAGATTCATTACAAATGCACTTGGTTGTGATTTTCATAACATTGTGATTCTGCCCCATAACTTGCATATCAGATAAGGGTCCCACGATAGCGAACACGTGGCTAGTTTCCAAATTTAGTTATAAACTCCGTTGAATCAAAATAATAAAAACAATTCCCATCTATTTGAATTTCTGCGCTTCGCGTTTCGTGTTGTGATAGATAAAACCTTTGAGGCTCAAATGTTGAAAGACAGAGAATTACACATGAAAGAAAGGAAAAAGGCAGTGATAAGTAATTTGGATGTAGACGAAGGTTAGGCAAGGTTGGTTAGTGCTGAGATTTATTTAATCGTCTCAGCGTGCTGTATACCAAAATGCAGGGGTGGCGGAATGATCTTAGTATAGTAGTAACCTAATAGTTATGACCTAACAATCACACACACATACATCAAACACAGGTCAGTGACACAATGGAAACATCATCATGGCCTGTAGTTTGTAAATTTCAGCCAGTTCGTAAACAAACTGGCTCACCTACACTAATAATAATAAATAATAATAATAATAAAAGAAACTAATAATAGGAAAAGAATACAGTACTTCATCTGTTTAACAGAAGGCCTTATAAAATTCGAAGGTTAATAATACAATAACTGCCGCCAGCAAGTTCTCTGATAGAACTGTTTTCAAAATTTTATCTTCTAACGTCGCTTCTCAATATACTTCTAATTTAATGCAATTTCTTTTTTTCCATTTTCTCCGTCATTCATCAAAATACGGCGCTATTCCATGGCGATTGTTTCCATAGCCAAAATTACACTAAACGTTCTTAGCATCACAGGACACATATTGCGCTATCTCATCTTGCTGTTTTCCTCAGCTCATGCAGTTCGAGGCGGCAAAATGAAAGAGGTTTTTACAAGTTTGCGGGCGTGATACATGTTAAGAGGCCACTGGGATTTTAAATTTATTTCCTATTGAGTATCCGACCGTGTAAGGCATCGCCAATGTTCCTACTTGCAGCGTGTTCCTGATTTGATTTATTTGAATACTGGAAAAGGTGGGAGGGTGTCACAACATTATCAAGAAGGACATTAAGAAGTAATAAAAACAGAGATATACACTCTAAAACATAAAAAAAGCGACGCGCCACGAAGGAATTATGCTAATGGGACGGAAATCTGTAGATGTGAGGTATGTGTACAGACAAACAAGTGATTACAATTTCAGAAATAATGGATGATTTATTCAAGAGAAAGAGCTTTACAAATTGCGCAAGTCAGTAACACGTTGGTCCACCACTGGTCCTTAAGAAAGCAGTTATTCGGCTTGACATTGATTGATAGAGTTTTGGATGTCCTTCTGAGGGACATCGTGTCATTTCTGTCCAATTGGCGTTTTAGATCGTCAAAATCCCGAACAGGTTGGAGGCCCCTGCTCATAATACTCTAGACGTTCTCAGCTGGGGAGAGATTCGGCGGCCTTGCTGACCAAGGTAGAGTTTGGCAAGCACGAAGACAAGCAATAGAAACATTCACCGTGTGTGACATCATCTTGCTGAAAGGTAAGCATAAGATGGCTTGCCTTCAAGGGCAACAAATCGGGGCGCAGAATACCGTCGACGTACCGCTGTACAACCAAAGGGACCTTGCTATGAAAAGAAATGGCATTCCATACCATCGCTCCTCATTGTCACGCTGTATGGCGTGTGACAGTCACTTTGGTATCCCATCGCTGTCCGGGTCGTGTCCAGACACATCTCCGCTGGTCGTCGGAGCTCATTTCGAATCGGGGCTCACCACTGAAGACAGTTCTATTTCATTCAACGAGATTCCACGCCGAAGACGTGTCCGGAGACGCCCCGAACAGCGGTGGGATATCAACGTGACAGTCACCCACCCTCCGGGTCGACACACAAGAGTGATGGTATGTGGTGCCATTCCTTATCATCGCAGGACCCCCTTGGTTGTTAATCGGCGGTACTCTTACAGCACAACGGTACATCGACGATATTCTACGCGCTATTTTGTTGCCCTTCAAAATGGTTCAAATGGCTCTGAGCACTATGGGACTTAACATCTGATGTCATAAGTCCCCTAGGACTTAGAACTACTTAAATCTAACTAACCTAAGGACATCACACATATCCATGCCCGAGACAGGATTCGAACCTGCGACCAGAGCAGTCGCACGGTTCCAGACTGAACAGCCTAGAACCGCTCGGCCACACCGGCCGGCTGTTGCCCTTCAAGGCAAGCCATCCTGTGCCTACATTTCAGTAAGATAATGTCCGTCCGCACACGGCGAGAGTTTCTTCTTCTTTCATTCTTACTTGCCAAACCGTATCTTGGTCAGTAAGGCCGCCGGATCTCCCACCAATTGAGAACGTCTGGAGTATTATAGGCAGGGCCCTCCAACCAACTCGGGGTTTTGACGATCTAAAGCGCCAGTTGGACATAACTTGGCACGATGTCCGTAAAGAGCACATCCAACAACTCTATCAATCAATGCCAAGCCGAATAACGGCTTGCACAATGGCCAGAGGTGGACCAACGCGATACTGTGCTCAATATGTGAAGCTCATTCTCGTAAATAGATCCTCCAATTTTTCTGTAAGAGTAATCATTTGTTTGTCTGCAACCATACATCATATCTAGTGATTTCCGTCCAATTCGGATAATTTCTTCGTGGTGCGACGTGTTTTTTTGTCTTAGAGTGGTATTATGATATCATAGTCTAGCAAAACACTATGTTAAGCTGAGGGCAGTCATTGCTGACGTTACACAATGACAAACGACAAAGATAATGTATGTAAACCGTAGATAGGTACACAGAACTACGAGCACATCGGAGAGAGAGGCAGATCAAGGTGACGAAGAGGGACATTTCTGCGAATTTTACCACAAGACTGGCGTCATCGGTTTGCAATTCAGCGCGCAGTAATAGCGCTAGCAAAGTGAACGAAACGGTTTGCGCACTCGAAAGTGATTGCTGTTCAAAATAATGAACAGCTAAACTGCTGCACCTGCATTGCGGCAAATGCCTACGCCAGACGCTGCCGCGGCAGTGACGATGCCTGCAGCAGCCGCTCCGTCTCGAAGGTCAAATTGAATGGGGCGGTTAGACCTTTTATGACCTCGTTGGCGCCACGCTCCGACAGTCTTCTGCCTTCAGAAAATAGAGCCGTTGTCAACTACGTGAGATGCCAAGAGGCCGGAGCCTATCTGCCGAGACACGGTAACTGATCATGCCCATTTTCCCCATGGAGTTTTCCTGTACTGGCGCAGTCCCAACCATCAGAAGGGCAATTTTCACTGTATCTTCATGCCCTGCCCCCCCCCCCCCGCCCCCCTCTCACGAGGAGGAAAATGCCCTTTTAAAAGCCGGCCGAAGTGGCCGTGCGGTTCTAGGCGCTACAGTCTGGAGCCGAGCGACCGCTACGGTCGCAGGTTCGAATCCTGCCTCGGGCATGGATGTGTGTGTTGTCCTTAGGTTAGTTAGGTTTAAGTAGTTCTAAGTTCTAGGGGACTTATGACCTCAGCAGTTGAGTCCCATAGTGCTCAGAGCCATTTGAACCATTTTTGAATCCTGCCTCGGGCATGGATGTGTGTGATGTCCGTAGGTTAGTTAGGTTTAATTAGTTCTGAGTTCTAGGTGGCTGATGACCTCAGAAGTTAAGTCGCATAATGCTCAGAGCCATTTGAACCATTTTGAACCCATTTAAATCTTGTGCAGTTTGTAACGATTTCAGCGATTCAAAGTAAATTAGTAACTCCTCTCGAACGACAGCAGCCGTGGGCAATCCATGGAGTGGCGCCACACGACCTCTTCTCCGAAGAAAAAGTTCAAAGCCACACCCACAGCCGGTAAAGACATGACGACGGTCTTCTGGGACTCTGAAGGGGTTATTCTGTTTGATGTTCTCCCTCGTGGAGCAACGATCAACTCACAAGTGTATTGTGCCACCCTCAGGAAATTGAAGAAACGAGTTCAGCGTGTTCGTCGCCACAGTAATGCAAACGAACTTCTCCTTCTCTATGTCAACGCAAGGCTCACACAGATCTTCGCACCAGAGAGGAACCCAAAAGACTTCATTGAACTGTTGTTCCTCATCCACCCTACAGTCCGGATCTCGCACCTTCCCACTTCCATCTGTTTGGCCACATGAAGAATGCGCTCCGGGAGAAACAGTACTTGGATAATGAGGACGTTATTGATGCAGCAGCCGGCCGCGGTGTCCGAGCTATTCTAGGCGCTTCAGTCCGGAACCGCGCGACTACTACGGTCACAGGTTCGAATCCTACCTCGGGCATGGATGTGTGTGATGTCCTTAGGTTAGTTAGGTTTAAGTAGTTCTAAGTTCTCAGATGTTAAGTCCCATAGTGCTCAGAGCCATTTGAACCATTTTTGATGCAGCAAGGTGTTGGTCCCGACGTCGACCACTAGAGTACCATGAGGGCATACAGGCCCTTTCAGTAAGGTGGCGTAAGCCCGTCGTATCGAAAGGAGATTATGTTGAAAATATGATTTTGTAGCCAAAAGAGTGGGGAATAATGTAGGAAATTGGAATCCTGAATAAAACCAAACTGCACGAATAAAAAACTAGTACTGTATTACTTATTGAAGCCCAGTTAATGAATGAATTAAACAATGACTGAATTCTGAAGTAACTCAAAATAAAACCAACAGGAAAATTATGGATGCACAGGAGAGTTGTTCATTAACGAAGGGTCCCGAATTTGTCAGCTGGTTTTTGTCACCTATATGTGCGTCTCAGCATGTGGCTGTCCTGGGAAGGTCCGTATTGTTACGGTAGTTCTCTCTCAGATTTGAATAAAAAGTTATTGTCTGTCTTTTACACCAGATTAATACTGCTCTTTTCCTTTGCTTTAGGAATAAAATACATAATTAAGAAGTTTATCACGTTGTAAACGGAGTAGTTTTCTCAGTTCTAATCATGTACATTACCACAGTTTGTTCATTAACGTTTTTTTTTAAATAATGAAAAAGGAATGTGATAATAAATACTTGTTTTAATTAAAACTATAAGTTTATTGCAACCTGGTGCGATAGTGTATGGGAGGCTTTAAAATTATGTTCTCGACAGGTAAACGGCTAAAAATTCTCGCTCTTCCCAACGACGATTACCAAGATTACTACTTCACAAAGAAGACTTTCTGACTTCCATTAAACAGTTATTTACATCCTCATAACCTACTGTAAAAGCACAGGACGGTGGATGCCAAAGAATTGCAGGCGTATCAGTGGCATCTCGTTAGGTTACTGACCTTTGAGAAACGCTTGTGTGGCGATAAGGGGCCTTACCACAAGCCATGACGGGCAGCCTCATCTACTGTGTGGAGAGCCATTGTGCGCTTTGTATTGGCATGCGAGAATATAATGCCCCCCCTACAGATGTTCTGTATGCCATAATCGTGGGGACGTCACACACATGATAAGAGACATTCATTGTCTATTGCCAGTTTTCTCTTATAACTTGTTCCGCATCACTGTGCCATTTCTCAGAATTGTGCCAAGTAACACTACATCGCCTCTCCTCACGTTGTTTTATGATATCGACGATCACTTCATTTATGGATAGGACTGCGTACTCAGTGTTCTTAAATTTTACCGCAGGACGTTTACAACACCACGGATAACCTATGTGAACCACAGAAAGTATCAACAAACTAGGACAGTGTTGTTGTTGAGCACTTATATTTCTTTATGGTTGAATCCACCGCCACTGAACGTAGTATACTCCAGAAACACAACAGCCAATACTGCAAAGCAGGACATGTACTATAGCGATTTAAGAAACACGTTAATAAGTCGTTAGAGGTCTTACTTCCAAATTTCACCAAACATTAGTCTTGTCGGGCCCCCTGGGATATTACAGAATACAAACTCAGAGTTCACTGCTACCTTAATGTAATTTCCTAGAATTTCGTGCCCTGAGTATGGCCATTTGGACCATATAGCTCTCTGACCATACACAAAAGAGATGGTAAGTCCAATCTGTGACGAAGTATGAATGGTGTGCATGTCATAAGGGGACCTACAGTCTCACTGTATGGAAGCTTATACTACGGTACCATCAAGGCCAAAACAACCTTCGGTTTACAATATTTCTTGTTGTGCTAGCAGCGATTTGTGGTACCAGAAACAAGAATTCAGGAGATTTATGGAAGGTTTTTTTAATGTGAACGTATTAGATTAAGCTCATTTTTCATTTACGAGCGTCATAGCGGCTGAAATTAAGACACAAAAGAAAACAGTCCAGCGTAATACGAAATAGAATTATTGATGATAGCATTAGAAGAAAATTTTCTAGTTCCTTTTAAAACTGAATATGTAAATAGATCAAAAATACTTCCACTTTCTGCAGGAGAGTAGGTATTGGTAGCAATAAATAACCTGTCTGTTTTCATGGAATTAGTAAATAGCTAAAAGTGATATCATTAACAGTACATTACTTACAATTTGTTAATCTTTAATTTATTGTAAAATACCAGTGAATATGCTTACTTGTCCAATTCGAGTGTTAATCTTTGGTACGTTTCATCAGATGTCCAATGTTTAGCGATATATCCTTGTAGTTTCTTTTTTTCTGTTATATTACTGGTAATCAATCACCTGTATTCTGACTGATGATGCACAAAACTGGAAGTGATAGGCATTTTATATTAAGACAATGTGCAGCTATTTACATATGTGAATGTACTTTTTTCGTTTCAGTAAATCAAGAAATAAAGAACGCAATAAGGAGAGAACTATTGAAAAATAAAGATGCTCCAAAAGAATCAGAAGTTAGGTATCATCTTGGCTCCCAGTTGGCCAAAACGTTCTTTGGTACTCTGGACTATACTGGGCAACAGTACCTCGCTCTTGTTCCTCCGGGGGATGGCCCGCATACATGTTTGGCGTTGGCCGAGAGCGAGGCTTCGGTCAAACAGTTTGCTCTCAACGCGCCATTAACCAGCAGGGCAATGACACATGTTGGCATACTAGGTAAACTTCTTGGACATTATTTATGTTTTTTTCTTTGTTTAACCACCGTTGTTCTTAAATTATAGTTAACTTTATTATGTCTTGTTATTATTTTTCACTGGTGATTTTTATAATATTATGTTACCATTACCTCCAAATGTTATAAATTATATAAAATTTACGAACACGTTACTCTCGAATTTTATGTTAAGATGGAAATGATTATAACGATCTCAATGAAGCCATCTACCTCTCTGGGCTGCAAATTTTATTATTTTTATGTGTAATGGATGACCTTTGGGTTAATTTCAACTGATACAAGTAAGATACTAACAGCATATACCAGGTATGGATAGAAAGATGAATCAAAAAATTATACAGGATGTATCATAATTACTGCAGGTAAACGCATAAAGGTAACAGTACACGATACTAGATGCAAAAAAGTCTCAGTAAACATAGGGTCGAAAATGCATACCTTAAGAGCTACGTACAATTTTTCATCTTCGATACTGTGAAGCAAATCTATTCTATTGCAGGCTTTTTGCTTTCCACATTTTGGGAAGTAGTAGTATCGATCAAAACAAGAAAAAATGTCCAGTAAACATACGCTCTAAAATGCATACCATAAAAGTTATGAGCAATTGTTCATTAGAAGAGTTGTGTTTCCATGTAGCGAAGATGAACACGTGCTCATAGCTCTTAAGGTATGCACTTTAGAACACATGTTTACTCGTCAGTTTTTCTTGTTTTGGTCCATACTACTACTTCCCAGAATGTGGAAAGCAAAGAACTTGCAGCACAAGAGATTTGCTTCACAGTATCGAAGATGAAAAATTGTTCGTAGCTCGTAAGGCATGCATTTTCGACCCTGAAAAATTGTTCGTAGCTCTTAAAGTACGCATTTTCGACCTTGTTTTTACTGATACTATTTTTCTTCTAGTATCGTTTACTTTCAGCTGTATGCGTTTACGCGATTAATTATGATACACCCTGTATATTACCTTTATGTAATTTCGTTTTACACATCATTAATATGATCCGTGCAACCACACTGTACAATAGCAAATCATAGATGGCACACAGTGAAACTTGTTTTTCATTGTTTTTAATGCCCTTTCTAGGTTTACTGGCAACAGCTAGATGTATTTTTAATAACAAAATGTTGAAAATAAAAAATTTAACACTTTGACTGCCGAGGGTCCAGTGGAGGCCAGGGCACAGCCTTAAGCCTAACACCGTATGCCTGGCCTGGCAGTGAAACATGTATCAGTAAGCGTGAGGCAGTCAACGTGCTGAACAATAGTCAATGTGCAGATTTCATTAATTAAAACAGGCAATCTTTATGTGAGAGTGACAGACTGTGATCATGGCGGAAGGCATTTTTGTGTTCTGGAGTGACTTGATGTTGGAAATACTCTGGTTCCGATGGAGGTAGTTTATCTAAAAGTTGCAGACCAACACCACGTAAACAGTCGGATCTGATGGGATTGTGAAGAGGAAAATGGAAATAGGACGTGGACAGGAAGCTGTTGAGAATGAGTGCTAGAGAAGAGAATCGTTAGTTGAGAATTGCGAGCATTGAAGTAAAGGAACAAGATCAGGTTGTATAAGTAGTGGGGACTGGACATAGCAGATTTGGAACTGCTTTGTATGTGTAAAGGTGTAGGTGTGTGTGTGTGTGTGTGTGTGTGTGTGTGTGTGTGTGTGTATGAAGTTCTTTGATGGAGGTGGAGAAGAGCTGCAGAAGATGGGAACAGCCAATGGTACAATTTATTGATTTTTTTTGTTAGACAGACGGGGGCGAGGGTGGTCTGGCGTCGACGTGCGAAAGTCACCACTTCTAGTCCACACTGCTCTGCAGCGCTCTTGCTTAGTAGCGTATTCCAAGCTGTCTCACGGTGCTGTGGTAGTCAGTGGCACCTCAGTACTTATGACTGTGCACAGAGTGGGCAGATATTCAGTCCCAGCAGTGGTCGGCACTGTTGCCCAGTATCAATCCCCAGATCAGACGCTGGAGAGTGGTGGTCAGCATTGGCGGACCCCAGTGGTTTGGGCCCCTGGGAGGATCTTAGTTCTACCCTCAGCCCATCCAGACTGCGGCTGGGCCAGCAGATTTGTAGTCTCATCGAGATGGCGAAGGAACTTAGGCGGCCTCACAACAGAAGCCTACAAATAGCGAATGCCAATTCGAAACCCAGTTGTACCCATGCTCAGCCTGACCGGATGGCAAGCTTTTGTACATGACAGGGAGGGCATGATTGCTGCAGGCGTCACTTATGAGGCTCACCAAAGGCTGCCCAAAAGTCTAACACTGGCGACTTCCCTAATAACAGAGTCATGGTTATGGAACCACTTGAAAGGCTTAATGCTTAGTCAGTTAATTGCTGCAAGAGACCTGCTTACTGTAACAGACCTATCTAGCTTTAACTGTGTTGCTTCACGCAGTAGAGTGGGAGTGGACTTAAACAAGGTTATCCATGTGTGAAACGAGGAATGGGAGTGGCTCTGGAAGTATAGGCCATCTGGATTCCTGAAATACATAGAGGGAAGCCAATGAGATTTACAAAAGAAACTAGCGTCTCTCAAATGTAACAAAACAGATTATATTTGCTGTGTTGGAGGCAGGTCTTTGATGGAGTGGTGTATCCATATCCAGAGAAGTTAAAAATAAAGGATTATGAACTAGCTTTATTTTAGTGTATAGTGAACATGAAAAAAGGAGAAGTAGCAACATATTCAAAAGTTGGATAACAAGTAAAAAATATTGTAACACAGGCGACAGAATAGGCCCAGTGTCATATCTAGGATGTTAGCCACTACTGACAGTCACAGTCAATGACCTGCCTACTAACTAAAGCAGGCCCTTGCGTGTCTCAGTCTACTTCCACCAGCCTTCTGGAAACTTCCACGTGACTTAGGAATGCAGCAGAATTGTCTCGTCTGCATGGTCATATCCAGGCAATAGTATTGGAACCCACAGGCCAACCAAGCAGGTCATCAGCATGGCAGGGCTTTTCTGCGATGCCCGCCATGTGGCGGTCATTGCTGTGAGATAGACAATGTTCTGCTGACACAGTCATAAAAGGCACAGCTGGGCTATGCTATGATACGCAGTCCTCAAACCAATGACAGCTATGACCAAAAAAGCGTTTGGCAGACAATACTCCCCCACCCCCTCTATGACACCACCTGCCAAGCAATCTGCCACTGCCTTATGGTATGAGATACGAATGGACTATCAGCCAGGCCTGTGCTGCCCGCCATCTCCATATCACCTTCCCCTACCCTCTTTTGTACCACTGCTAATGGCGCTTCAAAATGATAACTCAGCGAGAACATCGTTTTCTTACAAAAGTGTAAGGTGAAGTGGTCCTGTTCCCGATTCGGAATTAATCCAGTTGTGTTAATCTCTGCCAACTCCAGGATCAGTTCAGTAGATAGCCCCTCCACAACAGGTAAATTTGCTTTTCCTTCTAAACTCCCAGTTTCTCAACTTAACGACAACCCATTCCAGCATCTGCAAGGCACTACAATTGTCAGGGTAAACCAACAGTCGAGATCAAAATAACATCTATTTATTTTGACCGGTTTCCGATTGTGTTAAACCCATCCTCAGGTTTTTTGGGGCCCCTATGGCTGGTGCTGGGGGCTCCTAGGTTTATGACTTGATACCATGTATACGAGTGTACGATCGTGGTATCACTTGAAAAACCGAGGAGCTGCCAGCACCAGCCATAGGGAGCCCAAAAAACCTGAGGATGGCTTTAACACAACCCGAAACCAGTCAAAATAAACATATGTTATTTTGATCTCGACTGTTGATTTAACCTAAGTATAGCACCAGATTGCTGCACTTCACAGACAATATTGTCTAAATTTAGGCACTAGAATTGGCTGTCACATATGGAGTGTCATCCAATTGTAAATTCGACCACCTGCACTCTGCCTGGTGTGTGTGTGTGTGTGTGTGTGTGTGAGAGAGAGAGAGAGAGAGAGAGTGTGGGTGTGTGGGTGTGAAACTAGTCATCACTTACTACAATCACTGAGCTATTGGTGTCCAGTAGCCCACATATTGGTTCATTATTAATTTCACAAAAGGAAAATGGCGTTACACGCTGCTAATATGCGAACCTAGCGTTAATTACTACTGAGGCAGCGATAGAATTGACACGCTTCACTGCATCCTTAGGGCACCATCAACTACTAACACTCAACCCTTCCTTCTGGTATGGACAATCCTTATAGGAATATCCCACCAGCCCACAAAAAAACAACCGTTGGGTTTTAAATTCCCCCCTCGTAATATCTTTTCACATGTCGTACTTGCTTGGTGCTTATGCTTCTGGCCTTGATCAACAACCTGAAACCTTCGATATGGATTGCTAGTTCATCTAAATCCCTTATGTGGAAGCACTTATGCGAACATCATCCATGGATGATAAGCTGGTTTAATGCATTTTACGATATTAACTGCCACCTCGGCCTCAGTAGCTGGAAGACAAAATTTGCACACAGCTGTGTAGAGAGTGTTGACTTAATCTCCAGACAGCTCGTTTATTCCCTGTTCTCATTCTTAATTTAAATCAATAAATTTGCACATTGCACACATGGGAACTACTCTCTTACATAATCATTGGTGAGAATTTGCTCTAGTATCTCATTCATCTATCCTGCTTGACAAGCTAAGAGGATATGTCAACTGCAAAAGTTCCACATGCCTTAATGCAAACACTTCCTTCTGTTGTAGCAATAATGCTATACTGTACGAATACTTCACAGTATCTGGTACTGAATTTATCTAGCTGCTAACAAATGGGCAATCCTAGGAAACTGCGTGTTCTATGATTTACCTTTCCTTTCTTTCAGCTCCAACTTATCCTGTTGCGTCCTTCGCCTCCCACTACTACGTTTAAATCTATCCCATTACCTTGCACAGAAACTGCTGTTAACAAATCACTAGTTATTAATTCTATCTTTGCCATCATCTCTTGTGATTTATCCAACATACGACTAGTCTCATACTCCAAACAAGTCATTAATTCTATCCCTGTAACATGTACCCTCGCTTGTAACCTATGCACCTGACTTCGCAAAGGTGATCCACATTCCAGGAATTGCACTATGAATTCAAAGTGTTAATTCGTCTACTCAGGTCAGTGACAACTGCAACGGATCACCCATGACATATCGAAGGTGCTGGTATAGCTCTGCTACTGTGCTTGATACCTCATAAGGGAGCTCCTTGTGAAGCCAGATCATGCCCAGCATGTCTCTAGCAGCCATGACTGAAACAGCTCATAGAAAAGCAAGACATAATCTATCTATATTATAATGCTATCAGGCTACACCCTCATGTTGCCACAACGTACAACCACTCCCTGCTACCAAATGTAGTGTAAGATTTATGTTGAGCAGCGTTCAGACTAGGGGATGTGCACGTGCGGGCTCAGTTTAACAACTGACTTATTGAATATAAAACTTCCCGACAACAGAAAGATAACAATCAAACAGAACTTAATTTGCAGTCCAAAATACTTCCTGAAAGCAGTCCTCAAACAAGAGAATAGCAATTAAATTGCATTTGCCTCAAAGAAACAGAATTCTGCGAAACAAAATTAAAATGAACGTTGCCCCAACGAACGGAATATGGCAACAACAATAATAGGTACAATATAAGGCCTTTAGCCACAGACAAGGAAAGACAATAAACATAGCTTCTGCAGTTAACCATAGGACACTAAGAGAACTCTCAGACTGAATTAAGATCACCCTCATAGCACATAGCTAAACATTGGTCTACAGGTACTCCCATCACCACCTAGTTACTATGACAAGTTACTATCGACTACCTACAAAAATACCTGTGCATATAGATCAGTACAATCATCTGTAGAATAAAACATTAAAATGAAACATTCTCACAAAGAAAAACAACAATGTAACATTCTTTGTGCAAATGGCATAAACCAAAGTAGTCACACTCATAGCACAATAAAAACAAGATAGTGTTCTCTACAATAAAAGAGTCAAATTAATCATGGTCAATCAGTATAATTAACAGAATGAAAATTAGAGAACACATTCGCATTCTCAGTATGCCATCACACAACAGCCAAATACATCACACTGTAATCATGGACCTTTTGTGCATGATATTAGTTGTTAACCAATACTCTCAAAGCACTGTTTGTAATCTGCGCTATACACTATACTGGATCAGTTAGCCACCAATACTCAGCTGTCAACTACTAAAGCACATAAGTAGTGCTCGAAATCGCGTCGTCTAATCTAGGAAAAGACACCAATAGCGCCACAAGGTTTTTTGTGTCAACAAAGTGGCCATTAGTGATGTCCTATAGACAGCTACTTGTCAAATCAACTTGGAAAAGCCTTCTCGTTCTAGACTGTGCAGCAACTGACTTCCACTTCGACAGTAACTGCTCAACATCAGCCCCAGCAGTGCTCATGGCAGTATTGGGACAAGGCTGGCACCAGTGCGCTTTGTTTTAGTGTGGGGTGCCTACATCAGAGTCAGGTATGCACTGAGGGACAAACCTATTGTTCTCCTTTGATTGACAGGTCATTAACCTGTTGTTCTCCTTTGATTGACAAGTCCTTAACCTATTATTCTGTAAAAGGGTCCTTCCTTTTGATTGACAGGTCCTTAACTTATTGTTCCGACCCCCTCCCACTTCCCCCCCCCCCCCCCAACTCAGAAAACCTACAACCCACTTTCTCCTCCTCACTGCTACAGGTACACTTTTAGGTGAGAGTTATTCGAATAGCCTCCACTCACTCTTATCAATTTGAATGACTACTTAATTAAATTGATGAATTAATTAAACTCTCCCCCTCCCCCAATCGCTCCCCCTCCCTTATCCAACACACCTCTCCCCCTCCCCCCACCCCTACTCGGAAATTGGCGGCTCTGGGGTGGAGAGGAAGGATCTCACGAAGGCAAATTCAAGGGTATATGGTTTATTTACAAAACAATTCAGTTTGCAGGAGTTGGATTTCTCTTGTCCATCGTTCCCTGCTGTTTGGAAAGATGAAGGTCTTGAGAGAGGTAGTTAAATCGATCGCTCTTCTTTTTATTCCGATCGCACAGGGAATACCATCATGCAACACACATCACACGTAATCACACAGTTAAAAATCTTTCG
The DNA here is from genome assembly GCF_023898315.1 of Schistocerca nitens. Classification (NCBI taxonomy): domain Eukaryota; kingdom Metazoa; phylum Arthropoda; class Insecta; order Orthoptera; family Acrididae; genus Schistocerca; species Schistocerca nitens. The sequence continues at coordinate 424,514,641 of NC_064617.1, read as the reverse complement.
ATAGTGAATCAAGCACCGCACGCCGTCCCCTGTCCACTGGACCACACAGAATGCCACCAAACAAGCTTGTAGGAGTCAGGATGCACTGGCAGCCCCCTTGAAGTGTCGACTCGGCTGTCAGCTGCTGAACCACGTGCAGGTGACAGTTTGGGTCCCGCAAGGATGAGGCGGTGGCATCTCTGATATCTGAGATATACCTGTTGCAACACGTGTTCATCTAGGCACCATTGCTGGCACGATGATGCCACTATAGAAATCTTTTGCAATGCTTCTCAGAATAACACAGGATGCACTCTTCCTCACGATCCTAATGGGACAGCCTGTCCATTAACTATCAGCCCCTTCTCGGATTTGTAAAGTGTTGCAGAAATAGTTAATGGTCTCTTTTGTTGTTGTTGTCGTTGTAGGAACTTTCTTGATGTCTCAGCTTGTCCGCATGGACATTCTTGTCCTAACAGGACCTGTTTACAAAAATAGCCCCAAATAACAACAATTGCATTCTTCCTGATGACCATAATGGAACAGCCTGTCCATCATTGAATTTACTCATCAAGCTGCTGCTGCTGCTGGTGTGAGAGCACTGTCCGCCATTATTTTCTGCAAATGACACATTCAGTGGCAAAACTATTTTGTACAGATCGCCATATCGCACTGACAGTTAAACCTCGGAAAAGTGGTCTACAGGTCATCAAATACATCCCACGTACTCACTGTGCCAGAGTCCAGTGCCGACGGAGGAAATTGTGGCCGTAAATGCGGCCCATGACCACAGGTGCGGAAGTGTGTCTCAGCCACAGAGAGGTCAGCTGGCTGTGGACGACTCCCCATCCCAGGAGGACCTGAGTGGTGGGAATTCGAATGCTATCAATACTCCCAGTGCAAATACTCATCGTATTGAATCTTCTCGAATTTCCACAGAGTACACACGTGACACATGCGGCCCCGAAGGTGACTCGGAGCAAACTGGGTATTAGTTCAATATTTACCTGTCCAGGGACTGCGAGCCAAATCGTCATAAGTTGGAAGCTCTCTCGGACTCTCTGAACTGGTGTACAAAGGATGGGCAAGACCCAGCTTGGAACAAAGGCGTTTGCTGAGATGCTGTTTCCAGCCCCGACGTGCTTGCTAGCTGCTGTGCTTTCCACGGCCATCTCCAGACTCACAAGAATATTGGAAATTAGGCACATATTTATCAGTGTAACTACAATTAAATATTGGGATTGCTGAACAGTCTGACACCAAGCAGTGTACTAAAATGTCTCCTCTTGACGGCTGTGGTTCTGGAACGAATCTCAATATCTATAGTACACATAATTTTCCACTTAAAAAAAAATCTTTCATTCTCCTTATGGCTATCGATGTGCTGAATCTATACCTCCCTCACGATTGGACACACAGTCATTCTCTCTGGACATGCCGGAAAATAAGCCATAGTAACTTTACGCTGCAACGTATGTGCGTTTCAGACAAACAGTGCAGTTATTGTACATAAGTGTACAGTGCCCGAAAAAATTATGGCATGTCCACATTCACACCAGCTACGTGTTTCGATTCTCTTCAGTTCTAGGAAACTATTTGACATTTAAGTTTTCAAATGGTTCAAATGGCTCTGAGCACTATGGGACTTAACATCTGTGAGATCGTCAGTCCCCTAGAACTTAGAACTACTTAAACCTAACTAACCTAAGGACATCACACACACCCATGCCCGAGGAAGGATTCGAACCTACGACAGTAGCAGACGCGCGGTTCCGGACTGAAGCGCCTAGAACCGCATGGCCACTTAAGTTTTCCAGCCAGCGCTTCCAGAAGGTGCTGCATCCTGCTAAGACTCTCTCAAACAAGTGTTATAAAGCACAGGCGTCCGGCACTATGTGATAATTAACAACGCCCCTGCGGGCGAAAGAGTTGGAAAGATATCACTGATATCTGGTGTACTGTAATCAACATCATTCTCGATAATTCGACAAGGAAAACGCGACGATACGCTTAGGGGTGCCGATGAGAGGACTGTACTGCCCGTCCTACACTACAGCAGATCCAGATGAGCCCTAGCATTGCTATATTGTGCAGCTGTTTACGAAATGAATCTATCACACCTTACATTCGGATATATTTTTCTGTGCGTTGAAATCACAATTCACCATGTCAAATGTATCCTTCCATTACAACTAGAAACACGTAATTTTCTATTTACTTGAATAGTAGTTTGATCACTTCCCACAAACGTCAGGGAATGTGTCGGAACGTAAGCCAAGTACCTTTACGATCAAGCAGCAGCATAACATTTCTGACTATCAATTATAGGTGTACAAAAAAATTGTGATACATTCACACTTGCACCAGCTGGGTGTCGTCTTCGCATTGAAAAAACCCTCCTGCCATCACATATTTGTCGATGAATAAAAGATGTAATTACAATTTAAGAAAGCCTAGAGACTTTTCGCTTTATCGATTTCACCACTTCCACGAAACCTTTAGGTGTTTTCGATACTTGTAAATCCACCGAACACACAGTGACGTCTTTTGTATATTCAGACCACCAAGTCGGGGTTTGTGTCAGTGTGTTCCATGCATAGCTTCCACCACACAGATCACATAACTTTCCCCTGACTAAGAAATCATTGTGAGTACGAAATATACTTGAGTACGTTCATTCACAGTTAATTTTCATGGGCGGAGCAGATGGGCGAAGAAACCGCAAAACTGTTGTAGTCTAAGCGCGTTTTTAAGTTCATGTTGCTAAGGACCGTACCTGTTTAACACTTTGGAGCAGGGGGAGTATCGCCGTGAGTCGGAACTGTTCTTTCAGCTTGCAAAATTAAGTTTGATACGAAAAAACAAAAGAGCCTGTCAGATTGTTATATAAAGATTTTGTTTGTTACATGTGCGAGAAACAGTGACTTTTTGATACAGCCCTGTTTAGATCCTATAACATGTGTGTGCGGGAGCTGAATTTTCAAAAAGGAATATCATGTTATGTAAAAACCACCTATAGTCCTGAATGCAAGAGTGCAATAGATTTCTGTTTCTCTCATTCAGTGCACTAGCTTTATGTAACTGAATAATCACTATGAATCCGTCGTCACTCAGCTATTCAACTTCAAGTGTGTGCTGGATGTCTGTGAAGAAGGTAATGCCGTAGTTCTGAGGAGTGATAGTGAATGTAGTGTGCAAATTATGGTCATACTTTAGTTATCACTATTGAAGGGGGATAGTGACTGCGCAACTCTGTTTGTTCAACAGAGCTGTAGCCACACATTAGAAAAAAATATTCTATAGCTCTTACTTCCTTAATACGTTATGACAATTAACCTCAAGGACAACGGATTTGCGGAAAAAGAGAATGTTACTGCTTACAGTGTCTTTGAGCAGGTGAAATCAAGAAATGTGTGTAATGTGCTCTCGGATATTTATGTGAAACTGATAAAGAGTCGTCGGCAGGTGAACGCTTTTGATTAGTGCATTACTGTCTTCATCTCCACTCACTGTGGCATTCCATGTTCGTCTGAATGGGGGAGGACCCATCGATTCATTTCCTCTATATCGCCTGCAACATAATGATCTAACAATAAAATCATATACACACAGGAACTACAGGGAACTATATATATATATGTACAAACACAGTGGTCCAATGATCGTGACTGGGCCAAATATCTCACGAAAGAAGCTTCACACGAAAAAACTACAAAGAACGAAACTTATCTAGCTTGAAGGGGGAAACCAGATGGCGCTATGGTAGGCCCGCTAGATGGCGCTGCCATAGGTCAAACAGATATCAAGTGCGTTTTTTAAAATAGGAACCCCCATTTTTTATTTCATATTCGTGTAGTATGTAAAGAAATATGAATGTTTTATTTGAAATACTTTGAAATACGTCGGGTGGCAAATAAAATATGTACCACATAGTAATGGTACAAGTTGTGTAGGGAACATGTAGCAACCAAAAGCGTTCACCTGGCGACGACTCTTTATCAGTTTCACATAAATATCCCAGAGCACATTACACACATTTCTTGATTTCACCTGCTCAAACACACTGTAAGCAGTAACATTCTCTTTTCCTGCAAATCTGTAGTCCTCAAGGTTAATTGTCATAACATAGTAAGGAAGTAAGAGCTATGCAATAGTTTTTCTAATGTGTGGCTTCAGTTGAGTTGTTGAACAAACAGAGTTGCACAATCACTATCCCCCTTCAACAATGATAACTAAAGCATGACCATAATTTGCACACTACATTCAATACCACTCCTCAGATCTATGGCATTACCTTATTCACTGACATCCAGCACACACTTAAAGTTGAATAACTGAGTGACGATGGATTCATAGTGATCATTCAGTTACATAAAGCTAGTGCACTGAAAGAGAGAAACAGAAATCTACTGCATGCTTGCAATAAAGCATTCTTTGGATTCAGGCCTATAGGAGGTTTCTACATAACATGATATTCCTTTCTGAAAATTCAGCTCCTGCACACATGTTATAGGATCTAAACTGGCGAACTGTGCTTCCACACTGGCAGCAGCAGCCGTTTGACATGTAAATTCAGTGACGGATGGGCTGTCCTGTTAGGATCATCAGGAAGAATGCATTCAGTGTTATTTGGGGCTATTTCGTAAACAGGTCCTGTTATGACAACAACAACAACAACAACAACAACAACAAAAGAGACCGGTATATGTTTCTAGAACACTCTCCAAATTCCGAGAAGGGGCTGGTAAGTAATGGGCGGGCTGTCCCATTACGATCGTGAGGAAGAATGCATCCTGTGTTATTCTGGGAAGCATTGCAAAAGATTTCTATAGCAGGTCCAGAGGGAGACTTGGTTGTTATATACATAGACCTGAGACATCAGCATAACACTGAGAACCTTTTAATGTACCTGCGTGGGTGAGTTGCTATGCAGACATCTCTTGCTTTGCAATTAGGCCTGCGCTCGACTGGCAGGTACACATGGTGGTTCAGTAAACACATTTGCAGCCGGAGGCGTCTGGCATGTGAGACAGCTGTCCCATTAGGATTGCTAGGAAAATGCATCCTGTATTATTCTGGGAAGAATTGCAACAGATTGGTATAGCACATCCAGAGGGAGACTTGGCAGTTATTCACAGAGACATGTGGCATCAGTATAGCATTGAGAACCTTTTAGCTGCAACTGCAAATGCAAACATTTCTCTTGGCACTGGACCTGCAGCTATGTGTCATCACACCAGCAATGGTGCCTAGGTGAACATATGTTTCAACAGGTATTTCTCAGGTGTCATGTGTGAAAGAGATGCCACTGTCTCATCCTTGCAGGCCTGAACTGACACCTGAGTGTGGTTCAGCAGCTGATGGCCACATCGTCATTTCGCAGGGGCCACTGGTGCGCCCTGACTCTTGGCAGCATGTATGGTGGCATTCTGTGCGGTCCAGTGGACAGGGAATGGCGCGTGGTGCGTGCTTCGCGATCGAAAGATTTTTAACTGTATGATTATGTGTGATGTGTGTTGCATGACAGTATTCTTTGTGCAATTGGAATAAAAAGAAGGGCGATTGATTTAATTACTTCTTACAAGACCTACATCTTTCCAAAGAGCAGAGAATGATGGGCAAGAGAAATCCAACCCCTGCAAACTGATTTTTTTGCAAATAAACCATTTACCCTTGAATTTCCCTTCATGAGATCCTTCTTCTCCACCCCAGAGCTGCCAGTTTCCAGTTAGGGTAGGGGAGGGGGAGAGGTGTGATGGTGAGGGGAGGGGAGGGATGGGGGGTTTACCAGAGGGGAGGGGTTAATTCATTGATCAATTTAATTAAGTAGTCATTCAGATTGATAAGAGTGAATGGGAGCTATTCAAATAACTCAGACCTGAAAGTGTACCTGTAGCAGCGAGGGGGAAGGGGTGTGTTGTATGTTTCCTAAGGGGGGAGGGGAGGGAGAGCAAGAGCGGTTGGAGGAACAATAGGTTAAGGACTGGTCAATCAAAAAAATCGAAAAGAAGGATCCTTTTAGTAGAACAATAGGTTAAGGACCTGTCAGTCAAAGGAGAACAACATGATAATGAACTGTCAGTTAAAGGAGAGCAGTAGGTTTGCCCCTGAGTGCATACCTGCCCCTGATGTTGGCAACGCGCACTAATAAAACGCGCTGGTGCCGTCCTTGTCCCACTACTCACGGCTATCAAGCGTGCTTGCGCCTGCCATCACACGACGACAGCATGACACGCCACCAAACGTGACCCTCTGGTTGCAATCAAGGCAAACTTATTGCTCGAGATGGCACAGAATAATAAGAATTGTAATGTTCACTGATTGTTTTGCTGCCACACCAACAGCCTTCAGCTGTTTCTCTCGCCATCAAATGGACCCAGGACGTCGCAGGTGGGAGTCGAACGCTTCCTGACATAGAAGAAAATGGCTCGAACTACTCAGTAACGGTCATTGCACACCTGAACCACTACATTTCTGTAGTTAGAAGTGGAATGGGTGGGAGTTATTGATGGAGAAGGAGGCCCGCTTCTTATGGCGACAGAATCCGAATGGTGCAGATGGAGGCTGCAATGGTTATTCGACTTGGACAGGAGCAGTACTTGGAAGTAGCAGCTTGCATTTGGATTTTCTCTTGGTGAATCCTTGTATCCTTGGATTCCTGCCGTTTTATTTTCACTATGTTAGGTTTAGACTGAAAAGGGCCCACAAGGGGACCCAGTGACACCACCTGTGTAGACGCAATGTAACATATCTGGCCATAGAGCGCTATGCATTGAGTCACATGCCGTAATGTGACGACTATGCCATGAAGAAAGAGAATTACGCCAGTCAGTGCAGAGAGTGTGAATGGCTCAGGCATGGGAAACCATGGGTTCCTCAAAAGATTAAGAATAGGCCAGAATAGCCATATGAATTTTCTTGTAAATAGGAGTTTTGCAAAACAGAATGCATACTAGTGTGTTTAGTTTTAGTTGATATCTTGTAGAGAGATATTTTGAATATTTAGTAAAATAAAAATGGTTCAAATGGCTCTGAGCACTATGGGACTTAACATCTATGGTCATCAGTCCCCTAGAACTTAGAACTACTTAAACCTAACTAACCTAAGGACAGCACACAACACCCAGCCATCACGAGGCAGAGAAAATCCCTGACCCCGCCGGGAATCGAACCCGGGAACCCGGGCGTGGGAAGCGAGAACGCTACCGCACTTAGTAAAATATTTACTAGGGAATAGGATAATCTGATGGTACAACGACCACCAGCGAAATAGTAACAGAATGCCACGAAATAGTACTTACTTACCTGTCCACAAGGCAACTAAAGGACAGTGTGGTCTTGGCACACTGAAAAGGGGGTATAGACTATAACATTGAATACTACACTACTATTGCGAAGCTATTGAGACACTGAATATGTGATCTTTATTTTCACAAAGCAGTGTAGTCTACTGTGGACCAAGGTAATCGTTTTACACTTTATTAATGCACAGTACAATAATCACCACCACCTTCATCATCATCATCATCATCAGTATTATGTCTTAGCGCTGGCCTTCACATTTAGCTCTCCATGCAGTCCCGTCATTTGAAACACTCTTAGTTTTCTCATAATTGGTCTCCATCCTCATAGTATGCACCTCTTCTTCTTCTTTCACTCACCGTTCCTTCTGTAGCAACCATCAGTAAACAGTCTTCTCATACTATGTCTAAGCTAGTTGTGTTTCCTCTTCCTGATCACCTTTAAAATGTCTCCCTCTGCCCTCACAACTCCTCACTTCCTACTTTTTGCTCGAAATTCACATCTCAAATGCTTCTAGTCTTCTTTCTTACTCTTTCCACAGTGTCTACGTCTGAACTTCGTATAATGCCACACTACATGTAAAGCTCTTCGCCAATCTCTTCCTCATATTCCTGTCCATACACCCACATAGAAGCCTGCTCTTCTTATCAAATGCGTTCTTGGCAATTTCTTTATGAGTTTTCACCTCCTTATCGCATCTCATATCTTCCATAATTATGCTTCCGAGTTATCTAAACACACTAACTTGTTCTATATCGTCTTGTTCTAACTGATACTTGTTCTTACTTTTACTGCAGTCATCACCATACTTTTTGTCTCTTTCTTATTAATTCTCATTCCGAATTCCTCATAGGTGTTATTTAATTATTTTAACATTGCAGTCATAGTTCTTTCGCTCTCTGCCAATAAAACCATATTATCCTCAAATCTAATACATTTTATCCTACTACCATCAAACATTACTGAATAATATGCTCCAAACATATGTTAAACAGTATTGGAGAAAAACAATAGTAAGAGATTAAGCTGTAATCACCATATCCACAGACAAACACCCTTCATGGAAATGGTCATTCAATATTGTGCATGGGCAGCTTAATTTAGTGAAACTAAACTTTTAATTAAAGTCTTCTATGATTCCCTAACCCTGATTACAGTATGTCTCTGCCAACCTAGCAGAGTTACTGGTTCACTTTATAGAAAGCACAAAAAATTGGCTGTTTGGTGACTTTAATGTTAATTTTACAGGTCATTGTACAAAAAAAAAGAATGTTGAGAAGATCTCCAAAATCCATGTTATATGATTTAGACTGTTTTCTTTCCAAACAGAATGCAAGGGAACAGCAGAAAAATTGTAGACACCATTTTTGTTCTTTCTTCATTACCAGAGTGGTACGCAGTTAGTAAAAGGGTAAATGGTTTTTTAGACTATGATGCACACTAAAATGTATTTGCGCAGACAAACATGATAAATATAAATTCAAACTGTTTAGAAATGTTAATCTAGTGCAACATAGACTTTTTAAAACCTCATACAGAACAAGATTGGCAGGATGTTTACAGTACTGGTAACATAGATGATAAACGTAATGCTTTTATCAACAAGTTTCTCATGCTCTGTGAAAACTGCTTTCCATTAGAACGTTTTGAAAGGGTACTAGCACTAACAGACAGGCTGAGTGTCTTGACTAATGGGATAAGGGGATCATGCAGAACAAAGTGGGAATTACATAAAAACGCTAGAAATTGTCATAATAGAGCTGCAGTGGTCCATTGCGAATAGTACAGTATGGTGCTTGAAAATGTCATTAAGAAAGCGAAAAGCGTATGGTATGGAAATAGAACAACTAATTCTCAGGATAAAATTAAAACGATATGGTTAGTTGTAAAGGAAGTGTCTGTCCTACAGCACACAGTCAAGGGTATAAAGTAAATACGTAGTAAAATTTATTTGTTACTGTTAAGTAAGATATATATACATTATTTAACAATCTTTTTCTGAATATAGCAGGTGAGTTAAATAAAAACTTAGTTTCTACAAAGAATCACGTAATTCTCTCAGAAAATGACTTCAAGACGTCTGTCTGAAATATACCACCGTGATAGTGATGTGTGGGAGACTGTTAAAAACGAGTGGGAAATTACTGAAAACCAAGGATTCTCATAGATGTAATGGGGTATTGAACAGGATACTTAAGCATTCTGCTGCGTATGTTAGCCCTGTACTGAACCACATTTGTAGTTTTTACTTTAGGCATAGTCAGTTTCTTGAAAGGTTAATGTACTAAGTGGTGAAATAACTTTATAAAAAAGATGAAAGGGCTAATGTAGAGAATTTTAGACCTAATTCTATGTCACCATTGTTTTCAAAATATATTGAAAAGGCTCTATACATAAGGGTAATTGATCATTTCAGTTCACATAATTTGCTGTCAAACGTATAGTTCAGCTTAGAAGCGGTTTAACAACTGAAAATGCTGTATTCTCTTCTCTCTATGAGGCACTGGATGAGTGTCTCACATATAGTGATGAATGTTCCACCGCCAGGCCAGGCATACTGCGTCAGTCGTGAAGCTGTGCTGTGGCCACTGACGGCCACGTGGCAGTCAACGTGTTAAACAAAAATCAGCGGACTTAGGGTTCTTCTTTGATTGCACTAAGGCTGTGTTGATCACAAAATATTATTGCAGAAGTCGGACCATTATGAAATAAGAGGAGTAACTAACAAGTGGTTCCTTTCATACTTTAAGAAGAGACAGCAAAAGATCATTGTCCACAGTAATGAAATGACGTCTGACTAGGGCATGGTCAAGTAGCGAGTGCCTCAAGGGCATATGAAGGCAGGGGCTCATGAAAGTAAATACTATGAGAGATTCTGAAACGTAAGCAACTTTCAACACAAACTTTTTTTTTTTTTTAAGTGGACACCTCGTATTATTTCTTACACAATCAGTAACATAAAAAATCACAAAAATAATGGCGATCGTTGCGTCGCAAAACGTCAGTTACATCCAGAAATTGAAAGTGAAGTTGACGCTTAAAAACAAACCAAATACGACACTATTGCACATCCCGAGATGTAAGCGTGAACCCCACATTGCTCGCAGTTACGGTGTCGTTGATGCACATAAGCTTACTTTGACCCTTATCATAAGCACCAAAAATAATAACAGAATTTTCTGGTACAAACATTGATATGTACATAACGGTTTCTCTCTTGCGTACTTTATTTATTTACGTGCACACTACGGAATTCTATCTGTTAGTGTACCCTGACCCGTAACACTACGCGGTGTAACATCTCGCCTCTGCAGTTATGTACTGGAATGGACCCCATCGGCGGTGTGTGTGGGAATAGCTCACTACGAAGCAGTTTGATCTGTGTGGAAATACGTACAGATAAATGGTACTGGTGTACACTGAAATTGGTACCAGTGTTGTAAACGTGAAATTAAGTTATCTATCCACCAGTTCTGGGCATTCGACATGATTTCCACAAATTAGGAAATGGTTTTTATTACTTTACGAAGAATCTTATCAAAATTGTACATGAGCGGCACAACTGTATGCCCTGCACTACCCTAATAGACATCATCTGACCCACCCTACCTTCGTGAACATTGTTACAAGTTTTCATGTGGCCGGATGCATTTCTCCACAAACGCGGATCCGGAACAAAACAGTAACACATGAAGCAGCAGAAGAAGCTGTTCAGGCGACCGCTGCAATAAACCCTTATGCCATTTCTCGTGAAATGGAGAGACTGGTGGGAATTCCTCGAACAAGCTTGCTGCGCATTCTTCACAGACATAAAAATCACCTGTACCATGTGTCGCTACATCAAGGGCTTCATGGCAATGACTTTCAGATTCACGTGGAATACTGTCAGTGGGTTCTGCGCCAAGGCTATGACTTTAGGGGTAGGGTACTGTTTATCATGGAGGCAAGAAATGCACTAAACCAACAATTCCCAAACCGATGGTTGGGACGGGGTAGTGTTCAGAGATTCCCAGAGAGGTCACCGGACCTCACCTCAATGGACTCTTTTGCCTGGGGACATGTGAAAAATGTGGTGTATCAACACATTCCACCAAAATGGAGAACTTGGAAGCCCGTATTACCACTGCATGTGCCGCAATAACACCAAAAGCACTGACACTACTGATTCGATCAGTGTGGAAGCGTGCACAGCGGTGTTGAGCGAGTAAACTCTTTCCTTACACTTCACTCTGTGTAAAAGGACATCTGTATTGTTTGCAGTCCGCTTAATAACAGTGTAAATAGCAAAAATTACAGCGCTTGTAGCATCATAATACGCCAGTCACATCGCAATTACGAGCAACGTGGGGTTCACGTTCGCATCTCGGGATTTGGAATAGCAGCGCGTTTGGTTTACTTCAAGCGTCAGCTTCGCTTTGTAATTTCTCGGGATGTAATTGACGTATTGCGATGAAACCATCGCCATTCTTTTTGTGATTTTTCGTGTTGTTGATTGAATAAGAAATAATATGGGGTTTACAGTAAAAAAAAAATAAGTTTATGCGAAACTGAAACTTGCTTACTCCTTAAAATGTATCGTAGTGTTTGATTTCATGAGCCTGTACATTACATTCATAACCGTGAAAGTCGTTTTTCATTATCTATTGTTGTTCCAGAGGTGAGTGCACTGAAACATTTAAGTGGGCCACCCCGTATATGCCTTCTAACATACAGGTGATTCCAAAACATTCTCGTATTTTTTCTGTTTTCCGTCTTTCCCTTAGTTGCCATTTATTCGTAGAGGAATGTTCCGTCTATGCAACTAATTGAAGGCAGTTTGTTTATTGTCATACGAGTTTCGCTTCTTTTATTTGGAAAGCATCTTCAGTGGCCTGTAATACATGTTACTTTTTATATATACAATAAACCTATTATGTAGTAGATGCAATATGCTGCTACGTTACATTTTGCCTTGTTTTTCTCTTGTGTTTTAGGTTAGAATCAAAAGTTCATTCTAACCTAATCAAAAGTTGATTTTAACGTAAAAATCAAGAGCAAAACACGACAAAATGTAACGTAGCAGAATACTGTACCTACCACATAATGCGTTTATTGTATGTATAAAAAGAAACATGTATTACAGGCCACTGAAGATGCTTCCCAAATAAAAGAAGCGAAAGCATATGCAATAAAGAACTGGCTTCAATTAGTTGCATAGACGGAACATACCTCCACTAAAAAAATCTGTTTGCGGATGACTTTAAATGGTAGTGAAGGATGTTGAATGCAATACAGGCAACGTACGAGCAAATAGTACACTCCAAAACATAATTTCCTAGCGTGAAGAAAATAAGTTAATACTAAAACACAGTACGATTCAGTTTTTACAGTTTCTAACACATGGTAGTCCATCTTGGAAAGCCCACTTTCAGGATCTTGTTCAAAAACTGAAAGCTTCTATATTTATCAGTAGAAGAGTAGCAGCAATAAGTGATAGTCCGCACGAAAATTAGTCTACTTTGCTTATTTTCATTCACTTAGACGTAAGGCATTACATTCTGAGGTAGGTATTTTTGGCTCAGAAACGGGCAGTTCGAGTAGTGTGTGGCGTTAAGTTCACAAATCTCTTGTCGAGCCCTGTTCAGAAACTTGGAGATTCTAACCTTGGCTTCTCAGTACATATTTTCTTTAACGTCGTTCGTGTTAACAGTATGAGCTTGTACCCAAGAATTAGCAGCTTTACCTCAGATGCATATAAGCGGAAATCCAATCTGCATTTGTATCGCAGCTCCTGGGTTCTTGTGCAGAAAGGCGTACAGTATTCCGGCGGATCACTTTTCGATAAGCTATCACAAGAATTAAAAATATTTTATCTTTCATGCTCACACTTACAAGCCTAACCCGAAGAATTTCCTCGTGGCTCACTCCTTCTGTTCTGTCGAGGAGTTCCTGGAAAAAATTTAAGAAATCCATGTGTTATAATATTGATTATACTATTGTAATATATATTGAGGAGCTTTTTGTCTGAACAGGATTCATGAACATTTTATTTTATTTGCCATTACCTTTTCTTTTGTAATTTCATGTAGTGACTCGTTTCATTACCGTGGAGATTTGATTCTCAGTTAGGTCCCGTGGAACTAGACGTGTAAATAAATAAATAAATAAAATACCATACACGTATATTAACGACGAGTCAAACTTCATGCAAGTATGCAAACATGTGAATACGTAACACTTCTGCGTTGTTTATAATTTAATAACAAAAAGAGAAAGGAGAACACAAATCTAATTCAATTAACGTCACATTTAACTATGGTCAGTAGAATAAAATAATAAATCATAGATGATGTCTGTAAAGAGAATATCACAACATGACTTCGTAGCACTGTTTAAAATTAAATTACGTTGAAAGGGGTCACGTTGAAAGTTCGTGCATGTATGAAATACGCTATAGAGTGGCACGGCAATTTGCTTTAAATCATAATAATAATGAAAATGACAAACAATATACCAACAAACATAAACGCATCAGACAAAACATTTATTAGCCCCGAGAGAGATGAAGCTAATTCCGTGCAACACCGTCTGTGGTCTCGACAATAGCAGTTGGTGAACAAATGGGTCCAAAAGTTTCTTCAGGTAAGTCATATTCAGCTGAAGCATTTCATTTATGATCAGATTCCCCGGAGTTGCAAAATCGTGAGAGGTTGTTGACTGCTACGTTTTACCCGCTGCTTCAATCACAGACATTTTCTGTAGGATTAAGATCGGGTGAATTAGGGGTACAGTCGAAGTGTGATGTTGTTCCTGAGTGTTTGGTTCAACCAGGAGCTCATGCGTGCAACCCTGTGAGCATGACTGTTGTCATCTTGGAAGACTTGAGTGTACACATCATGAACAAGTAGAAGAAAGGACGACACTTTATGACTGAGAATGTTGAAATAGGCACCCTGCTTCATGTTCGTGATAACCTGAATGAGTGTGTTCAAGTCATCAAGTAATGGTACGAATCCTCCCCCCCCTCTTCTCCCCCCCCCCCCCCCCCAAAAAAAAACACATAACAGAACCACCTGTGGCCTGAACTACAACTTCCACAAATTGCCGGTTAAAAGCCCATCGGGCCGCCAAAACATTCCATGCCTTGTACCACTTGAAAAGAAGCTAAACCACGACTCGTTGTACCACATTTACACGGCCATAGTCAACTACTGTCCACTTTCTGTGTCGTTTGAGTGACTGAAGTCAAGCAGCTTTACGTGCCGCTATGAGCAGAGGCCTTTCGCGACGTACTCGAGTTCGAATGTCCACTTCATGCAGTTCACTTAGGAATGTTCAGTCGGTAACTGGCTGAGACGGACTTGAACTGACTGACAACAGTAATTCCTGACGGGTTTGAAATCAGTTGCCATTGACAAGGAGTGACGTTCGTCTCCAGTCCTTGACGGTTATGACATTTTGATGACTGCTGTTTTTAAGCCATGACACACGGCAGCGAGTGCTACACCTTTCCTTGTAGAAACGTAGGTCAGAGCACACTGGTAGACCAACAAATCAGGTAACTCATTCACGGTGTGATTTTGGGCATGTCCAAACGTAAAAGTTTCTTTCTGACATTCTGTCACGTCCTAATGCCAATCCACTTTACGGCGCTGATTCCATACAACTGCCTGCCACAGCGCTTCAGTTTACTGCCACGATTTAAGTCAGCAGAGGAGGGTCACATGACTTCTTGCTACCAGTTCTACATGATGTACAACGCTCAAAAGCGACCATTGTGCTCTTTTAATGGGGTATCTATGTAGCTGAGATCATAAAAACTGGATAAGAGGATAACCAGACCATACAGAGTGTCAGAAAACTCAGAACCCTGAAATCAAACCCAGTAGTATGGATCAGAAGACCACCTGCCCGCTGCACTTATACACTACCGTATGAAACTATCCTTTTTTTTTACGAAAATAGAGTCAGGCCATCTGTTAAAATGACGAGTAAAAACATCACTGCAGCTGTATGGTTTCTTTAATTGAAAAACATAACCGGTTTCGTAACGTTAATTACATCATCAGGTGAAGAGCTGAGTAGCAATAAACCGAGAAATTACGTCAGGAAGTGACAATCCTGGATAAAAGGAATGCCAGATACTTGCCAAACGTGGCTAAATGCAAGTAATGTAAAATGTGGGAATGACCAATACTTACAGTTAAAACATGATATTGGTGTAACCGTCGATTAAAGTCCTCGCAAAATTTATACGGTTGCAGTAGGGTATAAAGGAGGAGACTGCATACTTAATTTGTGTGTGTGGTCTGTGTTCCACATCTGCTCCTAAATCACAGGACCGACTTCAACCAAACTTAGTACACATATCCCTTACTCTCATGCAACGATCTCTGTGGGGGTAAGAATCGCCTATCTATCACAGTTCAGAAGATATGACGTCATAAACAATTAGATGCGTAAAAACTTAGCATTATGCATGAAATTTAAATTTATTATATCTATGCTTCTAACTCTATTCGCAATAAATTTTGCAGACAGTATACACGTATACTGCTAAATACACCTATAAAATTATATCATGACACCAAACGTATTTCAGGGGATATTATAACCCTACCATTTGCTATTGTAATTTAGTATGCTTTTAGCAAAATAACAGAAAACCATGTCTCTATGTTGCCACCTATAACCGTCTTACTAAATTTAGCTTAGTTTTCAAATAAAGTACACTATGGGAGGATAGTCCTGTTAATAGAAAAAGCTAAGCAATAGCGTTACCCTTTTTACAGGATTTGACCATGTGTTTTGTCTAAAGGATAAGTAAATCGGATCTTACCCAGCTGTTAGATAGAAATGCCGTGTGAATAATATTATATTGAAGCTAAGACAACTCAGTTCCAAATTCATTTAGTGGTTTAAAACATGTACTAATGGTCGCCAGCCTATCCAGGCAATGAAACAGTGAAGTACTACAAAGGCAGAAGTATGAATTTTGACTACTTTCTTGCTAATGTTTAATTTCGTTCTTCAAATAAATATTACTCCACTTAAACAATGTTGGACTACACCCTTATACATTACGTTTTTAAAAGAGGAAAAGCCCATTAGATAACTTCAAGGAAGTTAAAAAGTTTGGCCAGGGGGGCCTTTCGAAAAGCAATTTCCATAATATACAAACTTCAGTACTGAAATACTTAGATACTAAAGCACACACTTTTTATACTGAACATTTCACTTCAAGAAAACCTCTTTATTACTGGAATTTACTTTCAAAAGCTATTATTCTTTGAATTAACTCTGTATAATCATTTAACAGTTTCTAGTAAGTTGGCTTTACTCTGATTGAATTTTACGTAAGCAAACTTTTACTACAACACTTTGCAATAGTTTAGAAAACTTTGTCATTATTTACACAAAAACAATTTAAGTCCTCTTTATTTTAACTTGGTACTTCGTAATTCTGTAAAACAGGATACTCGGATTAATCAAACACCAGGAAGGAACCCTATATAGGTGTATAATTAGGATGAAATAACAGGGTGAACCAATTTCTTTAAAGTTCAAGAATGATTAGAACTCAGTTTAAATTAATGGTTCACGCTGAGCAAAAGCAAAATACAAATCATATTTAGTGGCTGTACGCTTAGGTAGGCGAACAATTATGACGGGTGTTCTGCTCACAGTACGGCCTGCAATTATCTTGCTTTATGGGCTCAATTCCTCTTCTTGGCGTCGTTCAGTTTTACATACAGTAGCCCAACAACTCGCAGGTATGCCGTAAGCCGTTTGCAGTCTTCATCCGAGGCAATTTTGTGCAAATTTTCGGGCAAAGCTTCTCCTGCTCCACAAGGGTGTTGCCTCAATCACTGCTGCCTACAGACTGTGTGACTTACTTCCCGCGCTTGCTCTAGGTACCGCGACAATTCGCTCTTGCCACTTTTTCCACTCCCCAGAGCCACTTACGTTTCGAACAAAAGCTGTTGTGAATTGGCAGGAGCCAATTCACGGGGTTTGGAGGAAGCCGAAAGGCACGCGTTTAAGCTCACGCAGGCTGGCGTGAGGTCTGGAACAGGTAAAGTAATTATACTATCAAGAAAAGTACGTAACTGCTGGAATACTTAACTTTAATCCATAATTGGTGAACATCGGTCTGACTGTACATGCATCCCAAGATAAATAACAAATGATAATGGCGCCTTGCTAGGTCGTAGCAAATGACGTAGCTGAAGGCTATGCTAACTATCGTCTCGGCAAATCAGAGCGTAATTTGTCAGTGAACCATCGCTAGCAAAGTCGGCTGTACAACTGGGGCGAGTGCTAGGAAGTGTCTCTAGACCTGCCGTGTGGCGGCGCTCGGTCTGCAATCACTGACAGTGGCGACACGCGGGTCCGACGTATACTAACGGACCGCGGCCGATTTAAAGGCTACCACCTAGCAAGTGTGGTGTCTGGCGGTGACACCACAAAAGCACACTGATTTCTACGTAATACCTATTTCTCTCATTGCTCCTAAGCGTGACCATTGCTTACAACTGTCAAATTTACATCAACGTAAATAGTTTATACACACAAATATTTTTAAATACAAATCTTATCAGAAAATTATTTAACGTAATAAAAAATTTACGTAGTATTTTACTTACATTACTCACATACAATGCAAAGAACTTCAATCTCCAGTATAGTACATTTCACTTTACGTATACGGAAAATATAGTATCAATGTGCGAAAATTTTAAAGCAAAAAATTATAAAAATTTGGATGAACCATAAACAAATAGTGTTATAATATGACGTCATAAGCACTAAGATGCAAGAGGTAAATGGCATAATGTGGGAAACTATTAAAAATATTAAAACTCTTTGAAAAACTAAAGGAGAGAGACCGGTACAGTACAAAACAGTAAAAAACCTGAAGATTTGAGGAGCGGGGTGGGAGGGGGGGGGTAGGAGTGAGGGTATTGGGGGGGGGGGGTGTCAGGAGGACGGAGACGAAGAAGGAAGCAACGCGCAAACAGGTAAACGGGCCGGTTATCCATAGAGCTAGTCAAAACTAATCGATTTATGTCTGATTTCAACTTGGGTGTTGAGAGTATGACTAGGACATTGCTTTAAGGCACCATAAATCACTACTTCTTCTGGAGCATTAAGAACATTGGCCTTATGTTGCCTATGCAACGGAGAGAGTTTGGATGAAATGCTGCTAACAGAGTGACCCTTCTCAGAAAAATGGGTACCCATTAAAAACATAAAAATTCAGACTTCCTCGAGGACATGTTTTCCTTATCAGTCCTGTGTAGAACTTCCAGGGAATTGCTGAGCTTGCATAGGTCATGCTTACTACTACGAAAGTGAGCACTGAAACGTAACTGGCTGCTTTAGGACGAGTGAAGAATTATGAAAATAGTGATCCATGGAGTAGTCAGAATGTAGCTCGTGTTTAAACTTATGAACTTGACAGATTAACATTTTTTAAATATTTAGTGTAATTTAACAGCCTATATTCAACGCTAATATCCAAAGCTGTTTCATAACATTCTACTGAAGATAGGTGCATCAGATGCGAGAAACTTTAGGGTGCAGTTAACGCTATTTTTGTAGTCTAAGGGCGTTCTGGATACATTTCTATGAAACATGACTTCATCTTACTGACTCTTTCTCTATTCTTGTCTTCTGCAATACTACGCGGCTCAACGCAATTGACAAATAGGGCTACAGTTAAGCCGCGACTTGAAATTGGGATACTTCGTTATTTAGCGTTACTATAAATCATTCATTCGTTGGCAAAGTTCTATTTTTTCCAAAGTATTACATGTATAAATATGATTGATGCACGAATAGAACGGTAAACTCACCGACTTTGCATTGTACCCACCAGTTTGCGTGTTGAGTGCAGTGCCTTGACAAAATGGCGACAATGTAAGGAAAGAGGTTCTCTGTGTTGTAATATGCGAGATATTTATCTGTTATAAATATGCAGCGTGCATTCAGAAGGAATTACGGAAGAGAACCGTCATGTAAAGAAAGCGTTATGCGCTGGTATCAAATTTTGGGACACTAGTCGTCTCTGTAAACAGAAAAGTATCGGGCGACCATGTGTGCAACATGAGTCTGGAGAAGGGGAAAGTTTCGTACACAGACTAAAAAAATCATATGTTCGCGCGAGCCACGAACTTGGAATATCCCAGCAAACTGTGTGGAAGATAATACGACGGCGGTTATTTTTCAGATCGTACCGTCTGCAACTCATGCAACAAAGAAAACCGGATAATTACGATAGGCGCCATCAGTTCTGCATCATAGTGCAGAAAGAACTTCAGAATGAACATTTCGCCTCCAAGCTCATATTCAGTGACGAACCAACCTTCCATTTATCTGGAACGGTTAGTCGCCACAATGTGAAAGGGTGGGGCGTTGAAAATCCTCATGAAGTTGTGGGCACCTCCTCATTGGAGCATTGCCGTTCGCCGTTACCTAAACGACGAAATCCCGCATCGCTGGATTGGTCGTTGTGGTAAAGATGCGGTGGCTCTATTATTCCCTTGCCCCTATCCTTCCCAACTGCCCAATCCATATCAATACAAACAACAACGGTCCCAAAAGATGTCTTTGGGTAATGTCTTAAGTTGCTTCTACGTACACTGCCGCAAAAAAGTTAATACATTGTTTTTAGGTTTCCCATTCACTCCTTTGGGGTACATTAGCGGCCTTTATTTACGAATGCCTGTGCCAGGAACGCTGGAACAGCTTATAGAACGCACCATATTTGCTGTGATGGCCATTGAAAATACGAAGCTACATAAAATGTAGAACGAACTTGGCTACCGCTTGGACGTGTGTTGTCTGACCAGAAGGACACTCTTAGAAAATTTATCGAGTGTAAAAATGGTTCAAATGGCTCTGAGCACTATGGGACTTAACATCTGAGGTCATCAGTCCCCTAGAACTCAGAACTACTTAAACCTAAGTAACCTAAGGACATCACACACATCCATGCCTGAGGCAGGATTCGAACCTGCGACCGTAGCGGTTGCGCGGTTCCAAACTGAAGCGCCTAGAACCGCTCGGCCACTCCGGCCGTAGAGTGTAAAATGCAGACTTGAACGAATAATTTATAGAAGCGATCTATTAATAGTATTCAATGCAAACAACAACGGTCCCAACAGACTTGTTTGGGTCATGTCTCAAGTCGCTTCTGTGTTCACTTCCGGAAAAAGTTTTACCCTTTTAGAGGTTTCCAATTCACTCAAGATTTATTCTTGCAACGGTGCTTATGGATTGCATGAAATGGCTTGGCTCTGAGCACTATGCGACTTAACTTCTGAGGCCATCAGTCGCCTAGAACTTAGAACTAATTAAACCTAACTAACCTAAGGACATCACACACATCCATGCCCGAGGCAGGATTCGGACCTGCGGCGGTAGCGGTCGCTCGGTTCCAGACTGTAGCGCCTAGAGCCGCACGGCCACTCCGGCCGGCCGATTGCATGAAACGATTACATTTAAGGGTCAATATCAGAAGCGGTTCTGAGTGTCAGGTATCATCCCATGCTGAAACATCCATATCAGCACTTCGGTGTAGCGTCCACAGGTGGCAATGCAGGCTATAACGGTGGCATCCAGTCGATCGTACAGATTTATATTACTATCCTGGGAGACGTTATGCCTCGCCTAATCGACATGTTCACGTAGTTCTGTAAGAGTTATTGGTTGATGAGCTCCATAAGTCAATTCTTGTCCCATCATATCACACACGTGATCGACTGGAGACAAGTCCGGAGATTGTGCTGATGAGGGAAGTTGCTACAAGTCTTACAGAGCAAGTTGAGTGTCACAGGCAGTGTGTGGGCGAGCATTATCCTTCTCGAACAGTACATCACCTTCGTGCTGCAAGAAAGTCAAAGGAACGAGTCTAACAACATTCTGCATGTACCGAGCTCTGGTTAGCACCCCTTCCAAGAACATCAGAAGTGAACGAGGGTTGTAGGTTTCACATCCCTGACCATAAGGTCTGGGGTGCGGCCAGTGGGCCTCGGACGAATGCAGTCTATAAGACAACGTTCACCAGATCTACATCGTACGTGCAAACGAGTATCATTTTCGAGCAGACAGAATCTGCTCTCGTCGCTAAAGACCACTGCGCGCCATTCTATCTTCAAAGTGATCCTCTGACAGCACCCGTCGAGCCGTGTACGTCGATGGTGTGGCCTGAATGGAAGACGGGCTGAGCTGGAGGTGTGCGTACTGTAGCGTTGCTCTTGGGAGGCGAAAAGAAAAAGAATTGCTATTTTTTTTTGAAAAATGTCGAAAATGTGAATTTTTTGGTGGGCCACTTGGCAGCAGAATCAGGGGTTGATTACACTATTATAATAACATACGTTGAGCGTTAAGTACCTGAATAAGAGAAGCAGATTGATTTATTTGAGATCGTTCGGAAGAAACATTATCATTTCTGTGCTTCTTTATAGTCGCGATGTAGTCATACCCGGAACAACACTAAGGGACTCGAAGATTTATAGACTTTAAAAGAAATTCAACACTACACAATTAAAAAAAGATTTGGTTCAGAAATAATAGGAAAACGATAACGTTCCTTCTGCCTAATGCTGCGTTCGGCCCATCAGCGTGATCGTAATTTCTGGTGATGAACTAACACAAAATAATTATCACTCAAGTAAACGAGGAAATAGAAATCATCAAGGTTAACTTACTAAAATAAGCACACTTATCTTTAACACACTTTTTTTTAATGCTACGTACCTTTTCATATTAAATTACAATAGATGACCATTGTGGTTAAATACGTTATACATAACAGTCAAAATGTCCTCTTGAAGCTGTCTGTTCGTAATCAATTACAAGAAACTACGTGTTTTCCGATTGGACAAAAAACAATTAGCATATTCACTCAATATTTTCACATAAAATATAAAATACCGTTGCGGAACCCAGCAAGTCCGCGTCCGCCTTTCATGGGATACAAACAGTAAAAGGTGACGCGCCCAATGCCTCATTTGTCTTGAAACAACAGAATTCTTTTTTATATCATTAATCGATACATGTACATAGAGATTTACAGGCACCGCCCAAGAATGGCAAAGATAAAGAATAATAGATTCTGTCGCTGCTATGCGATGGTTCATTTCTTTTAATTTACAATTGTTCGATAATTTTAGGCCATCAGGCGTGTACAATTGAGCGTATATTAATGTTTGTGAGGCGAAAATTACTAATATTACAGTACCTATAGTGCCACTGCTAATAACTGGTTTGCAAGAGTTCGTGTTGACACGCCTCACGCCTGGGCTCACAAGCCCTATTACCTGTGCTGTGGTAGTTGTACGATATGCTACTGCTCCCCCTACAATACGATGATCCTTGCGGGTGTCTGTGCTGCGTGGATGTCCAGAACATCGTCTATGGGTGTGAGAATGTTCACGTGACCACTGATACCGGCATCATTGCACTACTGACGCAGCGCGTCCAATTTATGTGACAGTTCTCCAAAAGAACTGTCCCGGAACTCGGAAGGCCACAATTTGACCCCTTTTGGCTCCTTTCACTGTAGGAAACACGAGTGCGTCCCCGTGGCATTGTTGCCTCCTTTTCACACTTTTACACTACACTGAGCTTTCTGACTCTGGGCATTCACTATTAAAGTGTAGACACAGGTGGAACTCTGGTAGCTATGCTACTACGGTATCTGTTGGTGGCTGATGTTGAAAGCGTCATCAGTACATCTACTGTCCCATAGGTGGCATATGCCGCTATCGGGTCGAAACCGACGTCGTCGTTCCTGGTGTACTACTTTTTTTCCGGCGGTGTATGTCAATGATTCTCCGTCCAAGATAACATGCCGCGTCCGTCCTACCAAGAAATCCCGAATCTAGCCAAAAAAATGCACTTGATGTATATATGTTTATATAATCTGCTTTCGAATAATACCAAATGGGCTGTTTGTCACAACCATGTAGTCGAATTAAGTCGGGTGATGCTGAGGGAATTAGATTAGGAAATTAGACACTTAAAGTAGTAAAGGAGTTTTGCTATTTGGGGAGCAAAATAATTGATGATGGTCGAAGTAGAGAGGATATAAAATGTAGACTGGCAATGACAAGGAAAGCATTTCTGAAGAAGAGAAATTTGTTAACATCGAGCAAGGAAGTCATTTCTGAAAGTATTTGTATGGAGTGTATCCATGTATGTAAGTGAAACATGGACGATAAATAGTTTGGACAAGAAGAGAATAGAAGCTTTAGAAATGTGGTGCTACAGAAGAATGCTGAAGATTAGATGGGTAGATCACATAACTAATGAGGAAGTATTGAATAGGATTGGGGAGAAGGGAAATTTGTGACCCAACTTGACTAGAAGAAGGGATCGGTTGGTAGGACATGTTCTGAGGCATCAAGGGATCAGCAATTTAGTATTGGAGGGCAGTGTGGAGGGTAAAAATCGTAGAGGGAGACCAAGAGATGAATACACTGTGCAGATTCAGAAGGATGTAGGTTGCAGTAGGTACTGGGAGATGAAGAAGCTTGCACAGGATAGAGTAGCATGGAGAGTTGCATCAAACCAGTCTCAGGACTGAAGACCACAACAACAACAACAACCCGTTGCGACTGTACTTTCGAAAGTAACCTAGTGTAGTATTGAGTCAAATACGTCGTTCATGAGTCATTGATGTGTCTGTGAGGGAGAACAAAGAAAGTAAAACTTGATGTATATATGTTCACATAATCTGCTTTCGAATAATACCAAATGGGCTGTTTGTCACAACCATCTGCTCTGGGTTCCACTGTAACAGTTTTGTAAGTTTCAGTTTTCGTGGTAAGCTCTTATGGGACCAAACTGCTGAGGTCATAGGTTCCTAAGCTTACACACTACTTAATCTAACTTAAACTAAGTTACGCTAAGGACAACGCTGACACGCATGCCTGAGGGAGGACTCGAACCTCCGACGGGGAGAGTCGCGTGGACCGTGACAAGGCGCCTTAGACCAAGCGGCTGTAAGTTTCAACTTTCGCGCCTTGCATGCTAGATAGTTACCATGTTTTCCTTATTTTCAGACGTTGGTGGAAGATGTTTACTGAAATATGAAAACGAAATCTTGGCTAGACACCGGAGAGAGCTAGCAGAACTGGAAAAAACTATTCGCGCTGAAGAGGCGGTAAAGTTAAAAGCTGCAGTCGCAGAAGCCAGAAAACAGGAGAGAGAAATCTGCGAAAGGAGACACTTGGAACTAACGGACACATACGAGAAACTTCTTTTTGTGAGTACCCCATTACAATATAACGTTACATATTTCTGTCTGAACATTCCACAACTAACTCCTTCCCCAGTTTTCACAAAAATTGGATCAATACGGTAACATAAGGGGGTATCCGGTCTATTGTAAAATGCGTTCAGTCTGGTAACTAGATCACCACCTGGTAACAAGAATACAGTGTTACACGGAATTAAAATGTTCTTACGAGAGTGAGATAAGTGAAAATTGCAACTATGTACTAAAAAATTGAAAAATGTTGCCTTCAGCCTGTATTTTGGTAATGGCGGGTGGCATCATCCCATAGATGCACAAACACCGGTACAGGAACAATATAAACGTGCCCATCGCACTGGGAAGATGCAAGAGACGAACAGTGAACAGTACTGTGTTATCCGATTTCTCAATAATGAAGGTGTGGAAGCAACTTAAATTAATTGCGGAATTGAGCCTACAGTAGGAGGATGCTTGTTCTTCACAGTAACAAGTCTACAAATGGAGTCTGAAGTTTACTAACGGTGCAACAACACAGTCAATGGTCTCCGTTCAGATCAGGCACATCGCGTCGGGGCACTATACATGGCGATTTAGCTGCCCTACTAATGGGATTTATGCTGCTTACAATGCTTTCAAATCCATGCACGAGATTTTCGTATTCTCTCGCTCACTAAGTGCAAACTATTGACCCTACAGAAAAATAAAAACGCCTTCTTGTAGCAAATTTTATGAAGTTAAATTTTGTACTGGGATACGTTTTCGCTGGTGGGCCACGATTTTCTACTTATCTACGTATCTCAGCACAAAATTTAACTACATAAAATTTCATATAAAAATATCCTGTTAATTGGTCCATCATATTTCGGGCTTGCAGCCGGATCACGTTGACATCTTGGCACGATATTCCGGCTAACGAACATGCAGCCATCTTCAGGTGAGTACGAGACTGAAGATTACTGACGCAGACGCAGACGCAGACGCACAAGACTGAGGGATTGTACCCTCTGCAGTTGGCGAAGCTCTAGCGTAACTAACACGCTTCTCCTTCTTACTTGAATACTGGTGTGGAATGTCATGACGGTTGGAATTTTTGCTTGACTTTTGTGCAGATTTTTTATTTTTTTTATTTTTATAAAAAAAAGGTGAAAGGATAGTTAGAGTGATAGTGGAAGAAATTGGAAAACGAATGGCCCAATTGACTGGCCAGAATTTTTTTTTAAAGAAGACAGGACAGTAGAAGGGACAATAGAAGTGTGTGGAAGGCGAATGGCCCATTGGCTAGCCGAGAATTATAACTAAGTGATAGAGTAAAGGATAGGAGGAGAAACAGCATAAGTTGAGAAAAAACGAAAGTCAATTTTCCTGGCCTCTTCTTCTTCTTGGCGGCATCTTTTGATGGTGGTGGCAGACAGTCGTGAGGTGGTGAGGTGGGGTGGGAAGAAAGAGAAAGAAGTGTGAGAGTGACAGATAAAGAAGTGAAAAAGGAGAGCCTGTCATGATTAGGCCGGTTGTGGGGAGGGTGTGGGGCTGATGAGGGTGGCATTCTGTGGAGGGTGGATGACATGACTAGGGGAGATGAATCGATGATATGAGAGATGGTAGTCTACATGAATTGTGGTGACTAGTGTCTGCGAGGTCATGGGGGGCTGAATAAAAGGTCAGGCCATCGAGTGGTGGCTAGATGATGGACACGGGTGCCCAAGGAAAGGATTAAGGGATTAGGAGAGTGACGGGTTTGTTGGTAAAAGGAATTGGCTGCAGAGAGGATACAGGTACGAAGGAGAGGCACCTCGGCCAAGATGTGGAGCTCTTGGGTTGGGAAGTCGAAAGGGAGGTGGAGGGCACGCCGAAGAGCCCGGTTCTGGACGGTTTGGAGTCGGTGGAGGTGGGTGGGGGCAGCATTGCCCCACACCACCACTGCGTATTCAAGGATGGGGCGAACAAGGGAGGTGTACAATCTAACAGCAAGGTGGGAGGGGAGTGAAGAGGTTGGATTGATGAGAGGGTAGAGCAGGCATAGCCGCCCCATTGCTTTACGACGCACATCATCTATGTGGGGGCGCCAGGTAAGGCGTTGGTCCAGGGTAACACCCAAGTACTTCGCAGTACGAGTCCAGGGGACTGGTGTACCAAGGACCATCACCTGAGGGAGCCGAGTGGGAATGTGGCGTCGGCAGATGATAAGGGCTTGGGTTTTGGAGGGATTAAATGCCAGACGCCAGGTCCTAGCCCAATCGGTTAGGGAATCTGTAGCCCCCTGGAGCCGCTGTTGAAGACCTGCCGCACTCCGAGAACGAGAGAAGAGTGCAGTACCATCTGCGTAGAGAGCTACATGTACCCTCGGCGCAGAGGGCAGATCGGCTGTGAAGAGGGAGTAGAGTAGCGGTCCAAGTACGCTGCCTTGTGGTACTCCTGCCCTGATGCGTCGTCGTGTAGATTTCCCGTCAGGGATCCTAACATGGAAGGTGCGACCTTCCAGATATGTGGCTATTAGCCATACATGGGGCACTGGAAAGCCGAGGGAAAATAATTTGTAGAGCAGCCCTTCGTGCCAGACCGAGTCAAACGCTCTGGATACGTCGAGGAGTATGGCCCCGAAGTACTCCTTAAGTTCTATGGCGTCCAGTGCCTCTTCTACAAGGCGCAGGAGTTGGTGAGTGGTTGCATGTCCCTGCCTGAAGCCAAACTGCTCATCAGGGAGGACTCGTTCTCGGGCAATGTGGATGAGCAGTCGTTTAAGGTACAGTCTCTCGAACACCTTGGAGATGGCGGGCAAGAGGCTGATGGGGCGGTAGTTGGCAGGGGAACGAAGATCCTTCCCAGCCTTGGGTATGGCGACCACTTCAGCATGTTTCCAGGCAGTGGGATATTGCCTGGTTCTGAGGATGTTGTTGAAGGTGGCTGTCAGGATGGGAATAGAAGCTGGGGGTAGCTGCTTCAGGAGGGCATTCGTCAGGTTATCAGGGCCACCAGCTTTCTTGGATCTGAGGTACCGCAATTGCAGTTCTACCTCCTCTTCATTGATGAGGGTGATTTCATCCTTGGGGTCCTGGACGGCAAGGAGTCGTGGGAGGCGTGCCGTTACCTGGCGGATATGGTCGGGGTCAACAGGGTCATTGGCCGCAGTGAAGTTGTGCGCGAAGACATCAGCCAAGGCATTAGCCTTGGCGTCTGACTCGGACACAAAGTCATTGCCGACCTGGAAGGGGGGGGGGGATCCGTTGCTCTCGTTTCAGAAGGCCTTTTGTGAGCTGCCAAGCAGACGGGTCACTCAGGTCAATGGCAGAGATTTTGTTCTTCCATGCCTGATTGCGGTGGTCTTGCACCGCAGCCTTGATTTGGCGCTGTAGTCTATTGATGAGGCTCTTGGTTGCCGGGTTCCGAGTGAGCTGCCATTCTCGGGTGGTCTGGTTTTTCTCTGTGATGAGAGCAAGGATGTGGGGGGGGGGGGGAGTGGACGCAGATGGTCTGGGGGCCGGTGTGGATGGTGAGCGGTCGCTGCTGTTGCAGTATCTAGGGCAATAGTGGTGAGGTGTATGAGGGTATGATCTGTGTCCGTTTGATCGGCAGCAGGGATTGTGGGTAGGACTGCTTCGACCCGCCTCTGGTAGGACTGCCAGTCAATACCGCGGATGTTCAGGCCTTCACTAGGCGTGGTCGTGGTTCCAACGAGGTTGATGGAACAAATGACCGGCCGGTGGTCAGAGGCTAGAGCGATGCGGGTGGCTGCAGTGATGAGGTGGGGTAGACCTTTCACCACTGCGATGTCTAGGACATCAGGGGGACGTCCTCCAGAGGGGTATATTGTGGGGTCGTGCGGCCTGATGGTGCAGGCATGATGCCGCTCAGCGACCCAGAGGAGTCGACGACCAGATGTGTTTGTTAATCTACTGTTCCAGGCAGTATGTTTGGCATTGAAGTCGCCCCCAACAAAGACGTCGTTGCCAAGTGACAGCAATGCCTCATAGTCCGGTGTTTAAAGAAGGCCTCGTGGTGGTCTATAGAGAGCCATGAACGTGATGGGACCCCTCACCATGTGAACAACAACGCCAGTGGCTTCCACAGTGTTAAGTGGGGGGAGGGGAATGAGGTGGTGGCGGAGGGAATTTCGCACGTAAACCGCTGTGCCACCGAAGGCGGTGGGCCTGTCTGTCCTGTAGCAGGAGTAGTTTGCTACACGGACAAAAACACCGGGTTTGAGGTGCGTCTCAGCGACAAGGCAAATGTCAACCCTCTCATCAAGGAGAAACTGACGAAACTCGCCCTGCTGTTTATGGAGACCGTTGGTATTCCAGATCATGGCTGTCAATCCGTGATGTCTAACAGCCATGACTGGTTGGAATGGGGGTGGTGGTGGGGGACATGGATTGGGAGAGGGCAGAGGCAAGTTGGAGTGGGATGGTTTGGAGGAGCGAGCTGAAAGCGGAGGAGATTGCTGAGGTCAACGCCTCAACAACATTGTTGATGAGGTCACCAAAGGGGGTGGGAATGGGGGACTGGATGGGGAGAGGGAGTTGGTGAGATTGTACAGGAGTGGGGGTGGAGGCAGCAGAGCTTAACGCCTGTTGCCAGGGAGGGGGGTGGGGAACAGCGGAGCATGACGCCCGCTGTGGGGAGAGGGGGGCAGTGCATGACGCCTGCTGGGAAGGGAGGAGAGGGAATGCTGCTGGGGGAGGAGGGATAGGGATGGAGAGGAGGGGGGTGGGTAGGAGCCCGGAGGGGCAGGATGGGAGCGAGACACGTGGAGGGGGTGAGTCCGCGACGCCGACCCACCTAGGGCACCAGCGTAACTAGTCCCGGACGGGCCGCCGCCGAGGACCCTGAAAATCGTTTTTGGTTCAGATATGCCCTAAATGACTGGATTTTTGGGCAGTCCATGTAGCTGCCCGTATGATTCCCGCCACAGCGGGCGCAAGTGGGGGGAGCGTCCCGGGGTTTGGAGCACTCCGAGGAGGCATGACCACCGGCACACTTCACGCATCGCACTTCGCGGGTGCAGTCACCCGCAAAGTGCGCCAATCCTTGGCAGCGAAAGCATACCAGGGTCATCCTCCTGGAGCGGGGCTTCTCCATCGTCACTTTGACGTGGTCAAGGAGGGTGAGGGTGAGGAGGAGGCGGTTCTCCGGCGTGTCAGGAGCGGAAACGAAGAAGAGTGGGGTGGGGCGGCGGGTGCTGGGGGAAATGATCCTGGAGATGACTGAGGGGGTGATGCCTAA
Organism: Schistocerca nitens; assembly: GCF_023898315.1. Classification (NCBI taxonomy): domain Eukaryota; kingdom Metazoa; phylum Arthropoda; class Insecta; order Orthoptera; family Acrididae; genus Schistocerca; species Schistocerca nitens. Next base: position 424,484,898 of record NC_064617.1, on the reverse strand, counting down.
TGAATTTAGGGCCATCTTCAGGTCATCGCCAGAGTACTTCATAGGAAGCCCCCTGACGACGACTCGCAGGCGGCGGGACTTGGAGAGGTAGGAGAAGTATGGGATGTTGGAAGTGCGGAATGTGTGGAGAACTGTACAGAGATCCTCTGGGGACTGAAGAGAAAGTCAACACTGGTCATTGGGATTTGATTTGATCTGGTAGGGGGAGGTGTTTAGAATATCTAGAAGTTCTTTGAGAGGCCGACTGTAATCAATCATAATGGGCGGGGTGGGGGGGGTGTGACTTTGGGGGGGAGAGGAGGGGGAGGGGCAGCGTCTGCAGCACCATCAATGGCTGCAAATTGATTATGGACGGGCACATCTGTTGCCATCGCTGCGGATTGACGGCGAGGTGCCGTTTTGCGCGGTACTTGGAATCCTTCCGCGTCGACTATGGCCTTTTTCTTTTTAGGTTGCCGGAAGCGGTTGTGGGACGCATACAGCGTCCTGTATGTCCGGCATGTCGAGTGGCGGTCTGGGGGGGGGGAGCGGGATCTAGAACGCGGCGCACGCGGGCTTGTCCCACATGAAGGGGGCCCTGATGCGCAGATTTCCCTAATCGCCCTAGCTGCAGCTTCATTGATGGCTGCATCAATGAAGCTGCGACCGGGAGTGGCAGGGGAGGGGCAGTTGACTGTGGATGTGATGGTTGTGGTGGTGATGGTGGAGGTGGAGATGGTGGCGGTCATAGGCAGCGCAATAACGCCGCCGGCTGCGGTTGTCCTAATCCTTTTCGTAGACCCAATCGTCACCGTTGTCGTGTGCGTGGTCGTTGTAGGTGGGGGGCCAGATGGGGCCGCCGACGGAGCAAGCTCCGCCGGACGGCGATCCGCCACACCCGTCGCATCAGAACGCACTTCTGTCTCCCGCGGCATCCCAGCTCGGAATGAAGATTACTGGTGCGCGTCGTTCTATATATACCGAAAATTGGCGCGGCGGCGCCTGCGCAGTGGAGAAGGCAAAGACCGCGCCCCCTGTCTAATTTGGCGCGCTCTGCAGCAGAAGCGGGCCGCGCATGCGTAGTGGTGTACCTATATTTGCGTTATCTGTCGTAAAGCGCCTTCGCGCAGCTGAGGCGCGGTAGTCGAAAGTATAAAATCAATTTTCGTCAGCCGTCGCACTAGATGCAGACCCATGTCTCTGTGAAGCGATTAAAGAACGCTGTCTGTACTCGGAAAAGGACTTAACTTCGCTCCTACACCTAAGACTCCACCTTTCGCGGATTTCATAAGTGCTATTGAAGAAGCTGTTAGACCCCTTCCCAGCGACGCAGCTGAAGAAATCAGGCGTGAAACATGCCGTGCACTTAAGAAAGCGACTTCTGTGAAGAACAACATTTCTTCTAGCGAAAGGGCTGCACTTCGCAAACTACGTGAAGATCCCCACACTGTGGTTCTCCGAGCGGACAAGGGCAATGCGACGGTACTTTTGCCACGAAACATCTACAACGAGAAGATTTATAGCCTCCTTGGTGAATCCACATATCGGAAGATCGACAAGGATCCGACGAGCAGAGTAGAAAGAAAAACGACAGTTTTGTTAAACTCTTCTACGCTTCCACCTGCAGTCATTAAAAGACTGAAACCGCATAGTTCTGTTCCACCGAGGCTTTATGGTCTTCCGAAAATTCATAAAGAGGGACTACCATTACGCCCTATTGTCAGTAATATCGGTGCGCCAACCTATGACTTAGCACAACATCTGTCTTCGTTGCTGAGACCTTATGTGGGCAAGTGTCCACATCACATTCGTAATTCCGCCGATTTTATTAGTAGACTGAAGTCGCTCCAACTCCACAATTCTGACTTATTAGTGAGTTTTGATGTCGTCTCTTTATTTATTTACTAAGGTTCCACTGATGGATTCACTGGCACTCATTAGCAGAAGGTTCAAAGCCGACATAACAGCATTATTTCATCATTGCCTGTCCTCAACTTATTTCTTATTCAATAATGAATATTTTGAACAAGTTGACGGTGTTGCCATGGGCAGTCCTTTGTTCCCTCTGGTAGCAAACCTTTTTATGGAGGACTTTGAGGAGAAGGCACTCGAGTCGGCTGAAATTAAACCGAAAGTCTTCTGGCGTTACGTGGATGACACATTTGTAGTTTGGCCCCATGGAGAAGAAAAACTGGCAGGATTCTTAAAACATCTGAATTCCATTCACAAGAATATTCAGTTTACCATGGAGGTCGAAAAAGATAGATGTCTGCCGTTTCTGGATGTCCTTGTCAATCGTAGAACCAATGGATCTTTGGGGCACTCCATCTACCGGAAGCCCACACACACAGATCTGTATTTGCAGGCGACAAGCTGCCACCACCCTGCACAAACCATGGGTTTGCTGCGTACTCTGGTGCACCGGGCACATGTGGTATCTAATAAGGACAGCCTTCCTAAAGAATTAGAACATTTGCAATCCGTCTTCAGGGAGAATGGATATTCTACACGCCAAATCCGCACAGCTGTAACAAAGAAGAAATGTAAAGAGAAACAAGAAGAAGAAGACAAAGAGGTGGTCAGGTCCAGGGCGTTTCTTCCGTATGTGGGTAACCTCTCCTTTAAAATAGGAAGGATTTTAAAGACGCATTGTGTTAAAGTGATCTTCCGACCACCTACGAAAATATCGGCTTTGCTTGGCTCTGTGAAGGACGATCTGGGTCTGAGGAAGGCGGGTATTTATAAAATCCCTTGTCAATGTGGCAAATCCTACATTGGCCAAACTACTCGCACAGTACGGGAAAGATACGTGGAGCATGAGCGCCACACACGTCTACTACAGCCCAACAAATCAGCCATAGCAGAACACTGTACTTCGACGGGACACTCCATGGATTATTGTGGAACAAAAATTTTAGCGACAACTAGATATTTTTGGGAATCCATTATCAAGGAGTCCGTGGAGATACGATTGGCAGAAGATCTTATTAATCGAAACGGCGGCTTTCACATGGATAAAGCATGGGATCCTGTAATTTCTTTAATCGCTTCACAGAGACATGGGTCTGCATCTAGTGCGACGGCTGACGAAAATTGATTTTATACTGTCGACTACCGCGCCTCAGCTGCGCGAAGGCGCTTTACGACAGATAGCGCAAATGTAGGTACACCACTATGCATGCGCGGCCCGCTTCTGCTGCAGAGCGCGCCAAATTAGATAGGGGGCGCGGTATTAGCCTTCTCCACTGCGCAGGCGCCGCCGCGCCAATTTTCGGTATATATAGAACGACGCGCACCAGTAATCTTCAGTCTCGTACTCACCTGAAGATGGCTGCATGTTTGTTAGCCGAAATATCGTGCCAAGATTTCAACGTGATCCGGCTGCAAGCCCGAAATATGATGGACCAATCAATACGCCGGGAAAACTTCAAGATACACATCCTGTTAATTTATTCTGTGGTACTAACAGCTTGTGCATAGCAAGCAAAAGAATACAAAATCTCGCGCGTGGTATTTGAAGGCGTTGCAGGTTGCATAAAACCCATCAGTTGGAGCTGTAAAATATGCACCGTACAAGCTTAGAAGCCTTAAGGGAGTGCAAACGATATGCACTATTGTGGCCGGCTGGAGTGGCAGAGCGGTTCTAGGCGCTACAGTCTGGAACTGCGCGACCGCAATGGTCGCAGGTTCGAATCCTGCCTCGGGCATGGATGTGTGTGATGTCCTTAGGTTAGTTAGGTTTAAGTAGTTCTAAGTTCTAGGGGGCTGATGACCTCAGATGTTAAGTCCCATAGTGCCCAGAGCCATTTTTTTGCACTATCATGAAGAGATCTATTTTTAAATTGGCAGAAATGCTAGCCATAGGGACACATACATGCATTTTCTGTGGTGCTTTTCCAGAAAGGCTTGAACAGCGACAGTCTACAGAGAAGGTCCTGTGACTGAAGTCTGGAGCTACGGGCTAAAATCAGTAATTTTTGTACTGCCTAAAGTTATTGAATTTGTAATGAAAATTTCAGTTTCATAATTACTTGAAGATGACAATAAATTTGCTTGATTTTGGAAATGAGGCCCACAATGACAGCAATCTCAATTCTGGTAAAAAGGATAATGAAAGCCACGTCATAAATGATTTCTGACCTTAGTAAAGCATTTCAGCGCATATCACATCAGCTCTTGTTCCGCACGCCGAAACGCTGAGTGTTACTGATATTGCCCTGACAACCTAAATGTCCTGCTTAGAAAAGAGGGTACGAATAGCTTGTATCCTGAGAAGTAATGTCATACAAACAGGAGTTAGACTATGGCCTGCCTAACAGATCTTGATGTTCGCAGATGAAACTCCTTTACTTTTTAGCGGGAAGGAAGCTCCTAAGGCAATTCATGAAGCAATTGTATTATTCGTTGCAATCAAAGAATAGTTCAAGTCAAATAAATTCTAAGAAAATGAAGACAAACGCAGCAGATATGTAGTCTTCATTACACTAGGCTCTTTGGACTCTTGTATAATGTGGGTCGTGAGAAACTTCGTAGTTTCATGACTAGAAGCAAGACCACGCGGCAAAAACACACTGTAGACGAGTGCTATTGACAGAGGATGTCAAGTTTATCCTATATTTCTCTGTAGCTAGAAAGATTTTGACACCTAACAAGGGATTTCTGACGAAAATGCGTGACTATGGAATACCATACCAACTGTGCCACTGAATTCGTGATTTCTTGTTCAGAAATGACACAGTTTGTAGTGATAGACGGGAAGCCATCTAGGTGAAACCGAAGTGATATCTGGTGTTGAACAAGAAGGTGTTATAGACGCTCTGCAGTTCTTAATCACTATAAACAATTTCAGTCGTCTTAAATTGTTATTGGATGATGCTGTCGTTTTGGATCTAGTGAAGTCACAAGAAGATCGAAACTAATGGCACAACGATTTAGACAAGAGTAGTATATCTTCTTATTACCCGGATTACTTTGACCTCCAAGCGTCTGCTGAAGGTCATCCCATGTCCATCAAGTGCATAGATGATGTCATCAATGGCCTTGAATATGTGATGTGATCAAGATGGTGAAAGGAGGGAAATTTAAAAATTCAAATGAGAGATGGTGGGAAATAAAAAAAAGACGAAAAAATCCGAGATGGCGGAAGCAGCCCAGTTTTAATTAGTAATACCCCCTACGCTCCCCCTCCCCAATCCTTGAATCAGAGCCTAGTACTCTACAGACCACTAAGGTGAAACAGCCAATCCCAATGTACCCTCAGAGCAGCCTTCTTGGCTATGCTCAAAAGTAGCCAAATAGTCTGAATTTTTTGGATCAATGTTTAAAAGTAAGTGTGTGGCAGCGAAACTGGCGATTTTAAAGGTTTAATCAGGGGTGTACAATTAGCTTTATTTACTTGAAATACACAAGAACACACAGTAAACATAAAATCAGTTAGTTTTCAAACTGAAAAACTTAGAAAAGTCTTATTTTCCAAAAATTACGTATTTTAGATTCCCACCATTCCTCCGTCAGCTCTCAGCAAGTCTTTTGTTGACATTACTCGTTATCTGTTGCAGCATCTCCACAGGAATTCGTTGTGTTGCTTCCTGAATTCGATGTTTAAATTCATGAATTGGGTTTGGTGCTGGGGAGCTGAACACTTGTAATTTCAAGTAGCCACAAATCATAGGCTGAAAGATCGGGGAATCCGGCCAGCCATAAAGTATCTCCATGTCTGAAGATAACATGACTGGGAAAGAGGTACCTGACAGGTGCCATGGAATTTCGTGTGGTATGACTGGTAGCCCCATCCTGTTGGAAGAACTTGTGTTTGTTCACAGGCAGATGCGCAATTGCATGAGCCAAGAAGGTCTCCAATATGTGAACACAGCGTTTCCTTGTCACATTTACTTCCCTTGCCCGAAAACCTCAAACCACACACACACACACACACGCACACTCACTCTCATCTTCAAAGAAATACCTATCAGTTATTGCAAAAGAAGATATCCCGCATCATACAGTAACTTTCAAGCTGTGGAGTGGTTTCTCATGGATTTATTGCTATTTTCTATTAGACCATTAGACCAGTAATGAGAATTTTGGTTGTTAATATATCATGACAAATGGAAATGAACTTATTCAGTCATCAGTAAGTTGTTAACAAGATTCTGGTTTCCATTAATCCACTGGAGAAGTGTATGGCAAAACTGAAGCCTGTTTCTACAGTCCTTGTCCTGTAGTGTGTGGAGAATTTGAATCTTGTAGCTATGTAAATGAAGATCTTTCTGTAAGATCTGTTGAACGCTGCAGTATGAAAACCCGAGAGCAACAGAGTGACGACGTGCAGAACGACGTGGATTCAGTTCAATGGTCTCTCTTGCTGCCGCTATGTTCTCGGGCGAACCTTCTGTTTTTCCAGTACCACCTGTCTTATTCATTGTGGAACGATTGACCTCAAAGTTTCATTCCCAGGTCTCGATGGCATGGACTGATGGAACACCATCGTTTTTATGACTCTTCAGCTCTCTTCGAAATTCTTTCTAAATGATCACGTAACTGTTGCCGTACATTACAATATAAGCACGTTGTGTCCCTGTCCCCTACTCCATTGTAGCTAACAATGCTTTAAAGTTTTCTACAAGGTGAATGCAGTGTCGTTTTCCTCATTCCGTCAAACAAAAAGAAACGCTGTTGCCAAATCGCCCGATTCCCTGCCGCCCTACATATGTGCAAAAAGTAACGTCAAAGGTGTAAACTGCAGTAGTTTCATAACTAAAAGTACTTTACAGATCGTTAAAATGAAACAGCCAATCACAATGTAGCTAACTTGAATGTGCGCAAAAATATCCGAACCATGTAATTTTTTTTGTTCAGAAGTATTTGGCAAAAAAATTATGTAAGGATATAATTCGTAATATTTCCACTTCTGCAAGTATTTCACAGACCATTACAATGAAACACACAATTACAATTCAGTCATCTTGAGCATGCTGAAAAATATCTGAATGTTCTGAATTTTCTTCCCACCATGTTCAAAAGCATTTATAAATAAAATTACATAAAGGGTACAACCTGTAGTACTTCCTCATTGAATAGTACTTTACACACCGTTAAAATGATACAGACAATCACAATGTCATTGTGATTGGAACGAATCGATTCGTGAACGATCGCTCTCCTTCGCGGAAGGAGTAGCACCGCTCTTTCAGGGTAGGTACGACGGCTTGGCGCTAAGGTCCGATTTCAACAGCGTGCAGCCGCCCATGGATCAGCTGCCGCGCCATTCACCGTGCTCCGGATTTGGGGCGCTCATCAGCGATCTCCAGCTGCTAGATACATGGGGATATGTCCATATAAATCAGCCGGGTATCACTCATTTTACGCGATTGGTTTATGGCACTGTTCCACAGGACTTACAAACTGAATTATTGGACAAAATTACAGAAGAAGAAGTTATCGACGCCATAGGTAAAGGAGCGCCGAACAAGTCTCCTGGCCCCAACAGACTCTCCGTGGAGTTCTATAAAACTTTTCGGTATTTACTGGCTACCAAGTGATCGTATATCTGTAGGGTGCTTATAGCCTAAGCGATGCCGCTCCTAGCGGCCTTCGTCGAAGGATTGGTTATGGCGGACCACAAACAGACAGGTGGCGCTCGAGTTCATGATTACCACCCGCCGACACTCCTCAACTGTGACATGCCACACTCACATCATCTCATCAGATCGGCCTTTCCTGGGAGTATTAATAACATCCACGCAGCACTGTGTCGATACCGCGACGTAATAGCGCAGGCGAGGGCACACCGCATCTCGGGAGGGCTGGCGTCGCTAGATTTTAGCTAAACTTTTTATCAGGTGGATCAGGCGTACCTGACGTACGTTCTCCATCATATGCAGTACCCGCAGCAGTTCACAGATGTTTTCATGCCCTTTTTTCGAGGGACGACCCCCAAGGAGCTCGTCAACGGGCTTCTCATGCTGTCCCAACCGATTTCTACATCAGTGCGTCAGGGTTGCTCCCTTTCGATCGTACTGTATGCCCTGGCGTCACATTTCTCTGTACAGTATACGCAGACAAACTGGCGCTCCTGCTCTGCAACGGTAACGATGTAACCAACGCACCAGAACGGACTGACTCATACGATGTGGCTTCCGACAGCTGTCTCAGTGTCACCAAGTCAGCCGCCATGAACATAGGAGTCGGGTTAACTCCAGCCTGTTGCGACCACCTACGGCTTAGTGGTGCTATCAGATACCTTGGAGCAGAGTTTCACGACGACATACGCGCAATGCAACCCTCGAATACCACAGCCCGTTACAACAAATTCGGGTCAAAAGATCGCCAACAGTGTTTCCTTTGGTTTACTGTCAACTCCAGCAAGTGGATGAGTTACGTTACCCGAATATCTGTGCTGTGTGGCAGTACAAGACAAATGGTTCAAATGGCTCTGAGCACTATGCGACTTAACTTTTGAGGTCATCATTCGCCTAGAACTTAGAACTAATTAAACCTAACTAACCTAAGGACATCACACACATCCATGCCCGAGGCAGGATTCGAACCTGCGACCGTAGCGGTTGCTCGGCTCCAGACTGTAGCGCCTAGAACCGCACGGCCACTCCGACCGGCAGTACAAGACAGTTCAAGTCAATTCTTTTTTGACGTTTTTAATAATGTTTTGCTTACGTGAATGGTACACTGTCGTATGTTAAAACAGGGCTTGGGTTGCCGAATAAAAAATATGTGATGAAATGCGTCTGCTTTTCGCCTCGACTCATGTCATTTACACATAAATACGACGCTGTTCTATAATTTCTAAAGAGATACTCACGTACATACGCAGATGTTGATGCTGCACTGACCTGTGTAGATCCTCTGACTCGAAAGTAGTAGGACGCCTGACATGTCTTACTTAGGATGAGGCGGCCAGTCACATCTACATCTACTCTCCGCAAGCCACCTTGCATTGTGTGACGGAGGCTGCTTTGTGTACCACAGACACTCCCCGCCCCCTTTCCTGCTCTATTCGTGATAGTTCACAGGAAGAACGATTGCCAGTAAGCCTCCGTGTGTGCTGTAATCTCTCTAATATAATCTTCGAGGTCTTTCCGGTGTTATATGTAGGAGGAAGCAATATATTTGTTGCCACTTATGGGAACGTACGCTCTCGTAGCTCCAACAATAAGTCGCACCGTGATGAAGAACGCAGCGTCTGCCACTGGTGTTTGTTGATCGTTTCTGTGACATTTTCGCGCTAACTGAATGAACCGGTAACAAAACGCGCACTCTTCTTAGGATATTCTTTATTTGCTATCTGGTACGGATCGCATGCTGGCCAGCAGTGTTAAAGTATTTGTCGATCAAGTGTTTTGTAAGCTAATTCCTTTGTTGATGGACTACGTTTTCTGTGAATTCTTCCAACGAGTCTGTCCGGCATCCGCCAATCTCGCGATTAATTTTATGATGTCGTTCCATTTCAAATCGTACCGTAAGCACACTCATAGATATTTTTTGGAAGTAACTGCTTCCAGTGATTGTTCTACAATTGTGTAGTCGGCCTGCTCCTTACTACCCACTGGTGGTTGTTCCACCTTTCATTGTGGGCGACAGGTGACATAGATTTTAAAAACATGTTCAATAGGTTTTCATAAAATTTTGACGTAAAGGATTTGGTATGTAATTACACTACTGGCCATTAAAATTGCTACACCAAGAAGAAATGCAGATAATAAACGAGTATTCATTGGACAAATATATTATACTAGAACTGACATGTGATTACATTTTCACGCAATTTGGGTGCATAGATCCTGAGAAATCAGTACCCAGAACAACCACCTCTGGCCGTAATAACGGCCTTGATACGCCTGGACATTGAGTCAAACAGAGCATGGATGTCGTGTACAGGTACAGCTGCCCATGCAGCTTCAACACGATACCACAGTTCATCAAGAGTAGTGACTGGCGTATTGTAACGATCCAGTTGCTCGGCAACCATTGACCAGACGTTTTCAGTTGGTGAGAGATCTGGTGAATGTGCTGGCCAGGGCAGCAGCCGAAAATTTTCTGTATCCAGAAAGGTCCGTACAGGACCTGCAACAGGTGGTCGTGCATTATGCTGCTGAAATGTAGGATTTCGCAGGGATCGAATGAAGGGTAGAGCCACGGGTGGTAACACATCTGAAATGTCACGTCCACTGTTCAAAGTGCCGTCAATGCGAACAAAAGGCGACGGAGACGTGTAACCAATGACACCCCATACCATCACGCCGGGTGATACGCCAGTCTGGCGATGACGAATACACGCTTCCAATGTGCGTTCACTGCGATGTCGCCAAACACGGATGCGACCATCATGATGCTGTAAACAGAACGTGGATTCATCCGAAAAAATGACGTTTTGCCATTCGTGCACCCAGGTTCGTCGTTGAGTACACCATCGCAGGCGCTCCTGTCTGTGATGCAGCGTCAAGGGTAACCGCAACCATGGTCTCCGAGCTGATAGTCCATGCTGCTGCAAACGTCGTCGAACTGTTCGTGCAGATGGTTGTCGTCTTGCAAATGTCCCCATCTGTTGACCGAGGGATCGAGACGTGGCTGCACGATCCGTTACAGCCATGCGCAAAAGATGCCTGTCATCTCGACTGCTAGTGATACGAGACCGTTGGGATCCAGCACGGCGTTCCGTATTAACCTCCTGATCCCACCGATTCCATATTCTGCAAACAATCATTGGATCTCGAACAACGCGAGCAGCAATGTCGCGATACGATAAACCGCAATCGCCATAGGCTACAATCCGACCTGTATCAAAGTCGGAAACGTGATATTACGTATTTCTCCTCCTTACACGAGGCATCACTACAACGTTTCACCAGGCAACGCCGGTCAACTGGTGTTTGTGTATGAGAAATCGATTGGAAACTTTCCTCATGTGAGCACATTGTAGGTGTCGCCACCGGCGCCAACCTTGTGTGAATGCTCTGAAAAGCTAATCATTTGCATATGACAGCATCTTTTTCCTGTCGGTTAAATTTCGCGTCTGTGGCACATCATCTTCGTGGTGTAGCAATTTTAATGGCCAGTAGTGTATTATCATATGCTTTAACTATCTGCAACTTTGATTTAAAATTTTATAAAGTAAAGTTACTTCCCTAATTTATAAATCACTATTACCATTAAACCCGTGGGCGCTTCGAAGATTTTAGTACAAAACGAAGATAGAAGTGTGGGTGGTACGTAAAAAAGGATGGCTGCGCCTGCAATAAAGGGTCTTTCTGTCTATCTATTCGCAGTACAAAAGCAAATTTGCTTCCCACTCCATGCACCTAGCGTCGGTCCTCTGTAGGTGGTCCAGCATTTCGCTACTGTTTCCTAGCGACGCAGCTTCTGTGTATACAACAGCATCATCCGCGAAACGCCTTATGGAACTTTCGACATTATCTACTGGACCATTTATATGTATTATGAAAAGTAATTGCCCGGGATTCGTTTTTACGGCATGTTGAACTTCGGCGTGGTGATTCGTTTCTCTGGGCAGGCGGCCACGAGTCCGCGCCGTCACTTGGTCGTCGGTTACTGTGTCGTGTTCACTTCATCTTGCTGCAAATCTATTTGTCAGATCTCTACATACGTTGGGTGCATTGGAAGTATAATAGGGTGCATTCACGTGGGACAAACGTATGTTTTAGAAGTCACGGTTATTCACAGTAAATCTTTTACGTTCTTTCGACATTCTGACTGAAAGGGGAACTCAGTTCATCGTGTGCTTCCGCTGCGTTGTCACTGTCAATAAAATTCTTCTCGTCTGTTGACCGCATTGTCATTATGTAAAATTATTCGACGTTCCGGCCATTTTTACAAATGGCCTTGCTCAGGGCTTTTGTTCATTGCGGATTGGGTTGAGCAGTCTGCTCAAGCGGACCGAGTTATCTACGCATTCTATTAGCATCCGTACTCATACTGAGTATTAAACACCCTTATCATTCGGTAACAAATCAGTCCAACTCTTTGACACCACTTTTTCATGTATCCAGTAAAGTGACCTAGTTTTCGTAATTGGTCTGAAGTTCGCTCTTGATCAATGATTTTCATTGTACATCTTTTTACTATGTAGAAGGCGTGCTTTTTCTAATAAAGCAAATTATTAGCATAACGGTTTTAATATAACTGTTTTCTAGAACTTCATTTATTTTACCCTCAACCATATGGTTTATGTAAATTTACAGTCTGTCACAGGCTATACCATGGTCCCATGCCCTGTTTAACTGTACCATAAGTCAAATATTTTGCGAATTCCTCAACGCTGCGAGTATAAGTGGCAGAGAAATAAAAACGGGGTAGAAGGAAAAAAAGTGAGGAAACTGTTTATTTTTTCAAAAGTAACTGCCATCACTACATTTATTCCACTGTGAGACAAGAGTGTCAATGGCTTCATGGAAAAATGTTTGCGATTGCCTACGTAGTCATGAACGTACTCAGGCGTGCCCCTCTTCGCCCGAAGCAAGTCGACGGTCAGGAATATTTTTCTCCAGGACTCCGAAAATATGGACACCGCGTGGTGAGATATCTGGACTCTTTCGAGAAAGTGCAAGGGCTTCCCAACGATACTTCTGCAGCCTTGTCGAAACAAGCTTGGTGATACGTGGGCGAGCATTCTCCTGCAACAGACTGATGCCGTCCGTCGACATTCCGAAGCGTTTGGACCTGGTGGTGCGCTTCAGTTTTTGCAAAATGTCCACGTACCGCTCTGCGTTAACTGTGGCGTCTCATTCCAGAGAGTCAGTGAGCAGCGGCCCGTTGCAGTCAAAGAAAAAAAAAAAAATCATGAGTTGCCCGGATGTGATGTGCTTGTTGTATCGACTACGCTGCAGACGTTTAGCTGGGAGGGCCTTATACATCATCCCCACAGTTGCGCTCTCTTCCCATCAGATTTCCATATTTTTGGAGCCCTGAAGAAAGACATTCGTGGTCGTCGACTTGTTTAGGACGAAGAATTGCACGCCTGGGTACATTCATGGTTCCGTCTATGAAAGCATTGACCGTCTTATGTCACAGTGGGATAAGTGTATTAACAGCGATGGCGATTACTTTTGAAATATTAGCAAGTTATTTACTTTTTTCCATCTGCTTCGTTTTCAATCGACTGCCCTTTTATATTACGCGACTTTTAGCAGTTTCGTGTTAGGGTTCATACAAGAGACTGAGCCGGCCGCTGTGACCTAGCGGTTCTAACCGCTTCAGTCCGGAAACACGCTGCTGCTACGGTCGCAGGTTCGAATCCTGCCTCGGGCATGGATGTGTGTGATGTCCTTAGGTTAGTTAGGTTTAAGTAGTTGCAAGTCTAGGGGAGTGATGACCTGAGATATTAAGTCCCATAGTGCATAGATCCATTTGAACCAGGAGACTGACGGTAAATACAGCAGCACAGCCAGAATTCGCTACAGACCAGTTCTCACCAAATGCTCATATACAAGTTTGTTTTGTATTCAGTTATTAGTGTTTAAGTACTTAAGTAATGTTCAGAAATGTTACAAATTAAACAAACTGCCCAACATGTGCAGGTCTCCGTTACACTAAGAGTTCGTAAACTGTGCTCTCCCTAGTTCACGTTTTTTTTTTTTTACATAGCTAAGTAATGATTATCATGTTCAGTTATTTCCTTCTGATACTGAAGAGTCTGTTTTCCGTTGCGCTTGCGAGCTCAGTTAATGTCGCCACTTAAATTATAGTCAGAAGCGTACTTTCATGGATTTGCCGGAAGGAAAACCGCCTGTGAACAACTTGTAAAAGAGATCTAACATTGATTGAGTCGTTGAATTAATGAAGACGGCAGTTAACTTTCAAAGATACCATTTAAAAAAGATGTAGTGCTGTTCATATGTTCGAAAAGAAAAATGTTACAAGACACACAATTATGCCGGATTATGTCCCCCTTGTAGCTAAACAACATGTGCTTGAATGAGATTTTCACTCTGCGGCAGAGTGTGCGCTGATACGAAACTTCCTGGCACATGAAAACTGTATGCCGGACCGAGACGTGAACTCGAGACCTTTGCCTTTCGCGGACAAGTGCTCTACCAAGAGTAATTGACCGTGAAAGGAAATGGTCCTGAGTTCGAGTCTAGGTCAGGCACACAATTTTAATCTGCCAGGAAATTTCACATGTGCTTGACACATTTTTTAGGTTGTTCCTGGACAAAAAGTTATTTCGGGGGTTCGGGATAAATATGACACTCTGTCTGCCAGGAATAACGAAACTACCGGAAGCTAAACCAAGGTGGACGGGAGTTAACAGAGGTCTCAACGGCATTATTCAACAACCTCGGGAAGGAGGGCACTGCTAGGTGACGTGAACACAACCATCTTACAGCAGTATAATGTCACGATAAATCCTTGCTGGAAGCTTGGGGGTTGAACAGTTGGTTAGTAATCAGTTTTTACAAAGAGGGCAATTACTTGGTGCGCTCGAACTTGCCTCAGTATTTTCATTGGAAAAGCTTTGGTACTTGCAAGAAAACTCGAAGAATACAAAAGAATTTGGATTGAATTCTCATAGAACCACTTGAAGTATCACCACATTTCCAATCAATCATGCAAAATACGCAAGCAAAAGAAAAGGGGAAAAGTTATCTTGGCCGCTCAGATAAAAATATGAGAACCGTAACAGACAGTAAATTGCCGCACATGGAATGTGAGGAATAGAAGAAGAAGAAGAAGAAGAAAAGGTGAGAAATATAGTGCAGAGGCCTTGTGAGAGCATCTACATTGCGGGGAAGATGAATAATGTATTATTAGACAATATGTATTAGAGAAGCGGACCGTAGTACAGAATGCAGTTTAATGTGTAATACAAACCGCAACGCAACTAGTTGTTATTTTTCGTACATAGAGCTGTACCAGAAGTAAAAGTTCCATTATGGACCAGAAAATGTTCAGACTATTGGTTCCATTGTATGACACTGATCGGCGAATCACCTGTTACAGTCAATGAATAAACGTGGTTTTGGGTGAATAAGTATTTGCGTGGGTGCGTAAACATCAACAAGGAGTGTTGTCCTGGAAATGCTACAGCTGTTTTTATTTAAGGAACTGGAACATATAAAAATAAGCCGCAGGTAAGTCAGACTAGACAGTTATAGCAAGTTATTAAGCTGTTTCGATATGAGATTTTATACAGTTCTCAGGAAAGAGAACGTTAAGTCGGCTAAACGTGAATTATCATATGACACTGGGGAGGCAAATGGCTTAATATGAAACATGAGAGAAAGAGAATTAACTCAGTCCAAATACGTATAATGTTATGTTATTGGATAGGGTCATTCTCGGCGGATAGTTATTCAGGTTAGCAGTTTGCAGAAATTTATGCCCAGCACTACTCGCTGCTCTCCCGTAATGAACATGTAGCTTGAACTAATAAATCTAGTTGTACAAGCTGTAACACAAAGTGATGCAGATGCAGCATGTTGTCACGTACTCTAAATTCTTGGTGGTTCTTATGGCTCTTTCACAGGCAATATCTGGAATTTATGATTGTGATATTTGCAATGGGTAGTTTTATCACTGCTATAAACACTTTACGGATGAAAAACCCATGACACTCGTGTAATATTCTACAGTATTTACTATTTAACTAACTGGTTTTCGGCTGTTAAGCTAGCATCAGGAACAAGAAAAAATATGTATGGCTATCAGTTTTGAGAGATCGAATCTTAATTTAAGTGTGTCCAAGGAGTCTCTCAATTGTGTGACAAAAAAGCTGATATTAACGTTTGATATAACACTAAAGTGAGAAGAATCATTTCGATAAAAATGTGAAGTAAAAACTGTTTAGCTTAGACAAAATACATGACACATTGAGTTAACGAATTAAATGACAAATTACAATAATTGTTCAGAGAAGAAACGTAAAATGAGGAAAATACAGTAAACTTTGTTGGTACGTTTCAAAGACCTGACTGAAAAGGTAATATTGTCATAAAAAAGTATAACATTACAAACAAGTATAATATTACAAGTGATACATGATGAGACTAAACTGGTAATTGAAACACCTGCTTTTATAAAAAGTTTAATTATAGGGCAAGTGAAATTGCAGTAAGAGAAATAACGTAAAGTATGACGCACATAAGTAGGAGCGGTAATTTACAAAGAAGTTTGTGAGGGTTTACTTACAAAACTGCGGTTGAAAGTGGTGAATGAGAGAACTGTGTCTGATCGTTTGGTACTAAGTTTGGGTAAATAAAATTAAGTTTCCCAATTTTCATTATTTCAAGTTGGTTCATCTTCCTCCCTTTCTGGACTTTATGTAGTAGCTTTTTCCACGAACCAACAGAACACCCAATTAACACAATAACTTGTTTAAAAAATT
Organism: Schistocerca nitens; assembly: GCF_023898315.1. Classification (NCBI taxonomy): domain Eukaryota; kingdom Metazoa; phylum Arthropoda; class Insecta; order Orthoptera; family Acrididae; genus Schistocerca; species Schistocerca nitens. The sequence goes on along the minus strand of NC_064617.1, from coordinate 424,468,562 downwards.
CCCCTCGGATTTTCTTTTGGTTGCTTGGTCCTTCATGAATTTCAGGAACGTCACTTGCTAGCTTCTTCAGATGACTGCTGTTGAATGATGGGTCGGGTTAGCAGCAAGTCTAGTTACGGAAAATTTATGTGGAATCAACTATTAAACTCGGTAGAACGCTAGAGAACTAATTAATATTACAAATTTGCAGAGAAAATCTCCGATCACCCATTGATGTGAGTTGCTTAAAAGTGCATGACTAATACAGCTCATTTTCTCATTTACTGCAGATTGCAGTCAGCAGTGTTGTTAAAACATTACAAAGAGAATGCGATAAGAGAGTTCAGAGAGACTGCGAAGAACTCGACAAAATGCTGAGAGATCAATTTGAGTATCAACTGAGCTCCACTATAGAAGCTCTGGAAGCTCGTTTCAAGGAGGATACGCTAAATCGCTTAGCTAACCAACGGGCAGACTTCCATGCGTACCTACAGTGAGTATTGCTCCTTCTCATACTGCATAATTTTAATTATTTTTATTTTGTGTTTATTGTGTGACTAGAGCCGTGCGTATGTTGCCTGGTCGACGGAACTGACGATGTTACGGGGAAAATGGAAAAATAATCTGCTGTATGGACAATTTAGAATTAAAAAGTTCATAAGAATATACACTCCTGGAAATTGAAATAAGAACACCGTGAATTCATTGTCCCAGGACGAGGAAACTTTATTGACACATTCCTGGGGTCAGATACATCACATGATCACACTGACAGAACCACAGGCACATAGACACAGGCAACAGAGCATGCACAATGTCGGCACTAGTACAGTGTATATCCACCTTTCGCAGCAATGCAGGCTGCTATTCTCCCATGGAGACGATCGTAGAGATGCTGGATGTAGTCCTGTGGAACGGCTTGCCATGCCATTTCCACCTGGCGCCTCAGTTGGACCAGCGTTCGTGCTGGACGTGCAGACCGCGTGAGACGACGCTTCATCCAGTCCCAAACATGCTCAATGGGGGACAGATCCGGAGATCTTGCTGGCCAGGGTAGTTGACTTACACCTTCTAGAGCACGTTGGGTGGCACGGGATACATGCGGACGTGCATTGTCCTGTTGGAACAGCAAGTTCCCTTGCCGGTCTAGGAATGGTAGAACGATGGGTTCGATGACGGTTTGGATGTACCGCTATTCAGTGTCCCCTCGACGATCACCAGTGGTGTACGGCCAGTGTAGGAGATCGCTCCCCACACCATGATGCCGGGTGTTGGCCCTGTGTGCCTCGGTCGTATGCAGTCCTGATTGTGGCGCTCACCTGCACGGCGCCAAACACGCATACGACCATCATTGGCACCAAGGCAGAAGCGACTCTCATCGCTGAAGACGACACGTCTCCATTCGTCCCTCCATTCACGCCTGTCGCGACACCACTGGAGGCGGGCTGCACGATGTTGGGGCGTGAGCGGAAGACGGCCTAACGGTGTGCGGGACCGTAGCCCAGCTTCATGGAGACGGTTGCGAATGGTCCTCGCCGATACCCCAGGAGCAACAGTGTCCCTAATTTGCTGGGAAGTGGCGGTGCGGTCCCCTACGGCACTGCGTAGGATCCTACGGTCTTGGCGTGCATCCGTGCGTCGCTGCGGTCCGGTCCCAGGTCGACGGGCACGTGCACCTTCCGCCGACCACTGGCGACAACATCGATGTACTGTGGAGACCTCGCGCCCCACGTGTTGAGCAATTCGGCGGTACGTCCACCTGGCCTCCCGCATGCCCACTATACGCCCTCGCTCAAAGTCCGTCAACTGCACATACGGTTCACGTCCACGCTGTCGCGGCATGCTACCAGTGTTAAAGACTGCGATGGAGCTCCGTATGCCACGGCAAACTGGCTGACACTGACGGCGGCGGTGCACAAATGCTGCGCAGCTAGCGCCATTCGACGGCCAACACCGCGGTTCCTGGTGTGTCCGCTGTGCCGTGCGTGTGATCATTGCTTGTACAGCCCTCTCGCAGTGTCCGGAGCAAGTATGGTGGGTCTGACACACCGGTGTCAATGTGTTCTTTTTTCCATTTCCAGGAGTGTATGTGGTTGAAGATGGGACGAATACCTCCGAGAGAGACAGTTTCAAATTCTTGGTGTACGTGCATAAACGTGTATAAAGTATAGAGTCTACATAAAGTCCGGGACCACTTTCAATCATTTATTGCACAAGAACTAAACATTGTACAGGTGTCATACATATTGCATTTTGAAGAGAAATTCTAAGATTTTTTTTACAAACATTCGATATGCGAACCATGAGTGAACCATGAGTGATGGTAATCGAATTCTTGCCATACCCGTCCCAGCATGGCATCGTCGACTGTGGCAGTCGCTTCCCTTATTCTCTCCCAGAGCTCTGCTGCATCACGTGGTAGAGGCGGTATATACACCAGATCTCTAATGTGTCCTCAAAGAAAAAAGTCATACGGAGTGAGATCTGGTGTTTTTGTCGAACTCCAGCACACAGAAAGCTCGCTCCGCACCTGAACTCGCCATGTTTTCAACTAGCGCTGACTATCGGCAAATTACCAAACTACTTTTTGGGTTTCTCTTCAAAATGACATATGTATCATATCTTACAATGTTTGGTTCTTGTGCAGTAAATAATTGAAAGTGTTGCCGGACTTTATGTATACTCTGTAGTATGTATTGAATACGCCAGCACGGTATATGTTTACGGGCTTTTAAAGAAATTGCGTTTTCTGCTTGTGGAGAATTCCAACGGCAAGGGGTGGGATTCTAGACTACAGGGTGATTCAAAAAGAGAGCACAGATTTGAGTTGTTTATTACAGACAAACTACAGAAGATAGAAACACATTGCGCATGTCACTGGATAGGGAAAGGTTCGAGGTTTTGACACAGTTGCGTTGTTGTTTGTTTGTAGGAATATGGCGACTATACCATAAGAGAAATCATCTTGTGTGCTGGAATTTGGGCGAGGTCAATCAAATGTTCAAATGCATTCCGCCGTGGATTCAGCAAGAAGCCGCATCTGCACAAACTGATTTATATCACGCATACAAAATTCTTGGAAGCTGGTTGTATATACAAAGGGGATGGGGGAGCATTGGTTGGCCACGCGCGTCTGATGAAAATGTCGAGCGTATCCGATGTGCGTTCACACAGTGCCTCGGAAGTTAATAAGACGGACAGGCCAGGAACTTAAACTTCCTCAAACGACGTTGTGCCTTACAAGTTGCAGTTACTGCAGCAATTGCATCCCGTCGACCATAACACAAGGTACATATTCTGCATTTCAGTTCTCTATCGGGTAAAATAAACCACCATAATGTATGAATTTGGGGGTCTCAAAATTCTGGCGTCGTTGCCGATCGTGAAAGAGACTCACTGAAGCTGAATGTGTTTCCTGCCGTTTCTGTTCACAAAGTTTATGGTTGTTTCTTTTTTGCGGAGGAAACTGTGACAGGAATGTCGTACCTGGACACGCTACGAAATCGTTTGTTCCCTCAACTTCACGAACATTCCTATGATTACATTTTTATGCATGACGGCGCCCCACCTCCCTCTCCCCTTGAGGTGCGGCGTATCTTAATAACACCATCACACAATGTTAGATGGTAAGGGATACATAACAAGATCTTGTTCATTGTTTTTGGTCTCCCAGTTCACTAGACTTTATATCTTGCGATTTTCTTCTGTGAGGACACATGAAAGACAGAATCCTTGTCTCATCTACGGCACCTACTTTTCAAGAGCTGAGAAATCTGGTTGTTGAAGCTGTCGATTCAATAAACAGGGACTTGTTGTTTCTTGTGTGGAATGAAATGGACTAGCATTTCGATGTTTCTCGAGAAAACATGGAGCTCATGTTGAGTGTATGGTATAGTGTCGGTGCAGACATAAAACTTTGAACCTTCGTCTACACAGTTATATGCACAAAGTGTTTCTATCTTTCATAGTTTTTTCTCTAATAAACAACTGAAATCTGTTCTTTCTTTTTGAATCACCCTGTGTTTAGTAATATCTTCAACAAACTCATTGACTCTCATCCAGTTCCTGTTTCACATGGTTCTTTTGAGTACGCTAATGCATAAAATGTGGAAGAAGAAGAGCCTGTTTCTCCGTTCGCAGACATTAGCCGTACGTCAAGCACAGGCACATGTACATCACTTCCAAAGAAATGTTTCCTCTCTTACAGAAAGAAATTATTTGGTTACAAGATTGGCTGCATATTACGCCATCATCAGGAGAAATACTTCTACGCAGGCCAATGTAGCTCGACTGTGGGAATTCTATTGATGAATAGCTGCTTATTGCCAATTCTACAGTCACAATGCTCGCTGATAATACTAATTTCATTCGTGACGGTGTGAATAGTTTAGATATTTCATATGGATGTCGTGACGCATATCCCGATAGTCAATAGTTAGAATACATCAGTATTGTTAGTTACAACGTATTTTGTTTCACGGCAAAAGTAGAAAAAATACAGGAGACAGTCATCTTTTTAAAAAGTAACTGTAGTATGTGTTATAGGAGAAATCCCTTATTTCCTCCGGTCTGGGGACCGTTACAAACGGTACAACTTTTGGGCATATAATTAGAGAAATCAAAAAATAAAAAATTTCCATATCCATCCTGAGGAAGTAAAGCTTGAAAATTTTTCTATTGATGCTTTTCCTTTTAGTGTAACAGGAACCAATTATGCACAGGGAGAAGGGAGTCATAACCGAAAAGCAAAATCTGTTTTCTGGTTTAAACAACGACATCTTATTATCAGAATTTTAAACATTGCTGAGAGCAGCAACCGTAAATAAAGTTTCAATATCACTACGGGTATCTTTTTCAGAAGGAAAGTCGCATAAATACCATGACGTTAAAATAGTAAACCTACATGATGTGCTAAGAAGCTCAAGTCAAACAGCAGAAAATATAAAATAATATCCAATGTCTGCTCTTTTAACAGGCTGTACCCGTGTAACAGTTTGACTGTTTCCGTGGAGGACTTCATTCCGTATTTTCTACTGTTTTGCTTGAGTTTCCTAGCTCATCGTGTCTATTTAACGTTATGTAATTTATATGACTTGTCGTCTGAAGAAGATACCCTTAGTGGTTTTGAAACCTGGTCAAGGTTAAAGGTTTTTAAATTAAACTTATGAAACTGGCTGTATCCTTTATATATTTGACATCTTTTTGTATCGCCATTAGAGGAAACAGAAATATCACTTTTTAAAAATCACCGCAGTACATCTTTCTGGAAACATGAAGGCGTGTTTCCGACCTACGAAGTATGAAACGATTCGAGTAAAAGACCGGTCGGTTGTGGTTTTGAAGAAACAATTTATCCTCGAATAGGATTCTGTTATGTGGCAAGAATCTCAATCTCTCTCTCTCTCTCTCTCTCTCTCTATCCCTCTCTCTTTCTCTCTACCCCACCTCTCTCTCTCTGTCTCTCTTTCTCATACACACACACAAATATATACGCACACACACGATGGAACGTGCCTACAGATAGTTGGGAGAAATAAATATTTGATAACATTTCTTTTGACACCATTGCCCTTGTACAACATCACACATGAGAATTTCGAATTCTGGATCTAGAACTTTCAAGTTCATTAAAACAGTGCTGTCAGATTATACTGCATACATGAAACAACATTACCTTTAGCCGTTTAAACAGAGGACTTCATTAGGACTAAAGATTCGAGTTCTATGAAAATACGGTAGGAAATAAGACTAGCAGATCTCTTTACATAAATTCGAATAGTTTCCTCAAATATTGTTTAACATGTTCTGGGGATCTGCTACTGAACATGTTTAAATATTTTTATAGGTGATCGACTAAAGTCATCTTGAATTCAGGATCTAGTAGATAACGATGGATCTTATTGTCCAATGAATAGGAATTACACCTGGTGAATTTCATGCAATTAAGCAGTTAGCATCGGAGCTCAACGTAGGTCGAGTAAACATATCCGTGGAGAGAAGCTACCTTATAGTACATCTTGTAATACTTTCATGTTGTAATGACGAAATAAGTTTGGCGCCCAACATACAGGTGGCAGAAAGCGAACCGTCTTCTACGGAAAGTAGCTGCTGTATTGAAGTGGCGTGCTTGCGCCCTTAAAATCTTAGGGCAGGGCACTAGTTGCAGTTGACAATAGCAAAATAATGTTGGCAATACAAAGAATAACAAATAACAATCATTTTTTAAAATATACCGGGTGTTTCCGTAAGAGCGTGCAAAAATGTAACAGGACATAGAGAATGCTCCATTGAACAATTTGAGGTGGGCAACCTGGGATCGCAGAAGCCATCTTAAAGAGATATGGAAGTTGTGGTGTCACCGCCAGACACCACACTTGCTAGGTGGTAACTTAAATCGGCCGCGGTCCTGTAGTACATGTCGGACCCGCGTGTCGCCACTGTGTAATCGCAATCCTAGCGCCACCACATGGCAGGTCACAAGACAGGGACTAGACCTCGCCCCAGTTGTACGGACTACATAGCTTGCGACCAGACGTACGAAGCTTTCCTCTCATTTGCCGAGAGACAGATTGAATAGCCTTCAGCTTAGTCCATAGCTACTACCTAGCAAGGCGCCATTTGTATCAGTGCTTATAGCGTACTAATATTCAAGAGAGATGTATTCCAACAAGAGAATAAAGTTTAGTATTATAAAACTACGTACTTTTCTTTAGTGCATTAATAAGTCTCCTGTTCCAGTACTTCAAGCCCGTCTGCGTTAGTTTAGCGTGCACCTAGCTACCTCATTGTGTCTAGACAGTATGAACTAGACACAACATTAATTGGCGCCGAGGAGTGGTGCCGCGCCCACGTTGCATTAATTGATTGTACTTTGCTCTGATTTGCTTGTGTCATGGCTTCGCCACAATCTCCAGATGTACTGTCCGAATTTTTTCGCTTGCAGAATCAGCAGACGCAGGCGTTATTGGAGGCCCTTGGACAGCTCGTCCAGGGTCAACGTGCGCTGCAAAACGATGCGGCAGCCGCCGCTTCTTCGCTACCGCTGCCACAAAACGCTGTTGCACCTCCCTTTCGGCCATACGTGGCGGCCGAAGAGACCTGGCACGAGTGGTCTCGCCAGTTCAACTTTCATCTCGCAGCCTACAGAATTCAAGGTAAAGAGCGGCAGCTGTTTTTGCTTTCTTGTGTCGGTGTGTCTACCTACCGTGTGGTAGTGAAATTGTTCCCCGACGCGACGTAGCAACTCTGTCCTACGAAGAAATTTTGTCTGCTTTAGATGCCTATTTCAAAGAAACAGTAAATGTAGTTGCAAAACGGTATACGTTCTTTCGTACAAAACGTACGGCCGGTCAGACTAATAGGGAGTGGGTAGCAACTTTGCAAGGACTTACTAGGGAGTGTGCCTTTGAATGTGACTGTGGACTTCCTTATTCCGATACTATGGTGCGTGATGCAATAGCACAGAACGTTTCTGATGTTCGCATACGGGAACAGATTTTGAAACTAGTTAATCCCTCCCTTCAACAAGTGATAGACATATTGGATAGGCAAGACACACTTGACTTTGCTCAGGCATCTTTTGAAACTTCGCCAGCAGTGTGTCACATTAACCGGCCCGCCGGGCCCGCTGCACGGGACGCTAAGCGGCCCTCGCGCCCATCGCAGCAGCGGCAGCCTCCCTTGCAAACACGTGCGCCGCGTAAGCAAGCAACTGCAGTGAAATCATGCCCGCGGTGTGCAACTAGACATTCGCGTGAAAATTGCCCGTCACGCCAAGCTATTTGCTTTTACTGTCAAAAGAAAGGACATGTTCAAAGTGTTTGCCAGAAAAGGCTTCGATCAGACAATCACAATAATTCCAGGCCCTTTGCTTCGCGCCGGAATCGAACCCAGGACAATCAGGCTCGTGGACCTTCACCCATGGACATTCATGTAGTTCATTCCCACCCGTCCAGTGACACTTTAGCTATCAGTGACTGTGTTCGTCCCACAAACAGAGTGCGTCGACGTCGCCGCAAATCCCGTAAAGTCGCAAGTGCTTCTGTACCTGTATCAGTTCCAATTGCACGTGACAGTCGCTCTTGTCGTCAGCAGGACAATAAACTTTTTGTGGACTTAGACTTTGAAGGCAAAGTGATACCATTCCAGCTCGATACCGGAGCTGCAGTTTCATTGCTCAATCAAGACACGTACAAACAGCTGTGCGCACCGCCATTGCGTGCCGCAAATGTTAAGTTAACTAGTTACTCTGGACAGCCGATCCCTGTGTTAGGACAGTGCAGCCTTCTTGCCACATACAAGGGACAAACGAAACTTGTGTCATTTTACGTTCTTCGTTATTCTAGTGCAGTGAACTTGTTTGGTTTAGATTTGTTTCAATTGTTTAATATGTCTATAGTAAATCAGGTCCTATCAGTGAATCAGACTGTGCCTTCCGCCAGTGTTTCTAGTCTTTGTGAAGAATTTGCAGACATTTTTGCACCGGGCCTTGGTTGCGCTAAGAACTATGCAGCACATTTGGAACTGAAAGACAACGCGCAACCGAAATTTTTCAGAGCGCGCAATGTTCCCCACGCATTGCGTGATGAGGTCGCAAGAACATTGCACGATTTAGAATCTCAAGGTGTAATTGAACGTGTGCAGGCTTCTCTCTGGGCCTCACCCTTAGTAATTTTGCCAAAACCTTCCGGAAAATTGAGACTTTGTGTGGACTTCAAGGCAACTGTGAATCCACAACTTGTGACTGCTACTTTTCCTTTGCCCCGCCCGGAAGATCTTTTTGACAAACTGTGCCCGGGAAAATATTTTTCCAAATTGGACCTAGCAGATGCGTACTTGCAAATACCTGTGGACGAAGAATCCCAGCGCGTCTTAGTGGTTAACACGCATCTTGGCTTGTATCGCTTCAAAAGACTGCCATTCGGGTGTGCATCCGCCCCTGCATTGTTTCAGCAATATTTACAAACTATTTGTGCGTCGGTCCCTACTGCTGCGAACTATCTGGACGATATTGTGATCTCAGGACAGACAGAAGCAGAACATTTGCAAAATCTCCGCACATTATTTCAGGTCTTGCGTCAGCATGGTCTTCGCTTGAGGAAGGACAAATGTGTGTTTTTTGCTCGGGACTTACCCTACCTGGGGCATGTCATAAATGCCCAAGGTATACATCCGAGTCCAGAGCACCTCCGTGCCATACAGGACTTACCTGCTCCGCAGAACTTAAAACAGCTACAGAGTGTGCTGGGTAAAATTACTTATTATGCAAAGTTTGTGCGCAATGCTTCTTCCATTTCAGCTCCGCTTCATCGCTTACGCCGTAAAGGTGTTCCGTTCGTCTGGACGGCGGAATGCGAACGCGCCTTTCGCCAGTTGAAATCGGCGTTACTTTCAAATACTTGCCTTACGCCATTCGATCCCCGAAAACCCCTTTTGTTGATGGTAGATGCATCGGATTTCGGGATCGGTGCTGTGCTTGCGCACAAAGATGGCTCGCATGATCGCCCTATTGCCTTTGCGTCAAAATTGCTCTCATCTGCGCAAAGAAATTATTCACAAATAGAGAAAGAAGCTTTAGCTCTCGTGTTTGGTGTTACCACGTTCCATGACTTCTTGTATGGTCGTCACTTTACCATCATCACGGACCACAAACCTTTGACATCGCTTTTTCATCCGACCAAGCCTGTACCTCCACGTACAGCGCAGAAATTCATTCGCTGGTCGCTTTTTCTCTCGCAGTACCGCTACGATATCTTGTATCGGTCCACTGCTAAGCACGGAAACGCTGATGCGTTGTCCCGTTTGCCTGTTGCTGAGGATAAAGCATTCGATTCTTCCGAACTTGCTTGCATGTTCATTGATTCGGAAGCCGATGACGTGGTCGCATCGTTTCCGATTGATTTTCGTCGTGTCGCTACAGCCACAGCTGCTGACCCTGTCCTTGCTACTGTTTTGCGTTTTGTTGCTACGCAATGGCCCTTGTCAAAGTCACGGATCGAAGATCCTTTGGTTCGCCGTTTTTTTGCTCACAGGGAGAGACTTTTTGTACGGCGTGGTGTTTTGTTGTTGCGTTCTGATAATGATCAATCCCGAGTCGTGGTCCCACGATCGTTACAGTCCTCTGTCTTAAAGCTTTTTCACCGAGGACATTGGGGTATAGTGCGTACGAAACAACTTGCTCGTCGGCACTGTACTTGGTTCGGAATCGATGCTGCGATTACGAATATGTGCTCCTCTTGCGTGGCGTGTGCCGAACAACAATCCGCACCGCCGCGGAAATTCTTTGCATGGCCGAAAGCCACTTCCCCTTGGCAACGCTTGCATATCGATTTTGCTGGTCCATTCTGGAATGCTCGATGGTTGGTTGTGGTCGATGCTTTCAGTAATTTTCCTTTTGTTGTCCGAATGTCTTCCACGACGTCTTCTGCCACAATCCAAGCCTTGTCTGCTATCTTTTGCATTGAAGGTCTTCCGCAGACTATTGTTTCCGACAATGGCCCACAATTCATGTCCGCAGAATTTCAGTCATTCTGCGAGGCCAATGGTATTCAACATCTGACGTCCGCGCCGTTTTCGCCTCAGTCAAACGGTGCCGCTGAACGATTGGTCCGGACTTTCAAGTCCCAAATGTTGAAATTGAAAGAGTCGCATTCTCGGGAGGACGCATTATTGCTCTTTTTGTCTTCGTATCGCTCTCAGCCCCGCGATGGTCGCTCGCCGGCTGAATTGCTCCATGGTCGTCCTCATCGCACCCTGATGTCTTTGCTGCATCCGCCGCATCAGGTTCCTGTGCAGCGGCAGACTCCTGCTTTTGCTCCTGGCGACGTTGTCTATTATCGCAACTATCGCGGTTCACAGCGTTGGCTCGCAGGGCGCATTCTTCGCTGCCTCGGCCGCGCGATGTATTTGGTATTGGGGGCCTCTGGTGAGGTGCGTCGGCATCTCAATCAGCTGCGCCTCTGTCGTCGCCTGGGTTCTGCCGCTCCCCGTCTGCTTTCAGCGACGGTGCCGTCAGGTCAGCGCCTTGGGGACCCATCTACTGGCTCGCCTCATCCCCAGGTGTTACCGACGCTGCCTTCCATTTTGCCTCATGGCGTCGCGCCGCCGCCGCCGCAGCTGCCGCCGGCGCCGCCCGCAGTGGACGCTTCGCTGCAGCCGCCACGCGCCTCCCTGGGTCGCGCGCCGCTGCTCGCTTCCCGTGACCAGCCGTCCTCCGCCATGGACCTCTTGCCCGCTCCGGACCAGATGTCGTCTTCGCCCGTCGGGTGCTCCGACCACATGGAGGTCGACCCTTCGGCCCCTCTTGTCTCCTTACGTGCGCATACACCTCATGTTGACGTGCACCCTGGACTAGGTTTGCAGGCGTTTCCTAGCTCCCCTCGGACCGAATGGCCGGGTGCGGGTGGCACAGCCTCGCCTGTTGTTAGGCTCCCCACCTCATCGCATACGTCAACATGGGGTCCTCCCCACGGCGGGCGGAAGCCTTATCTCACGACCGTTCGCCGATTTGCGGGGGAGGAATGTGGTGTCACCGCCAGACACCACACTTGCTAGGTGGTAACTTAAATCGGCCGCGGTCCTGTAGTACATGTCGGACCCGCGTGTCGCCACTGTGTAATCGCAATCCTAGCGCCACCACATGGCAGGTCACAAGACACGGACTAGACCTCGCCCCAGTTGTACGGACTACATAGCTTGCGACCAGACGTACGAAGCTTTCCTCTCATTTGCCGAGAGACAGATTGAATAGCCTTCAGCTTAGTCCATAGCTACTACCTAGCAAGGCGCCATTTGTATCAGTGCTTATAGCGTACTAATATTCAAGAGAGATGTATTCCAACAAGAGAATAAAGTTTAGTATTATAAAACTACGTACTTTTCTTTAGTGCATTAATAAGTCTCCTGTTCCAGTACTTCAAGCCCGTCTGCGTTAGTTTAGCGTGCACCTAGCTACCTCATTGTGTCTAGACAGTATGAACTAGACACAACAGAAGTAAACTTATTTACCGCTTTGTCTAACGTTACTTTTTCCAGCTTATTTACAACTAACACGCGTATGAGTTTACTACTGTTCTGTTTATTAACATGTACAGTCTTTATTCCCTCCAAGGAAACAAGGAGGATGAGCTTGAGTACTAGGAAGTCATGACGCCATAGGAATGGCCACCAATACTTGAGGTCCGTGCAAAGAGTTCTACGTGAGTTGTTGGAAAACGTACCCTTGGCTGTTCGTGAGAGGATGTGGACACAACATGAGGTTGTACCGTCTCACTGCAGTGTGGATGTCCGGAACCATCTCAGTGCTGTATTTCCTGGTCGCTGCATTGCAAGGGGAGGAGGTCGTATTCCATGGCCTGCGAGATCACCTGACCTGAATCATCCTGATTATTTACTACGGGGGATATCTAAAGTCACTTCACTTGTGCGTGAGACTGCAGTGGATACGGAGGTGGAATTAGTCGCCAGAATTGAAGCTGCCTGTGATGTGATTCGAAAATCACCAGGGATATTTGCCACGGTGCGTCAGAGTCTTGTTCGCCGATGTCACGCTTGCGGTTTCAGCACATTTTGTAAGGTACAGTACAGATGGTACGTTCATTGTGAAAACGATGATATTTGTAGTTAACTGTAACTAATGTAGATAAAAAATTACACTGTGGTGTGATTTTATTCCTGTTATCTCCTTAAGCTGGCTTCTCCGACTCCGGGTTCCCTACCTCAAATTGTTCAGTGGAGCTTGCTCTATGTTCTGTTCAAATTTTCCACGCTGTTACGGAAACACCCTGTATACACAACAAATACTTAGCTGTAGTTTGATGAGAGTGTGAGGCCCTGAAGTAAAAGTTCTGAACACTAGTATAACCTAACTCACTGAACGCTGACCAACTAATCTATCAAGTGTTCAGTCTGGACTGCTGTCGGTGACAGTATCTAAGTTAAGTCTGTCAATAGGTGTAGGCTGCGACACTTGGTAGTGATTGCGGCAACAAGACGATTGTCCAGTGACATCTCAGGTATGTGACATCGGTAGTCATTTGATAACCTATAATAACAGTATACGAAGAAAGACATTCGTCAGTATACAGCAGTGAACCGACCTGAAGAGGATCGCGGCAAGTCGGTCGAAACGTCGGCAATTTAGCTGTTTTAGTAGTTTGTCATGACGCGGCCCAGTACCCAAAATTATTTTATTCAATATGACGATACTTGTTGATAACTGCAAATGAGAGCGCGACAACTGGAGATGAGACTGCAATTGATAAGTGAAAGGGCACGGCCGCAAAAATCTGCTGCCAGTGTAAGAATGTTTATCTGTGATCGCAAGCTAGATAAACTAGTACGCCTGCCTAATATCGCGAGGGACCCCATGAGCGCACAGAAGTGCTGCAACACGACGTGGTACGAACTCAACTAATGTTTGAAGTAGTGCTGGAGGGAAATGACCCCATGAACCCTGCAGGGCTGTCCATAAATCCGTGAGAGAACTAGGGGGTGGAGATCTCTTCTGAACAGCACGCTGCAAGGCATGCCAGATATGCTCAATAATGTTCACGTCTGGGGAGCTTGGTCGGCGGTGTAAGTGTTTAAACCAGAAGAGTGTTCCTGGAGCCACTCTGTAGCAATTCTGGACTTGTGGGGTGTCGCATTGTCCTCCTGGAATTGCCCAAGTTCGTCGAAATGCAGAATGGACATGAATGGATGCACGCGATTTGATAGGACACTTACGTTCGTGTTACCTGTGAGAGTCGTATCTAGACACATCAGGAGTCCCATATCACTCCAACTGTACACGCCTCAGAACGTTACAGAGCCTCCACCAGCTTGAACAGTCCCCTGCAGACATGCAGGGTAACCGAGCGAGGTGGCGCAGTGGTTAGACACTGGACTCGCCTACGGGAGGACGACGGTTCAATCCCGCGTCCGGCCATCCTGATTTAGATTTTCCGTGATTTCCCTAAATCACTCCAGGCAAATGCCGGGATGGTTCCTCTGAAAGGGCACGGCCGACTTCCTTCCCCATCCTTCCCTAATCCGATGAGGCCGATGACCTCGCTGTCTGGTCTCCTTCCCCAAACAACCCAACCCAACATGCAGGGTCCATGGATTCATGAGGTTGTCTTCATACCCGTACACGTCCGTCTGCTCGATACAATTTGAAACGAGACTCGTCCGACCAGGCAACATATTTCCAGTCATCAACAGTCAAATGTCGGTGCTGACGGGCCCAGGTGAGACTTAATGCTTTGTGTCGTGGAATCGTCAAGGGTACACGAGTGGGCCCTCGGCTCCGAAAGCCCATATCGATGATGTTTCGTTGAACGGTTCGCACGCTGACACTTATTGATGGCCCAGCACTGAAATCTGCAGCAATTTGCGGAAGGGCTGCTCTTCTGTGACGTTGAACGATTCTCTTCAGTCGTCGTTGGTCCCGTTCTTGCAGGATCTTTTTCCGGCCGCAGCGATGTCGGAGATTTGATGTTCTGCCGGATTCCTAATGTTCACCGTACACTCGTGAAATGGTCATACGGGAATATCCTCCACTTCATCGCTACCTCGGAGATGCTGTGTCCCACCGCTCGTGCTCCGACTATAACTCCACGTTCAAAATCACTTCAATCTTGCTAACCAGCCATTGCAACAACAGTAACCGATGTAACAACTGCGCCCGACACTTGTTGTCTTTATAGGTGTTGCCGACCTCAGCGCCGCATTCCGCCTGTTTACATATCTCTGTATTTGAATACGCATGCCTATACCAGTTTCTTTGGCGCTTCAGTGTATTTGACTTATGAAGGGAGCGCCTACTGTGGCTTCGCTTATAACGGTAGGCGGGTGGATGGGACTATTTATAAGCTTATAAGCTTAATAAAGTTCCTGATATGGGTGCCACCTGTGTGATGACTGACCATAACTATGTGGCGCCATGCTAGAGACTTCAAAATTGTTCAAATGGCTCTGAGCCCTATGGGACTTAACATCTGAGGTCATCTGTTCTCTAGAACTTAGAACTACTTAAACCTAACTTAAGGACATCACACACATCCACGCCCGAAGCAGGATTGAAACCTGCGACCGCAGCGTTCGCGCGGTTCGAGACTGAAGCGCCTAGAACCGCTCGGCCACAGCGGCTGACAGCAATTAAGTATTGCACTCAGTCTCTTAAATAAACTTATGTGCAAAACTTAAAGACGAAAGTAACTTTACCGTGATATGTCACTGCCAAATAACACAGATAAAACTTGGATCATACGTAGAAGGAACTGCTACAGTATCGCACAGAAAGTAACTGAGTGAAGTACGCAATGAGACGAACAGAAATAACATTTTAATTCGGAGGCAGTAATTACACTGAAGGCACTGCGATTTATGGTAGTCCCCTGGACATTACAAAAGGCATGATATGATACTTAATAGGTTTTGTGATCATTACGGTCGGCAGTGTATGTTCTACGACGTACTACATTGCTGGCCACAAGGTTGGTAAGGTTGTCTTGTGGTGGGGCATTCCATTCCTCCACCAGCGCTGTTGGAAACTGTTTTTTGGTCGTTGGTGCATGTGGACGTCTGCAGTACTTCTCCCAAACGCATCCCATACGTGCTCGATCGGATTTAAGTCGAGGAACAGGCAGGCCAGTCCATTCCCCGAATATCCTCTCGTACCAAGAGCCACGTACGCTTTTCGATGCGGTCGAGCATTGTCATCCATAAGAATGAAGTGCTCTGAACAGACCGACATGACGAGGGAGTACAGCACCATAACACCATTGAGAGGTGAGTGTGCCTTTTTTAAAGATTTGGAGGTCAGTATGACACTGCAACAAAATGCCTCTCCACACCATATCACTTTGAGCACCAGAACTATAATGTCCGACAATGTTCCCGGGTCAACTACGTGTTCCCACCTCTCACCATATGAGGGTACGCTCAACACTTTCGAACATGATAGTTTTGATGGTCCAGTTGCGGTGACCTCTGTTCAGTTATTGTCTTTGTACGTCTCATTGTGTAATTTTTTTCAATTTCCTTCATCTTTATACTGTAACACGTCTATCTATGTACGTTCCAAGTTCAATCGGGCACGTGAAAGATACTTTCACTACTTAGTTTGGCACACCACTGCCCATGGCCACCGTTGGACAATCATCCACTCTGTCTACAAAGCCTCTCTAGGCAGATTTTGTCAATAGTACCAGGGGTGTGGTGGATGACATGAGTTAGAGGAATGCTTTAGAAGCTTAAGTAATTGATAAGAACCACATGGGTCCATTTAATAGCAAATTGCGGATGTAAATAGATTGCAACCAGAGTGCTCAACAACTAATCAGTTTTGTATTAAAATGAGCGAAGGCTCCTCCTGCGAAAGAAAGAAGAAAAATAAACTGCTCTACGAACTGTAAGTAGTCATTCCAGTACAAAATCTCATACCTTCTGTGTACTGTCTACATAATAATTAATGACGAACTGTTGGTCTGTGGGGCTACTCCGCATGATTGATTAAAGTTGTATTTTCTGGCTTCCATCCCAGTTAATTTAAACTAAAATCAAATTTAGAATTAATTTTCAAAATCGACTTGCCAGTTCTTTTCCTGCAACACCTGAGTTCGCAGAAAGTCTAATGCCACGGAAGTTAAACGTAAGACTCTGCAATAGCCGACAATAAATGTGGAACTAATAATCTGAAGGGATGCAAGTGCCTGTTGCAGTCTGTGAATGATAGCGAGTTTGATCCAGATGAAGCATGACTTCATTTATCTGGTTAAGTGAACTCACAGAACAGCATGTCGGATTTGTGAATCATCCCGTCATCAAAACAGTCGTAGCACTGTCATAGAGAGATCGATGGTGTGTAATCTTGCATTGTTTGGCTTCCGTTCAGAGGACAGTACCATCCACCAACCCATAGGTTTACTCTCTGTAAGTCCATCTTTACACGGATAGTTGCGGGACCTCGGGTGTTCAGTATAAAATGTCGAATTAAAACACCTCCAGCCGTCCAAATTTCCAGTTGTGTTTTATTTGAGCAACCAGTTTCAGCACTACATTACGCCATCTTCAGGCCTCCTGACCGACGTGTAGGAAGACCCCCACCTATGGTCTAGTCAAAACAGGAGCCAGTATTTATTGACTGGTATCCGTAAATTTATTCTTAAGACAGCGATCTCATCCATCATCACTTGCCGACGATTCTGTGAGGACCAGAGGTATGATCTATAGCGTCGAGCACACATCTGAGCAAACTGCAATCAACACAAAATTAAATACACTATTGGCCATTAAAATTGCTACACCACGAAGATGACGTCCTACAGACGCGAAATTTAACCGACAGGAAGAAGATGCTTTGATATGCAAATGATTAGCTTTTCAGAGCATTCACACAAGGTTGGCGCCGGTGGCGACACCCACAACGTGCTGACATGAGGAACGTTTCCAACCGATTTCTCATACACAAACTGCAGTTGACCGGCGTTGCCTGATGAAACGTTGTTTTGATGCCTCGTGTTAGGAGGAGAAATACGTACCATCACGTTCGACTTTGATAAAGGTCGGATTGTAGTCTATCGCGATTGCAGTTTATCGTATCGCGACATTGCTGCTCGCGTTGGTCGAGATCCAATGACTGTCAGCAGAATATGGACTCAGTGGGTTCGGGAGGGTAATACGGAACGCCGTGCCGGATCCCAACGGCCTTGTACCACTAGCAGTCGAGATGACAGGCATCTTATCCGCATGGCTGTAACGGATCGTGCAGTCATGTCTCGATCCCTGAGTCAACAGATGGGGACGTTTGCAAGGCAACAACCATCTGCCGAACAGTTCGACGACGTTTGCAGCAGCATGGACTATCAGCTCGGAGACCATGGCTGCGGTTACCCTTGACGCTGCATCACAGACAGAAGCACCTGCGATGGTGTACTCAACGACGAACCTGGGTGCACGAATGGCAAAACGTCATTTTTTCGGATGAATCCCGGTTCTGTTTACAGCACCATGATGGTCGCATCCGTGTTTGGCGACATGGCGGTGAACGTACATTGGAAGCGTGTATTCGTCATCGCCATACTGGCGTATCACCCGGCGTGATGGTATGGAGTGTCATTGGTTGCACGTCTTGGTAGCCTCTTGTTCGCATTGACGGCACTTTGAACAGTGGACGTTACATTTCAGATGTGTTACGATCCGTGGCTCTACCCTTCATTCGATCCCTGCGAAACCCTGCGTTTCAGCAGCATAATGCACGACCGCATGTTGCAGGTCCTGTACGGGCCTTTCTGGATACAGAAAATGTTCGACTGCTGCCCTGGCCAGCACATTCTCCAGATCTCTCACCAGTTGAAAACGTCTGGTCAATGGTGACCGAGCAACGGGCTCGTCAGAATACGCCAATCACTACTCTTGATGAACTGTGGTATCGTGTTGAAGCTGCATGGGCAGCTGTACCTGTATACGCCATGCAAGTTCTATTTGACTCAATGCCCAGGCGTATCAAGGCCTTTATAACGGCCAGAGGTGATTGTTCTGGGTACTGATTTCTCAGGATCTATGCACCCAAATTGCGTGAAAATGTAATCACATTTCAGTTCTAGTATAATATATTTGTCCAATGAATACCCGTTTATCATCTGCATTTCTTCTTGGTGTAGCAATTTTAATGGCCAGTAGTGTGCATTCGTAGCAAAGTAGAACACAGCCGATACACGCCAAGCACTCATGTTAGGGATCAGCTCGGCGAAACATCCATCTCTACGTACATGAAGAAGAAGTCTGAAAACCTCTTAGGCACACACTACCCCTACGCTTCAAATAAAAGGCCTATTTTTACAACCAACTCTCAGTTTAGGCTATGGTAGAGTGCAGATAACAGCCACACCTCAAAAAAATCATTCAGATACATAAAAACCGCAATCTTCTCTAATAATTAAAGTCATGCTGGAAGTCGTAGAGGCTTCCCTGTTGTGCATCATGAGATAAAATCCAGACACCGAGACGTTGCATTCTCTTGCATAAACCTGTTAATTAACGGAAAAAAAGATTGCTGTATGTTGTTCACATATCTATTACCAGTTATAGTTTGGTGGAAAAAAATTGGTCGAGTTATTCGTGTTGGACACTCCTACTTTCACACAGTGCAGAATAACCGATGAGGATCTTCAGAACTCCAATGTCGATTGTTCTACGAATTCAGTTTCCCCGACAAATGAAGACGTACTTCATCACAGAAAAAGACTTCAGGATCAAATTCTGACTGCAATAGCCCGCTGCACTACTGACATCGAACAGCAGTATCTGAATTGATCAGCCGATGCACTAACGTTACATTTTAAAGTGTCAATTTGAGAACATTCTGAAGTGCTGGGGTTTCTTTCCAAGGCCGCTCCTGATAAGCCTCATTTATTCTCGGCTAAAACCGATAAGCAATTTGCCACAACATCCGACCAATGGCTCGGAACCTATGCGGTTATTAGAGCCTGCTTTAGGGGCATTGTGGATCCTGCGAAAAAAAAAGGCATCGTAGGTGAAACACTCAGTCGTTACGAAATTTTATGGGTATCCTCTTGAATAGTTCATTGTCAGGCACCCTCATACGCTGACGTGACAGAAGTCATGGGATAGCAATATGCACAGATATAGATTGCGGTAGTATCGCGTGCACAAGGTATAAAAGAGCATTGCATTGGAGGAACTGTCATTTGTACTCAGATGATTTATGTGGAAAGGTTTCCGACGTCATTATTGCCGCATGACGGGAATTAACAGACTCTGAAGACGGATTGGCAGTTGGAGCTAGACGGATGACACATTCCATTTTGGAAATCGTTAGGGAATGCAATATTCCACGGCCCACAGTGTCAAGAGTTGCCGACAATACCGCATTTCAGACATTACCTCTCACCACGGACAACGCAGTGGCCGACGGCCTTCACTTAACGATCGAGAGGAGCGGCGAGCGTGTATAGCTGTCAGTGTTAACAGAAAGCACACTTCGTGAAATAACCGCAGAAATCATCACGGGACGCACGACGAACGTATCCGTTAAGACAGTGGGTGAAATTTGGATTTAATGGTCTGTAGCAGCAGATGACCGGCGCGAGCGCATTTGATGTCAGCTCAAATAGCTCTATGGGACTTAACATCTGAGGTCATCAGTCCCCTAGACTTAGAACTGCTTAAACCTAACTAACCTAAGGACAGCACACACATCGATGCCCGAGGCAGGATTCGAATTGGCGACCGTAGCAGCAGCTCGGTTCCGGACTGAAGCGCCTAGAACCGCTCGGTCACAACGGCCGGCTTGATAACAGCGCGAGGTCGCCTGCAGTGCATCTCCTGGGCTCGTGATCACATCGGCTGGACGCTAGAAATCTGGAAGATCGTTGCCTGGTCAGATGAGTCCCTATTTCAGTTAGTAACAGTTGATGGTACGGTTTGAGTGTGGCACATACGCCACGAGAGATGGACCCCAGTTGTCGATGGTGTGGGCTGTGTTTACATGGTACGGACTAGTTCCTCCGGATGTTCGGCTACTTGGAGATCATTTGCAGCCATTAGTGGACGTAATGTTCCCAAAAAACGGTGGAATTTTTATGGATGGCAATGCGCCATGTCCCCAGGCCACAATTGTTCGTGATTGGTTTGAAGAACATTCTGGATGGTTCGAGCGAATGGTTTGCCACCCAGATCGCCCGACATGATCCCATCGAACATTTATGGACATAAACGAGAGGTAAGATCGTGCGCAAAATTTTGCACAGGCAACACTTTCGCAATTATGAACGGCAATAGAGGCAGCATGGCGCAGTATTCCTGCAGGGGAGTTCCAACGACTTCTTGAGTTCATGCCACTTCGAGTTGCTGCACACGGCGGGCAAAAGGAGGTTCGACACGATATTAGGCAGTAACCCATGACTTTTGTAACTTCAGTATACATGGTCCTGAAAACAAGTCGTTTTGGAGCTAATTGTCACCTCAGTTTATTTCTGTCCCCATACATTCCCCTTTGCCAGAACTGCTTGACATTCTTAAAACATGTAGCACCATTCATCCTGTCTATGTATTAGGAATCTATGTGAATCTTAATTCGGTGCAGTAATCAAATCCCATTGCTTATTGTCAGGTAGCCTAATTTTTGAGTAAAAATGATTGTTGATGGATTCGCATTTCAGTCTTTTCCATACAGAAGGCTCTCACATTTTATCTACGTAGTCTTGTATGGTGAACCATTCATAAACTCATTCTGGATCCCCATAATCTGTGGATAGCTGTTATAAGTTATGTGACGGATTAGAAAGTAAAACTTTATATCCTATTAGAAAATACAGTATTCCATTAGAATATGCATAAAGTAACCATAACTCTTTTTGTCAGTAAAAAAGTTGAACATATATTGTTCACATATTTATTTCAAGTTATGATTTGGTGGAAAAACATTAGTCCTCGAATATTGCCACTATTTTGTTTCGCTCATGATACTGTACAATCTTTCCTTTTAACATACATTTCACAAATTTATTTCCATCTGGGGCACATCGAATGGTGTAATGGAATCTTGTTGAAAGGTTGTGTCTGGGAAAATTGATTAATTTGCTATTAGGGTTGTGAAATGATAATTAAATGGACACCCTAGCTGCAAACAGGCGTTGATGTACTTCATTGGGGACATGTTGAAAATGTGTGCCCCGACCGGGACTTGAAGTACATCAACGCCTGTTTGCAGCTAGGGTGTCCATTTAATTATCATTTCATTTCTAGCAAAGCTGCATGGTCATCCACGGTAACTGTTGTTTCGGGAACAGATACTACCGTCATATATAGTTATATTAGGGTTGTTTTTCACAAAGACGTGTTCACAAGTCTCCTTACGCTGAAAATGGACGTCCGTGCTGCAGTATTATAGGTTCTGTATACAAATGATTTTTTCACTGCGTATGGTGGTGTTTTTTTTCGTGTGTGGTGGGAAAGTACACAGTGCAGTAACAGCTTTCTGTAGGTAACTAAGTATTAGCCTCCCCGATATTTGCGCTGATAAAAAGGGATCCGCAAGGCTTGTGTAACGTATTGTCACCAATCGTTGGTACATTACTTTAAACTGATGCTTCCATTAGTTTACGTACTGTGAATGATACCATGTACAAGTTGTGGCCCAGCAAGAATGTTAAGTAGAGCCGAAACTATTGATGGTCTCTCTCTCTTCCCCGTCTCTCCCACCAAACTCTTTTTTCTGTTTGTCAAAATGCTGGTATGTTTCATTATGTCTGACCGTAATACTGTTATTTGTTCTTACAGGTACATACGGCAGGCAACCTTAGACTTATTCCACGAAATTGATATGCACCACATGCACGCTCTTCAGAAGCTTCGAAACGACTTAGAAACTGCTAACATGGCTGACATATGTTACGTAGCTGCACGGGAGAGGAAAAGCTGCCAGGAGGAGAAACGAAAGATCTGGCAGAGATATGACGAGACTGTGGCAAAGTTCAAAAAGATAATCGAAGAAAAGGAAATGGATATAGCCGTGACGAGGCTGGAGATCATGAAAGGAAGGTCTGAGGCCTTAGTGTGGCAGGAAAAGGTGGATGAAATTTTGCAAGAATTTCAGAAGTTCGTCGCCTTCGCTCTGAAGTCTCTTCCAGAACATTCCGCCTTTTTGATAGACAGAAAGAGATTGCTTGATGCCGTCAAAGATAAGATTAAAGGAACGGCGTGGAAGAAGGTTACGGATGCGATGGAGAGTCTGTTCAACGCGGTTATGGAGCGTATATCTGAACATGAGCGCGAAAAAGAAGCTATGAGGGAAATCCGTGAAGCAGAGGCAGAGCGAAGACGACAGGAGAGTATTGCTGCATTTATGCGAGGTGAAGTTATCGATTTAGTACCTACGGAAGGCCAGATAGATGAGTACAGGCAGAAGCGTAAAGAGAGTACAACTGCGTTCGTGGAAAAAGAAGTTATACTGCCTGTCGCTGTTGCTGCCGCTCCCACGACGTTCGTGCGCGACGAAATTGTAAAGGCGATACCTCCTGTTGCCGTGCTGGAGACTTCCAAAACGAAGAGGAAGGAAAGGGAACGAGTTGTCCAATTTGCTCGTGATGAAATTGAAAACTTACTGACAATTTTCCGTAAACATCCTAGCATGGCGGACTTCGTAGCTCCGCCTCTAAATACGGAATAAAGCTTTTCACTGAATGTGAGATGTATTGTTTTGTTATGGCCATTACATCTTCAGAGTGTATACGCGGACAAGGAAAAAAAAAATTCCCGGGTTTTTCCCGGATTTCCCGATTACAAAATACACTTTCTCCCGGGCTAAAATACGTTTTTTCCTTGTTAAGTGACAGTATACTTTCCCTCGGGATCGTAAAACTTATCAATCCTTTGAATGGTTAAGATTTGGTACACCGGCGTAGAGCCTCCCGCCACTTTAGGAAACGAACCCCATAAAAAAATGCGTTTCGGAAGGATCTTTGATTTGCACCAACATATACGCTGCATATTTTCGTATTAAAAAAGTATATAGTCGAACCACCAAATACAGAACGTTAGTTTCTGAAGCGTTGAAATGGAGATTCCGATGCGGTTTTGTAAGCCACTCACAGCTCATGTCACGTGATATCGCGAGCCGATGATAGCAGATATTCAGTGCGTTTACATGGGGCTCCCAAAACCGGATTCCGTAAGCCGATCTCCCAATACCGCTCCTGGTGGTCAAGTAAACACTTCAAAATCGGTTCTGGAAATACGCTTCTGGTTGCCAGTTTTCCAGTTCCGCAATCGCTGTTCGCTGCATGTAAACGCAACCGGTACTGAAACGTGCTTGGACTGTCATGTTTCGTTTTCAGAATGAGATTTTCACTCTGCAGCGGAGTGTGCGCTGATATGAAACTTCCTGGCAGATTAAAACTGTGTGCCCGACCGAGACTCGAACTCGGGACCTTTGCCTTTCGCGGGCAAGTGCTCTACCAACTGAGCTACCGAAGCACGACTCACGCTCGGTACTCACAGCTTTACTTCTGCCAGTACCTCGTCTCCTACCTTCCAAACTTTACAGAAGCTCTCCTGCGAACCTTGCAGAACTAGCACTCCTGAAAGAAAGGATATTGCGGAGACATGGCTTAGCCACAGCCTGGGGGACGTTTCCAGAATGAGATTTTCACTCTGCAGCGGAGTGTGCGCTGATATGAAACTTCCTGGCAGATTAAAACTGTGTGCCCGACCGAGACTCGAACTCGGGACCTTTGCCTTTCGCGGGCAAGTGCTCTACCAACTGAGCTACCGAAGCACGACTCACGCTCGGTACTCACAGCTTTACTTCTGCCAGTACCTCGTCTCCTACCTTCCAAACTTTACAGAAGCTCTCCTGCGAACCTTGCAGAACTAGCACTCCTGAAAGAAAGGATATTGCGGAGACATGGCTTAGCCACAGCCTGGGGGACGTTTCCAGAATGAGATTTTCACTCTGCAGCGGAGTGTGCGCTGATATGAAACTTCCTGGCAGATTAAAACTGTGTGCCCGACCGAGACTCGAACTCGGGACCTTTGCCTTTCGCGGGCAAGTGCTCTACCAACTGAGCTACCGAAGCACGACTCACGCTCGGTACTCACAGCTTTACTTCTGCCAGTACCTCGTCTCCTACCTTCCAAACTTTACAGAAGCTCTCCTGCGAACCTTGCAGAACTAGCACTCCTGAAAGAAAGGATATTGCGGAGACATGGCTTAGCCACAGCCTGGGGGACGTTTCCAGAATGAGATTTTCACTCTGCAGCGGAGTGTGCGCTGATATGAAACTTCCTGGCAGATTAAAACTGTGTGCCCGACCGAGACTCGAACTCGGGACCTTTGCCTTTCGCGGGCAAGTGCTCTACCAACTGAGCTACCGAAGCACGACTCACGCTCGGTACTCACAGCTTTACTTCTGCCAGTACCTCGTCTCCTACCTTCCAAACTTTACAGAAGCTCTCCTGCGAACCTTGCAGAACTAGCACTCCTGAAAGAAAGGATATTGCGGAGACATGGCTTAGCCACAGCCTGGGGGACGTTTCCAGAATGAGATTTTCACTCTGCAGCGGAGTGTGCGCTGATATGAAACTTCCTGGCAGATTAAAACTGTGTGCCCGACCGAGACTCGAACTCGGGACCTTTGCCTTTCGCGGGCAAGTGCTCTACCAACTGAGCTACCGAAGCACGACTCACGCTCGGTACTCACAGCTTTACTTCTGCCAGTACCTCGTCTCCTACCTTCCAAACTTTACAGAAGCTCTCCTGCGAACCTTGCAGAACTAGCACTCCTGAAAGAAAGGATATTGCGGAGACATGGCTTAGCCACAGCCTGGGGGACGTTTCCAGAATGAGATTTTCACTCTGCAGCGGAGTGTGCGCTGATATGAAACTTCCTGGCAGATTAAAACTGTGTGCCCGACCGAGACTCGAACTCGGGACCTTTGCCTTTCGCGGGCAAGTGCTCTACCAACTGAGCTACCGAAGCACGACTCACGCTCGGTACTCACAGCTTTACTCCCGAGTTCGAGTCTCGGTCGGGCACACAGTTTTAATCTGCCAGGAAGTTTCATATCAGCGCACACTCCGCTGCAGAGTGAAAATCTCATTCTGGAAACGTCCCCCAGGCTGTGGCTAAGCCATGTCTCCGCAATATCCTTTCTTTCAGGAGTGCTAGTTCTGCAAGGTTCGCAGGAGAGCTTCTGTAAAGTTTGGAAGGTAGGAGACGAGGTACTGGCAGAAGTAAAGCTGTGAGTACCGAGCGTGAGTCGTGCTTCGGTAGCTCAGTTGGTAGAGCACTTGCCCGCGAAAGGCAAAGGTCCCGAGTTCGAGTCTCGGTCGGGCACACAGTTTTAATCTGCCAGGAAGTTTCATATCAGCGCACACTCCGCTGCAGAGTGAAAATCTCATTCTGGAAACGTCCCCCAGGCTGTGGCTAAGCCATGTCTCCGCAATATCCTTTCTTTCAGGAGTGCTAGTTCTGCAAGGTTCGCAGGAGAGCTTCTGTAAAGTTTGGAAGGTAGGAGACGAGGTACTGGCAGAAGTAAAGCTGTGAGTACCGAGCGTGAGTCGTGCTTCGGTAGCTCAGTTGGTAGAGCACTTGCCCGCGAAAGGCAAAGGTCCCGAGTTCGAGTCTCGGTCGGGCACACAGTTTTAATCTGCCAGGAAGTTTCATATCAGCGCACACTCCGCTGCAGAGTGAAAATCTCATTCTGGAAACGTCCCCCAGGCTGTGGCTAAGCCATGTCTCCGCAATATCCTTTCTTTCAGGAGTGCTAGTTCTGCAAGGTTCGCAGGAGAGCTTCTGTAAAGTTTGGAAGGTAGGAGACGAGGTACTGGCAGAAGTAAAGCTGTGAGTACCGAGCGTGAGTCGTGCTTCGGTAGCTCAGTTGGTAGAGCACTTGCCCGCGAAAGGCAAAGGTCCCGAGTTCGAGTCTCGGTCGGGCACACAGTTTTAATCTGCCAGGAAGTTTCATATCAGCGCACACTCCGCTGCAGAGTGAAAATCTCATTCTGGAAACGTCCCCCAGGCTGTGGCTAAGCCATGTCTCCGCAATATCCTTTCTTTCAGGAGTGCTAGTTCTGCAAGGTTCGCAGGAGAGCTTCTGTAAAGTTTGGAAGGTAGGAGACGAGGTACTGGCAGAAGTAAAGCTGTGAGTACCGAGCGTGAGTCGTGCTTCGGTAGCTCAGTTGGTAGAGCACTTGCCCGCGAAAGGCAAAGGTCCCGAGTTCGAGTCTCGGTCGGGCACACAGTTTTAATCTGCCAGGAAGTTTCATATCAGCGCACACTCCGCTGCAGAGTGAAAATCTCATTCTGGAAACGTCCCCCAGGCTGTGACTAAGCCATGTCTCCGCAATATCCTTTCTTTCAGGAGTGCTAGTTCTGCAAGGTTCGCAGGAGAGCTTCTGTAAAGTTTGGAAGGTAGGAGACGAGGTACTGGCAGAAGTAAAGCTGTGAGTACCGAGCGTGAGTCGTGCTTCGGTAGCTCAGTTGGTAGAGCACTTGCCCGCGAAAGGCAAAGGTCCCGAGTTCGAGTCTCGGTCGGGCACACAGTTTTAATCTGCCAGGAAGTTTCATATCAGCGCACACTCCGCTGCAGAGTGAAAATCTCATTCTGGAAACGTCCCCCAGGCTGTGGCTAAGCCATGTCTCCGCAATATCCTTTCTTTCAGGAGTGCTAGTTCTGCAAGGTTCGCAGGAGAGCTTCTGTAAAGTTTGGAAGGTAGGAGACGAGGTACTGGCAGAAGTAAAGCTGTGAGTACCGAGCGTGAGTCGTGCTTCGGTAGCTCAGTTGGTAGAGCACTTGCCCGCGAAAGGCAAAGGTCCCGAGTTCGAGTCTCGGTCGGGCACACAGTTTTAATCTGCCAGGAAGTTTCATATCAGCGCACACTCCGCTGCAGAGTGAAAATCTCATTCTGGAAACGTCCCCCAGGCTGTGACTAAGCCATGTCTCCGCAATATCCTTTCTTTCAGGAGTGCTAGTTCTGCAAGGTTCGCAGGAGAGCTTCTGTAAAGTTTGGAAGGTAGGAGACGAGGTACTGGCAGAAGTAAAGCTGTGAGTACCGAGCGTGAGTCGTGCTTCGGTAGCTCAGTTGGTAGAGCACTTGCCCGCGAAAGGCAAAGGTCCCGAGTTCGAGTCTCGGTCGGGCACACAGTTTTAATCTGCCAGGAAGTTTCATATCAGCGCACACTCCGCTGCAGAGTGAAAATCTCATTCTGGAAACGTCCCCCAGGCTGTGGCTAAGCCATGTCTCCGCAATATCCTTTCTTTCAGGAGTGCTAGTTCTGCAAGGTTCGCAGGAGAGCTTCTGTAAAGTTTGGAAGGTAGGAGACGAGGTACTGGCAGAAGTAAAGCTGTGAGTACCGAGCGTGAGTCGTGCTTCGGTAGCTCAGTTGGTAGAGCACTTGCCCGCGAAAGGCAAAGGTCCCGAGTTCGAGTCTCGGTCGGGCACACAGTTTTAATCTGCCAGGAAGTTTCATGTTTCGTTTTGTTTTTAAAAATTTCGGCTAGTACTGACGGAGTGGCTTTTTGTACAGTGAAGGATAAGAAGAAAAATTAGACTGAAGCTGTTTGCACCTCGTCTAACTGATGAGAAATAGCGATTGTGCTGACTAAATCATAAATTGCTGTTTTCCAGACGCCGTAGTTAACTGGACTAGCAAATCTGCTTCAGACCTTCACATGTAAACACGACAGCGAAAAACGGTTTCCGAAATTCAGTTTTCGTTTTTCGCAAGATGTGTCGCATGTAAAAGTAGGCATAGGACACGTGATGTAGTCAGCCTACAGTAACATCACTGTTAAGTAGCACGAACACACAAATAGGAAAATTAATGTACATAGTGTAGCTACAAGAAGATCTAAGGTTTCACATATAATATTTGTCTTTTTTGCGTGTGTTACAGTTCGATACATCACACAAATGTGCCGGTACAATTTTAAGTGTTGACGTAATTGTCTGGTCTTCTGGGCTCTTAATTATTCTAAGTGGCCTGCCCTCAAAGTGTTAAGCTTTAAATCAAAATCAAACGCACTGTGATTTAAGAAATTCAAAGCTCGTTCGCACACTTAACATAACTCATATTGTGTAAAATGAAATGTACTTTGAAAGTAACGCTTTTCAAACGATCAATTGCAATATTTTCCCGCGACCTGTTAGAACTCGTTTCCGCAGTAGTCAGAGAGCGCCAGGAAACGGCGTTACTGTGCCTGCGCAACCACGATGAAGTAGGTAGCCAATATGTTCGTACTTTTATGGTATTAAAAGATCTTACACTACGTCATAAACGAAACAGGACATCGAGGATACTGCAAGAGCATCGGAATTTCGTAAACCATATTACAATCCATAATTCGACTTAAAGAGCACATTCATATGTCCAGATTCACGAAGAAGTAGGCCCCAAGCTGATATTAAACTTTTCAGTGTGGTTTTCAGAATGCAAATTTTCTTGAAGTGCCAGTACTGTACTATCTCATGTTTAATTCTATTGTATAATGCCATACATCGCAAAAGATAACAACGTGCACTTGAGACTAATTACATATTTTAGCCTTTCATAATTGTGTAATA
Source organism: Schistocerca nitens (assembly GCF_023898315.1). Lineage (NCBI taxonomy): Eukaryota > Metazoa > Arthropoda > Insecta > Orthoptera > Acrididae > Schistocerca > Schistocerca nitens. Next base: position 424,439,512 of record NC_064617.1, on the reverse strand, counting down.
TTTTAATTCACTTTATGGTTCGCAGCCACAGAAATCCGTTTTGTTCTTGAGAGGCAGCAAAATCACTAAACGTAAACACGGTTCACGTGGAGACTACCTCTCATCCCACTAGAACTCAGACTACTCTGCGCATGCGCGAATCTGGCAGCTTGGGTGTGCCAGAAAAATGTTTCTGCGTAGCATCTGGCTGCTTGTTCCTACTGCTGATACAGCTCGTGTCTAGTTACCTAAGACACATCTAACAGCCGCACTTCAAGTATCCAGAAGCGGGAGAAGGCACTGCTCATACGCTACTCAACTGCGCATGCGCATAATCCCGCTGGCAGCTGCTCAAAGGAACCTAATATTAACTGTTGTGACGTTACTCTCATCGGAAGCAGTTTGTTGTTATGTAGCATTGCATAGTCTTCACCCTAAAGCCTTCGTCACATTTTGCTGTTGGCAGATGCTTGTGTGTGTGCTGTGTTTTGTTGTTGTAAATGGCGCATTTCCTTTGCAACTTACGTTTTATTTATTTTTTCTTCGTTTATGTTGCAGTAATGGGCTAAAGTAAAATTCTTTGTTAGAGATCAGTTTTTACCAGTCAAACCTAACAAAATTTTTAACTGAAAGCTAAAACAACGAAAAATTCCTGGAATTCTTAAAAGTTCCCGGGTTTTTCCCGGTTTTCTCCCAGATGAAAAATTCGCGGGTTTTTCCAGGATTTCCAGGTTGTCCCGGAGCGTAAACATCCTGATCTTGTTTTTATGCTTGTACTGGTCACATCGACATGGCTACGGAAAGAAAACTGAAGTACACTGTGAAACGTATCTAGGATATGTAGCGACTCGCACTATCTTATGCCACACCATATGTAAAAAGCAATAGTTATGAACGTTACTAGCGTGGAGCTATTTCGTTCAACGTCCGAAAGTAAATTCACGTGAGGTAGAACAATATTGAGACGTATGTGTTTTTCGTCAAATGTTTGAGCGGAGCGAAAACAATATACTCTAGAAACTACACAGTGGATTTTTGTCCGAATTTTCATAGCTAAGTTTTCATAGCCAAATAGATCGGGTCTGGTACACTATTGGCAAAGCGCGTGGGTGGACATCAAGAAATCGTGGGATTGAATCTCGGTCGGACTGTGGATTTTTCAGTCTGCGTTTTAACCTACCATTCAGCTATCAACGCAGTGAGTAGTCGCCAGAAATCACAGGGTGGTCCTGATTTCACATTCAACTGTAGAATTGTTACTATAAGGACAAATGTGGTATCAAGTAGATCAGCGTGAGGTACAGTTTAACAAAAAAAAATGCTTGAAGGTAATTGGGGTAACCGAGAAACACTAAATTAGTGATATGAGGGGAAAATTAAACATTTCACGAACATCTGCCGCTAGCTACGTAAATGAAGTGTCAAAGAGTTTATCTTATCAAGGCCTAGCTCTCTTGAACTTGAAAAGTTGCGTTGGTGTGATATTTAACCACAATAAAAACTTACGAAATAACTTTAAAAAAAGTGGTCAAGTGTTTTGTCAAATGATTTTTTACAACTAAGGAATAAAATAGACTGGAGAAGCATTTGACGCAACTTCGAATAATGCTCGGACTCATGTAGCCCTACAGAAAGTATGGTGCCGACTGACAGTGTGAAGTTTTATGTTTAACTTACAATCTTGGAACGTTAAACAGCACTATAGGATCATTCCCCAATGGATTACGTAGACGGTAGTCTCATTTGCTGTACATGATCTCGAGTTCCATTCAAAGGCTCGTCAAATGCTTCTCTAATCTGTTTTATTTCTTGCCTTTAGACAAACCATTTCACAAAACATTTGACTATTGTTTTTTCAAAAATTTTTTGTATTCTGCTCCAGTTATAGGAATATTTACAGTGAAATCGAAGGTCCTAGACTTCAGTTTCAGATAAACCTAGACACAGATAGAAGGAAAAATATACAATTATATTGTCTTTGCCTAGCATTAGTCTAGCTATGGTTATCTTACTAGCTGTAAATGTTGTTAATATAAAGAAAAATCAAAATCAAATTTGAATTGACTAACTGTCTGGACAAGGAAAGAACACCTTACACTTTACTGAAATGCACAATATTTGGAAGTGAATCGCCCGGTACTTACTTACTTCCATAAATGATCATGTTTTTATGAATCAGAATCGCTCGGTACAACGAAAATTGTCTCTGTACTCACCACACAGATCTGCTCTCGTCGTAGTAACGTGATACTAATTTGACCTCGAAATGCAGTTGCTTGCAGTAGTCGGCATTTGTCGAAATGTCTTGCATGCAAATCGCAAGGAGAAAAAAAATAGGGAAGCGTTCACTGATTATTTATAGAAATGTAATTATTGTTATATTTAGCCTTTGAAGATGTCATAGAATTTTAGAAATATAGTCAGAATACATATGTTTTTGGATGGGGTCCGCCTTTAGCAAAACACAGTTTTGTTTTTTATCCCAAACATGTTTTACGGCAGTTGCACCATCATCAGTGGGCTTTTATTTTATGGCTGTTAAACATAAAGAATGTTCTCTACTGTTTGCACACATGTAAATATTACTTTTAAAATTGCAATTACAAATTTTTGAAAAACGCTTAAAATAACGTATTCATACATTTTTACCACATGATGTGGTTATCTGGAGGTATTGCGTCACTATAAAACCACAGTACCTCTGGAAAACCACATCATGTGGTAAGAAGGTATGAATACATAATTTCAAGTGTTCTTCAAAAATTTGTAATTACGGTTTTAAAAACTAATATTTACATGTTTACAAACGGTAAAGAACATTTTTTATGTTTAACAGTCATGAAATAAAAACCCACTGATGATGATTCAACTGCAATGAAACACGTTTGGGATAAAAAAAGAAATTGTGTTTTGCTAAAGGCGGACCCCATCCAAAAACATATGTATTATTAAAGCAAACACGGAAAAAAGGAGTTTCAACCTCAAGATGATTATAATCAGAATAGTTTAACTTCAGATAACTGAGAAAGTCTAACTTTATAACAAATTATGTATCCTCTGACGATTTTTTGCAAAAGAGAGCAAAAGAATCTACCTCATCTACTGAAACTATTCCCTAAAGAATTGTTCCACCTGAACATCGGTCTTGATTATTTCATACAGTTTTCTACCACTAGGAATCACTGAAATAGTCATACTCTTAAAATGTTGGCCATTTGTGCCAAGCTGGTATATAACGACAAAAATGATAAAATAATTTGAGATGATCAGTTATGGGTGCAAGTTAAATGATGCTTACACTCAAGACATAATTAAAATTCTAAGCAGTTATTATCTTTTTTGGCAAATGAAATGACTCATTTTCAAAGACTTTACTGGTCGCATACAGATATGTTTTTATGTATACAGGCTGAAGCGGCGAGTGAGAATTTGTACCACCACTGGAAATCGAACCCAGGGTACCACCACTGGAAATCGAACCCAGGTCTTCTGCTTACTAGGCAGGTGCGTTAGCCACAGAGCCACTTCATCACAGCAGTTCATACGGCTGCACAGATTATCTTGACATGCCTCCCTCTTCGATCCAAATTCTCGTTGCCACTCCAGTCTACTTTAAATTCCCCCTTACATACAAACAGGATTGCCGAGGCTCTCCATCTCCAGGAATAGCAACTCAGCATCGAACGTAAATTGTGGGTCCAGCCTGAAACCCAGGTGCAGGTACTTATACAAATGAAATGACACAATTTCAGTGACTTTACTGGTCTCAAAGAGATATGATTTTATGTGTGTATATACCTGGGTTTCAGGCTGGATCCATCATTTACGTTCGATGCTGAGGCGCTGTTTCAGAAGCTGGAGAGGCTCGACAGTTATTTTCGTGTATAAGGGGGCTTTAAAGTAGACTCGGGTGGGAGTGAGAATTTGGATCGAGGGAGGCGTACTAGGGTAATCCGTGCAGTTGTGTAAGCTGCTGTGCTAAGGTGACTTAGTGGCTAACTTAACTGCCTAGTAAGCGGGAGGCGCATGTTCGATTCCAGGCCTTGGTACAGAATTTCACTTGTCGTTTCAGGCTATATACATAACTCATATCTTCTTTTAATCACACACATGAATTGTCCCTAGGTTTCTGCATATAAAATCATTTTTTCGACCACCAGATACAAAGAAAATTGCAACAGATAACACAGAATCCCTAGCCATAACAGTCTTCCCTGTATAAACACACTCACACACACACACACACACACACTGCTCCCTCAAGCGCAACTCGTGGGCTCCTCGTAGAGAGTCGTTGCAGTGAGCCCTAGCAGCTCCGACCATCTGCCCAGGGCAGCTCAGCCAGTGACCGCAGGGAGGTGTGCACCCGTTAGGCCGCGAGTTCGCGCCCTGGTCCCGCCCCTGAGGAAGGAAGCTTGCAGTCCGCCGGACGGTGTCACCCAGAGAGCGGAGGCTAGCAGCGCTCTTGTTCCTCACGCTGGTACAGCCCCACCACAGCTACGGCATGTCGGCGCAGCGGAGGTTGGTGGTAGTTCCGGCGGGTCGACTGACCGCCGACATCCATCACCAGAAGTTCGTTGTAGTTGCCCTGCAGCTTACACAATCGTCATTCTCTCCAGTTCTAGAAGTGGACAGAATGGCGACACAACTGCCCGATATGAGCCTCTGGGCTCGCTTATTTACACATCTTTTCCCTACATCTCTGACGTAGTTCCTCTGGGAGAAGAGGGGGGGGGGGGAAGACAATAAGTGCGCTATTTAATATTTACAACGTCAGCTACCCTCAGCCTGCTTTGGTCCTTCTACGCACACAGGTCACTAGGCGCTGTTGTAATTGCAACATGCGGGTTCTTCACAGCATATCAGTGCTACTCTGATTATTTCACACTTGTATACAGTACCACAGGGTCGTGCTTTCTCGCCTAAGAGCGTAGTCGTAAACCTGCCTCACAGAATCGTTTGCTAAATATCAACACTGCCCTTGGTTGCCATCTGATGTGACGATCAGTCCTTTAACGACTACCATTTCCACAAATTCACGTCTGTAGTTATTCGTGGCGCAGCATATCTCCTTCCTTCCGAGAATATTCGTCCCGAATCTTTAACAACATGCTCTTACTCAACTACCTCAACTCTAATAATTTACGTATTCACGACTTCTCCTGAATTCAAAATACGGGGCTTCCGCTCACACTTTACCACTACCATATACCCCTTCCCACACTAATGGCTTCCCCGACCAACGCCATTCAACCATTCTACTGGTAATCGATGTTTTGATACATCCACAGCCTGTGCTCTTTTCCGTCTTACCCAGAAATACAATACGCAAAAGGGTGCTAGAAACATGCCACTACTGGTGGCTGATATGCTCATCACTAATACATTGTGCTCCTGTCCTTCCCAGAAATGGTGTACATGCCGCCACATTTGTTCCATGGAAATTCCCCCTTGTGGGACTCTATTAATCTGTCCAAGGACTACCAAAGCTGTATACTGAATGTGTTATTTACGAATGCTAAATTTTGAAGGGCTAATACTCTCAGAGATCCTTCTGACCAAAAAAATGGTTCAAATGGCTCTGAGCACTATGGGACTCAACTGCTGTGGTCATAAGTCCCCTAGAACTTAGAACTACTTAAACCTAACTAACCTAAGGACATCACACACATCCATGCCCGAGGCAGGATTCGAACCTGCGACCGTAGCGGCCGTGCGGTGCCAGACTGTAGCGCCTTTAACCGCTCGGCCACTCCGGCCGGCAATCCTTCTGACCAATACAACGTATTCTGCCACAGTGTAAAACAGCTGAGCCCGTAAGCATACTCAGAAGACGAAAATCCGTCCCGACTACCTCACAAGCTCGTGCCATTAATGGTCATTCTGCTTTCCTGAACTTGAGTTTTTCCAGCCCTTCTGGTCTGCCTCATTCGAAGCAATTCATCCATACAGCTTCCTTCGTGAATACGGAGTATAAACAATGTGTACCCATCCTCTGGAAGTGCGTTAGAGCTAGCTGAGACTCCTTCCCATAACTCGTCACATTTACTTCCCCCAGAAGCAAACTCGCTTCACATATGAAACTTCCTGGCAGATTAAAACTGTGTGCCGGACCGAGACAGGAACTCGCGACCTTTGCCTTTCGCGGGCAAGTGCTCTACCAACTGTTCACATGTTCGCATTTCAGTTCGTATTTGGCCACCCAGACAGATTACAGCCTTCTCATGTACTCACCTTTAGAACTCTACCTATGGCATTACCATATGAGACTGCCTTCCCTTGGAGACTAGCGATACCTCGCGAGTTCTACCTGCACCCACTTCCCCCATGTCCCCCATTTCACTGGATATGGGCGAATACTGAATCATTGAAACTCCCAAGTTTCTCCCTGCAAAAGGGACACGGAATGCTATATGCCCCTGGCTCCATCTGTTCCCACGTCCACCCTGGCTGTGTAGAAGAACAGTCTAACACTTTGACTATATGTTGTAACTGTGCGGAAAACTGCCTTCCTGCCAGCCGAAATATCGTCATGAATTCCCTCAGAGCAACCAATACGAGACTAAGTTGTCTGTTCACCACTTGAAACATGGCGTCCTGTAATATCGCCAGTCCACTCCTAGCATCCCCAAGTTAGTCGGCTAGACCAAGCAGCAACCTTTCTACATCCAATTCGTTGTCCAACACGGTCAATTGCTTCTGTATTTCCTCCAAATCGCTATTCAGCACCTCTCTCGTTTTGCTGGTACACCGGGTTAGCTCTGCTGCTAATTCCTCTCATAGTCTAGTGGTATTCAACACCCCTTGTTCTAAGTTCGGTAATCGCGTTGGGTGCCACACCATGGTATCGTTTGTAGAACTTGCCCTCTGCTGAACCTGAGCAACTGTGCTATTTAACTCCTGTACTTTCTCTTCGTTCGATGTTCTCAATATTGTCTTTTACAATTTTTCTCCAACATTTACCCAGCCCCTCTTCCGCCGACTCCTAGCTTGAGGACCCACATCCACTAACTGTGACAACTGCACCCTAAATTTATTATAAGGGAACTGCAACTCCTGGTATTCTCCCTTTATCTCCCTAAATAAATTGTTCTCCTGTGCCTCCTTATATAATACTGAAAATGCATCCTCCAATCTACGCATCTTCTTCCTAATCTCCTAGATCTCCAGCGTTGCTTTTAGCGTCCATTTATGATCAGTAAGCCACACATACTGTTGTCTCGAGAACACCTGATTCTAGAGGCATAATAACCGTTTCCTGCCCCTCCTCGCCCTTGTAGACGTACAGCAACGCAGGACCATTCCAGCTCCCCAGCATGTCCTTACATATTCGTCACCTCCAGAACAAAATTACTCTATCACCCCCTCCCTCCTTCCAAGAATGCACAATTCACAAAATAAACAATTTCAGCAATAACGACATGAAAACTAACAACTCTGGAACAAACAGCAACAAATATCCCTATGACAATTAAAAAATATACTTCCTGATATACTGAACAAAAACATCCGCCAACAAATTACAATTACACAAATTACTTACGTGACCTCAGCCTATAAGGCACATCATGCATCATTTGTTGCTCACCAATTCCAGGTCCGTGCTTTTTAAAATATGTAACTTTCACCTCCGGGTTGGTTGTCGATAACTGTGGTATCCTCGCTATCATTCCTTTAAACGATTTTATGCAACTGATGTTATAACAGACGTATTTGTGGGGAACTATATCTTCACGTTAACCGGTAATGTCATTTCCACGACCTGGTCCTCGGTATTCTGTTAAAAATTTCCTCATTTTTTCCTTTGATATATAGTGAATAAGTGACCATTACCCACTGCCCCAAACAGTATTGTGGAAATTTGCCCATTCGTCTGCATTATTGTTCCTGGCGCACTAGCGACTTAGTGTTTGCCTTTTGTACATTCCTCGAAACTTTCCTAATTATTCTGGCAAACTTCCTCACCAGCTCACCATCTAGTTCTAATTTCGGAATCAAGACATCAAAGAAAGATGGCATTTCCTGCTGAACACCCACGCAAATGGAGAAAGCCCATTGCAGTATGAACCCCGAATTACAGTCACACTGTACGTAAAGTAAATAGGCGTCCCAATCATCGTGCCTGGAACCCACGTAATAGCTCAACATCGCTGCACTTGTGCACGCGTTCAGTTCTCCCATTGGTCTGAGGATGAAACAGACTTGTCCATAACTTCCATATAAGCAACATGTGGCATAGTTGTTTCATTAAATTCGAGACAAAATTCTCACTCTGGCCCATAATTACGGTCTCAGGCATCCCAAACTTTAATATCTGGTTTTTTACTAACGCCTGCGCTACAATACTAGCCCATGGTCTGGCATTGGTACCATTGTCAAAAATCTAGAAAAATGATCGATTGTCGTGAGAACGTACCTGTTTCCTTCGGGTGTGTTATTAAATGGCCCAAGTACATCCAACCTTAACATAGAAAAAGGACTGGACGCGTCTGGTAACATTTTCAAAGGCCCTTTCTGATGCTAATGTTGGCCCTCTGCACGTATGACACGTTCCTTGATGCACTGCTCCACGTCACACTTCCTGTTCCTCCACCAAAACTGCTCTGCTACATGTCTATCCATTGCACTTCGCCCATCCTGACCTGACAACATATGGTCCTGAGCTTGCTGCAATACTTCCTTTCGAAAACCCTCTGGAACCACCACACATGGTCCACACCTCATCGTTCTACACAACAAACGCTCATGCATAACGAAATGTGGCTGTGACTTAAATGCCTGGCCCTCCTTAACCGTTGCCTGTACCTATTACCTCTCTTCATTACTCTTCCCCAGCTTACTTAACAAGGTTCAACGATGTATATTCTCTCTGCTTTATGGATTACCTCGTACTAGAATTCACTAAGCTTAAGTGCTCACCGAGGTAATCTACTAGGTGGATCTTTCAAACCAAGCAACCATTTCAATGAGGCATGGTTTGTCACAACTTAAACTTCCTACCAGATGGATAATATCGAAAATACATAATACTATGTAGGACTGCCATCATCTCTTTCTCTATTGTTGAATAGTTACCTCCCCTCCCCCCCCCCTCCCGGCCCTAAACTAAAGAGAAAGGATGGTATTCTCTGCAAATCATTTTTAGAAACTGTACATCTAAGGCCATACTTTTATTTAATGTGAGCGGCTTCATAATATTAAAACATTTACTTATTGGTTGTTGTAAATAAAAAGCAGTTGGGGGTGAGGTGTAAGGTGTAATTAGATGAATGACGGACATTAACTTGACTTAACGAAGGTTTATTCAGCACTTGCACATACAACAGCGTGGAGCGAACTGCCTCCGGCCAGAACACATGCAGAATATATACAGCTACAGAACATTCCAGTACAATGATTCTTGACATTTGTAGATACTTCTTGAATGTACTCGAACTGAATATGGAAATTGTAGTCCATGTGAGTTTTGAACTCACGACCTTCCATGCAACAGTTTAGTATCATAACCACTACACCACGGTGCTACTCAGCTATTTCCGCGACATTGCTCCCTCCTTAAAAGAACAGCGTCTCTGTGTTACGTCCTAGTCCGGGAACGCGTCATCGGTAACGCATACTCCGACTCCCGACGACTGATTCTCGCCCTGACGGTGATCTTCTTAGAACTTATTTGCCACTACACTCTTCGTCATCTTTCCGCTTGTTGCCTGTCGCTGGAGAAACCTTCACAAGTAACGTCAGACAACTGTCTTACAACCTTATAAGGTCGAAAATAGCGTCTGAGGAGCTTCTCAGAGAGACCAACATTTCTAACAGGATTGAAGATCCAGACGAGGTCACCAGGCTTGTAGACAACAGGGCGGTGGCTCGCGTCATACCTTCGGCGATCGTTTTCTTGAGTCTGCGGCGTGCGGAGTCGAGCTAACTGCCGAGCTTCCTCAGCTCTGGTTAACACCTGGTCGATGTAGTCGTCGGCCACGTCATCAGGATTTAACGGAAACACAGTGTCCATCGTCGTAGTCGCCTCACGCCCATGCACCAAGAAAAATGGCGTAAATCCTGTGGTGTCTTGTTTGGCGGTGTTGTAGGCAAACGTCACGAAAGGTAGCACATCATCCCAGTTGCTCTGCTCAACACCGACGAGCATTGATAGCATGTCGGACAAGGTCTTATTAAGGCGTTCAGTAAGCCCGTTAGTTTGCGGATGGTAGGCAGTCCTCATGTGATGAGTAATGTTGCGCCGACGGTTTATCTCTGTTTTTCTAATTAAATTGTCCTTTCACATCCTCTGACCGATTTAAGGCAAGCATAATTTGAGATACCTTGGCGTCCTTCTTCTGCTCAACAGAGAGATCCTGGGGTGCAGCGAGACAGTCACTATCTTCATCAAAGTCTTGCTGGTCTTGCACAGGGTTTCTTGAGAGACAGTCGACGTGTTGGTGTTTTCTTCCACTTTGTACACTATGGTAATGTCATACTCTGGAAGAAGTAGTGGCCACCTGACGTGAAGTCCTGTTGGATCGTTCTTAAGACCTATCAACCAACAAAGTGAATGACAGTCTGTAACAATCGTGAATGGCCTTCTGTAGAGATACTGTCGAAATTTGCACATGGCCCAGTTCACAGCAAGACATTCTGTTTCTGTAGTTGAGTAGTTTCTCTCGGCTTTTGTAAGTGTCCTAGAAGCATACGCTATAACCTTCTCTTTTCCATCACCAGAACAGCACCGATCCCATACCCACTGGCATCTGTGTGTAGTTCTGTAGGTGCACTCTCATCATACAGGCCAAGTACAGGGTCAGTCGTCAGAACTTTTCGCAGCACATCGAAAGAATCTTGTTGAACACCACCGCAGATAAATTTAACATCTGCTTTTAACAAATCTTGGAGTGGCCTGGCTTTGATACAAAAGCCTTTGATAAAACGACGATAGTAAGAACATAATCCGAGGAAGCTTCTCACATCTCTAATACTTTTAGGAATAGGAAATTCCGTTATAGATCTCACCTTCATTTGACACAAGATGCCCAAGTATGTTGATTTATTTTGCTCCAAAGAGACGCTTTCTTGGATTAAGTTTCAGTCCGGCTTGTTGGAGACACTTAAGATCAGCCCTCTGTCTTTTTATATGCTCATCAAGTGTTTCTGAGAACACTATAATATCTAAATAACAAAGACACATCATCCAGTTCAAGTGCCTTAGTAGATTATCCATCATCCGTTCAAAAGTTGCTGGTGCATTTCACAAACCAAACGGCATTACCTTAAACTTATGCAGGCCCTCAGGGTTGATGAATGCAGTTTTCTCACCATCAACCTCATCTACTTCGATTTGCCAGTATCTCGAGTACCTGTTCATGGCTGAGAAAAACTTAGCCGCCCCCTTCAATCTAGTGTATCGTCAATTCGTGGAAGAGAGTAAACGTCCTTTTTAGTTATCTTATTAAGCTTCCTGTTATCAACACAAAAGTGACAACTGCCATCCTTCTTCCTGACGAGGACCACGGGTGACGATCATGGGCTCAGTGAAGACTGAATGATGTCATTCTTCATCATGCAAGTAGCTTCTTCTGTTGTTCCTTGGTGAGATCTGGTGATAGTCGAGCTAGAAGATCTTGTCTCGTAGTGGTAGTGCTAATTTTGCCCACAGACTCGGATTGGGAGGTTTCTACTGACGCTCAGCTGTTCTTCAATTAACGGCTCAGCGTTTGCTATGCACATGCGTCTAGGAAGGATCTGCGGTTCTCGGCGACAGTTAACTATCCACAATTCACTGAATCCGTTCTTAAACGAGACGACAGAGGCTGGGATGACCAAGTTATTCTTCAGTGGTATTCTTCTCTTACATTCCACTACAAGATCCATGGGTTGATGCATGGCATGACACGTGACAGTTACCTTTCCAGCGCTGACTGCAGGAATGATCACTTCATCCAGAACACAAAGTCTCCGCACACTCAGATGCGCATCTTTCTGTCTTACAGTATCTCATCTCTTCTAGCATAATATTCGAGCGACCACAGTCTATAATTGCCTGAGAAGCTTTCAAAAAGTCCCATCCAAGAATAACGTCATGACTACACTCTTGTAAGACGATGAGTTCTAAGGGCTGTTTATGGACACTTATACCCACATGAATGGTACATCTTCCTGCAGGTTTTACGTATTTTCCATTAGCCACTTTTAGCAGAGATGTTTTGCTGTCGGCGAATACGGTTTTCTGCAACTGGCGACGGTACTTCTCCGAAATGACTGAATATGATGCTCCAGAGTCCACAAGAGCTTGGGCTGGTCGGCCATCCATGAGGATATCGACGTAGTTTCCTACCATTTTTGTAGTGATCGACGATGGAGGATTTTTCTCTTCGGCGGCCTCACCTCCAAGGAAGGTCGCATCCTTTAGTTTTCGAAGTTGCGGCGGCTAGGTGATCGGCTGGAGCTTCTAAATGACGATGGAGACCTCGATCGGCGTGTTGGGGAGCGTCCTCTCCAGCGGCTACTTTGCGGCGATGGTGACCTACGTAGTCCTTCACCCACATCTTCTTGTTCATCTTCGTCGTCCCGAAGTTTGCGTCGGCTAAAATCGGTCTGCTGTCTTCTGGCGCGGGTGTCATCAAATATCCGCCGCCTTTTTCGTCAATAACGCAACACATGTCCCGGTCATCCGCATTGGAAACATACTGGTTGGTTATCCTGGGTCCTCCAGACGTCAGTCTTCCTTGGTGGCCAAACAGGTTCCTCATGCGGCATTGTGCGAACGTAACTCCGCCTGGGTCTCGACTATTTCACCGTTTTAAAGGGAAATGAAGGGCGAGAGATTGGGTTCAATGTCTGTTCCACTTCCTTCCTTATGACCTCTTAAAACGTCTCGGTTTTTTGCTCGCCGTGCAATAAGTGCCTTCCGAACTTCCTCTCACACTATCTGATGAAGAACACTTGTGAAATCAGTTGCTTCCTCCATCACAGACATCGATACGACGTTTGGAAACAGTTCAAACATCTTGCGTGTAATTCTTTTTTGATGCAGTGTCTCGACATAATGGCATCATTTTATGAAGTCGTCTGCTGTCTAAACCTTTTTCAGGAGGTGGGCTTGATATATATCCTCAGCAACACCCTTCATGAGCTGTACAACTTTATCTTCCTCCTTCATTCTAGGATCCACTATTTTACACAGCCCCAAGACGTCTTGAATGTAGGATGCTGTAGTTTCTCATGGACGCTGTGCCCTGCACTTTAATATATCTTCAGCCTTGCACTTCTGTCGTTGTGTGTCACCGAAATACTTGCGCAGTTCCGCCTGGAATACTTCCCAGCTTGTGAATTTCTCCTCGTTAGTGTCATACCATTGCTTGTCAGTGCCCTCCAAATAGAAAAATACGTTAGTCAAACACACGGAGTCATCCCATTTGTTAAATTTGGCTATCGCTTATATACCTTCAGCCACTTGTTTCGATCTTGGCCATCGTCACCAGAGAACCCGGAAAGACGTGTCATATGGTGTCGCACAGTTGCTGTTATCGTAACGTCCTCTTCTTCTTCTATTACCGTTAGATTGCTATCTGTTGAATATGGCTCGAAATCGGGTTTGGCTCTGAGCACTATGGGACTTAACTTCTAAGGTCATCAGTCCCCTAGAACTTAGAACTACTTAAACCTAACTAACCAAAGGACATCACACACATCCATGCCCGAGGCAGGATTCGAACCTGCGACCGTAGCGGTCGCGCGGTTCCAGACTGTAGCGCCTTTAACCGCTTGGCCACCATGGCCGGCGAAATCGGGTTTCTCGCCACGTAAACGGGGGCTCTGTCGTGGCCTGATGGGAGCCACTGTGTCATCGATAATGTGCGCTATCACAAGTTCCAGCACCCGTCGCCTCCATCAGAATAAAGTCACGTAGAAGAAGGTGTAATTAGATGAATGACGGACACTAACTTCACTTAACGAATGTTTATTCAGCACTTGCACATGCAAGAGCTATACAGCTACAAAACATTCCACTACAACGTTTCTTGACATTTGTGGATACTTCTAGAATGTACTCGAACCGAATGTAGACATTAAAATTGTACAGTCGAGTTGTGTTTTGAACTCACGACCCTACATGCAACAGTTTAGTATCATAAACAATACACCACAGTGCCACGCAGCTTGTTCTCCGAAGATATAATTGTCCATGTGTATTTAGATCCTCTCTCCACACTGGCTCTAACTGAATTAACTTAGTTTTGCCCTCTATACAGTAGCCCTGTAGTAAATAATAATTCTGGTATGTAAATCTAAGTCCTGTGGGACTTATTAGACTCGTCACATTGGGCAAATGCGCCCCCCCCCCTCCTGCCATTCCTCCCAATCCTTCGATTCTTCGCAGCCTGCATGCCTGCATGATGAGTTCTCATTTCTTCTGCTGGTAGCTATCTTATGAAGATGACGTTGGATTTGGAGCACTCAACAGCATGGGCACTGATGCCTTTGGTGGATATGAACGTATACATCCCGTGGTTTGATTGATGTCTGACCTCATAAGCGAAATTGTTGCGACCATTCGCCAGGAACTCATTTTAACCTACCATCCATAGTTTATTAGCATCATCTCACCAATACTTTAGGTAGGAGATCTTCACTTCACCGAATTTTAAAATGCTTGTTGCGCTGTTGCCGTTGTGAGCCAGGATGCTGGACAGGTCTTCATCCGAACTACGAAACTCATGTAGTTAAAATACATTGTACTAATAGCGGTATTCCTCAAGCTTCACATACTGGTAGATCATCCCACCGGGAAGAAATTGTGTGTCAGTGGACAGTTTCCTATCCGTAGCATGGTGTGCATCACTTCCTTCCTGGTATGAGGATCAGTATACCTGATTTGATTCGTTGTTGTCCGTCATTTACCATCTCCAACCACTTGTCTTTGACCGAATCGTCAGGCTGTGGTATTTATGCAACATCTCCGCCTACATGTAATTATATTTAGTCGTTGCGCTTTAACATATAGTATAAAAAGAGTAACATCGCTGTAAGCTAGTAAGATACCCGTAGCGCGACGTGACAGATCGTCTGAGAGCGTGAGAACGGGTTACTAGAACCCATAGTATGCTGGAACCTTAGAAGGTAGCGGGATCCACCTAGGAGGTTTGGCACCAAGAAGCGTATCTTTCGTTACTTAGATTTACTATTTGAACGGTAATGTACATCTCCAACCGTGCTGGTAAATTGTTAACAATAACTTCTATAATGCTCAGTTCTTACTCAGAAGCTAATTGCAGTTTTCAGTTACTATTGATCTGCGGGTAAGACGAACAGTGACAAGCGTGCCCTGAACGAGCAGCTGAGCGTGCAGGCGTCAGTCTGTTAAGGTAGTTCAGTAGGAGCCTACGATCGGTTTCTCAAGAGGCAACACGTGATTCAGCACGGAAGTGGGTTTTCGCATAAAGACGGAATAGGTGTGTGGATGTTCATGAACACCATACTTGGCATATATCTAAATATTACAAGGCGAGCTGTACTGCACCTTTTCGTAGACACTGAAACTGCTACAATAAAGTGAGATTAATCATATCTGCAGGAGAAAAAAGGCTTGTGTAATAAACTGAAAGCTTTTTATCTCTATAATAAAGACAGAAAATATAAATCATGTTCACAAAAGACTTTTCAGAGGCGCGGGTAGCATAGATCTAGCAATTGGAAACTACGTAGTCCCGACTTGTAAAGTGGAAACACAGTAACGATACCGAACGAATAATACTCCTGCGCTTTTTTACATTCTCGTGCGTCGAGCGCAAACGTTAGGGAGAAAAATCATTTAAGCGTGGCGCTGCAGGCTTGTGTTGTCGGAGCTGGTTTCCATCCCCTCTGTACAGGTGTCGGGAGAGGGGGAGGGGTGAGGGGGAGGGGGTGACGAGGAGGGGGGGGGGGCGGGGCGCGTTTGTCGTCGCTCTGAGCGGCGCCTGCTTCAGCCGCGGCACCAGCCGCTTTGCATAAGAATCTGAGAGCCGCGCTTTCGTTTGTGGAACGCTCCGCGAAATCAGATAAGCCACTCCGTCTGTGGTTGCGCATTTCTAGCGGCGCTTACCGAAAGTAGACCGCATAATAAGCGAGCTCGTGATTCGCTTCTCGCTATCTTGTGGTGACATGGATGGACAGCATTGCAATGCGGGTAAAACTGGCAATGCTTACTTTTTCATTTCCCGTAGCGCGTTAACCCCTTTTCTTTGGCTGCTTTTCTCAAGCATCTGTTATGTTATCTCGCTTCTGGCGGCGGATCTTGTTCTTCAGTTTGTTGTCTTTACCATGGTGTATCCAAAGCCATAAACAAACACTCACACCATCAGGAGAGCGGTTGCTATGCAACCAGTACACTTATGTAATTGTGGTTCCGGAGAGGACGGGGTGGGGGAGGTAGGTTTAAACATTAGCTCGCTCACTATGTCGTAGAAGATTACAATGGTCAGTTCTTGTGTTGTTTGCTCAATGTGTTGTGTTTTCAGTAACTTATACCAGCGAAAAAATGCTCCTATTGGAGTACAAAAAATACGAATAAGTTCATATTTATCTAAAAGACTTTAACTGAAAAGTGGCATACCATTTACCTCATTCTATCTTCCTCAGCACCTTTAAAAATTTCCCCAAAGATTTTGGCATGCGAACATATTCGCGCTGTATTTTAACATGCAGCTCACATCAAACTCCCCTAACTGTAGCTCCCTCACATGCACTAGCCCACAGCTGTAAGCTGCTCACACCCAACCAATCCAAGTTGTCCTTTGTCACTAACTCACTCAGCCCAACTCATTGTCCCCATCTCCTTGTGTCTCTCTGTCGTTGTCTCCTGTGTGACAACCACAGTCACCTCAGTTCTGTGCTACTATTACAGACTTCTCTCACTGTCACTATCTTCTCTTGCTTTCTTCTCCCAATAATATCTGATTCTTTCCTTCCCACTGCTTCTGTTTCTTTTCACTGTCACTATCTTTCTCTTTCTCGTTGTCACCGTCATATACTCTGTTTCTCACCCACTTCCACTTTCTCTTTATCCCCCCATCCCCCGCCCCTGGTACTGCCTCCTTCACTCTTTTCCTAACACTATTTTGTCACTTGTCACTGTCAACTACGTTCTACTGCCACTGTCTCTCTCTTTCTCCCACACTACCACTGTCTCCTTCGCCGTTTCTGTAAGACAACCACTGTCTACTATTTATTATTTTTCCGTCTCTTTGCCATTGCCACGATCATCTTCTCTCTCAGAAAGAAAGAGCACCAATATATTCACATGCCAGAATTTTGAGGAAATTTTTAAATGTTCTGATGAAGGTACAAGGAGGCAGCTGATACCTCACTTTTCTGTCTGATTCTTTTAAATACTCAAGAACGTACTCACACTTTTTTCTCCGATATGAGGGTTTTTCCGCAGGTTCCCTTCCTTTTCCTGCTTTAGCACGGCGTATAACTCATCGAAAAGAAACTGTTGCTCAATGAAATTCAGATGGTTTACTTACATAAAATCGAAACATCGTAAAATTAATTTTACACCTTTTACGCGCAAAAAGTTTTTGCATGTGCTTCAGTACAACACCATGGAGTTCCCAGATGACAACGGAGACACTTTACAGCCTATTGCCCCGTGCTACGACGCTTCATAAACTATCTTTTCACCTCACACCGGATTTTCACGCGTATTTTACGTGTACAAGTAAGGCAATTCAGAATCTCTGTTTATTGGAACTGATTAAGATACAGGGTGTTTAAAAAATGACCGGTATATTTGAAACGGCAATAAAAACTAAACGAGCAGCGATAGAAATACACCGTTTGTTGCAATATGCTTGGGACAACAGTACATTTTCAGGCAGACAAACTTTCGAAATTACAGTAGTTACAATTTTCAACAACAGATGGCGCTGCAAGTGGTGTGAAAGATATAGAAGACAACGCCGTCTGTGGGTGCGCCATTCTGTACGTCGTCTTTCTGCTGTAAGCGTGTGCTGTTCACAACGTGCAAGTGTGCTGTAGACAACATGGTTTATTCCTTAGAACAGAGGATTTTTCTGGTGTTGGAATTCCACCGCCTAGAACACAGTGTTGTTGCAACAAGACGAAGTTTTCAACGGAGGTTTAATGTAACCAAAGGACCGAAAAGCGATACAATAAAGGATCTGTTTGAAAAATTTCAACGGACTGGGAACGTGACGGATGAACGTGCTGGAAAGGTAGGGCGACCGCGTACGACAACCACAGAGGGCAACGCGCAGCTAGTGCAGCAGGTGATCCAACAGCGGCCTCGGGTTTCCGTTCACCGTGTTGCAGCTGTGGTCCAAATAACGCCAACGGCCACGTATCGCCTCATGCGCCAGAGTTTACACCTCTATCCATACAAAATTCAAACGCGGCAACCCCTCAGCGCCGCTACCATTGCTGCACGAGAGACATTCACTAACGATATAGTGCACAGGATTGATGACGGCGATATGCATGTGGGCAGCATTTGGTTTACTGACGAAGCTTATTTTTACCTGGACGGCTTCGTCAATAAACAGAACTGGCGCATATGGGGAACCGAAAAGCCCCATGTTGCAGTCCCATCGTCCCTGCATCCTCAAAAAGTACTGGTCTGGGCCGCCATTTCTTCCAAAGGAATCATTGGCCCATTTTTCAGATCCGAAACGATTACTGCATCACGCTATCTGGACATTCTTCGTGAATTTGTGGCGGTACAAACTGCCTTAGATGACACTGCGAACACCTCGTGGTTTATGCAAGATGGTGCCCGGCCACATCGCACGGCCGACGTCTTTAATTTCCTGAATGAATATTTCGATGATCGTGTGATTGCTTTGGGCTATCCGAAACATACAGGAGGCGGCGTGGATTGGCCTCCCTATTCGCCAGACATGAACCCCTGTGACTTCTTTCTGTGGGGACACTTGAAAGACCAGGTGTACCGCCAGAATCCAGAAACAATTGAACAGCTGAAGCAGTACATCTCATCTGCATGTGAAGCCATTCCGCAAGACACGTTATCAAAGGTTTCGGGTAATTTCATTCAGAGACTACGCCATATTATTGCTACGCATGGTGGATATGTGGAAAATATCGTAATATAGTTTTTCCCAGACCGCAGCGCCATCTGTTGTTGAAAATTGTAACTACTGTAATTTCGAAAGTTTGTCTGCCTGAAAATGTACTGTTGTCCCAAGCATATTGCAACAAACGGTGTATTTCTATCGCTGCTCGTTTAGGTTTTATTGCCGTTTCAAATATACCGGTCATTTTTGAAACACCCTGTATTAAGAAAATTTTCGAGGCAGTTGGAAATTGGGATGTTGGGAATATATCGTACAAATTTCAGCTATTTACTATGCATAGCCGCCTTGGAATCTTCGGTTTGGTTTTGGTCCTCTGGTGACGGCGAAAATATAGTAAAAAAATATTTTTGTGCGTTTTTCCGAGGAACCGTCCTTGAACATGCCTCCATAAGCCCCAACAATCCCACCGTACACTACCTCAAATGCATAAAGAACCAACCGATTTGCTCCATTTGCCTAAGCAGGAGGAAGTGTGTAATATTCATACTTTGATAGTATTCATACTAGGATAGTGACACTAAGACGATCCTTCTGTTGGCTATACAAATGGCCCTGTCCCAAGAGCTATGCAAAACACTTGACCCTACCTTTTTATAGCCAGGAGAACCCGAGATATGACAAGCGGAAAATCCCATTCTTTCGCACAGCGTTTTGGAATGTATTAGGTACGCATGCTGTCACTAGCATACCGATACAGTACCATGGAATCATTTTAACGTGACTCTTCTGAAGCATTATGAGAAAGATGACTAAGCCATAGAGTGAACAAGTCACAGTGTTGCTCCGTTTGAAGATGTGCTCTTTGTGTATAGTGTGTGAATTTGTGTGTGTGTGTCATGGTCGAATGTTGTTGCTAGAAGCGTCGTATGGAACGCCGGTAGACACGATATGCGAGGAGCCTGTAAAGGCGTGTTCACATACGCAACTAAAGTGTTGCCACATTTAGTGGCATGGCGCAGTGGCACAATGAGGGCCATTCAAACAGGGCGCCACAAATTTCACGTTGCGGCGCCCTTTTCAATACGGCGTCAGCTGAGATGATTCGCGCGGGTATTAACGTTGTAGTGCTGGCTATGACATTTTTTCAATTCAGGCGAAGTTAAAGACAAGAAAAAGAAAACGCTAATGTTGGATGTGAAAATGGATTTTATGCAGGAATAGCATGGGAATAGAAACGCAATTGTAATAAAAATAACACCCGAGGACGAAAACGCTACCTGCTTTGGTAAACTTTTGAGAACAACTTTTTTCCTGTGTTGACACCTTGATGTAGTTTGTAGTTTACATCTCTGATTTCTTTTGCAATTATCTCGGAATAAATAGTTAATTAATTTGCGTTCTTGACAATATGGTGTTTGTGAATTTAATTCATTACTAAGTTAACTTTACATTCCCGTAAAAGGACTGATCGCAGCCAGTATTCAATGCAAACCAAGCAACAATTGGCATGTAAATTTCGTCTGCTGACGCACCACTCTTAAGAGATTTATCGGATGTTGACCAAACTCATGTACAATCTATGACCCAGCTCAAACCACACAAGAACAATTGTCGGTAGCACTGCAAGATGCGTGGATGATCATGTGACTAGAATGATTCCGTCACCTCCTATAGTCAATACTTCGACATGTCACTGCAGATTTGAGACCTCGTGGAGGAGCGACTCGCTTTTAGCATCAAATCCAGTGCCTTCATGACCTGTGGCCACTCAAATCGTGACACTAAAACATACGAATGAAGGGCTCCTCATTGTACTATGAGGCAGTGGCTACGTAGTTTCCTTCGGCGCTGTCGAAGGACTCGTCGTGACTGGACCTAGAGACGGATAATTTCATCATCTTGAAAGAGGGGTTTTTATTTTCACAACTTAGCGTTGGGAGAGTTGGTTTGATGATAAAGAGTTCAAGAACGAGTGCTTCGAATCATAAAGAAAGAACGCTTTCGAAGTCTTGCCGATGGTTCCTGGGAATGGCTTTACTCAAATAAACAGAATCAACATGCTAATGGTAGATTAGTTTTTCTTCACTGTTGATAAGATTTTCGCGGGTGGAAATATGAGCCGAAATAAAGGTTACATTACGCTTCTATCGCAAACAAAGCAGACCAGAAAACGACAATAATACTATCAGGCTCTGTGCAAGTCTATTAAAAGTATATATAAGACTACATATTTCAGATTGCTTCATGAGGAACAATATTACTCTAAACAATATTAGCTTATTTTGTTTTTTATGTTGGTCATCTTACATACAGACGTACTCAGAAGTGGTATGGATTGCTAGAACAGCTTAATGGATGTACAACGTTTTGCTATCATGAGGAGCCGTATATAATATCACTGAGCCGTGGTAAAAATTGCTGTTTTGAAGAGCGCGCCGCAGCGCGTAGTGTGAAGCAGTCGCCCTCCGTTTTTGGCGGTGGCGCCGCTGGGGCAATCGTAGCTTTTGTGTCTCCCTCTGGTGGAAAAGGGGAAAGGTTGCCTGTTCACGTGCATTTAAGGGGCGCTATGATCTCGCCGGTTGGTCAGTCTGGGCGAGTCTGGAGTCAGTCTGGGGTCAGTCTCTCGTCCGACTTTGTGGCGCACAGTGAGAGAACTCAACGAGTGGTCGCCCGGTCGGGGGCTTAGTTCCTGCATCTGAGTGTGCGCGTTAGGCCGCCAGTCTGCTCGAGTTGCTCAGGCAACGGTCATTGGCGGTTGGACTTATCGGTTGATCGGTCGCGCACTGAGACGCAAGATGACTTGTCCGCCTTGAGCGTCGGCGCATGTGAGGTCGCCACGTGAGTCCAGTGGGCCGCGCCTTATAGCGAGGGGTAGTGGCTTCGCGGCCGAAACGAGAGCAACAGGAGTCAACCCACAACATCGGTCTGGCCGGTGCGAGCTGCGACGCCGTGACGCGGGAGGTCGGCACGCCTTCCTGCGTCCGTTGAAGCGGCTGGCAGCGGGCGGTTCGGGAGAGCGTTTTGGGGGTGCTGCGCCAGGTCTTCGCCAGAAATCGCAGTTTATTAGAAGTTAAGTGATTGGTGATATGTTGTTTCATTTACTTGTTAAATTCTACTTGTTTTCTTGGTGAGGTCACCAGTCGCTTTGTTTTGTGGTCGTCCCACCATTCTTCTCCGTTTGCACACCTGCAGGAAGGTGGTTATTTATGAGTTGGGTGGTCCGTTTTCTCTTGTGGAGTAGGAGCGGGTTAGAGCAACCTGCGGTTCGGGTTGTTCGGTAATCTCCCTATCAATCTGCCGTACGTTAATAGCTGCCTCTGTCATGTAAGTCGGATTCGGTGTGTTAACGAATTTATTGCTTGAAGTGTAACGGCCTAATTCCTGAAATATGTTTTGATCTTGCCTATCATCTTGAGAGGCGGTATATGTGTACTGTAGAGCATATTTGGCCAATCTTGTATAATTTTATGTAAGATTGCATTTCATGGGCTTTTATTTAAATGGTCATTTTAGTATATAAAGTTTCCACCCTTCCAAATGGTCCAAATGGCTCTGAGCACTATGGGACTTAACTTCTGAGGTCATCAGGCCCCTAGAATTTAGAACTACTTAAACCGAACTAACCTAAGGACATCACACACATCCATGCCCGAAGCAGGATTCGAACCTGCGACCGTAGCGGTCGCGCGGTTCCTGACTGTAGCGCCTAGAACCGCTCGGCCACTCCGGCCGGCGCTACCCTTCCACCATAAGACTTTTCTTAGAAGTTAAAATCAAGTTGCACCTTCGGTGGCAAGTTATTCTTTTAATTTTAGTGTTTTGTACCATTTCCATCCCTCCCACGGACTGCATAGTTTGTGTGCTTGTGTGAATTGTTAAAACTTTTACTTTAAGGTAATCTGGTGTGTTGCAGATTTGCACCTGCGTAGTATTTCAAGGGTTGTTGTGAGCGGTCGTGACTACGGCCGTGTCAAAAGGGAGCAGCAAGGTTCTCAACCCGAACGCTCAGACACTCAAAAATTTGTTTCTTTCTGCATCTGAATAAATTTTAACTTGATATTTAGAGGGTGCTTTCTGCTTATAATTTTAAATTTGTTTCTTAAAAACAGGCTTTAGAAATAAAATTACCATTTGTTAGAAGCAATTTCATTTTGATTTCATCAGTTACTCCCTGGCAACTACTTCTACGCACACATAGTGTGATTAAATGTGTTAATGTTCTTGATAAATCGCTAGTAAATAAAGTAAATTTTTACGAATATTTTTTTGAAATTAAATCCAAATTCTTAAGAAAAAGTTTTGAAAGTAAATTCACGGTTCACTCACGGCTGACCATATGAAAAATAGATTTCATGAAGCAGGTGGGTCCTATGAAATGCTGTGATTGTATGTCCATGGCCTTTCCAGTCACTATTTGCACTGTGTTTATTTATATTGAATAGATTAATAATAATAATTTCTCTGTAATGATATACCTAGTGTGTCACAGATGTTGCAACTAACATGAATTCAAATTTCAATGAAGGTAGATTCTGGCAGAGTTGAATATTACACAACGCAAAACATACCGTAAACACCTCTGAAGGATTATGACTTACGCTGGTTCCGACTGCTGCCTGCAAGCCAATACGACGAGCGATGTATGATCGTAGGACATGTGATCAGCATGTCGCCACCTCCCTGCCCCCCCTCCCCCCAGCCATCATTAACAGTTGATGAATTCTGATGATGTCGCTCTTCTACTAACTCCACACAAACGCTGTGTGGACCCCGTTCCAAACTTCTAAGAAAAATATATCAGAAGATACCGGGAACTGAACATGTCCTTCTGCATCAAGCAGAGCAACGCTAAACGCCCGACTACGGAGGCGCTCTAGTATTACAAACCTATCAGTTCAATAACTCGTGGTTGCAGAATAGTGACACGAATTATTTACCGAAGAAGCATATCTCGCGGACCATCAGTTTGGGTTCCAGAGAAAAGTAGGAGCACGCTAGTCAATACGGACACTACAATTCATTATGAAGATAAGTTAAAGAAAGGTAGACCTATCTGACTGGAATAAAATCCTTTGGAATTCGGAAGGAAGCAAGGATAAAATTCAGGGAGAGAAAGGGTATACAAGGTGAATCACATCAGACTCGCACCGCAGATATTGCGGAAATGGAAAATGCTATTGATGCGAGGTTTCACAGAATGGATTGGCAGTTATGTGTAAATGTACACATTTTAAATGAACAATACCTATTGACATTAACGAACTAAAAGTAGGGTAAATTGGAATGTTTGTTTCAGGAGTCCAGTGCGAGTCATTTACGAGATACCCTGTTGTGCAAAGTATCCACACCGACACTTGTATATGCCATTCAGACATCTTAGATGCTACGTACGATATTGTTATGTTCGCTTGCAGTCTGCTTGTCTGTTCCCTGAATGCATTGCGACTTGCTAGTCCATGTATGACAGTTCAGATCGTGAGTGGACGACGGGACTTACCAATGCAGGAAACGCCGAGGTGCTCGTGGTGGGTGGAGAGTATACGAAGAACGCAGTTTGTTCTTGTGTGGTGTATGTGGCAAGATATCCCAATAGACGTCAACCATTTCGACAATTACTTATCAACCTCTTCAGCCAGTTACGTGAAAGTGGTAGAGTAACACCTTGACAACGTACCGGAAGGAAACAAGTGACAACAGAACAGGGGAAAATTAATGTTGTTGCTGTTGTTGGAGTTGATCCGCACGTTAGCTCCTACGCAGCCGCACAGGAAAGTGGCATGAGTCAAGGAAGTGTCCTACGTATACTCTATCGACAAAGATTCCATCTACATCACATCGCTCTTCATCAATAGCTGCACAGAAGCAATTACGAGAGTCGTGTTAACTTCTATATATGGGCATTAAGACAGGATACTCCAGACGTATCAGCATCCCGTTCAGTGATGAAGCAACATTTACCAATAATGGCAGGTAAAGCCCGAGACATGCACTACTGGTTCCTTGACAATCCCCTTTGGTCTCGTTAGGTGGAACGTCAGCGTCCAACATGATGGTTGTTCAGCCTATGCTGCACGAAGCACTATAGCGTGTCTTCATGAATTGTTTCCAAATCGTTGGAGTGGACGTAGGGGACCTGTATCTTGGCCAGCCTGTTCCCCGTATTTGACGCCTGTAGACTTTTTCTGTGGGGAAAGCTGAAAGACGCTGTCTGCAAGGACATACTAACGACAGCCGTTGGTATGAAACGACGTACTGCTGCAGCCTTTCGGACATCTTCGTTGAAATGCTAACACGTCTGCGGCAGTCGTTCCTTACCAGGCTGGAAGAATGTATTGCCGCTGCCGGTGATCGGAAATTTGTGGTAAGTTCCTGTGGGACCAAATTGCCGAGGTCATCGGTCCCTAGGCTTACACACTACCTAATCAAACTTAGACTAACTCACGCTAACAACAACACACACACACACATGCCCGAGGGAGGACTCGAAAAAATGGTTGAAATGACTCTGAGCACCATGGGACTTAACATCTGAGGTCATCAGTCCCCTACAACTTAGAACTACTTAAACCTAACTAACCTAAGGACATCACACACATCCATGCCCGAGGCACCATTCGAACCTGCTACCGTAGCGGTCGCACGGTTCCAGACTGAAGGGCCTAGAACCGCTCGGCCACTCAGGCCGGTGAGAAGACTTGAACATCCGACGGGGGGAGCCGTGCGGACCGTGACAGGGAGCCTCAGACCGGCCGGCACCGGTGGTGGTTTTGAACATAACCTGTGCTGATCAGTCTTCTCGTCACTGGTCAGAATCCGCATAACGAATGTATGCACTTTTGTTATTCTTTAGTGTGTGCTACCGCTGGTACTGTACGAGTGTCGGAACTTTTCAAAATACGGTGTCTCGCAAGCGACTTGCACTAGAAATTTGCAACAAGCACCAACGCAATAGGCATTGTTCAACTTAAAAAAGTTTATGTTTGCACAAAAAATACAAGTTCTAAGTATTACTATAATCTGTTCATTGGCGAACAATACGAGCACCTCACTACCGTCAATTTTGTGAAAACCGCACATCAATAGCACTTATCATTTCTGCAGTATTTGCGGTAAAAAGAGCAACTAGTAAAGGAAACCAAAGAAAAAGTTGGAGAAGGAGTTAAAGTTAAGGGAGAAGAAACAAAAACTTTGACGTTTTTCCAATGACATTGTAATTCTGTCAGAGACGACAAAGCACATTGAAGATCAATTGAGAAGAATGGGTAATGTTTTGAAAAGAATTTAGAAGATGAACATAAACAAAAGTAAAACAAGGGTATTGGAATATAGTCGAATTAAATCAGGCAATGCTGACGGAATTAGATTAGAAAATGAGACACTGAGAGGAGTTGACTAGTTTGCTATTTGGGCAGCAAAATAACTGAACATGGTCGAATTTGGTATAAAATGCAGACTGGCAATGGCAAGGAAAGCGTTTCTGAAAAAGACAAACTTGTTAAAATTGAACGTAATTTTAAATATTAGGAAGTCTTTTCTGAAAGTATTTGTCTGGAGTGTAGCGTTGCACGTTCAGACACGAAGCTTTTGAAATTGTTGCTACAGAACGTAGCCGTAGATTAGCTGAGTAGATCGAAATACTAATGAGGAGATATTGAATCGAACTGAGGAAAAAAAGGCATCCATGGCAGCACCTGGTTAAAGGAGGGTTGCGGTTGAAAGGTATCGGGGTATCAAGGAATTATCAGTTTAGTACTGGAAGGATGTATGTGGGGCAACAACTGTAGACTTACACCAAGGCCTGTGCACGGTAAGCAGGTGCAAATACTTGCTGCAGTTGCACAGAGAGGAAGAGTCTTGCATAGAATACACTACTTTGAACTGAAGACCACAACAATACTTGCAAAAAAGGAAAGTAAAAGAAGTGTGTGTGTGTGTGTGTGTAATGAACATACGTGGTAAGCAAGAACTTCTATAACAGGAAATACATATATTTCTATAAATAGTGTAGACCAGAACTGTTATAAGCATATAACGGTTAATAATTGCTTATAAACTGGACAAAATAAAAGATACCGCAGATAGGTAAAAAAAGTAATGGACGCATACCCAGAAAGGTAGAACTGACGAGAAAAACCAAAGCACACAAAAATTATCGGAGGCAATGGACAGAGTGCGAGTTGATACTTTTTAGACGTCTTTTCAGAGTGAAAGATTACAGATTAAGCAAAGAAATTACACTCCAAACACGAACAGCATTTATATCTTCTATTTGGTGGTGTACATTGTACTCATACGAAGCTTAAACTGAACACGGTTCACTGCACGATCTGTGTTTATTTTATATATTTTTCCAAATGTTTACTGTCAACTCCAGTGAGCGGAATAGTTTGTTACCTCGGATACGTACGCTGTGTCCTAGCAAAAGTGAGTCAAAAGCCTTTTCTATTAAGTTCTTAGGAGCGCCATATTTACGTGACTGGTATACTGTATGTTTCTGAACAAGTCTTGTGGAGAGGAAATGGATTACCGAATTAAAAATATGGGGTGCTATTTTAAAAAGACGTACTGAGCTTTGTGTATCATAACCAATAAAGTTGTAAGAAAGGCAATGAAGGTAATTGATGTCCCTCAGCTAACTAAGAAACATTTTCTTCGTTAATTTTTTTATTTTACATCTGGACAAAAAATTATTTAGCATGGTCAAGATGATGGGGACACCCTGTATATGAGCTTGAAACAAATTTCTTTTCTGTCGTAGAAATAAACTTACATTTACAAAGAAATGCCGGAAGACGTTCCTTGATTGGTAGTAATTCAGTAATATTTCATTAGAGAGCAGGACAACTCACTACTTCTTATGTAGACGCACAACAGATTTCAGGTCTGAATTTTGTGAATCACATTTGAAGAAAAGTGCTGATGTTGTTGGCAGACGGGAATGCGGCAATGATTCATTAGTTAATTGGATCCCGGCAGTGTTTTATTTGAGATAGCCAGAGAACTGCGAACTTAATGAACTTAATTGCGCATGCAGCCCAGAGATTCTGTTTGATGTTTTGTGCAATGCTTTTAATTTGTAGTGATACACGTTGCTAACAAACGCTGACCATCCGAGTGATGTAATCCTAAGATGGACCTTTCTAATTTGTACTATCTGCAGCGATTAAACGTAACTTCATTTATGATTCGTTAGCAACTTTATAGTCGAAGCCTGTAGTCATGCAACTTCCATTTATCTCGCTAGTGTCCTCCACTAAGCTTTTTATTTTTATTTTTACCACTCGATACAATCATTGTATTACTATCTTACCTTTCCCACATCTTTCATTTCCTGCAGTTTTCTTCCCTTCAAATGCGTTTCTGGTTTCCGTACTTGATAAAAAAATTAAATTTTGTAGGAGTACTCTTATTCCTTGTTTGCAATCTTTTAAGCATATTGGCATAATACAGTGGGTATCAAAAATAATCATCCGATTTAGAAAAATCGTAACTATTATGTTATTTGAGATATGTGCATGTACAACAGCCGGCCGATGTGGCCGAGCGGTTCTAGGCGCTACAGTCTGGAAGCGCGCCGCCGCTACGGTCGCAGGTTCAAATCCTACCTCGGGCATGGATGTGTGTGATGTCATTAGGTTAGTTAGGTTTAAGTAGTTCTAAGTTCTAGGGGACTGATGACCTCAGAAGTTAAGTCCCATAGTGCTCAGAGCCATTTGAACCATTTTTGCATGTACAACATACTGTTGGAAAGAGCAATCTCTCGAGTCTAACATGGTTCCCGCTAGGTTGCAGCAGTGTGCGCCCACTTCAGTTCTATAATCCGTTCATCATATGAATAATCCTGATGTAAACATTGCGCTATGTATTCTTCCGCGTTTGCTGGAACCTAATTGGATTTCCGTTTCACGCGGGACTGCAGACAAGCTGTCTCGAGTACTGTCAAGTACGATAATAAGGGTACGTTTTGTGCTGTGCATTACGAGCACATCGAGTTAGGGATAATACGGGACAACAGCTTTAACGGCGCATTTAACATGGACAGCACTGGCCGGTCAGGTGGTACAGCTAGGCTGCAGTGATGTGACCAGCTGCAGTTCACACGTAAAGAAGAACGAGCAGAGGAGCAATACAGCTTCGAATGTAATTTAATTTTTAAGCAGAATGAAGTAATACACTGCAGATTTCCCACAATGCGTTCCTTAGACGATTAGACGAAAACCGCAACACGTTATCGGTTTTAGCTAACGTACTATTGTAATTAAAAACAAGAATGATGAAAATTCCTGACTTAACCACAGGGTAATTTTTCTGCATAAGCTGTGTGTAACGTAAGAGAGTATTGAAGGATTTCACCGTATAGTTAAATATTGAAGCCATTGAAGGTATTCCTTACAGTCAGTCGACTGCTAAATTCTTAGCTCCTTCCTTACCCGAATCCGAGAAATACATTTCAGTTCTGGAAGTGTCACTTGCTACGTTGATATCGAACCTATCAACAACAGAATCCACAAAGCCAACCAGGCGCAGCATTTTCTCTTCTTTCATGACGAGCCGTTCTTTATACCGCCAGCGTTCCTCAGTGACGGGTGAAAAAGCTGCGTGCGTTAGTTCCGGTATGTATGGAGGCGTAACAGTCTTGTTACTTCTCGGGCCAAGTCGCGCAACTTGGCTCCAGATTAGTTCTGTTGGGGTCATATTGTAATGGTACAGAAGCAAACGTAAAAGTGCAGCATTTGTATGATGTGCTCGATGCTGTGAAAATGATTGTTTTTCGTGTTCCTACGATACTTATGTACCTCTGTGTATAAAACGATGGACATAGTCCAGATATAGAGGATTTGGGTTTTCATTTTTCCCTTAAAAATTAAATTGTTATGATTTCTTAATTTAAACAACTTTTATGAACAGTCTTTCATGAAACATCGATAGTTAAGAATCTGTATTTGAAATGGAAACATGAATTTCGCGTCCAACATGTAATTAGAAACAAGAAGACGTGCATTTTTCATAAAAATGGTGATGAGTTTTATAATTACGAGATGCAGGTATTTGAAATTGAACGAGAAAAAAATTATACTGGGGAGTTTTGAACCAACTCACGAATAACTGCAAATCGTTGGAGGTGCATTGCGCTACCAACTCCGCTACACATTTTACGGAGACGTGTTTACTAATTGCAGGATATACAACACTGGGAAAACTTCAAAGCCGATTATCTCCGTACATTTATGACAAACATTAAGAACAGCCTATTTCTCGGCACTTTTTTAACCGTGTTCCACGCGCGTGTTTCACTGCGGAACAGAAAGCAGCCTCAGCCATTTTCATAGTGCGCATTAACAGCGCGATAATCAGAGCACAGCGATGCAGAGGCTGTGTCTGTACACGATTTTTGAAATAAAAACTACGTAGATAAAGCGTGATTAAGAAAAACGTTGATGGTTGTTAATACATTTGAATATCTTAAAGTTTCATTTAACCCTTAGCTACAAGCTTAGCGACACTCCGTGCCGCAAACTGCACATTTCTGAGTTTTGGCAGTTATTATGGGAGGTTTGAGGTTGAGCTTCCAGGTATTCACCCACCAGGTCTCTCCACATGATTGCCGCATGACTCCGTGCCTGTGTGATTAACAGCTAGTTGTCTGCAAGCCCTTAACTGAGACACTTCCTCGTTGCGGCACCCCATACCGCTTGCGTGTGTTGGTGTTCTACAATTATATTTATAATACACGATAATGTAAGTATTTTTTTACTACTTCGTTGCTTTTTTATTACTTCTATTACAAAAATAAGCTTCATTTTGCTTCATTCGTCTAATTGTTCTATTGACTTCCGTCGTTTATTTGCTTTGCTTTTCCTTTCATTATTTCCTCGTTTCTCATCTTTCAGGTCTAGACGGAAGAGATTATGGAGCTACTAAGAGAGCTCTCTGATGAAGAGCGTGAAGGCAGATTAGAACAAGAAGATACTTCCTATTTTTCAGACAAAAGTGACGAAGAAGAGAGAATTGTTGAAGATGACCATTCTAGCGAGAGTGAACAGTCAGGAGACGAAGGCCAAGAAACTCTGGAAATGTCAAGTGAATTTCAAGTATTTTTGAAGCAGGGGAAAAGGTCTGAAACACTTTGGCTTAGCAATCCAGTGACCCAAACCTCGAAAACGTCTTCAATTAATTTGCTGTAAATTTTTCTTGGACCCACACATGTATCACGGGATGCTAAAACTGAAATTCATGCATTTATGAAGTATTTGACAATTGATATTTTAGATAAAATTGTAAATTACACTAATGTAATATATAGAAAGAAAGAGAAGTAGTTGCGTTTATTCCAGAGATAGAGATTGTAAGGACTGTAAGGACACCTCTCGGTCCGAAATCATGCGTCTGTCAGGCCTTCTATATATTTTAGTAGTCAACAAGAGTTGCAGAGCTGATGCTTCGCGGGCCTGGAAGACGAATGGTGTCGGTCTAATGGTGGCCAGGGCTGCTTTTGGAGTAAACAGATTTCGATTTTTACTACAATCCCTACGCTTTGACAATTACCGCAGTCGACCACAGAGATGTGTGGTAGATAAATTAGCCCCAATTAGAGAGGTTTATTCAGAAATAAATGAAAATTTTAAGAAAAGTTACTGTTTATCTGCGTTTGTCAACATTGACGAAATGCTCCACCCATTTCGAGGCCGATATGGCTTCGTCGTCTATATGCCAGATGTGTTATTGTTGTGGTCTTCAGTCCAGAGACTGGTTTGATGCAGCTCTCCATGCTACTCTATTATGTGCGAGCTTAATCATCTCCCAGTACCTGCTGAAACTTACATCCATCTGAATCTGCTTAGTGTATTCATCTCTTGAGTTCCCTCTGCGATTTTTACCCTCCACGCTGCCCTTCAATACTAAATTGGTGATCCCTTGATGCCTCAGAACATGTCCTACCAACCGATCCCTTCTTCCAGTCAAGTTGTGCCACAAACGCCTCTTCTCCCCAATACTATTCAATAACTCAAAAATTGTTCAAATGGCTCTGAGTACTATGCGACTTAACTACTGAGGTTATCAGTCGCCTAGAACTTAGAACTAATTAAACCTAACTAACCTAAGGACATCACACACATCCATGCCCGAGGCAGGATTCGAACCTGCGACCGTAGCGGTCGCTCGGCTCCAGACTATAGCGCCCAGAACAGCACGGCCACTCCGGCCGGCTTCAATACCTCCTCATTAGTTATGTGATCTACCCATCTAATCTTCAGCATTCTTCTGTAGCACCACATTTCGAATGCTTCTATTCTCTTCTTGTCCAAACTATTTATCGTCCATGTTTCACTTCCATACATGGATACACTCCATACAAATACTTTCAGAAACGACTTCCTGACACTTAAATCCATACTCGATGTTAACAAATTTCTCTTCTTCAGAAATGCTTTTCTTGCAATTGCCAGTCTACATTTTATATCCTCTCTAATTCGACCATCATCAGTTATTTTGCTCCCCAAATAGCAAAACTCCTTTACTACTTTAAGTGTCTCATTTTCTAATCTAATTCCCTCAGCATCACCCGACTTTATTCGACTACATTCCATTATCCTCGTTTTGCTTTTGTTGATGTTCATCTTATATCCTCCTTTCAAGACACTGTCCATTCCGTTCAACTGCTCTTCCAAGCCCTTTGCTGTCTCTGACAGAATTACAATGTCATCGGCGAACCTCAAAGTTTTTATTTCTTCTCCATGGATTTTAATACCTACTCCGAATTTTTCTTTTGTTTCCTTCACTGCTTGCTCAATACACAGATTAAATAACATCGGGCAGAGACTACAACCCTGTCTCACTCTATTTCCAACCACTGCTTCCCTTTCATGCCCCTCGACTCTTATAACCGCCATCTGGTTTCTGTACAAATTGTAAACAGCCTTTTGCTCCCTGTATTTTACCCCTGCCACCTTCAGAATTTGAAAGAGAGTATTCCAGTCAACATTGTCAAAAGCTTTCTCTAAGTCTACAAATGCTAGAAACGTAGGCTTGCCTCTCCTTAATCTATTTTCTAGGATAAGTCATAAGGTCTGTATTGCCTCACGTGTTCCAGTATTTCTACGGAATCCAAACTGATCTTCCCCAAGCTCGGCTTCTACCAGTTTTTCCATTCGTCTGTAAAGAATTCGCGTTAGTATTTTGCAGCTGTGACTTATTAAACTGATAGTTCGGTAATTTTCACATCTTTCAACACCTGCTTTCTTTGGGAGTCGTATAATTATATTCTTCTTTAAGTCTGAGGGTATTTCGCCTGTCTCTTACATCTTGCTCACCAGATGGTGGAGTTTTGTCAGGGCTGGCTCTCCCAAGGCTATCGGTAGTTCTAATGGAATGTTGTCTACTCCTGGTGCCTTGTTTCGACTCAGATCTTTTAGTGATCTGTCAAACTCTTCACGCAGTATCATATCTCCCATTGCACCTTCATCTACATCCTCTTCCATTGCCATAATATTGTCCTCAAGTACATCGCCTTTGTATAGACCCTCTATATACTCCTTCCACCTTTCTGTTTTGCCTTCTTTGCTTAGAACTGGGTTTCCATCTGAGCTCTTGATATTCATACAAGTGGTTCTCTTTTCTCCAAAGGTCTCTTTGATTTTCCTGTAGGCAGTATCTATCTTACCCCTAGTGAGATAAGCCTCTACATCCTTACATTTGTCCTCTAGCCAGCCGGCCGGGGTGGCCGAGCGGTTCTAGGCGTTACAGTCTGGAGCCGCGCGACCGCTACCGTCGCAGGTTCGAATCCTGCCACGGGCATGGATGTGTGTCATGTCCTTAGGTTAGTTAGATTTAAGTAGTTCTAAGTTCTAGGGGACTGTTAAGTCCCATAGTACTCAGAGCCATTTGAACCATTTTTTTCGTCCTCTAGCCATCCCTGCTTAGCCATTTTGCACTTCCTGTCGATCTCATTTTTGAGACGTTTGTATTCCTTTTTGCCTGCTTCATTTACTGCATTTTTATATTTTTTCCTTTCATCAATTAAATTCAATATTTCTTCTGTTTCCCAAAGATTTCTACTAGCCCTCGTCTTTTTACCCACTTTATCCTTTGATGCCTTCACTACTTCATCCCTCAAAGGTACCCATTCTTCTTCTACTGTATTTCTTTCCCCCATTCCTGTCAATTGTTCCCAGAAACGCTGTACAACCTCTGGTTTCGTCAGTTTATCCAGGTCCCATCTCCTCAAATTCCCACCTTTTTGCAGTTTCTTCAGATAAGCCAGCCAAATATGGAATATAAATGTATGCCTTATGTGACGTGAAAACGAATTACGTATCACATTTTGAGATTTATTGTTGTGTACAGCGTCCAGGGCAGTATGTACTATCGAATAAGCCGACGGAAATCGTAAAGAGATTAGTAGAACCATTGAAAGGTTCAAAGAGAAATTTAACAACTGATAACTATTATTCAAGTTACGAGCTTGCTATACACCTTCTCGAAAATGGCCTTATTTTTTCTAGCCACCATGAAGAAGAACGAGCCAGAAATCCCTCTTGAGTTCCTTCCTAACCGAAATCACCCAGTAGGATCAACTTTATTTGGCTTTCAAGATTGTTGCAAGTGTCATTTTACTGTCCACAATGCACGATAAGCCAGCTGTATGCAAGAAAACGGGAAAACCAGGCATCATTCTTGATTATAACGCTACTGTAGGTGGCGTTGATTCACATGATCAAAAATGTGGCAATTATTCTACGAGGCGAAGAACAAGGAGGTGGCCACTAGCATTATTTTTTCAGGTTTTTAGATATGGCAATTGTAAACGCCCATATTATTTTTGTTGCCAACAACATATCGATTTTGGAAACGAAGAAGCAAAGGCGAGAAGAGTTTATTGTAAACTTGGGATTTAGCCTACTTGAAGGTTATCTGAAAGAAAGAGCTCACATACAATCACTGCCCCTAGATATAAAAGCATATTTGGTCAAATACAAGGAGCCTTCTGATTTACCAGTAATTCCTCAAGTGTCAGGAAAGCGACCAAGATCTGGTCCATGCCACGAGTGCGGTAAACATCGCAACATAAAACTACAATAACATGCTCAGAGTGTACGCGATTTGTGTGCAAAAAGCAAAACTATTTGCAATGCCTGCAATATTCCATTCGACGACGCGTGACATCTTAGTATTTATTTTTTCTAAATATTTGTTCATCGCTATGTTTTTTATGCAACCTTGTTCCTAGTTAGTCATAAGTAATGAGTTATATTTGAAATATTTACTGAAGTATTATATTTGCCATCATGAGTCATTTTTAACAGTTGTACTACTTAAATTTTATTGCTCAATAAATATTTTGAAAATACTATGTGGTATGATTGCCGGAAAATGGAACTGCGCACGCGTAACTTTCAGCGGCGCGTATAGCTAAGGGTTAATGTAACTAGGTAATAATATATCTAATACAACACCAGTGTACGTGTGCTACGGGTTCTTACCAATCATCGCGTTTGTGTTTGTTTCATCAGGTTTATTGTTATGATGAACGGATTATAATAAAAATTGTGTCGGGACAAGAGAAAGCGTTTTGTGTTCAACGTTTTAAGCAGTGCGGGTCAGTAATAACTGTTCAGCGTGCCTTTCATACTATGTATGGTGTGGATCCTTCTACAGCACAGAGCATTAGACGATGGCATGAACATGTCCGATTGATTTGATGTCGTGTGACTTGGGCCTCCCGTCGGGTAGACCGTTCGCCGGCTGCAAGTCTTTCGATTTGACGCCGCTTCGGCGACTTGCGCGTCGATGGGGATGAAATGATGATGATTAGGACAACACAATACCCAGTCTCTGAGCGGAAAAAATCTCCGACCGAGCCGGGAATCGAAGCGCTGACCAGTCAGCTACCGGGGGCGGACAAGAAATCCAATAAACAGGTTGTTTGTGCAGAGGCAAATCGCCGGGCCGTCCCCGAGCGTCTAACACAGACGTCGAACGCATCCACCATAGTTTCACAAGGAGACCGCAGAAATTCGTCCGCCGCGCAGCTTGACAGCTCAACATGCCCCCCATGTTCGCCTGGAGTGTGTTGCGTCGATGTTTACACTTGAAACCGCACAAAATACAGCTACTGCAAGCTCTTCGTCAAGGTGACAAACAATAACGCGTGGAGTTGTGTAATTTCGTTCTTGGCAAGAAGGAGTGTAACAGTTTTCTTCCACGTTTAGTGTTAGCAACGAGGCAACATCCCATTTAAATGTAAAGGTGAACCGTCATAATGTGAGAATATAGGGTACGGAACAAGTACATGAATTTTTGTAACATTAGAGGGACTCTCCAAAATTTAATATGTTTTCCGCAGTTTCACAGCAAAAGGTGTACGGCCCAGTTTTCTTTGCTGAGAACACTGTTACAGGAAGCACATATCTCGATATGCTTGAGATCTTTCTTTTCCCACAATCGGAAACTGATTCGAACGACTTTATTTAGTAACAGGATGGGGCACCGCCACACTAGCACCTGGAAGTCACCGGACCTCTCTGTTTGTGATTATTGCTTGAGGGGTTTATAAATCACTCTGTTTATGTGCATCCGTTACCAACAACAACGAATGAACTGAAACATTGCATAACAGCAGCAGTGGAAGCTGTAACTCAAGACATGCTCGCTGCAGTGTGGGAACAATTTGAATACCGCATTGATATATGCGGTGCATCTCACGGGGTGCATATTGAACACCTACGAAAATGTATGAAAAAACTTTTTGAGTTTCCCATTCACCAAAAAACAAAATTCATTGTATATGTTTATTAGTTTCAGAAACATAGACGTGTCAAATCGGGTGATAATTTTTGATACACTCTGTATTTTATACTACTTATGTTATCAGAAGGGATATAAAACATTTTTATGCCATTTAATCTGTATCTCGGTTTTAAATACCCTAACCTTAAAGAACTTTGCAATATTGGTATACGCTAACTTTGCAGTCGACGTTATCCCATATAATGCAAATAGTTTTCACGAATAATGATTTACAACCATGAAAGTTTGAATTTAGTAATTCGGCGTAAGTAAGTCTAGCCTTTAGCTGCTAATTAATTATAAAACCTACCAAAAATGCAAAATACATTATTTGATAGATTTTTTACCAGTGCAGAAGTAGCCTGAAGTCCACTCCTACGATTATTCGACACATTAATTTTCACAATTTTAGATGTATGACATGCAGCAGTTAATTTAGCATTGTAACGTAGCTATAACAAATAAACCTACGTTCGTCAGTGAAAATGGGCACGATAAGCAACCCGAGCTATCAGTAAACGGAGTCTAACTTGCACAACACTGTGTGCGTGTTGTATGAGTGTCAGTTTCACTGTCGTTTAAGCCCTCAACTAACATTTGGATAAGTATCTGATTGCGTATTTGAATATGAAAAACTACAGGAACAAATGAACCTGTAACAATGAACACCTAAGCTATCTGACTGCGTTTTTGAACAAGAATTTACAAGTCATACAGAATCTGGCTTGGCAATGGAATTTACTGGATTAGAGTACATGACATATTGTGGTTTGTCAGTGTCTCTGTTTTGGCCTAAGTTTTGCACTTACCTCTTTAGATGACTGCCTTTTCCCATGTTGTTTACAGCAATACGCAGCAGCAGCGGCTAAAGCTTATTATTACTAAGAATAAATTTAATAAAGGGAGTTTGCTTGGATCCTGTTAACTACGAAATAACTGGTGAGAAGGGAGTTCATAAATTACGACTATTTAAACACTTCACGTATCATCATGGCCAAGTATTAATAATGGCGAAATGCCTCACAATGACCGTATAAGTATCAATATGGCTGAGTGCCAGATTGACAATTTTCTCCATTTCAAAGTTAAGTTAACATTTAATAACCGCAGCATATTTATTAATTAGATGCGGAGAATAATTATTATTGTTTGGAAGATAAGGAGGGTTCTTTAATTGACAAGCAAAACATGGGATTATTGCAAACTCGGACTAACAATCACGAGCCTAATCCTACAATTGCTTTAGCGCTATGCTGGCGAATTTTACCTTGAATCCCATCTTCAAGCGTAGTTAAGCCATCTAAATCTCCCCTCGCTATATAAATGAAATCAGGCCTTGAGTGTGGTAAGATCTGGCATCACCGACGTGAGGGCAGCATGACACGTCTTCTGACTACGAGCTCGCGACCGAGACTACTACTTTCACTCTCGCAGACAGACCTCGTCTCACAACATTGCTTAGAATCACGCCCCCATGTTTCGCCCTCAGATTGTTACTATCGATACCTGGTGCTTATTTATTTCCAATTTTGTACAATGCAAAGAATAGCATTAAGTTGGCTATATCGTAATGGAGAGTTCTGATACACTCCTTACAACATTCGTAGACTGCTGTTATGGGTTTGAAATTATGGTTTCTGTTATACTTAGAAACACTACGTAGATTTCTTGAAAGTTTGTTGTCAGCCAGTGTTCGCAGCAAATCATTATTTTAACGAATATACAGTAAAATAAATAATATCAAAGCTGTGAGATATTTGTGCCAACTGCGACATCATCAGGCGGTCATACAGTAAATTACTTATCTGGATGCCTGTTTAATAGCTGTGTTCCAAGTTTCTGGCAATATCTTGGCTTCTTCTCACAGCATCTTGTGTTCTGTCAGGAGAGGTCGATCCTGGTATGTAGGGGAAGCGTTGCTGTGGTGCGTCGCCAGTCATTTGTTGTCAAACGGTAACCCCCTTTGAGCTCTTTCCTGTTATGTTATGTTAACCGGGGATCTAGAAATGACGGAGAGGCTCCGTCCCCGCCGCAGCCGCAGTGGTCCGCAACCCCACGACGACTACCGCAGTCCACTTCCCCCCTCCACCGCCCCACACCGAACCCAGGGTTATTGTGCGGTTCGGCCCCCGGTGGACGCCCCTCCCCCCCCCCCCCCCCCCGCCCTCCTCCAGGGAACATTTCACACCAGACGAGTGTAACCCTTACGTTTGCTTGGTAGAGTAATGGTGGTGTACGCGTACGTGGAGAACGTGTTTGCGCAGCAATCGCTGACATAGTGTAGCTGAAGCGGAATAACGGGAGCCATCCACAGACTGGCCTGCTCACCGGACTTCGACACAAATTCGCCGGGCGGATTCGTGCCGGGGACTGGCGCTCCTTCCCGCCCGGAAAGCCGTGCGTTACCCCGCACGGTCAACTGGGCGGACCAGGCTCTTTCCTGTTACTGAAACTGCGCTACTGCAGTACTCAGCAGAGATGCGAAGTGCCCTTTTCAGATGGCCGTGGTTGCAAAGTCTGAAAATAAATGTTTATTACTAACTTGGACACATAACTATGTACTACCAACATTCAGTTAAAAGTAGCGCATGTTGTTACCTTTGAATGCAAGCATGAAAAGTAACAGTGACTGTTGACAACCAAAGCACACACCTAGCGTTCAGAATACTACAGCAGAAACGTATCCCCGTCGACCCTTGGCTGTGGATATACTTCGTGTCTTCTCTGGCCACTTGAAAAGACACCGTGTGCCCTCCAGGTAGGCAATTCCACGGCAGCTCGGTCACGTCCCGCATTGGCGATTATTACTGTGCAGGCTGCCCAGCTCTGCGGCACACCCCGTTGTCGACCGGAACTTTCCACTCGGTTTCTGGCCACCAACCAGTCTGTTCTGCTCTAATTGTGGCCCGTGAAAGTAATCTGAGCCCACCACGCTGTACCAAAACAAGTCTGGACAGCGCTCCATAGCAAGACCAGTGCCACTGCACGATTCGTCCGCTACTAGACAATGCAGCTTCCAGTGGTGGCTGAAATTATAGTCACAGAATCTCCATGTCCGTTGGCCAAAACTTCCTAGCCCAGCCCACCAATACTGACAACCTCGGCCTCCGTGTCAATTCTTGGCCCTAATGCACTATACGCTTGACCGCAGCTTCCACTGCAGCAGCCGAACTGACTTCCAGATGGTGTTGCCGTTTCCACTTGGCGCAGCTGACCTACCTCTACTATGTTGTGCCACCCCAGCTAGTCACGGAGCAGTGCTGCTGTGACTCAAAAGCCAACAACTACGACCTCCGGCCAAACTATGAGTAACAGAGGAGCTGTGCTGTGGCTGACCGGCTGGGGAGGAAGGCAACAATGCCGCGAAATTCAATTTTACGGCACAAACTAAACTGGCCATCACCCCTCAGCAAAATGGCTCTGAGCACTATGGGACTTAACTTCTGAGGTCATCAGTCCCCTAGAACTTAGAACTACTTAAACCTAACTAACCTAAGGACATCACACACATCCATGCCCGAGGCAGGTTGCGAACCTGCGACCGTAGCGACCCCTCAGCAGAAAAGACTAGACAAATACTGGAAAAGTCACAGTACCTCAGTTGTTACAAACACCAAGCGTAACAATACAAACATGACAAGTCGCGACAGGGACGTAATCCCCGACTCTCTCTCTCTCTCTCTCTCACACACACACACACATACACACACACAAACAAGACACTAATAATGTCGTGCTCACAGGTGCAGCGTCTGGTTGTGCTTTCCTTCTATAGGGTAGCGACGAGAGGACAATACCCCGTGCCATGTCCAACTGAAGAAGGGAAAACCCACCTGACAAAGAACCAACAGCTTACTAGCATGCATCCAGGGGACTTAACTACGCCTGCCAGAAATACGCCCCTCTCCCAGTACAACATACCATATCATTCTGTTACCCGGAAAAAAAATATACGCAATCGCAGCGACTATCTGTACTGCCATAAGTTGTAAGTCATAAGACCTGCAGCCTTCTCCTTTCTTCAATAACGGCAACAGCTCATTAACCATAGCCATTGACAGTAACCTATGCAACTTACATATGGGAAGGTGTCTCACTTTCAAAAAAATTGCAGTATTAGTGCTGCTTCCATGAGGGCAAACGTAACATTGTCAGTGTCACTACTCACATCCATCCAGTCCCACGCTGTCAACTGCAGCGTCTTGCCTAGGACTTGCTGAAGTTGCTGGGGACCACCCTCGAATAGATCCATCGAAAGCGAAATCCTCTTTGTGCAGCCATAATGCGTATCATACCTCCCTAGCATCCAAACGTGAAACATCATCAAGAAAAACAAAACACAATTTCTTAATAATTCAAAGCTAAGGCTACAGGTGCTGTAACAGCACAGCGTACAACCATACTGTATGACCAGCTGTAGAGCAGGTTTTGGGTGGGGTTGTATTTGGGCTGGGGGTGGTTTAGGTATGAGCTTATTTTACAATAGAATTTATTGTACAACCCAAGAGGGGCGTTCAATAAGTAATACAACAATTTTTTCTGAAAGCGGGTTGGTTCAAAACAGGTTCGTTCTGTTCCGGATTCCAATACACCATATTAAATCATAGTCTTTTGGCTACAAAACAGTACTTTCCAACACAATCTGCGTTCAGTCCGACGGCCTTATGCTACCTTACTGTGAGGGCCTGAATGTCGGCATGGTACCACTCCACTGGTCAACTTCGGAGACAACGTCTCGCTGCGTCAATAACCTCCCCATCATTCACGTACTGCTTCCCGTGGAGTGCATCCTTCATTGGGCCAAACAAATGGTCCTTCGTTGCTCTTTGTGGTCTTATGTTAGACAGCGAGGAACCCAGTGAGAACACACCTTTGGGTACCCCTACTTGTCTAAGAGTGTGTCAGGACCCATAACAGAGTCGTCCAGTTGCGCAGCGAAATGTTTGCGATCCGCTGATTACCTCGAATGAGAGTGGCCGCACGTTCCAGCACTGCAGGACTCACAGCTGTGTGCGCCGCGCAGGATTAGCCGAGCGGTCTAAGGAGCTGCAGTCATGGACTGTGCGGCTAGTCCCGGCAGAGGTTCGAGTCCTCCCTCGGGCATGGGTGTGTATGTTTGTCCTTAGGATATTTTAGATTAAGTAGTGTGTAAGCTTAGGGACTGATGAACTTAGCAGTTATGTCCCATAAGATTTCACACACATTTGAAAATTTTAAGCACACTGTGTGCGGCCGTCCAGCAAACAGGAGATGGGACAGGATGACAGACGCATCACTCAACCACTCACCGTGCTTTTGCTCACTGCCACGTCTCCATAGACATTCTGCAGGCACCTATGAATATCTGCGATGCTCCGGTCTTCCACCGAAAGCAACTCAAAGACAGCGCTCTCCTTGGAATAATCTCAATTACATACGCTATTTTGAACGCTACAGGTAGCGCCACCATCTATCGTAACTTCGTGAAACTACAGGAGCTGAAACGGGAATGTTCCACGGTGTCCCACAATAAATTCCAGATTTTTCAACCGAAATTGCCAGGGAAAAAAAAATTGCATTAATTAATGAATTTTATTAGCAGCCAAAGACAATGACCTAAGTAGAAATTATTGACAAATGGTTCAAATGGCTCTGAGTACTATGGGACTTAACATCTGAGGTCATCAGTCCCCTAGAACTTAGAACTACTTAAACCTATCTAACCTAAGGACATCACACATATCCGTGCCCGAGGCAGGATTCGAACCTGCGACCGTAGCAGTCGCGCGGTTCCAGATTGAAGCGCCTAGAACCGCTCGGCCGCACCGGCCGGCGAAATTAATGACAGTTAACAAGAAATCAATAGCATTTTGTCCATAAATAGTTCTCACGTAAATGGGCAACACACAATAATAAATAACAAAACTTGTCTGAAGCAAATGTAATGCGGATTTCCACCGAATCCTCCCCCCCATCCCCCCCCCCCCCAATTGACTGCCTCCTTACAGAGGGAGCCCTCATATACAATCGCCGTCATAAAGTGGACCCCTCCCGTTCCCCAGTCCAATCCTACCGCTGCCAACGCTGCCTCAAATACAACGACCATGTTACCGCCACCTGCAAGAGTCCCCCTACCTGTCCCCACTGCAAAGCTTCGCACTTCTTAAAGAACTGCCCCAACCTCAACCCTCACCCCTCCTGCAACACCTGTAACGAACCCTATCCTACCTACTCCTCGAAGTGTAAAGCAAAACCTCCTCCTGTCACCCCTGATCTCACCATCCCTGTCTGTCCCGTCGACGGCCCCATCCAGCCCAACAACTCGCTCCACCCTCCCCCTACTGCAGATGACATCATCCGTTTCATCACCATTGTGCTCCAAAACACCAACCCTTTCCAACACTCCCACACCCTTTCCCAAATCGCCCTCACTCCCCATTCCATCTTCCATCTTACCACCTATACCAACTGCTCCCACAACTAGGCCCACTTCACCCCCCCACCATAATCTAAATCTCCCCTCCCATGCCACAACAACATTACAGTATCCTGTACCATAATATGTGCTCCCTGCCCATCCACAAACTCCTCTTCCTTCACATCCTCCATCAGCACCACATG
This sequence comes from Schistocerca nitens, assembly GCF_023898315.1. Taxonomy (NCBI): domain Eukaryota; kingdom Metazoa; phylum Arthropoda; class Insecta; order Orthoptera; family Acrididae; genus Schistocerca; species Schistocerca nitens. Next base: position 424,396,121 of record NC_064617.1, on the reverse strand, counting down.
GATGCCTTCATCCTCAATGAAACCTTCCTTCAACCCTGTATCTCCATCTCCATCTCCACCTTCACCGCACCGATAACCCATAGCCTCTGGCGTGTGGCGTGGTTGCTATCGGCCACCTCAAGCACCTCTCTGTTCAACCCCAACCTCTCCTCAACAATCCTGCCTAGCATCTCACCCTCAGCCTCTTCTTCCCCACCCTTACAGTCACCTGTGCCACAATTTATGTCCTCCCTCGTACCCCCATCCTGTACGATTTTCTGGCCCACATTGACTGCACCTTCTCCACCTACATGGTTGCTGCTGACCTCAATATCCACAGATGTGCTCATGCCAAACTCTAGCGGTGGCGTCGGTTTCTCACCACCCTCCAGGGAGACCTGGTTCCCCTACCCCAGCACACCTGACACGAATCCATCACCACTTTCGATATGATCCTCGCCTCTCCCAACCTCCTTGGGCACATCGCCGTGAATGTTCTTGACCTCATTGGTAGCGACCATGCTCCCGTCCTCTTCACTATATCTAATGGTCGCTATCCCTGCCCCACTCCTCGCCCTGACATCTCTTCTAAACTTGTTCATGATTACTCCCGCACCAACTGGGATGCCTACTGGGACTCCATACACACACAGGTCGAACGCCACGACCTTACTCTCCAATCTCCTGATGACATCTCCCACACTGCTGCCTTCCTCCACCAGACCTTGTCCGACGCAGTCGCCACCCATATCCCTACCAAAGCCATCCACCCTCACCGCCCAGCACTGCTTCCACTTGTTGTCCTTATCCTTCGTGAATTCTGCCGCCTCTACTGCTCTTTTCTCCACACTCGTGACAGGGACACACTCACCCACCACTGGCAATTACAACGACACATCTGTAACATTCTTACTGTGAAGAAGCGCCGTGCTTGGCGACAGACATGTACACAACTCAACACCGTGCTCCCAATAAACTCTTCCAAGTATTGATCTGCTTTCCACCACCGTACTGGGAACTGCCCTACCTCCCAATACCCTCTCCTCTTTGATGACTGTGACTTTCCTGACAACCTCAGTAAGGCCAACCACTTTGCCTCTCACCCATCTGATGTTTTCTCCATCTTAGATGATTTCCAATTTGATCATTCCCCCTTCCCTGATGTCATCGACTGTACGCATACCTCTGTTCCTCCCCTTGCTCCTAGCTTCCAGTATTTTGGCCACACATCACCATCTGAACTTAACACTCCCATCACTACACAGGACATCAGCCTCACACTCTGCACTAAATGCGACACTGCTCCTGGCCACGACTGCATTACCTACCACCACCTCAAACACTGCCCACCCTCCTTCCTTGTAGTCCTTGCCACCCTCTACAATGTAATCCTTGACACCAGCTTCTACACCGACCTGTGGAAAACCTCTTGTATCATGATGTTCTCCAAACCCAACAAGACTCCACCTGATGCCTCTTCCTATTGCTCTATATGTCTCATCTCAGTGTTCAGCAAGTTCTTGGAATCCATCCTTACCCGGCGCATCCATCACAACCTCCACCGACACCACCTCGTCCCCAACACCCAACATGGCTTTCAACCTTCCTTCTCTGCCGATGACCAACTCCTACGCCTCACTCATCTCCTTTCCCTCCAGCTTGACTCCCATTGCTCCTCCATTTTTATCTCTCTAGACCTCAAAAAGGCCTACAACCATGTCTGGCATCCCGATCTCCTGTTTAAACTCCAGACCTACACCCTTCCTGTCAACTATGTCTGTCTGATTGCCTCCTTCCTCTCCCACCACCCCTCCTATGTTACCATCCATAATGCCGATTCCCACACCTTCTACCCCTCCACAAGTGTGTCACAGGCCTCTGTCCTCTCCCTTCTCCTCTACCTCCTGTACACGGCAGATATGCCCCCCCCCCCCACCCCCCATCCAGTACACCTCCTGCAGTATGCCAATGATGCCGCCTTCCTTGCCCTCGCTCCTACCCTTCAATGGTCTCAACGTCTTCTCCAGAATCACCTTGACCTTTTTGTCACATGGTGTAACCAGTGGCTCCTGAAAATCAATCCTTCCGAAGACCCAGGCAATCATCGTAAGTTGTACCACTCGCTCCTTCTGGCTCCTTGATTTCTCCCTTACCATCTGCGCCTGTCCTGTCCGCCTCTCCCCCACCCTCACCTACCTTGACCTCACCATTGACAGTCACTTCACTGGCATCCCTCATCACCACTCTATCCAATGCAAAGCCCACAACCGCCTCCGACTCCTCAAACTCCTCTCTGGCTGGCCATGGGGGTTGAACCCCTCTACCATCCTTCACACCTACAAATCCTTAATCCATCCCATCCTCTGTTTTGCCAGTTCTGCCTGGATATCCGCCCTCCCCCCCCCCCCCCCCCCCCACCAGATCCTCGAGGGCCGTGCACTCTGCCTCGACTTCTGTATATGCCTCCTGACCCTCATGTGGATCCTCTATGACCTGATTCCTTTCCCCCATCTGCTCCTATTCCTCAAACATATCCACGTCCTCTACACCTCACGCCACCTTGATCCCCCTCGTCCCCTGGTTGCTCCTCTCCTCTCCAACCCCTGACCTCTGCTGCGCCTTCACTGTTGTGTCCCCCTTACTTTCCGCCTCTACACCCTTCATCTCCTTTCCCAAGGTGGCTTCCGTCGACTCCCCCTCCTGGATGATGCCCTCTCTCCCTCCATTTATCCCTCCTGTCCACTCTGATCCTCCCCTTCCCCACCTTTCCTCTGTCCTTTTCCTGGGCTCCCTCTCCCCCCTTTCCATCATGTTTTTTCCCCACCTACCCTCTCTCTGCCTCCCTTCTCTCCTCCGAGTCCTTTTGCATTCCCCTCTTCTGCCTTTCCCCACTCCCTCACACGTCTGCCCTGGCCCCCCTTCTGAGTCCTCTCCCACCGTCGGTCCCCCCCCCCCCCATTTCGTTTTGCCTCTCCTCCCCCCTTTTTTCCCCCCTCACCTGTCCAGGTGCTCCCGATCTGCCTTTGGCTGTGGTGTGTCATCTTCATGCTAACTTTTTAGTGCAATGTTTCAAGTGAGTGTTAAGTGTTGCGCGTCTTTCCCGAAGTGTTGCGAAAGGAAATCTTACTGTTGCTGGGTGCGATTTTTATATCTCTTGCGAAAATAAACCCGACTGTCACCGTGATGTTTTATTTGTCTGTCTACTATTTTACCTGTCTGCGTCCTATGTATTTTATTAGCATCGCCAACCCTTTGTTTTATGTTTCAACTTCCACAATTTTCCGCCATTTTACAATTTAAGTCATCGTTTTTATCGCCTGCTCTTATTGTTTATTATCTTCTTCTTATGTTTTAAAAATTCTGTAGGCTGAAGAGCGGCATACTAAGCTGCTGCCAGCCCACCCCCTTCGGGGGGAATCGAACATCAATAAAGGAAAAAAATGTAATAAGTACAAGTCAAATCGGATTCAGCCCCTGTGACACACAAGTGAACACCAACAAAGGACAACAGAACAGAAATCACCATCTTCACAACTTTAGCCCACAGAACATTATCATCGGCAATCAATAAAACACAATAAAGTAAGTGAATGAAATCAGAATAGGAGCTACCTCTACTATCAATAGCCTCCACCATTACTTCTACAGACAACAGGACTACACCAGGCCACCTAGTCTAGGGCAACATACATCGACATAAAATTCTGTGAAACTGTAAATCTGTGCAATAGTTGAACAAGCCTTTAGCGTGACTACAAAACAGGACTTTCTCTTCGATATGGTTACACACGCCGTCAGTGTGAAAATGTACAGAACGCACAACATTGCCTTCTCACATCCATATCATACAATGTTGTACTTGTAACAGATGAGTTGTATTCAAGCACACAAACCAACCACTGGCTGTCTTCACTGTCCGCAGCACTGCTGCACAATAACATCAGCCAGACAACTTGTCCGCTGCCAAACAATCAATTTTGACAACCAAAGCACACTCCTAGTTCTCAGATCACTACAGCATTAACATAACTTCATCATTTTTCCTCTCCGTCCGTGATTGGCGCATTCTCTGGCCACCAGGAAAAGACACCATCCACCTTCCACCCCCCAGGCAGGTGATATTTACAACATCTTGGCTAAACCCATTGTTGATTGCTGTGACTGTACAGACTACTCGAATCTGCGGCACACTATGTTGCTGACTGGAACTTCTGTCTTACTTGCTGGCCACCAAGCAGGTGCTGTGAACTGTGCCCTGCGACGGCAGCTTGGCCCCGCCACGCTGCACGCAGAATAAGTCTGGACAGTGATCCATAGTAGGACTGATGCCACCCCATGACTTGTCTGCCGCTAGCTATGCGGCTTCCGGCGGTGGTTGAATTTGCTGTCGCCGCATCTCCCTGTCCGCTGAAGACACAACCAGGCTCAGCCAACCGACGCGGACAACAATGGCCGCCTCACATTGGGCCAACTTGCTTCAAGACGTGGATATAATAGAAAAATAGATATAAAATCCTACAAAACTGCATTCTTTTTAGATTCTTTGGGTCGTTGGTTAGGAATCTGATGTTGGAAATACAAAATTCAAAATGGTGGATCCAGTTTGACGGATCAAAAATTGTAAAGTTAGCGAATTCGACTAAAGCGTCACGTATGAAGAATTGTGAGGTCGCTGCTAACGAAATCTAAATTGCCTTATAGAAATGTTTCATTTGGTATTTTAGCCATTTTCCAATCAAAATCTTAATCGCATTCGTGGCTTGTGTCTTAACTTTCAGAAGGCTCGCTGGGAGATGGTTCGAAAAGCAGATCTTTTACCTCAGGTGGCACTTGTTTATCTTCTCCAACTGCCATTTTCTGAACTCTCGGGATGAATGGATCCGAAGGTGTCAAAAGCCGGTGGAATATGACATGCATCGTTTTCCCACGCGAATATTTGCGTGTAAAATCTCTGTAACTCTGGATATCTTCATTCCGAGCTTACTGCGCCTCGTCAGCCAGCCGACCAAGTGCCAGCGCAGCAGCTTCGATTCTGGCATAGCCGAGCGTCAAAATTATATGGAGCATTACTGCAGAACACTGTGCGTCCTGTCAAGCTGACACCCAGCTTTCGAGAAATATACATTTTTTGAGAGTTATTGATATGTTTTAGTTCTATAGTTCTGTGTACAAAATGTGAATAGTTCTGTAGCATTTTCCGAAAGAAGTAATGTTATTCGGGGAAATATTAATCTTGTAAAAAAATTGCTTTCCAAAAAAATTATGATCGCAACTCCGAATGGCTCCCCAAGTAACGGGTAAGGCGAACTCTAGATTGCGGTTTACTGGTAGGATCCTGAAGTGATGCAGCCCTTCAACAAAGGAAATTGCTTACAATACTTTAGATCGTCCAGTCTTTGAGTATTGTTTGTCTGTATGGGACCCTTACCAATTGGGTCTGAATCAAGAGACTGAGAAGGTCCAAAGAAGAGCGGCAAGATTGGTGACTGGTACGTTTAGTCATGGCGAGAGCGTTACAAATCTTGTAGAAAGTTTGAAGTGGGACACACTTGCAGATAGACGACGCGCTAAACGGAAGGGGCTGCTCACTAAATTCCAAAATTCGATCTTCGCTGAGGATGTGGAGTATATATTATTAGCACCAACTTTAAAATCGCGCAATGATCGCCATTCAAAGATAAGGGAAATTAGAGCTCGTACTGAGGCGCTCGCCGGCCGTTGTGGCCGAGCGGTTCTAGGCGCTTCAGTCCGGAACCGCGCTGCTGCTACGGTTGCAGGTTCGCATCCTGCCTCGGGCATGGATGTGTGTGATGTCCTTAGGTTAGTTAGCTTTAAGTAGTTCTAAGTCTAGGGGACTGCTGACCTCAGATGTTTTAAGTCCCATAGTGCTCAGAGCCATTTGAACTGAGGAGCTCAGACAGTCGTTTTTCCAACGCGTGATCCGCGAGTGGAACAGATGTGTGGCTAGCGGAATATATATGTGTAGATGTAGATGTTGGAGAATTCTACAGAAAACCTAACGAATTTTTTGTGGAGATAACAGTTGATGAGATAATTGTAATAATGAGGGACTCTTTTTACCGTGTGGCACTGCCGCACGGTAGAAAAATGACCGTCCACTACAAACGTGCAAATATGTGCACGTAAGCCTGTTTGAACATGTTAACTATACATTTAAGGTAGTAGGAGAGCCATTTACAAAACTGGAGCCACGTAGAGGAAATTTGCAACCAACGGATAAAACCGGTAGTAGTATAGTTTTGAGTCGATATATGGTATTAAACTAGTTAAAAATGTCATAAACATTCCTTTAGGAGTGCCAGCCGCCTTATACTGTCATGACAACTAGGCAGGCCGCACAAACAATATCTGAAAAATGTGTGCTTGTCCGATTCAATGTTTACCATCAACTGTCAAGCCGTGTATCATATCGACATGAGGCTGGAATGACGCCGTAGCACTGAACAAGTATGCAGTCTACACAAGATTTCGCGGGACTAAAGTCGGCACGTGCACCTTGCTTTTTCCACATTGTGTAGGTTTTGAGGCGAATTGGTCCACTGTGCGCCGCACCGGTCGTTGGGCCGACGTCACGACGCAGAGTCGTCCGCCGCTTCCACCGCGGCCTCCAGATGATGTCGCTACCACGCGGTGCAGCTGACTAAGCTCTTTCGTGTTGCACCGCCCCAGCTAGGCACAGAGCTGTGCGGCTGCATCTCAAATACCGCCAACTGCACTCTCTGGTCAAACTATGAGTGCCAGAACAGCACTTCCATGGCCTTCTAGTAGCGAAGGTAGGCGAAATTCAACTTCACGGCACAGTAGCTAGCAGGCAAGATCTGATAAAAATTATTATCTCCGTGGGATTTATTTTAATACGTGCCAGTGTAAACGAGTCGTCAGTTGTGCAAATTGGATGACACAGTTTCAAAAAAAGCATAGTACACGAAATTATTACGAAAGAAAATGAAGTGTCAGAAATAAAGTGGTATGAGGTCTTTTCAGACGAAACATGGGTCATATCCATTACATTGTGAATAGATGATGTCAAAGAGGGCGAGGATTATTCTCAAAGGAACTCTTATGCTATTTAGGGCATTGCCATGTAGACACGTAGCGTATGACAGCACTCTAATGGTGAGAAACTGAAATGTGCGCTACGACAATCTTCTCTCCCTGTTTGTTGGGCATAAACACGAGGGTGCTGCCAACCTGGCTAGATCTTCCATTCTCTTTGCTGGATAACAGATGTTCGTACCAACGTACTACACATCCCACACTACCAAATTCATCTGTCATACGCGCTTCTGACGGCAGTAAAGGACCTAACCCACTCAACTCATAAAGATGTGCGCCTGCGGCATCTTGGGAATACCAGCTAGGAACCGATAGGCCGCTACTCTGGGCCACTCTTATGGCTCCTGACGCCTCGTGATGTTCAGAATACTAATTCTGCTGACCTACATACGCATTACTGGTGTAGATACCTTGGGCTCTAAGGCACGCTGGTGGGACGGAGCTCGACAGCGATTAGGACGTTTCGAAGTCTTTTTGTGGCAGGCACTTTCATCAGCATTGCTTCGCGGCGAGGAAAGGACCTGGACACCAGATCTGAAGCAATTGTGCTATATTAAACAAAACCTCACAGTAGTTATTGGTTGATGGTGGTTCTGAGCACTATGGGACTTAACATCTGTGGTCATCAGTCCCCTAGAACTTAGAACTACTTAATCCTAACTAACCTAAGGACATCACACACATCCATGCCCGAGGCAGGATTCGAACCTGCGACCGTAGTAGTCGCGCGGTTCCGGACTGAGCGCCTGAACCACTAGACCACCGCGGCCGGCAGTTATTGGTTGAGTGGAGGCCTGTAACTGTACTAGCTTTCTTCATCTCCATTTCTTCCATCCCATTACTTGGCATAGATCTTCTGTACTAGTTTGATGCCCCCTCCCCCCCCCCCCCCCCAAGCTTCCTCTCGGAGTAGCACTTAAACCCAACGTTGTCGATTATTGGTTGGACATGTTCCAATCTCTATCTTCCTCTTGAGTTTTTACCCTCTGTAGCTCCCTTTAGTACCATGGAACTTAGTGTTTCCCACACATTCCTTTGCTCGCCGATTTTTCGGAGGTTCCACCCATTTCTCGTCTTATCAGGTCACACAGTTTCCAGCATCCTTCTTTTCCAGCTTCCCCCTACTCAGTGATTCATTCCACCAGTAGGACGTGTGTTAAGACATTTGAGAATAACTGTTAGAAGGTGTAGAGAACAAAAACTGTAGGGAAAGACAAAAACTGTAGGGAAAGACAGAGATTGGAATACATACATCAAATAATCGAAGACGTTCGTGCTATTCTGAGATGAAGAGATTGGCACAGCAGAGGAACTGGTGATGGTCCACATGAAACCGGTTTGAAGATTAACCTCCCTTTTAACCCCCCTTCCCCCCCACCCCATCACCAAAAAAAGAAGTGAAGGTAATACCAACGTATGATGGCAAGTGTGAGCTGTGCTGTACCTGAGAGCTGAAGCGGAAACACTTCATAGGCAAGCACAAGGCGGTGTCCTGGAGTGCAACATGAGGCTTTCACGTATCTCGTGTACTTAGCTCGCTCTTCGGACTTAAGTCCGATCCTACTGCCAAGACACACTTTTTATTGAAGTAATACAGCCCTTACACAGCCACGATGGCCATCTGTAGAACTATGAGAGGCCTATGACGAGTCATGCTGGTCGAGTTGTTTTACAGTATGAGTGAGCCGTTTCGTCTCTTATCGATATTGCACATTGTTACACTCTTTGACTGTTAGCAAGCAACGCCTTCGCGCTTGGTGCCACAGAGAGTATGCGCGGCGAGTTCTGAGCCTTTTACAAGCGTACCGGGCTCACCATGGTGGGGTAGGTCTGGCGGTCAAGGAGGAAGCTTCCGGCGGGCAAGAGGAGCGCCGTCTCCACTCCGAGAGGACAAGCTGGGAGGGCGTCTTCGGTGCAGTGCCTGTCTGACTGCACGACGTCGGCGTTAGTGCCCTTTGCGAGCGTATGGACAGGTGGCGAAGTGGCCAGAGGTACATTGGGCGAAGGAGTCATCGGGTTGTGGGGCATGGCCAAAGAGAGATTGGTGTACCAGTTGCCACTTGCAAAAGCCTCTGTTCAACCAAAAAGAACTGAACTTGGTGAGCACATTTCAGAACATTGCCTTTTGCTGTGCACTTGGGCCGCGCAACTGACTTTAACACACAGTTCAGTCCGCTTAGTACTTTTCAGATACAGAGAATTATCAAAGATTTTGTTGCAACCTTATGCATCTTGACCGAGACTTTAGAAAGTTAATGGCCTGAGCAGACACTGATGGAGCCTGGTAGGGCACTAAAAGTGTGAGGTACTTTTATGGTTCTTAGTTCGTAGAAACGGCATGTTGGAAGTCGAAAGCAGTTGGCAGCGAGCCCATTCCTCAGTAAATCTTGCCGGAGAGGTCCACAGCTGTACAGAGCAGACAGACCAGCCCCTAGTCGAGACAGGTCTCCAGCAGGACAATGCCACTATACCTGCATTGGCGCCAGCTGAAGGCTGGGCTGGGAGCGACAGACTGAAGGGACATGTCTACACAGTGGAGTCAAGAACCAGGCATTGTGTGCAGAGCCACGCGTAATAAAAATTCACAAGTTTTCTTGTTCGCTGATACTGCAAATAGACCTGTGACTCACTTCCATCGGCCACCTCGGTTGCCTAAGAAACTCCAGCGTCTGAGAAATGTTTAGAGATAGAATCTTTATTACACTACATAGCTAGGACTAACATGCTCCAAGGCACAGGTGATTTAGATAAAGATATTTTAAGATTATATCTGTTCACTTGTTGCCATGGGAAGCAACATGACTTCGGAGACATCATCTCCTCGCTCTTCGAAAAGTTAAAAAAGCCAGCAATGGGCGTTTTTTTTCAGAGACACAGGTTTCTTAACTCATGTGCTGGTTGGACATGAGTTTGTGCTGTCGTGTAGGAGGGGAGATTTAGCGCCTCTAAAGCCCTATGATTGGCTCAAGACGGGGTGAAGGTGGTCGTACACTTTGTGGAAAAACGGAATTTTTTATCGCGAGAGATGCGAGGCACTCGGGTTCTTGACTTTGGTCTGGAAGTGGTCTTCCAGTCGAAGCTCTGGCATGTCTGGTTGGTGCTTGGGACCTGTCCTGAGACTGACTTCACTTGCAAGTAGTTAGACTGGAGAGCCTGTGGTGAAGTTCATACTGTACCGACAGTGTGACTTCAAACGTTCCGGACTACTCGTTTGCCGAGGGCACACCTATTCGTTTTTGGTTTACCAGTTTTGACGTTTCGTATCCTTGTGCGCTCTGTCGTATAAGTGAGCCAAGTTGGTCCTTGGTACAACCAGCGAATGGGTGTGTCATGCACTGAAATCTACCATGATTTCAGGGCTCCGGTAGAGAGGAAATAGCGACCCGTCTGCCTGATCGCTAGACCGTGAGATTTTTGCATTTCTTTAGTGGCCGCGGTCGATTCACGGGTGCCGCTTCCACGTCTCGCCAACGCCGCGCACTTCTCGCCAGCTGCAATTTACATCGCCGCACGAAGCAAACAGGGTAACATAGATTTGATCAACCAAAGTCTGCTCAGCGTCAGATCAATTCACATTGCGTTATCCACTTTTTAGTGCTAGAGTACTTCACTCACTTCTGCCACCCAGGATCCTTGTCCATTGTTCTGTTAACCAAACTGTTAACTAAACTGTTAACTAAACTGTTAGTTGTTTACAGTATTCAGTCAATAACTATCATTTATGTCTGTTTTTTATTTAAAAAAATAAATGTTGTTAGCAAATTTTACTACATTTTCAATTATTTTGTTTAGTCTGCACAATACGTTAACTTTCATTGTGGCGTCCCACGACCGGTTAACCTCCACACTCCCCACTGAGTTGCAGTCGGTTTTGTTGCTTAATGTTTCTTATTGGTTCTGACAGGCCTGAAAAGAGTAGGCTATTCGTTGTTTCATGTTAAATGAGTTCTGGCCGTTAGTTGATTCTTGTTATCGCGTGTCAGAATTAAATATGATTTTTTCTCTTAACGTTTAATTTGTTAATTTAATGCTTTGAGTACCACAGTGGACAGGTAGAATAAACTTGTATGGTAAGTTGATCCGACTTTCTAAGTGAATGCATCTGGATTTAAAATATTTATTATGTGAATTTTTGTAACTCGTCTTAGTTGCTGCTGTACCTTTGCTTAGTTCTATTTGATCAGACTTCTGTTATCAGCACTGTATCTTGCAAGTTTGGGCCTAGCGATATTACTCTTGCACTAACTTTACCAGGACTTCTTATTAATGGTTTATTACTGAAAGGTTTGTAGCTGTTGCCATCTGTTACAAGTACTATTGCTTTGATTTGTTCTTATTCTTATTTGTTGGAGTTAGCTTAATTATTAGTACCATGAAATATCATTTTAAATATATTCCTGGGTTTGGGCCATGCAGTGCGTAATTTGGAAGAGCTGCTTTCTGTGTGAACGGGTTACTGTGTGTTTGTTGAATGTATTTTATTTTTATGTACTAGAAGTATCAGGGACAGCGCTATTTAGTCAGATCCTGTAGAACAGTGTGTCCAATGTGAACTGGACATCTGTTGACATTTATAATTGCATTGTGATCCTTTGGCCCATTTTATATTTTGTTATTGATGGGCGTAGTTTTGGTTTGTTTTAATAAGATTGTTGTTGTGAGAATGATGCTTATTTGACGGCCCTGATCTGTCACTCCCCTACCAACTTGCTCACTGGCCATTTTAACAAGGAACTGATGTGTGTCTAATATTGTCATATGAGAGCATTTCTTTCTGTTTACGAGAACAAGAAACATCATAGACAGTGTGTGCCAGTTTTGGCCCTTGTCCGGTTTTCTGGAACACAGTATCACTGCCTCACGTGTCCTGATAATGCAACGGTATGGTCCACATGTTATTACAGTGCGTCACGTTATTTTATGGATCACGAAGGTAAGTCAAGGGTACGAGTGCATTTATTAATGCTACTAAGGCAGTCAGTGTAATTCGCATAAAAGATGAAACTGAACTCCAAGCACAAAATTTTTGAGAAAATTGTGCGATTGTTTATGTGTACTTTGGTATAAGGGACCCGTTGTGTCTGGTGCCTATAATTCTTATACATTCCGTTCACTACCACAGTTATCTTTGTTTCTATGAAACCTGTAATATGCAGTCACCAAAACATACAACATGTGTAGTGCAGCAAAATTCAGTGGAAAAAGTACTATGATGTGGTCGCCGTCGCTGCATCAAGAGGTCAGCTTTGCGGCCTGGGCCGCTATTCTGTTACATTCGCTGAACACGTACACGGGTGCAGGCTGGTGTGTACACCTCCAACACTCAACTAACGTTGCCAGAAGAACAAACCTGAGACTGAACTGAGCAGTACTGAAAGCAGGCTTGGGGTTGAGGAGTAAAGTGGACATTACTGTTTTCACTAGGAAGTACAGTGACTGTATGGAACAAGTTTGTTTCCATACAAGACACACATCTCGTGTCGTCAGTAATGACACTGTAGTGCAGATATTTACAGCGCAGTACAGGGTAACAAATCAAACTAAGTGGAGTTACTCTGTAGCAAGCCACCCGAGACCACGCTTCTCTGAAACTAAAACACCTATATAATATCCCCGAACAACCTTCGTCATTTTGTCAGCGAAGTTAGGGCTCACCCTGCATAATACAAAATACACTTCATTTTAAAGTGTTCAGCTGCGACAAAATGTCATTGCAAACAATATTAACAAGTGGAAGCATATACGGTAACTTATCCTATGACATTTTCATCATAACAGTACGTGAAGATACACAGGATGAATCTGAATTTATTCCTGGCAGATCATTTATACAATGTGATGTATCGTTCTGTTTTGTAAATATGCCCGCAAAGTATTAAGAGCATTAGAAGGATACTTAATTCTATGAGCCCCAGTGGTATCTGCCTGAAACCACAATTTTATGTTTTTGAGATACCAGTACCTTTAGCATGTAACCACCGATTATATTACAAGATAGATACTTTTAGCGGTACACTGAGGTACTTCTACGAGTTTAGTGCATTGAAACAGTAAATTATAACGTTCAAAGCAACAGTCGGTGTGGAGATTGTGCTACGAGATTGTAGGAGATTGTGACATCCGTTTCTTTTTTTTTTACGTAGGGGACATATTAAGGAGATCATTGACAGCGAAAGTGAGTACATCTGAATTATTGTACCGTAAATTTTAGTTTATAATATTGCTTTTAAGAGTTTCTCTAAATGAAACCACTGGGACAATATGTAGTTGTGATACAAAAGTTAGTAAATTTTAGGCCCATTTTTGATTGTTTTTTGTGATTATGATTTGTTTTAGGTATTATGAGTTCAAGGAAGTTTCGAGATGTGGGTTTTTGTCTAGAAAAAATACAAATTTGCTTTCAAGTATACCACATGAAATGATGGGTGGTTGTGTATTATATGTCCCAATGGATCCAAAGTGAAACTGCCTCCTTAAAACAACTGACTGTTTACCTTTTGACAATTTTATCTTGCATTCGTTGCTTACTACATGAATAAAGATTAGTTTTGTTAAAAATTTTACTTTTACACTCCAAAGTGCGACCATTTCCTTGAACCATTTGATTGTTGACTTTTTGACATTTTCTTCTTCTATTCAATGTTTATTTCTGTGACAATAAAGTTTGATTATTTGAAAAACTCTAAAATTCTATTTTTTCATGTTTGTGGGACTCAAAGGGTTAAAACAGCAATTTGTAGCAGCAAATGATGGGTACCAGCGAATTCGACTGTAGAGTTTTGTCAGATACTGACGTAACCTATGCACCCATTTTCAATGACGTCGGTTGTTTATAAAACGTCAGTCAGCTCTCGTTCGAGACCGTGAGCAGCAGCCGATTTTAGGTTAGCATGTCCGCCGATACGAATACAGAGCAGAGGCATGTAGAAGTTTCCGATAAACGCGCTCGTTTCTCGGCTCTTTCGGCCGATACGCGGCCACTTGCGAATGTTCGAGTAAGCCGCGGCGCGTGTTATGCATAAATGAGATGTGTCTCAGCATCGCGACTGCTGCCCCGCCGGTGACGTCACGAGCATTGATCGCGGGCCACCGAGAGCGCGGCAGAGGTCCGCCCTCCTGGAACGGTGGGCCGCGCCGAATCAGTGTCCCACGTACCAGATGAGCCCGCCGAGCGACATTCGCTGCGATTTTCTGGCCCGTCCTCTATCATTTACTCAGTGACTCATAAAAATGCAGTGTGAGAACAAGGTTCACCATTACGACTCAGACTTCTCATTTTAGATATGAAGGGCTTATTTCAATAGTGGTACAAGTCACCTCCACTTTTCTGCCTATAATGCTTCTAAAATTAATGATCCAAACAAAGAGAAAGAAAGGTTCATGTCTAGCAAGAAGCCATATGCTTGAATATTTCTGGTACCTCAACTGCAGATTTTTCAGCGCTCATTTAAATGAACAATAATGGACTTGTACCACTATTGAAATAAGCCCTTCATATATAAAGGAATTGTATGTCCTATGCTACAGGAAAAAGGTTCATTCCAATATGACGAAATTTAACGAAAATTTTACCAATAGATGGCGCTTTAACCGTCAGATATGCAGATCAACGGATACACGGCAAACAGCTGTTCCTTAATTTGTGTCCGAGATACCTGGCATGACTGTCTCGATGAAGGATCGCATAGTGCTGGTAATGTTGTTTTACAAAGATCGGTGTCTGTGCGCCAGTAGCCCTGCAGAAGTTCCGGACACTCAAGGATGGGAAAAAGGGCATAAGTCCGATAAGAGTCTGGAGAAAATGATTACAAAATTCTAAAAGACAGGTTCTTTTGAAGTGCAGTGTGACAGAGGGAGGGAAGCAGTCGATCCGACGCCTGTCGAAGATGTGACCACAGCATTACAGGAGGGGTCGAACGGTGGTGTGCATACACACAGTGTACGGGGAACTGCCAGAATGTTGGCCGTGCCTGGGAGCACGGTGCATAAAATCCTACGACATAGTCTGCATTGTTCTCTATACAAAATCACCCATGTTCTGAAGTTACCAGCAAGGGAAACGTACGCTCTGGATTTCTTGCTCGCATGGAAGTGTACAATGGATGGTCGTGGAACAGACGAAGCCGATTTCCATCTTGAAGGACAGGCCAATATACAGAACTCAAGAATATGGGCAACAGAAAATGCGCATGCACATCAACCGGTGCAACTTCACCGTGCAAAGGTGATTATGTGGTGCGGGTTGACTGCGTCGTTTATCGTAGCGCCGTATTCTTTCGAGTTGATCAGTCCTGCGGTTACTGTTACCTGTACCGTCACTGTTATGCACTATGGCAGTAGTCCATTAAATTTCGGGCATGCAGCCGCACAAAGAAGGTTTTTTCCACTGATACTTCGGTCGTGTATCGTCCGGCCATCTTTAGAGTAAGTCGCAAGACTGACGACAAGGTGGCAAGCGCGGCGTTACATGCTCCACCGTGGCGGTACGCGCCTGTGAGTCGGTCGGCAGCAAAGAGATACGCTTACACACGCGCTGCATGTGGCGAAGGCGTACAGACATTTGATTCGCTTATCGATGTATGTTCGGCGGCGATGACACCATGACCACATCTCTGCAGTTTAGCTAACCCAAGAGCCGGATTACACGCTTTGTTCAAATTAAAACCATAATTTCTATTTATTAAATTGTTAGCTCTTGGGATAATTAAACTGCAGAGAAGTCGTCATGGTGCCATCGCCCCCGAACATACATCGATAAGCGAAACGAATGTCTGTACGCCGTCGCCATACGCCGTCGCCACATGCAGCGCGTGTGTAAGCTATCTCTTTACTGCCGCCCAGCGTCTGTACTTAAGATTTTATATTTTTTTGGCTGCTAGTTTCGAGGTTGGGTCAACGCCATCTTCAGGCCCTATATAACAACACTATACATAAAACAAAAATGTGAGTCATCAGAAGTCTGTGAGCTAGTGTAGCCGGCCGTGGTGGCCGAGCGGTTCTAGGCGCTTCAGTCTGGAAACGCGAGACTGCTACGGTCGTAGGTTCGAATCCTGCCTCGGGCATGGATGTGTGTGATGTCCTTAGGTTAGTTAGGTTTAAATAGTTCTAAGTTCTAGGGGACTGATGACCTCAGATGTTGAGTCCCATAGTGCTCAGAGCCATTTTTGAGCTAGTGATATTATAAACATATTATATAGCCGGTCGGTGTGGCCGAGCGGTTCTAGGCACGTCAGTCTGGAACCGCGCGACCGCTACGGTCGCAGGTTCGAATCCTGCTTCGGGCATGGATGTGTGTCATGTCCTTAGGTTCGTTAGGTTTAAGTAATTGTAAGTTCTAGGGGACTTATGTCCACAGCAATTAAGTCCCATAGTGCTCAGAGCCATTTGAACAATAAACATATTATATATAGGATGAATTCATTAAAAGTAGTTACATTTCGTTTATTTTCACTAAGATGCAATTTACCTTGACATTGACAATTGTTATGGTACAAAGAAGTACAAATGATGTCAAACATACACGGTTATTTCCGTTATAGATCAATACCAGACATTAGAATAAAAATGGGGGTATATATAAATCTAGGTGACATGCCATTACTCTTAGAGATACTGATATAGGCATAAAATAGGACTAAAATTGTGTTAAAAGAGAATAATAATACCCTAAAACTCTTCTTTGTGTGTACAGTTTAAGTAACATATCAGTTTTATGCAAGACGGTATTTCTCTGCGCACTGGTAATTTCAGTGCAACGGCGTTCCGGAAATGCTAAAATCATCAGCCGTCGCTTCTATACAACCTATCCGTCCCGATCACCTGATCCTAATCCGTGTGGCTTCCGGGTGTGCGGTTATCTGAAAGATGTGTTCAGAGCCCAAATTACGAACATAGTTGATTTGAAGGCACCCATTGTGGCGGAAAACGGTGGACAGCGTATTTAGCATGTCTTGCGACAGTCTCACTGCAATTAGAAACCGATACCATTTTGCTTTTAATGCGGTTTTTGGCCTAAAGACACATGAAAACTGATTTTTCCAATATGCGTGGTGGATGGGTTTACCAAACTGCTTCTCTCACGTAGACTGTATGATCTACACAGATTTTTCCCGTTTTTCTTAAGTAGAATTTTTATGGTGTTCACAAACTGCAACACCTTCTAAACTTCTCAAGCTAAATGAGGTCATACAAGCATGGTCTTTGCGGCATGGACTTCTGACTAAAAAGGGATTCTGATGGCTGTGGTCCAAGGTTTTTGTTAATCGTGCCTTTTACGTTCTTGTGGTGATATTTCCATACAAACTTGAACCTTTAACACACATTTATTTATATATAAACGAGAAGTGAAATACCAAGTTTCATAGATTTATCTTTAAAAATTTTTTAACACAGCGAAGTATTTTCTCAAAAATTTTCATCCCCTATATTACCCCCTTAGTGGTTGAATTTTCAGAAATACTGAAACGTATATATATATATACACACTCCTGGAAATTGAAATAAGAACACCGTGAATTCATTGTCCCAGGAAGGGGAAACTTTATTGACACATTCCTGGGGTCAGATACATCACATGATCACACTGACAGAACCACAGGCACATAGACACAGGCAACAGAGCATGCACAATGTCGGCACTAGTACAGTGTATATCCACCTTTCGCATCAATGCAGGCTGCTATTCTCCCATGGAGACGATCGTAGAGATGCTGGATGTAGTCCTGTGGAACGGCTTGCCATGCCATTTCCACCTGGCGCCTCAGTTGGACCAGTGTTCGTGCCGGACGTGCAGACCGCGTGAGACGACGCTTCATCCAGTCCCAAACATGCTCAATGGGGGACAGATCCGGAGATCTTGCTGGCCAGGGTAGTTGACTTACACCTTCTAGAGCACGTTGGGTGGCACGGGATACATGCGGACGTGCATTGTCCTGTTGGAACAGCAAGTTCCCTTGCCGGTCTAGGAATGGTAGAACGATGGGTTCGATGACGGTTTGGATGTACCGTGCACTATTCAGTGTCCCCTCGACGATCACCAGTGGTGTACGGCCAGTGTAGGAGATCGCTCCCCACACCATGATGCCGGGTGTTGGCCCTGTGTGCCTCGGTCGTATGCAGTCCTGATTGTGGCGCTCACCTGCACGGCGCCAAACACGCATACGACCATCATTGGCACCAAGGCAGAAGCGACTCTCATCGCTGAAGACGACACGTCTCCATTCGTCCCTCCATTCACGCCTGTCGCGACACCACTGGAGGCGGGCTGCACGATGTTGGGGCGTGAGCGGAAGACGGCCTAACGGTGTGCGGGACCGTAGCCCAGCTTCATGGAGACGGTTGCGAATGGTCCTCGCCGATACCCCAGGAGCAACAGTGTCCCTAATTTGCTGGGAAGTGGCGGTGCGGTCCCCTACGGCACTGCGTAGGATCCTACGGTCTTGGCGTGCATCCGTGCGTCGCTGCGGTCCGGTCCCAGGTCGACGGGCACGTGCACCTTCCGCCGACCATTGGCGACAACATCGATGTACTGTGGAGACGCTCACGCCCCACGTGTTGAGCAATTCGGCGGTACGTCCACCCGGCCTCCCGCATGCCCACTGTACGCCCTCGCTCAAAGTCCGTCAACTGCACATACGTTTCACGTCCACGCTTTCGCGGCATGCTACCAGTGTTAAAGACTGCGATGGAGCTCCGTATGCCACGGCAAACTGGCTGACACTGACGGCGGCGGTGCACAAATGCTGCGCAGCTAGCGCCATTCGACGGCCAACACCGCGGTTCCTGGTGTGTCCGCTGTGCCGTCCGTGTGATCATTGCTTGTACAGCCCTCTCGCAGTGTCCGGAGCAAGTATGGTGGGTCTGACACACCGGTGTCAATGTGTTCTTTTTTCCATTTCCAGGAGTATATATATATATATATATATTTTCCACGAACCTACTACGGTGTCGTAGCAGGCGGAGAGGTGATACTCCGACGTGGCGCGTCCCAGGTGGCGGATAGGGGGGTCCTCAGCGGCTTGCCGGCGGACTTGAGCGAAATAAAATAGCTCTCGCGGACCAAACACACAACATCAAGAAATCCATTAGTGTCTGTTCTGGTATCCAGCGACTAGTGGTCTGCGTCTGTTTACCTAGTTGGTGCGGCAGTGAAATATGGCTTGATCTCAACAATCAAGTCTGCAATTACCGTGATCTTGTTAAAGGTCACCACAACCAACTTCAACTTGAAGTAATCATGATGGAATAAATGGAAAGAAATCCGCTACCCCAGGCCCCAGTCAACGGACTGGACTTTCCTGGTCATCGGATTCTGGGGGACCAGGAACATCATGAGGAGAAGAGTCGGAGCTTCTCAAAACCTCTTCGCAAGCACTACCTTGGCACTCTCAATGCAAACACTCTGTTCAAACTTGGAAAACTAAAACAACTGACAGACATGCTAGATAAATTTCACATCAAAATTCTTGCCATTCAAGAGACGCGCTTCGTAGATGAAAACCATTTCGACACAGAACATTACAGGATTTACAAAGGTAAACCTGCGGTCAGAAGAGGAACACCATTATTGTTTGGTACAGGGTTTGCAGTACACAAATCAGTCATGGATAACATCATAGACTTCAATTCAATATCAGAACGTATCTCGACACTGTCCTTCAAATCAGGTAATAAAGCATACACAATTATCAACGCACATGCACCTACAAATGACCATAACAGAAAGAAGCCACAAGAAATTGAAGACTTCTGGGAAGACATGGAGGAAGTAACTAACAACGTACCAGAAAGACATGTGAAAATTTTAATGGGTGACTTCAATGCGCAGCTTGGTAAGGAGAGAAAATTCAGAGAAATAACAGGCCCATACTCAGCACATATTCGCACGAACAGAAATGGGGAACACCTCATAAAATATTGTCAAAACTTTAACCTCAAAATCATGTCAACACAATTTCAAAAACCAAGACGAAAACTTACAACATGGAAAGCACCCAACACAGTGTGGGGAGAATTTCAGATTGATCATGTGGCCATATCCAAGAAAAATTCGCGGGAAATTCTAAATGTCAGAACACGTAAAGGAGTCTTCGAGTCTGATCATTATTTGCTACAAGTTAAGATTAGGCCAATCCCAAGACTGAAACAGACAGCGCAAAACAAAATAGTCAAACCTGATCCGGAATACTTGAAGATAAACAGGGATAAAATCGTTGAAGAAATTAATAGGCATTCAATAGACACATGGACAGATCTGGCGAAGGCAGTTCAGAAGACTATGTGCTGGGGACAACCACCTAGAAAACGCAAACATAGGTGGTGGAACGCAAATTGTGATGAAGCCATTGAGAGAAGAAAGCAAGCAGTAGCTACAGAAATTCAGAAACATGGAAAGAATTTCAATAAGTTCAGAAACTAGCATCGAAGGAAATCAGAAGGGAAAAACGAGCATATGACAATAACAGACTAAAAGAAATTGAGGAAGATTTCAAAAGAAATAACACAAGAAATTTTTACAGAACTTTCAAAGAAAATATTAAGGGCTATCAACCCCCTAGCCTCTGCTTCCGAAGAACAGATGGATCCCTGGAAACAAACACAAAAGAAAACTGTAAAATTCTCAAACATTACTTTGATAAACTTCTTAATTGCAAAAAACCTACAGGAAAATTAACATTCCAAAAGACCACATCTAATGCCGATTCTGATCCACCCACAATAGAAGAGATAGAGGAAATCATAAAACAAATGAAAAATAACAGAGCTGCCGGAGAAGATGGTATTATCGCCGAGATCTGGAAACTCCAAGATGAAAACATCACCAAAAAAATCCATAAGATTATCTCCGAAATTTGGATCACAGAGAAAGTGCCAGAGGAATGGAAATGTGCATTGATCCATCCGTTACATAAAAAGGGTGATAAGTCAGATCCAAACAATTACAGAGGCATTTCGCTAGTACCAGTTACATACAAAATTTTCTCTAAGGTGCTATTAAACAGACTAGAACCACAAGCAGATCTGCAAATTGGGGAATACCAGGCGGGCTTCAGAAAAGGGAGATCATGCATCGAACAGATCTGGAACTTAAGAACACTTTTGAAAGTCAGACAGGCAAGAAACACTGTAGTTACCTTTGTGGACTTTAAAAAAGCATATGATTCCATAGACAGACAGACACTCTTTGACGTACTGGAAGAATATGGTATCGACAGAAAAACCAGGACACTTATACAACAGACGCTTACAGACACTACCTCCAAGATTAAGTTCATGGGAGAAATTTCGGAACCCTTCCACATACACACAGGTGTCCGACAAGGAGACGGGCTCTCACCAATCCTGTTCAACATGGTGTTAGACAAAATTATCAAGCAGTGGGAGGAACAAGTTAAAGGAATACAGCTGGGAAGACCACGTGAAACCAAAACAATCATAAAATGTCTGGCATTTGCAGATGATATAGCCATACTCAGCAATAATACACAGGAGGCAAAGGAAGCACTGGAATGCTCGCATGAAATAGCTGCCAAAACAGGTCTGCAGGTATCTTACGAGAAGACACAATATATGGAACGACAGACCAACAATGTACACACCATGCATACTGTATATGGATCCGTAGAAAGAGTCGAAAAATTTAAGTATTTAGGGGAGTACATACAAATGGGAGGATCAAACAAGGCGGCTAACATGGAACGAACGAAGAAACTCCAGAAGGCATACAAACTCACATGGTCACATTATAATAAGAAAAGCATATCGAGGCAGGCCAAACTTAGGCACTACAAAACAGTTGTATTACCAGAAGCATTGTACGCGTCAGAAACAACCACAATTGGAGCATCAGGCATCATAGACACAGAAAAAATAGAACGCAAAATTCTCAGAAAAATATTTGGACCAATTCACAGAGATGGCATATGGATGAAGCGACCTACCAAAGAGCTGTACCAGCACACTGACAGACTAACAGACGCGATCAGAAAACGCAGATTAACTTTCTATGGGCACATACAGAGAATGGACAACAACCGACTTACAAAGAAAATTTTTGATGTAGTAAACAGCTCAAGCAAGAAAACAAATTGGTATCATGAAATAGACGAAGACTTAAGGCAGATAGGGATCAACAGGCAAATGATAGGAGACAGGAAATACTTCAGAAACAAAGTTAGGAGTGCAAAATTTATTGTAAAGGAGAGAAAGAAGACAGGAACATTATGGACAGAGCAAAGGAAACAGGAGCACAGCCAAAGGATGAAGAGATTTTGGGAAGAGAAGAGGAAGAGAGGAAAGAAGTGAAAATTGTGTCATCATGTGATTTTCGAGTTCAAACACTGTCCATAAGGGCAACAATGAAATGAATGAATGAATGAATATATATATTATTTCTGACTAAGAAACCAAATACCAGTTTTCGTTGTTATAGCTTCAAAATTGTCTTAATAGCGACATATTTTCAAAGATGCATTCATTCCTTATTTCACGCCATTAAGAGGGTAATTTCGAACAATCCCTTCTTAGACGATGCCTCCAGCATAAGATTCACACACTGTCCAAATTTCAACTTCCTATCCCTAGCGTTTTGATCTGGGAGATGATGAGTGAGCGAATCGGTCTGGCGCTGCATGGAGGTTGCATTTCCAAAAAAACAGCGAAACAAATGTGAAAAGCCAAATAGCAATTGCCATAGAAATAGCTTTAAAAATGCTCTCACAGTGAGATATTTTCATAAAACATTTCAACCCCCTATTTCATCCCCTTAGGGGTTAAGTATCTAAAACAGTAAGATGCGTATTTTTGTATTTCCAGCAGAGATGCCAAATACAAGTTTTCATAGATTCATCTACAAAAATGTCCGGCCCCGGTAGCTGAATGGTCAGCGTGACGGAATGTCAATCCTAAGGTCCCGGGTTCGATTCCCGGCTGGGTCGGAGATTTTCTCCGCTCAGGGACTGGGTGTTGTGTTGTCCTAATCATCATCATTTCATCCCCATCGACGCGCAGGTCGCCGAAATGGCGTCAACTCGAAAGACCTGCACCAGGCGAACGGTCTACCCGACGGGAGGCACTAGCCACACGACATTTCATTTCATCTTCAAAAATGTTTGCATAATGAAATATTTCCATAAAATCTTTCTTCCTCAATTTCATCCCCACGGCGTTCAATTTCCAAAAAAAGTGGAACACGTATTTTTTATTTCTTACCAAGAAGACAAATTCAGATGTTTATAGTGAAAGATTACCGTCAAACCTCCTTGCCTAGGGACGCCAGATGAAAGTAGGTGTCGTCAAGCCCTGAATGAAAATTGCGCAACGGATGACTGGGGAGGGGAGCTTGAGAGCGCTACCTAGAGAGCGTGTCCTTTCTGCACGATACTAGGCAAGGGGCTGGAGGGCTCACACGCAGATGTGTGGGTCCCTGCATTCTATAGCTTTTACTTTAAATGAATTCCCTTAAATTGACTTCTTTGTGATTTTTAAGGTATGTTAACGATTGATGAGAATTGATTACCTATTTATTTTAAACATTATCACTCGATTTTACAGCGATTTCAGCAATTGTTCCAGTTTACTGATATTACAATTTTACAACTTATAGCTCGGGTATATTATATACTAATCTGCACGCACATTTCTACGGGCAAGACGGAATTGCGTTGGCCAATTGTGTATCACCAACGTCTCCAAATATTTTACATAGGACTTCCACTATGTGACGAGGGTAACGGGCAAACTGGGGACCAGATACATTAACACAGGGGGTCAAAATTCCGAAATTAAACGAGAACATTCATTTCCTTACACAATCCAAAGCTGGAAATAAAAGAATTAGTACAAATATTCAAATACCTCTCTTCCATGCTTTAACATTGAGACAGTTGCACTGAGGGCACGTCTGCTCACTTACCCGTCTTCTGTAACACTCCCAGAATATGTCGGGCACCCAGAAGTCTTCCTGGGCCCCGGTGGAGGGGATGGTCGAACCACTTTGCCGTGATCAACCTCTCCACCCCAAATCTTGTGACACTGGAACGTCGTTGACTTTTACCTTCCTGTGCTGTCTCTCTGATCCCCTACCCAGGAGTGAGGTTGGCGCTACTATACTACAGAACTACTTCCCAACTGAGGTTTGGCCACGCTTTACGGAAAGGTGTGAGGAGGATTAGGAAAGTTAATGTGCAGATTCACATTCACGTACGAGAAATGCATAATACACAACACATATAAATACGTATTATGAAGCCTGACATATTTCTTTCCACCATGTCCATATGGGTTCTGTTGCACCCGCGGCCGGCCGCGTCGTGCAATAAAATTGGCTGCGGAGCCGCCTCTGTTTGTGTTTCCCGGTGCGAGCGAGCAGCGAAACCTGCTGCTTATAGAGCGGAAACTACTGTACCGTTTCAATAGATTTAGCTCTAAAAATGCTTTCATAGCGAAATATTTCATAAAACATCCTCTTAGGTGTTGAACTTCCAAATACACCGAATCAAATATTTTTTATTTTTAACCGAGAAGTTAAATATCTATTCCCACAAACCTAGCTTTAAGAATACTTTAGCAGTTCTTTGATAATGATTTAGTGTCAAAAAAATGTTTAGCTCTGTTTTACCCTCTCTGTTTTACCCCAATAGGGGTTGAATTTCAAAGAATGCTAAAACACATATTTTTTTTATTTCTGACCAACAAACTAAATAATGATTTCGTAGGTCTAGCTTCAAAATTGCCTTAATAGCGACATTTTCAAAAAGCCTGTCATCCCCTTTTTCACCCCCTTAATAGCAACATTTTCAAAACGCCTTTCATATCCTATTTCTCCCCTTTAGATGTGGAATTTCGAAAAATCACTACTTAAACGACGCTTACAGTAAAAGATTCACACCCTCTGCAAGTTTCAAGTTTCTGTCTTTAGTGGTTAGGGTCGGGCATGAGTCAGTGAGTCAGTCAGTCACTTGGGAAATGACTTTCGTCTATAGAGATTAGAAAAAGGAAAAGTTAAAAGTAACACGCAAAACATCCATGTAGCGAAAGGCAAATTAGATGCCGGCGGATGCTCTTTTCGGAGGTCCACTTGCTTAAGTTGGTTGGTTGGTTTGGGGAAGGAGACCAGACAGCGAGGTCATCGGTCTCATCAGATTAGGGAAGGAAGTCGGCCGTGCCCTTTGAATGGAACCATCCCGGCATTTGCCTGGAGCGATTTAGGGAAATCACGGAAAACCTAAATCAGGATGTCCGGACGCGTGATTTAACCGTCGTCCTCCCGAATGCGAGTCCAGTGTCTAACCACTGCGCCACCTCGCTCGGTGGACTTGCTTAAGTACCTTTCTGAATACATATAAATATGATTAAATTCGTTTTGTGGATGTTGCTGCATATTCCTGTGGTTACAGATTTCCATTTCCTCCCAGAAGATTATTATTGAAAAATTATTTACATATGACTTTGATATAACAATAGTAGAAAATGAGTTGTTGCAAATTACATATGCGTGCGGCAATAAATAATAATAATTTTTGCTTTTACCTTATACTACATCGCTCAGGCACCGCCATCGTTCTCCACGACCGGCCTTGGTAATTCCATACAGGACACAAGTGCTCTCTGTGAGCTATACAAGTAGACAACTGCTCTCTAAGAGCGACCTGGCCCAACCGCCCGACTGCGAGCTACTACTACTATTGCTGCCGACACTGCTCTCTGGTCTGCGATTCTATTGTAGCATACATATTGCAGGCAGCGCGTGAGCAATCCCTCGAAGTTAGATTTGCTCGAGTGCGCTAGGAATAAATTCCTTAGTCATGGACCTCTCACAGTGTGCTAATAACGTATTCCTTTTGTTGCCAAGTTTATATCTTAGTCTTGAACCAATTCTGCCCCTAATTTGAAAACCTGCATTTACTTTTTTTTTGTTTAAAGCAGTCTACGGTCTTTTCAGATATCGTTCCGCTTTATGAAATAGTGACGTGTTTCTTACTACTTTGATTAAACCTTTTCTTTCTTTTCCCCTTTTAGGCTAATTTCGTTGTATATTTTAATGACTTTTTTGTCCCTTTTGTAACAATAGTTATGTCCTTCCCAAGCGCGCTTTCATCCAACGATAATTTCAGCTTTGTGTTAATCGTTACTCTAAAGCACGCCCATTTATATCTTTTAGCATGGTAAGACATTGTAATCTCTCTACCACTATATTTTTGCTTATGCTTCATTTTAACAGCTTAGTATGCGGCGACAGAACATGGATAAGTGTTGGTTAACAGAGAGAACACCCTTAGCTGCAAAATCTGAAGGTGTTGCCTGGAACTAAATCTTGCTTGCATTACGAAGTGCACCATCAAAGCTGTCTCTCTGGCGCCTTTTCCTTTCCTAGAGCCAGGGTCATCAGTATTTAACAGACCTTCAGTTTCCTTCTTCACTACCTTCTGTACTGTTGTGGTTTGCAACTTGTGTGCGAGAGCTGCCAAGTAGATCGTACAATAGTTCTCGAATTTATCTACCCTTAAACTGTTCGCCATTGTACGGATTATATTCTTTCCAAAGTCCAATGATGTATCTACAATCTCACACGCTGTACTCATTAAATTCATAGTCTTTTGGTTTCTACTTCCTCCAATGATTAAAAAAAATACAGTTTCTTGAGAGTCTTTTAAAGATGATATGCAGTATTTCTTTCCTTTCCTAAACACCTCAATATTAATCTTATTCATCGATCAGTTTATGTATTATTATATGATGTGGGTGCACTTGTACTACTGTGTGCGCGATAAACTCTAATAGCTGATTTAGGAATCTCTTTTTCACAATGATGTAATCAATTAGCTGAATTTCCTCCCTTCCCATTGTACTTTTGTGTAGCGGCAATACAACAATCTCTTTTCTCCATACGTTAAGGGATGTATTTCTAACTATATCTCCATATACGAGTATGAAATCACGAACATCCGCATAGGATAAAAACGAATTACATTGTACCTAACATACACCTTGTAAGCTCTAAAACTAGCCGCAGTGCAACAATCCATTTTCTCCAATTCCAAAGAGATGTATTTCCAAATACTTTTCCATACACGAGCTTGAAATCACAAACATCCGATCAGACAAAAATCTCAAAATTAATGTAGTTGTTTTTGAAAATATAAATGAAGATGCCTTCTCTAAGTAATAGAACTATGACAGGAGACTATAAACCATTTAGTAAAGACTTTCTAACAGTTAGCCCTAGTGAATACAGGTTTAAGTTACTTTAAACGGTTCTGAAAATATGTTTGAGGTTAATGGTTTAGATGGCTCACCCTGTTTAATAATAAAGTGTGAGAATTATTTCAAATGACTATTTCTTTTTCTCTCTAATTTTTACTCTTATAAATGATAATATACTAATGTGTAATAAGAGAAGGAAGACTTATTTGTAGAAACCCGTTTATGATAAACATATGTGATAAACATTAAAAGACTGCATTTGAGGTAGCAAAACTTCTAGAAGTTGTACAAGTGGTCTATTCAAAGCCAATGAGCAAAAAATGGAAGAGTGCTGCTCTTTTATCTTGTTTCTGTAAAATCAGCCCTCTCCTATTAGGAGCTTCTTCAGATGTGCAGACCTAGTGTGTGTAAGCAGTTACTGTTTACTGGATAAATTTTACTTATATCTAAGTATCTGTGCGAATCCGTCATTAATCCAAGCCACTACCTTGTTCCTCACCATTTGTACAGTCGTGGACAAAACGAGCGAGACCCCTCGCCTTTTCGTTATGCTGATCCGCACGGCTTTAAAGTCTGCTACACAGCATAACAGGCAAGGCGACGAAGTGCTACCAACATACTATGCGCAGGCGTGAAATTGACAAACTATCTGAACTTTTTTAGACTGTATTCCATAATTTCTAAGACTATATTAATGCTGATTAGTGTGTTAAATACAACACGTAAACATAGGACAGAACTGAAAGAAGAAACGCTAATTTGTATGAAACGGACGAATAAAAATGAATTTCAGCTTATCCAGATAACAGACAAAGAACCCCAGACCGTTACGAATTAGCAAAATATTATCCGCATTCGCCCGCGAAACGGTCTGTGTCAACGTTCAGACCAGTCATACTGGATTACCATTGCTGACCTACCATGAAAGTGTGCAAATTTAGCAATGCGTGAATATTCATAACGAAATTCACTTAAACATCATTCAGTGCCACACTTAAGTCAATTCCATTATTGACAGAAGCGGAAAAAGGAGGCAGTATCATGTATGAAATTCTACAAGAGTGTCATATTGACATCCACAGAGCGCCAGTACAGAATAAAGGTAGCGATAAATCGTATTGGGTGCGCGAGAATTTCTTAAAATTGCTTTACTGATATTCTACCTGCCTCCATAGAGATTAGAACCGAAAACAAACCAGACCTTCCTTTCACTATGCTAGCAGACAACCTAGGCAAACAGCCCTCTATTATTACCCCAGACATGAACAAGCCGGCAATTTCGCAATAAAAATCTGCAGTTTCTGTTGCATAGAGCTTTCTGGACTCAAAAACATGAATTTTCTTCCTTTATGTCACCACTTATGCGACAATCATTCGGGATGATTATCGAAATAACAAATTACTGTTATTAGAGAGTAAATTTTGTAGGATAATTCTGCACCACCCCAGGAAATAAACGGCTACATAGCTGCCAAACGTATTCTGCATTGTTTCGAATTCTCCACTAGACTCGCCACAGCCAGAAAACGTTCATTAGCAGAAGTGTTTCTTAAGCTAGCTAGCAATGAGAATGTTCGTACTTCTAAAACGCGGTGGCATTAATACTGGGATGTGAATTACCACGTGTATAGGCAAATACATTCTATTTGCATTCCTGTAAACGTGATTTGGATCGAAAACGTAGCTACGACTAATATGCTTATGTATCGACAGCAACTAGAACATTTCGAATAAAGAGTAGCGGGTGTTATTTATGCGGCCCTCATCTTCAGTGTTTTCGTTGTTAGGATTTCGTCACCTAAACCGGTAAAAACGGAACCCTACTAGTCTCACTTTCTTGACCGTCTATCGGTCTACCCAACCCTTAAAACCCGTTTACCTCCAGAACGGGTGGACATAATAAGCGGAAATGTATCGCACTTCTTGCTGTAACCGGTCCCTTGCTGGTGTAAAAAAGTGAGCTTCTATGTCAACGCAATCAAAAGATACGACGGTTTATGTAAAGAAAATTTACGCGAAAGGTCAAAAAATGGCTTCAAGAACTATGCGACCTAACTGCTTAGGTCATCAGCCCCTAGACCTAGAACTACTTAAACCTAGCTAGCCTAAGGGCATCACAGACATCTATGCCCGAGGTAGAATTCCAACCTGCGACTGAAGCAGCCTTGCGGTTCGTCACTGAAGCGCCTGGAACCGCTCGGCCACCGCAACGCGGCGAAACCCTACTCACCTCATGTATAATGATAATATATACTGTCTAGTGAGGATAAACTGTATTCTCCAGCAACTCAGATCGTTTGATCACGGAACTTTTACGAAGCTACATTCAAACTTTGTCGAAGTCGTCTGCAATATCCATTACAAACACCCTAGGAACTTCGTATGCGATATCCACTTCTGAATACGCTGGCAGATAATGCAGTACTATAACAAGTAGGTGGGAACTTATTGTTATTGGTCCATGCATGACACTTTATTTCAATATCACTTTAACGCGCCTAGGTGTTCGTATCTGGCTGAAATTAATGAACAAAAAGTAAATAAACAGTAAACAACTTCGATGTTCAGATCAAGTGAAAGTCACATGTCGTAATTACAACATAATTTCGTTGTTACATCTACATGACTACATCAACAGGATTTCTTTGCAATCCGGACTTACGTGCCTGGCAGAAGGTTCGGATTATTTCTCTACCGTCCCACTCATTAACAGTGTGCGGGAAAAGGGACTACTTAAATCTTTTCTTGCGAGCCTTGAATTACATTATTACTATGGTTTCTTCTTGTGTAAGTACCCTAGGAAATAATGTTTTGGCATTCAGAACATATGGTGGTGATTGAAATTTCGTGAAAAGATCTCGTGGCAACGAAAAACGCATGAATGTTACCCCAACTCGATTATCAAATCTGGGATCCTCTCTCCCCTATTTCGTGACATTACAAAGCGTGCTACCGTTCCTTGGACGTTTTTGCGTGCACAGTCAATCACGTCTGTCAAGGATATTATAGCAGTGGACGGACAAACGTAGTGTAGGCAGTGTTTTCAGTTGGCCTGTTGCGTATTCTTAGTGTGCGGCCAATAAAACGCAGTCATTCGTTTGCCTTCCCCACAAAAGTATGTTTTCGATCTTTCCAGTTTAAGTTTTACTGGGTACTGAGATGAACTGACAGTGCTTCGACTTGTGTTTTGTCATGTAACCGAAAGTTAATTATTGTTATTGGACGCAGCTTTCGTGTTTAATGTATTCCTCAGTCAACAACAGTAGACTCCTCGTACACCACACATAACTGTTTCAAAGTATTAAATTGTTACTGATCTTACCATGTTGCAGTGGTCATCTTAACTTGCCGTTTTGAAAAAAAGGAAAATATTATAGCGAAATGTAGCAACTAAGAAGCGGAGTATCCAAACAAACAAACGTTTCCGGTTTAAGTAGTTGCAGTAGGTCTACTACACAGTAACGTAAATTAGGAGCAAAGTCCATAAGTAGATCCTCATCAGGAAAACCAGCCCTCATAATGCAAAGTGCAACTACAACAAAGAAAGTTTCCAAACATGTCAATGAGTAGTCGAGGAAAGTGGACGCATTCTGTCTACTGAATCCCAACGCACGCAATTTACGAGGGGGCACGCCAAGTGTCAGACCCCGATCTTGCTTTTAACTACGCTCATTGAAAGAGGGGACAAAATAAGCTTAAACTCTACCGCTTCTGAGAAAACGACGGTCAAAGTGTTCAATGCGTTGTTGCTATAGTGTAGATACCGCTTAGCGGTTAAGGATTCAACTGAAGCGGTGGCTCTGCGGCTACCATAACGACTTCGGAACTTTGCGCTGCGAGTTCGAAACCCGGTTTTTCCTTTTTTCCCCCCTCACTCTCTGAATTATCTACGAATGTTTATTCCAATTTATGATGAAACACTGTTGTCGTTATTCGTCAGTTAATTTACTGTGTAAAGAAATAAGTTAAAAAGGGAACACACAGTGCGTAGTGGGGCGATCACTCTGTTGTAGAAATAATTCAGAAGCCAAGATCGCTTAAATACTGTCTACTGGATAACCGGTTTCAACACACTAAAGGTGCCATTATCGGATCTAAATGTAGATTAACATTGATAAACCATTTGGATATAACGATACATGAGGCAGACGAGATGATTTTATATCAGCTTGTCTCATTCGTTTATTATTTTTTTAATTCATTAATTACACATAAAGTTAATTGTCGAGTAATGACAACATTATTTCAACATAAATTAGAAAAAAAACATTCGAAGATAATTCTGATAGAGAGGCAGGAAAATAAAATAATTAAAAAACCCAATATGGTCTCGAACACGGGAATCAATGCTAAGAAGGAACGACGGTAGCCACTGAGCCACCGCTTCAATTGCGTTCTCGGCTGCAGAAGGTATCTACACTAGAGCAACAGCGCGTTGATAACTTTGGCCGTCGTTTTCTCGGAAACGGTCGAGTGTCTGCAGATAAGCCGAAACACAAGTTCGCTTATTTTGTCCTCTCCTTCACTGACAAGGGGAGGCCGCCAATTGTGAAATTCAGATTCGATTCATACTGCGCATAATAAAAGCTCATGGCCAGAGGTGTAATGTGGCAAAGCACCAAGATGCACTTCTCAGCCGTTGTCGAGAAAATCGACAGTTAGAAGAAACCGCTGCGGTGAAATACTCTCTACGATTCATAATTTTCTACAGCGTCGTGGCGCAGCGGTAAGCGCTCGAGTTCGTAATCCGAAAGTCGGCGGATCGAATCTCGCTCCATGCAACTTTTTTTTTTTTAGTATTTGTTTTTTGTAATTCAAATGTGTGTATAAACACACACACACACACACACACACACACACACACACACACACACACACACACACACACACACACACACACATATATATATATATATATATATATATATATATATATATATATATATATATATATATATATATATAATTCCCGGCAACAGGTTGCAACAATTATGCATATAATAAGTTGTTGAAAGTCGTTTGTCGTGGAAAAACTGGCGACTTCGAACATCATTATGTTTTCCGCAAACAAATTTGTATTTCACAAATGTTATTAATTGTCTTCATAATGTTAACCACGTATGGTTAGCGGAAGACGTAGAAACGATATTCCGAAACGAATACGTATAGCGTAAGTCAAACGTTCGAATTAGAATAGAAACCCCACGAACACAAATTTGCTGTGGCAGGTATGAAATATAAACTCCGTTAATCGCTCGTTACACTTGAAGGACAGATGTTGAATGGGCCGAAACGAGCCGCCGCATAACAGCGTAGTTGCCTGCTAACATCGAAAGAAGGTAGATGCGGTCCCTAGCACAACTTATAACACCGTCGAAAATCAGTGCGGACGTGAGAGCTTTGGTACACCCTGTTAAACAAACGGTAAAATGGAGGCGGTACAATTGGAGAGCGATCCGCCTTCACCAACATGCATAAGCAATTCATTAATAGTTTATATATATATATATATATATTTGAATTACAAAATAATAATAATAATAAAAAAATGTTGCATGGCGTGAGATTCGATCCGGCGACCTTCGGATTACGAACTCGAGCGCTTACCGCTGCGCCACGACGCTGTAGAAAACTGTTAATCGTAGAGAGTATTTCACCGCAACGGTTTCTTCTAACTGTCGATTTTCTCGACAACAGCTGAGAAGTGCATCTTGGTGCTTTGCCACATTACACCTCTGGCCATGAGCTTTTATTATGCGCAGTATGAATCGAATCTGAATTTCACATTTGGCGGCCTCCCCTTGTGAGCAAAGTTTCGGGACAATCAGCCTATGACACTTGACGAGTTCCCCTCGCTCGTCGAGTCGCTTCTTACGCCCGGCGAGAATTATGTATGCCTCCGAGTAAACTGCGCCACCTGGAAACACGGCGAGCGGGGATAAACACGTTTTCCTTCTTATAAGGCAACCCACTACAGATAAAATTCATGAAGTGTTCTTCAGGTTGCCTCAGATATTTCAGAAATGTTTCTTGCCTCAGGCCTGCCGCATATGCAAAACGTAAACATTTCATTTCATGTAATATTTATCAGGATAAGACATGACAAGAGTGGACCAGTCCCTTCTGAGAAAAATTAGAGATTTTAAGTTGCTCCACTATGTAATGACACGGGTATGGGCTTGCGATCTGTCTTTTATGCCATCGATTTCCGTGTTACACATACTTGGCCACTGCGTTGTGGCTGCCATCGTGGAGGAGGCAGTCTGTTTCCTGCCAGCGCTGTTTCCGCAGCCAATATTAACCGCGACGAATCATTCAGTCAACGCTAAATGGCCCATCTGGCTGAGGCAGACAAGGGCGCTATAATAGAACTCCATGCAGAGGGATCTTCAAATGCCGACATAGCAAGAACTATGGGTCTTCACAAGTCGACGGTAGCCAGGTGGATCAGACGAAAGGAAGAGAGTGGTAACTTGAATGGGAGGCCTCATGGCCGTCGCCGCAAAACAACAGCAGCTCAGGATCAGCAGATACGCCGTTTCAGTGAGAACCACCCATTTGTCAACGCACGACAAATTCAGCAAACTTTGGGTCTCAATGTTAGCAGTAAGACCGTCACTCCTCGTGTAAGGGAAGGTGGACTGAGAGCAAGAAGCGCTGCTGTGAAAGAGACATTGACTGTTTCCCAAAGAGAAGCTTGCCTTGCTTTTGCTACTGAAAATGGCGACAAACCTCTCCAGTTTTGGAGGCGAGTGATTTTCACGCACCAAAAAGTTTTCTCTACGGCATCATCCGGAAAAGTACTAGTTTACCGGCCTAAATGTGCTAGGTATAATCGAAAATATATTTACAGTTGCCGAAGGAGTGGCAGGTTGTCGGTGCCGGCCGGTGTGGCCGTGCGGTTCGAGGCGCTTCAGTCTGGAACCGCGTGACCGCTACGGTCGCAGGTTCGAATCCTGCCTCGCGCATGGATGTGTGTGATGTCCTTAGGTTAGTTAGGTTTAAGTAGTTCTACGTTCTAGGGGACTGATGACCACAGATGTTAAGTCCCACAGTGCTCAGAGCCATTTGTAGTCGGTAACGGTATGGGCGTGGATATCGGCCGAAGGGTGTGGGCTCCTGTGGGAAGTGGAAGGAAGATTCGATGCGCGCAATTACATATCAATTCTGGAGAACGTGATGTTGCCTGCTGTGGCAGCAAGATTTGGCGATGATCAGATCATGTTCCAACAAGATCGCTCGTCTATTCATATGGCACGTGTGGTTAAGAGGCGGGTCGACGACCATAGTAATATTACTGTAACGGAATGGCCACCTAAAGAAGCTGACACGAATCCCATTGAGAATATCTGGGCAGAAATGGTCAGAGTAATACGAGAAAAGGGCAGTCACCGTCGACTCGCCGACAGCTTTCTGATGTGATTCATGACGCTTGGAATGAGTTACTTGAATCTCCTAGTTATGTGGCTCGAATTGTGGGCTCAATGCCCAACAGACTTCGAGCTGTTGTGGAAGCCAAAGGAGGCTTCACCAATCAGCTGTTTCAAGCTTTGTTTCTTTCTTCTTCGTATTTTTTTTTTTTTTTACTTACAGACGTATATTTTATATAATTTCAAGGAAACGCAGTAAATGGAATGTGGACTGATTTTTGAGGCTTCATTTTGTGACGGCTAAACAGTGCTGCATCATGGGACCCGCTATTTGTCCACATGTGGCTGAACATCAGAGGTGTAAAAAATTTTGAGGTGCCGAAGTTCTCTGGAAGAATAACGTCTTTTAGACAAGGAGATGATTTTTAGTTCATTTCATTTTAACCATTCACACTATGATTTGACATTCTAATCTTTGATTTCATTTTATTATTATGTATCTTTTCTCCAGTGAAAGTCAACGGTAGTAAGTTTCAAGATATGAAGAATAACTGGAAGTTTCTAATTTGTGGAAAGCGTATTTAACAGTTAATATTTTCGACAAATCTGTAGTTATAGGACATATTAAGAAGCGAGTCAAAAATGGCATTGTGGAATGATCAGGTTGGTCTCTAAAGGGTAACGACGATAAAATAGCAAATATGAAACTATGGGTAACAACTATTGTTGATGGTGAGGAGCCATAATCGATATGTCACTTTTCCGTAATTGTATTTCTGAAGTTTATTGTCAATCCTAGGACTGACACCGATACTCTGTTTTACGTAAAGAATACAACCTTCAAAATTTATTTAGCAGCGCAGAATATTAAATCACAGTTTATAGATCAGGAACCTAATCCAACTGCCTTTAATTTTATTTTCACGGATGACATTGAGACAGTAAATAACAAGAGAAATAAGAAAACTCTCAGAATCAATATAGAGAATTCAAGTATCATGTGAATTCAAAAGTTTGCTATAATAGCGATTAATTGCTTTTTACAGACCCCTTCATGCCTACGTTTTCCGTCAGACAGACAATGTTTGAAACTAGGACTAACGAGGTAAACAATTTTTCCACAAATTGTCAAATTGGAAGTCGGAGAGCCAGTTACATAAATTACGATGACAACAAACGTTTTTCAAGTAAACTGATCACAGGAGGCATCCAACGCATTTATTGTGAGTTACATGCACAGTATGTAAACTGGCAACGCCACCAACACACAATACCACTAACAAGGGAACATCCCCATCGCACCGCCCTCAGATTTAGTTATAAGTTGATACAGGGGATAGGCCTTGAAAAACTGAACACAGATCAATCGAGAAAACAGGAAGAAGTTGTGTGGAAGTATGAAAAAAATAAGCAAAATATACAAACTGAGTAGTCCATGCGCAAGATAGGCAACATCAAGGATAGGGTGAGCTCAGGAGCGCCGTGATCCCGTGGTTAGCGCACGCAGCTGCGGAACGAGAGGTCCTTCCGTCAAATTTTCCCAGGAGTGAAAAGTTTAATTTTTATTTTCAGACAATTATTATCTGTCCGTCCGTCCGTCCGATGCGCGGTAACCGCGCCGTAGTATGATGACGCTACACCAAAAAAACATCGAAAGACATGACGTCAGTCGACTATAGCGCACGGAAGAGAGAGTATTCCTGCTAATGAGGCTCCCTGGCTGGCAGTTAACTGTTCGCTACTTTGGACGAGAGTGCATTAAATACGTGCGATGCATTGCGTGGGCAATATGAATCCAGCAAATATAGCTCGTGACTCCAATAACAATGTCAATGAATATTTTCCGAACTGTAAGGCATCGGAAAGTTCCTTAAGGGATCGAACGATTGTCGAACATTTGTATGATTATTTCCTACATTTGTTGAATAACAGTACGTGTGGTGATGATTGTCTGAAAATAAAAAAAATCAAACAACTAACCCGAGGGAAGCCTTAAACCAACGACCTCTCGTTCTGCAGCTCCTCACGCTAACCACGCGACCACTGCGCTCCCGTGCTCAAGCTATCCTTGATGTTGCTTATCATGCACACGGACTACTCAGTTTGTTTGGTTTGAATATTTTTTTCATAGGTCCACACAACTTCTTCCTGTTTTTCGAATGATCTGTGTTCAGTTTTCAAGGCCTATTCACTGTGTCAACTTATAACTAAATCTGAGGAGGGTGCGATGGGGAGGTTCCCTTGTTAGCTATGAAACAACTGTAGCAAAACGGAGCATCCTCGTTATCCATGTGATGGATAAGACGACTAATTCGCAACATAAATGTCAATGTAAGCATCAGTTTCTGTTGGAACGTGCTTCCCGGACCAAATAACATACATTTCCTACGTCTTCAATGCGAATCATGTAGCAAATGTAATTTAAAGGACATAAAAATATCGAGTGAATTTACTAAAATAATTATGAACCACTTGAATTTGCATTCAACAGGCAATGTTCAGAAGTCTGGTGTAGGAGTACTGCATGCTCTAATTCGAAACAACAAAAATCAACAGAGTAACTATTATTGAACGTCATCAGGTCACTCATCGAGCATTCCTATGCAGTACTGTTACTGGTGACGTGTTATGATGCCTTTATCGTTAACTTCCTAAGAAGAAATGAAAGGCTGAGCCCCACCAAAAGACGTAAACTCGAGGAAAGAGTTGCGTGAACATATTATTTTACATCTGATAAATCCAAAAGTGTGTTTTGGGCTACGAATTCTGCCCCCAGGGTGTGTGCAACACAGCTGGAATTTGTTGCCAACAACTGAGTCACCTTTCGGTCACAGTGTAAGAAAATCGAGCAACAAAACTACATCCCCTGTGCTACTGCATGATAACGCACTATGTTGATTTGAGAAACAAAACTATCCAGGAGATTGATAGGAAAGTCGTCTCTCAGGCACATTTGTATTGATAGGGAAGTCCTCTCTCAAGCACTTGTCCCTCTCGTCATATATTTGTAAAATTTTACCTTTCCCACTCTAGATCGATCAACCGTCAAGGCAATTCATTTCTAGACGAAAATACTTTTAAAACTACTCTGGTTTATTGACATCGTTAGAACAAGTAGGTTTCTACAGGCGTAGAATTTGTAAACAACTTTAGCATTGTCATATCGTTTTAGATATCGTGAAAGAAAATTCTGCTGCTAATTAATTTCTCTTTGATAATTACTGTTGCGTTTAGTAAACTAATGGAAAATGCAATTAAAATATTCACTGTACTAATACAAACTAAAGTCAGCTTAATACAGAAACATCACGACGGCAGTCTATCTTAATAAAGCATTAAGTTTCTGTGAGACAATTGGGCTTATTTTAACACGAATTAGTAGGATATTACAGACTTTACACTTAGAAAAGATCTGTATTTATTTCATTTCCTGTACCATTCGTAAGTGTTATGAAAATGGGGCTTTTCATAGATAAAATTATGTATTCACAACAACAACAAAATGTCGGCAGAAAACAAAAGTGGCATTATGAATCTGGCAGTACCGTAAGGTTTTCACTCTGACACTAAGAGTTACTGAAAGTAGCAAGAAGAATTTTGCTCGAGCGTTGTCTTACGATTCCCTTATTAAGTTTTTATCTGCCTGCTTGTAGCTGTGCTACAAAAGAATTAAAAATCTGGCTTTCAGCAAGTCTCGAAAGGCGAACAAAAGCAGCTTGCACCTGGTTACTAAGCATGTTACCTGGGGACTGGTTTTTTCTTAAAGCGGGAAGACATCCTTTTGTGGTTCAATTGGCAAATGTCAGTCAGACGTGTGACGTTAGTCTAAGCGTTTCGGTGTGTTGAATTTGTACCAATGATTTTTCTACACGTTTTTTCTGTCCCAAATAGAGTTGAAGTCTCCCATTAGTATTTTCACGTCATCTTGGTGAATTTTGCTCATGGTATTTTCGAGTGTGTTCCAGAATTTTTCAACATTGTCGGTGTTTTTCTTATTTTCGATGTTGGTGGGTTCAAATGGTTCAAATGGCTCTGAGCACTATGGGACTTAACTGCTGTGGTCATCAGTCCCCTAGAACTTAGAACTAGTTAAACCTAACTAACCTAAGGACATCGCACACATCCATGCCCGAGGCAGGATGCGAACCTGCGACCGTAGCGGTCGCGCGGTTCCAGACTAGCGCCTAGAACCTCTCGAACACTCCGGCCGTCGATGTTGGTGGGGACACGTGCATTGATGAGTGTAAATGTTTTACTGGGGCTCTGAATGACCATAGTCATAAGTCGCTTGTTGACGGGCCAGCCGCGGTGGCCGAGCGGTTCTTGGCTCTTCAGTCTGGAACCGCGCGACTGCTACGGTCGCAGGTTCGAATCCAGCCTTGGGCATGAATTTGTGTGATGTCCTTAGATTAGCTAGGTATAAGTAGTTCTAAGTTCTAGGAGACTGATGACCTCCACTGTTAAGTTCCATAGTGCTCAGAGCCATTGGAACCTTTTGATTGTCGATCGGTGTGAATTCTTTGGCAGAGTTGATAGATCGGTGTTCGAGAAATGCAATGCCGAAGATTGGTACGCCTTTCGTTACCTTTTGTTGTATTCTGCTCTTGAAGATGCAATGGTTTCCCTAATACACGGTTTCATTGTCAGTTAGTCGTGGTTCTTGAAGTGCAAGGATGAGAATTTTTTGTCGGTCCATTTCTTTTGTGAAATTATTTAGTTTTCGTGTTTGGATCAAGGTATCGATGTTTACTTTTAAATTCATGTTTTTTGCTTGTAGGGAAATTTACCAGAGATCTTCGATATTCTCTGTCGTGCTAACCTGGACTCCCCAGAATCCGAAAATCCAACTGCCGCCTGTCGACAGCCGGGTTGTGTACCACCTGGGATAAAGTTGACTTTGCTTGCATAGTTTACGTTTGCTTGTGTTTCATTGGTTGTGCTTGGGTGATACCAGGACCGGACAGGACCAGAGGGTGTTGAAGCCTTTGAAAGCAAATATTTTCAGCCAAGCTCATTGAGCTAACACGGTGACCAGAGTAACGGTGATTTTCACTCAGACGTGTGTGGATTTTGCGTTCAACGGATTGAGTAGCCGTTCAGGATTGTGTTAGTATTTGGTTCACCCCTAGTATTTGATTTCCTCGGTACCACCCATATGGGGGAGGGTTTCCACTATCCGCCACACGCGATTATTATTATTATTATTATTATTATTGTCATTATGTCTCAGCAAATCCCATATGGTGTATCTTCCCACCACTGAAATAGATGTGTATTGTTCGATTCAGTATTTCCATCACATAAATGTGGTTTATAATTACGTTACATTGCTACTAGTAGACATATTTCTCACTTTTTCTTAGACAGTTGCTACCTGTTACTCCATCATAGGAATTTATGTGCGAAGCATTGTTGAAATACAGACGTTCAAATTATCCGATTTCTGTAATTTCATTTCGATACCAGATCGTTCTAATCGGATTCAGCCAGGTAGTCTTAATGTGGATATCCGACCACGACTGTCATCATATGATAGACTGTGTAAACCACATTCTTTATCGGACTGTTGAATATAGATCACTTATCTATGACAGGACCTGAATTCTTAAACACTGTGGAAAATAATAATCCGATGTGCTTATTACAAATACGTTATTCCAATATAAATATGTGAACTAACGAGATAACAGTTTATTTACAGGAGCAGAACTAATGTTCAAATGTTCAAATGTGTGTGAAATCGTATGGGACTTAACTGCTAAGGTCATCAGTACCTAAGCTTACACACTACTTAACCTAAATCATCCTAAGGACAAACACACACACCCATGCCCGAGGGAGGACTCGAACCTCCGCCGGGATCAGCCACGCAGCTCATGACTGCAGCGCCCCTGACCGCTCGGCTAATCCCGCGCGGCTACTAAAAGTATACTCGTCCACAAAACCCATGTGGACAATTATCTGATAATCGGTCAAGCTTTGCTTTGTCGCAGCTCTTTAGGACAAAAGAATGGACAGCTCCCTGCTTTTTGCGTTTCCGATAGCGCCTACGATAAGAATCTGGTGTCATATTATGTTTCAGAGCCGTAAACTGTTTATTTTTTCACCTCATACTAAAACAAAAGCTATGATATGAGACGAGGAAATGACTTATATGCTTCTCAGGAACTTAAGTTTTTCGCGTTAATTTTCTCACTTCATTCTAAAACAAGGACGTTAATATGAGAAGAGGAAATGAAATATACGCTTCCAAGACATATTATTTCCTTGTGTGCTACTACTGCATACATGAAAGCCCTGCAGTTAATTTTTGTATGTTGGATAAATTTTGATATCACCTCACATTCCTTTGTGAGAAGGTTCCTATTTTCTTAGGATTCAAATAGAGTGGACATTTCATCACTGGTTAATATTCTCATGACTAATGACATGATACCCGTTGCAATTGCTCCATGGCACCTGTGAGTAGAGTCTCACGTTGGTTACTATAAGAACACGCAGGCAGTGATATCCGCTCACTGCAGTCAGAGCCAAGGTGATTTCTTTCTGTTTATGGCGAAGCGTCTGCTGCAGTGTCCACGCTCAGCCAACATAAACAAATCGCGGCGGCATTGGGCAGTGCTGATCGCTGCGCTTGTCGCAGGCCTCGACAACAAGAGCGCACTCTCTGCTAACGATACTATGGAGTTAATACATCTTACTTAACGTAATATGCAGGACGTGGGTTAGGTGAAAATTCAGTTTGTAACTTCCCATCGCATTAACATACTTTACAGTCATATTTGATGCCCGGTTGTCTGTCTGATGTTAATAGTATTGATTCAGATTGTGCATTAACACGAAAACTCACTCACACACACACACACACACACACACACACACACACACACACACACACACGCGCGCACACACTCATTGATTCCAGTGAGGGTGACAACTACTGTGTGTTGAACAACACATGCACCAGTCAGTTCCTCAGTTGGCGTCGAGTGGATGAGTTTTTTCAATTACCTTGCATTGCAAGAATTGTATGTAAGAGCCTGAAAGTAAATGGACTTGTATCCTAAAGAGCTGCGACAAAGCAAAGCTTGACCGATTATCAGATAATTGTCCACATGGGTTTTGTGGACGAGTATACTTTTAGTAGCCGCGCGGGATTAGCCGAGCGGTCAGGGGCGCTGCAGTCATGAGCTGCGTGGCTGATCCCGGCGGAGGTTCGAGTCCTCCCTCGGGCATGGGTGTGTGTGTTTGTCCTTAGGATGATTTAGGTGAAGTAGTGTCTAAGCTTAGGTACTGATGACCTTAGCAGTTAAGTCCCATACGATTTCACACACATTTGAACATTTGAACATTAGTTCTGCTCCTGTAAATAAACTGTTATCTCGTTAGTTCACATATTTATATTGGAATAACGTATTTGTAATAAGCACATCGGATTATTATTTTCCACAGTGTTTAAGAATTCAGGTCCTGTCATAGATAAGTGATCTATATTCAACAGTCCGATAAAGAATGTGGTTTACACAGTCTATCATATGATGACAGTCGTGGTCGGATATCCACATTAAGACTACCTGGCTGAATCCGATTAGAACGATCTGGTATCGAAATGAAATTACAGAAATCGGATAATTTGAACGTCTGTATTTCAACAATGCTTCGCACATAAATTCCTATGATGGAGTAACAGGTAGCAACTGTCTAAGAAAAAGTGAGAAATATGTCTACTAGTAGCAATGTAACGTAATTATAAACCACATTTATGTGATGGAAATACTGAATCGAACAATACACATCTATTTCAGTGGTGGGAAGATACACCATATGGGATTTGCTGAGACATAATGACAATAATAATAATAATAATAATAATAATCGCGTGTGGCGGATAGTGGAAACCCTCCCCCATATGGGTGGTACCGAGGAAATCAAATACTAGGGGTGAACCAAATACTAACACAATCCTGAACGGCTACTCAATCCGTTGAACGCAAAATCCACACACGTCTGAGTGAAAATCACCGTTACTCTGGTCACCGTGTTAGCTCAATGAGCTTGGCTGAAAATATTTGCTTTCAAAGGCTTCAACACCCTCTGGTCCTGTCCGGTCCTGGTATCACCCAAGCACAACCAATGAAACACAAGCAAACGTAAACTATGCAAGCAAAGTCAACTTTATCCCAGGTGGTACACAACCCGGCTGTCGACAGGCGGCAGTTGGATTTTCGGATTCTGGGGAGTCCAGGTTAGCACGACAGAGAATATCGAAGATCTCTGGTAAATTTCCCTACAAGCAAAAAACATGCATTTAAAAGTAAACATCGATACCTTGATCCAAACACGAAAACTAAATAATTTCACAAAAGAAATGGACCGACAAAAAATTCTCATCCTTGCACTTAAAGAACCACGACTAACTGACAATGAAACCGTGTATTAGGGAAACCATTGCATCTTCAAGAGCAGAATACAACAAAAGGTAACGAAAGGCGTACCAATCTTCGGCATTGCATTTCTCGAACACCGATCTATCAACTCTGCCAAAGAATACACACCGATCGACAATCAAAAGGTTCCAATGGCTCTGAGCACTATGGAACTTAACAGTGGAGGTCATCAGTCTCCTAGAACTTAGAACTACTTATACCTAGCTAATCTAAGGACATCACACAAATTCATGCCCAAGGCTGGATTCGAACCTGCGACCGTAGCAGTCGCGCGGTTCCAGACTGAAGAGCCAAGAACCGCTCGGCCACCGCGGCTGGCCCGTCAACAAGCGACTTATGACTATGGTCATTCAGAGCCCCAGTAAAACATATACACTCATCAATGCACGTGTCCCC
The DNA here is from genome assembly GCF_023898315.1 of Schistocerca nitens. NCBI lineage: Eukaryota > Metazoa > Arthropoda > Insecta > Orthoptera > Acrididae > Schistocerca > Schistocerca nitens. The sequence continues at coordinate 424,352,650 of NC_064617.1, read as the reverse complement.
ACCAACATCGACGGCCGGAGTGTTCGAGAGGTTCTAGGCGCTACAGTCTGGAACCGCGCGACCGCTACGGTCGCAGGTTCGCATCCTGCCTCGGGCATGGATGTGTGTGATGTCCTTAGGTTAGTTAGGTTTAACTAGTTCTAAGTTCTAGGGGACTGATGACCACAGCAGTTAAGTCCCATAGTGCTCAGAGCCATTTGAACCATTTGAACCCACCAACATCGAAAATAAGAAAAACACCGACAATGTTGAAAAATTCTGGAACACACTCGAAAATACCATGAGCAAAATTCACCAAGATGACGTGAAAATACTAATGGGAGACTTCAACTCTATTTGGGACAGAAAAAACGTGTAGAAAAATCATTGGTACAAATTCAACACACCGAAACGCTTAGACTAACGTCACACGTCTGACTGACATTTGCCAATTGAACCACAAAAGGATGTCTTCCCGCTTTAAGAAAAAACCAGTCCCCAGGTAACATGCTTAGTAACCAGGTGCAAGCTGCTTTTGTTCGCCTTTCGAGACTTGCTGAAAGCCAGATTTTTAATTCTTTTGTAGCACAGCTACAAGCAGGCAGATAAAAACTTAATAAGGGAATCGTAAGACAACGCTCGAGCAAAATTCTTCTTGCTACTTTCAGTAACTCTTAGTGTCAGAGTGAAAACCTTACGGTACTGCCAGATTCATAATGCCACTTTTGTTTTCTGCCGACATTTTGTTGTTGTTGTGAATACATAATTTTATCTATGAAAAGCCCCATTTTCATAACACTTACGAATGGTACAGGAAATGAAATAAATACAGATCTTTTCTAAGTGTAAAGTCTGTAATATCCTACTAATTCGTGTTAAAATAAGCCCAATTGTCTCACAGAAACTTAATGCTTTATTAAGATAGACTGCCGTCGTGATGTTTCTGTATTAAGCTGACTTTAGTTTGTATTAGTACAGTGAATATTTTAATTGCATTTTCCATTAGTTTACTAAACGCAACAGTAATTATCAAAGAGAAATTAATTAGCAGCAGAATTTTCTTTCACGATATCTAAAACGATATGACAATGCTAAAGTTGTTTACAAATTCTACGCCTGTAGAAACCTACTTGTTCTAACGATGTCAATAAACCAGAGTAGTTTTAAAAGTATTTTCGTCTAGAAATGAATTGCCTTGACGGTTGATCGATCTAGAGTGGGAAAGGTAAAATTTTACAAATATATGACGAGAGGGACAAGTGCTTGAGAGAGGACTTCCCTATCAATACAAATGTGCCTGAGAGACGACTTTCCTATCAATCTCCTGGATAGTTTTGTTTCTCAAATCAACATAGTGCGTTATCATGCAGTAGCACAGGTGATGTAGTTTTGTTGCTCGATTTTCTTACACTGTGACCGAAAGGTGACTCAGTTGTTGGCAACAAATTCCAGCTGTGTTGCACACACCCTGGGGGCAGAATTCGTAGCCCAAAACACACTTTTGGATTTATCAGATGTAAAATAATATGTTCACGCAACTCTCTCCTCGAGTTTACGTCTTTTGGTGGGGCTCAGCCTTTCATTTCTTCTTAGGAAGTTAACGATAAAGGCATCATAACACGTCACCAGTAACAGTACTGCATAGGAATGCTCGATGAGTGACCTGATGACGTTCAATAATAGTTACTCTGTTGATTTTTGTTGTTTCGAATTAGAGCATGCAGTACTCCTACACCAGACTTCTGAACATTGCCTGTTGAATGCAAATTCAAGTGGTTCATAATTATTTTAGTAAATTCACTCGATATTTTTATGTCCTTTAAATTACATTTGCTACATGATTCGCATTGAGGACGTAGGAAATGTATGTTATTTGGTCCGGGAAGCACGTTCCAACAGAAACTGACGCTTACATTGACATTTATGTTGCGAATTAGTCGTCTTATCCATCACATGGATAACGAGGATGCTCCGTTTTGCTACAGTTGTTTCATAGCTAACAAGGGAACATTCCCATCGCACCCTCCTCAGATTTAGTTATAAGTTGACACAGTGGATAGGCCTTGAAAACTGAACACAGATCATTCGAAAAACAGGAAGAAGTTGTGTGGACCTATAAAAAAAATATTCAAACCAAACAAACTGAGTAGTCCGTGTGCATGATAAGCAACATCAAGGATAGCTTGAGCACGGGAGCGCAGTGGTCGCGTGGTTAGCGTGAGGAGCTGCAGAACGAGAGGTCGTTGGTTTAAGTCTTCCCTCGGGTTAGTTGTTTGATTTTTTTTATTTTCAGACAATCATCACCACACGTACTGTTATTCAACAAATGTAGGAAATAATCATACAAATGTTCGACAATCGTTCGATCCCTTAAGGAACTTTCCGATGCCTTACAGTTCGGAAAATATTCATTGACATTGTTATTGGAGTCACGAGCTATATTTGCTGGATTCATATTGCCCACGCAATGCATCGCACGTATTTAATGCACTCTCGTCCAAAGTAGCGAACAGTTAACTGCCAGCCAGCGAGCCTCATTAGCAGGAATACTCTCTCTTCCGTGCGCTATAGTCGACTGACGTCATGTCTTTCGATGTTTTTTAGGTGTAGCGTCATCATACTACGGCGCGGTTACCTCGCATCGGACAGACGGAGGGACAGATAATAATTGTCTGAAAATAAAAATTAAACTTTTCACTCCTGGGAAAATTTGACGGAAGGACCTCTCGTTCCGCAGCTGCGTGCGCTAACCACGGGATCACGGCGCTCCTGAGCTCACCCTATCCTTGATGTTGCCTATCTTGCGCATGGACTACTCAGTTTGTATATTTTGCTTATTTTTTTCATACTTCCACACAACTTCTTCCTGTTTTCTCGATTGATCTGTGTTCAGTTTTTCAAGGCCTATCCCCTGTATCAACTTATAACTAAATCTGAGGGCGGTGCGATGGGGATGTTCCCTTGTTAGTGGTATTGTGTGTTGGTGGCGTTGCCAGTTTACATACTGTGCATGTAACTCACAATAAATGCGTTGGATTCCTCCTGTGATCAGTTTACTTGAAAAACGTTTGTTGTCATCGTAATTTGTGTAACTGTCTCTCCGACTTCCAATTTGACAATTTGTGGAAAAATTGTTTACCTCGTTAGTCCTAGTTTCAAACATTGTCTGTCTGACGGAAAACGTAGGCATGAAGGGGTCTGTAAAAAGCAATTAATCGCTATTATAGCAAACTTTTGAATTCACATGATACTTGAATTCTCTATATTGATTCTGAGAGTTTTGTTATTTCTCTTGTTATTTACTGTCCCAAAGTCATCCGTGAGAATAAAATTAAAGGCAGTTGGATTAGGTTCCTGATCTATAAACTGTGATTTAATATTCTGCGCTGCTAAATAAATTTTGAAGGTTGTATTCTTTACGTAAAACAGAGTATCGATGTCAGTCCTAGGATTGACGATAAACTTCAGAAATACAATTACGGAAAAGTGACATATCGATTACGGCTACTCACCATCAACAATAGTTGTTACCCATTGTTTAGTATTTGCTATTTTACCGTCGTTACCCTTTAGAGGCCAACCTGATCTTTCCACAGTGCCATTTTTACTTGCTTCTTAATATGTCCTATAACTACAGATTTGTTGAAAATATGAACTGTTAAATACGCTATTCCACAAATTAAAAACTTCCAGTTATTCTTCATATCTTGAAACTTACTACCGTTGACTTTCACTGAAGGAAAGATACGTAATAATAAAATGAAATCAAAGATTAGAATGTCGAAGCATAGTGTGAATGGTTAAAATGAAATGAACTAAAAATCATCTTCTTGTCTAAAACACTTGACTCTTCCAGAGAACTTCGGTACCTCTCAAAATTTTTTCAGCTCTGATGTTTAGCCACATATGGAAAAATAGCGGGTCTCATGATGCAGCACTGTTTAGCCGTCACAAAATAAAGCCTCAAAAATCAGTAAATAAAACTATTTTTGTACAGTTGCTCCGAATCGCATATACCAACCGCCCTTTGCTGCGACAACTACTCAAAGTCTATTGGGTATTTGATTTTGTTCTGCTTTTTCGGGCCTCCTTACCTCTCCTTCTAGCCCAACCTTTGTTCTGCAATTACGTCTTCATCGGGGAGCTTCTCCTCAACATTTTTATTTTGTGCTGAACTGTTTTGTACCCTTCTTGCATACACACGTGTGTCACGTATTTTATAGAGACTGAATGAATATATAAGGTGAGTATTTCTTCTCTTATCAAATTAAATATTACATATCTTGCTGTGAATTAATTTGTTTGTCCCCATTCCACTTATTGCGTTTCCTTGAAATTATATAAAACATAAGTCTGTAAAAAAAAATCGCGTATAGCCTCCTTTGGCTTCCACAACAGCTGGAAGTCTGTTGGGCATTGAGCCCACAACTCGAGCCACAGAACTAGGAGATTCAAGTAACTCATTCCAAGCTTCATGAATTTGCTGATTTGTCGTGCGTTGACAAATGGGTGGTTCTCACTGAAACTGCGTATCTGCTGATCCTGAGCTTGCGTTGTTTTGCGGCGACGGCCATGAGGCCTCCCATTCAAGTTACCACTCTCTTCCTTTCGTCTGATCCACCTGGCTACCGTCGACTTGTGAAGACCCATAGTTCTCGCTATGTCGGCATTTGAAGATCCCTCTGCATGGAGTATTATAGCGCCCTTGTCTGCCTCAGCCAGATGGGCCATTTAGCGTTGACTGAATGATTCGTCGCGGTTAATATTGGCTGCGGAAACAGCGCTGGCAGGAAACAGACTGCCTCCTCCAAGATGGCAGCCGCAACGCAGTGGCCAAGTATGTGTAACACGGAAATCGATGGCATAAAAGACAGATCGCAAGCCCGTGCCCGTGTCATTACATAGTGGAGCAACTTAGAATCTCTAATTTTTCTCAGAAGTGACTGGTCCACTCTTGTCATGTCTTATCCTGATAAATATTACATGAAATGAAATGTTTACGTTTTGCATATGCGGCAGGCCTGAGGCAAGAAACATTTCTGAAATATCTGAGGCAACCTGAAGAACACTTCGTGAATATTATCTGTAGAAGGTTGCCTTATAAGAAGGAAAACGTGTTTATCCCCGCTCGCCGTGTTTCCAGGTGGCGCAGTTTACTCGGAGGCATACATAATTCTCGCCGGGCGTAAGAAGCGACTCGACGAGCGAGGGGAACTCGCCAAATGTCATAGGCTGATTGTCCCGAAACTTTGCTCAGTGAAGGAGAGGACAAAATAAGCGAACATGTGTTTCGGCTTATCTGCAGACACGCGACCGTTTCCGAGAAAACGACGGTCAAAGTTATCAACGCGCTGTTGCTCTAGTGTAGATACCTTCTGCAGCCGAGAACGCAATTGAAGCGGTGGCTACCGTCGTTCCTTCTTAACACTGATTCCCGTGTTCGATACCATATTGGGTTTTTTAATTATTTTATTTTCCTGCCTCTCTATCAGAATTATCTACGAATGTTTTTTTCTAAGTTATGTTGAAATAATGTTGTCATTATTCGCCAATTAACTTTATGTGTAATTAATGAATTAAAAAGTAATAAACGAATGAGACAAGCTGATCTAACATCATCTGGGCTGCCTCATGTATCGTTATAACCAAATATTTTATAAATGTTAATCTACATTCAGATCCGATGATGGCACCTTTAGTGTGTTGAAACCGGTTATCCAGTAAACAATATTTAAGCGATCTTGGCTTCTGAATTATTTCTACAACAGAGTGATCGCCCCACTACGCACTGTGTGTTCCCTTTTTAACTTATTTCTTTACACAGTAAATTAACTGACGAATAACGACAACAGTGTTTCAACATAAATTGGAATAAACATTCGTAGATAATTCAGAGAGTGAGGGAAAAAAAAAGGAAAAACCGGGTTTCGAACTCGCAGCGCAAAGTTCAGAAATCGCTATGGTAGCCGCAGAGCCACCGCTCCAGTTGAATGCTTACCCGCTAAGAGGTGTCTACACTATAGTAACAGCGCATTGAAAACTTTGACCGTCGTTTTCTCAGAAGCGGTAGAGTGTAAGCAGATAAGCCGAGACACGTGTTCGCTTATTTTGTCCCCGCTTTCACTGAGCGAAGTTTCAGCAAGATCGGGGTATTTCCTCGGGAACACAGGAAGAAACCATAGTAATAATGTAATTCAAGGCTCGCAAGAAAAGATTTAAGTGGTCCTTTTTCCCGCACACTGTTAATGAGTGGGACGGTAGAGAAATAACCCTAACCTTCTGCCAGGCACGTAAGTCCGGATTGCCAAGAAATCCTGTTGATGTAGTCATGTAGATGTAACGACGAAATTATGTTTTAATTACGACATGTGACTTTCATTTGATTTAAACATCGAAGTTGTTTGCTGTTTCAAAATGGTTCAAATGCCTCTGAGCACTACGGGACTCAACTGCTGTGGTCATAAGTCCCCTAGAACTTAGAACTACTTAAACCTAACTAACCTAAGGACATCACACACATCCATGCCCCAGGCAGGATTCGAACCAGCGACCGTAGCAGTCGCACGGTTCCGGACTGCGCGCCTAGAACCGCGAGACCACCGCGGCCGGCTCGTTTGTTGTTTATTTACTTTTTGTTCAATAGTTTCAGGCATATACAAACACCTAGGCGCGTTAAATTGATATTGAAATAAAGTGTCATGCGTGGACCAATAACAATAAATTCCCACCTACTTGTTATAGTACCGCAGTATCTGCCAGCGTCTTCAGAAGTGGATATCGCATACGAAGTTCCTAGGGTGTTTGTAATGGATATTGCAGACGACTTCGACAAAGTTTGAATGTAGCTTCGTAAAAGTTCCGTGATCAAACGATCTGAGTTGCTGGAGAATACAGTTTATCCTCACTAGACAGTATATGTTAACATTATACATGAGGTGAGTAGGGTTTCGCCGCGTTGCGGTGGTCGAGCGGTTCCAGGCGCTTCAGTGACGAACCGCACGGCTGCTTCAGTCGCAGGTTGGAATTCTACCTCGGGCATAGATGTCTGTGATGCCCTTAGGCTAGCTAGGTTTAAGTAGTTCTAGGTCTAGGGGCTGATGACCTAAGCAGTTAGGTCGCATAGTTCTTGAAGCCATTTTTTGACCTTTCGCGTAAATTTTCTTTACATAAACCGTCGTATCTTTTGATTGCGTTGATGTAGAAGCTCACTTTTTTACACTAGCATGGGACCGGTTACAGCAAGAAGTGCGATACATTTCCGCTTATGATGTCCACCCGTTCTGGAGGTAAACGGGTTTTAAGGGTTGGGTAGACCGATAGACGGTCAAGAAAGTGAGACTAGTAGGGTTCCGTTTTTACCGGTTTAGGTGACGAAATCCTAACAACGAAAACACTGAAGATGAGGGCCGCATAAATAACACCCGCTACTCTTTATTCGAAATGTTCTAGTTGCTGTCGATACATAAGCATATTAGTCGTAGCTACGTTTTCGATCCAAATCACGTTTACAGGAATGCAAATAGAATGTATTTGCCTATACACGTGGTAATTCACATCCCAGTATTAATGCCACCGCGTTTTAGAAGTACGAACATTCTCATTGCTAGCTAGCTTAAGAAACACTTCTGCTAATGAACGTTTTCTGGCTGTGGCGAGTCTAGTGGAGAATTCGAAACAATGCAGAATACGTTTGGCAGCTATGTAGCCGTTTATTTCCTGGGGTGGTGCAGAATTATCCTACAAAATTTACTCTCTAATAACAGTAATTTGTTATTTCGATAAACATCCCGAATGATTGTCACATAAGCGGTGACATAAAGGAAGAAAATTCATGTTTTTGAGTCCAGAAAGCTCTATGCAACAGAAACTGCAGATTTTCATTTCGAAATTGCCTGCTTGTTCATGTCTGGGGTAATAATAGAGGGCTGTTTGCCTAGGTTGTCTGCTAGCATAGTGAAAGGAAGGTCTGGTTTGTTTTCGGTTCTAATCTCTATGGAGGCAGGTAGAATATCAGTAAAGCAATTTTAAGAAATTCTCGCGCACCCAATACGTTTTATCGCTACCTTTATTCTGTACTGGCGCCCTGTGCATGTCAATATGACACTCTTGTAGAATTTCATACATGTTACTGCCTACTTTTTCCGCTTCTGTCAATAATGGAATTGACTTAAGCGTGGCACTGAATGATTTTTAACTGAATTTCGTTATGAATCTTCACGCATTGCTAAATTTGCACACTTTCATGGTAGGTCAGCAACGGTAATCCAGTATGACTGATCTGAACGTTGACACAGACCGTTTCGCGGCCGAATGCGGATAATATTTTGCTACTTCGTAACGATCTGGGGTTCTTTGTCTTACTGAAACAGTTAAGTCATCTCGATAAATTGAAATTCATTTTTATTTGTCCAGTTCATACCAATTAGCGTTTGTTCTTTCAGTTCTGTCTTATATTTACGTGTTGTATTTAACACACTAATCAGCATTAATATAGTCTTACAAATTATGGAATACAGTCTAAAAAAGTTCAGATAGTTTGTCAATTTCACGCCTGCGCATAGTATGTTGGTAGCACTTCGTCGCCTTGCCTGTTATGCTGTGTAGCAGACTTTAAAGCCGTGCGGATCAGCATAACGAAAAGGCGAGGGGTCTCGCTCGTTTTGTCCACGACTGTACATGTTTGAGGAAAAAAGTCGGCGAGGTTGGCGGCAGATTGCTCAGGCACAAACGATCGGACGCAATTGATGTCCTTTCGTCAATATCCTTTCGTTAACTGCTTTTCAATTAACTGCCCGAACCCCTGTCAGATATTTTTATCCGATCGTTTCTCGATTGTATGCAATATTTTGCAGTCAACATTACGCGGGCCTGAAGGGTTTCCGCTCGCGAACGACGACGTCTACCAGAGTACTCAATGGCCTAATACTAAGCAGACCTGTGGATAAGAAACACGAAGGTGGACTTCTATAAGGTAAATTGTGATACGAAAGTAGGGAACTTTCCTGTGACGCACCATATTGTGTGCATCTTATCCATCCTCAGTGTGGGTTGCCTCCATGTCACGGCTGTGCTGTTCTACTAAGTAACACAATTTGCACACTGTTAAATTATTGCCGCACCTTTGAAAAACCATTAACTTTTAATTCTCATTGCAGGGAAAGAGGGAAACGCGACATCTGGCGCCGAGTTTGCTGCCACGAAAATTTGTCTGTAAATTTCCATCCTTGTTTATGGTTGCATCTTGGCGTTTTTCCTGTTTCACGTTTGAAAAATTTTTCTAGACCAATAAGTCGTTTTACCTGAAGAAAGAACGATGGAACGAAATCTAAAGAAGAAATTATATTGTATGGTATAAGGAAGCAGTCATACATTATAGAAGAAAAACAAGGTATGGGATATCCTTGTCTATTGCTTACATTTCGCATGTCACAATCTTTTTCTTTTTTAAATATCTCACTGACAATTCATAACTCAAATCAAATTGTTATGAGTTCTGTTTTGAAAAAAGTTAAATTTAGGTATTTGTATTTTTATAAAAGATAGTGACCAAGATGGCAGCTTCTACGCAGTAGATGAATTTCCGCAGTTTTAAAATGTAGCGTCCATCTTCTTTAACGGCACTTAGAGACAATGTTTCTGCTTGTAGTTATAACATTTGTACCATAACATAAATCAGTAGCAATACTGCCGTTCCAGCAACATAGGAAATGAACCATACCATTTCTGACATGTAAACGCAGAGGCCGGCCGTAGTGGCCGAGCGGTTCTAGGCGCTACAGTTTGGAACCGCGCGACCGCTACAGTCGCAGGTTCGAATCCTGCCTCGGGCATGGATGTGTGTGATGTCCTTCGGTTAGTTAGGTTTAAGCAGTTCTAAGTTCTAGGGGACTGATGACCTGAGAAGTTAAGTCCCATAGTGCTCAGAGCCATTTGAACCATTTGTAACCGCAGAGGCAGTGTCTAGTGAGGTAATTCCCGAAATAAGTGAAAAAGCAGATCTGTTCACGTTGTTCTTTAAGAAAATTGCAGTAATGGTGGACAAGAGTGACCAAGAAATGGCCAAGCAAAATTCAGCCCAAATTAATACCGCTGTAGCCGAACGGCCATGGAAATGGCTACGCGAATTTTAGTGCAGGTAGATAATACCCAAGCAGAGCATGGAAGACAGTTTGCGGTGCAAATTAATATGACACTTTCAGAGCGAGATAAACAGTTAGTCACGTGAAATGATATCGGTTTCTCTACCGAAATTTCAGAACTAAATTAAAGTCATGAAGGCATACCAGAAGCAGTAAGGAAGTTAATGGACGATGCACAGGCGCAGCAGACAGTGCAATCTACAATATAAAGCACGGTGTAACAACTGTCTCAAAGGACTGAGAGTTTGGTACTTGATCCTGATGAGGAGGTATGTAAGATGGTTCAAATGGCTCTGAGCACTATGGGACTTAACTTCTGAGGTCAGCAGTCCCCTAGACTTAGAACTACTTAAACCTAACTAACCTAAAGACATCACATACATCCATGCCCGATGCAGGATTCGAACCTGCGACCGTAGCGGTCGGTCGCGCGGTTCCAGACTGTAGCGCCTAGAACCGCTCGGCCACACCGGCCGGCCGGTATGTAACAGCTCAGACGCTCAAGGCTAGAGGTTTTCCAACAAATTTGCCAAATAGTTGGAAGAAAAGAGCGAACAGATTAACAAAATGTTAGATACCGAATGGGGAGATACTGTGCAGCCAAGGACATAGCTGGGATTTTGTCAAAAGTAGGGTCTAATTTGTTAAAGAGGACCTTAAAAAGGCTCATGATTTTCGTTTTATGCTGAAAACACGTAATTTGTACATAATTTGTTTTTGGGAGACCTTCATACAAATGTAGTATTCGGTCTATAATATTAAGCAAAAAAGCTCGTCTTTATAAACAGGGTGTCTCACCTAACTCTGCCACCTCAAATATCTCTGGATCAACAATAGATATTCAAAAACAGTTTTCACCAACATGAACGTACGGTAGGGACTTAGGAAACGAAATACTATGCGGAATTTTAAAACTTAAACAAATACTATTTTCAACACAAACTTGATTATTTTTAAATAGGCACCCCCTATTGTTTCGTATGCAATCAATAGCATGAAAAATCACAAAAATCATGGAGTTGGTTGCATCTCAATATGTAAATTACATCGCGAGAAATTGCGAAGCGAAGTTGACGCTTGAATAAATGAAGTGCACAGCTAGCGCACGTCCTGAGACTCAAGCGTGCACCTCGCGCTGCCGGTAATCGTGATGTGACTGACGTTCTACGTCAGTGGAGTGTTAATGTATGGTGTGGTACTGTATGACAACACATTATTGGCCCATATTTCATTGATGGCACTCCTACAGGGGGACAGTATAGCCCCTTCCTGTGCTGTACCTTATTTGAACCGGTCCACCTCTTATAATGTGTCAAATAATGCGGTATCAGAATGGTGGATGTCCTGCGCAAAATGTTTATTGTTGCGAAATGACAACTAGAGGTACAATTAATGGTAACACACTTGGTTTCACGTTTCTAAACCTCATAAGTTCTGAAATATGTGGCTTGTAAAGGATAGCAACGAGGTGATGTGGCAGGGGAGAGAGAGAGAGAGAGAGAGAGAGAGAGAGAGAGAGAGAGAGAAAGAGCGAACTGCGCAATTAAACATTTCTTTTTTTTGCCAATATGATAATTGCACTCTGTTGGCAAACGAATTAAAATCTTAATATAATGATTGCCTCATTATTACGTAATACAGCTCAGTCTCCTAATATAAGATTCATCATCGCGGAGCAAAACAATGTTAACATTGGGCTGAATAACTTATAAAGTTAAGCCGGTACAAATCTCGTTTGACAATAGCTATCTTAGTCCTACTACAATCTTGCATTTAAATTTACGACTTATCTGAAACCGATTCATAATTTAGTATCTAATTTTATTGAAGTATATTTCATTTCAATAAAATTTTTCAATTTTCTTAAGTCATCCAAACTTTAAAAAGAAATTATTATTTCAACAGTCAACTTGAAACTAAGAAAATGGTTCAAATGGCTCTGAGCACTATGGGACTCAACTGCTGAGGTCATAAGTCCCCTAGAACTTAGAACTACTTAAACCTAACTAACCTAAGGACAACACACACATCCATGCCCGAGGCAGGATTCGAACCTGCGACCGTAGCGGTCGCGCGGTTCCAGACTGTAGCGCCAGAACCGCTCGGCCACCAGCGACCGGCAAACTTGAAACTATATCAACCAAACTTACTTATAAAACAAAACGGAGTACACAAATGTATGGACTACGGTACCTTAACACTAATTCACGCATTAATTTCAGCTAGACTCTTACTATACGCGATCTCATATATGAGTTAGTATTTATTCTTGATAATATCCTTGTACAGCCTTTCATGCCAATAATCTACGATATACATGATATGTTGTTTATATGACGTTTATTTACAAATACATTAGAGTAGTGACTTGGGCTCACTTTTCCAATATATTACGAATAAGACATTTCACAGTAGAACATCTCTCTTTAGGTGATACTTGAAGATATTATACAACGGCGTTCCCCAAATGAGCCATCTTCATGCACAGAGACATACTACAAAATGACAGTCACCAGCGCCCTTCCAATGAAGGTACGGCTTTTAGTGCCGGGAGTCTACGAAGATACGTTTGGCTCCCCTTCGATGCGGTTTTTTTTCATTTAAGCAGACAGGCTGCGTCCTTAAGGGAATGGAATCTTTCAGGAAAGAAAGGAATTCTGAAGAACTTGGCTGTTGCCTCTAGTACTGGACCAACCCCGGCATTTGTCTAAACTGTAATGGGAAACCACAGAAAACTATTTTCATGCCTCATGCCAGTGGATGGGTTCGAACCACCACGCCTCCTGAATCCAGGGACTGCTAGCTCAGCGCCTCAAGGCATGGAGCTACTCCACTCGGTGGGGAATCTGGAAAAGTGATTGTGTGTGTGAAGGGGGGGGGGGGGGGGGGTGCAGGGCACAGTCGGCTAGGACGAATTCAAGTAGCCCGCTGAAGAAATTTGTTATAAACGAACTATAGCATGTGCTGTCATCACATACCCCTTCGCCCTCCACAAACCCCTTCCCATCGTTGCTTATCGGAAACGGAGTTCATGACTGAGTATCACCTGCGCGACCAGACTGTGTGATATCTGGCCATTTGGGCTAATAATAATTTTGAGAATTTCTTTTAAATAAATGCAACCATTGCCGTTTGGGCAATCTTTCTGTTGGTGACGCGTTTTTTGAAAGAGGCACGAAATCCGAGTGTATTTTTGTGCATTGATTTTAATTTAATACCATTCGTAATGATGTTTACCGCTCCGCTGCACTGTCAAATACTGAAATATTGCAGCCGTAAAGTTCCAACCAGTGCTAGCATTAAACTGCTATAGATAGGTAATCAGGCATATCATAGTAGTGCGTAAAATTTTTTAACTTAACCATAACGCTAGATGACAAATCAGAATCGATTTTCCTCTTCTTTCTTGTTACAAACCTATCCATAATTAGAAACAATCAGAACATCACACGGCACAAAACAATAAACGACAGCACTTACATTGAATTCAACTGCCAGAACGAACTGAAATGATTAAGAAAACAACAGTGGACTCAGGTAAGGTCAGCCGGCCATTGTGGCCGAGTGGTTCTAGGCACTTCAGTCCGGAACAGCGCTGCCGCTACGGTGGCAGGTTCGAATCCTGCCTCGGGCATGGATGTGTGTGATGTCCTTAGGCTATTTAGGTTTAAGTAGTTCTAAATTCTAGGGGACTGATGACCTCAGATGTTAAGTCCCATAGTGCCTAGAGCCATTTGAACCACTTTTTTCAGGTGAGGTCAACAATGTACAATAGTTGGTCTCGGCTAAAATAGGTACAAACTATAGTCGATAGTGCTGTCGATATATCGATAGTTTACAACCTTCAATGGCCTTGTTGAGTATCGGTAGTACGCAAATTTGTTCGTCGTATGATGAAAATCAAAGCATACGAGGTGATCAAAAAGTTTCTGTTCGAAGACCGTACATTCCAGAGCTGGTGGTTCTATGCCACTCAGGCAAAATTGCCGTGGTCATAGAGGCAATAATCCCGCCGACGCATCAGGCTGAAGACATCAGTTTGGTGTAACACCGTGTCCTGCTGCGTGAAGGAGTCCGTAACTGCCTATTACACATCCTCGCCCGGTGGAATAGTCGATCTTTCAAGGCCTTTATTTTTTTGTGGTGGGTGAGGGGGAGGGGGAAGAAAAGCGTGATAAGCGCATAGGGAGGATCAGATCTATAGGGTGGGTACTCGAGTGTCTCTCACTTGAGTTGGCGTTTACTGCTGCGTTACGACATTTGCCGTATTGGGGTATGCGTTATCATGAAGCAGTCACACGCCTTGTTTTTATTTATTTTATTTACATGTCAAGTTCCGTAGGACCTAATTGAGGAGCAAATCTCCAAGGTCATAGAACGCGTCAGTACATGAAATTACAGCGTAAAAGTAGTAACATGTAAAAATAAAGTGTTTATGAACCCATAAAGAGTCAAGCCATAAGTTTAAGTAAACGCGATCAAGAATACAACATAAGAATCAACTTAATTTTACAAGGAATTCCTCGACAGAATAGAAGGAGTGACCCACGAGGAAACTCTTCAGTTTCGATTTGAAAGAGCGTGGATTACTGATAAGATTTTTGAATTCTTGTGGTAGCTTATTGAAAATGGATGGAGCAGTACACTGCACTCCTTTCTGCACAAGAGTTAAGGAAGTCCGATCCAAATGCACGTTAGATTTCTGCCGTGTATTAACTGAGTGAAAGCTGCTTATTCTTGAGAATAGAGATGGAGAGAGATGTGACAGGAACGGAACCTAAGTCGATGGAGGATCTGTAGGACACTCGCCTGACTAATGCCACTTCGTCGTGCGATTGTGTGGAAGCTAACGTGCCGATCAATTGCAACAGCAGCAAGTACATTTCCCATCTTTTATCGTCACTTGTCTGCTTCTGTTACGTTGTCTAGGTGCTTTACATCTTTCACGTAACTATTTGAAGAGGCTGACAAATAAAATCTGAGAGGGTTGACGTCTATTGGGATATCTTGCCGCATACACCATACAAGAGCTAACTGCATTGTTCCTAAACTCTCCACACACACATGAGCATGTCGGCTTTTCCTGCATTGAAAAGTTCCATCGTCCACGATTATCATAATTGTTTTCATACAGCTATCGGTGGAGACAGATGTGACAGGGACGGAACCTATGTCGATGGAGAATGTGTAGGACACTTGCGTGACTATTGCCACTTCGTCTGGGTGTGAACTGTCACTAAGTACCTAGCAAATCGCAGTGCACTCAACCAACACACGAGCACACCCGAAGCAAACATAACATTGTACCTAGTAACCACGCAGTCAGAATGGCGCAAACAGGTGTCGGTATGGAAACTTACAAAAATACGATACCTTGTAAGCGACTCGCACTTGGATGCTGTAACGAACACCTCTGACAGTCTAATTTAGCCTACTTTTAGTTTGTTCATATCAATAAGCATTTTTGCATGCAAAAGTATGTTTGCAAAAATAGACACTATCTAAGTATTATTACAATCTGTTTTTATTACAATCTGTTTTATTATTATTATTATTTACTATTTATTTTATGGCCTTCATTGGACCACTGTAGTCAAAAATATAAAGTTCTAAACAAGTTGTTACACAGGGATACAATTTCGTTCGACAATAACTTAATATGATATTTAGGTAATATAATTATTAGAGGCTATTCTTATATGAAAGGTGTTTTGCTCTTCTGTCTGCCCAATATTTCTTCATTCTTTCAGATATTTTCTTTCTTTCTTTATCTGAGACAACTCTTCCTGTACTCCTTTTATTGATTTTCATTTGTAGTCTGGTTTGCGGGTCTTGCAGTATTCTGGTTTTCTCTGTCTTGTTTTTTAGGTCATCTACTGTAATTTGAAGTTCTTTTATATCTTCCTTAATTTCTGTGATCCATTTAATGTCGCTCTTGCTATCCCACAATTTTTGTATTATTTTTGTACTAATTCTGTTTTCTGGAGTTCTCATCAGATCTGTTTATTAGCTAACAATAGGACCCATGACTATCAATCCGTTCTGTGAAAACCATACATAGATAGCACCTCCGTTTCCGCAATATTTGTAGTGCAAGTTTTAAGTGATTCACCCTGAGGTGAAAAGGCGTGGGATAGCAATATGTACATATGTAGATGGCGGTCGTATCGCATACGCAACTGCATTGGGTGAGCTGTCATTTGCACTTAGGTGACTCATGTGAAAAGGTTTCAGACTCGATTGTGGCCACACGAGGGAATTAACAGACTTTGAACATGGAAAGGAAGTAGGGGCTAGGCGCGTCGGACATTCCATTTCGGAAGTCGTTAGGGATATCAGTATTCCGAAATCCACAGTGTGAAGACAGTTCCGAGAATACCTAATTCAAGCATTATCTCTCACCGTGGACTACGCAGTGGCCGATGGCCTTCACTTAACGAAC
The DNA here is from genome assembly GCF_023898315.1 of Schistocerca nitens. Classification (NCBI taxonomy): domain Eukaryota; kingdom Metazoa; phylum Arthropoda; class Insecta; order Orthoptera; family Acrididae; genus Schistocerca; species Schistocerca nitens. The sequence continues at coordinate 424,336,090 of NC_064617.1, read as the reverse complement.
GGAAACAGCGGTGTTTGCATAAAGTTGTTAGAACAGAAAGGGAAATAACAGCAGAAAACAATGTGGGACGTACGCCAAACGAATACGTTACGATAGCGAGGCGAAATTTGGCCTTAATGAGCTGTATCAGCAGACAACCCACGCGAGTGTTTTTGCTAACAGCACGACATCGCCTGCAGGGCATCTCATGGGCTCGTCACCGAGTCGGTTGGGCCCTAGACGACTGAAAAACTGTGGTCTGGTCTCTTGAGTTTCGGTTTCTGTTGGTACGAGCTGATGGTAGGGTTTGTGTGTGGCGCACAGTCGACGAAGCCATAGATCCAAATTGTCAGCATGGTACTGTGCAAGCTGTATTTACATAGAATGGAATGCGTCCTCTCGTCCAACTGAACCGATCATTGACTGTAAATGGTTACGTTCGGCTACTTGGAGACGATTCGCAGCTATTCATGAAATTAGTTTTTATGGATGACAGTGCACCGTGTCACTGAGCCACAGTTATTCACGATTGGTCTGAAGAACATTCTGGACAATTCGAGCGAATGATTTAGCCATTCGGATGGCCCGACATGAATTCCATCGAACATTTACGGGACATAATCGGCAGGTCAGTTCGTGCACAAAATCCTGCACCAACAACACTTCCGTAATTATGGAGGACTAGACAGACAGCACGGCTCAGTATTTCTGTAGGAGACTTCCAACGACTTTCTGAGTCCATAGCACGCCGAATAACTGCTCTGCAACGAGCTTAAGGAGATCCGAAACGGTATTGAGAGGTATCCGATGACTTTTGTCACCTCACTGTGTAATGTCTTTGTAAAATGAATGTAGTAACCAAGGCTTTACGTTGAAACTGATACTGGCCATACAATTGTCTCGCGAATCCCCTGACGAGCAATCTGACGAACACCACGGCAACTGACCTAAGCGGCGATCGGCAGCTGTCCTTCGCGGCAGTGGCAGCTGTTCCTGATCAGGCCTCCGCTCTCAGCTGCCACGGCGACGCCTACCTACTTTCGCCTGGCAACCCTGCACACCCGCTTCACTTGCTCGCCGCCGCGCAAGACGTATCAGCCTCCTTTCAAACGTCGACGACGTAATTTTATTACTATGTACAAAATTTTTCTCGACAGTTAAACTTTGGAAAAATCTTACGTTAAGCACCCGCAAAGATTCAATCACTTCATTAATCAGTCTATGTCTCGAAACACAAATACGAATTTGACAACTCCATGTACAGATATGGTTCAAATGGCTGTGAGCACCATGGGACTTAACTTCTGAGGTCATCAGTCCCCTAGAAAGTAGAACTACTTAAACCTAACTAACCTAAGGACATCACACACATCCATGACCGAGGCAGGATTCGAACCTGCGACCGTAGCGGTCGCGCGGTTCCAGACTGTAGCGCCTAGAACCGCTCGGCCGCACCGGCCGGCCCCAAGTACAGACCCTTTATACGGGTGAATCGCCAAATGTGTGTAAAATCTGAGTTTCTGGATGAACGTAATATATGAATGTAGCTCATGAACACGTACTGAGTAAATACTCTTAATTCATTGCACTAACTGTGTAGAAATCATGGTGACGTCCCTCGCTCTGTAGAGTTTTTTTTTTTTTCGCCTTGGCTCTTCTTCTGCGAGCTCATCAAGGATCAGAACGGACAGAGAACTCAAGAAGAATATCGGACTAATAATTGAGTTTTCATCAATGCTGTAAAGCGAAAATGAATTCATGTCGCCTGAGCACTTACCATAAACATCTTTCAAGAATTTAACATATTTGTAAAGTTTTCTTAACATATCATTAGGCAAATATTTTAATTTATCTGCTACCTTACGCTGTATGTCTCTTTACTAAAAGTTAATATAAATACAATGTGCTGAAAGATAACTCCTAACTCCACTGCAATTGAACAGTTTATAGTGTGTGTTGTTGACATGACACCTTCAAGCGTTCAAGCAAGCATTGAAGTATTTCACATTTTTATTTCTTTTTTGCTCTAATTTTTACTTTCATAAATGATAATGTAATGATGTAAAGTAAGAAATGCATTTTCATTGGTAAAAACCAGTTGGTGATAAACATATTTGCTAAATATTCAAACACTGCATTCAACATAGCGAAACTTTCAGAAGTTGTAACGGTGATGAATGCAGAAGCAGTGAGAATAAATGAAGGAGCGCTGCTTTTCTATCTTCTTCTTGTAAAATCATCCCTCTCTTGTCAGGAGCCTCTTGAGCTGTGCAGACCTAAGGTGTGTAAGCAGCTACTGTTTGCTTGAAAAAATATATATTTTTGTGTGTGTGTGTGTGTGTAAGCAGCTACTGTTTGCTTGAAAAATTATCCATCTTAAGTTTCGGATGAGATTATCTCGTAAACTATACATCAGGTACAAATAGTGGGTAAGACAAGTTCGTAAGCTCAAAGCAGGACATCAAATGATACTACATGTGACCCCCAGCCCCCACCCCCTTGGGTGAGGCGGGGGGCAACTTGTAAATCTTAAATGGAAACCCCCATTTTTATTGCAGATTCGGATTCCCCATAAAAAAAATAATCACATTTTGTCCGAAACACTTTTTTAAACCATTGACAGATGGCGCTGAAATCGAGAAAAATTAATGGTATTAAAATTTCGTTAGGGAACTCTTCACAATTACATTACTCAACCGATTGTGGCGCTACCGTGACCAAACTGCGAACTATGGCTCAGTTTAAAGGTCTGTGCAATGCGACCAGACCTCACTTCACTTTCAGATTGTGAACCGTAAACATCAACAGACGAAAGTAAATTATTCTTTAGAGAAACGTGTTTCACTATTCTCCTACAGAGATTGTTGATACGATCTTAATTTTAGGCGAATGCCATAACAATTACGCTGCAGCTGCGCAATTGTATGCGGATCGTTTCCCAAACAGACGACATCAAAGCGAAAACATTATTAGAAATTGCACTCAACGAGCTCGAAATGGTTACATGCACCGTCCACCTTGACATCGCGAATACAATGAAAACGACGCTGGTACCATTACCATTCTCGCCTGTGTTCAACTGGATCCCGAAATTAGTAGTCGTGCGATTCAGAGACAAACTGGAATACCGAAATCAACTGTTTTGAGGATTTTGAAGGTACATAAATACCACGCATATCATATCACGCTGACACAGGCATTAACGCCGAAAGATATGCAAATACGTGTGCATTTGATGTCCCCCTTTGAGCTTACGAACTTGTCTTACCCACTATTTTTACCCGATGTATGGATTTAGAGATAATCTCATCCGAAACTTCAGATGGACCACCCTGTATATATATTATTTTTCCAGGGCAGCTCAAGAGGCTCCTGACAAGAGAGGGATGATATTACAGGAAGAAGATTAGAAAGCATTTATTCTGAGTGGCTTTGCATTCATCACCGTAAATTGCATAAATGATAAGGAGACGAGGTAGTGGATTAATGACTAATGACAGAATCGACACACACATACACACACACACACACACACACACACACACACACACACACACACATACATTGTTGCTGTTGTGGTCTTCAGTCCTGATACTGGTTTGATGGAGCTCTCTATCCTGTGCAAGCTTCTTCATCTCCCAGTAATTACTGAAACCTACATCCTTCTGAATCTGCTTAGTGTATTCATCTCTTGGTCTACCTCTACGATTTTTACCCTCCACGCTGCCCTCCAATGCAAAATTTGTGATCCCTTGATGCCTCAGAACATGTCCTACCAACCGGTCCCTTCTTCTTGTCAAGTTGTGCCACAAACTCCTCTTCTCCCCAATTGTATTCAATACCTCCTCAATAGTTATGTGATATACCCATCTAATCTTCAGCATTCTTCTGTAGCACCACATTTCGAAAGCTTCTATTCTCTTCTTGGCCATACTATTTATCGTCCATGTTTCACTTCCATACATGGCAACACTCCATACAAATACTTTCAGAAACGACTTCCAGACACTTGCATCTATATTCGATGTTAACAAATTTGTCTTCTTCAGAAACGCTTTCCTTGCCATTGTCAGTCTACATTTTATATCCTCCCTACTTCGACCATCATCAGTTATTTTGCTCCCCAAATAGCAAAACTCCTTTACTACTTTAAGCGTCTCATTTCCTAATCTAATTCCTGCAGCATCACCCGATTTAATTTGACTACATTCAATTGTCCTCATTTTGCTTTTGTTGATGTTCATCTTGTATCCTCCATTCAAGAAACTGTCCATTCAGTTCAAATGCTCTTCCAGGTACTTTGCTGTCTCTGACAGAATTACAATATAATCAAAGTTTTTATTTCTTCTCCATGGATTTTAATTTCTACTCAGAATTTTTGTTTCCTTTACTGCTTGCTCAATATACAGATTGAATAGCACCGGGGATAGGCTACAACCCTGACTCACTCCCTTCCCAACCACTGCTTCCCTTTCATGCCTCTCGAATCTTATAACTGCCATCTGGTTTCTGTACAAATTATAAATAGCCATTTGATCCCTGTATTTTACCCCTGCCACCTTCAGAATTTGAAAGAGAGTATTCCAGTAAATATTGTCAAAAGCTTTCTCTAAGTCTACAAATGCTAGAAACATAGGTTTGCCTTTCCTTAATCTATTTTCTAAGATACGTCATAGGGTCAGTATTGCCTCCTGTGTTCCAACATTTCAACGGAATCCAAAATGATCTTCCCCGAGGTCGGCTTCTACCAGTTTTTCCATTTGTCTGTAAAGAATTCGCGTTAATATTGTGCAGCCGTGACTTATTAAACTGATAGTTAAGTAATTTTCACATCTGTCAACACCTACTTTCTTCGGGATTGGAATTATTACATTCTTCTTGAAGTCTGAGGGTATTTCACCTGTCTTATACATTTTGCTCACCAGATGGAAGTGTTTTGTCAGGACTGGCTCTCCCAAGGTTGTCAGTAGTTCTAATGGATTGTTGTCTACTCCCGTGGCGTTGTTTCGACTCAGGTCTTATTCAGTACTCTGTCAAACTCTTCACACAGTATCATAACTCCCATTTCATCTTCCTCTACATCCTCTTCCATTTCCATAACACTGTCCTCAAGTACATCGCCCTTGTATAGACCCTCTATCTACTCCTTCCACCTTTCTGCTTTCCCTTCTTTGCCTAGAACTGGGTTTCCATCTGAGTTCTTGATATTCATACAAGTGGTTCAGTTTTCTCCAAAGGTCTCTTTAATTTTCCTGTAGGCCGTATCTATCTTACCCCTAATATGATATGCCTCTACATCCTTACATTTGTTCTCAAGCCATCCCTGCTTAGCCATTTTGCGCTTCCTGTCGATCTCATTTTTGAGACGTTTGTATTCCTTTTTGCCTGCTTCATTTACTACATTTTTATATTTTCTCCTTTCATCAATTAAATTCAATATTTCTTCTGTTACCCAAGGATTTCTATTAGCTCTCGTCTTTTTACCTACTTGATCCTCTGCTGCCTTCACTACTTCATCCCTCAGAGCACCCATTCTTCTTCTACTGTTTTTCTTTCCCCCATTCCTGTCAATTGTTCTCTTATGCTCTCCCTGAAACTCCGTACAACCTCTACTTCTTTTAGTTTATCCAGGTCCCATCTCCTTAAATTTCCACCTTTTTGCAGTTTCTTCAGTTTTAATCTACAGTTCATAACCAATAGATTGTGGTCAGAGTCCACATCTGCCCCTGGAAATGTCTTACAATTTAAAACCTGGTTCCTAAATCCTGTCTTACCATTATATAAAATATCTGATACGTTCTAGTATCTCCAGGATTCTTCCATGTATACAACCTTCTTTTATGATTCTTGAGCCAAGTGTCAGCTATGATTAAGTTATGCTCTGTGCAAAATTCTAGCAGACGGCTTCCTCTTTCATTTCTTACCCCCAAACCATATTCACATACGATGTTTCCTTCTCTCCCTTTTCCTACTCTCGAAATCCAGTCACCCATGACTATTAAATTTTCTTCTCCTTTCACTACCTGAATAATTTATCTCATCACACATTTCATCAATTTCTTCATCATCTGCAGAGCTAGTTGGCATATAAACTTGTAGTACTGTAGTAGGCATGGGCTTCGTGTCTATCTTGGCTACAATAATGCGTTCACTATGCTGTTTGTAGTAGCTTACCCGCACTCCTATTTTTTTTATTCATTATTAAACCTACTCCTGCATTACCCCTATTTGATTATGTATTTATAACCCTGTATTCACCTGACCAAAAGTCTTGTTCCTCCTGCCACCGAACTTCACTAATTCCCTCTATGTCTAACTTTAACCTATCCATTTCCCTTTTTAAATTTTCTAACCTACCTGTCCGATTAAGGGATCTGACATTCCACGCTCCGATCCGCAGAACGCCAGTTTTCTTTCTCCTGATGACGACGTCCTTTTGAGTATTCCCCGCCCGGAGATCCGAATGGGGGACTATTTTACCTCCGGAATATTTTACGCAAGAGGACGCCATCATCATTTAACCATACAGTAAAGCTGCACGCCCTCGGAAAAATTACGGTTGTAGTTTCCCCTTGCTTTCAGCCGTTCGCAGTACCAGCACAGCAAGGCCATTTTGGTTAGTGTTACAAAGCCAGATCAGTCAATCATCCAGACTACTGAAAAGGCTGCTGCCCCTCTTCAGGAACCACACGTTAGTCTGGCCTCTCAACAGATACCCCTCCCTAGTGGTTGCACCTACGGTACGGCCATCTGTATCGCTGAGGCACGCAAGCCTCCCCACGAACGGCAAGGTCCAGCCATCTGTATCGCTGAGGCACGCAAGCCTCCCCACGAACGGCAAGGTCCATGGTTCATGGCAATTTACGTTGTAATTTATGATGCATGTTTCAGGAAAATGCAGACGATGTTGGTGACGGATTGTTCGGACACGAACAATCGGACACAGTTGATGTCTTTTCGTTAATTGATTTTCAATTAACTGCTGAATCTCCAGCTTAGATACTTTATCCGATAATTTCTCGGTTGTAGGCATTTTGAAATAAAAATTACGCTGGTCTGAAGGGTTTCCGATTCCGAACAATGACTTATGACAGCCTACTCAATGGCCTTGTAGTAGACAGATCTATGAATAAAAAAACACGAGGGTGGCCTTCTATTAGGTAAACTGTGATATGAAACCAGGGAACTTCCTTGTGACTCACCACATTGTAAGCATCGCAGTAAAATTATCCATTTTCAATCGGGGATGTCATCCCCTGTTTCAACGCCATTTGATCATAGTCCCAGTGCCAGTGCCAGATTGTTAGATTAACGCCGCACCTTGGAAACCTGAGAATAAAGAGGGACAAGAGGGGAACGCCACATGTGGAACACCAGAAAAATTTCAGAGCGATAAATAGCTGCTGTTGTAGTCTCTGTCTAAATAAGGAAAACAACGAAGAACAGATTAAATACATATATGATTGCAAATAAAGAAATATTTTCCACATACGTACCAGTAGATTGCAGAAAGCTTAATAACGAAATATTTTACCAACATATGCTACCAAAAATCGATAAAGTTGTTAAATATGTCTATTTTGATATTGGAATTAACGATATGATGGGTCTGGTGGTCACATCGTATTCTCATGTAAGCTCTTCTCTACGAGAACGTTCCAGACCTCGTGTAGCATGAGCAAAGCAACAAAGCGGTAGTCCTGGCTCCGCCTAACACACGACCTTTCATCATCTCGCACACCTCTGGTCGATGAAATATGCACGGCGTTTACAGCATTAAGGGACTGGCCGCACTAATGAGACCGCTAAGGTCACAGTTAGCCGTAGCAGTGCGGCTGCCGTAAGGGTCACCCATATAACACCGAACCCAGGTATGTGTAATATCTGGACTGTTGAAAGGGGTGTCTGCACGCAGAGTTTCGTGTTATGCTTCTATTTCACACTAGCGCCAGTGTACATTCACAAACAATCGGCTGAATAAAAAACAGAGGCTTTAATTACAGTGCGTCAGTTCTAATGCAATTTTAAATCAGTTCGAAATAATTCCAGTAAGTCTGAATGTTATTAAGACACAATTACTTTAGGTAATGACAGTATCTCGGAATCTAAGAAGCATTTTCAAGTACCTGGAACATGATGCTTTTCATGAACGTTTTGTAAATCCTTTAGACGACCAATCAAAGTGGAACGCCAATTTAGATGCCTTTATTCCGCAACTCGAATGTTGAACTATGACAAATGGTGTCCCGTTTATGGATTGTTACACTATTTTCTAAAAATATGGCACGTAATCGTAGAGATAACACAATGTTTCATTCTCCTTCATCGTCATCACATCATCATCATCATCTTCTTCTTCTTCATAGCGAAGAAGTTACGAGGGTAATCCCAAAAGTAAGGTATCCTATTTTTTTATAAGTACATAGACCTGTTTATTTCTACAATGGTTTACATCAGTTTACAGCTTGAACATTTAGCTATTTTTCGACGTAATCACAATTTCTGTCGATGCATTTTCGTACACGCTGTGGCAGTTTTTGTATGCCCATGTCATACCTGTTCGCCGCCATGCTGTTCAGAAAGTTATGAACCTCTTTTTTCACCTCGTCTTCGGACCTGAATCGCTGGGACCACAATTAACGCTGACAGGTACTGTGAGAGTCTGAAAAAAGGTCAAACGACTAATTCAGAACCGGAGACAGGAATGTTGAGCAAGGGCGTACACGTTCTCCATGACAAGGCCCGCCCACACATCGCTCGGCAAACCGTTGCTCTCCTGCAACAATTTCAGTGGAACATAATCACCCACCCACCCTATAGTCCTGACTTGGCGCCCAGTGACTATCAACTGTTACCTAGTTTGAAAGAACAATTGGCCGGAAAACGATTCAGCTCCGACGACGAGGTGAAAGAAGAGGTTCATAACTTTCTGAACAGAATGGCGGCGAGCTGCTATAACATGGGCATACAAAAACTGCCACAGCGTCTACAAAAATGAATCGACAGAAGTGGTGGTTATGTCGAAAAATAGCTAAATGTTCAAGCTGTAAACTGATGTAAACCATTGTAGAAGTAAACAGGTCTATGTACTTATAAAAAATAGGAGATCTTACTTTTGGGATTACCCTCGTACGTTAAATCACTGAAGGGATCGAAGTCATTTGTCTAGACACACTTTGGCTGTAACGGCGCTGAAACAAAGGATGACACAGAAAATGCCGAAATACTAAACGCTTTTTTCAAAACTGTTTCAGAGAGGAAGATCGCAATGTAGTTCCTCCTCGAAATCGTCGCACGAACGGCAAAATGACAGATATGGAAACAGATGACCGAGGTACAGAACAGCGAAATCGCTCAACAGAGAGAAGGCCACTGAACCTGACGAAATACCATTTCGATTCTACACAGAGTAAGTGAAAGAACTTGCCCCTGTTCTAGCAGCTATGTACCGTAGGTTTCTATTGAAGCTCAGCTTTCCTAATAATTGGAAGAAAACTCGTCACTGTTGTTTTCAAGAGGGTCCTGGAACAGACGCACAAAACCGTTGGCCTGTATCTCGGTCCTTTATAGAAATTTGGTACGTGTTTTATTCGAACGGTTTATAAAGATTCTGCAGACCAAAATCTCCTGTGTAGGAATCAACATGAATTCCAGAAACAACGATGGTTAGAAACCCTGTTCGCTCTCGTAATCTACGAGATCCAGAAAGCAACAGATACAAGCGCCCAGGTAGATACCGTGTTCCTTGTCTTCCGGAAGGCGTTAGATAAAATTGTGCACCTGGAGCTACTGAACAAATACAAGCGTATGGGACATGAGACCAAATGTGAGATTGAAAGGTTCCTGGAAAACGGAACACAAAATGTCATCCTGAACGAGACAAGATTACAGCCTTAAAAGTAACCTCGGAAGTGTCATAGGATCATTACTTTACACAATATACGTTAAAGACATAGTAGATAACTTCGGACGCTTCTTGAGGTTTGTCGCGGATGGTGCTCTTACAGGGTGTTTCAAAAATGACCGGAATATTTGAAACGGCAATAAAACCGAAACGAGCAGCGATAGAAATACATCGTTTGTTGCAATATGCTTGGGACAACAGTACATTTTCAGGCGGACAAACTTTCGAAATTACAGTAGTTACAATTTTCAACAACAGATGGCGCTGCAAGTGATGTGAAGGATATAGAAGACAACGCAGTCTGTGGGTGCGCCATTCTGTACGTCGTCTTTCTGCTGTAAGCGTGTGCTGTTCACAACGTGCACGTGTGCTGTAGACAACATGGTTTATTCCTTAGAACAGAGGATTTTTCTGGTGTTGGAATTCCACCGCCTAGAACACAGTGTTGTTGCAACAAGACGAAGTTTTCAACGGAGGTTTAATGTAACCAAAGGACCGAAAAGCGATACAATAAAGGATCTGTTTGAAAAATTTCAACGGACTGGGAACGTGACGGATGAACGTGCTGGAAAGGTAGGGCGACCGCGTACGACAACCACAGAGGGCAACGCGCAGCTAGTGCAGCAGGTGATCCAACAGCGGCCTCGGGTTTCCGTTCACCGTGTTGCAGCTGCGGTCCAAATAACGCCAACGGCCACGTATCGTCTCATGCGCCAGAGTTTACACCTCTATCCATACAAAATTCAAACGCGGCAACCCCTCAGCGCCGCTACCATTTCTGCACGAGAGACATTCACTAACGATATAGTGCACAGGATTGATGACGGCGATATGCATGTGGGCAGCATTTGGTTTACTGACGAAGCTTATTTTTACCTGGACGGCTTCGTCAATAAACAGAACTGGCGCATATGGGGAACCGAAAAGCCCCATGTTGCAGTCCCATCGTCCCTGCATCCTCAAAAAGTACTGGTCTGGGCCGCCATTTCTTCCAACGGAATCATTGGCCCATTTTTCAGATCCGAAACGATTACTGCATCACGCTATCTGGACATTCTTCGTGAATTTGTGGCGGTACAAACTGCCTTAGACGACACTGCGAACACTTCGTGGTTTATGCAAGATGGTGCCCGGCCACATCGCACGGCCGACGTCTTTAATTTCCTGAATGAATATTTCGATGATCGTGTGATTGCTTTGGGCTATCCGAAACGTACAGGAGGCGGCGTGGATTGGCCTCCCTATTCGCCAGACATGAACCCCTGTAACTTCTTTCTGTGGGGACACTTGAAAGACCAGGTGTACCGCCAGAATCCAGAAACAATTGAACAGCTGAAGCAGTACATCTCATCTGCATGTGAAGCCATTCCGCCAGACACGTTGTCAAAGGTTTCGGGTAATTTCATTCAGAGACTACGCCATATTATTGCTACGCATGGTGGATATGTGGAAAATATCGTACTATAGAGTTTCCCAGACCGCAGCGCCATCTGTTGTTGAAAATTGTAACTACTGTAATTTCGAAAGTTTGTCTGCCTGAAAATGTACTGTTGTCCCAAGCATATTGCAACAAACGGTGTATTTCTATCGCTGCTCGTTTAGTTTTTATTGCCGTTTCAAATATACCGGTCATTTTTGAAACACCCTGTATATACATAGCGGCCGCGAGGGTAGAAAACTGTGGCGATGTGCAAGGAGTCCTGCAGAGGATCATCGACACGTGGTTCAGAGAGTGACTGAGACGTGTCCGCTTACATCGATCAGTCGATCGCTAGATCACGGTAATGGGGCACGACCTTTGGTGGTTCCCCGTGCCAAGAGCTTGACCGGCACGAAGATTGACAAAATTTGCGCCCCGAACTGGAAGCAGCAATTCGGAGCGAGAGGCAGGTTTACCTCCCTTTTCTGACGCGGATAGTAAACGGCTTTTGCAGAGCACAGACCTCATACCACGAAGACAGTGTTTAGGGCTGCCTGTGGTGGCACTGGGACCATGGAACTTTGCCTGTGCCGAGCGTGCGGTGACTTTGAGTGCCACTTCGCTACCGATACATCAAATATTTTGGTGAGACTCTTTCTTGGCTTTTGCACCTTGTTTTTTAAAAGTCGTACTGCTGAAATTAGTTTCTCCTTCCCGAAAGGTCTGCTGTGCCTGCTGTTTATGGGGGTTCGCTCCGAAAGAACTGAAGTCTACCTTAATGGAAGTAACTCTGTTTCATTGCAGACGTTAGTCGCAACTGTTTGTGAAACGTGTGGAAGTTGCGATGTCTGTATTACAGAGCTAGTGGAATTAAGTTAATCGGATCTGGTTTCCGTTGACAATGTTGAGGGCTGAACTGTGCATTGTTTTTCCTTTTAAATACAGTGAAGTCTAACTTGATCGGTGTGCCTTTTCACTGTAATCATTTTAGTTAAGCATTTGCAAGACTTTTGAGTGGTATTAGCCTAATTTAATTAGATTGCCTTTTCACTAAGTATTTGGATAACGTTTTGTTGGGGTTGTTAGTTGACCCGTAAGGAGATTTTCTTGGTAAATTCTGCTAAAATAAGAATGTACTTTTCCACTGCACTTGTCTTAAACAGAGAAACAAAGTTTATCTGAGATTCCGTTGGTGAGCTATTTGAAATAGTGGAGTTTACCATTTAGTAAGAGCTGCCTAATTCGTTAATTAAGGCTGATGTCTTACTGCAATACATGTTAGAACTCAGTGAGTTTGAATTTCCATTTCAGAATGGTGCTTAATGACTCTTCCTCCTGCATAATTAGTACAAATAAATGTTTGCCAATTAATTTTGGTGGCACATAAGCGTTATTGGTTTTCTCATTGCTGTAATAAGGGAGTTACCCAGTTATTAAGTTTTTTGTTGCTTTATCACCATAGCCGGCCGGTGTGGCCGAGCGGTTCTAGGCACTTCAGTCTGGAACTGCGTGACCGCTACGGTAGCAGGTTTGAATCCTGCCTAGAGCATGGGTGTGTGTGATGTCCTTAGGTTACTTAGGTTTAAGTAGTTCTAAGTTCTAGGGGACTGATGACCTCAGATGTTAAGTCCCATAGTGCTCAGAGCCATTTGAACCACTTTTATCACCATATTCGCTGATTGAGCAGATGCTTATTTCAGATTTATTTGTGTTAGGCTCTTAAATGGCAATATAATTAAATATGTGAAGCAGTGCACTGTTGGTATTTTTCTAAGTTAATTCTCAGTCTGTTGTAGTTCATGTTGTACGGGACCTGTCCTATCGAGCACACTCGTGGGTGGCGAGTTCACACCGCCCACCTGTCCCTCGGGGTATCCCGTCTGTCGCGGGGCTGAATTGTATCTGTAAAACTACTCCTGGTTGTGAACTTGTCACCAGCGGACGTGACGCATCGATTGTGTGTCCACTGTTGTTACCACAGCTGCTGCAATCATTTAAGATGATGTATTTGAAAACCAATTGAATTTTTTTTTGTAAATGTGAAGGTTTTGATTATCAATATGCAGCTTGGCTGCCTTCAGATACCTAGCGATTTTCGAAAATTACTTAATTCCTTAATCGTTCAAAAAATCTTTTGCTGACGTCAACTGCCAATCCCATTTCCTCTTTAATATTGAAGTTGTTCAATTTCTTATTTTTAAAAGCTATTTCACTGTCGTCGCAAGGTTATTGACTTTATTTAAATGTGAGGTTACGCATGTTTTCAACTGTGAACGCTGCTTTCTTGCCTTCTGGCCCAGTCCTACCACTCAGCAGCGAATTAAGCTGCTTTAGGGTAACTACACCTAGTTCATTGGTAGCATTAGAGCCTGGTTTTATATGAAGTTGGTGGCCAATTACGTAAATATTGTTGCACTATCCAGTTTGAACTATAATTAGGTGTGTGTGTGTGTGTGTGTGTGTGTGTGTGTGTGTGTGTGTGTGTGTGTGTGTGTATTCCTGTGTCAGAGAGAAGAAACTAATGCTAAATGGTGTTTCAGGGTAGCAGCACTTGTGGAATGGAGCCGAGAGGATGCCTGAGTTTGGCCTGTCAAAAAGGAACAACTTATCTACGAACTCCGCATTCGTGGAGAATCTGAAGATGGCAGCGTCGCTGACATGGCAGTGCGCTTGCGCACTCTTATATTGTCCACTGCGCCTGACCGCTGAAAACATCGGCAAGATAGGTCCCGCTTTATCCGTCTATCATCGAGAATATAGAAGTTTTGGAGGATAGCAGTCCCACACGTACCCAGGTATTCCGCGTTCGGGCACAACTTCAAAAGAATGTTCAAATGTGTGTGAAATCTTATAGGACTTAACTGCTAAGGTCATCAGTCCCTAAGCTTACACACTACTTAACCTAAATCACCGAGGGAGGACTCGAACCTCCGCCGGGTCCAGCCGCACAGTCCATGACTGCAGCGCCTAGACCGCTCGGCTAATCCCGCGCGACTGGGCACAACTTAATCACTGGATCAACATATTGCGCGATTTGAAGGAACTTGTGTACACACCCGAACAAAGAGTTAACGGTGACCAATAGTTAACGCAAAGCTATGCAGTTGCAAACTAGGCTTAGTAGTTTGGGTTGGAGTAACTACGAAGTTACTGAACGGTGTAGTCCTATGCGAAGTCAAGCTAATAAGTCAGGTCGCGGCAATGTGAGTGAAACACATCCTCGCGTAGAATTAGAATCCTTTGCAAGATTGCCGAATACGATTTCGTATCTATTTCAGAATTTGCCAGCGCTGTTTATAGACGAATTTAGGAGTTTTATGGTTATTTGTACGTTTTGAGAAACTCCCGGACGCACTTAACGTCTCGCATCAGATGATCCTTCTGTTGTTCTGGGAACGTTACGTCACGTCGGGGTTATGGGCCCAGATCCTTAACATAAATGAAGTAACGTATTGCATGTAAACAGACAGAAAGGCCCATTATTTTCTGACAACACGATTTCAGAATTACTGGAAGTACTTACTTCCATAAAATATCTAGAAGTGTGCGTACATGGTTATTTGAACTGGGACGACCACATGAGATTAATCTTGGTTAAGGCAGATGCCAGACTGAGATTCATGGGAAACATCCTGAGGAAATGTTGTGCATAAACAAAGGAAATAGCTTACAAAATAATATTCGACCAAAACTTGTATGTTGCTCGTCAGTCTGGGATCTGTACCAGATAGTTCATAGAGGAAATAGGGAAGATCCAAATAAGATCAGCACGTTTTGTTACAGGTTCATCTAGTAAGTGCGAAAGCGTTTTGACGGAAGCCTTGCACCTTAATTCATTTGAAAGTATTTGTTCATTTCTACACACTTAGAGACTCCTGAATTATGTGTAGCTTATTTAAAAAAATTTCTTGGCTCTTTTCCTTGAGTTATCTTCCCTCGTAATTTTCCTCCTCTGACATTAACTAGGAATAGGCTGTCTCGTATTATGTGAGCAGTCTGCTCCTGTCTTTTTCGCGGTATGTTCCTAAATGCCCTTTCTTCGCCAAAGGCTTTTCAGGATTTCCTGTTTGGCCTTGTCCATTTGTCACAGCAGTACATGTCTCCCAGATGTGGATGGTTCTCAGGAAAATAATTATTCGAGGCAAACCACCAATAAACCAATGAAGTCCGTGGCAGCGCTTGTAGTAGTGACTACACATGGAGACAAGATGGTTACAGCTGTCATCACCTGACAGTCTCTCTGTGATGTGGAAAGCAAGGAGAAGCCATCACACGAATCATTTCACAGCAACAATCTATAATGTATCATTCTGGTGTTAAATTTTCTGGGGGTAAAATACATGGACATCTATAGGTGCACATTTATATGGGGCGTGTCCACTCTTCGCCTTTATGATGGCTTGAACTCTTCTGGGGCACTTTCAATGCGGTGTCTGAACGTCTGTGGAGTAATGGTAGTCCATTCTTCCTCAGAAGCCGAAAATGGAGAAGCTAGAGATGTTGGATGCTGGGGTCTGGATGTTCAAAAATGGTTCAAATGGCTCTGAGCACTATGGGACTTAACATCTGAGGTCATCAGTCCCCTAAAACTTACAACTACTTAAACCTAACTAACCTAAGGACATCACACACATCCATGTCCGAGGCAGGATTCGAACCTGCGACCGTAGAGGTCGCGCGGTTCCAGACTGAAGCGCCTAGAACCGCTCGGCCACACCGGCCGGCTCTGGATGTTCCAGACCACGCCAAAGGTGTTCGATTGGGTTCAGGTTGGGGCTCTGATCTGGCCAGTCCGTTTCGCGAATGTTATTGTCCGCAAATCTTGCATCGCAGATGCTGTTTCGACAGAGTGCATTGACATGCTGTTAAAAAACTCATCTCGAGACTGTTCCTCTACTGTACATAGTATACAACATGTGTTCATATCCTTCTGCAATTAGCGTTTTCTTAAGCTTGTTATGTGAAGTACACGCTAACCACGAGCAACATCCCTATACCTTCACACTACCACCTCCATATTTCACTGTTGACATTATACACGATGGCGGGTAGCGCTTTCCAGCCATTCGCCAGAGTCAAACCCTGAGGTTTGCTCAGCTGCGGTACGCCATTCTTTTTAACTCCCTACGCCCTGCCCTTATTTTAGCAGGACTGCTGGTAGCACTTGGGAATTCACGAATGATTCGTTCAGCTGATTTCATGCTTTCTTTTACAATGACCCTCTGCCAATTCTTGACGCTCCTTTTTATGCCTCGAGTCCGCCCTTAGCACATCTGGTGGTCAATCCGCATTACACAAGGGAGGCGAAATAGTTTTGAGCAGATGGAGTAACCCCGCCTCCCCCCCTCCCCCTTCCCCCCGCCAATCCAATCCCAGTATCGGATCTCGGGACGAGGACAGTCTCAGAGGGCCTAGTAATAGTAACAAAGACAGCATGTTTCCATAGTTAACAACCTAACAACGTAAATTACAAGATTGTAGTACAGCAAGCCGTTTTCAACAAATAAGGTAGATTTTGCTTTTATACAATTATTTAGGTAGAATTCTACCAGTTAAAAATTTTTCTTGTCTCAGCAGAAAAAATGCGAATATGGCCCTCTTTGACCCAAAAGTGGGTATCTAGCTGCCTCAATCCTCATTCCGCCTACCTCACCAAAAATTTTGGCACGCCAGCATATTCACGATGTTTTAATACAGAACATTCTGAATTCTTTTACGCAGTCTCTCTTTATAGTGAAGCCTCCACATTCAGCATCTTCCTCTCAGTGCCACTGTCGATATGTATCCGGTGCCACTCTCTCATTTTCACCCATTGGCACTTACTCCGGTTTATCTCCCATTGTCACTGTCTTTATCCGTTCCTCTCGCTCTTCCTTTCAACTGTCTCCTTCTGACATTTCCACTGTCTCTGTGCCCCACTGCCATTGTCTTTGTCCCATTCTTTTTCTCTCCCAATGCCATTGTCTCCTCCTCTTTCGATTACAGTCTACGGTCCTTATCTTCAACATGTCTTTAGGGATTGTTTGATCGGGGTTTTGACCCATAGACCGGAAACTTCCATCCTTTGCAAGTTCACTTTACACTATTTTTTTTTTAAAATGCACACCATTTTAGGCTACACCAACAGTATACCAAAAAAATATGGTGCTTGATTTAAAAGCAGGAATTTTTTGTATTACAAAACAATTTTTGTAAGGTGCTTACGCCCTGATATGGCAACACCGAATAATTTCCAGGTCAAGATAGCCTGTGTAGCCATGAGGTGCCCATCATACAGCAAGCGCGTTATAAAGTTTTATTGGTGAAAAAATGCTGGCTAAAAACAGTTTGGTGGCCTGAGATACCCTTGCGATTACCGTAGAACTCCTTCTATGTGTACTGGACAACAGTTAAAACAGCATTTACGCCTCAGACCGGATATTACGTGCTCAAATACGGTAATTTTTGAACCTCTGGATCTCGGCAACGGATAACGATAACGAAAGATATTTCGAGGCTATCCGAAAAAATCGTTTTAACCCTTTGTTTCCTGACATAAGAAAAAATTCACTTTTTAGCATTTTCTTTGCAGAATTTATGCTATTGTGGCCTCAAATGACGGTAGGATTTTTTGTAAAATTTTATTTTATTTTTCACAACTTTTTTCTCTCCTGGTACTCAGAAGTACCGTCAGACTCCATGGACAGAATCACAATATGCGCAGAAAAATGCTCCAATTTTTATAACTTGTCCTTTATTCCACATAAATATTAAATATTTTTACATTAGAAAATTAATTAACAGAAGTATGGTATTTCTCAATTTTTTTTAAATTTTGCATAAATTTATTCTAGAGCAACTTCACAATACATAGTAACTTAGCTATACATCTTTGACAGTATATACATATCACATATTTAGTGATACCTCATGAAATTGTCGGAAACAGTTCTTTTTCTCATTGCAGCACAAATACACTTTACATGTACTACATTGTGAATGTGGTCTCGACTGAATTTTATTTTTCGCATACATTTCGCATCGTCCTCTTTTACAACTGAACACTACTAAATGGTTTCCTCGGTTGCCAAGACGTACATCCTTCGGAACAGAAAAGTTATCCTTCCTTCTCTTTGGGGGAGTTATTTCATCTTTACCAGAGTTTCTCTTTTTGAGATTTGGCACTTGCTGTTCATTCATTAGCCCTAGTGTCACAGCACTCCTGAATTCCAGCAGTGGCAGTGCCCCATGTAGATCACTGAAAATGACGTAAGCATTGACAAAAGCAATTTCTATTACTTCCCAGAAGAGACGGTGCCACCATTTCTTTGATCGCCTGTCAAGACCATAAGTTGAACGTAATCTCTCTGCATGATCCACACCACCCATGTTTTTATTATAATCACATACAGTAACTGGTCATGGTATAGTCATACTAGTTCCATCTTTCTGTTTTCTTGTCACTACGCTCTGTTCAGTGCCATGGAAGTTTGACGCAAAATACACTACTTTATTTTCCCTCCATTGAAATACTGTTAGGTCTAAAGATGACTCTCTGTGATTTGATTCCCCACGCTTTAGACATTTTTCTTTAGGTAAATTCCCTGGCAAACCTTTCCTGTTTGTTCTAATTGTTCCACAGGCAAATGTATTTACGGATTTCTGTGTGAGAAAAAGTGGACAGAACAACTAGTGAGAGGTAACGCATTGTTGCTACAATAAAGTGATCGCACAACCTGACGGTACTATTAAGTCCGCCTTATATTTTCCACTTTATCTCATTCACTTGTAACGTAATGCTTCAAACTATTATAAAAAAACAAAGAAGGTAAGTACGTACAATGGAAAACTCAACGGAAGTTTCAATAAATTGCGCACAAATTCAGGCAACACCATGGAAACAAGCACATACAATCTTCTGTTTTCACAGCAGCGCGCGAAAAACAATTTCAAGCTCTGACCGCCAGAGCGGTCTACGTATTGCACAATAACATCTATGAAACAGTAGAGCAGAGTTACTGTTACATACCGACAGGCTCTCAGATCACGAAACTGCACCACGAGAAAATAATGAGAGTCAAAACTTACCGGTACTTTTAAGTACCGTTAGGCAACAAAGGGTTAAGAGCATATGGTAAAACTTTCGACGATTTGCCATGAATAGAAATTATAGAAGTGGTCATCGCCACAACTGATACTTTTGTTGCCAAAAAATCATGCTTTTTACGATGTATCTTGATAATGGATAAAGATTTCCGAAAACTGGGAAACGGAGGTTGTAAATTAATATCTAAATAATGTACAGTTAAAATCTAAGCCATTTTCTATAGTTAGTTATTTAGGTAGTTGCGGCCAACGGTCCAGTAACAGCTAAAAACAGCTTTTTGCTTTTCTCTGCACAGTTACGTTACATACTCTTGCAGGCGAAAATGAAACATACGGATCATCTCATGAATGTTGCACATCTGCTTAGTAATCTTGAATCAAGGCAAATGAATAGGAAATAAATTCTTCGTACATCCATATTTAAACTGGATGACGGTGGGACATCAGCTGGTATAATTTTTTTTAAAAATGAAACTCCTCCTGCTGTACTTAAGATTTCATATTTATTTGGCTACTAGTTTCAACGGTGCCTCAACGCCATCTTCAGGCCCGTACACTTTGATGATATCAAGTGTGTGTGGCTGAGTACTAGAAGTCCGCGGTGAGACCAATACGTGCTCCACATGTATGGAGGGCAGTAACTAGTGTGACACCGGCCCTGGGCATACCAATAATCCAGATCGCACGAGAAAACGAATTGTCGAGAAACTGGGGTCTTAATTATACTTCCATTACTATCCTGTTGACCTAAGGATAGAAATTCGGTTTGGACCGGGTGTTCACCTTATACTGTAGGCGTCGTTTGAGATGGGATTTTTCAAAATTCCACCACTGTGGTGGGGAAATGGAGGGTGAAAGTTCTTTTTGAAAATAATTCACTATTAAAAAACTACTAACGCATTTTTAAAGCTAACTTTATGAAAATTGGTATTTGACTTCTCGGTTACAAATAGGAAAATACGTGTTACACTGTTTTTGAAAATTCAACTCTTAAGGGGGTTAAATAGGGCCAGACGTAATCACTGACTCATCATCGCCCAGCACAAATCGTTAAGGATAGAAACTTGAAATTAAGGGAGGATGTGGATCTTATACTAAACGCATCGTTTAAGACGAGGTTGTACGAAACTACTACTAAATTGGTGAAGTAACGCATGAAGGGCTTCTTGAAAATATGTCGCTATTAAGTCAGTTTTGATGCTGTAACTATGAAAATTGGTATTTGGGTTTGTCAGTCAGAAATAAAAAGAAGGAAACATGCATTTCATCATTTTTGGAAATTCAATCACTAAAGGGCTAAAATAATCGAATTTTTTGCTAATAAACCATTATTTAAGAAGCCGTAAAGCATTTTTATAGCTACAACCATGAAAATTGATATCTCACTTCAGTTAAAAATAAATGTTTGTGGTTTTGGAAATTTAAATGGTTCAAATGGCTCTGAGCACTATGTGACTTAACATCTGAGGTCATCAGTCCCCTAGAACTTAGAACTACTTAAACCTAACAAACCTTAGGACATCACACACATCCATGCCCGAGGCAGGATTCGAAGCTACGACCATAGCAGTGGCGCGGTTCCGGACTGAAGCGCCTAGAACCGCTCGGCCACCATGGCCGGCTTGGAAATTTAATCCCCTAAAGGATGGAAACTGGGGATGAAACGTTTTATGCAATTATTTCATTATGCAATCATTTTCAAAGGTAAAGCCGGCCGGTGTGGCCGAGCGGTTCTAGCTGCTTCAGTCTGGAACCGCGCGACCGCTACGGTCGCAGGTTCGAATCCTGCCTCGGGCATGGATGTGTGTGATGTCCTTAGGTAAGTTAGGTTGAAGTACTTGTAAGTTCTAGGGGACTGATGACCTCAGATGTTAAGTCCCATAGTGCTCAGAGCCATTTTCAAAGGTAAAAGTACGAAATTTGTTTTTGGCTTCTCTGATAGAAATAAAACTATGTGTTCCACCATTTTTGGAACTTAAATTCTCAAGTGGTGAAATAGAGGATAAAAATTTAAAGAAAATATTTTGATGTATTAAAAAAATTTTTTAAACGAAATCTATGAAAGCTGGTACTGCACTTCTCGGTTTGATATAAAGAAACGTCTGTTAGTGGTGGAAGTTCCTATGGAAATATCATCACAAGAACGCGGAAGCCATGATTAACGAAAACCTAGGACTCCGGACACCAGAATTGCATTTTGACCAGTATATTCGCAGAAGACCATGCTTCTATGGCCGTGAAAAGTTTAGAAGGTTCTGCGTTTTGTAAACATCATAAAAATTCGATTAAAGGAAAAAAATAAAAAACTGAGCGAAGCTCTGACTTACTGTGGTAGCATTGCTCATTCTGCTCGTGATCTAAGTCTGCACATGCATCACTGTCAAAGAAGCGAACACTGTGTGATAGGAAATGTCATGGGATGACAAACCAACTATCCGAAGATAGATGATTATGCCCCATTCGATCTCACTTATATTTTGATGTTGCGTCACTTAACGTTGGTAGGTGTAGAGCGGTAAATTTGTCACCGTGATGAAGGCCACTTGCAACACTGACCGAAGCGATTATGTACAGGGTGATTCAAAAGTAACAGTACACACTTCATATGAGTAAAATATGATCAAAATAAGAATAAAATGTTAAATGAGGTTTTGTCTGAAATTGCTTTATTTCAGAGTTATGCAGTAGAGTATGTATCATCCCCCCCCCCCCCCCATGAACCATGGACCTTGCTGTTGGTGGGGAGGCTTGCGTGCCTCAGCGATACAGATAGCCATACCGTAGGTGCAACCACAACGGAGGGGTACCTGTTGAGAGGCCAGACAAACGCGTGGTTCCTGAAGAGGGGCAGCAGCCTTTTCAGTAGTCTGGGTGATTGACTGATCTGGCCTTGTAACGCTAACCAAAATGGCCTTGCTGTGCTGGTACTGCGAACGGCTGAAAGCAAGGGGAAACTACAACCGTAATTTTTCCCGAGGGCATGCAGCTTTACTGTATGGTTAAATGATGATGGCGTCCTCTTGGGTAAAATATTCCGGAGGTAAAATAGTCCCCTGTTCGGATCTCCGGGCGGGGACTACTCAAGAGGATTCACTATCAGGAGAAAGAAAACTGGCGTTCTACGGATCGGAGCGTGGAATGCCAGATCCCTTAATCGGGCAGGTAGGTTAGAAAATTTAAAAAGGGAAATGGATAGGTTAAAGTTAGATATAGTGGGAATTAGTGAGTTCGGTGGCAGGAGGAATAAGACTTTTGGTCAGGTGAATACAGGGTTATAAATACAAAATCAAATAGGGGTAATGCAGGAGTAGGTTTAATAATGAATAAAAAAAATAGGAGTGCGGGTAAGCTACTACAAGCAACATAGTGAACGCATAATTGTGGCCAAGATAGACACGAAGCCCATGCCTACTGCAGTACTACAAGTTTATATGCCAACTATCTCTGCAGTTGATGAAGAAATTGATGAAATGTATGATGAGATAAAAGAAATTATTCAGGTAGTGAAGGGAGACGAAAATTTAATAGTCATGGGTGACTGGAATTCGAGAGTAGGAAAAAGGAGAGAAGGAAGGTAGGTGAATATGGATTGGGGCTAAGAGATGAAAGAGGAAGCTGTCTGGTAGAATTTTGCACAGAGCATAACTTAATCATAGCTAATACTTGGTTCAAGAATCATAAAAGAAGGTTGTATACATGGAAGAATCTTGGAGATACTAGAATGTAAGCCGGCCGAAGTGGCCGTACGGTTATAGGCGCTGCAGTCTGGAACCGCGAGACCGCTACGGTCGCAGGTTCGAATCCTGCCTCGGGCATGGATGTGTGTGATGTCCTTAGGTTAGTTAGGTTTAACTAGTTCTAAGTTATAGGGGACTAATGACCTCAGCAGTTGAGTCCCATAGTGCTCAGAACCATTTGAACCATTTGAACTAGAATGTATCAGATAGATTATGTAATGGTAAGACAGAGATTTAGGAACCAGGTTATAAATTGTAAGACATTTCCAGGGGCAGATGTGAACTCTGACCACAATCTATTGGTTATGAACTGTAGATTAGAGCTGAAGAAACTGCAAAAAGGTGGGAATTTAAGGAGATGGGACCTGAATAAACTGACTAAACCAGATGTTGTACAGAGTTTCAGGGAGAGCATTAGGGAACAGTTGACAGGAATGGGGGAAAGAAATACAGTAGAAGAAGAATGGGTAGCTCTGAGGGTTGAAGTAGTGAAGGCAGCAGAGGATCAAGTAGGTAAAAAGACGAGGACTAGACTTGGGTAACAGAAGAAATATTGAATTTAAATGACGAAAGGAGAAAATATAAAAATGCAGTAAATGAAGCAGGCAAAAAGGAATACAAACGTCTAAAAAATGAGATCGGCAGGAAGTGCAAAATGGCTAAGCAGTGATGGTTACAGGACAAATGTAAGGATGTAGAGGCTTATCTCACTAGGGGCAAGATAGATACGGCCTACAGGAAAATTAAAGAGACCTTTGGAGAAAAGAGAGCCACTTGTATGAATATCAAGAGCTCAGATGGAAACCCAGTTCTAAGCGTAGAAGGGAAAGTAGAAAGGTGGAAGGAGTATATAGAGGGTCTGTACAAGGGCGATGTACTTGAGGACAATGTTATGGAAATGGAAGAGGATTTAGATGAAGATGAAATGGGAGATACGATACTGCGTGAAGAGTTTGACAGAGCACTGAAAGACCTGATTCGAAACAAGGCTCCAGGAGTAGACAACAATCCATTAGAACTATTGACGGCCTTGGGAGAGCCAGTCCTGACAAAACTCTACCATCTGGTGAGCAAGATGTATGAGACAGGCGAAATACCCTCAGACAAGAAGAATATAATAATTCCAATCCCAAAGAAAGCTGGTGTTGACAGAAGTGAAAATTACCGAACTATCTGTTTAATAAGTCGCAGCTGCAAAATACTAACACGAATTTCTTACAGACGAATGGAAAAACTAGTAGAAGCCGACCTCGGGGAAGATCAGTCTGGATTCCGTAGAAATGATGGAACACGTGAGGCAATACTGACGTTACGACTTATCTTATAAGAAAGACTAAGGAAAGGCAAAGCTACATTTCTAGCATTTGTAGACTTAGAGAAAGCTTTTGACAATGTTGATTGA
Source organism: Schistocerca nitens (assembly GCF_023898315.1). Classification (NCBI taxonomy): domain Eukaryota; kingdom Metazoa; phylum Arthropoda; class Insecta; order Orthoptera; family Acrididae; genus Schistocerca; species Schistocerca nitens. Next base: position 424,311,563 of record NC_064617.1, on the reverse strand, counting down.
AATACTCTCTTTCAAATTGTAAAGGCGGCAGGCGCAGGGAGCGAAAGGCTATTTACAATTTGTACAGAAACCAGATGACAGTTATAAGATTCGAGAGGCACGAAAGGGAAGCATTGGTTCGGAAGGGAGTGAGACAGGGTTGTAGCCTCTTCCCGATGTCATTCAATCTGTATATTGAGCAAGCAGTAAAGGAAACAAAAGAAAAATTCGGAGTAGGTATTAAAATGCATGAAGAAGAAATAAAAACTTTGATGTTCGCCGATGACATTGTAATTCTGTCAGAGACAGCAAAGGACTTGGAGGAGCAGTTGAACAGAATGGACTGTGTCTTGAAAGGAGGCTATAAGATGAACATTAAAAAAAGGAAAACGAGGATAATGGAATGTAGTCGAGTTAACTCAGGTGATGGTGAGGGAATCAGATTAGGAAATGAGGCACTTAAAGTAGTAAAGGAGTTTTGCTATTTGGGGAGCAAAATAACTGATGATGGTCGAAGTAGAGAGGATATAAATTGTAGACTGGCAATGGCAAGGAAAGCGTTTCTGAAGAAGAGAAATTTGTTAACATCGAGTATGGATTTAAGTGTCAGGAAGTCGTTTCTGAAAGTATTTGTATGGAGTGTAGCCCTGTATGGAAGTGAAACATGGACGATAAATAGATTGGACAAGAAGAGAATAGAAGCTTTCGAAATGTGGTGCTACAGAAGAATGCTGAATATTAGATGGGTAGATCACATAACTAATGAGGAGGTATTGAATAGGATTGGAGAGATGCGGAGTTTGTGGCACAACTTGACTAGAAGAAGGGACCGGTTGCTAGGACATGTTCTGAGGCATCAAAGGGATCACAAATTTAGCATTGGAGGGCAGCGTGGTGGGTAAAAATCGTAGAGGGAAACCAAGAGATGAATACACTAAGCAGATTCAGATGGATGTGGGCTGCAGTAAGTGCTGGGAGATGAAGAAGTTTGCACAGGATAGAGTAGCATGGAGAGCTGCATCAAACCAATCTCAGGACTGAAGACCACAACAGCAACAACATGCATCACAAGTGCAACACAAAATTAATTCTTCTCAGAAAACAACGTCAAGAAGGGACCCTAAATTAAACTCAGTTAAATGCTGTAAGATTACCCCAGAACATGTTCAAAATGATGTGGAAGTAGACGAAGAGAGTGAAGTGCTCGACCTCTTATCACTCTAAGAATGTTGCAGGCTCCGTTCCTCATTCTAGACTCTTGTACAGCTGCTTCTAGTTCGCTACTGTAGTTTTGCTATATTCTCAATTGCTACACCATATACGAGCGCCTTGAGATGGAACAAACGGTAGAAGTCCAAGGTGTTAAGGTCCGGAGATCCGGCGGGCCAAGCAACTGGTCCTGTACGATCTGTCGACTTAACGGGATGAGCAACTCTGAGATACTCTCTTGCCTCCCGACAGAAATGTGCAGCGACACCGTCGACAAAGCAACATTAGTCGATAGGCAGGCGAACATGACACGTCAAAAGCCTGTGCTGCCCACTGATGTAATGCCTATCGCAAATGACTGTATTCATGATACCTCGGAATAAAGCAATTCTAGACAAAATTTTGTTGAACTTCCTTATTTTAATCCATACATTACATCCACGAAGTGTGCAGTTATTTTTGAATCACAACAACTGCTGTCACGTCTTCGAATGAAGCAACGATTAAATTCACGATATCCAGTGATTTAAGGCGCTATACGATAAGTTCGTTTATTTGGATAGAAACGTATGGGGCCTTAAGATGGCATAATGAATTGCCGAAACTAGTTGCCTTCAGAATAAAATAAAATGTCTTAAAGGACACGGCTGTTGGTGTATTTATTGATATTGACAATTACTTAACCAGCCGATGTCCCATGGCCATGATGGATCAACAGAGACTGATTGCAGGAAGCGTTCTCTTCGTGTTGCCTTTTCTCTATCTGTGACTGATTTCCGCAGATTGTAAACAGTACAGTATATCAAAGCCACCAGAAGGATCTCACAGTGCACCACGAGTGGCAAGATACAACAGGCATCTATCCTACCTGAGGTGGGGCGGATGTGGAGAGGTAGCGAGTTATGAGGGGCATAATGGGAGGGGTGTAAGACCACCTCGAAGTTGGTTAGTTCGTGAGCGCTCATAGAGCACATAGCTGCAAGTTTTGCGGTAACTGTGTTATTACGACGATTTTTTCTCAACCTCCAGTACACGTGCAACATTATGATCCGTTCATTACGAGTAATGGTTTTTTTACAATAATTTCGATGTGTAATCAGAACAGTGATGCATTTTATACCAGTTGTGGTACCGTGTATTGGGCATCGGTTACCTAGGCTGCAAGGTGATTGTCGAGAATGGGTCTGTAGCAAATTCTGACGTCAGACTGTGATAGATACAGTCCTCAGCTGTATGCTTACGCTTATTAAACTCTTCTCTGTCCAACACCACCCTCTTGCCAGTTGAACATACACTCCTGGAAATTGAAATAAGAACACCGTGAATTCATTGTCCCAGGAAGGGGAAACTTTATTGACACATTCCTGGGGTCAGATACATCACATGATCACACTGACAGAACCACAGGCACATAGACACAGGCAACAGAGCATGCACAATGTCGGCACTAGTACAGTGTATATCCACCTTTCGCAGCAATGCAGGCTGCTATTCTCCCATGGAGACGATCGTAGAGATGCTGGATGTAGTCCTGTGGAACGGCTTGCCATGCCATTTCCACCTGGCGCCTCAGTTGGACCAGCGTTCGTGCTGGACGTGCAGACCGCGTGAGACGACGCTTCATCCAGTCCCAAACATGCTCAATGGGGGACAGATCCGGAGATCTTGCTGGCCAGGGTAGTTGACTTACACCTTCTAGAGCACGTTGGGTGGCACGGGATACATGCGGACGTGCATTGTCCTGTTGGAACAGCAAGTTCCCTTGCCGGTCTAGGAATGGTAGAACGATGGGTTCGATGACGGTTTGGATGTACCGTGCACTATTCAGTGTCCCCTCGCCGATCACCAGTGGTGTACGGCCAGTGTAGGAATCGCTCCCCACACCATGATGCCGGGTGTTGGCCCTGTGTGCCTCGGTCGTATGCAGTCCTGATTGTGACGCTCACCTGCACGGCGCCAAACACGCATACGACCATCATTGGCACCAAGGCAGAAGCGACTCTCATCGCTGAAGACGACACGTCTCCATTCGTCCCTCCATTCACGCCTGTCGCGACACCACTGGAGGCGGGCTGCACGATGTTGGGGCGTGAGCGGAAGACGGCCTAACGGTGTGCGGGACCGTAGCCCAGCTTCATGGAGACGGTTGCGAATGGTCCTCGCCGATACCCCAGGAGCAACAGTGTCCCTAATTTGCTGGGAAGTGGCGGTGCGGTCCCCTACGGCACTGCGTAGGATCCTACGGTCTTGGCGTGCATCCGTGCGTCGCTGCGGTCCGGTCCCAGGTCGACGGGCACGTGCACCTTCCGCCGACCACTGGCGACAACATCGATGTACTGTGGAGACCTCACGCCCCACGTGTTGAGCAATTCGGCGGTACGTCCACCCGGCCTCCCGCATGCCCACTATACGCCCTCGCTCAAAGTCCGTCAACTGCACATACGGTTCACGTCCACGCTGTCGCGGCATGCTACCAGTGTTAAAGACTGCGATGGAGCTCCGTATGCCACGGCAAACTGGCTGACACTGACGGCGGCGGTGCACAAATGCTGCGCAGCTAGCGCCATTCGACGGCCAACACCGCGGTTCCTGGTGTGTCCGCTGTGCCGTGCGTGTGATCATTGCTTGTACAGCCCTCTCGCAGTGTCCGGAGCAAGTATGGTGGGTCTGACACACCGGTGTCAATGTGTTCTTTTTTCCATTTCCAGGAGTGTATTTCCCACCGAAAAGAATAATGATATTACCTTACACAGCAGCCTTTTTTCCGCCAGCTTGTAGATGACTGCTTTAATTTGAGTGTCTGTCACTAGTTCCGGGTGGTACTGTAAAATTTTTTTCCCAGCAGTGTAACACCAGTTGTATGCTATCGTCAATTTTTGAGCTGTATTGCGATTTTAGGCAATCGTTGTGTAGCGCTAAGCATGTAGTTGGGTAATTAAAGCGGAACTTAATGATTAATTAAGTTATTGTGATCGGTATTTATTTCATTTTCCCGATCAAAACAAATTAAGTACGCTAAACTAACCTCCCTCTGTATCATCGGGACAGTTTCGATGTGTTGGGACGCGCAAATGGGTTTTCCATCCAGAAAGACTATGGCTTGAGTCCCAGAAAGAGCACTGTCATTTTCAATTTAGCGCAAATTGTGTTTGGGGGAGGGGGGGGGGGGGGGAACCAAAAAATTGTGTCAACCTCACTTCAGAAACATCCCAAAAAACAAAAAACCTGTCGATTACTCATCCATCATTTTGGAGAATTTCAGATTAGTCATGCTGCAGCATATGACTACCAGAAAGAAATTCACTATGTGCAACCACGCAGAGGTGCAAATATCGATTCGGATCATTATTTAACCAGAGTAAAAATTAAATTCACACCCGAGAGGAGTTTAAAAAGAAAAACACTGATTATCCCAAAATTTCATCCAAACAAAATCAGACTACAAAATCACTGAAAAATGGGAAGAACACGCAGAAGATTGGGAGAAATTTCAAACTAAAAATCATCAAAACAGCAAAAGATATGATCCCTCTTCACAAAAAACCAAAACACCACTGGTGGAATCAAGAATGCGAGAAGGCACTAGAAGAAAGAAGAAAGGCATTTCAAAATTACAATTGCAACAAAAAAGAAGAAACACAGAAGAAATTTTCCGAAATGCGCAAACAGACTTCCAGGATTTTAAGACAAATTAAATGAAAATATGACAGCGAGCAACTGCAGTCAATCGGATAATACTTCAAAAACTACAATAGATACGATTTCTATAAGGGCTTCGTAAACCAGATCAAAAACCTTTGCTTTAGAAAACAAGATGGCAAATTAGCCCTCAAATATAAAGAAAATTACCAAGTACTAGCCAATACTTTTCACAGCTTTTGTATTCTGCCAGCCGCTGTGGTCGAGCGGTTATAGGCGCTTCAGTCCGGCGCCGCGAGGGTGCTACGGTCGCTGGTTCGACTCCTGTCTCGGACATGGATGTGTGTGATGTCCTTGGGTTAGTTAGGTTTAAGTAGTTCTAAGTCTAGGGGACTGATGATCTCGGAGGTTAAGTGCCATAGTGTTTAGAGCCATCTGAACCATTTTTTTTAAATTGTTCAGAACCCAAAGAGAGATTTCTGGAAGTGCAGCCAGATATCTTACCACAGAACTCGTCACCACTAACACAAGAAACGTAAAAGTAATAAAACATCAGGGGAGGACGGAATTTTAACAGAACTCTTGAAAATAATAAATGGTTCAAATGGCTCTGAGCACTATGGGACTTAACATCTATGGTCATCAGTCCCCTAAAACTTAGAACTACTTAAACCTAACTAACCTAAGGACATCACACAACACCCAGTCATCACGAGGCAGAGAAAGAACTCAAGAACTCATGAAGACTTTAGGCCCAAATACACTCAAAGAAATTAGTCAAATAATCCAAAACATCTGACAAACTGAAAAAATCCCTGATGACTGGAAGATTGCTGATTCATGCACTACTTAAAAAGGTAATAAATCAGATATTAAGAACTATAGTGGAATCTCTCTATTACTAAAGTTGGCGTCATTTATGTTGGCGGCTGAGTTTAGGTTCGTTCTGCGCATCTGACGTCACAAAACGCAGTCAGCCAATGAACAGAGAATGACGTTGCCATATCTCGACTGCAGTGCAGAGCATGGACGAGTGTCTTCAGTTTAGGACACGTTGTCATAAATAAAGTAATAAAACAAAAGCAATGTCTTGATAGCAGACATATTCTATTAATTAATTAAACCAAACAAGGAATAAGACTCCTAATTCAGGCGATAGCAAGGAAAAGTGTTTGTATCACTCTCACGAACCGCTTTTTCGCAATAAAGAACTGCGGTAATTGTTTACTTCCTATTGTACTTCGACGAACTGCGGTAATTGTTTACTTCCTATTGTACTTCGACGAAGCGTGAGTAATTCATAGTCATACCAACAGTGTTTGTCAGTATTTTGCGTGACGTGTCATAGTCCTCATGGCGTTATGTAGTCAGACGTGCGTGGTGCGTTATCGTAACGGTTCAGGTGTTTGCCGGCACGGTAGCTCAGCGTGTTCGGTCAGAGGGTTATCAGCCCTCTGTAATAAAAAAACTGAGTTAATCGATCAACAACGAACCTAAACGGCTGTCTTACGACGTCCGCCTCGAGCAGACGCAACGAACAAAAGCGAACAAAATGAGATTAAAAAAAGAAAAAAAAAGGTGTTGGGCTGCTACGCGAATGGTTACGAGTTCAAACCTTGTGCGGTGCTTACTATTTTGATTATTTAAAAACAATATCGAAGTGCCTTACTTCACTAATTATATTCGTTGGAAAGCAAATTTTTTGAAATTTCTAGTGCTTCGTCTCTTCATTACCCCTTTCGCTGCAGCAGACACGTGCTCGCCGCATTCCGCGCTGTGCGCGATTTTCTCATCACTGCACTGCTCGCCTGTGCAGACACATAGTGTTCCCACTGCTTTGACACACTTATCATTCGATTTCACAAAAACTATTTGGCACAAAAATTTGATTTTTACACGTCTTCTTGATACGTTCCCCCCATAAATGACTTAATTTTGTTTCGATGTTCAACGCAGTTACTATGCAGCATTAAATGTAGTAAACCATTGCACGAAATTTTGAAGAGTTTGCAGAGGTAGAAGTCCATAGCGTATACTTTCCGTATGGTCGATTTTAGTTGCCACAATGTTGAGAATGAAATGTGGACAAGATTCCTAAATTTCATATAAAATTTACTGTATAACAATATCTCATTTAATTTAAGTACGACATAGGTGTACGTGCTCTGTGTAAATAAAACTTTTGTTACAGTCGCGAAAGACGGAATATTTCTCAATATTACATACGACACCTATGTGGTACTTAAATGAGCTATTGTTATACAGTAAATTTTATATGAAATTTAGGTATCTTGTCCACATTTCATTCTCAAGATTGTGGCAACTAAAATCGACCATACGGAAAGTATACTCTATGGACTTTTACCTTTGCAAACTCTTCAAAATTTCGTGCAAAGGTTTACTATATTTAATGCTGCATAATAACTGCGTTGAACATCGAAACAAAATTAAAAGTCATTTATGGGGAGAAGGTATCAGTCAAGAAGATGTGTAAAAATCTAATTTTTGGGCCAAATAGTTTTTGTGGAATCGATTGATAAGAGTGTCAAAGCAGTCGGAACACGATGTGTCTGCACAGACGAGCAGTGCAGTAACAAAATCGCGCACAGCGCGGAATGCAGGGAGCACGTCTTTGTAGCAGCGAAAGGGTTAATGCGGCCGTGGTGGCTTTACTTCATGAGCTGCGCGCTCCCCCCTAAACGTAAGCTTGCGAACAATGCTATGCTATGGCGCTGCTTCTATTGGCGCATGCGTCGTGTGCAACTGGCAACGCAGCAATCTCCCGCGTCTGGGCGGGCATGCGCGAGCCGCCAAGATAAAAGAATTGAACTATAGTCACCTACAGAATTCTTTCAGCTTGTCTCTTGAATAGAACACAACAGCAATTAGAACCAAAAATAGCAGAATATCAAGCAGGATTCAGGCCGAACAGATCATGTCCGGAGCAAATTTTCAACCTCAAAGCCATACTCAAAATGCGAGCTCTCAGACAAAAACATGTAGTATGCACATTTGTAGATTTTAGAAAAGCATACAATTCAATAGACAATATAACTATTCCAAATTTTAGAAGAGAGGGGATTAGCTCCCAAAACAAGAGAAATGATAAAACAAACACTAATTAGCAAGAAACCTAAAATAAAATTTATGGAGGAGATCTCAGAACCCTTTGACATTCAAACAGGTGTGAGACAAGGTGATGGACTCTCTCCTATTCTGTTCAACATAGCTCTAGACAAAGTTATGGAGGAATGGGAGAAAGAATTCAAGACATGTGGGGTTTGGAAGCCAATCTGATGGGCGTTGCTAAAATTAACCTCTACATACCATACCTTGCATTTGTGGATGGCCTGACGATACTAACAGAGGATGAGCAGATGGCAGTCAAACAGCTGGAAATACTCAAAGAATGTGCAGAAAAAGTAGGTTTACAAATTTCATTTGAGGAATCTGAATTCTTTCGTTCAAAAACAGAAATTTCAAGCTTGAAAACTAAATATGGTAAAATTAACAGGGTCCCATACTTCAAATACCTTGGAGAATCAATCGAACCGCCTCCAAAATATTAATAAATAATTAGGGTTAAAGCAAAACCTCAGCAACAAAAAAAATCAATGTCAAGAGGTGCAAAAATTCGACACCACAATACTGTCATAAAACCAGCAATCCTCTACGACAGTGAAACACTAACCCTTAACAGCAAACAACTTGAAGACATCAAAAAAGAAGATAAGAAGATCATCAGAAAAATTCTAAGAGGAAGATATACCCAAGACGGTTATAGGCTACAATCAATTAAAAGAACAAAAGTTTTCAAACAACGAAACTGGTATTAGGAAAATGCAAATGAAATTCTTTGGTCATCTCTGCCGACTACCGGAAAATCGATTGATGAAGAAAGTAATAGATTATGTAAGCTCAGTTAAGAATTCCACACCTCGGCTAGACGAAATTCGAAAGGACCTAAAAAATGCAAACATAAGATCAGCCGAAATTCTAGAGAGACACGCCACCTTCAGACACAAAACAGATAAATGGGAAGTTATATCAAAGTAAGCAAAAGAAAAACAGAACAGACCAAAGTGCTAGGATGAGGGTAAACAAGCCTTTTGGGAATGAATGAAAGCCTACTGGAAGAAAAAGAAGAACTCAAAGAAAAATTAGTAGTTATTTGCTTAACGTCTTCCATTTCAGGGGAGAATTCGCCAATAATAACAATAATAATAATAATAATAATTCCTTTCATGAATGACGTGTTTTTATAGTTCTCGGATACGCGTGCGTGAAGGTTTATGAGATGTCCGTATCGAATACTACCGAAAGTTGATAACCGATCATGAGATCGTCGTTATTGCGGGCGACGTCAAAATGACGTCACGCCTGCAGGAAGTATCGTGAAACGAGTGTTGCCCACGAATAAGCAATTAATGAACTGATATAACACACGCTAGTGTTAAATATAAGTGGGAATAGGCGTGTACTGCATTTGGTACGAATCCAACTGAATGCATTGTAGTCAGCCATTCTGTGACTTTTCGAATTCTAAAAGTTGATGAATTGATAAATGGGAAATAAGTTATATAGGAATGCTGATTCCTGCTGTATAAGAATAATGTAGGTAAATACATCGTCGTCTAATATGAAACGGTAACTACGATTTTATTTCAAGTGATTCAGTACATGTGAATCCCGACGTGTGGCACATCGGAACAGCCATTCGGACGTACGGACTTTTGAAGCAAATTCTCGAACCTGCGCACCGTTAGAGAGTTTCATTCACCGCAAAATGTTTCCTCCTTTTTGACGTTTTCCTTGAACGGATAATACGGCCAGATTGCACTCTAGACGAGTGTCATTGAGTAGACAACTTACGAACTTTCGAGAAGTCTAATTTCTTTAGGAGTTGTAGCCTACGACGAACTTCGCAGCGGGGCGTCTGGCAGCAGAAGACTAATTTCGCCGAACTTCAGAAAGGGAATACTAGAAGGTAGTGTCACTTAATAAGCGCACTGATATATACACAAACATCGCATAAATACTTGGGACATTATTTTTGATACTGAAGTACAATTCCAGATAACAAATAACATCGAACACCGATTAGATTTTTGAAAAAGATATTGTGATATATTTAACTGCGCTGAGAGCAGGAGCTGGAGCTCCTAATCCAGAACGCACGGTGACAGGATAGTACTATCAGAGATACATTTTAAATTCATTGTGCATTCAAGGAAGAGTGTAGAGGTTAATCTGCGAACTTAGCAGACAAAGACGAATGTGCTAAGACTTTTAACATTTTTTTGAACATCTGACTTGCTTCCTAAACGTTTAAGAAGGGTGTTTTTAATGTTTCCACAGCGTGACTGGCAGACAGCGTATTTTTTTTTGCAAGTGATCAAGTAGCGGCGCTTTCCTGAAGTTTGCCGGCCGAGGTGGCCGAGCGGTTCTAGGCGCTACAGTTGGAACCACGCGACCGCTACGATCGCACGTTCGAATCCTGCCTCGGGCATGGATGTGTGTGATATCCTTAGGTTAGTTAGGTTTAAGTAATTGTAAGTTCTAGGGGACTGATGACCTCAGAAGTTGAGTCTCATAGTGCTCAGAGCCATTTGAAACATTTTTCCTGAAGTTTTTTAATGTTTATTTTATAGTTCAATTAGGTTTTTATTGTCAAAGTTGCAAATTTTGCACATTCATCATTGGATAAGTAATATGAGTGAAAATGGGAGAAAGTGATTGTAATTTTATGAGAAATTATATTTCATTCACTTTTAATTCTAAGTATTTTAATCAACGAATACAATCGTCGTGGTTTTCAAGCCGTGTCGTTTCGAATTAAGTACTCGACTTCTCGACAGCTGTGATTTCAATAGTGCAAAAAAGTACTCAGTACCGGAGTTGGCCCTACTAAGGGGGAGGTGAGGGGGAGACCATTGGATACATGATAAAATAGACTTACAGAAGAAACTGGATTTAACTGGCAAGAAGAAGCTAAAGATTGGTAAAAATCTAAGAACCTGCTGGGATCCTGGGTCGCATACCGACGCAAACAAGGCACAGCACCAAGTGACCGAGTTGGTCGACGATGTTGCTGATGATGATTAGTTACTTTATTTAAGACCGCTTCCGTGCCCCGTATGCTTCACCGCCACGGTAGCTCAGCGCGTTCCGTCAGGGGACTGGCCAATCTCTGTAATAAAAAAGTGAGTGACCTTCTCATGGATAGAATCTGAAAGATGTTGTGGGACATCCGCTTAGAAGCATTAACGATAAACGACGAAGAAATAGACCTAAAGTAAACAAATAACTGTTAGCGTCGCTGCTTTCGGTGCGGAAGGATGCGGGGCCTGTTACCAGTACTTTCTTAGATTTTTTTCTGAGGTACAGAGGTCCGTAATAGTGTCCACTGAGCAATGTGAGCCCAAATGAGGACCTACTTGAATAAAGGAGCAACGGCACCGTAAATATTCATGTATTGGCTAAACGGCTGGAGTGATAGGGGACATGCTAATCACATGTCCCACGATCAAAGATCGCTCCTCGTACTGCCTTGTAGCAGCAATAGGAGTAGGCCAGAGTGGTGGTAAGTGTATGTTGCTTAAGGTATTGTACGTCCTAGTTCACATTTATTAATCTGGTCCATTTTTCATTTATTGAAATATACTTTGTTAAATCAACATGTGGAAATAAAACACACATTACTAGTAATTCTTAACCAAACGGGTATTAATGGCAGTTGCTGCAGGTGAGTAGCTTTGCTAAGACAGGAGTCTTTGGAAGCTCTCAGGGAAGAAAACACGTGTACGTCGTGGCTGGGGCACGTCTGACGCTGCGGCTCCTTTAAGACTATTTAGCAGCCCTGCCGAACTTGGGCTCTGCGAGGGCATCGTAAAGCCGCGGACGTACAGCACGGACGCATTGTGTACCCAAACGCCCCGCGGGGACGTAATAAAAGGCAGCCAGCCTCACTGCGACGATGATCCACCCGGGCCGAAAGGCACAGTAGCGGAGGTGCAGGGAGGGACGCATCAGGGCACGGCGTCTCGTCCCGCTGCTTTGGAACGTATAAAACCTGGAACGCGAGACCTGGCCGGGCCATTGAAGCAACCCAGTAGGAGAGATACTCGGCTGGGAGAAAGTTCTTCCGCTTCAAACACCACGGTTTACGGCTCCCGCAGAAAGAGAACTTGGCAGCATGTTTCGATAATAAAGGGCCTCCGTCTGGAAACAGCCGACTTCGGGGCCTCCTGCGTGTCTCACAGCGGAAGTGGGCTTCCTGCAGATAGTTCTGCCACAACATTGATTCTGCTTCTGGTTTTCGAAATTCGGTAACGAGGCTAGTTACTGCCTTACAAAATGAAGACAGTACGGAAATGCTTCCATTACAGGTATGTTTTTTTTTTCTGAAACGGCAGGTTTCGGGCTGGGAAGTAATTTTTTGATGAACCCAGCGAAAATTACAAAAAGAATAATATAACGTTTACTCAGCAAGTTCTGAGATCCAACGTGCAACATGGACACATACGAATTTTTTTTTTTAAATTTTTACAAATGTTCCTCAAGGATGTCTATGGTCGAAATGTTACAAATGTTTATTAACGACAGACAGCTCAGAAAATTTCTTAATAAGCAAGTCTCTTTGTTGGATGAAGCCCCTTTGGATACACCAAATAAACAGTATTGGGGACTTTCACCAAGACAGCAAACGAAGAAAAACCTACCAGAACAACTTTACGACTAGAAAATACAGCAGACAAAAAAAATGTTTAAACAGCGTTCTAGTAATTGAAATTAATGCACAATTAATTTTGGTCTGACCGAAAACAAGAACGACCCAAATTAATATTGTAACAACTGTTTAAAAATTCTCTATTTTCTGTTAACGGGCTTTTTGACAATAATTTGTAACCAATGTCCACCAGCCAAGTAAGTTTACAACCATGGCATTAAATATAGCATATTCAAAGCCATTAAACGAGCTGTCTTATATTCGAAGGCAGCATTACTGATACACGAGTCAGCATAGGTGATCACTTGTCGAAGACGAGATTTTGAGCATTTCTGAAAATGTTTGATAAAATTTATGACCTGACTGGAAATTTTAATACAGCAGATAGCTCAAGAGATTTAATAGTTTAATTACTGAGATCAAGTTTATTAAATTTGTTCAAGTTTGACATATGACAACACCGCCAAAACCTACGAACAATCATGCAACAATCTTACCATACGTTAAGCGTTAATCTGAGCCGTATTGTTGAGTTCAATACATTAGGCTAATTTTCCAGGAACGACTCAGAAGGTTCAATCAAACAATACAATTTTAAAACCAGTTGTTTCTGAACACAGAATCTTACAGTAATTTGCATGGTACACGACAAATACTGAAACTATTCCTTTAGCAAATAGACCAGAGAAACGAACCAAAATACAAGTAAACTAATCGCTGTTGCAGAGCTACAACTGAATACCAGGAACACTGTCTAGGCTTGCAGTAGTCGTAGTCATAATGATCCATATAATATCAACGCTAACCGCTAATATAAAACGTGGGCAGAATGAGACAGAAGGGACGTGGAGCAGTCACAACTTACTGGAAAATATTTACAAAAGCTTCAAACTCACACAAAAATAAGGACGAAGTTGCCAAGAAATTGCTCAGCGTTACAGTCTGCTATTCTGCAGTGAAGTCGTTCCAGTATCGTAACATATAAAGCTCTGCCCAGCAGCACATTGCAGAATAAACACCACAGGGCAGGTTGGGCTGCTGACACCACACACTGCCCCTTCTGTCATGGCGACAGCCCCACTGCTGGTATCTGGAAACCGCGGACAGCTGAGGTCCCCATACAGCACTCGTGCTTCCTCGTACAGGCGACTCTCCAATGTCCTGCCTACGCTATTCCTTAAGTACTCGTTCCTCAGTGGGCACCACCGCCAATAGACCCCAACTTCGTTCTGACAGCAGCGGCCAAAGACCACAAGCTAAGAAGGATTGATACTAGAGGATAAGCGGCAGGGACTGCTGGCACACGGCACGATTTACTCCAACAAAGTAATAAAGCTAGGGTGATGTGGAATGTTGCTGAGTGACAGAACTATGCCACAACTGTGGCTGCTGCCGTTCACACCATAAGAAAGAAGATTCAACGTAGCGGACATCGAGTTTTTTACCTCCTATGAGATCTATAATGATGATTACTCGCTATCCACATGATCAGCAGCCATTACAAAGGGACCTGAAGACGGTGTGGTGGTAAGTGGCAAGTTCCTATGGGACCAAACTGCTGAGGTCATCGGCCCCTAGGCTTACACACTACTTAATCAAACTTAAACTAACTTACGCTAAGGACAACACACACATCCATGCCCAAGGGAGGACTCGAACCTCCAGCAGGGGGAGCCTCGCGAACCGTGGCAAGGCGCCTCACACCGCTCGGCTACAACGCAAAGGTAGTGTAATGTAAAACCTGAATGAGAGATTTCTGGAAGAAGTACTATGTGTTGATGATCATGACGACGATAGGTTTCTTTGCGTCTAGACGTCTATGTCTCCAGTGCCCTTGTACTGCGAGCAGCAATACCACTCCGGTAGAAAAAATGGTTCAAATGGCTCTGAGCACTATGGGACTTAACTTCTGAGGTCATCAGTCCCCTAGAACTTAGAACTACTTAAACCTAACTAACCCAAGGACATCACACACATCCATGCCCGATGCAGGATTCGAACCTGCGACCGTAGCAGTCGCGCGGTTCCAGACTGACTCCCGGTAGAATATGAAAACTCTCATGGGATTTTGGAAACCTGGCCTCTCAGTGGAATGTATAGTTGATTATGAAATGTCGCCATTCAATACGGCAGCTCTAAGACATACTAACTCACTAATTTATAGCATGCAATGTTTTTGTAAGCTTCGGCCATCTCTGATGAATAGGAAGAACGATAATTCCGCGTGTATCGTATTTCATCGCCAACGTCGACAACACTAAACTTAACTCTACATTCATGTCCAGATTTGAAACATCAGTGCTAAAACATTCTCAGTCTACATATAAACATGAAAACGCCCAACCTGTACAGTAGGTACTATTAGTTTTGTTGGCTGGTTTATGTTAATAACTCGACGACTAGAAAATTGTGAAATTCCATTGGCAGCTCAACAATAAGCGCCCATCGCTTATCGTTACCGCTGAACTATGGTCTCGGATAGTTGGAGCAGCCCTATATAATATCATGGAAAAATGAAAACCTCTCTAGGTTTCCTACTGGTAACGAACTTAAATACCACGTTTGTGAGATGCACTATGAATTTCACGCTTTGGTGGTAATTTCGTAGTGGTGTTGAACTCTTCAGTCCAGTTATGTATTTAAGACATCGAAATTTTCTCCTTAAAAGTGAAAATGAGTAATAAATATTAACCACGATGGAACTGCGATAAAAATTCAACATTCTTTATATTTTCATGGCTGTCCCAACCACGGATAAGTTACATTCCGCGAATTTGCTCTGCCGTGAACGACGGACATGCGAATCGAGCCACGGATGTCTCAGAGCAATATATTTACTCCAAACGTATTTCTTGCCTTTAAGTATCCATTAATCTCGATCATGCCCGTATTTAGCCAGCGAGCACTTTTTTATGGCATCGTTAACTTTTACTACCAATTTTACATTTATTCTGAGAACGCTAACGTTGCTAGCACGGCGTAAAGATAATGTAATAACATTACTGCTGTGAATCATATATGCAAAGTATCGTTGTAACTTGATAATATGTGGAATACTGGTTTCCATATTCTCCCCTTTATAACAGTGTCACTTTTCATATTGGAAGTTCCCGTTGAATAATAACGGATTTCGCTTTATGACAGTGTCAGATGGTTTAGTCGCTCCTGCTGAAGCGTAAGAGGTTTCACATTCCGACACATAGATTACGTTACACACAGTAAAAACCCCTTCGGTGCGTGTTTTAGATATGTTTCCTGAGCTTATGCAAAAAATTATACACATTAGTATTAAATTGTGAGGCTATAGTAGAAAAATCAGAAAAGTGACATGCTAAAAATCAGAACTAGGAAATGAGCAGTACCTAAAGGGAAATTATACAGAATTCCAGAGGCAAGGGAGATTGGCGCAACCAAAGGTACCTCCTGCCTTAAAACATGTCTCTTGGTATCAAATATTGACGTACAGTTGAGAAGGAAGCATCAAGGACACCGAATGGAAATTATACGTGGATAATTGTAGTAGCAGGACAAGTAAGTGTAAAACAGGTGCTTATAATGACAATACATGCATATGCAAAATATATTACCCAGGACGAGATAAAATGATGAAACGATTAGTAGTACTTACGAAGATATCGACGATGTTATTAAAACGAAATAGTGAATATCTTTTTCTCTCTCCTTTCTCTTGCAGTAGTTTTCCATGTAGGGAATATTTAAAGGGGCAGAATTAAAGCGAGTTACTTATAACACTGGATCAGCTCTTAATCAGCTTAAGGCAAGGTGCTGGCCTACGTTTCCAGTAGTATAGTGTTGGGACGTGGACCACTGATATTGTTCACTAAGGAAATATAATTATTAAGTCTGTAGTATGCAATAATTGTTTTATCGTGAAATGGAGAAGTGAAGGATCCGGCATCTAGCTGTGAAGTGACCCGTTATGGGCTAATAAAGACGAAATGGCTCTAAGCACTATGGGACTTAACATCTGAGGTCATCAGTCCCCCAGACTTAGAAATACTTAAACCTAACTAACCTAAGGACATCACACACATACATGACCGAGGCAGGATTCGAACCTGCGACCGTAGCAGCAGCGCGGTTCCGTACTGAAGCGCCTAGGACCGCTCGGCTACACCAGCCGGCTAATAAAGACGGATAAATTTATAAAATATGGTTTAAAGTGCTTGTGAAAAGATTGAACCGCGTTCGCAGCGGCATGGCTTGAAAACGAGGACTCACTGCAATTCCTCCTACGTAGACCGTGCTAAAGCTTCAGATTCATTTCCTGCTACAGGTGTAATTCGACCTTGTTTGCAAGACCACAAGGAAGTATATCCGAAGTGATGATAGCTTAAGGACGGAAGGGTTTAGGAAAGTTCTACTGACACAACAATCGACTGCAGAGTATTTTAAACAAGTATAATTTGAAAAAGAAAGACCACAATTACATAAATAATGCAGTCTATACAAGATAAAAAGACACTGAAATCAGCGGCAAACGTGCCTTAATGACAGATAGAGATTAGAGGAGCGAGAGACATAGCTCAATCGGTCGAGTAAAACTGCTCGCACAGATTATTAAAGGACGCTTAACAAAGGAAGAGACAGAACACAGAGTTGAGGGCGAGTGAGACAGATAAGGCCTAATGGTGGCACATGGCACAAAACCAAGTAGTTTACACTGAGGTGACAAAAGGTATGGGATAACAATAGGCGCATACACAGGTGGCGCTCTAACATCGCGCACACAAGGTATAACACGGCAGCACATTGACGAAGTTGTCATTACTCAGGTGATTTATGGCCCCAGGACGGGAACTAACAGACTTTGAACTAGGTGTGGCAGTTGGAGCTACACATACGGGACATTCCACTTGGGAAATCGCTAGGGAATGCAATATCAGAAATCCACAGTGTAAAGAGTGCGGTGAGAATACCATATGTCAGGCATTCTCTCTCACCACGGACAACTCAGTGGCCGACGGCCTTTCTTAACGACCGAGAGCAGCGGCGTTTGCGTAGAGTTGTCAGTGCTAACAGACAGGCAACAATGTGTGAAATAACCACAGAAATCAATATGGAATGTACGACGAACGTATCCGTTTGGACAGTGGGCCGAAATTTGGCGTTAATGGGCTATGGCAAGCAGACGGCCGACGCGAGTGCCTTTGCTAACGGCACGGCATTGCCTGCAGTTCCTTTCTTAGGCTCGTGACCATATCAGTTGGACCCTAAACGACTTTAAAACCGTGGCCGTTTTCAGTTGGTAAGGCATGATGGCAGGGTTCGAGAGTGGCGCAGGCACCATGGATAAATGGACCCGAGTTGTCAACAAGGCACTGTGCGAGCTGGTGGTGACTCTATAGTAGTGTGGACTGTGTTTACGTGGAATGGAGTGGTTCCTCTGGTCCAACTGAAGCGGTCGTTGACTGAATATGGTTATAGTCACCTACTTGGAGACTATTTGCAGCCATTCATGGACTTCATGTTCATAACAACGATGGAATTTTTATGGATGACAATGTGCCATTTCAACGGGCAAAAATTGTTCGCAATTGGTCTGAAGAACATTCCAACAATTAGAGCGAATGATTTTCTCCACCCAGATCGCTGGACATGAATCCCTTTGAACGTTGATCGGACGTAATCGATATGTTAGTTAGTTCATCCTGAACTGGCAACAATTTCGTGATTATGGATGACTAGAGAAAAAGCACAATATTTCTACATGGGACTTCCAACGACTTGCTGAGGCAATACCACGTCGAGTTGCCGCGCTTCGCCAGGCCAGTGGATGTCTGACACGATTTTAGGTGGTGTCCCATTACTTTTGTCAGCTCAGTGTAGCTAGCGGCTGCATGGACACGTTGGTCGTCCTGCGGTTAGTTCGATTACGACTGACAATCGCACAGCTAGCGATTAACTAGACTACGGATTGTTTTTCGACTAAGCGGTAACATTGCAACTATTCCAAGGTGCTTGAAACGCTCAGTTAACTATCTTCACATGGCAGCTAATAGGTAGGACCATGTTGTTTGGACTTACTGTACTAGCCATGGGAAGTCGTGTAGGCAAAAATCTTGCTGTTGGCGTTACTTCAAACTTTGGGATTTGGAGAAAACGACCGACTGTGCGAAGGATCTACTTTTAGCAGCCAACATAACAGTGCTCATTTTCATAGTTTGGGACAGGTTACAAAGTTAGATTGGTTAACACTTCCTTTCTCGAACGGTTACGCCCGCTTCTCTGACAGCCTTGCCGTATCCACGCATGAAGGACCGTTCAAACTAGGCACAAAGAGCTCCCTTGCAACGAGAAACGCTATTTGGTGAAAAATACTAATTTATAGCAAACAAAATTTACATCCAATAATCCTATACTGTGGCATCAACTGTTATACCGGAGCCAAGGTAGCCCCTGAGGGCCGGCAACCCATATTACAGCACAGAGGACGAGGTTGTCTATGCCCAAGGCGTACCAAAAGCACCATGGGACATACCGGCTATTTACATACAAGTTAATGGAAACAGACATTCCGAGCACTACTTTCTGCAAGGGGAGCTCGAGCCACGGCCTACAGGAAGTATCACTACGCCAAAACCTGATTGACAGGAGATAGCTATTTAGGGGCTAGAACCAGGCCCGAAGTTCAGTTCACGCTGGATGCCGACCTCGTGTACTGCGACCGTTGAAGATTACGTCTTCGTCTCTGAATTGGATAGTTACTAGTGTGTGGGTGTGTTACCACGAACAGAATACAACTGTGCGCGTCCGGGGCAGAATGCCAATTCATTAGCTTGTCAGGGTGGTTGTGAAAAGACTTCTTTTGTGGAATCAAGACCCGAAAACAATCAGGATGGACAGGCAGGTACAACGTGTCTAGCTGGAGGCCAAGCCAGAGAGAGAGCGACCTGCCTTGGACAGACGCTCCAGCTGCGTCCGTCACCCTACATGTGACCTCTCCCGCACTCCTGGTTGGCTGCTTAAAAAATGATGCATAGGGGATTGTTGCTCATCGTTTTTTACAGAAACAAATATCCTCTGCTCAGGTGACGATCCGACTCGACACGCATTTTTCTCCACCGTCACATACGAAAATTTAACTTGAAAAAATTTTGAAACAGAAACTATGTATTGGTTATCCAACCTGGCTAGGCGACCTGCACGCTGCAATGCTTCGTGTGTTCTCATGTGAAAGAAGATAGTACTGAAGTTGTAACACTTATTTTTGACCTATTTTGTATCTGTATCGATATTTCTGTGTAAATTTGTAGTATTGATTATGTATAATGTTTTATCCATCATGGAAATTCTTTAACTATGAATACATGTTTCAGGTATGTGAAACTTTTGAACGGTGTTGTTTAATTTATGCTTGTGGGCTTAAATAACTAATGGAATGATTGCTATGTAATGTACTGTAAATGACTTGGTCCGTAGTTAGGGAACGTAGAGTTGAATGTAAAAGATGTGGGGAAGCCCCACAGCTACGGAAGTAGCCTGGCGGAGTGGAAAAGGTGTGGTTGGCGGGCAAGTGGCAAATCGTCCTTTGTGACTGGTAAGGAGTCTGGGCTCTGCAGTGCTGCGGTTAACAACTCGCGAGCAGTAGCTGATCATTATGCCTCATATTCCTGGGTTTTTGTGGCCAGAAGAGCTTAAGGGCAGTATTTATGGGCCTCGGATGCTGCATTTTGTGATACCATTATCATGGCAGGTTTTTGATCCTGTAAATATAATTCCCACGCCAAGAAGATATGTAACAGGGCGAGGCCAACAGTATATATAGTGAAAGAGCGAGAAGGTATAAGAAATGAAGGTAAAGGAAGAACAGTAAGAGAATCATTTGAAAAGATTTTTTCTCCAGAAATTAACGTCGAAATAAAGCATACCAACGAAGAAGCTTTGAGATATAATTTACACAAAACAAACAGACCTGAATGCATGACATATGTAGGATTACTTAGTATTATGTGGAGGGAGGATGAAATCACTTATTCCCAATTTATGGTTCAACACTCGAGGAAGGGTTTATTATGGTGCTACTATGAGTAGAAGTTGATTTACTCGGCTTATTAAAATAGTAAGATTTTATGACAGACGCAAAATGGGCGCAGGAAGACGACAGACTGCTGCACTGCGGGAAGTATTTGATAAAATGAAGAAATTACTGCCAACATATTATTCTGCTGAGATGTACATTGTAACTGATGAAAAGTTGTCGTTATTACGTGACAGGTGTCTCTTCAAGGCCTTCACGAAGAAAAACCTGGAATGTATGGTATACTTATAATGCTCACAGACTCTAAAACCAGGTACGTCCTCAGCTTGGAGCGGTATGCAGGGGAGAAAAATAATAGTACACAACAACCAAATTCAGCTGCAGCTGTAGTGAAACGCTGCTTGTTCCTGTACATAATTCAGGGTGCAGTGTCACTACAGTCACTTCAGTTGATTTGGCCTAAGATTTGTAGAGAAATCACAAGCTAATTCTCGTGATAAATTACAAGCTAATAGGAAGCATATACCTCAAGAACTGAAAGACATCTCAAGAAGAGAATTATATTCCAGTAAATTTGCTTTCAGTGATTCCAGTATTGAAAATATCTTAATCACAATTGTTTCTTGTATCCCCGTGAATTCTCCCTCCCTTCTCCTTCCCCCCCCCCCCCCCCCCAAGAAAACCTTGACGCTGCAATTGATTCACCTATTGACACTTAGAACAAAACAGTCATAATTTTATATTGTAATGAGACGAAAGGCGGCGTTGACACAATCAATCCAATGGCGAGGAAATTTTCAACTAAGAGGGCTAGGGAAAGGTGGCCGTTATCTTTTCTATACTCAGCGTTAAACGGTTAAACATCGTTCCTGCTCAACTTTCCGGAGTGGAATAAGACAAAATCTAATAAGCATCGCCTTTTTCTTCAAGAATTGGGACTACAACTCTTGAAATCACAATTGAAGAAAGGACTACGAATATTAGAGGACTACAGAAGTGTGTGGTTTCAGTCATGGGAGGTATTCTCGGACGGAATATCAAGCCGAAGATCGCTGAAAAGGAAACTGTAGGAGGAATGGGAAGATGTCATTTGTGTTGTCGTGAAAGCCAGTCAAAGCACTGAAGTACAGTAACGATCTGTAACAACTGTAAGAGACATATTTGCAGTAGACACAGCAAGAAAAGTATTATATGTTTCATGCATGAAGACATTTACGAAGAAAGTGATGAATAAGTGCTCCCAGAAACTATACAGTGTAAAGTACTGTATTAAATCTAAAACATCAGTAATACTTTTGAATTATAATGAAGTGTTCTTCAGAAACTCTGTAAAGACTTTTACTACCAATGTAAAGAGATTCTGCTCAAGAAAATAACACGAAATAC
This sequence comes from Schistocerca nitens, assembly GCF_023898315.1. Classification (NCBI taxonomy): domain Eukaryota; kingdom Metazoa; phylum Arthropoda; class Insecta; order Orthoptera; family Acrididae; genus Schistocerca; species Schistocerca nitens. The sequence goes on along the minus strand of NC_064617.1, from coordinate 424,289,619 downwards.
ACACAAATGATGGAAAAAAGTGAAAAATACTGAACGCGTCTTTGTAGAGAGCGCTAAAAGGCATTTTCTGTTTCTGGAACTTTATTACACATCAATAGCTCTTTATACAATATTTGGTTGGTAAAGGTCAATAAAAATTAAAGAAATTTGAATTATAAAAATTTGTTTTGATGTGGGCACAAAGTACACCCCTGGCCCTTTACCCCCTACCTCGTCCCGCCTTGGTACCGTGCCTTATGAAAAATACGTTGGTGCTGCAAGGGTTAATAGCCGTGTTGGAAAGCATCTACGGAACCAGATTTAAGAAAAGTCAAAACCTAGCCGATAAAGCGATCTGACTAAAAATCCTAAGAAGATTTGACCTTATGTGAAATCAGTGAGCTGATGGAAATCATCCGTTCAGTCACTCAGAGACAATAGTGGCACCGAAACGGAAGACGACAGGAAAAGGCACAAATACTGAATTCGGTCCTCCGAAACTGTTTCACCGCGGAAAATTATAATATGTCAATCACCACACGAATGCCGAAATGAAAGATATTGAGGTAAGCGAACAAGGAATACAAAAGCAAGTCGAAAGGCATCTGGGCCTAAGGAGTTCTGACCTTATTTGAAATCGGTGAGCTGATGGAAACCATCCTTTCAGTCACTCAGAGACCATAGTGGCACCGAAACGGAAGATGACAGGAAAGGGCACAAATACGGAATTCGGTCCTAAGAAACAACGAGAGCCCATGGCGGTTGAAAAAAAAAGCAGTGCAGATAATTGTCGTTTGACTAGAAAGGTCATAGGACAGATACACGTAATTATAAGCTCATGTTGCTGACGTCAATCTGTAGAATTACATAGATTCCGCAAACAACGGTCTTGCGAAATTCAGCACCCTGAGGTGACGAAAGTCATGGTACAGCGATATGAACATAAACAAATCTCGGTAGTATCCTGTACACAAGGTATAAAAGGGCAGGGCATAGACAGAGCTGTCATTTATACTCCCGTGATTCAAGTGAAAAGGTTTCCTACGTGATTATGGCTGCACAACAGGAATTAAGAGACTTTGAAAGCGGAGCGGTACCTGAAGTTAGGCGTACGGGGCATTACGTTTCGGAAATACTTAGGGAATTTGTTAATTTCGAGATTCTGGTATTCTCGGCCCACTAAAGAGTGTGTCCAGACTACCAAATTTCATGCATTGCCTCTCACCACGGACAACTCAGTGGCCGATGGCCTTCACTTAACGTCCGAGAGCAGCGGTACTAGCATAGCGTAGTCAATGCTAACAGACAAGCAACACTGCTTGAAATAACCGCAGAAATCAAAGTGAGATCTACGACAAAGGAATCCGTTAAGACAGTTCGGCGAAATTTGCTTTAATGGGCTATGAAAGCAGATGACCGACTCGAATGCCTTTGCTAACAGCAACTGCAGCGGTTCTCCTGGACTCGTGACCATAACGGCTGGGCCCTAGACGACTGGAAAACCGTGTTGTGGTCAGATGAGTCCCGATTTCAGCTGGTAAGAGTTGATGGTAGGGTTTGTGGTGCAGACCCCACGAATCCATGGACCCAAGTCATCAATTGGTGGCTCCATAATGGTGTGGCATATGTTTACATTGAATAGTCTGGGTACTCTGGTCCAATGGAACCGATCATTGACTGGTAATGGTTATGTTCGGGTACTTGGAGACCATTTACAGCCATTCATGGACTTCATGTTCCCAAAAAACGACGGAATTTTTGGGGGTGACATGTCAACGGGCCACAATTGTCCGAGACTGGTTTGAAGAACATCCTGGACAATTCTAGCAAATGATTTGGTCCACCAAAATCGCCCGACATAAATCCATTCGAACAAATATGAGGCACAGTCGAGGCGTCAGTTCGTGTACAAAATCCTGCACCAGAGACACTTTCGCCATTATAAACCGCTATAGAGGCAGCATGGCTCAATATTTCAACAGAAGCCTTCCAACGACTTGTTGAATCTACGCCATGTCAAGTTGCTGCACTGTGCAGGGAAAAAGGAGGTCCGACACGGCATTAGGAGGTATTCCATGACGTTTGTAACCTCAGTCGTCTAGTGGTAGCGTCGACGTCTCCACGAAGCTGTTTGCAGATGACGCAGATGCGGAGGTTCGCCAACAATCATTCTTCCTACGCGCCAATCGCGAATGGTACTGAGAAGGGGATATCAGAAGTACCCACCCGCCACACACCGTAAGGTTGCTTTCGGGGCGTATAGAAGTAGGTAGTGATCGTGATGATTACTCAGACGATGAACCCACGCGCACTGAATTGTTCACTTTGTGCATTCTGTAGTTACAGCAACATGTTAATTTTGCTACTCACAGTAAGTGAAGTTTAGAGTACTCACACTTAACCGTGATTTTCCTGCAAACGCCGAAGTTGCCTATTTATGTTGACAACATTGCAATATCGTGATGTTCAACTCGTAACTGCCATCTGGCATGGCTGATCAATAGGGGTTACTGGAACGAAGGTTTTTAGTGTTCGGGTACACAATTCTACACCGTACAGCCGTTGTGTAGCGATCTAGAGAGCATAGGACCAGCAAGGTAACAAAATCTGCGGAAAGGTGTGAAGACCTGACTGTTTCATGCCGTCGTATTTGCTACGCATCAATTTTCTTAATTTTTTTTCCTTATTCCACAACTTGCTTTATACACAGGCTTTTGTGTTAATAGTAGCTTTCAACAGATTTGGGATACTTATTTTTGAAACTTCCACGTCATCAACATAAACCTAACAGCAGTAATCAAGACACAAAACTCGTTTTCTGACCGAGCAACAGTCAAATTGCCATTTATTTATCCATTTCATGGTTTTCCTGTGCTTCCTCTAAATCATTGCTCAGGTATGCCTGGATAGTTACTATGAGTAGGTCATGACCAGCTCAGTTATACATTCTTTTCCATTGGAAAATTTGTAGGACAAGCAGATTACAGACAGAGGTTCATTGGGAGACGCATAATGAAGTTTAGCTCAGCCATGAAAAGAATGACCTTACAAAACACTTGTTCGATTCTTGAGTGTCGTTCATCAATCTGGGAGTTTTCGCGAGATGCGATTAATAGAAGAAATAGACAATATCCAAGAAAGAGCGGCGCGTTTCGTCACGGGTTCGTTTTCTCGCAGCGAGAACATTTAAGAGATGCTCAACCAACTCCATTGGCAGACAGTACAAGAGGGGAAATAAGCATCACGTAGAGATTTGGCATTGAAATTCCGAGTGACTTCCAGTCTGAGTTGTGAGCATATTACTTTCTCCCAGGTACGTGTCGTGAAATGAGAACTAATGGGGAAGTTTACCGACAATCATTCTTGCCACGCACAATTTGCGAATGGGACAGGGCGGTATGTAAAAGATTGTGGTACCAGATGTACTCTCCTTTACCCACCTTAACCTGGTTTGCGGAGTATTGTTGTAGGATATGTACCCTAACTACTTAATGTTGACAGGATATTACATGTCCGTCGCTCCTCAATCCGACAATTGTGATCACTCACACAGTCTGTAGCGCACACAACCGTCGCGGAGGTCTCTACTCGGCGATAGCCGGTTCGAATCCTGTTGGTGGAAGACTTTTCATCGTCAGTCTTAGGCAGGAACGGGGAAGTCAGGAGGTGGCTTACACATGGAGATGTTGGTCACCAGGCACTGCGCTAGAGTTATTGATTAAATTCCAAACCACTCCGCAGTGTATCACAGACCGAGCGCGTGTGTCAGTTTTGACGGGATACCACCCGTCCCTTGGGGACGTTATGCATGACAGTATTGTTCAAGAGGAATAGGTTTTGTGACGCCACAGGCTTCCACCCTCTTTCTTCTCTCTCTCTAATCATTAACAACACTCACGTATCACAGTCATCCGAACTCAGCGAATGCTTATGTCACAGCACATTTCGCAAAGGGAAGGTGCAAACATGCCCTAAGAAAGAAAACGTTCCCAAATAGGCAGTTGAATCTACCCCTCGAGGTCTCCCAGCCAGTACTGCCATACGATTTGCACTTTGCCTTGGAAACTGTAGAGCTTGCAACAGCATTATTCAACGTAGCGAGGAGTAACCATCCGAACGATCTGAAGTGGAATCACGACACAAAACGAAGTCACCGATGTGGCGTCCAGATGAACTGTACAAAAAATTATTGTTATAGGCCTATAAAAAAAGCTGTAGGTAATCAGATACCAGTCCGAGATTCATCGGAAAAATCTTTAGAAAATTCAATTTATTTTCGAGTATTACCCACCAGTTTGATCCCTTAACAGAATAGATTAACGGAAAAGATATAGATCTAACGAAGGGCGCGCATTTCGTCACGGGACGTTTAATTCGTGCAAGAGCGTTAAGCAATGATCAACAGACTCCAGTAGAAGATTAATCATACTGAGTCTATCGTAGAGTTAATATGCCTCAGAAATATCAACTGCCTATGATTAATATATGACTTACGCTTGAGGTACAGGCAGGATTAACCCCATTTCGCTAACTGCTAAGGTGCTATTCCAATATCGAAGAGCCTCTGCAGTTCAGATGGCTCTGAGCACTATGGGACTTAACTTCTGAGGTCATCAGTCCCCTACTTAGAACTACTTAAACTTAACTAACCTAATGACATCACACACATCCATGCCCGAGGCAGGATTCGAACCTGCGACCGCGCGACTGCTACGGTCGCAGGTTCGAATCCTGCCTCGGGCATGGATGTGTGTGCTGTCCTTAGGTTAGTTAGGTTTAAGTAGTTCTAAGTTATAGTGGACTGATGACCACAGATGTTAAGTCCCATAGTGCTCAGAGCCATTTGAACCATTTTTTTTGCTCCGTGAACGTTCAGTGTTTACGCCAGTGTTTTCGTGTTTCGTGATTGTTTATTGGCGTTTTGCACGTGAATTAAGTGTTATGAATGAAGCTATTGGTCTTCGTTCGTGTCGTCTTTCTACGTAGTGCCGTTGGGATTTCGGCGTTGTCCGAAATTTCTTCGCTGCAGAACATCATGGCAAGCTCCGTGAGAAAAAACACCGTGATTTTCACCTTCGACAAGTACACCCGTCGAGTACAGCCCTCTGCACTTGAAATACACGACTGGATTACCGAGGTATTTGGCCTTCATTCTGAATCTGTTCATACCATGCAGCTAGACTCTAATGAATACTGCATTTTTGTAAAGTTTAACGATCCCGTGAGTGTAGACCGCTTTCTGGAAAAATTTGGTTATGAAACGGAATTTATACACCGTGATGGTACTAAAAGTACTGTAAAACTCAGGAAATCCGAGTCTGTAATTAGAAATGTTAGGGTTTTGAATATTCCCATAGAAGTAGACAACTCGAAAATTCAAGATGTCTTTTCAAAGTATGTGGTTGTCAGGCAAATAGTAAACGAAAGGTGGGCTTCGCATTTCAAGCTGCAGTGCTTTAACGGCAGTCGCTCCGTGGAGATGGAAGTGAAGGCGAACATTCTCTCCCACATCTTTGTTGACGGGCACAAGGTGCATCTTATTTACTCAGGGCAAACCCCTACATGTCATGTATGTAACGAGTCTGGTCACCTCCGTCAGGACTGCCCTCGCCGTGTTTCTGTGCTAACAAATAACCTTACGCAACACCGGAAATTAACACTCAACGATTTGTTGCCAGCCAGTAACACAACAGATCGGGCGGCTGTCGTGGATCCTGTTACTACCTCTGAAAATGTTGCACTTAATATTAATAAATTTCCGTCTTTAAAACCTGCATTAACTGCTGAAATTCCGTCCCGTGACAGCGAGTTTCCCACTAAAAAGCGTCCTCTAAAGGACACCGAAAAAAAAAAAATGTTGATGAAGACTCTTCCTGTGAAACACCCGTTGCCAGGAAGCCGAAGCCCAGTCCTGAAGATCTGTTGGAAGTGGAAAAAGGAGATGAAATGCAGGTCGATGTGGCTCCCACTTCTCCACAAGGAATTATACCGCCACGAACAGATAGTGACAGCTGGTAGTGACCTTTCACAAAAATGTGATCCTGAGCCTGAGGTCACAGCTGCAATAACCGCACAGCTCAAACAGTGCGAACAGTACGAGGAAGTACCAAGTAACCAACCTGCTGACTCCGAAGCGCAACACCGCGCCGAAGGAGGAAATAAATAAGCATCACCGCCTCGCCAGCAAGACAACACGCCGGAGCCAAATACTGGCGACTCACAAGCCACCGCCGTTGCGCCAGACGGCCACCGTCGGAGGCTGCGACCGAAACCAGGTCTTGCTGTCACGCGTCATCAAGCGAAAGCCACACCAGAGAAGAAAGACATCAAGAAAAAGAATATTAAATATGAAGTCATCAGGGTCAACACTGACGAGGAGAAAGAGAAAGACCACAGTGACTTATAGCAATGCATTCTCAGGATTTCAGGATAATTTTCTTTTCAAGCATTTCGTTTAAAAGAACTTAAAACTTTTCTAGGAAGTTGGTACATGTAATGGGCACAAAGCTTGTAAAGATCGTGACTTGTAGAGAAGCACGTTGGTGCTATAATCATACCGATCCTCATCCCAAATAGCTTCTTCTGGTATGTCTGTGATGCAAGCTTATAGCATTACTACTATTAACATTAATAAAATACAGTCACCCTTGAAATTGGCAGCACTAATTCTTGTACGAGTCTGGGACAGATATAGCGTTGCTACAAGAAGTTGCGATAACGGAATTTCGGATCCCAGGCTTTTTTGAAAATGTTAATGTTTCTACCGAAGCCAATATCGGTACAGCCATTCTTATAAGGGAAGGCATCCCGGTGACTGAAATCGAACGACTAGAATCAGGAAGAGCCGTAGACATAAAAATTTTCGATGTGACCGTGCTTAACCTTTACGCCCCATCAGGAAATTCCCACAAATTGGATCGTGCGAAGTTTTTTCAAGATGAACTTATTTATTTATTGAGGAAAAATCCGTGTTCTCTTATACTAGGTGGAGATTTTAACTGTGTTTTAAACCAGAAAGATCAACAACCCAATTTCAACTACTCGCCACAGTCAAGAAATTTCGTTAGTTCAAATGGTTCAAATAGCTCTGAGCACTATGGGACTTAACATCTGTGGTCATCAGTCCCCTAGAACTTAGAACTACTTAAACCTAACTAACCTAAGGACATCACACACATCCATGCCCGAGGCAGGATTCGAACCTGCGACCGTAGCAGTCGCGCGGTTCCAGACTGAGCGCCTAGAACCGCTAGACCACCGCGGCCGGCAGTTAGTTAGTTATCTACAGCTTAAGGATGTGTGGGAACTTCAGCACCCGACGTCAGTCGAGTTCACATATATAACCAGCCACTCCCGCAACAGACTAGATAGAATTTACGTGTCATCAAATTTGCAAAATTTTTTATTAAACCTTGAAACTGTTCCCGTGTATTTTAGCGACCACAGTACACTTTTAACTTGCTTTAATTTAAGTGTACAGCCAACCCGTCGATTCCGAGGTGTAACGTCTAGTAAGAAACAAAAACAACATATTATGTAGTAATTAGAAAATTAGATGTATCATATTGTGTCATTGTGTAAAATTATGTATTTTTTTTATTATTTATTTTTGAGAACGTCTGCGTCGGCGAGTAATAAAACCGCCACAGAAGATAAATGTTGAACAGAGATTACAAAAGGAACTAGTATATAATGCGTGATGTAAATTAAATTCTTTGTCTTCTTAATCTGGAAGTTGTGAGAGTAAGATCTCCTGTTGTTGTCGTGGAGAACGCGAATGTAGCATTCTTTTGTCGAGACTGGGAAATGTACGCCATTACGTGTGAATTCACACAGGTCTGTAATCAATGAGATATTTAAATGTTTTAATAGAGTTGTTTAAATGAAAACTTGTATTATTAATTGTTAAAGCTTGCTTGCCTATTATCCCATCCTGTTGAGACATTTTTCAGTTATATAAATATTATCTGTGGTGCTGAGCTGCGTGGAGAACGAAGAGCCGCTGCCGCGGCGTATTTAAACGACTTACAATATAGTCGAGCATACCGCAAGGAAGCGGTAAAATAATAGTAAAATAATATTATTTCTTTTAGCTCCCAGGCTGGCAGTGAAGATCAGCAGATTTTATGATGTGTTGCAGGTTGACGCGGGCTGCTGATAGGATATAATTTACAGTGCAAATAATTTAATGTACCTTCAAAATCTGATAGTAATCTTGCTGCGCTCCGTTCTGATCTGGCAAATTTTATAGTGATAACGTAATTTTTTTTTATGAGAGTCTCATGTTCTTGGGCTAGTCGTGGTATGAAATAGTATTTCACCAAGAAATAAAATCCACTGCGAACTTGTGTTTTTGAACGATCATACGAACTGTAACATCAGTGTTCATTAAAAGTAATTTCAACTTTTAATAACTATGAAGTAGGGAAGTTATATTGATCCTTAGCATGAGTTGCAGTTAAGAAAAATCGTTCTTTAAATTGTAGGCCAGATACAGAACAATAAGACTTCCATAGATACATTTTATTTTGCAAAAAGGTAACGATGATAAAGAAATTCAAAGCACAGCATTGTTAAAAGTATTTCACGTAACTCTTTCCATATATGCGTTGTTACGCCAATAATCAAAAAATAAATAAATAAACCAAAGAGCAACAATTTAAAACAATTCGAGAGAAAGAGTGACGTGAAACTGTCGCCCAAAAACGCGGGGCCCGAATTTGCAGTGGCCACAATTATAAAATTTTATGTATTTTTCTTTCAGTGTCTATTGTTATGTATCTATATATATATATATATATATATGTATTTAGTGATAAATGTATGTAGGTATATCATGATCAATGCCATGTATTAATGAATGTGCAAACACTCTTTCATGACAAAACGTACTACTGCAAGCGAGTCTGAGAAGACGATCCTGATAGTACTGAGAAACTGTAACGACTACGTAATCCGGGGGCAGCCGAACCCCGAGATCAGATAAACTAAAGGTAAGACTACAGTGTAGTTGTCCTGTTTGTAGAAGTTGAGCTCCAGTGAAGTGATCTCATTTCGCTAGTGGTGTGCATATTGTGCGTAGTTTGATGTTAGTGTTTGGGACAGGACAAAGTTGATGGTAGATAGTAATTTTTAGTGTGCAGTGTAGTGTAGATAAATTAACGTATTTTGTGTGCAAGTGACAAAACTGTCAGGTTTGTGTTTTAGTAAGCAATTTAGGAATATGGTTAAGTTGCGTAGTCAACGTCCGAGCAATATGGATACTGAGGAACAGCAATTAGGTAGCGTAGGAAATGTGGAACCGGGTACCTCAAGTAGTACTAGTACTCTCTTTGAGGATATAACATGCGAAAATGTGGGGGCAGGGGCACAGGAGGTGGTGCCACCGCCCACTAGTGCTCAAGGAGATGTCGATAAAGAAATTGTACCACCACCAGAAAAGCAGGAACCAGAGAGTGGTAATCTGCCTGGTGGGTATTCACTTCAGGCTATATTAGAGCGTGTGTTAGATTACCAGGCAAAATTTGCGCAACAACAAGCTGAAAAGGACGAGAAAATTGAGATTTTTCTCGCACAGCAAGCTGAGCGAGATCGTCAGCAAGCTGAGCGAGATCGCAGGCTAGAGGAAAATTTACTTGCTCAGCAAGCTGAGCGAGATCGTCAGCAAGCTGAGCGAGATCGCCAGCAAGCTGAGCGTGACCAGCAACTTGTGCAGTCGTTAGAAAATATGAAAAAAGAGATTGCAGATATGAAACAGAATTATGAGTCGATACCTAAGGCCGTGCAGGAGCTGACTGAACAGGTCAACAACCTGCAAGTAGCAAACACTAACAGGGTAGACGAAATAGGTGTATTAGCCAACCGAGTAGAAAAGCTAGAAACAGATTCCACACAGCTTGTAGAGCAGAAGTGGAACGAACAAGCAACTAAAATCGAAACAGAATTCAACTCATGGCTAGAAGTGAAGGAGGGTGAGATTGACAAAAATATTAATTCTAAAGTACAAGCAGCCATAGCAAATAGAGATTCCGAATCGTTCAGTACCGCAGTAAATAGTCAGGTACAGAACGACGTGCAAACCATCAAACAAATACTCAGTGAGGATATTCCGCAGTGGCAAGTGAATATGAACAAACGGATATCCGACCTGGAGAAGGGTTTAGCACAAAGCAGAAAACATCTGGAACAGGAACCTATGTCGCCAACAGCCCATGGTTTTGGCAACGCACAAACTTATACGCGATACAACAATGGGGAATCTGTAGTCGATAATGCGAAGAGCTGTAGCTCCGGTTCGGAGCACACAGCATATGTCCCAGGAGCAAACCCATGTAGTTCAAAAATATTAGTTGAAGAAAGTTTAATCAAAAATAGGCAATTTCAAACGTTTACTACTGAACGGAAATCAGTACACCCAGTAGTATTCATAAAAAGCTTTAAAAATATCTTGCCCAGTGTATGGAACGAAACACAGAAAATTCAATACGTAATGTCGTACATTCAAGGTGACGCAGCGTTGTGGGCTACAGAAGTAGCAGACCGCTGCAGGACATACGAACAGTTCGAAAGGGCATTTCTGTCGAAATATTGGTCGCCTTGTATACAAGAGCGGCTAAGAAAAGAAGTATATAATCCCGAGCCGTACTCACCCCGTCTTGGGAATTTGAGGCGGTATTTTGAAAAATATATAAACAAAACGCGCTACTGGGACGAGCCTATATCACCAAGAGACATAATAAGACTGCTAAAATCACATTTACCCATTCATATCAAAGAGAAATTAATACACGTACCAGAAAGCGACATGGAAAACTTCCTGTCTGTTCTAGATTCAATAGACTTGATACAGGAAGACGCAAAATCAGCGTGCGATCACTCGCGGAATAATGGGTCAGGATGTAAACATGACAGAAATAGTAGTGCACAAAACCACAACCATGGAAATGGTGGGGGTGGTAACAAGCGACAAGAACATTCGCAAAATGGTAGTAATGGTAGAAGCCAGAACGGATATGGACAACCAACTTATAACAAAAAGCGTCGATTTGACGACCGGTACGAATCCGGAATGTCAGGGACCAACCGCTGGAAAAATGCGCGAGGTCAGTGGCAGAGCAATTATAGTGATAGTAATCGAAATTGGCAACAGAATCAGCGAAGAAGCCCAGAGCGACAGGGTAATGACCGGTATGACAACAATAGACCACCACCGCAAAACGCGCCTATTGCGCAGCCGTGGCGGCCTACAAATCAGAATGTACATATAGTGGAGGTCGCGGACAATAGCCGTCCAAGTACCTCACAAGTAAGCAATCCAACAAACTAGAATCGGCCTCGATATGCTCTCCATCGATGGCCGAGGGATGGAGTGAGAGCAACACGAGTGATAATAATATACCTGGGATACGTATGCTGCGATACAACGACGGTGTCAGTATGGATAAAGATCTACTGAACGAACCGCACGAATGTAAGAAAGATAATAACGAAAATGTGCAAGCTGTTATCGAAGCGAAAATCAATGATGTTGCAGTGAATATAATCATCGACACAGGTGCCTCAGTAAGTGTAATGAGTATGGAGTTATTTAAAGCACTGGGAAAAGGACATAGCATTCCGACTTTCCCGGTTAATAATTGTAAGGTGTCTGGAGCCATTAGTGCACAGAGCCAATCAGTTAAGTACCAGGTGCAGGTGGAGATTTGTAAGGAGGGCGAAGCCATAGTGAGCTCGTTCCTCGTTGTTAAAGGATTAAAGGTGGCCTGCATTCTGGGAGTAGATTTTCTCCGTGAGAGGGACGCATTGATCGACCTCTCCTTGGGGAAATTAAGCATAATTAATAGGGGTAGGAGGATTGAGTTATCTATGATGAAATCGAAGGAGGTACTTGTGCCGTGTTGTAATCGAATCAATATCAAAGGTAGGAACCCTTGGGTACTACACCTCGATGATTTTTCACATGCAGCAGACCTCTATTACCCGAATTTAGAGGAGCGAAATTTTGAAACAAATGTTGAGGCATTTCAAACCAAAGTGCACGAATCTGAAGGTTTAAGTGATACACAAAAGCAACAGTTGACGCAGCTGCTATCGGAATATACTATGGTATTTACCGACCGACCAGGAATAGTCAAAGGGTACCACTATCACATAGAGGTGATGCCCCATAAAACATACTGTCGCGCAACTTACTCCATCCCTTGGTCGAGGAGAGAAGTAGTGGCCAAAGAAAAAAAGAGGTACGATCGAGGTGTAACTAACGAACAGAAATATAATGTAGGAGACCTAGTACTTATTCGTAACCACCCTAAATCTTCAGCCACCTTAAAACAAAATAGTAAGTGGCAATTGCTATATTCAGAGCCCTTTGAAGTAATAAGCGTGCCACACGAATGTAGCTATTTGTTAGCACATCCCCATACGGGGAAGATCAAAGGATTATATCCACGTAAAGATGTGAAGTTATTTATTCAGTGACATATCACATATAAAGAGTAATAGTTGTAAGAAGATTTTAATTGTGTTTTAGAATATAAGTATGTTAGTATTAAGAAAGAAATTTGTGTGTAATTAAACTTGGAGGAAGTGGAATCAGAAAGTGAGCAATAGCTTACACAGGAAAGATTTTGTTTACAGACAATTAGTCATTAAAATATTATATGCTCATTAAGCAACGAACAATCTTCTTGTTGATAAAGTGAGGATTAATTTCTTGAATCATTTTATAAAGGATTAATTTCTTGAACCATTTTCTATGTGTAGTGTGTAAGTGCAATTAATGATGCAATCTTATATAGTAAGGTAATTGCTGTAATTGTATTAGAATAAGGAACCCTGAGAGAGAGAGTCTTTACTAGCCAAACATTGACTTTGTAATATGCAACAATTATGTGATGTGATGTTTGCTGCCAGTAGTGATTTGAGAACGACACTGGAGCAGAAGCTAATTAAAAACAAGCCCGTTCCGTGGAAACTCCGCTCTGTATGTAGCAATGCTTCAATTGAAGCCTGTGTACTTGGTACACGCCCTTGAATATTCATTACGCGATACGCGAATTAAGTCAACCAATGCGGAACCTACACTGTAGTCATATAGGAAAATTCATTAAAAATAATGCTAGTGCTAAATGAAGTATTTATTGAGCAATATGCCCAAGTCAAGCTGTCATGCACATGGTAAAATCTGTTTGCTAGATGGGTGATAACCAGGCAAGCTACACTGAAAGGAGGAAAGGAAAACTATGTAAAAAAAAAAAAAAATCACACACCTTTAAAAAATTTACAAAAGGGCTATATACGCCTAGTAACAATATGAAAACTGTGTTGTGATAAGGTAAAAACAAATAGACGCCATGTAGATGAGAGTAATTATGCGAAGAACAGTTAAAAGGTATTAAAAAATAAACTGTGTGCATAAACAATTAAGGAAAGGACGGAATATTGTGTGTAGTAGGGACAGAAAATGACTGTTGTATCTGCACCAATATATACGTCGATAAGTCTAGTGTTGAGTGATAGACTGTCCTAGTGCAGTGCTCAACGAACAATAGACAGTGTATAAAAACAGTAGTTATTGATCCGTTCGAAGTCGATTCAAACAAACATCGCTCGACGGAGACATTTAGTATGTGTGTAACGAAACATTTTCGCGTGTTGAAAGACGCTCTGGCAGTGTATCAACCGTGGGAGTGAGTGAAAATGTGTAGTACAATGTGCGTGTGACGAACCCTGAATACCAGTGTCACAATGCCACAAGAAACCTGTTATCACGCCAAAACATACCAGTGCATACCAGTGAAGCGACGGCTACTGAACAATAAACGCTTTTAACAAGTTGCATCTTCTTCCACAGCTAGTAATCTGTGTCCTTAAAGACAGTACACCGTTGTGGAATGTTTGTTTCATGCGCTACGACGGGGAGCCACGCGGAGAAGCAGAGACGAGTGCCGTGCCGCCAGCCAGCCGGTCGCGGTAAACCACTGCCACTCGCCGACATCGGCGAATGGTTCGCCGCGGTTCGCGACTGCTTGGGCGCCACGTCAGCACGACGTCGCTGTTACTGAGAGCCGGTCGTCGAACCCAGCGGCCGTCGGTACGCGGCGTTCCAGACGACGCTACTCAACAATTGCTTCGCGCCGCCAGCTCCGTACAACATTGTTGTCATTCAAATGAACTATCAACTATGTATCTAATGCACTAACATGAATAGGGTTTAGTGGACACGAAATGATGTGACAAACATTTTTTTTTTTGAGTTATCCAACACAAATTCAAAGTATTCATGGGTTTAGTGATGTATCGATCTAATATGTTTTCGTCATGTTAATGAAGGATACTCGCACGAATGCTAGACATTTTAAACCAACTGTAGCGAGTAAGTGCAAGGACGATTCATTATACTATTGTAAAAATGTGTAATAAGTGACTTTCATTACAATCCAGAACACAAATATTATATTGATAACAAAGAGACTAAAAGTTTAACATACTATCACAAATAGCCTTTGTTATATGTGAACATTGAATAGAGTCTGAACTTTTTGTGAGATGACCATGGCTCCGGCGCAGTTTTCCCAGGTTTTCTGATCGCACGTAGCCCGAATGGGGGAGCCAAATAAATGTAATGACCCTGGGACTAGGTTGACGGTCACCTCGCAAAGTGTAAGAACAGTATAAAAAGTGTAATTAAACCTACAGTGTGAAAGAACTAAGAAGTGTAAAGTGAATGTTCCAACCAAGGTAACAGACAATAACCAAACAGACGTTAGTGGCAGCATATTGCCGAACATTTTCAACGTTAGTCAATTGCTGCCAGGGGGCATTGTAACGTCTAGTAAGAAACAAAAACAACATATTATGTAGTAATTAGAAAATTAGATGTATCATATTGTGTCATTGTGTAAAATTATGTATTTTTTTTATTATTTATTTTTGAGAACGTCTGCGTCGGCGAGTAATAAAACCGCCACAGAAGATAAATGTTGAACAGAGATTACAAAAGGAACTAGTATATAATGCGTGATGTAAATTAAATTCTTTGTCTTCTTAATCTGGAAGTTGTGAGAGTAAGATCTCCTGTTGTTGTCGTGGAGAACGCGAATGTAGCATTCTTTTGTCGAGACTGGGAAATGTACGCCATTACGTGTGAATTCACACAGGTCTGTAATCAATGAGATATTTAAATGTTTTAATAGAGTTGTTTAAATGAAAACTTGTATTATTAATTGTTAAAGCTTGCTTGCCTATTATCCCATCCTGTTGAGACATTTTTCAGTTATATAAATATTATCTGTGGTGCTGAGCTGCGTGGAGAACGAAGAGCCGCTGCCGCGGCGTATTTAAACGACTTACAATATAGTCGAGCATACCGCAAGGAAGCGGTAAAATAATAGTAAAATAATATTATTTCTTTTAGCTCCCAGGCTGGCAGTGAAGATCAGCAGATTTTATGATGTGTTGCAGGTTGACGCGGGCTGCTGATAGGATATAATTTACAGTGCAAATAATTTAATGTACCTTCAAAATCTGATAGTAATCTTGCTGTGCTCCGTTCTGATCTGGCAAATTTTATAGTGATAACGTAATTTTTTTTTATGAGAGTCTCATGTTCTTGGGCTAGTCGTGGTATGAAATAGTATTTCACCAAGAAATAAAATCCACTGCGAACTTGTGTTTTTGAACGATCATACGAACTGTAACATCAGTGTTCATTAAAAGTAATTTCAACTTTTAATAACTATGAAGTAGGGAAGTTATATTGATCCTTAGCATGAGTTGCAGTTAAGAAAAATCGTTCTTTAAATTGTAGGCCAGATACAGAACAATAAGACTTCCATAGATACATTTTATTTTGCAAAAAGGTAACGATGATAAAGAAATTCAAAGCACAGCGTTGTTAAAAGTATTTCACGTAACTCTTTCCATATATGCGTTGTTACGCCAATAATCAAAAAATAAATAAATAAACCAAAGAGCAACAATTTAAAACAATTCGAGAGAGTAGTGACGTGAAAGAGGCCAATGGAATTTGAATATCTCTGTTTTAACTGACGAAGAACTGGAACAGGAAATAAGAGTAGCGTGGACTATGTGCCTCCGCACAGCAGACAAGCACCCAACAGTCATTGACTGGTGGACTAGGAGGGCTAAACCAAGGCTGCGGAAAGTTGTCATGCAGTGTAGCGAGGCACAGGGAGTTGAGAAATACAATGGAGTTTTATTATAAAGTTTTAAGAGACTTATATCAACAGGCACATGATGACGTAATTCGTTTGAATGATATCAAAAAAATAAAAGCCAAGTTATTAGTCATTAAACGGCAACAGATGGAGGGAATAAAAAATAAATCGAAAGTCACATCAGTAGTAGCAGATGAAACAGCTTCTATCACTTGGTGCGGCATGCTAAAAAAAGACGTCAAAATTTTATTGATGAAGTCCAGACGCATACTGGTACAAGGCTCACATGCCAGAAAGAAATACTGGACGAAGTCCACAGGTACTTTGACAACTTATATGCCCCTACCACAGTGGACGATGCAGCTCTCGAGGACTTTCTCACTATTTTAGGTCCACAATTGTCGGGAACAGAAAACGCTGACATCCTGTCACCTATTACTAAAGATGAAGTGCATGAGGCAGTGCGTAACTCACCTCTCAAAAAATCTCCGGGACTTGATGGCCTCCCTGTGGAGTTTTATGCCCGCTACTGGTCTATAATTGGAGATAAGATCACTTCCATGGCAAATGAGGTCCTGAACGGAAAATCGGTCCCAGCAGAGTTTATGGAAAGTAAAATAGTACTGTTTCCTAAGAGTAAAGGTAAAACCAACTTAAATAATTTTCGGCCTCTTTCGCTACTAAATTCTGATTACAAAATAATTTCTCGTATTATCAACAAAAGACTCTCTGCCTTTTCCAACAAAATATTGAGTCATCATCAATCTTGTTCTCCAAACAAAACGATATTCGAAAGTCTATCTGCATACAGAGACGTCATTGCAATTACCTCAGTGACAAGTATAAAATGTGCTTTAATCTTTATAGATTTAAACAAAGCTTTTGACTGCGTTAGTCATAGATACCTCTTTGCGATGCTGTCAAGAATGGCTTTCCACCGTCAGATTGTCAACATGCTAAGAAATATAGCAACAGGTATAAATGCAAAAATACCAATCAATGGTCAAACATCTAAACCCATACAGATAAGGCGAGGCGTTCCACAGGGCAGTCCCTTATCTATGTTTTTATTTTCCGTCTCTTTAGAACCCTTTCTCCGCACTGTCCACGCAAGATTAACAGGCATAACATTGAGTGGTGAGAAAACTGTCATACTGTCATACGAACTTATGCTGATGACGTGGGTGTTGTATCAAGGAATAAGGAGGAGACAGTTACACTCGAAAGAGAAATCCAAAAGTACTGTCTAGCGTCGGTAGCGACAACAAATGAAAACAAAAGTAAAATATTGAATCTGCCGGGCCTAGATCAGCTCCTACTGGCATGGGCAAAACAAGACAACAAACATAAAACTTTGGGAATAACCTTAATTGCATGTCCGATGAGGATGGCTGCTTTTAACTGGACGGAAACTAGGAGGAAAGTTCATGGTGCTGCAATGGAGAACATCCATTGAACTATGGCCCAGGTTCAAAATGTCAGATTCATCAACTCCTGCATTTTGTCTAAAGCGTATTTCACTGCACAGGTATTTCCAATCCCCAAACTAGTAGCGAAAGGGATCATGTCCACTGTTACCAATTATTTATGGCGAGGAGACATATTTAGGGTTGGTGCGACTACCGGTTTGGTGGATATTCGAAATAAAGCTTCTGCTCTGTTCCTCAAACGGACTTTCCATATACTCAGAGAACTTCCACAATGTATAACCGCAAAGCTCTTTGAGGCTGTGACACCCCATAGCCTGCAAGTACCGATTGATGTGCGAAGGATTAATGCCCGTCTGCAGTATGTGAGGAACTTTTGCCTCGAAGCAAGTTATCTTAGTGACGAAATCAGAAGCAACACATGTATCACTTGTAGGCTTAGAGAAAGCTTTTGACAATGGTGACTGGAATATTCTCTTTCAAATTCTAAAGGTGGCAGGGGTAAAATACAGGGAGCGAAAGGCTATTTACAATTTGTACAGAAATCAGATGGCAGTTACAAGAGTCGAGGGACATGAAAGGGAAGCAGTGGTTGGGAAGGGAGTGAGACAGGGTTGTAGCCTCTCCCCGATGTTATTCAATCTGTATATTGAGCAAGCAGGAAAGGAAACAAAAGAAAAATTCGATGTAGGTATTAAAATCCATGGAGAAGAAATAAAAACTTTGAGGTTCGCCGATGACATTGTAATTCTGTGAGAGACAGCAAAGGACTTTGAAGAGCAGTTGAACGGAATGGACAGTGTCTTGAAAGGAGGATATAAGATGAACATCAACAAAAGCAAAATGAGGATAATGGAATGTAGTCGAATTAAGTCGGGTGATGCTGAGGGAATTAGATTAGGAAATGAGACTTAAAGTAGTAAAGGAGTTTTGCTATTTGGGGAGCAAAATAACTGATGATGGTCGAAGTAGAGAGGATATAAAATGTAGATTAGCAATGGCAAGGAAAACGTTTCTGAAGAAGAGGAATTTGTTAACATCGAGTATAGATTTAAATGTCAGGAAGTCGTTTCTGAAAGTATTAAGGAGTGTAGCCATGTACAGAAGAGAAACGTGGACGATAAATAGTTTGGACAAGAAGAGAATAGAAGCTTTCGAAATGTGGTGCTACCGAAGAATTCTAAAGATTAGATGGTAGATCACATAACTAATGAGGAGGTATTGAATAGGATTGGAGAGAAGAGGTGTTTGTGGCACAAGTTGACTAGAAGAAGGGATCGGTTGGTAGAACATGTTCTGAGGCATCAAGGGATCACCAATTTAGTATTGGAGGGCAGCGTGGAGGGTAAAAATCGTAGAGGGAGACCAAGAGATGAATACACTTAGCAGATTCAGAAGGATGTAGGTTGCAGTAGGTACTGGGAGATGAAGAAGCTTGCACAGGATAGAGTATCATGGAGAGCTGCATCAAACCAGTCTCGGGACTGAAGACCAGAACAACAACAACGTGTATCACAGCGCGCGACATCATACTTGAAAGAAAGTTAAATGAGGGCAGAAACAAATGGCTCTGAGTACTATGGGACTTAACATCTGAGGTCATGAACCACTTAAACCTAACTAACCTACAGACATCACACACATCCATGCCCGAGGCAGGATTCGAACCTGCGACCGTAACAGTCGCGCGGTTCCGGAATGAAGCGCCTAGAACCGCTCGGCCACCGCGACCGGCACAGAAACAAAATTGAAAAGAAATTCCCTAACTGTGACTGGAAAGCTGTATGGCGGAACATCAACTATGCCGGGCTATCTACAGACGCTATTTCCGCATGGTACAAAACAGTTAACAATGTCATCAACACCAACGAGAGACTATATGGGATCGTTTTTAACCAGACACACTTTTGTGGAAAATGCAGTCTGGTGGATACACTCATCCACAGATTGACCTGTGGCGGCAATGTGAATAACTGCAATTGGATCAGGCAACAAATCGCCTTTAACACCAGATCCTCGACGGAATATATAACGTCATCGCTCCTCCTGAGACCGGACATGACGTACTTTCCGAAATTAAAAACCAACGCCATTAGCTGGTTACAGGGAAAATATGTCATCAACTAACTTGGGTCGGACAACGAGATAGAATTCCGCGTTTCATGTAGTGTGAATACGCAAAAATCAGCACGTATCGCAACCACAAGAATGACTACGGCAACTTGCTGAAGATCATTTTTGAAAGAATGGGTGTCGGTTAAATATGTGGAACCACTACAACACCTTGAACGAGAACGAACAGAAGATAATTAAAAGTCACTTGTGTTATTATTATTATTTACTATTACCTTGCTTCCGAAACTTCTATGTTACACGAAGAGTTTTTTTTTTTTCAAAACATTTTGTTCAGAATTACTCGTGTTCGAATTCCAAAGTATTTGTGTGATTCAAGAAGAATTGTTAAGTTTTATCAGTGTTCAGTTTTCTACTCAGAGAAGAGGTTTCTTTGTCTTTCTTACATCGGAGAATGGGAGTTTTGTGTTAAGATTTCTGCACACTTAGTGCTATATGACCCAACAGGGGACATGAAAAAAGGGGTGGGAGGGGTTTGAGCCTCGACGCACTGGCAGTGCCGTGAAGAGACCCCACTGCTAGTGCCTACTGCGTTGGCTTGCCACGCACGGAGGCCCGAGTTCGATTCCCGGCTGGGGAGGGAGATTTTCTCCCCTCAGGGACTGGGTATTGTGCTGTCCTCAACATCATTTCATCCCCACTGCCGACGCGCAAGTCGCCCAATGTGGCGTCGCACTCAATAATACTTGCACTTGGCGGCAGAACTTTCCGTCTGGGAACTCCCGGACACTGACGCCATACGATCATTTCCATTTTATCCAATGACTTGTGTCACGTCAGTTGTACAGGTCAGTCACAAAAAGTCTTTAAGAATGTTGCAGGATAGGTTGTGCTGAGAAATAATTATTAAGGAAAAATTCTGTTAGGTTGCGCCATTTCCGAGTAATTAGTTTTGAAGTTGGCTAATGAGACAATTGCGGGCCCAAAATCAAGCGGCGCGCCAGATACAGTTAGCATCAGTCGTTCTCTTAGCGTAGATGATGGCACACCAGACTGTTCTGCAAAATTAAAACAATTGCAGCTCTCGGTCACAAAAATGAAGTCTCTTTGACCAGGTTTCGGCCACTTATAAGAGTGCCTTCAATAAAAAAAAAAAAAAAAAAGGTCGTGGTGCTGCTACAAGTTTTAATTCATTGCCGCAGCCTACGTCATTATCCAGTGGAAGACGCTACAAGAGTGGCACTGGGCATCAAGGAGAAGTTCCGGGAGAGTACGTAGAGGGAAGAGTCGAGCGACATATTACATATTTTCAGAGATGACTCGAGAAAAGACTATGATAACAAAAATCAGAGAAATTAGAGCTCGTGCAGAGGTTTTAGTACATCCGCTCGCGAATGGAACAGGGAAGAGATGGTGGTACGAGAAAAACGCTCCACCACTTTCCTTAAGGTAACCTGCGTGCTGTAGATATCGATATTTGCAAGCGTCTGGCATTACGACTTTTTTTTGAGCCTTCAGTTTTATTTAATTTTTCGGGTTTTTGGCCTAGATACTGACTGAAGCAGATGTGTAGTTGAGAAGTGGGTTTCGATATAATCACAACCTTCTCATATCGTGAGATCGGGAAAACAGCTTGTCAGAATCCTCGGCTAGCAGTTTTATTCAGATTATTACGGTTATTGTGTCTTACATCTCAAATTACAGCTACACTGCAGTTAAATGCATGCAATAATATACAAATTATACAAAGAGATAAAAATGATCACAGAGGCCAAAAGTCGACAGTATGAACAGCTTTTTCATCAGATTTGGTAAGATCGAGAACAGTGCAAGGTTCTTGCACCTTCCTGCTGAGAAGAACGTGTTGTGTCTCTTTGCGGAGTCTCTCTAATTATGGATACCCTCTGTTTCAGTTTATTCTTGACTCCCGTCGCTTCTATCCTTAAAAAAATCGCACGTTTCCGCGTTTTCAAGAATGGTCATCGAAAGGACGCACATAATTATCGACGTACTCGTTAAAGTCTGTTGTAGAAGCAAGGAGCGGTTCACGCTCACTCATTAGACGTTTTTGGAGAATGAAAATCTTTTCCACATAAATCAACATCGATTCCGAAGGCAGGGATCTTCCGAAAATTAACTCGCTCTGTTCGTCCATGAGATCCAGAGCGCAGTAAACGAAGGTGCTCAGGTTGATGCCGTGTTCGTTGACTTTAAGAAGGCATTCGATATAGTTTCGCACTGTCGTTTAGTGAACAAAACACGAGCCTATACAGCATGCGAACAGATTTGTGTCTGGATACAAGGCTTCGCTATAAACACAACTCAGTACGTTGCCCTTACCGGGACAATATCTACAAATGTAAAGGTAAGTTTGAGAGTGCTCCAAGGCAGTGTTATAGAGCCGTTAATATTTATAATTTATGTTAACGATCTAGAGGATAACGCTGGGCTGTGCTATTGTGCTACTGTCTAGGAAGGTTACATCGTCAGAAGACTGTGACGGAATGTTGGAAGAGCCACAGAGGATCGCCAATTTGTGCAGCGACTGACATCTGACCACGATCCTAGTAAATTTAAGTTACTACGCTTAAATCTGCAACGCTATGCTTTTATATGTGGAGCAGCTAGCCGTTACGATCTAGCTGCGTACTTACGAATTCCACCGAAGTTTGCTGTCGTGATTTCTAGACAAGTACCCCAATGCATTATTCAGGAAAACATTACATCACATCTTGTATGAGGGTTCTTCATCAAAAGCACTGCACTTTGCGAGCATTATCCCTACACAGTTCTCAACAATTCGCCGTACCTCAGATATCAAGTGCTAATCTCGTCTGGTTACTATGCATCTTACTCCAGGTACACACTTTAATCTTTATACTCGTTCAGCTAACTTAGAATGTGTCCGTGCGGCGAACCAAGCTCTCTCTAGTAATCGCAGATGCATCACTGCAACACATCGCAAAACTTCGTTGTTACCCTGCAAGTGTTAAGTATTACATTTGTGAAATGAAGCACACTGAAAAGCTCACACCGCTTCGATTGGAACTGTGTTATTCATAACATATCAGAACAGGTGGACAACAGGTGGGCGGGTCCGGTCGCCTGTCGCGCATGCGCAGTTGGGCACCAGCTGGTGCCTCCGGCTGCAGACAGTCAGCCCGTGACGTCAGTGCCGGACGCGTCTTGTCGAGCTCTCCCGCGGGATGCTGTGCTCTCGGCATAGTCAGGTTTTCCGGCAGTTTAAGAATTCGCTGCTATACCACTAAACTGAGCAACGTATGGGTTGAGTGATTTTTGTCCTCGCCACAAGCTAGCTATCGTAACAACGATTCATCTCTTACACCAGTTTCAGAGTGGTTATTGCCGTGTGCCAAGTGAACATTGTAGTCGCCTTACGCTCGCTAATCGGACGGTGGAAGGGACTGGCTGCAACGGGAAAGTAGTAATCTTTGATGTTCATCCGAGTTCCATTAGACTCAGACTATAAACAAGAACTTTCCGTGTTTCTTCACCCTGATAGCCCTCATAATGTAGTCCTAGCAAGTGACTGTCTCACTGCTCTGTATAATTATGCAGCCTTTGATCATTCTAACAAAATCCCAGACTGTTGTATACTGATACTAGGCTTTATTATTTCGAGAGCTGTGCGGGAGATGATTGTAATTCCACAGCATTTGAAATAGTTTGAATAATATTCAGCTGCAGCATATATTATGTATCTCTTCCATTATCAGATTTGTGCATGCTCCCTG
This sequence comes from Schistocerca nitens, assembly GCF_023898315.1. Lineage (NCBI taxonomy): Eukaryota > Metazoa > Arthropoda > Insecta > Orthoptera > Acrididae > Schistocerca > Schistocerca nitens. The sequence goes on along the minus strand of NC_064617.1, from coordinate 424,266,207 downwards.
TAATAATTATTTGGCCTACTCCAACCGTAAGCTATCAGAGTTCTCGTTCGAAGACACAGATCTGAAAGGGAGCACTATCAGTAAGAACTGCATCTGCTAATGGATACGCCGATTTGTGGCATTATGGAATTCAGTACACAGCCGCAAGCACGAATTTAATATTTGTTTTGCAGTACTGCACGTCACTTGGAAATGCAACACAATGGAATTAAGCTCGTTCAGTCCGTCAATATACGTGTAGCCAGTAGCATCTCTTTCTAGGTGGCGAGTAACTGATCTAGTAAGGTGCTTTTGTGGCATACCGAAAGGTTGGAGAAGAGTAATGCAAAAGCAAATTACGACTGAAGTACCTTTATGTAAACCTAAATGAAACATACCCTCGTCATTTGTTTCGCATATAAATGGATGAACAGAACACGACACTAACTTTGAAATATGAAGACAGACTTGGTTAGTACAGTGCAATTGACAGTGGTGAGGATAAGTGTTTTGTGGTGTGGTTGGAGGGTGACGCGAGCTGTTTGAGGATATGTCGGTGTTGGCGAATTGCTCGCAGCCGTTTGAAGGCAACGCATCGTGTCCGTGCGCGGCGGTGGACTTTGCCTCCTGCGGGTCGCAGGAAGACTACGTCCTGGGCGCAGGCAACGCCTCCGCGGCGGTCCACCAGGGGCCGCTGCCGGTCGCAGCCGCCGTCGCCATCGCCGTCATCCTCGGTTTCGTCGTGCTCACCACCGTCGTAGGTGAGTGTTGCTTCCTCGAAGACACCGCGCTACGATTCCAGGTATTCTACCAATTACAAGCGACTTCTAATCAAGCTGCGGGCCTATGGGGTATCGTCTCAGTTGTGCGACTGGATTCGTGATTTCCTGTCAGGAAGGTCGCAGTTCGTAATAATAGACGGCAAATCATCGAGTAAAACTGAAGTGATATCAGGTGTTCCCCAGAGAAGCGTCCTGGGACCTCTGCTGTTCCTGATCTATATAAGTGACCTGGGTGACAATCTGAGCATTTCTCTTAGGTTGTTCGCAGATGATGCTGTAGTTTACCGTCCAGTAAGGTCATCCGAAGACCAGTATCAGTTGCAAAGCGATTTAGAAAAGATTGCTGTATGGTGTAGCAGGTGGCAGTTGACGCTACATAACGAAAAGTGTGAGGTGATCCACATGAGTTCCAAAAGAAATCCGTTGGAATTCGATTACTCGATAAATAGTACAATTCTGAAGGCTATCAATTCAACTAAGTACCTGGGTGTTAAAATTACGAACAACTTCAGTTGGAAAGACCCCATAGATAATATTCTGGGGAAGGCGAGCCAAAGGTTGCGTTTCATTGGCAGGACACTTAGAAGATGCAACAAGTCTACTAAAGAGGCAGCTTACACTATACTCGTTCGTCCTCTGTTAGAATATTGCCGCGCGGTGTGGGATCCTTACCAGGTGGGATTGACGGAGGACATCGAAAGGGTGCAAAAAAGGGCAGCTCGTTTTGTATTATGACGTAATAGGGGAGAGAGTGTGGCAGATGTGATACGCGAGTTGGGATGGAAGTCATTAAAGCAAAGACGTTTTTCGTCGCGGCGAGATCTATTTAAGAAATTTCAGTCACCAACTTTCTCTTCCGAATGCGAAAATATTTTGTTGAGCCCAACCTACATAGGTAGGAATGATCATCAAAATACAATAAGAGAAATCAGAGCTCGAACAGAAAGGTTTAGGTGTTCGTTTTTCCCGCGCGCTGTTCGGGAGTGGAATGGTAGAGAGATAGTATGATTGTGGTTCGATGAAACCCCTGCCAAGCACTTAAATGTGAATTGCAGAGTAATCATGTAGATGTAGATGTAAACGTAGAATTACAATTTCCCATCCATTTATAATACAAAAGGGACGGGCGAGTTGAAGTTACCAGTGCTGAAGGTAAACTTTGACCAGTGACGTAATGATGATTTGGTTGCTGCGTCATACGTACGCAGACAGAACACTGAAAACATTTAATTTCAATTTATATTAATTTTTTGGATTGCAAGCTTTTGTGTCAGGCTGATCTGTAGTGTAGCTCGGTGTCTATGTTAAGTATTTGAGTGACAACTTGGGTCTGAGTTGGCAAAGCCAACGAATCTAAATACGAAATCTTAGTTGCGGTGACATACTGATCTGTAGGTGAGAAATGTATTTCAAAACGGCCAAGATTTGCTGATAAAGAGTTCCTTATTTACTACCGATTTTGATGGGCTGATCATCTAAAGGTGTAAAATTGCAGAAGGGCGGAATTTTATCTCTAGAGAAGTCATTGATCTTGTTTCGTTAATTAAGGAATACAGCGATCTAGATCATGTTTAATTAACTCTGATGACCGTCGTTGTACGACGCACACCAGCTCACGCAAGTGGTAGCGATGGTATTTTAGTTTAGTGTTTTCTGAAGATGGCATAATTCTACGGAAACAGGTCATAACATTTAATAAAATTAGATCTCGTCTGTTTTTTTTTTCGTTAAATATCGTAAAATCGTTTTACCTGAGGGCGACCGGATGTCGAAACCAGTAGTAAGTAAGGGATTATTTTATCAGTATTCGGGAGGAGGGGGAGAAATTGCTGTTTATATCCATGTCCAACTATACGTATTTGTCTTTGCGCATTTCCATGTGGTTGATGCTTGCTTTGGGTCGATTTCATTGTCCATCCTTTAGTAATCCGAGTTTAGTCTTCGCCTCTGACGTAGTCTAACTCACGAAAAATCCTAATACTTCATAACGAAGTCTTCCAGCGGATGTGACCAACATTTTTAATCTGACAGTTTTGAATTAAGTATTTTAAAATCAGAACTCTTGCCTACTGAAAAGGATCTAATTGTCAACTAACGATTACTTGTCGTATGTTTGTGAGCAGTACCATGGTCCTATATTAAAAACGCAGCTCTTCGGGATTCACTTTTATACACATTCATTCATGATGCAGAAGTGCAATTCACTTGAAAAATGTAACGAGAACCATTCTCAAATCTTGCGTGTCATGTGCTGTTAGAGAGACTTACACATACATTCGAACTTCACGTGTGAAATGAAAACAGACAGGGCTTAGATGGTGATGACTATAATAAAATATATTGTAACAAGGTATTCACACTTGATTTTTCAGTTACAAACACGAGGTGTTTATCTTAGAGCGTTACACCAATGAAAGATCTTAAGTTGAAAATGTAACGCGAGAAGATAGCAGCGGGCTATGTTGCCTTTGTATATGAAACATTTTAACTTTATTTGTAACTCGGTCATGTTTCTAAGAAACGACAACTTTTTTCAGAATGTCTGTTCTTGATAACATAATTCTAGATATTCATCTCCAAACGACAAATAAATTCGGCTAAGCGCATATATGTAAGTACGAACTCTACCGAGAGCGTTGACAGATTGGTCAGGGTTGTGTGACGAATGTCCCTATTGGCTTTGTCAGTGTATTGTACCCCTGTTGGCTTCGTGAGAATATTGTATTGAGATGTCAGAATGCTAGTACATACACGTGTAATGTGGAATATGTGTCGTAATTGCAAAGAATATTTTCCTCTGACTCATTAACTATTAACAGCAAAGTTACGTTTTCTCTGGTCTGTTCGCCTCCTGCCTTGCTCTGTGGCAACGGGAGGACAAAATAGTGGCTTCAGGAACGAATGACGAAACTTTATTAGTCAGTTTGTTTCTCAGAAGGCAGCACGAAACTGATGGACAAAGTTACTTCATTTTTATGTAAGTGTGAGGTGGTGACAAGCACAAATGGAGGAATTAAATATGAATGCTAACCGCAACAACTGCGAGGAGACGTGTGACGTAGACAAGACAACTGCTGGAGACAGGTGAGTAGTGCTCGCGAGTTACGTCAGACGTGCTTGGGAACACTGATTTGCTTAGTGATCAGTTACTGGAGAATATTTTACATACTTTGAAAATGTGTTGCTAGTAAAGGAAAGAGTATAAGCCGAAAGGACGCGGATAAGAAAAAAGCGTTCAAAATACTTGGGATATGTACAACTAACAGCACAAGAATTCGTAAATGAATTTATTTATTAATTACCCCCCTTGAACGTATGACACTCCGCTAACGAGACCAGTCCTACATAAAGCATTGTTACCGATATTGTTACACTTTGCGCCACGTTGAAGATTCTTGTGCTTTCCTAAGATAATTCAAAAATAGAAAATTTCGAGATAGAGAACTTATTTTCACCAGTTGCGACATATGAACAGTGATCCAATACTGTCAAATGTTTTTTTTTAATTCCAGTCTTTGATCACAATATAAATTCCTTTGATGATGACCGGTTTCAGATGCTCATTACTGACTGAAACAGGTCATCGTGAAAGGAATTTATATTGTGATCAAAGACTGGAATAAAAAAAAAAACATTTGAGAGAACTTATTTACAGTTACGACTTGCACAGAGCATAGAGTGCAGTATGCAGTACCATATAGACTGGTGTTTGACGTCATTGTGAGAAACTGTTTTGGACAACTATTAACAAGACTTTAGCATATTTTGAAAAAATTAATATTACTAATTTAGTGCTGAATCGTTTGTTATGTATTGTAAAGCCTTAAGAGTAGTGGTTTGACCAAAGAGTAGGATTTGATACAGGCACTAAAAATGCAAGTTACGTTGCGAAACTCCATCATTAGAGAACAATACCCATTTTGCGCTAACTTCTTTCAAGCACGAAATGTGTAAGCCGACAAAAGTACACATGCTGCTTGCAGTGAATCACTTGGACAAAGGTGCTTCTGTACCTCGGTCGATACTGTCTCTATATCGGGTAGAGATCAGTCTAGGAAACTGATGCCCTGTAACACGTTATCTAACATGGTTAGGCGACTTATGTCACCAAAATTTAATCACACGTAGTGGATATCGTCTGCTCCACGAACCACAGACATTGCTGCCTCAACGATACAGATATGCGTACCATAGTTACAGCAACGCCAGAGGAGTATCAGTTGAGAGGGCAGACAAACGTGTGGTTCTTGAATAGTGGAGGCAGAATTTTCGGTAGTTGCGGCTGCAGCAGTCTGGATGACTGGCTGATCTGTCCTTATAACATCAGCCAACATGACCTTGCTGCGAACGGCTGAAAGAGATGGTAAATTACAGCCACTGTTTTTTCCGACGACATGCACTCTGCTGTATGGTGAAATGCTGATAACGTCCTCTTCGGCGCAGGTGGGTAACTAGTGGCCCGCGTGTCGGATGCAACCCGACTATTGGTTCCAGCCTGGCCCAATGAAGAAATTCGTGTGCGAGAGAGAGAGGTGTTCACATTATACTCCTCTCGGGATCCATGTTTTACATGTTCCCGCCGGTACTCGGCTGCCCTCGGGTTTGCAGTTCAGACCACTGATAGTTCGGCTTACTCCGCGCACACCCAATGTCGTTTTGCTAACTCTGGATATGAACCACAGAGAGAAACACGTTTACAGTCTGACTGCTAACTTTATTCAGTATTACAGAAACGACTCATGCCGAAGTGATCATTTATCAAAAGTATCTTTTGGACAATTGTTAAAAAATGCTTTTTTGGTTGGTTGATTCGGGTGACTGGACAAAACAGCGAGGTCATCGGTACCATAAAAATGCTTGCTAATAGTGTTTGTGGATATTGACATACTAAATTTCAAACACTTGAACGACTTGCCTGTGGTCAAAAATTGCAAAGTTACTCCTAATCGCTTGTCGACTGGAATAGCGGATCTCTCTGCAGTATTTTGTTTTCCTATTCTCGTAACAGCATTAGCAAATAATTTTTTTCCGTTGTGGATCTGTTGGAACACTGCAATTGTTTAAACTGAAGATAATTTAAAATCAACCACCCGCAACTAATTGCTCTTACAGGCGTTTATTTTTCCACGATGACATTTCAAGATACCTGACGTTCCATCTTCGGTTTTTGCATTTATTTACGTGTCGTAAAAATTCTTTCGTTACCAACGACGTTGCAGTAGTTTGCAATGGAATTTCTAACCATAGTTATTGTAAAACCTCATAGGTAATGAAATAGAGTTCACAACGTGCAAATAAATGTGAATATCTGAAAATGAAGTGAACATAATATGAATGTACTCTAAAACGTTTGTTTTGAGGCGTAATTTGTTGGCGTGTTGTGTCTGGACGGTTGCTTGATTTCGTTGCGTTACCTCATCAACACTAACGTCACGGACGCTATAGTTTTGACTTGATGTGTGAGGAGTCTTCTGACGCGTCACGTGACGAAGCGGCCTGTGAGCATAAGCAAATCACTTGTTCGACACTTTCCTTGTCAACTCCTGTTAACTCAGACACTGCTCTGATTGTTAAACGGCGATCTTGTCGAACAAGTTTACCGATTTTTTCAATGTTTGCATCAGTTTTTGCTGACAATGGTCTGCCAGTGCGAGTATCATCACTGGTGTCTTCGCGGCCATCTTTAAATCGTTTAAACCACTCAAACACTTGTGTTCGCGATAAACAATCATCGCCGTACACTTGTTGTAACATTACAAACGTTTCACTTGCAGATTTTCCTAGTTTGAAACAAAATTTGATGTTAACACGCTGTTCTTTCTGTACACTGAACACTTTCCGACGCACAGACAAAACGTCAACTACTTAAAACAGACGCCACGGGCAGACTGAGTGCAGGAGGCAGATGAAACTCGAGCACTAGGCGGAGCGAGAGCCACGTGACAGGCCACGCGACTTTCAGCCTTATTGCATTCGTTTTATTGTTTCACCAGTACTAGTCCGGTTTTTTTCCAGCCACACCTCGTAGAATAAATTTCCTTTACGTTACGTCTATGGTCCCTTGACGTAAAGTAAAGGAAATTTTTTCAAACAAAGGTGATGCAAGGTAGGTCTCATAATGAATAAGAAAATATGAATGCGGCTAAGCTAGTATGAGCAACAACATAGAAAACGCATTATCATAGCCAAGATAGACAAAAAGTCAACATCCATCACAGTAGTACGAGTTTATAAGCCAATTAGGTCCATATATCCAGCCGTAGCGCCACAACAATGTGCCCTTTGTCAAAGCCACTTTTATCAGTGGATTTCCGAATTTGCGGCCCGTATCATCCCTATAATGTCTGCCCATTCGTCTCTCTTCTGCTTATATTCTTTCCTCACAGCGTCACTTGCCCACAACACCACGAAGAGGCATTCAATCTCGCGGTGTGCAGTGGTCATAATGTTTTGGCTCATCAGTATATCTATAATCTACGGCGGATTTACATATTGGCCCACAAGGCACGGGCCTAGGGGCGGCACCTAATAGGGGGCGGTATTTTTTTCTCTGTACTCATTTTAACCTTTTACGGTTTAAAATAACTGGGCTTACAAACGACAAAAAGTTTTAATATTGTTAAACAACTTGGTAGTTTAAATAAGCCTTAAGAACGAAATTCGACAATACAAGCTTGGAAATATACATAGCTTACTTGGTGACTGAATGGAAATATAATATTGCGTTTCTGTCTGGTATCATCTTAATGGTTGTTCAAAATATTGAAGTAAGCTGTCAGGACGGCAATCTAGAAATGCAATGTTTGATACGCTATTATTAAATGTTGTCGGCTTCTACTTAACCGTACCATATTTTCCCCGTGAAAATACCGGAATCCCTGAAAAGCTGTGGTAAACTAATCAGCAGTTTCTTAGATACTGTAACAGGGGTGGGCCTCAGTATGTAAAACCCGACTCTACTTAAATTTCTTGTAAAAATTCCGCGAAGTATGAAATAAAACCTCCATTACTGTAATTAATGCGAAAGCTCTGTGGTCTTCAATATCTGAGCTATGATTTAATGACACCCGTTTAACAAAACATGTTGATACTGGGAATATTTTACATTTTTAACACATTTTTAAACGAATAGAACATAGGCAGAATATCTAATAATGTGTGAAATACACTTCACAACAGTTCAAAAATTTTATTTATTTATTTACTTAGCTACTTTTTCTGGCGAAAAAAGAACGAGAAACCAACTGTCGTTTGTGTCATTTATTGTGCTGCAGCTTGCACGATATCAAAGTTCCCACTCTGAGCAATCCAATAGTACATGGCATAGCAAATTTTATATTAAACTTCTTAACACGGTTTTTTTCTTCGACGAAATGTTATTTTTATTTTATGTTGGAAAAAAAGTTGCATTTGCGTGTAGACATAACAGCAGTGTTCACACGAACGACAACAAACCACATCAACTGCCAACAAGAGTACATAAACTTTGTAGTCTGTCTTCTCTGCACACAGAATCCGCTAAAATGTTATAAGAATATGTGGGATGAGTCGATCCTGCACACCTCACTGCAAGAAACTGCAAAATTTATTTGCCTTTTAAATTAGAAAGACAGTTCAAGAATATTCAGAACATATTTACGTCCCAGCTAAAATTCCGGCGACGCGGTAAACAGAAGCCAAAAAAGGGACTGTCCCGTTTTCTTTACGAGACGAATTCCAGCTGGAAGGTCTGCTTCTACTGTTCACTGACAACAGAGAAACAGGCGACAATGAAATTAAATTATTCTGCATAGTCGTTCTTTCATAGCATAGTTACGTCGAGTATTGTGCTCATGTGCGGTGTAATACGATTAGAACTGGATACAGTCTCTCTTTCTTTCCATTTACAATTTTTTCTTTTGTTTTGACTGTTAGTTGATAATTTTGTAAGTGCCTTATCATGAATAACAGTGAAAAAAAGCAAACATGCAAAATTAAGTGGGGCGGCATTTCGGAAATTATCGAAGGAAAGTCGAGAACGAGAAGCCAATGTCCTAAAAACGCTGGGCAGAGTAGATAAATTTTTCGCACAATATGTTCCTGGTTCGGCTTCTAGTTCAAGTAGTACGGATGATATTTCTGTTGTATAAAATACAGTCGAAACAAAAGTTAAAAATGAAAAAAGCAAATTGTTCCAGATTTCGAGTTTCACGAAAAACTAAGTGTCGAGTCAGACATTACAAAAAGTAATAACCTCGTTAGTGATGATCTTGCAGAATGATGTGTAATTGAATCAACAATCGACATTCTCTTACAATGTGGCATTAATAAAAATTGTAAAGGTGGTTTTTATAATTCAAGAAGATCAATAGGCGATAAAATCAGATATTTGAACACAAATGAATTTTACCGTAAACTTTTAAATGGTGAATTAACTTTGCGTGATTTTCTATTATTCTCCAGTATCACCGGTGCTGTTTTTTGTGCTCTATGTAAATTGTTCGGCGGTAAGGCCGCGATTGCTACTATGGTGTTGCACATTGGAAAAATATTTCTAATACTTTATCTCATCATGAGAATTCACTTGAACACAAAAATTTTGAGTTATCACTCTTAACAAGAAAAAAGTCACTTGGAACAATAGATAAGCATTTCGAGTCATATGCTGAAACAGAAAAAATGAACTGGCGCCGTGTACTGAAAAGGGTGTTTGCAGTAGTGAAGAAGCTAACAAGTCGTTGATTTCCCCTACGTGGAAACGCTGAAAGATTTCATTCATTACATAATGGTCAATTTATGATTTATTTTTTCTTGCAGAGCACATTGAACGATATGGAAATCCAGAGCAGGGACATATAAATTATCTTTCTTCAACAATCTGTGTTGAAATAATAGAGCTTCTTTCTGAACGAATAAAAAGAATTATCATAAGTGAAATAAAACAGGCTAAATATTTCTCTATAACAGTAGATTCTACTGCGGACATTGCACGTATTGATCAGTTATCTTTCATATTAAGATATGTGAACGAGAATGGTGAACCTGTTGAACGTTTCCTTCTGTTTTTACCAAAGCCGGGACATAAGTCCGAAAACTTAGATGACGCCGTACTAAAAGTACTGTTTACAAATGCCTTTGATATTAGTGACTGTAGAGGCCAGTCATATGACAACGCAAGCAATATGTCAGGAACCTACACTGGTTTGCAGGCACGCATTAAAGAACGAAATCCGAAAGCGCATTATGTGCCTTGTGCAGCACATTCTTTGAATTTAGTCGGCACTTGTGCTGCAAGTTATTTTCGGAAAGCATGTTCATCTTTCAATGTAGCGCAAAATGTTTTTAATTTTTTCTCTGCTTTTACACAGCGCTGGGATAAACTTCTTTCTTTCATGAAACCAGGAAGATAAACGGTAGAAAGTTTATCAAAGTCACGTTGGTCACCAAGAGATGAAGCGTGTGTAAGTCTATATGAAAACTGGGAGGGCGTTGTCAATGCCCTCACACATATTGCCAATAGTACGTTTGAAATACCACTTGTGCGAAATGAGGCTTCAGCTTTATTAATCAACTCAACAGACTAGAAACAGTGTTCATGATGACAGTTTGGAAGGACATACTCCAGAGATTTAATAGTATAAATCTGAAATTGTCAAGTATAAATATTGACACAAAAATAGTGCATGAATTATATGAATCACTTGTAGGATTTATTGCATCCATTCATCTTACGTTCAACTATTATGAAAATTAATCCATGGATATTGTGACTGATATAGATTATGAATGCACCTATAAAAGATCACGAAAACGCAAATTTCATGATGACGAAGAAGCGGACTCTGAGGAAGTTTTTCTGAAACATTTCTCTCAGTATTCGATAACTTGTACGCCGAATTAGTGAGGAGGAAGGAAAGCTATAGAATACTGTTGGACTCCTTCACAGTTTACAGTAATCTTAAGAACAGTTCACTTGACGATATTGCTGAATGTGTAGCAAAACTTCAAGCGTCATATGACGCAGATTTAGAGCCTTCATTCCTTAGTGAATGTGTACGTTTCGCGGAACTTTTGAAATCTTCTGGGATTAGTGATATACCAGTCGAAATGAATAAATTTTTACGAAAAGAGATGTTACAGTCCGTGTTTCCGAATGTTGACATTGCTTTTGGAATATTTCTACGCATGGCACTTACAAGTTGTTCAGGAGAACGCTCGTTTTTGGCTCTTAAAAGACTGAAATCGTACCTACGTTCTACATTGTCTGAGGAGAGATTGAACACCTTGTCCATTCTTCACATCGAAGCCGACCTCCTAACTGATAACCGTCTGAACTATGCAGATATGATCAAAGAGTTTTCTGTCAAAGCGAGACTCTTAGTTTTAAAAACTTAAGATTATAATGTGATTTTTATTATAACTTAGAGCACATTCATTGGATTTACAAATTACGTATTACCTATTTATTTTACAATTGATGATGGCAGAACGCGGAACTAATCCTCGTTTACGTGCAGACGTGACCGAAGCCACCAGACATTACTAAACAATACCGGAACGACCCTGGCGGCTCGGCGCTGTACAGTCGGTGTGTATTCTTGGCGTCTGCTGAAATGTATAGTTACTACGGAAATAAATATACGTAATCGGAAAGTACACTCAGATGAAAAAGTGTTAATAAATAACGTAGTTTAGATCTGTCGATAAATACGTAAAAGCTTTGCTGATACCGTTAGAAAGAGCTATGGTGTATATTGAGCAAGCAATAAAAGAAACAAAAGAAAAGCTTTGCTGATACCGTTAGAAAGAGCTATGGTGTATATTGAGCAAGCAATAAAGGAAACAAAAGAAAAATTCGGAGTAGGTATTAAAATCCATGGAGAAGAAATAAAAACTTTGAGGTTCGCCGATGACACTGTAATTCTGTCAGAGACAGCAAAGGACTTGGAAGAGCAGTTGAACGGAATGGACAGTGTCTTGAAAGGAGGGTATAAGATGAACATCAACAAAAGCAAACCGAGGATAATGGAATGTAGTCGAATTAAGTCGGGTGATGCTGAGGGAATTAGATTAAGAAATGAGACTTAAAGTAGTAAAGGAGTTTTGCTATTTGGGGAGCAAAATAACTGATGATGGTCGAAGTAGAGAGGATATAAAATGTAGAGTGGCAATGTCAAGGAAAGCGTTTCTGAAGAAGAGAAATTTGTTAACATCGAGTATAGATTTAAATGTCAGGAAGTCGTTTCTGAAAGTATTTGTATGGAGTGTAGCCATGTATGGAAGTGAAACGTGGACGATAAATAGTTTACACAAGAAGAGAATAGAAGCTTTCGAAAGCTGAAGATTAGATGGGTAGATCACATAACTAATGAGGAGGTATTGAACAGAATTGGGGAGAAGAGGAGCTTGTGGCACAAGTTGACTATAAGAAGGGATCGGTTGGTAGGACATGTTCTGAGACATCGAGGGATCACCAATTTACGTAGTATTGGAGGGCAGCGTGGAGGGTAAAAATCGTAGAGGGATACCAAGAGATGAATATACTAAACAGATACAGAAGGATGTAGGCTGCAGTAGGTACTGGGAGATGAAGAAGCTTGCACAGGATAGATTAACATGGAGAGCTGCATCAAACCAGTCTCAGGACTGAAGACCACAACAACAACAACATGGTGAGAGCAGTAGCTGCAGTACAATACTGTTCAGCCCTACAGGGATTAAATGTATATTGTTCACTTATATCGAGCATGTAGCTTTACAGACCCTAATGCTTTACATGTTAACTATTAGATTATAAAACAAAATTGATTTTTCCACACTAGTCTGTAAAATTATGTAATAACAAATCCAGTTCTGTGTTTGTTCGTCTGTATTTAGTTGTTAGTTCGTGCACCGAAATCTCTATTTCATTTTCATTTCTTACGCTTCCCTATAGATTCGCGTATTAATACCGAACGTATTTCTGTTTTTTATCTGCTACACATTCAAGTTATAAGATCGTAAAACGACAGCTTAATTTTAATTTTGAACGCATTTCTGTAGAGGTGCGTGTTAATTTCTAATATATGACACGTTTGCTTAAATTATTAGACCGTAACACAACTTTTTTATTTTCATTTTCAACGGTTTCTTGTAAAAGAGAATACTAAAAGTGAATGTATAACAGCTCTGCTGAATTTTTAGGCCATGAAAGAATGGTTGTTTTCCTTGTGTTGGTTTCTGTTGTCTTTCGACAGAAGAATGTGTTAACACAATGCAGTTTTAAGATGGTTTTATCCGCTGCCGTATACCAAAAACAGTTCAGGAACCATATTACATTTTTATTGAGCGTCATTTAGAAAAACGAATAGCAGAGTACGGAAACAGCTCACAGCGCTCCCACCCAAAACGGCAATTGTGAAGTGAGGTAACAAATTACTTACGTTGTTCCCGAAACATACTAATTGTTGCATCTACAATTTAAAGTGATAAACCAGTAACTCAAGCTTCTTGATATTTACCTGCATTATTTGCCTATTTCTCGGTGAGGTACTAGCCTTCCACTATAGGAAATGGTTGCTTCACCACTTACACATACTTTTTTAATATCATTTCTTTTATATTCTTTACTTCTCACAACATCCTTCCTCCTCTTATTAGGAGAAACATCAAGCACAGTCTCGTTTTTCGCCATTTTATAGATTTGTGAATGTTTTGTCGATACTAGCGCTCACGCGTGGGAAAGCAGAAAAGTACCAAAGTCAGTGACTTGCAACTTGTTTTCGTATAGGATTTATATCCTTACGATATCAATGTCATAGGGATCTTTCAATTTAGAATGTGTGTGTATGTGCATGGTACCTTTCTTGACTGACATATTCAGTTGTTCTTCTGCGGTATACTAGGTGTGAGACGATCCCTGTATGCCGAGGGCGGCTGCTTCGCGTGTCTAAACGCGATTTTATAAACGTGCCAATGGTAATGTGTCTTCATAGGTGTATAGACGGCTATTGTTTTCCTCCACACACGTTTGCGTTTCGCAGATGAAAGCTGTCAAAAGCACTCTCAGGTTTTGGAAATTTGCTTGACTCGACTGTAGGTGTGTCTTAGTACTAAAGAACAAGTGTATTAAAACATCATGCATGATGCGGCATTTTTTCACGCACCTTAGTGTTCATGACGTCATATCTCTCAAACAATGTATCATACAATGACGCATGTAGACACTGTCAGCGAAATACGTTGCGAATAGAGTTAGTAGCAAAGAAATAATAAATTTTAACGCCATGCGTGAGTCTCTCAAGCGTCTCAGTGTCTATGAAGCCATATCTGCTGATTTAAGCGACATATAACAAAATAATTTTGTATGTACATTCAACGGCATACGTGAATACTGTCTGCAAAAGTTATTGCGAATAGATTTAGTACGAAAGAAGTAATAAATTTAAACGTCATGCATCATGCGGCGTTTTCAAGGACCTCATTATTTATGATTTTATATCTCGTGTGCCATGGTATGTAGGTGAACTCATAGCTTGCTTGATAGTGAGGGATATGTGTACCAGGACTGGTTGAAATAGATCCAGTGGATTAGGAAGAAATGCGAAAAAGATACACACACACAAATTTTTACGAGGAAGGTTTAACGAACGGAAGAAAACTTGACATGGAAAGCGATAGGAGAAGAAAAAGTACGCACTTACATGTTAGTAGAGTCAAAGAGTCAAAAAAGTCTTGCGTTATATCTGCATGGAGCAGCAGCAAAACTCTTCCTCCAAGCGTCCAAACAACAATATGAACATGGCCCTCCTTCGTTTAGCGAGAGACGTATCACAATATGAACAGTACCTCACCTCCCTAAGATCCCGCCAGCACAGCTCAGCACAAACTACTCTGCTCATATTAAAGCTCAGATAATTAAGGAAATCACTTTACAAAGTGTGGCTTCACAGAACTTTCAGTAAATTACTTCTGCGTCTCCGTTTCCAAATCAGACGACTGTCATTCAAACTGGTGGCAATGAGTCAGTGCGAGAATACACATTTAATCAAACCGATCCTGTTAAATGCCTAATACAACAGTCATCGTTATTGGTAAGCCCTAGACGAGATTAACATTCTAAATTTTTGGGCGTGCAGATACCCTCAGAAGAAAATTTTAAAATATACCTTTCGAGATATCTGCAGAACATTTCTATTACCCACAAAACCAAAACGCTGAATAAGTATTACTTTTTCAGAACTAAGCGCAGTGAATGCTAATTGTACGCACATTTGCTACGTCATAAACATGTTCAACAAACGGAGTACATAGCCAGTCAAGCGAGCAATTTCGCTGCTGTGGAAAGGAAAACAGTGTATCGACAACCTTGAGCGAATTCCGAAAGAGATCCACATGATGCAAGTTTGAACAGCGCGGCGCGTCGCGACTGCGCGCCCTCTCGAATGTATAAATAACTCCCTCCCTCCCACACCCTTCAACTGTCGGCAGTGCGCCGGCAGCCGCGCTAGCTCTTCCGTGTCGCTGGCTGCAAACTGGCCTTATCGTACCCAAACAGCTCAACACTCAGAGCTCTGAATTAAATTTGGTACCCTATGAACTTCAGCTGTGCTTTTTTCTGTGGACGAGAGACACAGTAATTACAAAACAGCTCGCCCAGTGCGGCTGTACGCTCTCACTGAAGCTGCCCTCGTGTGGGACGTGCTTCTCGTCGTCAAACATGTCAGACGCTTTTTACAGCGTGGCTAGTTGCATGCTTAGAAACGAGCTGGTGCATCGCACGGAACGTAACGTGCTCCTTTCCACGATTTACAACTGCTGTTCTCTAGAATGGCAGTTGTCGGCTGTATGTGGCTAGTAACTCGTACATAAATGAACGGACGTAAAATTCCTACTTCAGCTCTATTAAAAAGAACATTTATCCCTTCCATAAGTTCATTATGTTGTTACAGGTATCTCTGTAGGATACACAAATAAGTTTCAACAACCATGAACACGTTATAAAAAGAAAGTTCCGTGTCCAGTTATTAAGAATATCTCCTTATGAACTTCAATTGCAAATAGTGCGACACAAACTTACCGTAGTATTCCAAATAAGATAAAAAACTGGCCAAGTGCAAGTAGGACTCGCTCACTGAGGGTTCCGTACAAACTCAGTTATATACACTACTGGCCATTAAAATTGCTACACCAAGAAGAAATGCAGATGATAAACGGGTATTCATTGGACAAATATATTACACTAGAACTGACGTGTGATAACATTTTCACGCAATTTGGGTGGATAGATCCTGAGAAATCAGTCCCTGAACAACCACCTCTGGCCGTATTAGCGGCCTTGATACGCCTGGGCATTGAGTCAAACAGAGCTTGAATGGAGTGTACAGGTACAGCTGCCCATGCACCTTCAACACGATACCACAGTTCATCAAGAGTAGTGACTGGCATACTGTGACGAGCCAGTTGCTCGGCCACCATTGACCAGATGTTTTCAGTTCGTGAGAGATCTGTAGAAAGTGCTGGCCAGGACAGAAGTCGAACATTTTCTGTATCCAGAAAGGCCCGTACAGGACCGGCAACATGCGGTCGTGCATTATCTTGCTGAAATGTAGGGTTTCGCAAGGATCAAATGAAGGGTAGAGCCACGGGTCGTAACACATCTGAAATGTAACGTCCACTGTTCAAAGTGCCGTCAATGCGAACAAGAGGTGACCGAGACGCGTAACCAATGGCACCGCATACCATCACGCCAGGTGATACGCGCCAGTATGGCGATGAAGAATACACGCTTCCAATGTGCGTTCACCGCGATGTCCCCAAACACGGATGTGACCATCATGATGCTGTAAACAGAACCTGGATTCATCCGAAAAAATGACGGTTTGCCATTCGTGCCTCCAGGTTCGTCGTTGAGTACATCATAGCAGGCGCTCCTGTTTGTAATGCAGCGTCAAGGATTACCGCAGCCATGGTCTCCGAGCTGATAGTCCATGCTGCAGCAAATGTCGTCTAGCTGTTAGTGCAGATGGTTGTTGTCTTGCAAACGTTCCCATCTGTTGACTCAGGGATCGAGACGTGGCTCTACGATCCGTTACAGCCATGCGGATAAGATGCCTGTCATCTCGACTGCTAGTGACACGAGGCCGTTGGGATCCAGCACGGCGTTCCGTATTACCCTCCTGAACCCACCGATTCCATGTTCTGCTAACAGTCATTGGATCCCGACCAACGCGAGCAGCAATGTCGCGATACGATAAACCGCAATCGCGATAGGCTATAATCCGACCTTTATCAAAGTCGGAAACGTGAGGGTACGCATTTGTCTTCCTCACGCGAGGCATTACAACAACGATTCACCAGGCAACGCCGGTCAACTGCTGCTGTTTGTCTATGAGAAATCGGTTGGAGACGTTCCTCATGTAAGCACGTTGTAGGTGTCGCCACCGGCGCCAACCTTTTGTGAATGCTCTGAAAAGCTAATCATTTGCATATCACTGCATCTTCTTCCTGTAGGTTAAATTTCAAGTCTGTAGCACGTCATCTTCGTGGTTTAGCAGTTTTAATGGCCAGTAGTGTACATAGACAGTTCATCCATCCCGGGAATAAGATTCTTGACGATTTTTGCCTGTTATTGATATCGATACTGTCAAGATATCGCTCCTGGGAATTCAAAGTCCGTATCAAAATCTTTACAAGTAGTTCCCTACACTCCTCTGGACATACAAAAAGGAGTGAGCAGGGGACTTCAGTTTATATACGAGTTGTGTGAGAAAAGTAATGAGACTGATTTTTCATTTACGAAAGTTTTTACTTTTTAAAACAAAAATATTATCCCCTTCAAATTAGTTCCCTTCGGTAGCTACACAACGGTGCAGTCATTGTTCCCAGTCCTGGCAGCGGCGCTGAAAACCATAACTGTTATGGCCTTTGACATGTCGGTCACATTCTTTTGAATGTTCTCCAAAGTCCCAAAATGACGTGCATGTAGGACATTTCTCAATTTCTGGAAAAGGAAACAAAGACTCAGTTGAACAGGCTGGCTGTGGAACAGCAAGAATGCCTTTTGAGGTAAAAAAATTCCGTCATGGATGTGGTTGCATGTCATGAGGCGTTGTCATGATGCAGCACCCACTTCTCTGCAATGTCCGGTTTCACTCGATTCATCCTTTTCCTGAGCCTTTGAAGAACATCTTTGTAAAGCACTTGGTTGACAGTTTGTCCAGGAGGAACACTGTCACAAGAGCGCGCACCCGTTCGACGTTTTCTTCGGTTTTTGAAGTTGAAGCTCTCCCTGAGCGACATTCATCTTCAACGAGTTTTCGTCCTTCCAAAAATGTTTTGTGCCAGTGACAAGCGTGTGCTCTTGATACAGAATGTTCCTCATGGGTCTGTATCAACTTTACGAAGGTTGTACTTGCGGATTCCCCAAATTTAACATAAAACTCGATGGCATAACGCTGCTCTAAATTCCGCTGTTTCATTTTCTTACCACACAATACTGACGGCGCTCTCAAAAATCACGTGATCGCTGGCGGAACTGAAATTCGGACTGAGATCTGGAACGGATGAACACCCTGGTCTACACAAGCAGAACGACTTAGCGTTGTCAGATCGCTTGCAGTGTTATCACTCTCATTAATTTTCTCACACTTTTCGTATATGTAGAGAGAGAGAAAATATGTAATAAAATACACGGTGCACATAAAGTCCGGGAACACTTTCAATTATTTATTGCACAAGAACTAAAAATTGTACAGATGTCATACGTATGTAATTTTGAAGAGAAACTCTGAAAGTCTTTTTTACAAACTTTCGATACGCGAACCATGAATGACCCGGCAGACGTCAATACGGTAATCGAATTCTTGCCATACCTGTCTCAGCATGGCATCGTCGACTATGGCAGTCGCCTACCGTATTCTCTCCCGGAGCTCTGCTACATCATGTGGTAGAGGCGGTACATACACCAGATCTTTAATGTGTCCCCATAGAAAAAAGTCACAAGGAATGAGATCTGGTGATCGGGGAGGCCATTTCATGAAACAGCTGTTCCCTTCTGTAGCATGGCCGATCCATCGATGCGGCAGCTCCGTGTTCAGGTGCCCACGAACTTCACGATGAAAATGGGGCGGAGCCCCATCCTGCTGAAAGATGAACGTAGAGTCCGATTGCATTTGAGGCATCAGCCATTGCTGCAATATGTCCAATTAGGAATATCCAGTTACAGTGCTCTCGGCGGAGAAGAATGGCCCATACAGTTTTCGACAAGGCACAAAAAACATTTACCTATGGGGAATCACGCTCAAATTCAGTGCATTCATATGGATGCTTTGTGCCCAGATTCGACAATTATGCCTGTTCACTTTCCCTTTAGTGTGAAAAGAGGCTTCGTCGCTAAAAATTAAGCGATCAACAATGTCATCCCCATCCTCATCCAATTGCTGCAACTGCGAAAAAAAACTCAAAACGCTTGTCTTTGTCGTCGACATTGAGCTTCTGCACCAGCTCCAATTTGAATGGTTTCATAGACAGCTTCTGTCGCAGAACTTTCCACACTGTTATTGGAGCCATTTCGATTACACGGGATGCACGACGCATCGATTTCTTTGGACTCCTTATGAATGTCTCTCGTACCCGCTCCACACTCACCTCAGTCACATTGGGACTTCCGCTTCTCTTTGCCGGGCACAGGCAACCCGTCGAATCGAATTTGTTGTGCCAGTGGTAAATGGTCTTTCTTGTTGGTGGCTTCTTACCGTACTTGGTTCTAAATATCCATTGAACAGCTGTAGCACACTTGTTTTTGTCGAACTCCAACACACAGAAAGCTCGCTCCGCACCTGTTTGCGATTAGGGCTGACTATCGGCAATTTACCAAACTACGCAGTGGCGGTATACATGAAAAATAAAAAATAAAAAACTTTCAGGGTTTCACTTCAAAATGACACACGCATGATATCTGTACAATGTTTGGTTCTTGTGCAGTAAATAAATGAAAGTGTTCCCGGAATTTATGTACACCCTGTATTTTTCATTCACTTACTAAAACATGACTATAGCTTGTATTTTATGTTGGCATGCAGTAATATTTTTCTATTATGATTTTGACACGTGAAGAATGCAATGTACATCAATGGCAAAAATATATTTTTATGTGATCTTATTACAATGTAATATTTTTCGGATTTTTACCCCCTTAATTGTACGGTGAAACATTCCTTCTCGTCAAATTTCGTGATTCCAGGTCAACGGTAAGTACCCTACAGGTTTTTATGAGTGAGTATACAGACGGCCGTATCTTTTAGTTACATAGAATAACAAGCTTAAATTTCTTACACAGCCAAGGAACCATAGGCCTTAGCATGTGTCATAAATCTCAAGTTGATAGGTCTTCCCGTTCCTGAGAAAAGAGGGTCAAAACAGGTGGACAGACTGACGGAAGGATAAAAATTGATCAAAAAATTTTTGTTGCTTATGATATAATTACAAAGCAAAAATTTTCGCATTTTTTTCTTTACTTGTACTATGAAACCATACAGCTTGCCAAATTTCATGATTACTGGTTGACGGAGCGTACCCTTTAGTTTTTAATGAGTGAGTTTGCAGGTGTCAAAGTATGTGACATAAATGGCCGTACCTCTCGGTTTCGTTGACCTAGAAGCTTAAATGTTCTTCACCGCCTACGGACCGCAGACATTAGTATGTGACAATAATTTGAACTTGATACGCCCACTCGTTCCTGAGAAAAGGAGGTCTTACCAGACGGACAGACAGATAGACAGACGCATATAAAAAATGACAAATGTATTTTTTTCGTGTGATACATGTGACATAAATGGCCGTATCATTTGATTGCATTGAGTTAGAAGTTGAAATATTTTACTCTGTCAGGGGATCGTAGACTTTAGTACGTGGCATAAATTTCAACCTGATACGTCTACTGTTCCTGATAAAATGGGTTCTCGACAGTAAGATAGAGCGACGCACTCACAACAAAGCGGTCCTGTAACGGTTTTTTTAATGCTTAAGAAACGTAACCCTAAGATTTATTTCATAATTTCCATTTTTTAATAAAACCCTAACGACAGTCTTATTGATCCCCGGTTCTGTTCAGTAGCAGTATTTTTAGAACATGTAAAATCAGATACTCTAAACAAGAAAGAGTAAAATATCCTACTGCAAGTTCTCTTGTACACAGAGCTACAAAGAATAATTTCGTACTGCGGTGTTACCGTTATGTTTTCTGTACTTCAGGTAAATATTTGTGTGTGTGTGTTTGCGTGTACATAAGAGAAAGTGCACACGATAAACAACGGTGTTCGTAAGTGCGCACAACCATAAACGATGTTCATGAAGGAATTATGGATCCCAAAATCTAGATTGTTTTCGGATGAATAAATAAATACAGAAATGATATCGAATCAGGACGTGAGGCATTGGTCTATGTTTCCTGGCATGTTCGCAAAACTGAACAAACTCACTCCTGAGAAAGGAAGGAAGGAGTGAGGATTTGGGTCAAGCGTCCCTTCAACAACGAGGTCATTTGAGGGGGCACAAGCTCGGACTTTGTGTTAAATATGGAGAAGGAAATAGGCCATATCCTTTCAAAGGAATCGTGCTGGAATTAATAAATCACTGAAAAGCTAAGTGTGGATGGCCAGAAGCGGAACTGGACCGTCGTCCTCCATAATGCAAGTTCATTGCGCCATTTCACTCGGTTTATACTGAGAGCTGAGAGACAGAGAGAGAGAGAGAGAGAGAGAGAGAAAGAGAGAGAGAGAGAGAGAGAGCGGTCTTATACTTCCATAACATCGAATATACGAGAGAACATACTCCTATAAAATTAATGAGGAAGTTGGTTGGTTGGTTGATTCTGGGGAGGGGACCAAACAGTGAGGTCATCGGTCCCATCGGATTAGGGAAGAAGTGGGGAGGAAATCGGCCTGCCCTTGCTAAGGGACCATCCTGGAATTCGCCTGAAGCAATTTAGGGAAATCACGGAAAACCTAAATCAGGATGGTCGGACGCGGGTTTGAACCGTTGTCCTCCCGAATGCGAGTCCACTGCGCCACCTCGCTCGGTAATAAGGAAGCCCAGAACCTTTAAACAAAACACAAAGGAGACCTAAAGAAATATGTGGCTACAGGAGGACAAGAACCAACTGGCTTAACGCCATAACTACACGCCACTATATCCTACACTGCACTCAGCTTGTGTATTATACGACTGTGTGTTTCGTATTACAGTCTCTGAAGGCTTTACTTGCTAATTTATTAA
The DNA here is from genome assembly GCF_023898315.1 of Schistocerca nitens. Classification (NCBI taxonomy): domain Eukaryota; kingdom Metazoa; phylum Arthropoda; class Insecta; order Orthoptera; family Acrididae; genus Schistocerca; species Schistocerca nitens. The sequence continues at coordinate 424,244,212 of NC_064617.1, read as the reverse complement.
TAATTCACATTTAATTGTAATAAATCATATGAAGAACAGTGAGTTTTTGATAAATCGTCAATGTGTCGTTACGTCGAAACGACATACTTTCATTACGCACAAGCTGTAATACGAAAACAGCAAAATACGAAAATTCTTTAACCACCAATATGTTGTTTCCTTTCATTGTATTGCAACAAATCGTACTAATAACGAAGCGTTTTCGAGAGACCCTCAGTTTGCTTTTGCTTTGGAACAGCACATATTCATAGGACCTAACTTGTAGTATAAACCCTTCCAAATACGAGATTCAATTAAAAATCATGATGCAGTCAAACGTATCGGACAAAGAATTACAAGATGGTACACAGTGCTTACACGAAGTAATCTTATTTGTAAATAACGCGTAATACGAATTCAACTCGGAATAAATAAATAAAGCAAACTCAGGTACAAACTTCTACTACCTCTCTTGTCCTTTACATAACCGCTTCTCATCTATACGCAGAGTACTGAAACGACGATTTTGATCATGTCAGACATTTTTTGTAAAATAATACTAATTTTTGGGAATAGAACACAGCGTTTTCTAAATATGATGAGTAGGAGACATTTACAAAATTTCGAATTACTGTAAAAATCATTAGAGTTGGAAGAGAGAAGCAACTGTTTCATTAACTTAATTATTCTTTCCTGTTTTACAAATATTTTCCTGTGATACATGCACAAAATAGAAATGCATAAATGCGAGGTATGCACCTGTAGTATATGTCGCAGACAATTCTCAGACTAATAATTGGGTAACTCAAGATGCTCAGTCTATTTTATAAAATTCTTATTGTTCCACTGTACAGAAGTATCCATAATAGCGAGAGAAATCACAAAACGTCGATTACTGATGGAACTGAAAAGCACTTGACAGAACAGTTGAGTATGGTGGGCAATTGTTGCGTCACGAAACTACCATTAGCAAATAAACAACTGAGCAATATTGACTTCCATCAGCAGGCATCAGGAAAGTAAGGCCGTACTCACACAGAAACGGCGCGGTACGGTCGTCTGTCGGGGATGTGGCGCTGTTATAAGCCACCTCTATGTTACGAAATGAAGTAAATCACACAGAGGTTGCGTCACGGAGACGCGTCGCTTCGTGGTGTGCCCCACGTCTTTTTGTAGCCACGAGTGGAGCACTGAAGCGGCGGGAGGTGGAGACGTTCACGTGGTGCGCTGCACTTTTAATTTGAAGTGCAGAATGCGAGATAATAAAGAGCTACGTCTGTCTCTGTTCTGGGATCCATGCGTGTTCTCTGCTTCGCAATCTACCCGTTCGGTTTTCAGGAAAATATTCGGTAAAAAAAGTCATCTTTCCGCATCTTGTAGTCTGAGATCACATCCTTGTAGTGAACTGGTTCTGTTTTCATTATTGCCCATAGATATTCTGATGCTTAGTAAATAAATAAACCACCAGATACATTTTGAAAAGCTTGCAGTGAACAACGTATTTTGACGGGGTTTAGGTCATAGGTTAATGTGTAGGAAATATAGCTAACATATCGAACAAAGAGAGCGATATATCTTCCCAGTACAGAGTATATAAGTGATACATTTTGACGTTCAGCCATGACGATGTACGATGCGACACCCTCGATGTTATGGTAGCTTGATATGCGGATTTGTGGCTCATATTTGCTTTTGTGTGCTGTTTATGAAGTCAGTTGCAATCATATTTTAAGTTATCATTTCATTAAGAGTTACATTCATTTTAAAAGTAGAGAAAGGCAATCGCAGATTCAGCAACAGAGCTAGCTTTATACAGTACACGTCAATGTTTCTTATCTACATGAGCAGTTTCATTGAGAAAACATTCAATTAATGTTTATATTGACATATTGTCCAACAAATGGCGTGTGATTCAGCGATAAATGTGTGTGAAATGGAAATTTGGTATTGATATAACTAAAGGGAGGATATAAGATGAACATAAACAAAAGCAAAACGAGGATAATGGAATGTAGTCGAATTAAGTCGGGTGATGTTGAGGGTATTAGATTAGGAAATGAGACACTTAAAGTAGTAAAGGAGTTTTGCTATTTGGGGAGCAAAATAACTGATGATGGTCGAAGTAGAGAGGATATAAAATGTAGACTGGCAATGGCAAGGAAAGCGTTTCTGAAGAAGAGAAATTTGTTAACATCGAGTATAGATTTAAGTGTCAGGAAGTCATTTCTGAAAGTATTTGTATGGAGTGTAGCCATGTATGGAAGTGAAACATGGACGGTAAATAGTTTGGACAAGAAGAGAATAGAAGCTTTCGAAATGTGGTGCTACAGAAGAATGCTGAAGATTAGATGGGTAGATCACATAACTCATGAGGAGGTACTGAATAGGATTGGGGAGAAGAGGAGTTTGTGGCACAACTTGACCAGAAGAAGGGATCGGTTGGTAGGACATGTTCTGAGGCATCAAGGGATCACCAATTTAGTATTGGAGGGCAGCGTGGAGGGTAAAAATCGTAGGGGGAGACCAAGAGATGAATACACTAAGCAGATTCAGAAGGATGTAGGTTGCAGTAGGTACTGGGAGATGAAGAAGCTTGCACAGGATAGAGTAACATGGAGAGCTGCATCAAACCAGTCTCAGGACTGAAGACCACAACAACAACAACATAACTAAAGTGTACTGTGTTCTGGATGCATTATGCTTAACTATTTGCTTACCTATTTTATGATTACCTTTTTGAGCTTTTTAATATATGCAGTGTAAGCGACGTAAAACCCCATGTGCATACTTTTGCTACAATTATTACACCATTACTCATTTTATCTTCTAAAAAATAGCGCTATTATTTTTATTTTGCTGGACGAAGACCTTTGAATCTCTGTAGTTACACCTCGGTGCTGCTAAAACACTGTTTTTTTCTGTGTTACGTATTGCAGAAATAGGAAGTTTATTTTGACAAAGTACAACAACACAATCAAAATAACAGAGATCAAAATACACAATGTTTATTGGAATAAAAATCTGCAGAAACAACAGAAGAATATATGGAAACATTCAGCACTATGTCCCCTGCAATTACAAAACATCTACAGTCAGCACTGCATTTTCCGTCCTCGTTCAATGGGTTTTGCCACACAGAAGTGCAAATCCACTGTTCGCTCGGTACTTGCTCAGAGAAATTCCGGTTTTTTGGTGGTGTATACAGTCACATGTCAAGTAAGACTTTCTTTTTGAAACTTTTTACTGGCAGAAGTTTACCATACAAGATCAGGTCAACTCGAATGTAACCTAGTGGCAGATTTCTTTCCCCAGTACCTCTAGGCATCTTTGCAATGCTTTGATAAATCCACAGTCGCTGGATGTTATGACTCCTTTTTCCCGTTAATGTAGTATGGTTTTCGGATGTAACGCATAGCCAGACATCCTCAATTATTTCGAATGAGCCTCTCTGTAACCCTACGTCTAAGATCCCTGAAATATTCCGGCTCCATCTTACAGGCAAGCAATTCTTTGTCCTTAGCGTAGGTAGTGACCGGAGTCCAATCTTCTGGGTGAAAGGATATTCTGTTCTTCTTTATGATGGCAAAATGTCACATGTTAGGAAACTATGCCCTGTGACGAGGAATTTCTGGTCAACAACGGCGGATGATCGGATTTTGGAAAAGTATCTTAATGTTTTGAACATCTCTCATAAAATCTGAAATGTTTAAGCTTACGTTTAAATGGAGATAATATGAAAAATAGAAATTATGATAAAGACTTTCCAGTCTCGTTGTCTTTATCTAACACAACATAGAATCATTTTTGCGACATACTGTAAAAATCTGGGAACAGTCTGGATACACGTTTAGTTCTTCCATTACGGTACGTCGAATACGCCATATTTTCCTACTTCGAATATACCATATTTTTTTCCCCATTTTTCAACCTTAATGTATGTACCCAGTATATTCTTCGTTGCTTGTATTATGTATTATGTCAATTTCTAAGGGAGAAAACGGCTGAGGTCATCGGTCCCTAGACTTTTTTTTTTTTGGTCATCAGTCTACTGACTGGTTTGATGCGGCCCGCCACGAATTCCTTTCCTGTGCTAACCTCTTCATCTCAAAGTAGCACTTGGAACCTACGTCCTCAATTATTTGCTTGACGTATTCCAATCTCTGTCTTCCTCTACAGTTTTTGCCCTCTACAGCTCCCTCTAGTACCATGGAAGTCATTCCCTCATGTCTTAGCAGATGTCCTATCATCCTGTCCCTTCTCCTTATCAGTGTTTTCCTCATATTCCTTTCCTCTCCGATTCTGCGTAGAACCTCCTCATTCCTTACCTTATCAGTCCACCTAATTTTCAACATTCGTCTATAGCACCACATCTCAAATGCTTCGATTCTCTTCTGTTCCGGTTTTCCCACAGTCCATGTTTCACTACCATACAATGCTGTACTCCAGACGTACATCCTCAGAAATTTCTTCCTCAAGTTAAGGCCGGTATTTGATATTAGTAGACTTCTCTTGGCCAGAAATGCCTATTTTGCCATAGCGAGTCTGCTTTTGATGTCCTCCTTGCTCCGTCCGTCATTGGTTATTTTACTGCCTAGGTAGCAGAATTCCATAACTTCATTGACTTCGCGACCATCAATCCTGATGTTAAGTTTCTCGCTGTTCTCATTTCTACTACTTTTCATTACCTTCGTCTTTCTCCGATTTAGACTTACACACTACTTAGGAAAATAGGAATCAAGAGGAGCGTACCTACCAAAACATAAGTAGGGAGTGCACTCATAGGGTCAACCCATATATAAGGTATAGGTACTGTTGCTAGAGGGGAAAGGACAGTATTGTGAAAAAAGTCACAAAATTTTGTAGAGATTATTCTGGTAAGTTTGGATTCTCTATTCCACTAGCACTGTTATGTTTTATGTTTATTAGAGTCAGAAAGAACACTTTCATTTTTCCAGAGTTCCTCCAGACTACAACCTATGGTAGATAATGAAATTAACGTGTACTAAAGAAAAAACAGTACAGAGAAGTGGAGTAAAGAATGACATAATTAAGTGTCTATGACACTTAAAGGGGGAAGGGGCGGGGGGGGGGGGGGGCGGCACGCAATCCGTGACATTGTTCCTCCGCGCGGCTTCGCTGCTTAACATTTACGAAATGCAAACTGTCGAGTGCATCACCTTCTTCAAATGAAGACGACATATTCTGATTCATTTGTAGCGGGACCAGCCCGCGTCTCTCTGACAGCGCTACTTCGCTGTGTATTGTTCACGAATCGTCCGCGCCAAGTTCCTGCCTCGGCGCTGTGAGGAGACAGCCCGAAGGCATTTCTGCGAGAGCAGAACCTAAGACGGCATTTAGGATTGCGTGAGAGAATAAAGCCGAGATATCCGTATTTGTTGAAAGACACAGGTTTGTAGATGTCGGGATGCAATGGAACCGGACGCACACCAAACCAAGTCAAACAAAGTGTCGTGGTTAAGACTCGTACTTTAGTTATTCGTAGACCGTGTCAACAGTTTCTTACGACTGGTTCGGCTTTCATACGATTGTCAACTTATGGGAATTTTCGTCTACCTATTATGCAAACAAATACTATTTTAAATCCCCAAGCATGTATCGTCACATTTTTACCATCAACGGTGGGTACGTTTACTTACTTCTGTGGAAAGGAGACTTGTTTTTAGTAATAATTGCTGGATCGAAAATCAGGGTAAATATTTTGAATCTATTGTCTTCGTTACCTTAGTCTCTAGAATGACAGGTTCTGAAGGACCTTCTTTTCATTATTGTATAGTTTGCCATCTGATTCGAAATTATGTTATTGTGGGGTTGATGAGCGAGCTAACAGTTCACTCTATCTACAATATCTACAAACTAAATTTTGTTCCCCGAGAATATCATTGATTTATAATGTATGTATGTATGTGTGCTGGTGCAATACGTGATATTTTAAAAGTCGACCAGACGAGGCCTATACCGAACTTAAATGCTAGTAACTGAACAAGTGAAGTTATCATCTCGATCTCCTCCCAAACTGAATCACGCAGAAAATGTGTGAAAAGTTCACTGGCTGCGAGTTTTTGGTCGCAGTTCTCTTGCTCCTGCTTCTGTCTGTTTTTAGAATAGTTTCCGATGAAGAACGGCATTGAAGGAGGTCAGCGCTTCTGTGAGTGTCAACATACAAAAACAGATAAAGAACATTATAGCACGTGGCACAAAACTGTAAGATCAGGCTGTAAGACAAAATGAACTAGGTGATACTCAGCGGATGTCACTCGTTTGCCAGCAACTGAATATATGCTGTTAGAAGCAATTTGTATTTAGTTGTAATATTTGTCCTTGTTTGAAGATACGTAGATACTGACGTGTGCGCTGTGTATTTCAATCTGTACGCTTTGCCATGTGACGTGAGTAGGGCAGAATGGTAAATAATGTGGCAGTAATGGTGTGAGTGCAACATTGATTTAAATCCTGGACGGAGAGTATTTGAACGGTGAATTCCACTTTATTTATGCAAGGATGGTTATTTCTAGTAAATACTATCATTTGTCTGAGGCAGAATATATTTGTTTTAAACGTAAACAATCGCTGGTGATCTCATGGTTTAAAGCACGTTTGCACAAATTTAATCTGCAGAACTATATTTGTGTACTTGTAGTTCAGGCAGGCGAGGAGTAAAAAACCGCATTGTTACAATGACAACTAAAGGCGATTTAGAATACGGTGAAACGTGTTTGGTCTTAAAGAGACTTTCATTATAGTTACAATTGACGGTATTTAACCCATACAACTTTCATATTTGCAACTGCGCAAAAAATAGACTGGAAAACAAAGAAGACAACATGTAGAAAAATTACACTTACGTCCTTCTTTTCAAAGACAAATATTTGGGCACATCATTGAGTTCTTTTTGTTTAAATCCACTCGTAACATCTGTCAGAAAGTATGCTTGTTCGGAGATATAGTCTCGGAAGTACTCAGCTATAACTGTCCAGAATTTGTGTGTAACTGATCTACTGGTGAATCAGAATAGAGAGTGCTGAACGCCGGTCTTCATTAATACACTACTGACCATCAGTGTCACAAGATACATCAATTAAAATGCAGTCGATATCTGAGCTTTACATTTTGTATCAAGTGCTTTTGAACTTTGTAAAGTAATATGAAAAAAATCAGTCTCTCATAAAATGTTCATAAATGAACCCCTTTTTCTAACAAAGGAGTATGGAGGCAAAATCTGGATCTAGACCAACGCAGAGTATGTGCAAGCACTTGGATAGCTCAGTGGCTAAGAGCACTGGCCGCAGAAGTTAACGCTCCGAGTTCGCGTCCCTGCCCGACAGGAAGCTTTGGTCTTGTAGAAAGTTTCCGCTATTACTTTCGATAGTTCTTTTTACCATAAGCGATAAGCTTTCGTGCCAAGAATTATCACAACTCCATTACCTCTAATTTATGGTGTATAATTATATAATTAAATTGATTTTAGAGATACCTTGTAATTTTTATACATTCACTTCGTCTAGAATAAAACAGTGTTTGTACATGCGCACAGTAAACAACGTTGTCGAAAGAGCGCGATTGATGTCATGTAATTACGCTCGGCACTGAATTGCTTTCAAATTATTTTCCAGTACAACTAAAAGCCTGCATTTCATGTGTTGAAACATTTGTAATTAATAATATGTGTATGTATGAGTAGCAGTAGCAGAATACTGGAGTCGGACAGATGACAATGTGCAGCGTTGGAGAGAATTTTGGGAAGCATTAAAGAATGAATGATTTCTGTGTTTCAGAGCCTAGAAGTGATACGTCATGTCTTCAGTCACATACATGGATTCTTGATGCGTATTGTTCAGTTCTTCCCCCATGAACCATGGACCTTGCCGTTGGTGGGGAGGCTTGCGTGCCTCAGCGATTCAGATGGCCGTACCGTAGGTGCAACCACAACGGAGGGGTATCTGTTGAGAGGCCAGACAAACATGTGGTTCCTGAAGAGGGGCAGCAGCCTTTTCAGTAGTTGCAGGGGCAACAGTCTGGATGATTGACTGATCTGGCCTTGTAACATTAACCAAAACGGCCTTGCTGTGCTGGTACTGCGAACGTCTGAAAGCAAGGGGAAACTACAGCCGTAATTTTTCCCGAGGACATGCAGCTTTACTGTATGATTAAATGATGATGGCGTCCTCTTGGGTAAAATATTCCGGAGGTAAAATAGTCCCCCATTCGGATCTCCGGGCGGGGACTACTCAAGAGGACGTCGTTATCAGGAGAAAGAAAACTGGCATTCTACGGATCGGAGCGTGGAATGTCAGATCCCTTAATCGGGCAGGTAGGTTAGAAAATTTAAAAAGGGAAATGGATAGGTTAAAGTTAGATATAGTGGGAATTAGTGAAGTTCGGTGGCAGGAGGAACAAGACTTTTGGTCAGGTGATTACAGGGTTATAAATACAAAATCAAATAGGGGTAATGCAGGAGTAGGTTTAATAATGAATAAAAAAATAGGAGTGCGGGTTAGCTACTACAAACAGCATAGTGAACGCTTTATTGTGGCCAAGATAGACACAAAGCCCATGCCTACTACATTAGTACAAGTTTATATGCCAACTAGCTCTGCAGATGATGAAGAAATTGATGAAATGTATGACGAGATAAAAGAAATTTTTCAGGTAGTGAAGGGAGACGAAAATTTAATAGTCATGGGTGACTGGAATTCGTCAGTAGGAAAAGGGAGAGAAGGAAACATAGTAGGTGAATATGGATTGGGGGGAAGAAATGAAAGAGGAAGCCGCCTTGTAGAATTTTGCACAGAGCATAACTTAATCATAGCTAACACTTGGTTCAAGAATCATAAAAGAAGGTTGTATACCTGGAAGAATCCTGGAGATACTAATAGGTATCAGATAGATTATATAATGGTAAGACAGAGATTTAGGAACCAGGTTTTAAATTGTAAGACATTTCCAGGGGCAGATGTGGATTCTGACCACAATCTATTGGTTATGAACTGCAGATTGAAACTGAAGAAACTGCAAAAAGGTGGGAATTTAAGGAGATGGGACCTGGATAAACTGAAAGAACCAGAGGTTGTAGAGGGATTCAGGGAGAGCATAAGGGAACAATTGACAGGAATGGGGGAAAGAAATACAGTAGAAGAAGAATGGGTAGCTCTGAGGGATGAAGTAGTGAAGGCAGCAGACGATCAAGTAGGTAAAAAGACGAGGGCTAATAGAAATCCTTGGGTAACAGAAGAAATATTGAATTTAATTGATGAAAGAATAAAATATAAAAATGCAGTAAATGAAGCAGGCAAAAGGGAATACAAACGTCTCAAAAATGAGATCGACAGAAAGTGCAAAATGGCTAAGCAGGGATGGCTAGAGGACAAATGTAAGGATGTAGAGGCTTGTCTCACTAGGGGTAAGATAGATACTGCTTACAGGAAAATTAAAGAGACCTTTGGAGAGAAGAGAACCACTTGTATGAATATCAAGAGCTCAGATGGCTACCCAGTTCTAAGCAAAGAAGGGAAGGCAGAAAGGTGGAAGGAGTATATAGAGGGTTTATACAAGGGCGATGTCCTTGAGGACAATATTATGGAAATGGAAGAGGATGTAGATGAAATGGGAGATAAGATACTGCGTGAAGAGTTTGACAGAGCACTGAAAGACCTGAGTCGAAACAAGGCCCCCGGAGTAGACAACATTCCATCAGAACTACTGATGGCCTTGGGAGAGCCAGTCATGACAAAACTCAACCATCTGGTGAGCAAGATGTATGAGACAGGCGAAATACCCACAGACTTCAAGAAGAATATAATAATTCCAATCCCAAAGAAAGCAGGTGTTGACAGATGTGAAAATTACCGAACAATCAGTTTAATAAGTCACAGCTGCAAAATACTAACGCGAATTCTTTACAGACGAATGGAAAAACTGGTAGAAGCGGACCTCGGGGAAGATCAGTTTGGATTCCGTAGAAATGTTGGAACACGTGAGGCAATACTAACCTTACGACTTATCTTAGAAGAAAGATTAAGAAAAGGCAAACCTACGTTTCTAGCATTTGTAGACTTAGAGAAAGCTTTTGACAACGTTAACTGGAATACTCTCTTTGAAATTCTGAAGGTGGCAGGGGTAAAATACAGGGAGCGAAAGGCTATTTACAATTTGTACAGAAACCAGATGGCAGTTATAAGAGTCGAGGGGTATGAAAGAGAAGCAGTGGTTGGGAAGGGAGTGAGACAGGGTTGTAGCCTCTCCCCGATGTTATTCAATCTGTATACTGAGCAAGCAGTAAAGGAAACAAAAGAAAAATTCGGAGTAGGTATTAAAATTCATGGAGAAGAAGTAAAAACTTTGAGGTTTGCCGATGACATTGTAATTCTGTCAGAGACAGCAAAGGACTTGGAAGAGCAGTTGAACGGAATGGACAGTGTCTTGAAAAGAGGATATAAGATGAACATCAACAAAAGCAAAACGAGGATAATGGAATGCAGTCAAATTAAATCGGGTGATGCTGAGGGGATTAGATTAGGAAATGAGACACTTAAAGTAGTAAAGGAGTTTTGCTATTTAGGGAGTAAAATAACTGATGATGGTCGAAGTAGAGAGGATATAAAATGTAGACTGGCAATGGCAAGGAAATCGTTTCTGAAGAAGAGAAATTTGTTAACATCGAGTATAGATTTAAGTGTCAGGAAGTCGTTTCTGAAAGTATTTGTATGGAGTGTAGCCATGTATGGAAGTGAAACATGGACGATAAATAGTTTGGACAAGAAGAGAATAGAAGCTTTCGAAATGTGGTGCTACAGAAGAATGCTGAAGATAAGGTGGGTAGATCACGTAACTAATGAGGAGGTATTGAATAGGATTGGGGAGAAGAGAAGTTTGTGGCACAACTTGACTAGAAGAAGGGATCGGTTGGTAGGACATGTTTTGAGGCATCAAGGGATCACAAATTTAGCATTGGAGGGCACCGTGGAGGTAAAAATCGTAGAGGGAGACCAAGAGATCAATACATTAAGCAGATTCAGAAGGATGTAGGTTGCAGTAGGTACTGGGAGATGAAGATGCTTGCACAGGATAGAGTAGCATGGAGAGCTGCATCAAACCAGTCTCAGGACTGAAGACCACAACAACATTGTTCAGTTACTATTAACAATTGCAGTTGCGTTGCAGTGGGTTTACTTTTCTTGAGGCATGGTAATTTATATCATTGCTATATCTATCAGGCAACGATGATTACTAAACATATATGTCAGTAACTTGAGTGTGTTGATTGAGATGGAAGACAAACATTCATTGGGTAGACGTTTTTATGCGAAAGACATTAGAAGCCAGACTGTTTTTGAAATTTTGTTTCCCTGAATCAGTGTCTTGTCAAGATGCACATCTTTTCCACCTTGATTGAGCTGTTTACACACGCAGTGTAGTAGTATTACCATTTATTAAAATACGTTTTCAAGATTTGACAGCAATTCCGGCCAAAAACTGTTAATAAATTCTTTAATTAGTTTTTCCATAGCAATTTACATATACATAGGATCATTACACATCTCATATATAGAAGAGAAAAGAATAAACACAGTGAATATACGAGAGGTGTTTTGGCAAGAAAGGACGAGAGACAGAAAAAAATACCGTGAAAGTTGGTCGTGTTTTAGTTCTCTACTCAATTGGGAATTAACGATAGTATGTATCTCTTCGATTCCGAAAATCCGCATTCTGATCTTTTTCCGAACATCCGAATTTTGCTTCCAAAAGACGGACTCTGTGAAATTTCTCCTTTCTTAAAGTTGATTTCCACTAAGTCCATGTGTGTCTATATGTATGTAACAGTCACTTGCTGCAGAAAGCGTATTCGTCACATACAAAAGTTAATATGTAAGCTATACACTATTATCTTAATAGCACTACAGCACTGAACGTACAGCTTTCACCTCATGTTCTCCCATGAAGCCTGTGTTTTTTACACGCCAAGTAACGGTTTACTGTATAGCACCGCCACTCACTTGACATAAAATACTCAGCGTTTTTAACACGTAACTACATCCTTATCTGATTCATTTCTACTGACTCTTGGGTATCAAAATTACTTAAGATAAAGAGAACATAAACACAAAAGCATTAACTTTGTTATGTAGATGAACATAGTAAGCATAACACAGTAAATTGTTTCTTTTATGGCCTGTTAAGGGTAAAATAGTTGAGTAATGTGTAGTACTCCTCCGTGTTCCCTAAAATCAAGAAATATTTCAATTTTATTCTTTCTATGTGTGATATTCATAGCATGTACAATCAAGGCAATACAGAGTATAAAACTGTATTTGTCTTTCAATACTGTCACCTAGCCATATATTAAATTAGTTGCTTCAACTCTTATACCCGACTGAACCTGTAGTTGGCATCATTTGCATGCAAAATGACCAACTATGGCATTTCATCTATGTGAGAATGAATGGCCATGGATTAATACCAACGAATATCAGTATAGATTGGTTTTAAACGTTTCATCTTTAAGAAGAGAAGAAACTCCTGAAACTATTTTTAATATTATGTAAGAAGTTCTTGATACTGATTGCTCTTACAAATTGATTGATTCAGTGGCCACTGTAAAATGAAATAGTATCAATATTCATTTCTCCAGCAGTAATGGATTGTTTACATCATCTGCTTAACATGAAATTTGAGTCACTGGTTATCATATTTACCGGAATTACTTTCAGAGCGTTATCGTGGCGATTTCGGCCCAGTTAACCGAAAACACAAACACTTGAAGATATTAAATACCAGTCAGTTAGAAATCCATTCCGCTATAATCAGCAAACGTAATTGTGCATGAAATTAATCTTGTTGATTAAGAATTGAATGATGTATGTGTCCTCATTAAACGCACTAATAAGTAATACTTGCTCTTCTCTAGCCAGTAAACAGTTGTATAAAGCATGCTCAACTGGAGGAGAATTTGTAAACACTAGCGAAAGACTTAACATACAGTTTTTCTGAGTCAGTATCAAATATCTACACGCAAGATAAATGAGATTTTGATTCTGTTCAATCTGTCCTTTAATCTTATCAAAAGACAGTCAAAATGGAGCAGATACATTAGTACTCTGCTTGAAAAACAATTTGTCAGATATGTATTAAATAAATCTTATCTTTTTTATGCAAGTTTTCTATCCCAATCGGCGTCTGGCGCAACCAAGTTTCCTGTTCTGCTTTTGCATGGCCCTGTTGTGCAGCGCACACCTCACTCCATCGTTCCAATGTAGCAGGGTCTTTCTCTTATTCTGTGTCGTGGAGGTCTCCATTGTTTAGAAGGCCATCTTTCCTCTAGCCTTCTTCTAAGATGTCCATATCACGCTAGCAGTTTATTTTAAGTTGTGTCCATAAGATATTTTGTAGCCCCCATCTGTTCTCGTAGCATTTTCTTTCTTATTTTGTCTCTTCTTGTCACTTCACAACTTTATCTCCAAAATTCCATTTCCGTTGCCTTTAATTTCTGCTCATTGGCTCTGGAGACGATTCACAGCTCAGCACCATAGAGAGCAATGCTCTCATCTGTAATTTGCTGTAACATGCTTATCAAATGTTTTGACGTCGTTTTATTTCAAATAATGGGATGTAACTTGGAAGTTATCTAAATAAATAAAAATATTAGAATGGAGTACTGTTTCTGAATGTAAGCTCTGAGCTGTAATAATAAATGTACTGTCGACATGTGAAAGCAAAGCTGCACTATAATAATAATTAATTGTCGTAATGAAAAGGGAAGTCTGTCATACTGTCAAAGTTAGAAATCGGACTGCAAGAACTTTGAACAGTATAAACTCCCCGAATAATTAACTTGGATATGCAAAAGTTTGATCGCAAAATCTGTCTTTGAATAACGTAAGTTAGCCCTTATTGAATAAATAAAAAAAATCATGTTTTGTCCTTACCGCTATTCTGCATATTACTGTATCTACTCAGATACACTCGAGAGGTCCAATGTGTTCTCTGTTAATTGCAAATAGAACTGTTTATCGAACATACTTGGTTGGATGATCTATTAAAAAAATGGTAAGAGAAAGGTTGGTAAGAAACTGAAATATGCGCATAAATGCCAACACTAAGTTTTCTGTGTACTGTCAATAAGTGCTCTAGGCAGATTTTAAATTTAATGAACTTCTTAACATCCAAACAATACACTTTCCTATCTCTCAAATATCACAACTTGCAGTACAGTAATCAAGGTAGTTTGATGACGCAGCAATAGTAGAAATATAATTTTGCCATTGCTTCCTCACTCTAACACAAGTTGACATTGTCAGCTTCCTTGCTCTAACACAGCTAAACATAGTCAAATTGTGCTACCTCACTCCAACACTGCTTAACATTATCTGCCTCACCGTAACGAGGTTAAGTTTTACTGCCTCACTCTACCAAAGCTTAACATTGACTGCCCCACTGCGCGCTCACGCAGCTCAAAGATATTCACTTTACTTCTCTCATACAGCTTACAACGTTGCTACTCGCTCACGATCGATTCAGATACCAAATATTCAGATACCAAAATGATACGTGACACCTTTCAAACTGTTTAATTACCATCTTTCCCTTTCCTGTTCCGTCCCTTATGTCCTCGTTGCTTCCATCTTTATCCGAAATGATTGTCCCTAAATATTTATATGCTCGACTACACTTTACTATAGATCTGTCACCCATAAGAAGATACTTTTCTGTATCCCCGCCAGCCAAGTATTCAATCTTTGTAAAGTTAATTTTCATGCCCCAATGCTAGTATTCTTCTTTAAGCTTTCTGAGCTTATAAAAAACACCCTCTTCTTCCTCGGCGAAGATGACCCGATCGCCCGCGAAATTTAGGAAGAACAGGGTGTCATCTCCTAGTATAATCCCCATGTTTTTGCACTTCATTTTCTAATTTTTCAGTGCTGCGTTCAAAAATATTTTAAAGAAGGTGGGCACTTTGTTAACGTTTTCTGTAATAGCAGCTTCCCAACTGTAACAAAACAACTATTGTCGGAATACAGCTTTCTAACTGATTGTACGTATCATTTATGAATTTTCTTCTTCATTGCTTCCCACATCCTGGAAAGTGGTACACTGCCATAGGCCTTGTGGAAGTCTATAAAAACCATGTGTGTCTTCTAGTTACATGCCAGTCTTTTGTTAGTCACCTGTCTAATGCTGCAGATATTATCGATACAAGACCTTCCGGCCAGAAAACCATTCTGTTCTTCTACTTCGTCAATTTCTCTCTCAAGTCTAGTTTAAAGTATCTTACCATACAGTTTCGATATACAACTGAGGACTGTGATGGATCGATAATTTGCGCAGTCATCCATGCTTTGTTTGTAATGAACCCTTCTGTAAGCTCGACAGGGATTTCCGCTCCACTAAGATAGAGGTTAAATAGCTTTGCGAGATGCTCAAATAACTCGTTCGGACCGGACTTCAACAACTCTATATACGTATAGAGCTTCTGGTTCCGGTGCTTTGCCATTTTTGACCTGCTTAATATATCCTGTACTTCTGCTGTTATTATCTCCTGGATTTCTGTGTCATGTTCGTTGCCTGCAAAGGAGCATATATCCTCAAATTCGGATATATCTTCTTTAAACAGTTCTTCATAGTATTTCTTCCATCTATCAAGGCTTACTAGCTGTAAGTTTATACTACTTCTGTTGTCTGTTTTCAGATTTTTCGGGTTTTGAGCTCCCTATGCATTAAGAGATTGATGAAATGTACGATGAGATAAAAGAAATTATTCAGATAGTGAAGGGAGACGAAATAGTCATGGGTGACTGGAATTCGATAGTAGGAAAAGGTAGAGAAGGGCATGTAGTAGGTAAATATGGAATGGGGACAAGGAATGAAAGAGGAAGCCCCCTGGTAGAATTTTGCACAGAGCATAACTTAATCATAGCTAACACTTGGTTCAAGAATCACGAGAGAAGGTTGTATACATGGATGAAGCCTGGAGATACTGGAAGGTTTCAGATAGCTTATATAATGGTAAGACAGATATTTAGGAACCAGGTTTTAAATTGTTAGACATTTACAGGGGCAGATGTGGACTCTGAGCACAATCTATTGGTTATGAACTGTAGATTAAAACTGAAGAAACTGCAAAAAGGTGGGAATTTAAGGAGATGGGACCTGGATAAACTGATAGAACCAGAGGTTGTAGAGAATTTCAGGGAGAGCATTAGGGAACGACTGATAAGAATGGGGGAAAGAAATACAGTATAAGAAGAATGGTTAGCTTTGAGAGATGGAATAGTGAAGGCAGCAGAGGATCAAGTAGGTAAAAACACGAGGGCTAATAGAAATCCTTGGGTAACAGAAGAGATATTGAATTTAATTGATGAAAGAAAATACAAAAATGCAGTAAATGAAGCAGACAAAAAGGAATACAAACGTCTCAAAAATGAGATCGACAGGAAGTGCAAAATGGCCAAGCAGGAATGGATAGAGGACAAATGTAAGGATGTAGAGGCGTATATCACTAGGAGTAAGATAGGTACTGCGTATAGGAGAATTAAAGAGACCTTTGGAGAAAAGAGAACCACTTGTATGAATGTCAAGAGCTCAGATGGAAACCCAGTTCTAAGCAAAGAAGGGAAAGCAGAAAGGTGGAAGGAGTATATAGAAGGTCTATACAAGGGCGATGTTCTTGATGACAATATTATGGAAATGGAAGAGGATGTAGATGAAGATGAAATGGGAGATATGATACTGCGTGATGAGTTTGACAGAGCACTGAAAGATCTGAGTCGAAACAAGGCCCCGGGAGTAGACAACATTCAATTAGAACTACTGACAGCCTTGGGAGAGCCAGTCCTGACAAAACTCTACCATCTGGTGAGAAAGATCTATGAGTCAGGCAAAATACCCCCAGACTTCAAGAAGAATATAATAATTCCAATTCCAAAGAAAGCAGGTGTTGACAGATGTGAAAATTACCGAACAATCAGTTTAATAAACCACGGCTGCAAAATACTAACACGAATTCTATACAGACGAATAGAAAAACTGGTAGAAGCCGACCTTGAGGAAGATCAGTTTGGATTCCGTAGAAATGTTGGAACACGTGAGGCAATACTGACGTTACGATTTATCTTAGAAAACAGATTAAGAAGAGGCAAGCCTACGTTTCTAGCATTTGTAGACTTAGAAAAAGCTTTTGACAATGTTGACTGGAATACTCTCTATCAAATTCTGAAGGTGGTAGGGGTAAAATACAGAGAGCGAAAGGCTATTTACAATTTGTACAGAAACCAGATGACAGTTATAAGAGTCGAGGGGCATGAAAGAGAAGCAGTGGTTGGGAAGCGTGTGAGACAGGGTTGTAGCCTATACCCGATGTTATTCAATCTGTATACTGAGCAAGCAGTAAAGGAAACAAATGAAAAATTCGGAGTAGAAATTAAAATCCATTGAGAAGAAATGAAAGCTTTGAGGTTCGCCGATGACATTGTAATTCTGTCAGAGACAGCAAAGGACCTGGAAGAGTAGCTGAACGGAATGGACAGTGTCTTCAAAGGAGGATATAAGACGAACATCAAGAAAAGAAAACGTGGATAATGGAATGTAGTCGAATTAAATCGGGTGACGCTGAGGGAATTAGATTAGGAAATGAGACACACAAAGGAGTTTTGCTATTTGGGGAGCAAAATAACTGATGATGGTCGAAGTAGGGAGGATATAAAATGTAGACTGACATGGCAAGGAAAGCGTTTCTGAAGAAGACAAATTTGTTAACATCGAATATAGATGTAAGTGTCTGGAAGTCGTTTCTGAAAGTATTTGTATGGAGTGTAGCCATGTATGGAAGTGAAACGTGGACGATAAGTAGTTTAGACAACAAGAGAATAGAAGCTTTCGAAATGTGGTGCTACAGATGAATGCTGAAGATTAGATGGGTAAATCACATAACTAATGAGGAGTCATTGAACAGAATTGGAGAGAAGAGAAATTTGTGGCACAAGTTGACTAGAACAAGGGATCGCTAGGTAAGACATATTCTGAAGCTTCAAGGGATCACCAATTAAGTATTGGAGGGCAGCGTGGAGGTAAAAATCGTAGAGGGAGACCAAGAGATGAATACACTAACCATATTCAGAAGGATGTAGTTTGCAGTAGGTGCTGGGAGATGAAGGAGCTTGCACAGGATAGAGCAGCATGGGGAGATGCGTCAAACCGGTCTCTGGACTGAAGACCACTACGACTCTACATGCATTAGTTAATTTCTTCACATTTAAGTTCCCACATAGCATTTTTGGTCTAATTACTGCTTTCTGTGCCTCTCCCCTCAGTCTTACATACCTAATTATATCATTAGTCTTACTCAGTCTTATTGCTTATAAGCCATCTGTTACATGTCTCCTTTTTCTCCTTCACCGCTGCGTCAGTATCATCATCCCATCAATCACATTTGCCAGACGTATTCTCAACTGCTCCGAGTCTTTCAAAGGCAGCTTCAAGAACATCTCTCAAATATTATCTTATACGCTACTTCCATTGTCATCGGTCTGATGCAGCTTCCTACTCAATCTAAACTTGTATAAGAGGGCAATTGAAGGATCCTGCATTAAATTTATTGGTTGATCCAGTTTCTCTCCATTTTCGTTACAGTTGTTTTGGCACCTGTTAATTTCTCGACAGGGGAATAAAAGTGCACACCGAAGCAGGAAGTGGGCGGATGAACATTCTGCTTCCCTGTAGACTTCGGAAACCTCTACCTTTTTATGATTACTATCTTTCCCTATAGGATAATCAGTTAGAGACTGTAACATCCCTGTAGGCTGTATCCAGGGTTATTGATCTTTTTGTGTTGGAAAAAGCCATTCCATATCTTAAGACTGTACTGTCCACACATTTCTAGCAGCCTCTCTCCATTATCATGCACAATATCCTCCACAAATTTGACCACAACCTTGGTGGCATCCTGCTTCACCACACGCTCATCAAAATCTCCTAAAAAATACGGCGCCTTTCCGTTGCTAATGCCATCTAAGATATTTGTAAAATCATTAAATTACTCTGCTCAGCGTCAGTAGCGTTATTTGTGGGAGCATATGCTGCAATGATCGCTTTGCCATATCCTTTTAGCTTCATATCGACACGCATCAGACGTTCAACCACACAGTCCCATTTCCAATTTTTATGTACCTCTACGGATATCTCCTTCTTTGCCCAACGCTCTTTGTTCTTTAAACTGTAAATATGAACACAATCATCTGTTTCCTTTACTCCTTTATTTTTCTTTTTTGTTTCTGTTAGTGTTATTACATCTACAGTGTGCCGATGTATTTCTTTAAATCCTTCTGTTTTCGTAGTGGCGATGTCCTGTACTTTCCATTTAACAAAAATTCATATACCATTTTCGTTTGCTGGCTTGAGGCTTTACTCTTGGATTTTTTGCGGGTTGAAGTTTTTCCGAGTGATGGCGAGCAGACCCAAAGGCTCAACCCCAACTTGGAGGACCACGTAATTTTTAATCGAGCTTTTCTTCCTCTATACCGACTGTCGCTCTGGACTTACGGGCTCCGTCCACCCTGTGTTTTAATCAGAATTCCGCCGGTTCCACTGTACCGAGGTGCATCCTCCCTACTGTCGCCGCCGTTGGAGATACAACAGGAAAATGAAAGTCATCCTCGGGCCTCGAAACCTAGTACCACTGGGATCGATGAAACAAAAGCTGGGCGTGGGAGACCGATAGAAAACAGAAGCAGCCTGACGGGAGTAAGTGGAAATAATGTCAGACTTAGCTAGGTGCCCATGTAGTTGCCACACATAAACTCCCAAGAAGGGAGCCCCGTAGGGGGACTACACTGTGTCTAGAATATCACCAACTAACCAGTCTGGCATGAGTGATCCTGCCAGAAGCATTGCTCCTGCCGGCATAGCTTAGTGGATCACTGAGGCACCAAACCTCCCCGTCACCGTTAAGGTGGTAGTTCATGGGGAGGTGTTAGACATGTATTAGAAATTAAGGTACAAGTAATGCTGTTATATTGTGATCTTAAATGTTCACATATTTCTTCGTACAATATTAATAAAAAAACTCCCGATAAAATTCAAAGAACTACTACTAGTAATTATAGAATAGCAAACTCAAACAGAGTTAATTCTCCACTTCGAACACAGGTGACAGACTATATTATCCTCTGACGTCTATTGTGATATTCTCACCAAATACTGAAGGACTGGTGACTGTGCGTGTAAGACCATTACTAGTACCAAATTCAGTGGAGATACCACGGTGAAAAATCTTTGTATCAGCACCGCAATTCAATTATATTTGGAGTACCAACACTTATAAGAAATTCCTGTACAAGTATACATCAGCCGCCTTACATTGCATTTACACGTTACAGCAAATTCTGCAGGACCACCCGTTTCGTTAGGAGACTGTAGGTGACAGTTAGATGTCGGTGACAGAACACCATCGTAAAACATAGCCTGATAGTGTGAAATTTTGAAAACAGTAAGTTCTTATTTACTTAATGGCTGTTTTAATAAATGAAGGCAAAATCTCAAGATGGTAAAAACGATAGTTAAAAAGAAACATTAATTTTAGAAAGCTAAAGATCTCCCTCCCTCCCTCTCTCCCTTTCTCTGTCTCTGTCTCTCTCTGTTCCTCTCTTTGTTTGAGCTTTCGATAACTGTTTCTCTCACCACTGCCACAGATATTATTTTCCAGTAACCTACCGCAAATTGAAAATGTCCAGAAAAATCCATATTATCTGCAATCGACTGCTTTGCTGCGGCTCCATCAGAGAAAGTACTTTCTGCTGGCAGAAACGATCGCCATTGTTTGAGTACGTGCTCGTAAAACACACAGTAAGGAAGTCAGAGGTAAATACAGGAATCGGAACCGGTTTAGTGTACACAAAAATGCAGTAGTGAATCGATAACTTAAGTAAAAATAGTGAATCGATAACTTTAGTAAAAATGATCGTAGTATATGCAGTTTAAATTTCACTTCAATCTTTTAACAGATAAGTTATTTCATTTTCTCAGGAAAATATATTGACTGTTCGGCATATTCCCTGCTCTCAGTAATTTGAAGCTGAATGTCGGGAAAATAGGCTGGGTAATCATTTCACAGTCCAGTTAGTCACTTTTTCTGTTGCAGCCGCCTATACGTAGGTACACTATGATTGTGCAGGAGCACATTTTTGTGGCTCTTCTTGAAATGTTATTTCTTCAACTCATTTTGCGAACTAATAATGAGAAAGTACGTGTCAGACTTTTTCATAAATATTCAATTTTTATGATATCCTTAGAGTGCCAATGAACAGCTACCGTTATATTTCCTACAGATAGAAGTTTTACATTTTACTACTGCGCTTTCATTTCGGTCGACCGTATGATTTTACCGTGGTTGTGTATCCAATGTGTGATGATTGGCCAACATGGCCCAATTACTTCAAAGACGATTTCGAAATAGCCTTCTTCGATTGTGTCAGGCACCCATCGCCATCGCGAGCTAAGCTTTTCCGTATGCGTAAGTTCACTGAGGACATTATTTAACTTTTTCCAAAAGATCTCGTCCATTTCAGCAACGTCATATCAGGAGGCCACAGATTTTGTCGATCTTTAAGGAAAAATTAAATCCAGCTTCAGGAATTTAGCAAACATTTAGATTAAATTATCCAGTTGAGTGATATATCTCACTGTTATCACATGAATTCTCAAAAGTGTCGCAGTCCATTTTCTTAAATGGATGTGTTTTTTCCTCTTTTCTATCATATATACGAAACATTTGACGTCAAAAATTTAATAAATGTTGATAAGATAAAACTGGGCCTTAGATTTATTGGGTACTTCGGATAACATTGTTACAAGAAAAACACTTACTGGTAGTGAGATCACTTAACGAAACCTGTCACTACTTCGAAGAGCTATTTCATACTACTCAACCGTCCTCGTGTAAAGAGACTCTTCATCGTTATTCAGCCCCTACATAGCCTCGGCTCCTCCCACGCTACTGTTTCAATGGAGTGCCAAACGTCCCTCCAGTCAAACTTCACATTCGTGTTTGAGTGCTACTAGCTGCCACCAGAGAGAGAAGGCACATATATGTGTTGGGATTAGTGCTACATTCCCAGTTTTCTGCCGTCGGCAGTTACGAGTATAGATAACAAGAACCAATTCGATTAACAACCTCCTGTATTTGCTGGAGTTGCGTTGTTATGTTCACTAATGATTTCCCAAGCGTACCTGCCTCACGTCCATGCTGAAGCTGGTCATTAATGTCCTGCATGGGTTACCTGAAACACATTAGGGATACGCCACGTCGGCAATCCCTCTCATCAAACGGATAATTGCTTCTGGCACAACTGAATATTTATGATAACCAAATCACACTACTCGCTGATCACCTGGTGATCAATCTCAATTGAGCAGCTGCGGTGTGACAGGTTGCACACAAGGGATATAATGCAGTTAAGTTCCTACGACGTCCGCTGTCGTTACCAAAGACAAGTTTCTAAGGCTGCTGAATTTTGGAGAAGCTGAGATATTTTGGCCCAAAATACACACACCAGTATTTGCGGTGATGCGTTCTAAGTGCTTTTTGATATCTTTGCTGAATTTTTCAATTGATTAAAAATGCACTCATACAATTTGAACTGAACTAAATAAGAAAAGCATAAAGGGGAGAAAATTAAAAAAAGAAACTCTCCCTGATGAAGGTCGCTTGAATCTTTACGTCACGAACGCTTTTACAGAAAATACGTACTGTATAAACAAAAGTCGGACCAACTTTGCAATCAATATACATATCCACGTCCTCAAATACACAAAGAAAGACCCTACGAAGTTGAAAGAAGCTTGCAAGGAAAAAGAATGGTAAATCGGAATGCAGTGCAGCTACCAATTTTTTTTTGTTTTTTTTTTTTTTTTGAAATTATGAGTGACTCGCCACCAACAAATTTACAACGAAAGAGATTGCACCAGCTGTGTGACAGGCGGTGCTGCTGTAATGTTTAATCACGTTAGACAAAAGGCTGCATGAAGCGACTTTTTATTGATTTTAATAAATTTGATGACGGGGCTTGCTAGAAAAGGTCATGAAATGATAATATTATATGCCTTGTATTCTCATGATGAATTAAGCGACATTTTCGGATATTTTTCTAATTTCGTCAAAGATTCATTGAAAACAAATTGTTGTATACAATTCGTTGTTAACTGTCTTCGGTTCCGCTCCTCTAAAGCAATGGTTGCGACATGTTCAGTGCAACGAAAGAAACAAGTGAGTTACCTTGGAACTACATAGCGACCTAAATACTTGTGATATTTTTGGTTCATCTTGGAACATCTAAACAGCTGACTGCAGCTGAGTTGCCCACTCGTGCAAATATATCCAAAATTTGTCTCCTGTTACCCTGTTGTGCATGCGTTTTGCATTTCCTCTGTCGAATTATTTCATAACTGGTCCGGATCGATTGGTGTACACCAGTTTTTGGGCTTCGGTAAAACTGCTTGTAATCCATCGGGAGCAGATCTGTATAACAGCTAATGTTGAAGCAAATTCGAATGTAGTGCAGCATTTGATACGTCTAAGGACCCCTCCGTCTCGTTATAAGTCACATGCTGGTCCTCTTTTGGAAGCACAACCACGACAACATTCCGCCAACCAACTGTAAAATATTTTTTTTCTGACAGTGATTGATTAGCAAAATTTGAATGAAGCGACTAGAAGCATTGTTCTTGAACTTGGCCAATACAAAAATTGTCAGAAAGTCGCCCAACAAAAACATTCACACGATATTTTCAATTTCTTTCAAAACAATGCTTCCTTGAAGGTTCCCTGTAAATACATTACTCAGCCAATTTTTGAGTTTATTTTAATAGTAAAAAATAACAGATTTTAGATCAATACTAGCTACAATACCCGGTTTTGCTAGTGCCAGAATATATCGCACATTTCATGGCACTAGGACCATTCTCCCTGTCAGATGTACAGGATGAGTCACTAACTATTTCCAGCGAGAATAACTCCGGAAGTTTGACAGTAGCTGAAAAAGTTGTGGGACAAATGTTGCATGGGACAACGGGGGCCATAATATGACGTTTGTTTTTTGTAGTATTGCGAAACCGTCGAATGGTGTTTACATGTCAGTGGCACGTTAGATGGATACGCCGTATTCGTCGAATATTTACTATTTGTACCATATGCGAGAGAGAATTGTCAGAGTATGTGCTTCGATAAGTGCCGAAGTGATAAGGAATACCACTCAATCCATGATAAGACTGCAGCACTGTACTGATACCAATGGTCATCACTTCGAACACCTTCTGTAAATGGACATTCTTGCCACCGTTGTGACCTTCGTTGACCTTTAAGGACCTTACTGTTACACAACATTGGATTCGTCTCGATAGCGGCTATCAGAAAATAAGTACCAAACTTTGCATCCAATTAAAAAAAAAACAAAGTTGACCTGCATATCTCTGGCGCGACCCCACCTAGCAATAAAAAACCAGCGTCATATTATGGCCCCCGTTGTCCCATGCAACTTTTGTCCCACAAACTTTTCAGCTCCTATCATACTTTCGGAGTTATTCTTGGTGGCAATAGTTAGTGACACGCCCTGTATACCGACATATATTCCATTAAACGTACCTTGTATATAGTGTATACATGCATAAAATATTATTATTTAAATAAAACAGGTGTGAATCAAAAGTTACTTTATTTAATGAAACATTTTATTTTTATTGCATATACATATTTATATTATCATTTTTTTCGCAACGCTTAGCGGTCATACACTATATTTGCAGCTTTATTGTTCGGACTAAAGATGAACAAATTTTGAGGTGATCCAGCTCTGAGCGATGTACAATTGGCCCTGTGAAAAGCATGATTCCTCTAGGTTTACGCCACAATATCGGACTGTTTGGTCCTTTGCTTTGCTGATGGTCACACTGCAAACTAACTTCACTGTAAATTGCGGTCGCCTTAAACTGAACGGTGATACAGTTGACATTATAGGTATTCACGGTATAAATAGTCGTGCCCTTTTCTTTGTCCGTCATTATACTGATTTTGATGATGTTATTCTGCTATTGTTTGATGCAGAATCTGGCACCATTACAAATTTTCGGCGCATTCAGATTTCGCAGCAAAATGACTGACGAACAAACCAACCAATTGAATACAATGAATAAAAGAACAAAATATTTTCTTTTTATTTTACTGTTTCTATATTCACTTTTCACTTTTGATGTTTTTCTCTTTGATCCTCTCATGATCGTTGTCAAATGTGACTGACGAAAACGTGCTGAGCTGCGACTTGTACCGACGATCGAAATTTGATTTAGATATTTTACAACATTCGGATATATTAGATTTCGGAAATTAAAGAAATTTCACGATAATTGAGCCTTCCTCCAGAATGGAATTTTTTGAATATTTTAGATTTGAGAGTAAATTTGGGAACCTGCCAGAATCTCTAAAACAATTCTATAAAATTGTGAAAGACAAGACAAAATTTTTTAAATGTTTAACTACAAAACTAGACTGACGGAAAAAACACAAAAACGCAAAAGAATAATTAATGCAGAGTAATAAAATTCTGGAAATAAATTTGTCTAGTTAACATGTTTAAGTTAGTAACATTGCAAGATCACAGGTTAATGTAAGCGCGAGATAAGCCATTGCAAAGTTGAAATGCTGGTACATTAATAAACGGTGTAACTCCCAGAATATTGAATGCAAACGTGCCTGCATTTTAGAATGAGGAAACATCCCCCAGGCTGTGGCTAAGCCATGTCTCCGCAATATCCTTTCTTTCAGGAGTGCTAGTTCTGCAAGGTTCGCAGGAGAGCTTCTGCAAAGTTTGGAAGG
The DNA here is from genome assembly GCF_023898315.1 of Schistocerca nitens. NCBI lineage: Eukaryota > Metazoa > Arthropoda > Insecta > Orthoptera > Acrididae > Schistocerca > Schistocerca nitens. Next base: position 424,218,363 of record NC_064617.1, on the reverse strand, counting down.
TAGGAGTCGAGGTACTGGCAGAAGTAAAGCTGTGAGGACGGGGCGTGAGTCGTGCTTGGGTAGCTCAGTTGGTAGAGCACTTGCCCGCGAATGGCAAAGGTCCCGAGTTCGAGTCTCGGTCCGGCACACAGTTTTAATCTGCCAGGAAGTTTCGTGCCTGCATTGTGTTATGCAGGTGCCGATTGTCAATTTGTGGTCTGGATTTCCATGACTGTTGCACTTAGTCGGTCAAAACAGGGACGGTTAACGCTGGTGTTGGATGCCGCTGGAGTTGTCATCCGATGATGGTCAACATGTGCTCGACGGGGACAGATCTGGTGATCGAGCAGTCCAAGGCAACGTGTCGAAACTGTGTAGAGCACTTTGGGTTACAATAGCGATGTGTAGACGAGCGTTATCTTTTGGGAAACACCCTGTGGGATGCACTACAGGTCGAATTTTCAGTCAGGATGTTTGAGATAACAACAAGAGTGTTCCTGCTGTCACACGAAGTCCTGCTGTAGGTCCAGTGTGTCTAGCACGTAGACAGGTTGACTGCAGTATCTCAACCAGTCTCCCTCTAACGAACACATGGCCATCATTGGCACCGTGGCAGAACCAACTTTCATCAGAAAACACAACAGACGTCCACCCTGCCCTCCAATGAGCTCTCCCTCGACACTACCGAATGGCCTACGAGCTTTCGTTTACGTCGCACAACTCCTCGTTGGTGTCTTTACGTTCACTATGAGCCCCACAGAAGAGCTGTGGATCGCAGTAATACAAAATACACCCTCCACTTCCGCAGTAATTAGCATTTTGAAGCATGTGCTGCAGAAATGGAACTGAAAAGACGTTCAGAATAATACTCACGATACATTGGACTCCGTATGACAATTTTGAGTTATTTATGAAACACTTTCATACATTCTTGAAGTTATTAACTTATAAATAAAATGATGTATACTAATATTATTCAGACATTTTAATTCAAATGCTCAGTGCAAATCTATTATGCAGCAATACTCAAGTCGTTTGTCATTTCATATAATCAAATTTGCTCACACACAATTTATAACAAGAGCTACGGTAATATTTTGGCCAGCAGTTCGTACATTCTGTGGGTCCTATGATTCACTCATACTTCCGGTTCGCATAAGTAGAGTAACAACCTTACGTTAGAATTTATAGTTATTCAGGGACCGCGAACCACTCTGGGAAGTGAAATTGAAGCCAGAATTGCCATTTGTATTAAGAAGTAATACAAAATACACCGTCCACTTTCGCAGTAATTAGCATTTTGAAGCTTGTGCTGCAGAAATTGAACTGAAGAGACGTTCAGAATAATAGTGACGATATATTGGACTCCGTATGACAATTTTGAGTTATTTATGAAACACTTTCACACATTCTTGAAGTTATTAACTAATAAATAAAATGATGTATACTAATATTATTCAGACATTTTAATTCAAATGCTCAGTGAAAATCTATTATGCAACAATACTCAAGTCGTTTGTCATTTCATATAATCAAATTTGCTCACATACAATTTATAACAAGAGTTACGGTGATCAGCAGTGCCCGTATTCTCAACATCGAGATTGCAACACAAATAGTTTAAATGTTGTAAGACTAATGAATGACAAAGGAATTGTGGACTAATAAATGAGAAACGAGTTGTACTAGCTTACTGGAGAGATGTACAAAACCCACTAGGCGTCAGTGAAAAAATAATATATTTCGTAATGTAAGCTACAGCTCGCAAGACAGGCGTTCCAGGAACAGTTTAATAAATTACAATTCGCTCTGAACATCAGCTGCAACTGCTGCTTAAGATAGCAGTTCATTTTCCGTAGCAGAACTTCTTGACACAATGGTACCGAGCGAGGTAACGCAGAGGTTAGCACACTGGACTCGCATTCGGGAGGAGGACGGCTCAAACCTACGCCCTGCCATCCATATTTAGGATTTCCGTGATTTCCCTAAATTGCTCCAGGCAAATGCCGGGACGGTTCCTCTGCAAGGGCCCGGCCGATTTCTTCCCACATTCTTGACACAATCCGAACTTAATGACCGCCATGTCGACGGGACGTTAAACCCAATCTTCCTTCCGTTCACTCAGCCGTAGTACTGATTGAAATTGCTTGGCAAATCGCTGTCGACGGATTGCTGCGATCTGTGGCTGGCATGTGGTACTCTTGAACATGACGTTTCAGTACCACCATCTAGCGGTAGTTTGTAAAAGCTTAAGAGGTAAGGCTTGTGGCTGCTTCCGCTATGTGAGTCCTAGAAGTAATTTACAAGACGTAAAGTAAGTATCCCGGTAAATGAGAGATTTTCAGTTCGCAATTAACTATAGCGCAACGTTGGCTACAAAACATACGTGCCACTGGTCATCAATGACGATTTCGTTGAATAACTCTTAAAGCCGTTTGCTGTCTGCGTTTATTTAAATTTCCTATGAAGAAGAACACAGAATCTTTTTACCGCATGGTGTAACCAGTGGCTCCTGAAAATCAATCTTTCCAACAGCCAGGCAATCATCGTAGGTCGTACCGCTGGCTCCTTCCGGCTCCTTGATTTCTCCCTTACCATCTGCGCCCGTCCTGTCCGCCTCTCCCCCACCCTCATCTACCTTAGCTTCACCATTGACCATCACCTCATCTGGATCCCTCATCTCCGCTCTATTCAATCCAAAGCCGACTACCACCTCTGACTCCTCAAACTCCTCTCTGGCTGGACATGGGGGTTGAACCCCTCTACCATCCTCCAGACCTACAAATCCTTAATCCGTCCTATCCTCTGTTATGCCAGTCCCACCTGGATATCCGCCCCCCCTCACCCCCCCTCCCCCCAAATTCTAAAGTCCCTCAAGATCCTCGAGCACCATGCACTCTGCCGTGCCTTCTATATACGCCTCCTGTCCCCCATGCGGATCCTCTATGACCTGATTCCTTTCCCCCATCTGCTCCTATTCCTCGAACATATCCGCATACTCTACACCTCCCACCACCTTCCCCCTCATCCCCTGCTTGCTCCTCTCCTCTCCAACTCCCGCCCTCTGCTGCGCCTTCACCGTTGTGTTCCCCCTACCCTGCACCTTTACACCCTTCATCTCCTCTCCCGAGGTGGCTTCTGTTGACTCACCCTCCTGGATGACCCCCTCCTCCCTCCATTTATCCCTCCTATCAACTCTGATCCTCACCTCCCCCTCCCTTCCTTTGTCCTTTTCCTGGGCTCCTTCTCCCCCTTTCCACCCCTTTTTTTACCTGCCTACCCTTTCTCTGCCTCCCTTCTTTCCCCCAAGTCCTTTTTCATTCCCCTCCTTTACCTTTCCCCACTTCCTATCGCGTCTGCCCTGCCCCCCCCCCCCTTATGAGTCCTCTTCCTCCGTCGGTTTACCCCCCCCCCCCACACACTTCGTTTTTTCTCTCCTCCCTCCTTTTTTTCCCCCTCATCTGTGAGGAGCCCCCCATCTGCCCTTGGCTGTGGTGTCACATCACCATGCCACCTTTTTAGTGCAGTGTTTCAAGTGAGTGTTAAGTGTTGTGCATCTGTTCGAAAGTGTTGCGAAGGGAAATCATACTGTCGCTGGGTGTGATTTTTATATCTTTTGTGAACAGATACCAGACTTTTTTTAATTGTCTGTCTACTATTTTACCCGCCTGCTTCCTGTGTATTTTATTAGCATCGCCAACCCTTTGTTTTATATTTTAACTTCCACAATTTCCCGCCATTTTACAATTTAAGTCACCGTTTTTGTCACCTGCTTGTATTGTTTGTTATCTTCTTCTTATGTTTTAAAAATTCTGTAGGCTAACGACCGGCGTACTAAGGTGCTGCCAGCCCGGCCCCTTCGGGGGGAATCGAAATTCAATAAAGGAAAAAAAAAAGCAACAGAGAAAAGCACACAGTGTTAAAGCGCCATAGCATTTCAAAACAATCGAAAATCACCTCGTTGTATTTGTACTGTATATTTGCTTTCTCTTTTTTGCATGCTGCCGATGCAAGCCGAAGCTTGAAACGAAAAACTTACTGAAATGGAAAGACTCCGTGAGTCTTTGGGTGATGGTTCTAACTGGGTGTGATAGAAGTAAAAGAAATCTCAAAGCTAAATTTGTGTTACTTCTGAATGAGAAGAGGAGCGAAGTTGAGAAGGACTTTTCGGGATCTTCATCACGGATTTCTTCCGTCTTTTCAAACATATTGCCTACCTCTACGCAGAGCTGACCAATCACAGCTACACCATCGATAATGACTGATCTCACTTCAAATACAGCGTTTCCTCTTAATTCTCCTCAAGCTGAATCGTATACGTACTACTTTGAGAATCTGAACAGTTGTAGAAATACAGTCCTAGGTTTATTAATTTGTAACCATTATTTACGTATGTATCTCACAGAATAAAGTACCATACATAGGTAGTCTCACAAAAAAATAACTTTTCATGGTGACATTTTTAACATCAGTCAAACATTTTCGACACATTACTTTAGTGAGTAATGTCTCTGTAGGAGACACAAGTCAAAAAATTTCTGTCCTGCTTTGCCAGAGTAACTGATACTAGCTTCTCCAAAAATGGAAACTGTCTGGAATTATTCTGTAGAACTCTTGTAATTTATGTTCGTGCTGAGGGTCCTCATGAGAAACTACAACCGAACTATCTGTGATACATTCTTGTGCAAAATTAAAGCAGCAAACCACTATTTCCCTCTACCGTGGCTAAGTCACAATATAATCATATCAGCTGTTAGCAGGTGGCATTACGATCGTGTTCTGCACGGAAGATGGCATTCCGGTCAACGGACAACCACGCCATTGATGACCACCCATCAAACGGGGTAGTATTTTACGGGTAGTCCCACATCGAAAATCGCTGTGTACACAGAAACCGACGGTGCGGTATGGCACAGAGAAGACGCACACCAGATTCTTTACAGTGGAGAGCCCATAGGAAGAATGGAAGCAGGACAGTCGCAAACTGATGTGCCCGAGGCTTAATGAGAATCGTTCTGTTGTTTCTCGGATGTGGCGACAGTTCATAGAAGAGGAAACTGTATCCTAAAGATCAGGGCAGGGCCAACCTTGTGTGACATCGGAAATTGAGGACCATTATTTGGCTGTAAGAGCACGACGATACCGCACTAGTACTGCATGGCAACTGGCATCTGACCTCGCGGCATCCGCTGGACATGTTGTATCGTAGTAAACGGCGTACAGAAGGCTTCTTCAGAGTGGCTTTTATTGTCGTAGACTTACTGTATGTGTACCTCTGACGCGTCGTCAAAGAAGGGAAGGTCTAGAGTGGAGTCGTTAACATGCCACCTGGATTAATGTGTTCTTTTCAGACATGAGTCCCGAATTGGTCAGGAGAGTTATTCTCGACGGAGTCGCATCTGGCGGGAACATGGAACACGGTTTTGGGGCTCACACATTGTGGGAAGTGACCGATATCGAGGGGATCCTTACTGTGTGGACAGTGATTTCGAACAGATGTTTATGAAACTATACATGTGAATCGGCAAGGTTTAACTGATACCAGGTATCGTAATGAAAACTTCGGACCTCATGTGCGGTTGTTGTGACGTACTGTGGGCCAGACTTCGTACTGATGGAGAATAATGCTCAACCTCATAGAGCATGGGTGGTTGATGTTTCTTGGAAACGGAAGATATTGCATGTGTGGCGTAGTCTACTCGCTCGTCCGATTTTAATCCCATAGAACATGTCTGCGATGCACTGCGCAGATGGGTTGCATCACGTCAGCATCCACCAACCACTCCCCAAGACTTGCGAGCAGCTCTGCAGGACGTATGTGCGTTATTATCTCGACACGAGACTGATGACATCATTCACTGCATGTCCAGTCGTTGTCAGGCCGGTGTTACCACCAGAGGTGGTCACACCCAATGCTGAGCGCCTTAATCAGTTGTCGGAATGTGTGTACAAATCCGTTAAGTTGGAAAAAACGAAGAACATTTTAGTCTACCATTATGTATGCTGCATTTCTTTACATTGAAAAAGATTACTGTTAATGAAGTAAAAGATCCACGCAGTGGACACCAAATGAAAAAGCTACTCCTTATGTTTCTGATCTATACTGCAATAAAAATGCGAAGGAACTGCTAATCAGAACTCAGGGAGGAGTTATAGTTTAATTCACAATCGATTTATTGATCTTAAACAAGACAAGACAACAAAATTATTAAAGAAATATCACACAAAAATATTTATTTAACAAAAGCCTTACTAAAATGGGATGTATGGCGGACAAAGTGATCTGCTGGGGATCGACACACGACACTAACCAGAACACTACTCGCTCTATCTCATTTCATACACGGGAATCCAGGTTATGGCATCAAACTACGCCACCACCAAGCATCTGTATTCTACCACACACAAAAGAAGGAAAAATATGGTTCGAAAGAACAGGGTGCCGAGAAATAGATATTATAGCCCTACGTCGCAGCAGTGAATACTTTACCATCCTACAGGTCAAGGCGGCACACTACGATGCGTTCGGCGACTGAAGTCATGGACGGCGGCAATCTGTTATTAAATGCGCGTTCCCGAAAAATGCAAGTACGCGGTCTCGCGTTCGGTTAATTCAGAACGCAGGTACTTTCCTAAGAGCCTCTGAAACCCTGATGGATTACAGTGTGCAGGTCGACCCGTTTGCTGGTCTGCCAAACCAATTTAACTCTGTGCCATGACTGTGCATGTCGCAATACGTCAAATGTTTAGTCGGCTGACTCAAGACAAATAAGTACACCCACGCATCACTCGTTGTGACCGTGCTGATCTAAGCAGTAGCTCTGACGGTTCAGAAGGTGGCTGGCACAGGCTCTAAGTCGCACCCTAGCAAAGGACACAAGTCTCGCCGTTTAGGTAGAGACCTTGTAACACCATGGCTCTAATGCCCTACTGTTTTATTTTGCCTTTGTTTCATTTAATGTTACATCATTGAGCTTCTGTAAATATTGTTTGGTTGAATCGATAACACAAAATTGTATACTACTTTCTTTGTACAAACTTTGAGTCATGGTCTGATTCTATGCGATGTAGTGTATCTGCAATTTATATTCTTTGTCACATTTGGAGGGAACAAAACTTACTGTATATACTTGTAATTTTGTGTGAATAATTTTCTGTAGAAATGTCTATATGTGTAAATGTTCTGTTTTGTTTAAAATGGTTGTTTACTGTTATGTAAATTGCTGATCCTCACTTAGGAATCTTAGTAATTTTGTGTATAAGAGGTAGTGTGGTTCCCCTCGGGAACGGAACTGTGTAGCGCGCGCATATTGTGGTTGGCCTAGGTGGAAAAGGTGGGACTGATAGTCAGTCTGGGACGAGCCAGCAGTCTGGGACGAGCCACCGGTCGGAGACAAGCTACGAGTCCGTGCACTGCCATGTAAAAGATGCATATGGTGCAGGTTCCGAGAGAGGCTTTTCCTGCTACTTTCCAAGGCCTCGGATGGATGGATAAATAGCTGGAACTATTCTGGAATTTGTATCTGTCGTCGCCACCAAGAAATGACAGAGCCCAGCAATTCTGTCTGCGAATTCACCTACATACATGCAGTTGCCACCACGTTGCGCAATCACTGTAACGTAATACTATTATGATGTACAGTGAAGGATCAGCTTAATGGATGTGTTATTGTGCTCAAATACAAGGTAATTTATATCTGAATTTATGTACCAACCTTGAATTTTCTCCTCATCATAACACCTCTCAGGTTCCTTTCCGTTTGAACTAAAGTGATTACCGAGTGTCCTTACTGAAAGTACGTTAAAACCCAGTTTTGTATTTAATACCTCTTGAACATAGTAAAGAGAAAGTTTAAAGTTAATGTGGCAAGAGAGTGAGCTAAAGTAAATGTTGTTTGCTAAAAATAATTTTCCTATTAAAACTGCTTATTAAAGTGCTGTTGCCAAATGCAAAATTAAAAGTTCTTAAGGCTGAGGCTTCTAAAGTTTTGCTTAGCTAACGATCACCTTGATATCTGTAGTAAATTCTAAAAGATGAGTCAGTTTCTTGCAATTTTGTTAACATTGTGTTTCGATGTAGTAAAAGTGAGAAAGCTGCAGTTGTGAAACGTTATACCCTCTTGTTTGCTAAGTGTTTGTCTCTCTTGTGTGCATATTAACAGTAGAAAGACCACTCAGTTTGTGTAAACCCAGAAAGTGATAGTGTTTTTCTGTACCTGTTATAATTTTGCAAATAGTTTGTGCTGCTCCAATTGTTAGTTTCACCCTTACCGTAAACATATGAGTGTGTCAGAGTTCATTGCACTCGCTTGTGGCCAAGTATAGGTTGTGTTTATCCGTTAAAATTACTAATAACTATTTTATTCAACGAGAATGTTAATCATTCTTTTGCCTAGTTAGGCTGGCGACCGTTTTCTTTATCAATTAAACAGTGCAGATAGGCAATATTTTGTTTATCACCGTTTAATTATTTACGTAATCCTGACTCTCACTTCCGATAAGCCACCCCATTAGGAATAACACGGTCAACACAACAAAATTCCTCTCAGAGGGTAACACTACTCTGTTGCTTTATACCATAATTACTAAAACAAAATAATTCTGTTTTGCAAACTGCCTCCAGCTTCGAGGTTATGGTATAGCAGTAGCAGACAGGGAGTGTTATAACCTGCAGTTCTTTACTAGCGAAGCGCCAGTACAAGGGACTTGTACGAGAGTGCTGATCTCCCTATCTCAGTGTGTTCTCCTCAGCTCGGTTCCAAAAGCACATTTCTCTTTGGTGACTTCCCTCAATTTCGTACAAGCCAATGACGAGCTGGAGCCCGGCATTCTAAGCTCAGTGAATGGTCTTTGAACTGCAAACCGATTTGATCAGTCAGAGACTTAAAGTTAACTGGCAGAAAACGGAAAAAAAAATTCAGCTTCACGGCCTCTTTCCCACACGTTTGCCATGTATTTTGCTAACACAATGCAGGGTGGAAGCACAGCCCTCCATAAACAGCTTGTTATCTCCCCTGTTGCGACCATTTCAAAGTTTGCAAAGAACAGCCATAAACTTGCATTGACAAAAGATGTTTTGAAACAGAGTCTGGACGTTTGGACCCCAGTTTTCCTGTCCCACGGACATTTGCAGAACGTTTACATTTCTTTTGCCGGCTTGCTCGCTAAAAAGGCCTACAATGCGCTGTTGGCGACTTTTCGGCGCTAGGTCGTATACCTGGACGTCTGGCGCCAAAGCTTAATGTGTTTCTGCACAATAAGTCGGCTCCCTGTTCCTTCGAATGCAGGTAAAGCTTACCGTATTTCTTTCCCTAGAGCACACAAACAAGACCATAAACTGTTGCCCACCATTTCATCACAATGTATGAAGTCAAATCGCCATAGATTGTATTGCCTACACCGAATCAGAAGTGAGAGTGCCCTACAATCTCTTAACGTTCTGTATTCTTTATATGTTTTCTGCTTTGCTATTATCTGTTTATGCTGTTTTGTAGCATAATAAAGGCAACCTTGCAAAATTTTCGTTTGTTGCTTTAATTTTTGACACCAGTGTATTTATAACATTGTACCGGTGCACCTAGTAATTCCTTTTCTTTTTTTTTTTTCGAGCTTTCAAATGGTTCAAATGGCTCTAAGCACTATGGGACATCTGAGGTCATCAGTCCCCTAGACCTAGAACTACTTAAACCTAACTAACCTAAGGACATCAGAGACATCCATGCCCGAGGCAGGATTCGAATCTATGACCGTAGCAACAGTTCAGTTCCGGAATGAAGCGTCTAGAAGCGCTCGGCCACAGCGGCCGGCTTTTCGAGCTTTAAATAATGTTAAACAACAATAATGTCGTCTTCAAAAGAGCTCATGATTGCAACTGAAAGTGAAAGAAAAACGTGATTCGTGCTGTCTTGTTGCTTGTCGTAAAGCGAGTCGCGTGTATTGTCCCATTGGGATCAGAAGTGCTGCACCAATAAGCATCACGTCGTGAGACATTTACTGTAATGTGGCGCCGCCTCAGTGAGAACCGGACTTAATTGGAAACGCCACAGCAGTGAACTTCGCTCTGAGCTATCTGACTCGTTCGTTACAAGCCTGAGGGAACGGCTTTTGAAGACGATACTACTTTTGTGACTTATACTATGATATTTTGGCCAGCAGTTCGGACATTCTGTGGGTCCTATGATTCACTCATACTTCTATAGATTCTATTACTTCAAAAGCATATACACTCCTGGAAATTGAAATAAGAACACCGTGAATTCATTGTCCCAGGAAGGGGAAACTTTATTGACACATTCCTGGGGTCAGATACATCACATGATCACACTGACAGAACCACAGGCACATAGGCAACAGAGCATGCACAATGTCGGCACTAGTACAGTGTATATCCACCTTTCGCAGCAATGCAGGCTGCTATTCTCCCATGGAGACGATCGTAGAGATGCTGGATGTAGTCCTGTGGAACGGCTTGCCATGCCATTTCCACCTGGCGCCTCAGTTGGACCAGCGTTCGTGCTGGACGTGCAGACCGCGTGAGACGACGCTTCATCCAGTCCCAAACATGCTCAATGGGGGACAGATCCGGAGATCTTGCTGGCCAGGGTAGTTGACTTACACCTTCTAGAGCACGTTGGGTGGCACGGGATACATGCGGACGTGCATTGTCCTGTTGGAACAGCAAGTTCCCTTGCCGGTCTAGGAATGGTAGAACGATGGGTTCGATGACGGTTTGGATGTACCGTGCACTACTCAGTGTCCCCTCGACGATCACCAGTGGTGTACGGCCAGTGTAGGAGATCGCTCCCCACACCATGATGCCGGGTGTTGGCCCTGTGTGCCTCGGTCGTATGCAGTCCTGATTGTGGCGCTCACCTGCACGGCGCCAAACACGCATACGACCATCATTGGCACCAAGGCAGAAGCGACTCTCATCGCTGAAGACGACACGTCTCCATTCGTCCCTCCATTCACGCCTGTCGCGACACCACTGGAGGCGGGCTGCACGATGTTGGGGCGTGAGCGGAAGACGGCCTAACGGTGTGCGGGACCGTAGCCCAGCTTCATGGAGACGGTTGCGAATGGTCCTCGCCGATACCCCAGGAGCAACAGTGTCCCTAATTTGCTGGGAAGTGGCGGTGCGGTCCCCTACGGCACTGCGTAGGATCCTACGGTCTTGGCGTGCATCCGTGCGTCGCTGCGGTCCGGTCCCAGGTCGACGGGCACGTGCACCTTCCGCCGACCACTGGCGACAACATCGATGTACTGTGGAGACCTCACGCCCCACGTGTTGACCAATTCGGCGGTACGTCCACCCGGCCTCCCGCATGCCCACTATACGCCCTCGCTCAAAGTCCGTCAACTGCACATACGGTTCACGTCCACGCTGTCGCGGCATGCTACCAGTGTTAAAGACTGCGATGGACCTCCGTATGCCACGGCAAACTGGCTGACACTGACGGCGGCGGTGCACAAATGCTGCGCAGCTAGCGCCATTCGACGGCCAACACCGCGGTTCCTGGTGTGTCCGCTGTGCCGTTCGTGTGATCATTGCTTGTACAGCCCTCTCGCAGTGTCCGGAGCAAGTATGGTGGGTCTGACACACCGGTGTCAATGTGTTCTTTTTTCCATTTCCAGGAGTGTATCTAATAGTACACAATAGTCAACATTTTAACGCACATACCGCTTGTCGGGTGGAATGGAAAGGCACTGAAAGGTGGGGGTGGGGGAGGTTGAGGAAACCCTGCACTGCTATCCACTTTTAAGTTTTTTCCCTGAAATGGAGTATCAACTAGACCGGAATCTGGAACCAAACAATACTCACCACCACTTACAAGTGTGAAAGAGGTACTGGCACTGCCCAATAATTTTTTGCACGTCAGTTACTGTAGTTCCACTATAATTGCACAAGCGCTGCAGCTCTAAATGCAACTACAGCTCTAAATGCAATAAAGAAAGACTGGATCCTTAGCGTCGCCTGTGGCCTTTCAAAGGAAGGGCGGAGATTTCAACTGTTGTCCGCCCCAATATACACTGAAGAGCCAAAGAAACTGTTATACCTGCCTAATATCGTGTAAGACCTTCGCGAGCAGGCAGAAGTGTCGAACGTGAAGTGGCATGGACTCGACTAATGTCTCAAATAGTGCTGGAGAGAACTGACACCATGACTCCTGCAGAGCTGTCCATAAATCCGTAAGAGTACGAGGGATGGAGATCTCTTCTGAACCTCTCGTTGCAAGTCAATAATGTTTATGTCTGGGAAGTTTGGTGGCAAGCGGAAATGTTTAAACTCAGAAGAGGGCTCCTGGAACCATTCTGTAGCAGTTCTGGACGTTTCGGGGTCGCATTATCCTGCTGTAATTGCCCAAGTCCATCGGAATGCACAATGGACATGAATGGATGCAGGTGATCAGACAGGATGCTTGCGTATGTGTCACGTGTCAGAGTCATGTCTAGACGTATCAGGGGTCCCATATCACTTCAATAGTACACGCCCCACACCAATATAGAGCCTTCACCACCTTCAACAGTTCCCTGCTGACACGCAGGGTCCATGGATTCATGAGATTGTCTCCATGCCCGTGCACGTCCATACGTTCGATACAATTTGAAACGAGAGTCGTCCGACCAGGTAACTCGTTTCCAGTCATCAATAGTCTAATGTCGGTGTTGACGGCCCCAGGCGAGGCGTAAAGCTTCGTGTCGTGTAGTCATCAAGGCTCTGAAAGCCCATATCGATGATGTTTCGTTGAATGATTCGCACGCTGACACTTGTTGATGGCCCAGCACTGAAATCTGCAGCAATTTGCGGAAAGGTTGTACTTCTGTCACGTTGAACGATTCTCTTCAGTCGTCGTTGGTCATGTTCTTGCAGGATCTTTTTCCGGCCGCAGCGATGTCGGACATTTGATGTTTTACCGGATTCCTTATATTTACGGTACAGTCGCGAAAGGGTCGTACGGGAAAATCCCCACTTCATCGATACGTCGCAGATGCTGTGTGTGTCATCGCTCGTGCCCCGACTGTAACACCACGTTCAAACTTACTTAAATCCTGATAACCTGCCATTGTAGGAGCAGCAACCGATCTAACAACTGCGCCAGACACTGTGCATGGGGGCTTAATTAAAATGAAATGCAAATAATTTTAATTTTTTTGCTTCAGTAGCTGTCTGTCCGATTACGAAGTCTCGTAACGGTTGGCCCTGACTAGTATTATTACGCAATCTGACTGCATAGAACAACAACAAAGAATGAAATGGAAATTTTCATTAACATAATTAATTAATTAAGTCCCCAGCAACTATAAAACCTACGAAACCAAAGCACAAGTGTAACTGTTCTGCGTGTGGAAGTATGACTCAACGTACGCATCTGGCACGGTTCTTCTTCAATAACACAAGAAATTTTAAACATCATTTATACTGAATTAATTAAAGAAAATAAAAATACCATAATTACTCAAGAAAACCAGAATTACGCTCTAATACAAGAACACAAGCCAGATGCTTTGTTGACTGAACCTGTAATGACGCATTATTTAAAACATGGAAATAATGAAAAATAAATCAAGTTTCGTTACCTTCATATATTGACCAAAATCACTCTAATCATTACAATATATCTCCACACCGACTCGCTATTACCACATCTCAACAAGAACTTTTCAGTATCACATCTCAGCAAGCACTCCCTACTAGCACATCTGAACACGAACTGACTACTACGAGTCCTGGACAAGCACTGCCCACTACGACATCTCAATAATCACTGTGCCAGTGGAGGCGGCGGAACAATGCTCTCTAGCGATCTCTGGCGCTGTGGCTCAGTGTAGCCACCTTTCATATGCCCTTCCTCCACGGCTAGAATTTGATGGTATTTTTGCCAGCATTGGTGGTGAAAATACCACCAAATTCGTCAAAAAAATATAGACAAAAATAAAAGATAATATTAATACGTAAATATCATATAACTAGATAAAATTTTGGCTTTGCACTGACCTTTCAATAACCTATTATATAGAATACAGTAAGCAATACAAATTCTTTCATACATGTGACTTTACATAACAGTTTACACAAGTATTATATGGTTAAACAGTTCAATCAATAGCGTCAGCAATGACGAATATGTGCAGGTAAGAGTCTCATAACTTTTCACAAACAGTAATACACAAAAAATCAGTTTATACAAATATTCACATAAACGCTTTCCATAGCCCAAGAATAAGCAGTTGACAGTTCCAGCAGTAGCACCCAGCAATGGTCAACAGGTGCAAAAACCAACAAATGACATTTTTTTTAGTAGAAACAGTCCATCAGTGGCACCCAGTAATGTTGAATTGGTGCAGACACCAACAAGTGACATCATTTCAGTAGAAGCAGTCCATCAGTGGCACCCAGCAATGTTGAGCAGGTGCAGACATCAACAGGGAACACCATTTCAGTATAAGCAGTTCCATTAGTGGCACCAGCAATGTTGAGCAGGTGCACACAGCAACAGGTGACATCTTTTCAGTAGAAGCAGTCCATCAGTGGCACCCAGCAATGTTGAGCAGGTGCAGACACCAACAAGTAACACCATTTCAGTATAAGCAGTTCCATCAGTGGCACCCAGCAATGTTGAGCAGGTGCAGACACCAACAAGTAACACCATTTCAGTAGAAGCAGTCCATCAGTGGCACCCAGCAATGTTGAGCAGGTGCAGACACCAACAAGTAACACCATTTCAGTAGAAGCAGTCCATCAGTGGCACCCAGCAATGTTGAGCAGGTGCAGACACCAACAAGTAACACCATTTCAGTAGAAGCAGTCCATCAGTGGCACCCAGTAATGTTGACCAGGTGCAGACAGCAAGAAGCAACATCATTTCAGTAGAAGCAGTCCATCAGTGGTACCCAGCAATGTTGAGCAGGTGCAGACATCAACAAGTAACACCATCTCAGTAGAAGCAGTTCTATTAAATTCACTTTCACTGATCACACTGTTCATCAGAGTTTATAAGCAGAAATTAAACATGTCCTAGTGGCACCAATCATGTAGAAAAGGTACAAGTAACAGTCCATAATTTTTACAATCACTGATCACACAGTTCATCAGCAGAAATTAAACATGTCCTTGTGGCACCAATCATGTAGAAAAGGTCCAAGTAACAGTCCATATTATTCACCATAACTACTGAGACAGTTCAGTCATGAACAATAGTTTGAATGCACATACAATTTCTTTAACAAATTATTATCAATGCTCTTACACTAAACATACAAATCATAATAAACACACAAATGATATCAGATAATTGTCCTATTAACTATTACAATACACAAATACCAGTAAACCTATAATATTTATGGGTGTCAGTGCAAGCCACTACCAACAAATAAAATAATATTTAGGAGATAGGTTGGGATCACTTCTCTGGGATTATAAAAGGAAAACACACAAAACACACTCTCATCTTTCATCCACATTAGTGCTATTGTGTAGTTGAATAGTGTTAACTGTGTAAATGCAATTCTGTCAAAAGTTGATGTTCATCATGTGTATCAAGTAGTAGTGGCAGCAATGTATAACAGTCAATAATAGTTAGTCAACGTCATAGTCATCATGTCTAGACCAATGTTTGCCAAGCCAGATCAAATTGTACTGTTGCTGAACAACTGTCAGTGAGCCAAGATATGCAAATACTTCCTCTCTTAAAAAAAAAGTGTATACTGCTTATTGATTTAACAAAGTGTGTGTGTAGGCAATCTTCTTTCTACTTTAGTGTTCTAGTCTGCCATCTTTATCCTCCTTGTTCCATATGGACCAACAAAAAAAAAATATGCTCCTCATTTACTTTACCTCTTATCCACCAAAACTCCAATAATCATCAACTTCACATAATCTCAATACCTCAATAATACGTCGATACATATAAACCTCAGCACCAATATCATTTCACTTCCATAACAACTCTTTCCTCTAGTCAGTCTCCTCGAACAAGTACAGACAAAATCCTAGTGCAACTTCAATTCAGCATCCCATACAATCCGAAGACACAGTGTCCACACACAACCTCTGTGTAATCCATCTGACCCAAATTTTCTACTCATTATAAATTATAAGATACATTTTGGTTCCTTGTCCATCATTAAATAAAAGAAATGCATACATGACCTCTAACAGACTTAGTTCGAATAACTCTCAGTAATTAAGTACGATTACGGAGTGTGAATGATCATAATATTTCACAGTGTGTACACCACTTCAAGAATCATAGCAGAAGCAAACATGTGGAGTATTTTTTGTGTCAAGTGTCACTTCCTATTTCAATTGCTCACGAAAATGCAGTGTAATACTGTCAATGGTCTAAACCTAGTTTTGGTCTGTCATGTCGTTAGCTTCCTTCCTATTAGCATAAATTTATACAGATTCCATAAAACCTCAGCTCATGTGACTTCTATGACTTTCTTGTACTAATGTCGTTCGTCGAATTATAGCAGTTCATTTTCTTATCTTAAAAATATAAGGCACTGAGCGTAAGCAAAACATGCAATAGCGAGTAAATATACCAGTAGAGAACAGAATGTCAACAAGTGGATGCAGCACAATCCCTATAACGAGGCTCTGCCAAGCGAACAATCTATAATTAATACCACAGTGTAACCTAAACTCTATGTTCGTACACAGTATATCAGCATTTCTATATACTAAATTGAAGAGTAGTTATGACAACAAACAGAAATGTGTAAATATGCAATCCATACGCACAGCAGCAAACATGCCTTACACAATAAACCGGTCATTAGCATCACATCGACATAAGCAAATAAATGTTCATATGTAATCTTAATAAGTACCCATGAAGGCGCAAGCAGATAAATCACAAAGTATAACTTACATATCTAACCACATCAGCACAATTAATCAGGTGACAATTATAATTTAAATAAATAAGCACAGCTGGCACATAATAAAAAAATATGACATCAGTGAAAAAGCAGTGCAGCCAAGCAATGCATAATATATACAAATAACAACCCTGTTCATTAATTAATCATTGTCAAAATCAGTTAATATGCGTAAGCACGTCGTTTCACTAGTAAATTCATAGAACATGAAATTAGCACAAAGTATGAATCACGTAATCGCAAGCAGCAAATTACGTCTGAAGTACGTACCTAAGTGGAATTATGTTACCTGAAAAATAAACTCAATTAACCGTTACCTTTTTTTGTTTATTACTTTCTTCTTCGAAATGACCTTCTTCCTGAAAATTTTCTCCAAAGCAAGTCGTCTTAACGTCGGACACGCACAGAATTTACCTGAAGGTCTTAAATACTTTATACAACCGTATCCTGAAAAATACTGAACGTTAATAACATAATTTATGAAGTCCTTATAGCTTTATACAGAATTTATTCGGAGAAATTAAACTGTGTATTTATTTACGTCTGTCAGTGCATTCGCACTGAGCGCTCGATCAGCTGTAGGCGCGTGACGTAGGAAGTGATTGTTTGCGGTCAACGACTGCCTTGTGCGGCGCGCAGACTGACTGTTGCTTTGAGTATGTGCCGCCGCCAAAACACAGCGCGGTACTCTTGCATTCTCCGCATGTTTACGTAGCTGTTAGTTTCTCTAAAGTATGTCATTCCAAAAAAAAATTTTAACGTTGCCTGTTGACATAATTTGCATTTGGCAAGAACAGGTCGAATACGTTTTTCCATATTACTGAAGTAACAATTTTCTCGTAATTTACTAAAGCATTTTCTGGGACCAAAATGTGCATAACTGAAATGTGTAAACGAGGTGTGGCCAAATCATCCAATCTAACAAAGCGTCTAAGAAAATTACAGACACCAAGGAAACTACGAACATCACGTTTTGTAGTAGGAACAGCATAATTACGAATAGCGTCTAGTTTCTCTGGATCAGGAAGAATACCGTCTGTAGAAATAATGTGACCGAGAAATTTCACCTGAGAACGACCAAATTTAGATTTTTCCAAGTTCTCTGTAATGCCAACTCTTGCAAAAATACGTAATAATAAATCCAAAATTTTGTTGTGCTCACTCCAAGAACGTTTAGCAATAAGAATGTCGTCAACATAAGAAGTAATATTGTCACGAAAATAAACAGGCAAAATTTCATTTAAGCTACGAATGAATGCTGCAGAAAATATAGTAAGTCCAAACGGTAATTTCCGAAGTCACTTTCGGGTAAAACAGTCAAATCCGGTTATTTTTTTACCTACTGTCTAGATAGATGGATAGTAGAAGAATTGTTTTTTATAGGTGCAAAGAATAGTGAAAGAGTACGCACCGGTGCAGAAAACTAAAAGGGAAATAGCACCACTACAGCTCGGGGCCCTGTGATCGCTACTGCACATATTCACTTAGTGTAGTGAGTCCCCTGAGGACGATTAATAGCTGTACATTAATTTCAGTTTGTGACTTAGTGGCAAATTTGGCGGAAGTGCGCACGTAAATCGATCCAACCATGAACATGGACGTATGTCATTCCTAGAATTGCAAAAGATCTTAAATTTCCGAACAGTCAAGAAGTGTTTACAGTCAAAGCTTCCGCCTCGTGGCGACAAAGACCTACCGCGTCTGTCCCAGTTTGAATGTCGATTATTGTCAAGTTCGCGCGCCTGGCGCTCTCTTGTTGCATCCCGTAAATGAAACAAATTACTTTCTTCAAACCCCTCTTCTACCTGTGATTCTAAATTTCTTTTGCTGTCTTTTCCTACAATTTCCCCTTCAATTTGTTTGACTTGCTTTCGTAATGCCTCAACTTCCCTTTTAACACGTTCATTAAATTTTCCCTGATTTTCAACATGCTTACTTATGTTCTGGTACTCTTCGGTTTCTGCAAATGGTAATGGAGCTGTATCATCCGAATCTCTGCCCCCATGTAAACTAAGACTTGTCAATTTATCTGAAATCTCCTCAACTCTTTCCGATAAGTCACCTCTTTTTTCTTTCTGTTTACCTACGTCTTCCGTAAGTGTCGCGACTCGGGTTTCAGTGTTGACACATTTGGTAGTTAACTGTTCATATTGTTGTGTTAGGTTATTTAATCTGTCATTTGGTACGGATTCCTCGATTCTCTCAAATATTTCTTCCTTATCGTGTGCACGTTGTAAATTTAACTCTGAAAATTTTTGTACTATCACGCGATCTCTTTCTTCCTGTTCTCTATCTTGTTCCCTTTGTCTAATCTCTACTGCAATTAATCTATTATTGTGAGAATTCAAAATCGGTTGTACTTCTTCTCTAATTTCTTTCTTTAAATCATCTTTCATGTTTTTGAAACATGTCCCTATTCGTGAATCTAACCGTGTTTCCAGTGTTCCCATATCAGTTTTTAATTCAGATCCCAAAGTTCCCATCTCGGTTTTTAATTCAGATCCAAACCGTGTTTCCATTGTTCCCATATCAGTTTTTAATTCAGATCGTAAAATTCCCATCTGTGATCCCAGTGAGTCAAACCGTGCTTCCATTGTTCCCATTTGTGAGTCTAACCGAGATCCCAAATTTAATATTGCACCCATCAACTGCTCCATATTAAATGGATCAAAATTCTTTTCGCCCCTAACATTTCCCGCAAAACTAACTTCCTTCTGCATAGCCATAAAGCTATCTGTGTTCGATACAATTCCAGAATCTTCTGCCGTTAATCTCGGATTCTGTGAATTTTCTGATAGAGAAAAATTTTGAAGTGGTTCCGGACTATTTTCCCGACTTATTACATTGTTTTCAACTCCATTATTCATCATACTGTTGTCCTGTGTTGGCGAGTTCGCCATGTCAACAATTTCGTCATTCTCACTGTCCATCATTTTTGCCTTTTTCATCGACCGCGTAATCATTTACAGAATATACAAAACTCGTTACTATATGAAAATTGCACACAATGACACTTTATCTCCAACAATACCATTTACACGAAATGTTTCCTTCAAACACGATTAACGAACAATTGAAATAATTGCACTA
Source organism: Schistocerca nitens (assembly GCF_023898315.1). Classification (NCBI taxonomy): domain Eukaryota; kingdom Metazoa; phylum Arthropoda; class Insecta; order Orthoptera; family Acrididae; genus Schistocerca; species Schistocerca nitens. Next base: position 424,198,407 of record NC_064617.1, on the reverse strand, counting down.
AATCGTCAAACGCGTATACAAGACAACAAATCAAATTCAGAGAAAAAATACCATTATAAGAATGACAATTACCAAATCTACACATGCAAAATAGACTATAATTACTAAACTACAAATTACTACAACAATACTACTGTCTACTATTTTTACAATCAGAAGAATTCCAAGGGACGATCCGAAGCAGCGGTCGCCACGTGCATGGGGGCTTAATTAAAATGAAATGCAAATAATTTTAATTTTTTTGCTTCAGTAGCTGTCTGTCCGATTACGAAGTCTCGTAACGGTTGGCCCTGACTAGTATTATTACGCAATCTGACTGCATAGAACAACAACAAAGAATGAAATGGAAATTTTCATTAACACAATTAATTAATTAAGTCCCCAGCAACTATAAAACCTACGAAACCAAAGCACAAGTGTAACTGTTCTGCGTGTGGAAGTATGACTCAACGTACGCATCTGGCACGGTTCTTCTTCAATAACACAAGAAATTTTAAATATCATTTATACTGAATTAATTAAAGAAAATAAAAATACCATAATTACTCAAGAAAACCAGAATTACGCTCTAATACAAGAACACAAGCCAGATGCTTTGTTGACTGAACCTGTAATGACGCATTATTTAAAACATGGAAATAATGAAAAATAAATCAAGTTTCGTTACCTTCATATATTGACCAAAATCACTCTAATCATTACAATATATCTCCACACCGACTCGCTATTACCACATCTCAACAAGAACTTTTCAGTATCACATCTCAGCAAGCACTCCCTACTAGCACATCTGAACACGAACTGACTACTACGAGTCCTGGACAAGCACTGCCCACTACGACATCTCAATAATCACTGTGCCAGTGGAGGCGGCGGAACAATGCTCTCTAGCGATCTCTGGCGCTGTGGCTCAGTGTAGCCACCTTTCATATGCCCTTCCTCCACGGCTAGAATTTGATGGTATTTTTGCCAGCATTGGTGGTGAAAATACCACCAAATTCGTCAAAAAAATATAGACAAAAATAAAAGATAATATTAATACGTAAATATCATATAACTAGATAAAATTTTGGCTTTGCACTGACCTTTCAATAACCTATTATATAGAATACAGTAAGCAATACAAATTCTTTCATACATGTGACTTTACATAACAGTTTACACAAGTATTATATGGTTAAACAGTTCAATCAATAGCGTCAGCAATGACGAATATGTGCAGGTAAGAGTCTCATAACTTTTCACAAACAGTAATACACAAAAAATCAGTTTATACAAATATTCACATAAACGCTTTCCATAGCCCAAGAATAAGCAGTTGACAGTTCCAGCAGTAGCACCCAGCAATGGTCAACAGGTGCAAAAACCAACAAATGACATTTTTTTTAGTAGAAACAGTCCATCAGTGGCACCCAGTAATGTTGAATTGGTGCAGACACCAACAAGTGACATCATTTCAGTAGAAGCAGTCCATCAGTGGCACCCAGCAATGTTGAGCAGGTGCAGACATCAACAGGGAACACCATTTCAGTATAAGCAGTTCCATTAGTGGCACCAGCAATGTTGAGCAGGTGCACACAGCAACAGGTGACATCTTTTCAGTAGAAGCAGTCCATCAGTGGCACCCAGCAATGTTGAGCAGGTGCAGACACCAACAAGTAACACCATTTCAGTATAAGCAGTTCCATCAGTGGCACCCAGCAATGTTGAGCAGGTGCAGACACCAACAAGTAACACCATTTCAGTAGAAGCAGTCCATCAGTGGCACCCAGCAATGTTGAGCAGGTGCAGACACCAACAAGTAACACCATTTCAGTAGAAGCAGTCCATCAGTGGCACCCAGCAATGTTGAGCAGGTGCAGACACCAACAAGTAACACCATTTCAGTAGAAGCAGTCCATCAGTGGCACCCAGTAATGTTGACCAGGTGCAGACAGCAAGAAGCAACATCATTTCAGTAGAAGCAGTCCATCAGTGGTACCCAGCAATGTTGAGCAGGTGCAGACATCAACAAGTAACACCATCTCAGTAGAAGCAGTTCTATTAAATTCACTTTCACTGATCACACTGTTCATCAGAGTTTATAAGCAGAAATTAAACATGTCCTAGTGGCACCAATCATGTAGAAAAGGTACAAGTAACAGTCCATAATTTTTACAATCACTGATCACACAGTTCATCAGCAGAAATTAAACATGTCCTTGTGGCACCAATCATGTAGAAAAGGTCCAAGTAACAGTCCATATTATTCACCATAACTACTGAGACAGTTCAGTCATGAACAATAGTTTGAATGCACATACAATTTCTTTAACAAATTATTATCAATGCTCTTACACTAAACATACAAATCATAATAAACACACAAATGATATCAGATAATTGTCCTATTAACTATTACAATACACAAATACCAGTAAACCTATAATATTTATGGGTGTCAGTGCAAGCCACTACCAACAAATAAAATAATATTTAGGAGATAGGTTGGGATCACTTCTCTGGGATTATAAAAGGAAAACACACAAAACACACTCTCATCTTTCATCCACATTAGTGCTATTGTGTAGTTGAATAGTGTTAACTGTGTAAATGCAATTCTGTCAAAAGTTGATGTTCATCATGTGTATCAAGTAGTAGTGGCAGCAATGTATAACAGTCAATAATAGTTAGTCAACGTCATAGTCATCATGTCTAGACCAATGTTTGCCAAGCCAGATCAAATTGTACTGTTGCTGAACAACTGTCAGTGAGCCAAGATATGCAAATACTTCCTCTCTTAAAAAAAAGTGTATACTGCTTATTGATTTAACAAAGTGTGTGTGTAGGCAATCTTCTTTCTACTTTAGTGTTCTAGTCTGCCATCTTTATCCTCCTTGTTCCATATGGACCAACAAAAAAAAAATATGCTCCTCATTTACTTTACCTCTTATCCACCAAAACTCCAATAATCATCAACTTCACATAATCTCAATACCTCAATAATACGTCGATACATATAAACCTCAGCACCAATATCATTTCACTTCCATAACAACTCTTTCCTCTAGTCAGTCTCCTCGAACAAGTACAGACAAAATCCTAGTGCAACTTCAATTCAGCATCCCATACAATCCGAAGACACAGTGTCCACACACAACCTCTGTGTAATCCATCTGACCCAAATTTTCTACTCATTATAAATTATAAGATACATTTTGGTTCCTTGTCCATCATTAAATAAAAGAAATGCATACATGACCTCTAACAGACTTAGTTCGAATAACTCTCAGTAATTAAGTACGATTACGGAGTGTGAATGATCATAATATTTCACAGTGTGTACACCACTTCAAGAATCATAGCAGAAGCAAACATGTGGAGTATTTTTTGTGTCAAGTGTCACTTCCTATTTCAATTGCTCACGAAAATGCAGTGTAATACTGTCAATGGTCTAAACCTAGTTTTGGTCTGTCATGTCGTTAGCTTCCTTCCTATTAGCATAAATTTATACAGATTCCATAAAACCTCAGCTCATGTGACTTCTATGACTTTCTTGTACTAATGTCGTTCGTCGAATTATAGCAGTTCATTTTCTTATCTTAAAAATATAAGGCACTGAGCGTAAGCAAAACATGCAATAGCGAGTAAATATACCAGTAGAGAACAGAATGTCAACAAGTGGATGCAGCACAATCCCTATAACGAGGCTCTGCCAAGCGAACAATCTATAATTAATACCACAGTGTAACCTAAACTCTATGTTCGTACACAGTATATCAGCATTTCTATATACTAAATTGAAGAGTAGTTATGACAACAAACAGAAATGTGTAAATATGCAATCCATACGCACAGCAGCAAACATGCCTTACACAATAAACCGGTCATTAGCATCACATCGACATAAGCAAATAAATGTTCATATGTAATCTTAATAAGTACCCATGAAGGCGCAAGCAGATAAATCACAAAGTATAACTTACATATCTAACCACATCAGCACAATTAATCAGGTGACAATTATAATTTAAATAAATAAGCACAGCTGGCACATAATAAAAAAATATGACATCAGTGAAAAAGCAGTGCAGCCAAGCAATGCATAATATATACAAATAACAACCCTGTTCATTAATTAATCATTGTCAAAATCAGTTAATATGCGTAAGCACGTCGTTTCACTAGTAAATTCATAGAACATGAAATTAGCACAAAGTATGAATCACGTAATCGCAAGCAGCAAATTACGTCTGAAGTACGTACCTAAGTGGAATTATGTTACCTGAAAAATAAACTCAATTAACCGTTACCTTTTTTTGTTTATTACTTTCTTCTTCGAAATGACCTTCTTCCTGAAAATTTTCTCCAAAGCAAGTCGTCTTAACGTCGGACACGCACAGAATTTACCTGAAGGTCTTAAATACTTTATACAACCGTATCCTGAAAAATACTGAACGTTAATAACATAATTTATGAAGTCCTTATAGCTTTATACAGAATTTATTCGGAGAAATTAAACTGTGTATTTATTTACGTCTGTCAGTGCATTCGCACTGAGCGCTCGATCAGCTGTAGGCGCGTGACGTAGGAAGTGATTGTTTGCGGTCAACGACTGCCTTGTGCGGCGCGCAGACTGACTGTTGCTTTGAGTATGTGCCGCCGCCAAAACACAGCGCGGTACTCTTGCATTCTCCGCATGTTTACGTAGCTGTTAGTTTCTCTAAAGTATGTCATTCCAAAAAAAAATTTTAACGTTGCCTGTTGACATAATTTGCATTTGGCAAGAACAGGTCGAATACGTTTTTCCATATTACTGAAGTAACAATTTTCTCGTAATTTACTAAAGCATTTTCTGGGACCAAAATGTGCATAACTGAAATGTGTAAACGAGGTGTGGCCAAATCATCCAATCTAACAAAGCGTCTAAGAAAATTACAGACACCAAGGAAACTACGAACATCACGTTTTGTAGTAGGAACAGCATAATTACGAATAGCGTCTAGTTTCTCTGGATCAGGAAGAATACCGTCTGTAGAAATAATGTGACCGAGAAATTTCACCTGAGAACGACCAAATTTAGATTTTTCCAAGTTCTCTGTAATGCCAACTCTTGCAAAAATACGTAATAATAAATCCAAAATTTTGTTGTGCTCACTCCAAGAACGTTTAGCAATAAGAATGTCGTCAACATAAGAAGTAATATTGTCACGAAAATAAACAGGCAAAATTTCATTTAAGCTACGAATGAATGCTGCAGAAAATATAGTAAGTCCAAACGGTAATTTCCGAAGTCACTTTCGGGTAAAACAGTCAAATCCGGTTATTTTTTTACCTACTGTCTAGATAGATGGATAGTAGAAGAATTGTTTTTTATAGGTGCAAAGAATAGTGAAAGAGTACGCACCGGTGCAGAAAACTAAAAGGGAAATAGCACCACTACAGCTCGGGGCCCTGTGATCGCTACTGCACATATTCACTTAGTGTAGTGAGTCCCCTGAGGACGATTAATAGCTGTACATTAATTTCAGTTTGTGACTTAGTGGCAAATTTGGCGGAAGTGCGCACGTAAATCGATCCAACCATGAACATGGACGTATGTCATTCCTAGAATTGCAAAAGATCTTAAATTTCCGAACAGTCAAGAAGTGTTTACAGTCAAAGCTTCCGCCTCGTGGCGACAAAGACCTACCGCGTCTGTCCCAGTTTGAATGTCGATTATTGTCAAGTTCGCGCGCCTGGCGCTCTCTTGTTGCATCCCGTAAATGAAACAAATTACTTTCTTCAAACCCCTCTTCTACCTGTGATTCTAAATTTCTTTTGCTGTCTTTTCCTACAATTTCCCCTTCAATTTGTTTGACTTGCTTTCGTAATGCCTCAACTTCCCTTTTAACACGTTCATTAAATTTTCCCTGATTTTCAACATGCTTACTTATGTTCTGGTACTCTTCGGTTTCTGCAAATGGTAATGGAGCTGTATCATCCGAATCTCTGCCCCCATGTAAACTAAGACTTGTCAATTTATCTGAAATCTCCTCAACTCTTTCCGATAAGTCACCTCTTTTTTCTTTCTGTTTACCTACGTCTTCCGTAAGTGTCGCGACTCGGGTTTCAGTGTTGACACATTTGGTAGTTAACTGTTCATATTGTTGTGTTAGGTTATTTAATCTGTCATTTGGTACGGATTCCTCGATTCTCTCAAATATTTCTTCCTTATCGTGTGCACGTTGTAAATTTAACTCTGAAAATTTTTGTACTATCACGCGATCTCTTTCTTCCTGTTCTCTATCTTGTTCCCTTTGTCTAATCTCTACTGCAATTAATCTATTATTGTGAGAATTCAAAATCGGTTGTACTTCTTCTCTAATTTCTTTCTTTAAATCATCTTTCATGTTTTTGAAACATGTCCCTATTCGTGAATCTAACCGTGTTTCCAGTGTTCCCATATCAGTTTTTAATTCAGATCCCAAAGTTCCCATCTCGGTTTTTAATTCAGATCCAAACCGTGTTTCCATTGTTCCCATATCAGTTTTTAATTCAGATCGTAAAATTCCCATCTGTGATCCCAGTGAGTCAAACCGTGCTTCCATTGTTCCCATTTGTGAGTCTAACCGAGATCCCAAATTTAATATTGCACCCATCAACTGCTCCATATTAAATGGATCAAAATTCTTTTCGCCCCTAACATTTCCCGCAAAACTAACTTCCTTCTGCATAGCCATAAAGCTATCTGTGTTCGATACAATTCCAGAATCTTCTGCCGTTAATCTCGGATTCTGTGAATTTTCTGATAGAGAAAAATTTTGAAGTGGTTCCGGACTATTTTCCCGACTTATTACATTGTTTTCAACTCCATTATTCATCATACTGTTGTCCTGTGTTGGCGAGTTCGCCATGTCAACAATTTCGTCATTCTCACTGTCCATCATTTTTGCCTTTTTCATCGACCGCGTAATCATTTACAGAATATACAAAACTCGTTACTATATGAAAATTGCACACAATGACACTTTATCTCCAACAATACCATTTACACGAAATGTTTCCTTCAAACACGATTAACGAACAATTGAAATAATTGCACTAAATCGTCAAACGCGTATACAAGACAACAAATCAAATTCAGAGAAAAAATACCATTATAAGAATGACAATTACCAAATCTACACATGCAAAATAGACTATAATTACTAAACTACAAATTACTACAACAATACTACTGTCTACTATTTTTACAATCAGAAGAATTCCAAGGGACGATCCGAAGCAGCGGTCGCCACGTGCATGGGGGCTTAATTAAAATGAAATGCAAATAATTTTAATTTTTTTGCTTCAGTAGCTGTCTGTCCGATTACGAAGTCTCGTAACGGTTGGCCCTGACTAGTATTATTACGCAATCTGACTGCATAGAACAACAACAAAGAATGAAATGGAAATTTTCATTAACACAATTAATTAATTAAGTCCCCAGCAACTATAAAACCTACGAAACCAAAGCACAAGTGTAACTGTTCTGCGTGTGGAAGTATGACTCAACGTACGCATCTGGCACGGTTCTTCTTCAATAACACAAGAAATTTTAAATATCATTTATACTGAATTAATTAAAGAAAATAAAAATACCATAATTACTCAAGAAAACCAGAATTACGCTCTAATACAAGAACACAAGCCAGATGCTTTGTTGACTGAACCTGTAATGACGCATTATTTAAAACATGGAAATAATGAAAAATAAATCAAGTTTCGTTACCTTCATATATTGACCAAAATCACTCTAATCATTACAATATATCTCCACACCGACTCGCTATTACCACATCTCAACAAGAACTTTTCAGTATCACATCTCAGCAAGCACTCCCTACTAGCACATCTGAACACGAACTGACTACTACGAGTCCTGGACAAGCACTGCCCACTACGACATCTCAATAATCACTGTGCCAGTGGAGGCGGCGGAACAATGCTCTCTAGCGATCTCTGGCGCTGTGGCTCAGTGTAGCCACCTTTCAACTGTTGTCTTATACAGGTGTTGCCGACCGTCGCGCTGTATTGTGCCTGTTTTCATATTTCTGTATTTGAATACGCATGCCTATACCAGCTTCTTTGGCGCTTCAGTGTAAGTCAAGAGTGTTACCACCGCACCATCTAACTCATTGGCTCTGAAATCGATCAAGCTGATGTGCAAGTTTTGTTGTATGACTGTCACATATCACTAAGCGATTTTGTTTCATTTTATGCAACCATTTCGTAGTTATTGGACATGGGTGCATGAAGCTTGTAAAGAAAACAAAGTTTCTGAGTTGTTTGAGTACTAAAGTTTACAGTTAGCTTCTGTTGTCAGTTCTGAATCAGTGAAGTGAGACGTGGAATACAACTAAAAGTAACTGAGCATTGTACATTGTGCAATTGAGAGACGCATGGTGGGAAAAATTGGAAATTTGTGGTAAGTTCCTGTGGGACCATACTGCTGAGGTCATCGGTCCCTAAGCTTACACATTACTTAATCTCACTCAAACTAACTTACGCTAAGGGCAACACACACACCCATGCCCGAGGGAGGATTCGAACCTCCGACTGGCGGAGCCGCGCGAACTGTGGCAAGGCCCCCCAAGACTGCGCGGCTCCACGCGCGGCATGGTGGGAATTACTAGGAGAGTCAAAAACAAACAGATTATTGAACAAACTGAAGTATAACACATTATTGTGGTTATAACGAATGTGGAATGGAGGTGGACAGAAACTTTGGCGATGCGAATGGTTAGTAGGTTACAGGAAATAAGAAGAGACCAAGGAGGGAAATTTGTGGAAAATGTGAAGATATTAGGAGCATGGAGAATTATGTAGAAAGCTCTTGTCCAACAGCGAATGTCATACGGTTTTTGTTGATGATTACGATAATATGTCGTCGAGTCGAACATCAGTGCTCCTTTTCAGTGCATATGTTATACGTGATTTGCCTATTGAATAGTATGCATTAAACAGTGCAAGCAGAGAAATGGGTTCCTGTCTTTGTATATCTGAAAATTAGTGGCCATAAAATAGAGTGAAAGCGAAGAGTTGAAAGTAAATTTGGAACTAGCCAGCCATTGCGAAACTTGGATTTTAGCGTTTACAGAGTAAATACGATAGTGTAACTAATCACTCTGTGTACACTACCTACGTATTCAAAATTATTAAAGGGATGTTAGCTTCTGTTACATACTGCGAACAAATGCACTCGTCCCTATGCACATACAAAATCTCTTTTTGTTTTTAGCAGTGTAGGGGCGGTCTCGTCTGCTCCTATCGACTTGCAAAGGAAGATAATGTAACAGTAGTAATTTATACATTAAAAGCTTGAAATAAATAATGGGAATGTAAATGGGAATTATAAATGAAAGCGTGCCTCTTTTATTAATCACATATTGAATCAGTCAGGAAACAGGAGTGCCTTCCAGGGCAGCTTTTCGCTGGCTATGATCAGGGAAATAGTGTACTAACAGTTGTTCGAGTCTTCTCCCTCGTAACAGCTGAGTGTGATGTCGCAGCAAAGATGTAGTTGTTGCGGTCCCCAGTCCGATCACCGGTTTGCTGCAGCTTTGCAAGCAAGACTATTCTAGGGAAGTTTCTTCGTCTCTGCTCTACTACAGCAAACTATGTTCATTTGCTGTAGTCAAGGCTTGGTCTCCCTCTAGAATTTTTACTTCCCACAAGCCCACTCCCCTCCACTACAAAATTATTTGTTCCTTGATGTCCCTGGACGTGTCTCCCCCATTTTTTTATTTAGTTTTGTGTCATATGGCTGTTTTCTCACCAACAAAGATACATTGATGAGCCAAAACATTATGGCCATTGCCTACCGCCAGGTTGCATGCCTCACGATGGTGTTGCGGGCACGTGAAGCAGCAAGGAAACAATATAAGCGTAAGAGACGAATGGGCGGTCATTACAGCGAAGACACGTGCCGCAAATGTGGAAATCAACTGATATCAGCGGTTTTGACGAAGGACACGTTGTTGTGACGCTGCGGCAGGAAACGAGAATCTCTGAAACGGCGAAGTTGGTCGACTGTTTGCGTATACTACTGTCGTGAGCACCCGTGGAAAGTGGTTGAAGGATGATAAAATAATGAGTAGGCCGTATGGTACTGGACGACCACATCTCATCACAAAACGTAGAGGTCCGAGAATTACCCGTTGTATAATGCGGGACAGGCAGCGAACTGTGCTGGTGCAGGCACAAGCTTTTCGGAGCACACGGTTCAAAGGCTGCTGTTGAACATGGAGCTCCGGATCACACGAACCCTACATGTTCCTGTGTTGGCCCAACGACATTGTCAGTTATGATTGTAGTGTGCACACCATCTCTGAGTTTTCACCGTAGAACAGTAGAAACGTGTCGCCTGTCGACTGAATCGCGTTTCTATTACGTCAGGTCGATGGTAGTGTCCTTACACGCCGTCACCCACGCGAATGACTGCACGAACATGCACCGTGCCACAAATACAGGCTCGTGAGGGCATATTTATGCTATGGGGCACACTGAGTTGGGCTTCCATGGAACCTGTGGTGGTAATCGAATTACGTGAACAGCAGTGAACTACACGAACATTATTGCGACCCACCTGCATCTCCTCATGTGTGAAGTTTCCTCCTACAGATAACTCCAGCAGGATAACGGTCCGTGTTGTGGCGTCATAATCTTGCTACAGTAGTTTGAGGGGCATTATCGTGAACTCACATTGATGTCTTGGCCAGAAAATGTGCGTAATCTGTACCCATTGGAACAGCTGCGTTCCCATTAACTGCCGTCCCGTAATTTACGGGAATTGCTTGACCTGTACTTAGACATCTGGAATCCTGTAAAGGACTTTTAGAATCCATGCTAAGCAGAATCTCTGTTGTACTGTGTTTTGACAGCGGATCAACACGCTATTAAACAGGTGGTCATAATGTTTTGGCCCATCGGTTTATGAGCTTTAAACAAGCTCCCTAATCGATCGCTAAATGAAATATTAATAATGTGAAACACATGTCTAAATGTCGAAGAATTAGGAGGCGTGCACCATCTCACAAGTGTAATTATTGTGATATGTCTTACAGTTCAGTTATTTTGATAGATTGTATACTTCATGTTTCTATTGTTATTTCAGTGTCGCAGAAATAGAGGGGTAGGCGTAAGGGGAGACTGGCATCGACTCACCATTCGGAAACGTACCTGGTTTGCAGAGTTTTGGTAGGAACAAAAACAGATGTATTAATTGTTTTGCTTTTTCACTGTTGTTGTTGTGGTCTTCAGTCCTGAGACTGGTTTGATGCAACTCTCCATGCTACTCTATCCTGTGCAAGCTTCTTCATCTCCCAGTACCTACTGCAACCTACATCCTTCTGAATCTGCTTAGTGTATTCATCTCTTGGTCTCCCTCTACGATTTTTACCCTCCACGCTGCCCTCCAATACTAAATTGGTGATCCCTTGATGCCTCAGAACATGTCCTACCAACCGATCCCGTCTTCTGGTCAAGTTGTGCCACAAACTTCTCTTCTCCCCAATCCTATTCAGTACTTCCTCATTAGTTATGTGATCTACCCATCTAATCTTCAGCATTCTTCTGTAGCACCACATTTCGAAAGCTTCTATTCTCTTCTTGTCCAAACTATTTATCGTCCATGTTTCACTTCCATACATGACTACACTCCATACAAATACTTTCATAAATGACTTCCTGACACTTAAATCTATACTCGATGTTAACAAATATCTCTTCTTCAGAAACGCTTTCCTTGCCATTGCCGGTCTACATTTTATATCCTCTCTACTTCGACCATCATCAGTTATTTTGCTCCCCAAATAGCAAAACTCCTTTACTACTTTAAGTGTCTAATTTCCTAAGCTAATTCCATCAGCATCACCCGACTTAATTCGACTACATTCCATTATCCTCGTTTTGCTTTTGTTGATGTTCATCTTATATCCTCCTTTGAAGACACTGTCCATTCCATTCAACTGCTCTTCCACTGCTTTTTCACTATAAAGTACATTATGACCATTTAAAAAAAATTAATGTTTGGAGCTGAATCTCTTAAAAATACCAAGAGATAATAATGTAGCTGTAATGTGATGGTTTAGACAGTGTATGAAAATGTGATCATATTTAAACTTCATGACGGAGAGTATTTTATGTGCTGTATTGGGACGGTGGAAAACTGCAAGAACTAACAGTGGACGGGAACTGAGGGGTCAGGGGGATGAATGGCGGGACAAGCAGGGATGAGACTTGGATGGCGCACTGTTGGCTAGTTGACGTTTATGTCGGCACGGATTTCATGGTTGTTCCGGCGTGTTCCGGTGGGAGATGGTGGCTAGGTGGTCGGGGAACGGAAACGTATCTGGGGAACTGGACTGAAGACTGGGTATTGTATTGGGTTCAAAGGTGCTACTCTGGCTTATATCGTCATATTTTTTTATTTGTTCCAGTAAAGATTTTGCAGCTTAACTAGAAGTTGTATGTTTTTGTACGTTGCTGTGGTAATAGTGTGTCTCTGTTACAAATGAACTCTCCTTGGATGTCTCAGCAGCTTATTACTATGTGTTCGAGCTATGTAGACTAGGATAATATGAACTTTTTTCTCACTAACTGTGTGTTTAAAGATCTACACTCCTGGAAATGGAAAAAAGAACACATTGACACCGGTGTGTCAGACCCACCATACTTGCTCCGGACACTGCGAGAGGGCTGTACAAGCAATGATCACACGCACGGCACAGCGGACACACCAGGAACCGCGGTGTTGGCCGTCGAATGGCGCTAGCTGCGCAGCATTTGTGCACCGCCGCCGTCAGTGTCAGCCAGTTTGCCGTGGCATACGGAGCTCCATCGCAGTCTTTAACACTGGTAGCATGCCGCGACAGCGTGGACGTGAACCGTATGTGCAGTTGACGGACTTTGAGCGAGGGCGTATAGTGGGCATGCGGGAGGCCGGGTGGACGTACCGCCGAATTGCTCAACACGTGGGGCGTGAGGTCTCCACAGTACATCGATGTTGTCGCCAGTGGTCGGCGGAAGGTGCACGTGCCCGTCGACCTGGGACCGGACCGCAGCGACGCACGGATGCACGCCAAGACCGTAGGATCCTACGCAGTGCCGTAGGGGACCGCACCGCCACTTCCCAGCAAATTAGGGACACTGTTGCTCCTGGGGTATCGGCGAGGACCATTCGCAACCGTCTCCATGAAGCTGGGCTACGGTCCCGCACACCGTTAGGCCGTCTTCCGCTCACGCCCCAACATCGTGCAGCCCGCCTCCAGTGGTGTCGCGACAGGCGTGAATGGAGGGACGAATGGAGACGTGTCGTCTTCAGCGATGAGAGTCGCTTCTGCCTTGGTGCCAATGATGGTCGTATGCATGTTTGGCGCCGTGCAGGTGAGCGCCACAATCAGGACTGCATACGACCGAGGCACACAGGGCCAACACCCGGCATCATGGTGTGGGGAGCGATCTCCTACACTGGCCGTACACCACTGGTGATCGTCGAGGGGACACTGAATAGTGCACGGTACATCCAAACCGTCATCGAACCCATCGTTCTACCATTCCTAGACCGGCAAGGGAACTTGCTGTTCCAACAGGACAATGCACGTCCGCATGTATCCCGTGCCACCCAACGTGCTCTAGAAGGTGTAAGTCAACTACCCTGGCCAGCAAGATCTCCGGATCTGTCCCCCATTGAGCATGTTTGGGACTGGATGAAGCGTCTTCTCACGCGGTCTGCACGTCCAGCACGAACGCTGGTCCAACTGAGGCGCCAGGTGGAAATGGCATGGCAAGCCGTTCCACAGGACTACATCCAGCATCTCTACGATCGTCTCCATGGGAGAATAGCAGCCTGCATTGCTGCGAAAGGTGGATATACACTGTACTAGTGCCGACATTGTGCATGCTCTGTTGCCTATGTGCCTGTGGTTCTGTCAGTGTGATCATGTGATGTATCTGACCCCAGGAATGTGTCAATAAAGTTTCCTCTTCCTTGGACAATGAATTCAGGGTGTTCTTATTTCAATTTCCAGGAATGTATTACCTTGTATATTAAAACATGTCGTTCATTTTACAATTTTCGTCATACAGCAATGTAAACTGTTCCATATTACAAGCAAATATTGTTTGCAGCGAAAAAGAATCGAAGTAATGACAACGAGTAACACTCATCTCACAAGACTTTATGCAAACGTGACGTCATTTTGTCGTCATAATACCGGCAATCGCAGGAAATTGCTATCGAATTTGTGACAAGGAAGAATATGATTGTTATTGCTCCTCGTCTCAGTCACGGCAATTAAAGCTGTCCACACACTCGGAAATCACCACATATTCGGCAATGAACAACGAAATATTTGTGACGTGGAAGAATGTGAATGTTAATGCTGCTTGTTTCAATCGCAGCTATCAAAGCTGTCCTCTTAGGTTCTTGCCTAACAACACTCGGAAATCGATAGATTTTTCGAAAACAAAGAGCGAATTATTTGCGACATGGAAAATTATAAGTGTTATTCCTCTCGTTTCACTCAGAAATAACCAAATATTTATTCCGTCCTCCATTCTTTAACCAGACGGAAATGTAAATAACATTTAATATTGCGGAACATACTTTTGTTACATTCACAAGAAAGCCTCAGGACATGTTAACAACGCTGACATGAAAAGAACTTGGTATACAGCGGAATGCCAACCTACAGTCTTCGACCGTGTAAGCCACAACAGTAACTATTACGCCAGCACTTTGTGGTGTGGTTTTAGCCTTCTGTCTTGGTTGTCATTGTATCTCTTGAAGGCTTACATCGTTGATGCATTATTAATTGACGTTAATGATAATGGTGACGTGTTTGTGATAAATCTTCAATACACGTTTACCTTGGAACGGCATCCCACAATCAAGATTTCGGCCTTACGCCATTTTCAAGTATTACAACAGCAACAGATTAAACCACAACAAAAGTTTAATGTGATTAGAATCATAAACTGTTTTTCTAGCCAGACATTTTGAGAAATGATCCGCTTTCAACGAAAAATAATAAAATTAACCAAAGCAGTAGAATGTATCAAATTCAACAAGGAGTGTAACAAATTATGCAGCCCATATATTAGTTTAACTGTTTCCCCTGATATTTTTCTCATACTTGTGCTTTTATTGTGCTTTAATGTGTTGCAGTTGAAAATGGCCTAAGGCTGAAATCTAGATTGTGAAAAATCTGTTGTACAGTCAAATGGTGATTACATCGTAAAAAAAAAAAAAAAATCAGTTAGCTCCGAAGAGCACCACGGCACAGTGCAGCGTTCAGAGCCAGCCACACGACCTACATGGCCGAGTTATACACGGAATCTGTCATTTCTGTCGTTCGTTTATGTGTTTCCGAGCTCCAACGGCAAACTGCATGAAGAGGACCGCAGGACGAATTTTTCTTCATGCCATGTTGAATGTTCGAACAGGAAGAACTTTACTAATATGGCGTTGGCAAAAAGAAGCTGGCGTTGTAGGAGGCTGGTAGGTGTAGCATATGGCCATTTGGCAAATGCAAATGAAAATTCACCGAACTGGACGACGCTCTCCTCTGCTCAAAAACAGACGGGGCGTCACAACAACTTTATTATTTTGTTTTCCTCCCTCTCTTTCAGTATGTTTTCAGTTTATGCCCAACGACGGTGGGTCACCCATGGCAGCACGAAGAATTTTATCCAGTAGCTCCACTTTTTCGAAAAAGCGCAGGAAATAGACTTGTATAAGTGAATGCGACGCTGTCTTTCAACAGTGTTCACCTATCCAAGAACACCAGTGTGGAATCTTGTAGATCGTAGCAGACGGACCGAAATGCCAATAACAATAGACAACTTTTCCAGGGAGAATTAGCCTGGATGTCGAAAAACGTATGATATGTGATGCTGGTTATATAATTGCGTATTCGATTACTGTGAACATAGTCGGAGACTGAAACCGGCCGGTAGTTGATTGGAGATGTTTGAAAAGGAATGACGCCATCATCAATGAGCCAACCCTACACGCTTCGCAGTTGCTAAATGGGAATTGGATGTTCGTTCTAATCTCCTTGTATCCCCTATCTCTCTTTGCCCATCTCGTCGTCCCCCTTTCTGTCCATCTCCTTTTCCCCCCTCTCTCTGATCTTGACGTTCGTTTACTGTTATTGCAAACGAAACCTCGCTTTGGAAATGAAGTCGCTTAAAATGGATGAATAAATGGGCTTGGATCATTGTTATACTGGGTATGAGAGACACCCCTCCAGCTGCTTGATCTGTGAGGAGAGTAGCTTCAATGACTATATTTCGCATAGTTTTAATCTGCCAACGGGTAGGATTACAAAGTTTCGGTCGATTCAGATTCCATTGCAGTATTCTTACAATAACGAAGAAACAATTACAGAGAATTGAAGCGGCAGAAATGATATTTCTAAGACCTTTGGCAGGATACAAATTAGAAGATCACAAGAGGAACAGTATTAGAAGATGAGGTCCTTGTCCGAGGAATAGTAGAAAATGCCCAACAATTCAGAAAGAAGTGACATGAGCATCTACTACTTACAGATCAAAGTCGGATACCAAGGAAAGCCTAGTAGAGGCCGAATGGCAGAAGAAGAGTAGCAAGAACACGAAGAAGATAGTGCGATTAGTTTTAAATTCCGTGGTTTCGGAACAGGAAAACATGTCTAACCCGAAAATGTACATGGTAATGATGATGATGAAAAATAATATCTATGAGAGAAAAAAATTGATCTATATCTATGCCCTGCTATAATAGTGAAAGCTGGCTGTGGGAAAGAAAATGAAACTGTACATTTTCATAGCACAGTACATCATTTTCATTTTCGCAGTCAGTTTTAACGGAGAATTTCAACATAGTTGTCTAAAAAATGAGGTCTATGGCCATCTCAATGTTTGTTAGCGTATTGTGTAAAGAAATGGAGTAAATAGGTCAAGAGCTTTTGGAAATTTTTGCTAACAACATTTCCCATTTACATATTATAAATATATTTACATATTGTATGTATTAAGAAGTATGTAGCCTATGTCCGTCCAGACATTTATTAGAAAATCATGTAAAAATTTGAAGTTAATTGATAGTCAGGCAGCAGTTAGAGTTGAAGGTAAATTGAGTTCATGGTTCAGAGTAGTTTCAGGGGTAAGACAAGGCTGCAACCTGCCTCCACTGTTGTTCATATTATTTATGGATCATATGTTGAAAACAATAGACTGGCCGGGTGAGATTAAGATATGTGAACACAAAATAAGCAGTCTCGCATATGCGGATGAGTTAGTTGTGATGGCAGATTCCATTGAAAGTTTGTAAAGTAATATTTCAGAACTAGATCAGAAATGTAAGGACTATTGTATGAAGATTAGCATCTCCAAAACGAAAGTAATGTCAGTGGGAAAGAGATATAAACGGATTGAGTGCCAAATAGGAGGAACAAAGTTAGAACAGGTGGACGGTTTCAAGTACTTAGGAAGCATATTCTCACAGGATGGCAACATAGTGAAAGAACTGGAAGCGAGGTGTAGCAAAGCTAATGCAGTGAGCGCTCAGCTACGATCTACTCTCTTCTGCAAGAATGAAGTCAGTACCAAGACTAAGTTATCTGTGCACCGTTCAATCTTTCGACCAACTTTGTTGTATGGGAGCGAAAGCTGGGTTGATTCAGGTTACCTTATCAATAAGGTTGAGGTTACGGGTATGAAAGTAGCTAGGATGATTGCAGGTACTAGTAAATGGGAACAATGGCAGGAGGGTGTCCAGAATGAGGAAATCAAAGAAAAACTGGGAATGAACTCTATAGATGTAGCTGCAGGGTGAACAGGCTTAGATGGTGGGGTCATGTTACACGCATGGGAGAAGCAAGGTTACCCAAGAGACTCATGGGTTCAGCAGTAGAGGCTAGGAGCAGTCGGGGTAGACCAAGGAGAAGGTACCTGGATTCGGTAAAGAATGATTTTGAAGTAATAGGGTTAACATCAGAAGAGGCACCAATGTTAGCAGTGAATAGGGGATTATGGAGGAATTTTATAAGGGGGACTATGCTCCAGACTGAACGCTGAAAGGCATAATCAGTCTTAAATGATGATGAAGATGATGATTGATCAAGATTTTTTCGAGATTAGTGCTAACAGTGTTCCCCTATTATAGTATTGTGTATATTAAAAATGTATAACTAATATCCATCCGAATTAATTAAAGCATATATCCGTCCGAACACTTATTAGAGTACATAACTCAATCAAGAACTTAGAGAAGTCTCTATTGGATTTCTTTCATGTCAATTTCTTAAATCTGTTGTCATTTACTGCGTACATTCCACTTCTAAATTTACTGTGGTGTTTCTGACTCTAACTGGGAGGAGACTGAGCAGTGGAACGTGTTACTTTTACACATAATCAAGAACGGTCTGTCACACTACTACACTTTAAAACACAGTTTATATGTAATTCATGTCACACAGTCTCATACGGAACCTACATCCTCTTTCTTTTATATACTGTATATGATAAGATACTGTCATCCCCCTTCCCTTCTGTGTGAAAGGATGAATGAGCAAATGTATTTCTAGTTGCATGCTTGATGGTAGCAGACAAGCCTATCTGCTAGAGAACAGTAGGACCAACGTCGGAACAGGTGGCTACGCTTTCTAAAAGCAAAGAGCTTTCTATTCTTGGTTGGTCCTGTCCGTCCCTTGTCATGTTGGTATAGGAAGCTGTCTCTATGGTCACTTCCGTTTGTGTCTGAGAAGCACCCTCGGTAGGGGCCCACGGCAGTCTGTCCGCGGCGAGCGTCTGAAGTGGTAAGATTTCCGACTAAGCGCGTCTCTGCTAAGTCCATAGGACAAAGGATTTCTTAAGTTCAGCCTAACTGAAAATTTAATCACCTTTATTTCAGGTTTAGATCTAAAATATCTGATGTTATCTTAAATTGCAACGCAGTGTAATTCGAGTGTGAAGTTCAGAATATCTTCCGGTAGTTGCTAGTTGCTTTGTCACTACTTTGTGAGTAAAGTGGAACCACGTGTTGATCAGTAACTCTAACTAAGATCATCAACCTTAAACGCGAATGTACGTGAGATTATAACGTCTCGTCTTGACAATATTTTTAATATAGCAACTTTTCTTTATGTTCAACACATGTAGGGTGTACTTTGTGAGACCAGTACCACGTGCTTATAGAATTGTTTGACCTATCAGGTTAATAGTAAGACGATAGTAACCAGTTAGAGGTTTTTCTTTTGTAATTTGTGTTTCGATGTAATTTATTTTAATTATCAAAATTATTGTGGAGTTACACTCTTTGTGTAAACCAAGTTGACCACCTGAAGCATGTGGTGTAATCATCAAAGTAGCTCTCAGCTATTCTTTTCGGGAAGGTTTCACAGAGAGTTAGTATGAATTTAGTATACCAGTGTGAGGTTATTTCATGACGGACAGGATTGCGCTACGAACGTAACTTCTTTGGGTGAAAATTGAATCGGTTGGTTGTGGTTAATTTCCTCTTGCATATATTTCAACGTTCTTCGTGTGTTATTTTATGAATGCAGTGTTGTATGTAGTCTCCCAATCTTTGCTCCATATTTGATGTGTTCCGTAAGATTACAAACTCACATTTTCACAATCCTAAATAAGGCACCAGTTTAGATATGGATCAAGTTTAATATGCTGAAAGTTTAACGGAACAATGAACAATGTTAAAATAAATGTCCAAATATAAACTGATTTATTTCTTTTTATTTAAATTCTCTTTATATATATATATATATATATATATATATATATATATATATATATATATATATATATATCACCGGTTGTCGTAAGATGACTATTAAAGGATTATAATTAATGTTAGTATGGTTGGGAATTTGGTAAGCTATACTGGATACCTGGTGAAACATTTGCTCAGTAATGCAATGTTAACTTCCCTAGATAGCTCACAGCTTTTAACCCGCTTTTATTGTCTTGAATATCAGCACCGCTTCCAGAACAACTTAATGCGTCAACTTTACAACTTTTGGAAGGTTTAGATAAGATAGTTAAAAAACATCTTGTCTTAATGTAGCGGTTCAGATGAAGACATCCATGAAAGCCTGCAGACTTACAGAAAAATATTAATTTCTTAACTTTATTTTTTAGTGGTGATAATTAAAACTTTCTGACCGCCCGTCGTACAAAGCCGACCCATCGCAGTCCTCCTACACAAGTTATCCACCTCTAATGGCCTCGGCTTTAATCTGTTGGTGTGTAGCCGTTCTCCTTTACCAGATCAGGGACCTCGCCCAGCGCGTCCGCTGGAGAAGGCCACTCAGCCTTGTTGCCGTCAGCGCCGAGGCGACTGCCGGGAAGACGGGCAGCGGCCACCGTATCAAATTCCTGGGCCGACCTCAGGCGTCTGCGGCCCGCGTCCTTCGTAGGCGGCAGTAACGGAACACCACGCGGCTCGTCTGCACTGCCGGCCCATCCCTGAACAACCAAGGGCAGCCAGCTTGTGGTGCCTCACGTCCTGTTACCTCTACAACGGGCGCGATGATGCGAGATGCGGACGTGTATTATACAAGCAGGTGCCGCAATGACGTCGACGCTTCACTGTGTATTTCGCTTCGCGCCTGCTTGTTTGCAGTAAGGGATATTCTGAGACAATCCGAAGACCTTACCCTGTTGACAGGTTCCTCGATCCTACGATCAGAACGATCTTTATGATGAGCCTGTCGCAACGCGTACATGTCTTGCTTCCCCTACTAAAAAAAAATAAGACTTCAATAAACGTTATTACTTCGCACGTAGCGGCGACGTGGACAATTTAATATTCGCAGAAACTCCTAAAAGACATTTCTCAGTAAAGTCGGGTGCATTCGAGAAGCCCGGGTTTCAAATACCCGTTCGAAAATTTTTAGAATCCCCGTTCGAAAATAATTGCTCACGATTTCTCTACATCACTTACTTGAATGCTGGAGCTATTTCTTGCAAAGTCTGCAACCACTTACTTGTGTCATTCCTCCAATTTTATGAATGTCCCTACCAGGTGTTTATTCGCCCTGATGTGAATCTACAGAAAACCCGTAACACCTTAAAGGCTGTTCAGTGTACCGACGTCAATTTTGTTATGCATAACAGCGCGTGTTCTGTAAATTCAGAAATCATAACAGGTGAAATAGGCCTCATTTTAAGAAATAAAATTGTGAGAATACCACTTTATTCAGACGGAAGCCCCCTGCTGGAGAGAAGACACCCAAGTTTGTATATGGAATTTTTACGTCGCTCACAACAGAAAATCAGTAATGGTTAATATTCAGGTCTTTTGTACTATGTTCTGAAACACGGTGTTTCAATTCCCATGTATGTATGTATGTAATAAACCGGGGACCTAGAAATGACGGAGATGTTTCGTCCCGTCGTAGCCGTCAGTGGTTCACAACCTCACAACTGGCCAAAGCAGTCCACCCACTCCACCGCCGCCCCACACCGAACCCAGTGTTATTGTGCAGTTCGGCCCCCAGTGGACACCCCCCCTCCCCCCCCCCCCCCCCGTACCCGGCCGGTCGGAGTGGCCTAGCGGTTCTAGGTGTTACAGTACACCAGACGAGTGTAGCCCCAATGAATGTTTGCGTGATAGAGTAATTATGGTGTACGCGTATGAGGAGAAATCGAGGCGGAGTAAGGGGAACCATTCCGCATTCGCCGAGGCAGATGGGAAACCGCCTCAAAAACCATCCACAGGCCGACCGGCACACCGGACCTCGACACTAATCCGCCGGGCGGATTCGTGCCTGGGACCTCCACGCCTTCCCGCTCGGAAAGCAGCGCGTGAGACCGCGCGGTTAGCCGGGCGGGCCTCTTTAATTCCCATTATCGGACTTTTCTGTGGGCTACCTTCCACACGAGGAATCTCTTCTGGCATCAGAATTCGCGTTCGTCACTTTTCTAATAAATTCTCTGCTAAAAGGCGGGATTATGTCACCAAACGTATGTTATTGTTTCCTGAAGAACATTCAGTCTAGCTCATGCATTTAATCAATAGTCCCGGTTTAGCTGAACTAGGCCATATGAAGCCATAAATTATAGAGAATAGGATAAATACATAGTACTGACGATTTATACCAGTCATAACGATAACAGATATCCTACTCAGCATATTTTGGATTTGAATATGGCCTAGTTCGATTCTAACCCGTCACATCAATAATATGCTTGATCTAGTCTTCGCTTGGTTTAGAAAACCTCCTTACTATTCAGGTTATGTTGTTACGAAACGCCAAAAATTTAATTTTGCGACCTACCTAACGTCTTCTGGCAAATAATGGAGATCCCATGATTGTAAATAAGTAGATGGGCAAATCCACAAATTCCGTGGATATGTATCTTTTGAAACTTTCAGTATGTTGTATTTTTGAGTTCTGAGATTTTTTCGCCATGTTACCAATGAATAAACTGAATGAAAGGATTTTACTTACGTTTATTTATCGCTTGCAAATGTGTAACATGCGATAATGTTGCATTATCGTGTGGTATCAAATTTGGCTAACAACAAAGTTGCGAAATAGTACCTGACGCATCCGTCTACATCTACGTATACATCATACTCCGCAAGCCACCTAATGGTGTATGGCGGAGGGTACTTTCGGTAGAACTGTCTGATCCCTTCAACCCTGTTTCACTTGTGAATAGTGCGAGGGAAGAATTATTGTCGGTAAGCCTCTGTATTGGCTGTAATCTCTCGTGGTCAATACGCATGATGTATGTGGGGGGGGGGGGGGGGGGAAGGTAATATGTTGTCCGAGTCCTCCTGAAAAGTGCTGGCCCGAAATTTCAATAGTAACTCTCTCCGTGATGTACTTGTAACGTCTACCAGTGGGGTTTGTTTAGCATCTCCATAACGCTCTCTCGCCAGCTAAATGATCCCGTGACGAAACGTGCCGCTCTTCGTTGGATCTTCTCTATCTCCTCTATAATTCCTATGTGATAGGGATCCTAGACAGATGAACAGTACTCAAGAATCGGGCGAGCAAGCGCCTTTTAAGCCACTACTTTCGTGGATGAGTTACATTTTCTTAAGTTCTTCCGATGAATCTGAGTCTGGTGTCTGCTTTTCCCACCATCTGTTTTATATGGCCATTCCACTTAAGGTCGCTCTGGATAGTTACACCTAGATATTTTACAGCAGACGCTGTCTGTCATCAATAGTGTAGCTGTACGGTAGTGGATTTCTTTTCCTGTGTGTGCGCAATATGTTACATTTATTTACGTTCAAGGTCAACTGCCAGAGCCTGCACCAATCAACAGTTCTCTGCAGGTCGTTCTGCAAATTCTTACTATCTTCTGGCGTTGCTACTTTGGTATAGATAACTGCATCATCTGCGAATAGTCTTAAAGAGTATCCGACACTTTCTACTGCGTTATTTACATATATTGTAAACAGCAACGGTCCTGCCACACTTCCCTGTGGTACTCCGGATATTACCTTTACATCTGTCGATTTAGTTTCGTTACAAACGATATGTTGAGTTATATCTGCAAGAAAGTCTTGAATCCAATCGCAAGTCTGCACCGATACCACGTAAGCTGGTGGTTTTTTGATTAAACGTCAATGCAGGACGGTGTCAAATGCCTTACTGAAATCAAGGAACACCGCCGTTTTCCTCTGCGCTGTGGATCTCATGGAGGTACAATGCGAGCTGAGTTTCGCAGGATCTCTGTTTGCGGAATCCATGTTGATTTTTATAGAGGAGGTGTTCATTCTCCAAGAATGTCATAATTCTTGAGCATAAAACATGTTCTATAATTCTACAACAGATTGACGTCAATGATATAGGTCTATAATTGTGTGGATCTGTCTTACGGCCTTTCTTAAAAACGGGAATGAACTGCGCTTTTTCCCAGTCGTTTAGGTATCTTACTCAAGTGATCTATGATAAATTACTGCTAGAAGGGGACCAAGTCCATTCGCATAATCTTTATAGAATCTTCTAGGTATCTCATCTGGTCCTGAAGCCTTTTCACTACTAAGCAATTGTAGCTGCTTTTCAATTCCGCGATCGGTTATCTCAGTATCTGCCATTTCGACGTTCGCACGATGGTTGAAAGGAGAGACAGAGCTACGATCTTCCACGGTGAAACAACTTCGGAAGACCGGATTAAGTATTTCGGCCTTCTCTCTGTTATCTTCCGTTCTGGTGCCGGTGTGGTCGCTAAGAGAATGAATAGATGATTTTGAACCACTTACTGGTTTTAATACGATCAAAATCTCTTAGGCTCCTTACTCAGGTCGCTTGACAACGCCTTACTTTCAAAATAATTGAACGCTTCTCTCATTGCTCTCTTTACGCTCATTTTCGCTTCGTTCAGATTTTGTTTGTCAGCTAGGTTATTTCTCTTGAATCTGAGATGAAGTGCTCTTTGTTTACTTAGCGCTTTTCTAACATGGCTATTAAACCATGGTGGATATTTCCCATACCTTAAAACCTTACTCGGAACATACTTGTCTAAGGCATATTGAACGACGCTTTTGAGTTTTTTTCCATTTGTTCTCCACATCTTCGTCCTCATCACCGAATATTTGAAGCTGACTGCTGAGGTAATCTGAAATTTGTATCCTGTCACCCTTGCTGAGCAAATATATCTTCCTACCTTACTTAAAATTCCTCGTTATAGATGCTGTCACAGCCTTATGATCACTGATACCTTCCTCTACGTTAACTGATTCGATAAGCTCAGGTCTGTTTGTTGCCAGGAGGTCGAAGACTTTACCCTCACGAGTTGGTTCTGTAACTGTCTACTCCATGTAATTTTCGGACAAGACATCCAGAACAATTCCATACGAATCCCTCTCTCTGGTACTATTTTTGATGGCATAACACTCTCAATTTATACCTGGTAAGTTGAAGTCACCCCCTATTACGACGGTATGATCAGGAAAAATACTGATGATATTCTGCAAGTTCTGTCTGAAGCGCTCTACTACTACAGATCCTGACCCATGTGATCTATAGAAGTATCAGATCACCATTTTAGACCATTCTTTGATACTCAATTTCATGCACATTAATTCGCATTCGGCATCCGTGATAACTTCGCTAGATTTTACCGAATTTTTTACTGCAATTATCACGCCGCTAACATTGGCGACTAACCTATCCTTACGATAAGCATTCCAATCTGAACTTAGGATTTCGTTATCATTGACGTCTGGTTTCTACCAGCTTTCTATTTCCAATACTATATGCGCATTATAACCTTCAGTAAGCGATACTAATTCTGGGTCCTTTCCGTGGATGCTCCTGCAGTTTACTAAAATCATGTTAATCTTTTCTATCTCTGATCTACGAGGACCAAGATTCTCTGAGGTCACTGTGGCTGATTTAACAGGTAAATCGTGTTTGTTCCCAGGGAAGGGATTCTCCAGCATAAAAAACCCTGTGTGCACGCCAAACGTACTCCGCTACCCTAGTAACCGCTTCCTACCTGTAGTGCACGCCTGACCTGTTAAGGGGAACCCTACAATTCTGCACCCGATAGCGGAGGTCGAGAAATTCACATCCGATACCGTCGCAGAGTAGTCTCTCTGCTCCAAACCAGAGGACCGCGATCAACCCTGGGTACAATGTTACAAATAGACAGCTTAGCCTGCACCCCGCGTGCGTTGCTAGTTGCATTCACCAAATCAGCCACCCGCCGAAAGGAGCCGAGGATGGCCTCAGAACCCAAGCAGCAGGCGTCATTCGTGCCGACATGTGCCACTACACGCAGCTGGTTCCACCCAGTGCGCTCGATAGCCGCCGGCAGGGCCTCCTCCAAATCACGGATGAGACCTCCCGACAAACATACCGAATGCACACTGGAATTCTTTCTCGCCTTGCCTGCTATCTCTCTACGGGGCAACATGACCCACCTAACATTGGAGCTTCCAATGGCAACCATACCCACCCTCTGTACGTGTCCGGACTGGGCAGGAAAATCGACCGCTGTCCCAACAGAAGAGGCATCCCGTGCTGGCTCAGAGTTATCATCAACACTGGGTAGCACCTCGTACCTGTTTCTAAGACGTAGGGAGCCAGCCGCACGGCCTGCTCCCTCTTTTGCCTTCCGCCCAGTGACACGCGAATCCACCACTGTCTGCCACCCACCTTGGAGTGAGGACGGGCCGGTTAGATGTTGCGTATCAGAAGCCGCAGCGACGTCCGGATCACCAGGAGATTCCAATGGCATGAAAGGTGTCGCAGGTCTCGTCACTGGCGCCCCATGTCACCACAACTTTGAGCCTTAGCTAGAAGCTTTTTGACAGTATCCAACGCAGCTTACAGCTGTTTTCAGGCAGCAGCCAACTCTCCTTTTGTCCGCTCACAACAAACACACCCCCTAGGCATATCGTACTGTGTATAAAATAGATATAAGGTCTCAAATGGCTTTATTGAGTTTGAAATATATACAAAATATATCAAAGGAGAATAAAGTAACACTAACAGTTTCTGTGCAGATTTATCACTGTACGTTGAGACCGTAAGGTGTTCAACAGAAATAAATTTCTCTACTGAAGTTTATGTTATTAGAAATCCTGTTTACCGAAAAGTTACCGCACGAGATAAATATTCTAACTAGTATGCACTGATCTAAACTGTATGCTGTCTACTAGCACAAGCCGGCCGGGGTGGCCGAGCGGTTCTAGGCGGTACAGTCCGCGTGACCGCTACGGTCGAAGGTTCGAATCCTGCCTCGGGCATGCATGTGTGTGATGTCCTTAGGTTAGTTAGGTTTAAGTGGTTCTACGTTCTAGGGGACTGATGACCTCAGAAGTTAAGTCCCATAGTGCTCAGAGCCATTTGAACCATTTACTAGCACAAAATTAAAACTTAGTGGCGTGACGAAGTTTCTGGTGACGGGAAAATTTACACTAGGAAGCCGTCCTGCACAGGGATATTCACAAGACTTAAACAAAAACAAAAACTAGTATTAATTTTCTAACCACCAGCCTAAACTGTAAAATACACACGTACAGTTCACTTCTTTGCAGAAGCACGAGAAAAAAAAAAACATAGACTAAATTGTGATTCTTGAGTTTCTCCCGGCGTATTTGATAATCAAAATATCCACGGGTGTACTGCCGGTCTACAGTGTCCAACGGGCACAATATTTCGGCGATCATACATGTCGCCATCATCAGGTGAACTGACGGACTGAGCTCCTGTGAACGTGCCTGCACGGAGATCCGTACACTATGGCTGCTCAGGGGGAACTGGGTTCGGTCGCGGCGGCGGCCGATTTAAATACCCTCCGCCCGCGGCGCACTCACTCCACCGTCCGCGCCCCGCGCCACGGTCGCGCGGTGGAACAGATTGCGACGGCGTCTGAGATGACGTCGGTGTGATGGCTCTGTCCGCCGTGGTCGTCACAACTACACATTTGCTCGACTTACTCTCGATTAACCCAATCGCTGGTTCCCAAGCCTTGCTAAGATTATAGCCACAGTCACGGTTTATGAGGTCGTCATTGGTGCGAATTTCGATGGCCTCTCTAACAACGCTGTCCCAGTATCTCGACGTCTGTACCAGAATCCTCGTGCGTTCGTACTCCATAGCGTGATTTTCCGACAAACAATGTTCAGCGACCGCCGACTTGCTCGGATACATCAGTCGAGTGTGCCTCTGGTGTTCACGGCATCGATCCTCGACGGTACGCACCGTCTGACCAATATACGACTTGCCACATTGACACGGAATCTGGTACACGCCGGCCTTCCTCAAACCGAGGTCATCTTTGGCGCTCCCCACCAGTGCACGAGTTTTATTCGGAGGACAAAACACAGTTCCGACCCGGTGTTTCTTCAAAATGCGGGCGATTTTCCCCGAGAGTGCGCCTGTATATGGGATAAACGCAGTGCCTACCTCCTCCCTCGTGATTTTATCCATCTCCACAGGTTGTGCTGTAGTGGTTGGGCGGAGAGCACGTTGAATATGCCACTCGGAGTACCCATTTTTTCGAAATACAGTTCTTAGATGTTCCAATTCCTGGGGTAGACTCTCTGCGTCAGAGATAGTGCGCGCCCTATGTACTAGAGTTTTAAGTACCCCATTCCTCTGTGAAGGGTGGTGGCAGCTGTCTGCGTGCAGATACAGATCAGTGTGCATTGTCTTCCGATACACCCCATGACCTAGGGTGCCGTCAGGCCTTCTCTTGACCAAGACGTCAAGGAAAGGTAGTTTACCTCCGTTTCAGTCTCCATAGTGAATTTGATGTTGGGGTGTATGGAGTTTAGATGTGTAAGGAAGTCAAGGAGTTTATCCATACCATGTGGCCAGATGACGAACGAGTCGTCCACGTAACGGAAAAAGCAAGTAGGTTTCCATTCGGATGACGACAGGGCTTCCTCCTCGAAGTTCTCCATGTACAAATTCGCTACCACCGCTGAGAGTGGGCTACCCATGGCGACTCCCTCCGTTTGTTCGTAGTATTCTCCATTAAAAAGAAAATACGTGGAAGTCAAGACATGCCTAAAAAGTTCAGTGGTCTTCTCGTCAAACTTCTGACTTATCTAGTGACTCTCGCAGGGGTACCCTCGTGAACAAGGAAACGACGTCAAAACTCACCATGATATCTGACTCACCCAACGTGAAGCTATCAAGGCGTTTAACAAAATACACGGAATTATGGATGTGATGAGGGCATTTACCTACAAAAGGACTTAATATTCCCGTCAGGTATTTGGCCAACAAATATGTAGGTGCCCTGATGTTGCTGACAATGGGGCGTAATGGTACCCCCTCTTTGTGAACCTTCAGGAGTCCATATAGTCTAGGCGGTACCGGACCTTGGGGTAACAATTTCTTAGCGTCACCCTCCGGTAAATCTGCGTCCTTGAGAAGCGACCTCGTCTTGTTGTCCACGTTCTTTGTAGGGTCAACGCTGATCTTCCGGTAGGAATCGTCATTTAACAGGCTCTGCATCTTATCAGTGTAGTCCTTATGGGAGACAACAACTGTAGCATCGCCTTTGTCAGCCGGTAAGACAACAATTTCAGAGCGCTCCCTCAGATCACGAATGGCCGCCCTCTCTTTACTAGTGATATTTGACTTCATCGGATTGGATTTCGTCAACGCACGACAAGTTTCACGACGTATTTCCTCAGCTGATTCAAGCGGAAGTCGAGCTGCAACCTGTTCAACAGCACTAACAATTTCTGCGACCGGAGTGAACTTGGGGGTGCCGGCCGCGGTGGTCTCGCGGTTCTAGGCGCGCAGTCCGGAACCGTGCGACTGCTACGGTCGCAGGTTCGAATCCTGCCTCGGCCATGGATGTGTGTGATGTCCTTAGGTTAGTTAGGTTTAAGTAGTTCTAAGTTCTAGGGGACTAATGACCACAGCAGTTGAGTCCCATAGTGCTCAAGCCATTTGAACCATTTGAACTTGGGGGTGGGAGCGAAGTTGAGACCTTTCTGCAAAAGAGAGACCGCATCATCACTCAACACCATGCCACTCAAATTGATGACAATCTTGCCCGGAACATGCAGAGATGGTGTGTCAAGGAGACGTGAGAACTTAGCTGTTTGACGTCCCGTTGCCTTCTTATGGGCGGAATCAGCTGCAACCCAGGTGACACCATCAATCCAATAACAGGAAAAAGAAGTGAAGTTACTAGCCAGTTGCAAATGTAGTTTGAGTAATTCCTGTGAGATAAACTCAAGGCTCCGGCGGGTGAATTGCACTCTCTCACGTACTAATGCGAGGCTGGCTCGTTTCTTGATTCTCTTAGCTGCTGCAGGATCGATGTGATGCATGACCTTGGCAAAATTTGGAACAACATTCTCGGAACGACATCTCTTTAGAAAGGCAAGAGTACTTAGCAAACGACATCTACGGTGGCGCAACTTTTCAAATTTCTTCATGCTGCGGTACATCTCCTCCCCGTAAAGGTGTATGCTGTGATTCTTGATTCTGTATCTGCACGCAGACAGCTGCCACCACCCTTCACAGAGGAATGGGGTACTTAAAACTCTAGTACATAGGGCGCGCACTATCTCTGATGCAGAGAGTCTACCCCAGGATTTGGAACATCTGAGAACTGTATTTCGAAAAAATGGGTACTCCGAGTGGCAGATTCAACGTGCTCTCCGCCCAACCACTACAGCACAACCTGTGGAGATGGATGAAATCACGAGGGAGGAGGTAGGCACTGCGTTTATCCCATATACAGGCGCACTCTCGGGGAAAATCGCCCGCATTTTGAAGAAACACCGGGTCGGAACTGTGTTTTGTCCTCCGAATAAAACTCGTGCACTGGTGGGGAGCGCCAAAGATAACCTCGGTTTGAGGAAAGCCGGCGTGTACCAGATTCCGTGTCAATGTGGCAAGTCGTATATTGGTCAGACGATGCGTACCGTCGAGGATCGATGCCGTGAACACCAGAGGCACACTCGACTGATGTATCCGAGCAAGTCGGCGGTCGCTGAACATTGTTTGTCGGAAAATCACGCTATGGAGTATGAACGCACGAGGATTCTGGTACAGACGTCGAGATACTGGGACAGCGTTGTTAGAGAGGCCATCGAAATTCGCACCAATGACGACCTCATAAACCGTGACTGTAGCTATACTCTTAGCAAGGCTTGGGAACCAGCGATTGGGTTAATCAAGAGTAAATCGAGCAAATGTATAGTTGTGACGACCACGGCGGACAGAGCCATCACACCGACGTCATCTCAGACGCCGTCGCAATCTGTTCCACCGCGCGACCGTGGCGCGGGGCGCGGACGGCGGAGTAACCGCGCCGCGGGCGCAGGGTATTTAAATCGGCCGCCGCCGCGACCGAACCCAGTTCCCCCTGAGCAGCCATAGTGTACGGATCTCCGTGCCGGCACGTTCACAGGAGCTCAGTCCGTCAGTTCACCTGATGATGGCGACATTTATGATCGCCGAAATATTGTGCCCGTTGGACACTGTAGACCGGCAGTACACCCGTGTATATTTTGAAAGACTAAATTAATTTACTGTTTATTAGACAAGTGCTGCTGCGCGTCCTCTCGGCTCGGCGGCTGCCGCTACACTAGACAAATAACGCGTGTAACGCACATTTTGGTTTCATTAACGGTTTTCCAGTTTCTTTCCCAGGAGTGCTTCTCGTGATCATGAAATGAGTAGGGCTTCCCTTGTTATATGAGTTGCTTTTACAAGCCAGCTGTAAGACGAGGACGTCACATTCTGTAAATTGTGATTCGGAACGGTTTGGAATCTAACGTCTGCGCTGTGAGCGTTTTGTATTATTCGTGTTCCCTAAATGACTCAGGAGTAAGAAATTAATTTACGATTTTATGTAGGGCTTCAAAAGTCATCGTCATTTGTGTCATCATACTGGAGGCAAGCACCCAATAACAGATATATGAAGAAACGAGTATGTTGTTACCCTGTTCATTAAGTAATCCAGGAACCCGCACCATGTAGCTTAAGAAAACCAATGATAAATCGAAATCGGAATTGCCCAATGGGTTGTGAAATAGTCTTCTGTCGACTGAGCATCCTTAGCACAACTGTGACAACAGATGGAATACAGTTGGCGCGCTATCTCCCAGGATGACATTGTCAGCTCTCTGTTATTGTTGGGAGGCACGTTTCAGGATTGTAACGTAGATGTAGGAGGCTGTATGCGATAGTGAAATGTGTGTTTTACATAATCTATCTGTAGATATATGATCCTTTTATCATGAATACATGCAAGCATTCGCTCAATAGTTGAAAAATAGTTCGACACATGAAAATTACAATTTTGTTGTTAGTTGTTGTCCCAAGGCACTTGCAGTACTGACTGTTTTGCAACATTATCTCTTGTGTCGACGACTTTATCTGGTAGTCTACACAGAGGAAAGTAATTTGTAGATTACCAAGAATCCAACACTTTCGTTAAGTTGACAGGTAGGTCATACAAAGCATTGCATTCTGATATAATTTTTATATACACGGCAGGCCTTTACAGTATAAACCAGAAAAGGAAACCTATTTCATAAATTGTATATTGCTCTTTTAAGAAACAAGCTGCAAATACAGTTCTTCTTATCTCAGTACCTTCATTGATAACGGTCCATAACGGTATGAGACGTAAGAAATGAAGAAACGCGCCAGTGTCGTTGCTTTTGTCGTGTACACAGAAGAAAATCCCTAGCGTTACTGTTGTTCCACTAGGATAGAGGTATGGGAGATGCATTTGCACACATAATAACAGCGTTATTAATTTGCATTTTCAGTTACGTAAAGAAATTAGTGTATATCCTAGCCTCTGAGAGCTTGGTTTGAACGTAGGATAAATTATACGTTAATTATTCAGTGAGTGTCTCTGAATGCACCAGCATTTACACAAATATTACTACGTGCAAAGCCGGCCGGGGTGGCCGAGCGGTTAAAGGCGCTACAGTCTGGAACCGCGCGACCGCTACGGTCGCAGGTTCGAATCCTGCCTCGGGCATGGATGTGTGTGATGTCCTTAGGTTAGTTAGATTTAAGTAGTTCTAAGTTCTAGGGGACTTATGACCACAGCAGTTGAGTCCCATAGTGCTCAGAGCCATTTGAACCACTACGTGCAACAAAAACAAAACAATAAAAATACCACAATCAGTTCTTTTCTCTACGCTACCAGTTTTGGCAATTCGCAGCTGCCATCCTCAGGCCCCTGTACTTTTTAACTGCGACAAATATACAATTTACTGTCTGTCTCTTGTATAACACAAGATAATAATACAGATAAAAATTAAGATAGCCGAAAGTAGCTACACTATACAAAACGTAACATAAAGGGATTGAATGTGTTAAGTTCCACGCAAAATGTAACAGAACATGTTCACATGCTGATTGCCATCAATAAACTAACACATTACACGTAAAAGACATCCAATAAAAGCTACCAAAAACTTGAGATGTGACATAACCGGCCAAATACTTGAAATGATTATATATCGGTGCACATACTAGTAGAGGAATGCTCTCTTTTATATACAGAATGAAAGACACATTCAAGTCATACAGGTGAAAACAATCGTAATTAAAATTTCGCTAAACCATCCTCCTTACAACCAAATGAAACCTGTCGAAAATGTTGGTCAGAGCTGAGGGTTGAGAATCATTTTTAATTTATTCTTTAAGAACATGCCATGCACATAAATGTAAAACTTTGTATGAAAGCATATTTGTGTGTATACAGAGTAAAGTCGATTACTTGCTCGACCTGTGGACCCCGTGCACTACAGTGACTTTAACAAATGACATACCGTTGAATAAGACGTATATTTGTGTGTATACAGAGTAAAGTCGATTACTTGTTCGACCTGTGGCCCCATGATTTCAACAAATGACATACTGTTGAATAAGACAGAGCATGATGTAATTTTATGGTGTATTATTTTCTTGTACGTGGGAGATAGGCTACGACTTTTTTCCTATTTGTAAAATAGTGGTCACAAAAAATAATTATGGCGTTATTACAATTTATAGCAAGGGCTTTAAAGCTTTAAAATGAAAATGGAATTCCTACAGCGGTCATGCTAAGCTGCAGTTTGCCACTTGAGTTGTGGCTCTTTTCGAGTTGTCTCCTCCAAGAATTTCTGTGTAAGGATTTATGGCTGCTTTGAAATAGAAAAGCATCATACATAAGGCGAGCAACAAAATATATTAACCAGTTGATGTCCAGTTGAAACTGAACTAGTTGCCAAATAACGCTGCCGCCAAAAGGAATCGTAAAACTTTCTTATTACAAAAAGGGTACCAGATTTTTGGAAAAAGTGATTTTAAGGCACTGGTTTTATAGAACGAAGAAAAAAAGGTGAAGCAAATGTAATGGACCCTCGATGTCTGGAGGACATAGCGGATATGGCTTCTCGTAAATTCTGGAAACAAAATTTTACAGACATTTGCTCTTGACGCAGAGCAACGAAATCGGCTGGCCCACACGTCAGAGATTATGTGTGTGTGGGCTGGAGGTGATGGGCGGGACAGCGCTTTGCGTCGCCTGTCCCGCCTACTTGCAGAGCTATTCCTGACGCACCAGCGGCCGCTACCCACATGTCAACACGCGCGCTGGATACACAGTCAGAGTGGCTGCCAATGGAGAGCACGTTCGCTCACAGACCACATAAACACTGGCGCCATTCCTAATTGTCTTGGCGACAACGCAGGGGCGAAAACGATGTCATGGGACCTGTGGTGTCAGCTACAGCATTCTTCTCTGGACTGCAGCCAGCTAATCCAATCAACCTGACACGGTATTACATCTACACTGACAGAAAAACGAATCCCAACACCACGAAATAATTAATGTAGCATAATGAAGTTTCCGTAGTATATTTGTCTAGGTAACGTATTTAAGTGCTTAACATCACAGGTAAGCGCGACAAAGGCCAGTAAATGTTGGTGCATTAATAACCGGTGTAACAGCCGGAGTATTGAATGCAAGCATTGCAAACGTATACGCAATGTATTAAACAGGTGCCTGTGGCACTTAGTCGGTCAATAGAGGCACGGTTACTGCTGGTTGTGAATGATGCTGCGTTTGTCGTCCAACCATGTCCCATACGTGCTCGATTAGAGACATATATATATATATATATATATAAGACAACAATTTAAAAAAAACTCTTTTAAATAGTTTGTACTAAATCTAAAATAGTTGTCTCTCGCCAGTTAAATAACGTATATTACACCTGTCAGTTGTTACAAGATAAATGTGAATAAGCCAGCACACAAACCTTCATATTAAAGGCAGTTCGCCAAAAAATTTTCCTCAGTTCGGTGACAGAGTGACACGTGTAAAGGGGCCCAAATCACGATAGGCGGAATAGTTATTGGTGGTCTACAGGGCTACAACAGAAGATCAGCCCCAAAACTTCCATTACAAGCCACAGCTCCCTGAGTTGCCCAAAACTAGAACGGTGCCTGCACGGACTCCGAACCATAGAGATACGCGACACCTACCCGAAATCACCCAATTGAGGTGTGAATAAAACGGCCCGACCACGAAGCAATTACCACATTCCCGCGGACAGGGAAACGAAAACTGTGGTGGGAAGACCCAAACAAAACCACTGGTGAAGAAACTTATAAACTTCATTAGAACTTGAAAAACCCCATCTGTTACATAAAAACAGAATTCAACTTCTGACACTCCACCACAGCGCCGGGAACACGTTGCACTTCCAAATGCTCCTCAGAGCCAACCGCTGCCAGTGGTTTCAACGGCCGATAAGAAGACACACGGTCCCACTCGCTAAGCTCCTGTACCACGCTTCTAGCCGGCCGGAGTGGCCATGCGGTTCTAGGCGCTACAGTCTGGAACCGAGCGACCGCTAATGTGGCAGGTTCGAATCCTGCCTCGGGCATGGATGTGTGTGATGTCCTTAGGTTAGTTAGGTTTAATTAGTTCTAAGTTCTAGGCGACTGATGACCTCAGAAGTTAAGTCGCATAGTGGTCAGAGCCATTTGAACCAACCACTCTTCTAAGCTTCGTAAGCCACGTACATGCGGGTAAGGCAGACTTAGCCCCTGACAGCCAAGAGGTCGGCCAAAGCACGTGGCGAGCAGTTGACGACCCCAAACAAGGGGGTCCCACTCGCGCCACCACCTCTCTCGGTCACCGCCCAGTACGTACTCCTCGATCGTCACGCGAGCATACACTTGTTCCACCTCCCGCCAGGGGGCGGTAGCGATCCAAACAGCGCGCCAAAGCGAAAGTGCCATCGCAAACACTAGGCGGGAAGCGAAAGCACTCTGCCTGGCGCGCTTTTCGAAGAGCCAGACACAACTACGGCTCAATCCTGTTGGAAAACATCCTCTGCAATCTGGAGTGCTATTCATAAATGGCAACACAACAGGTCGAATCATCACATTGACGTACAAAAATTGCAGTAAGGACGCACGGAATAACCACGAGAGTACTCCTGCTGTCATAAGAAATCTCATCCCAGACCAGTGTGTCTAGGCCGGAGAAAGGTTGGTTGTAAGCCCTCAGCTGGCCTCCTCCTGACCAATACACGGCCATCACTGGCGCAGAGGTAGAACCAGGCTCCATCAAAAACACAACAGACAGACCTCCACCCTGCCTCCAATGGCATCTCGTTGGACACCACTGGAGTCGCAAATGGCGGTGGTTGGCGTCGGTGGAATGCACGCTACTGGGCGTCTGGCTCGGAGCTGTGCTTGAAGTAACCGACTTGCCTTTTTGTCACTGTGGCTTCAACTGCTGCTGGAATTGCTACTGCAGGCGCAGTACTACGCGTCTCAGCCACACGCCGAACATGATGGTCTTCCCTCTCGGTAGTGCCATGTGGCCTCCAAGAGCCCGATCTTCTTGCGACCGTACATTCCCGTGACTACCACTGCCAGCAATGGCGTGTAGTGGCTACATTTCTGCCAAGCCTTTCTGAAATATCGCGGAAGGAACATCCAACTTCTCTGATTCATTCGCAAATGGCTCGTGAAAGGAATGATTATCGGTAAAGCGCCGTGTTAGCACAATTTGTTGGCTTATTATTAAGGTGGTCATATGCGAGACGCATGTGGGAGAACGTAATATGTTGTCCTACTTTTACCGGAACACATTCTCTTGGAGTTTCAGTAGCAAACCTCTCCGTGATGGACAGCGCCTCTCTTGTGGCTACTGCAACTGGAGTTTTTTTGGGATCTCCGTAATGATCTCACACCAACGAAAGGATCCCATGACGATACGCGCCCTGTTCGTTGGATTTTATCTACCTCTTCGAATAACTCAGTCTCACAAGGGTCCCAGACTAATGAAAATACTTAGTAATGGTCGTATAAGAATTTTGTAGACCACTCTCGTTGTTTCAGTAGTAAATGTCTCTATGATTCACAACGCCTCTCTTGCAGCTCCTGCCACTGGAGTTACTTGAGCACCTCTGTAATGATCTCGCGGCTACTAAAAGATCCCATGACGATTTGCGTCTTCTTCGTGGGACCTTGTCTATCAGTCTAGTAATGGTACAAGACTAACAGCTGAACAATAATCGGTTGAACAAGAGTTTTGTACACCATTTCTTTCTTCCTATGAGCATAAAATACGCATCTGCTGTTCCCACTATTTGTTTTATGTGGTCATTCTTCTTTAGGTCGCTCCAGATTGTTGTTCCTAGATATTTTCCGATATTTACTGCTTCCAGAGATTTATCAGTGGCCGCCATCATCATGTAAGAATACTGTTTGCTAAATCTCGTCAGAACTGATCCCTTGTGCTGTTGTGCAGACCCAGAGCTAGGTCAGGGCTGTTTTCAGGTTTTTAAGGAGGGGTAGGTTGAGCCTTGGATCCCTGCCTAGCATTTTTGTTCCTGTTCTTCAGTATTCAAATCCGTTAGATGCTAAATCTACACATTTAAGCAAAATAAAAGAAATGAAAAAGATAAAAATCTTATTAGATGACAACTAAAATTCCTATTTTGTCACTGGATCCTGTACCTGTTAGTTTTTTTCTACTTTTTCAGTTTTCTATGATCAGGCATGATGGAATTTTAAAGTGATCTCGATCAGGTGGCAGTTTTAGTTCTTGCGAAGAACTCTTGTATAAAGGGTACTGTATCTCGCAGGAGAGTCATCTTGATGAATAATTTTGCGCGTGCACCTCAGATTATTGTATTTTCTCGCCGCATTTGCGTAACTTCATGGATCGCTTTACTATGCTCCAATGCTGCGGCTTCGAGTGTCAATTTTAATACTTTGTTCTGAACAACCTGAAGTCTTTTTAGTTGACTTTCTGGGACTACGCCGCAGTCTGTGCAGTCATACAACATAGCTGGCGCAGTGTAGATTTATAAAGTCGGTTTTCGTTAGTAAGTCGGAGCTTATTAAACGCGTTTGTTTCTTCACAGTGATGGGATGATTTTTTTTATCAGTCTCCCGTTTGGTTAGATGCCTCCTGACGCGGATTCCTCTCTTGTGGCAATCTCTTCATTTCAGAGAAGCAATTGAATAGGCGTCCTCAATTATTTGTTTCATATATTCTACTCTCTGTATTCCCCCAGGTTCTACTCTATCGCGGAAGTTATTCATTGATGTCTTAACACGTGTTCTATAATCATAGTGTCGGAAGTTCCATGCGGCTTTTCGTGGATGATGCTGTAGTATACAGAGAAGTTGCAGCATTAGAAAATTGCAGCGAAATGCAGGAAGATCTGCAGCGGATAGGCACTTAGTGCTGGGAGTGGCAACTGACCCTTAACATAGACAAATGTAATGTATTGCGAATACATAGAAAGAAGGATCCTTTATTGTATGATTATATGATAGCAGAACAAACACTGGTAGCAGTTACTTCTGTAAAATATCTGGGAGTATGTGTACGGAACGATTTGAAGTGGAATGATCATATAAAATTAATTGTTGGTAAGGCGGGTGCCAGGTTGAGATTCATTGGGAGAGTCCTTAGAAAATGTAGTCCATCAACAAAGGAGGTGGCTTACAAAACACTCGTTCGGCCTATACTTGAGTATTGCTCATTAATGTGGGATCCGTACCAGGTCGGGATGACAGAGGTGATAGAGAAGATCCAAAGAAGAGCGGCGCGTTTCGTCACCGGGTTATTTGGTAAGCGTGATAGCGTTACGGAGATGTTTAGCAAACTCAAGTGGTAGACTCTTCAAGAGAGGCGCTCTGCATCTCGGTGTAGCTTGCTGTCCAGGTTTCTAGAGGGTGCGTTTCTGGATGAGGTATCGAATATATTCTTCCCCCTACTTATACCTCCCGAGGAGATCACGAATGTAAAATTAGAGAGATTCGAGCGCGCACGGAGGCTTTCCGACAGTCGTTCTTCCCGCGAAACATACGCGAGTGGAACAGGAAAGGGAGGCAATGACAGTGGCACGTAAAGTGCCCTCCCACACACCGTTGGGTGGCTTGCGGAGTATAAATGTAGATGTAGATGTAGTGAAAGGCGTATGTACTCGTTGGCAGCGATGATGAGGCATTGTAGAATCTTTGACCAGAGCAGTTGCGCTCGAGGCGCAGTTCAGTGCAGTTGCAGTCCAGATAGGACACAGTACAGTTGCGAGCTAGTGGTTGCGAGTAGCGCGTCGGAGATGACGCAGTCGCGGTCTAGATGCGAGAGAGTTTAGTTGTGTGTGAGCGGTCGGCGGGCGTCGACATGCCACTGGTCAAGATATAGGATGAGGTATATTTTTTTTATTAAATAAGTTTTCATGCAGCATTGCGCTCATCAGATAATCTAATGTATATTCATTGTAATTAACTTTCAAGAATCGCCCCAATAATAATTTTGATTTCAAAGCAAATTTTTAACAAAGAAAAAAAAAATCATTTGACTCCCGTGCTTTTCCTTAAAGAAAATTGTCAGTTAAATTACAAAAAAAAAAAAAAAAAAAAAAATAATTATTGCGATGCATTTCCTCCAAGCTGTGGCGCAGAATAAGAGCAGATATTTCACATGCAGTTATACTAAGGTAAGAAATTAATTCTGATTTTGCACAGGGCCAAAGACCGACATTTCGGTTTAATTGAGTTTTGGTTAACACTGTACTTTCATTGTCATGGGATTATCTTTCATTATTTAATGGGAGCTTATACTTGGGTCAGATTGCTAGTTTTTATTTAATTGTCTTTGTCATTAATATTTTTGCGGGAAGGTTACACTTGGATCCATTTCTAATAATTAGTCTCTTTTAAATTTGTCTGGGGAGCTTACACTTAGGTCTAGCTCCATTTCTAATAAATATTGTCATTTAAATTTTCCGTGGGGAGGTTACACTTGGCGACACCCAGTCCAGGATCGTATTTCGTTGAGAATCTTTTGAAAAACTGTCAGATATCTGCTCTTATTTGCTTAAATATAATTATAATTTGACGCAACGCTTTTACTAATTTGTGACTTTCTTTCCTCAGATCATCGGCAATTCATTGCTCTGTTGTATTTTGTTTGTTGCTTTTGCATTGTGCTTATTTGTTTTGTGAATAATTTTGACTATTGTAAAAATGCCGCGAAAAACTGTGAATAGTGTATCGCGAGGTATTTTGAATGAAATTTCCGACTTAAACAACATGACCGACAGCAATTGTAACGCGCAGAGTAGTGATGACAATGCTGTGTTCACTAACAGTCAGTGCGTTCCAACCGCGAATGACGACTTTTACCTTAATGATGAACAAGAGAACTCAATTGTCTCCTCTGTTAATTTGACGACAATTGATGACGCGGGGCGTTCTGTTGGAATGAGCGCTGCCCAGCTTAACACACCCGGTTTGGAAAGTTCAAGTAACGCACAGACAAATTTGTCTAATGAAAATGGACAGGATACTGAAGGTACGACGGATTTATTTAGTTCCGAAATAATGTCTGACAGTGCACATCCGTCTGATAAACCTTTTTGTAAAGTACAGAATGACCAAATGGTCACACAAAACGCGACAATTGCAAATACACCGTCAAACAGTACAGAGAATAGAGTAGGTAATGTTACCTTGGAACAAATTATGGCAATATTGCTACAACAGGGTAAACAACAGAGTGAAAAATTAGATAACAATTCTAGACAGCTTAGTGAACAGATCAAACAGCTTAATGAAAAACAAGACAACAATGATGTAAATCTCAAACAACTTAGTGAACAGGTCAAACAACAGAATGAAAAACTAGACAATAATAATGAGGATCTCAAACAACTTAGTGAACAAAACAGACAGTTAAATGAGAAATTAGACAACAATTCCAGGCAGCTTAGTGAACAAATTAGAGCTGTTGCCGCGCAGTGTCATGACACTAAGGAACAGTTACGCGAGGAAATTGAGGCTTGTTCACGAAAAAGTAGCGAAGAAATTAAGTCTGTTGCTCAGGAATTAAGGGAATTGCAAACAGCTACAACAGAAACACTCAGAGACGAAATTAGCGGAGTCGCTAAACAATGCTCTGAAAAAGCTACACAATTACGGGACGAATTTAAATTAATGACAACAGAACTTTCGCGCACAATGGATGAAAAGATTGACGCGAAATTCGAACAACAGAACACTCAAATTAACGAACGTCTTAGTCTTCACATACAAAACAGTGATACGCGTTTCCGCAAATTTATTGATGATCAAAATAAAGTAAAACGTCAAATAACGGAAACAATCACTGCTCAGAGACAGGAAGACAAACGTAAAATGTTTGCGAAAGCAAAAACATACGTAGACAACAATATTGCTACCGTGTCCGACGAAATTAATTCCATCAAACAGTTGAACGCGGAATTACGTGATGAAATTTCTGATCTTAAATCAAAAACAGATACACACGCAGTAGATATTCAAACAGTGACAGACAGATTTGAACAATTAGAACTAACACAGGATTTCGATGTTGTCAAGGCTGACGTTAGAAAACTGAACGAAACTGCACGTAAGTTGCAAAAACAGATTAATGCCACTGACACTAAAACCGATGATCAGGCAAAAATACTGACTGAAAAATATGATGAATTGGCCAGTCGTATTGATGCTATCGAAAGTACTAATGACAATAAATCAGATGATACTTCACCGGTTTCATTTAATCAAACACCTGAATTTCAAAACCTACAGCAGACAATTAACGAGATTGATTCGTCTAATAATATCTTACGCAGAAAATTGTCAAGTTTACAGCAAGAGGTAACGGAGATGAAAAACATTTCAGTTAATAACACATCACAGCAGACGCCACTTTTCGAACATTTGCCAGACTCACGCAGCGTGTGTAATTTGGGTAATCTACAGAGAGTACGGGACTTAGATTCCGAACAACCACAGTTCAACAGATTCTCTTACAATCCTGAACCTGTTCCATCACACAGAGACGATAATTTCGATTACAAACATTTTCTGTCAGTAAGAAAATTTAAAGTGTTTAAGAATGACAGAACACAGATTCACCCACTGGATTGGATTCAACAGTTTAGCTTTGCTTTTCCACCGACTTGGCCCGTAACACACAAACTTGAATTTATTTGCAGCTTTTTGGAAGGCGAACCGGCAACACGTATGAGACCGATCGCGAGACAATGTTATTCGGTAGAGGAATTTCAGAATGCTTTTCTGTCAGCGTATTGGTCGATATAAAGATCAGCTAATTAGTTTACCGAATTACGAGAACACAAATTTTCCCAGTGTCACGCAATTTTTTGAGCACATGGTCCAGCAAAATCAGTATTTAAGTGAACCCTATAGCGAATCTGCACTCATTCAATTATGTATCTCTAAATTACCACGATCATTAAGAGTGTCACTTCTAACGGGTCAGCAAAAAGAAAATATTTCAGCATTCAGAGATTTGTTACAACTCTTGGAAGTACAACAATCTGATTATTCTTTTGTAAACAAAAACTTTTCGTATAATAACCAAGGTCTACAAACTTACAGTAATTATGATCAGGGACGTAATTTCAATAGGAAAAGTAACAGACGCTTTAGGAACGACAACTACCAGAACTTAAATCACAGACAAAATTCTGATTATCAATATCGTCAAAATTTTCAGCAGCAGGAGCCACATTTTAGTAACAATAGAAGTTTTTCACAACAACAGCATCAAAACCAGTCGGTTAGCATACCTAACCAACAATGTTATGCACAAGGTCAGCCAAGCTTTAATGTTTCGCCGCGTGCACGTATAGTCCCTGATACAACAAATAGTAACGCACGGCAGCAAAGGAACAACTACGTACAGAAAACACAGTATTTCAATTCCTATCACAATGCACCGTATAGGAATGACTATTACGACAGACGTAAAAATAATGACGACAATTTTCAGCGTACATCTAACAACAGTCGGTCATACCAACAGCAAAATTATCCACAAGAACCTATTCTCATGAATGAACCCGACAGTAGGTATCATCCAGAGCGTAATACGTCTGGAAGAAGTAATAGAACTGTTCAAATTGTAGAAATGCCACAACATCCTCCTGATAATAATAACACATCAGATAGAATCTGACTAGATACTGTACAGGTCGCGTCTTCCAATAACACAAGCACTAGTTTTGGCACGCAAAATGTTGTTCACGAAAATGTAATTACGTTTGACGACATCAGAGACACTCTTTTGCAGGAAAAACCAGTTATTCAGAAAATCATTTCACATCCTGTTATCGAAATTAAAATTGGTTCATCGAAATTTTCGGCAGTAATCGATTCCAGATCACCTATGTCAGTAATAAATGAGGAAACTTTTAATGAGTGCAACAAAGAGAATACTTATCCCACATTACCATTAGGCAAAACGAAAGTAAAAGGAGCAGTATCGAGTAAAGGAGTAGACGTTAAATTACAGACACATTTATCATTTTGTATTGGAGGTCATACTTTTCACTCAAATTTTTGGATTGTTCCTTTATTGACAACAGACGTAATTTTAGGTACTAATTTTCTCGTACAACACGACGCAGTGGTTGATTTTCAGAATTCCTATTTAATGTTAAAAGATGAAAATGTGCAATTGGCTTTAGAGTTTCAGCATTCATTATCTGCGGAAGAACAAACAATTAACCGCACAGAGGTCATTTCTGCAACACGTAACATAGGCTGTAATTCCCCATTGTTCACAGACACGTACGTACAGAACTATAATACTCCAGACGAAGCTGACTACGATGTAATGCAAATGATTTCCGATAAAGTTAAACAAAGTAGTGCAAATACAGACGACGAACGAACGCAATTACATAAAATTCTTTTACAGCAAGCTCCAGTTTTCGACAACATTCCTGGTACTATGTCCGGATTTATGTACGAATTTCAAGTCAAACAGCACGACACATTTAAAGCAAAGCATTATCCCATTCCATATATCCACAGAGAACAAGTTAAAAAAGAGTTGCAGGATATGCTCGACCAAGGAATTATAGAACCGGCAGTTAGTCCGTACATAAACCCGCTGCATATTGTTAAGAAAAAAGATGGCTCACTTCGCCTTGTACTTGATTCACGTCACATTAATGACATTATTATTAATGAAACAGATCGACCACAGACTTTAGAAGAACTGCTACAGAAATTTCACGGTACAGCTATTTATTCCACATTAGATTTGAAATCGGGATTTTGGCA
This sequence comes from Schistocerca nitens, assembly GCF_023898315.1. NCBI lineage: Eukaryota > Metazoa > Arthropoda > Insecta > Orthoptera > Acrididae > Schistocerca > Schistocerca nitens. Next base: position 424,154,350 of record NC_064617.1, on the reverse strand, counting down.
AATTCAACTTCATCCGAATTGCAGAAAATATACAGCTTTTCTCTGTTTTGGTGACTGTTATCAATTTTGCAAATTACCATTCGGATTAACTATTTCTTCTGCAGCTTTTATTCGCGGTTTGAACACTATACTTCCGACAGAACTTAAAGACAGAATTACGACGTATGTAGACGACATTCTTATTGCAGAAGCTAACTGGTGTGAACACAATCTGATTCTTGAACGACTGTTGCAAACTTTTCATGCACAAGGACTCACAGTTAACCTCAGTAAATCGCATTTTGGCAAAACTTCTATAAAATTTCTTGGACACGTAATTTCAGCAGAAGGCATTGCGCCTGATCCAGAAAAACTTCAAGCTCTACGTGACATTACTGTTCCTACGACAAAGAAACAATTACGTAGTTTTTTGGGCTTAATTAACTTTTTTCGTAAATTTATTCATCACTCTGCTTTAGACACACCTAGATTATGCCAACTAACAGGTAAAAACACTATTTGGTCATGGGATAAGCAAGCACATTCTGAATTCGTGAACCTGAAACATGCTTTGTTGAATGCTCCACTTTTATCGCACCCAGATCTTACTAGAAATTTTTCCATTGCCACCGACAGTTCCAACACAGCTTTAGGCGTACATATTTTTCAGGAAATTGAAGAAGATGGCTCTACAGTAATCAAAAACATCGCATTTGCAAGCCGCATTTTGTCACCTGCTGAACGAAATTATTCCGTTACTGAACTTGAAACATTATGTGTTGTATGGGCTTTTACCAGATTTCGGCACTTTCTTTATGGCAGACATACCACCGTATACACAGACCACAGAGCGATACAATTTTTACTTTCAGCTAAATTTACTCACGATAGGTTAAGTAGATGGAAACTGTATTTACAGGAATTTAATTTTACAATAGTTCACATTCCCGGCACACAAAATGTTATAGCAGACGCACTATCGCGTTCTCTCAGCAACAATCAGCAAGACGTAGCAACCAACTTCTGCAAAGCAAATTTCAGTGTCATGTACATTCAGCAAGTTGCATTTGAAAATTTTATTTCATCGTCATTACAGGACATAGCACAAGAGCAACGTAAAGACAATGTGTGGAAAGAAATTAAACACCTTTGGCACGATAAGAATAATGTTACAATTAGGAACCACTACACTGTACGCAATGACATTCTGTTTCGCCGCTCTCATCCTGACAGCAACAATTGGTTATTATGCATTCCTGACGAACTGATTAACAAATTAATCTGGTACACTCATTTAAGTTACGCACATTACGGAGCCAGAAAATGTTTTCTTATACTGAGACAGAACTGTTATTTTTCGAACATGGAAAAACGTATACGACGAGTTTTAGCGTCATGTAAAATTTGCCAGAAAGCTAAGTCTGACACCACTTCACATATTCCTCCATTATATCCAATTGTACCTGTTAAATTAAGACATATGGCCGCAGTAGATATTTTTGGTCCAATTCCGAGAACTAATAGAGGATTTTGCTACATCTTTGTCGCTGTTGAACTCACTTCAAAATTTGTTACTTTCACTCCGTTACGCAAAGCTACTGCTAAAACTGTTTCGAAAGCATTTGTAAAACATTTTCTATTTCATGTAGGGCATGTGATGAGAGTAATTTCAGATAATGGATCACAATTTCGATCTGCTATATGGACACGCATGTTACGAGCTAGAAACATTTCTCCGATTTATATATCCAAGTACCACGCTTCTTCGAACCCGTGTGAACGATTAATGAAAGAAATTGGTAAACTGTGTAGAATATACTGCCACAAAAGACATGTTAATTGGGACACACACATACACTCATTCCAAGATGTAATTAATTCCATTCCAAATGAATCCACTATGCTATCTCCGTCTGTAATACTGAAAAACGTTGAACCACCAAACAAAATTAAAGAATTAGTAACATTTCCTACATCTCGTCGATTACGACACCACGAAATAATTGACATTGCGCTGAACAACATCAAACGTGCCGCAGAGCGCCGGAGAAGACAACAAAAACAGGTTTGTACACGCCGAGACTTTCACATTGGACAGAAGATATTAATACGAACACACTATTTATCCAGCAAATTAAAAGGTAAGTGCAGTAAATTTGAACTTCTATACGCAGGTCCATATCGGATTCGCAGTATTCCTCATCCCAATGTTGTACACGTCGAAACTTTGAGAACCAGAAAATCGAAAGGAAACCACCACTTATCCAATATAAAACCCTTTATTGAGTGAACATACTTCACGATTTATCACGCTGTAATGCTATTTGCTAATTTTTATGAACATTTCTGCAATTATATTCACATGACTACTTATTGATGATTATTGTATTTTTTCTTGGCAAGCGCCCGGCAAGGTAAGGTTGGCAGGTCGCTTTTTTTGTCGTTACACATCAGACTGCACATTTCATTTTTTTTGTATAATTGTTTTCCCGTTTTGTTTGTATACATTATGAACGAGTTAAGGTATAACACACACCAGTTGACTTTGACATTTTTGCCCTATGATATCTCAACATCGTGACTGTTTTACATTTTTCTTTTTTTGCTGCTGCATTATGATATTCTCTGTACACTTTTTGCCTTTAAACACTGTCTATGCTTTTGACATATTACGTTTTCTGTCATGTTATGCTGTATGCTTAATTGTGTCACCATTAACCAGTCATTATTTAATGGGTATATGATTTAAATGCAAGACATTAATCTTTGTTCATCAATTTCAGAAAGAAATGATGCGTAAAGGAAATAAATTAAACAGAAATGGGAATTTCACCTACGGAATAAACGTAAGAAGATGCAATAACTTTATGAAGAAGAGTAAATGGATTAGGATTAACAAGCATTAACAAGAATATACTATACACATCGCAGAATAGCAGTCTTAACTAATTTTTTCTTTCAGAATACAAGGCGATTGATGCAAGCTGTCAGACAGAACTACACATCTTAGTTTTAAGTGATGAAATATGCTAGAGATAAGGAATAGTTGTGTGATGAATAATGAAGTGATTTTTGCAGATGATAATGAATGCTGACGAAGAATAATGATGAAGAATATGCTACTATGAATAATGAAGTTTTTTTCTTTACAGATGTTGATGATAATGAAGTTATGATAATATGGATAATGAAGTTTTTTTCTTTACAGATGAGGATAATGTTGAAGTTATGTATTTATGCTATGTAGTTATTTAAGTATTTGTTGCAGTTTGCTTTGACAGCAGGTGTTATATTGCATAGTAGGATGACTGAAGGTTTTGGAAAGGACAGCTATGGAACACATTTTTATACACATTTCACTACCTGTTAATTCGAAGTTCACTACTTTTCAGCATAGTCTGCGTTTCTTCTTTCAGCTCAATAATCCATTTTGTATTTTGTCCAGGAGAAGCTTTTCATGATACTTACTAAACTTGTTACTTATTATACCTGTTCTAGTACTTGCATTTTTTTTTACCCATTTGTGTCTATCATTTATAAAGTGATAACCTTGCTACAGCTGACTCATGACGAATGACGTTACACATTTTTCATTTATAGGAACAACCTAGAAGCAATTTTTTCTCTTTTTTCTTCTTGCTTTCCCTTATAATGACCCAAAGCAATGCATTGCTAGCACAAAAAACAAAATGTATTACCAGTCTCATATAATGTCACTAGTTTATGATAATTCTGAATAATACTGATGAGCTCTGAATAGTATGTCACTTGAATAATGACTTCTTAATGATACAAAAAAAAAGGAAAAATAATGCTTTGTAACTGGCTAATAACTGCCACTGTTTATTGTAATGAGACTACTTAATGCCCATGATTATTAATGCTATGATTGTAATTTTATAACTGGCTAGTAATTGCCACTGTCTATTGTAATGAGACTACTTATTATGCCCATGATTATTAATGCTATGATTGTAATTGTGTAACTGGCTAAAAATTGCCACTGTCTATTGTAATGAGACTACTTATTATGCCCATGATTATTAATGGTATGATTGTAATTGTGTAACTGAACAAAGATTGCCGCTGTTTATTGTAATAAGACTACCCATGATGACAATAATTTAATTTTATGAACATTATTCTGTAATACTAAAATACATGGTACAGAAATGTTCAATGACTAGAGTATGGATGCCACAAACTAATTATGTAATCACTAATCAAGACTTGTGTAATGTCCTTCACCTTCTGACCTAACTACCTGAAATTATTGTAACATCCATTTGTCTTGTCCATCCTCATTATCATGGAGCACTATATTGGTTTTTGCACTAATTCTACGTTGGTGTGCCGCCTCTTAAGAGCGTGGTGTTGACACGACATGCTGTCCACCACTGTAAGCGATGAAGACGTTATTATGGTCCCACTGTTTGGTGTACCTGGTATACTGCCAAATGATAGCATGGAATATTACTACGACGTTTCAGTGTCTCGATACGCTGATAAATACTTCTGGGAACGGAACTGCAGATTGTATCACTTAGTGTTGTGATTCTGTGGAAAGATATGGACTTTCAGTGCAGCTGTGTGCAAACTAAAGTGCTACAACCATGATGCAATCCTTTCCTTTCCTATCCTAATAGTGAAAATCATTTTAGCTGACATCATTTATGTTCATGGCCTATACATTTTTTTTTCGATTTGTTGAACTCCAGTGCGAGTACACTTGTGTCACTTGTCGACATGATTTTTTTTGCCATTATGTATATTTGTTGTGAAAATACTAAAGACATTTTCGATTTGTTCTGAAGTGCAGTATGTGTGCACTCTTGTCATCTATATTGTATATACTTTTTGTGATTTGCTGATTATTTACCCTTGCGTTTATATATTATGAAAATGTTCAAAAGTTTTCAGTGCCTGTGCACTTTTCTCATTTTTCAATATGATTTGTGCCTTTTCTGTATACCTTTTATGATTTCGTGATATGTTTTATGTCATTTGTTACTCATTGTATATACATTTCGTCTTTTGCTGATATGTTCTCCACTGCAGTGCATGTGCACTCATGTCCCTTGTCAACATGAATTTGTTCTGAAAATGCTACAGAATCTTACAGTGCGTGTGCACTTTGTTATCTGTCAAATAATTTGTATATACATTTTTCTGATATGTTTTGTACTCACATTTTGTACTACAAGTGAATATTTTGTAAATTGTAAAAATTAACTAGTTAAAAAACAAAAAAAAATTTGTTACGATGGCAAGTCCAAATGACTCACCATCGCTGCCAAATTTTTGCCCCCCCAGTGGAGGGTTATGAAAGGCGTATGTACTCGTTGGCAGCGATGATGAGGCATTGTAGAATCTTTGACCAGAGCAGTTGCGCTCGAGGCGCAGTTCAGTGCAGTTGCAGTCCAGATAGGACACAGTACAGTTGCGAGCTAGTGGTTGCGAGTAGCGCGTCGGAGATGACGCAGTCGCGGTCTAGATGCGAGAGAGTTTAGTTGTGTGTGAGCGGTCGGCGGGCGTCGACATGCCACTGGTCAAGATATAGGATGAGGTATATTTTTTTTTATTAAATAAGTTTTCATGCAGCATTGCGCTCATCAGATAATCTAATGTATATTCATTGTAATTAACTTTCAAGAATCGCCCCAATAATAATTTTGATTTCAAAGCAAATTTTTAACAAAGAAAAAAAAATCATTTGACTCCCGTGCTTTTCCTTAAAGAAAATTATCAGTTAAATTACAAAAAAAAAAAAAAAATATTGCGATGCATTTCCTCCAAGCTGTGGCGCAGAATAAGAGCAGATATTTCACATGCAGTTATACTAAGGTAAGAAATTAATTCTGATTTTGCACAGGGCCAAAGACCGACATTTCGGTTTAATTGAGTTTTGGTTAACACTGTACTTTCATTGTCATGGGATTATCTTTCATTATTTAATGGGAGCTTATACTTGGGTCAGATTGCTAGTTTTTATTTAATTGTCTTTGTCATTAATATTTTTGCGGGAAGGTTACACTTGGATCCATTTCTAATAATTAGTCTCTTTTAAATTTGTCTGGGGAGCTTACACTTAGGTCTAGCTCCATTTCTAATAAATATTGTCATTTAAATTTTCCGTGGGGAGGTTACAGTAGATCCTGCCCTATTTTTGATGTCAGTTTTCCACGTGTTCCTCTCCTCATTTCTGAACCTGTCACTCCAATTACTTTCAATATTCTTCTCCAGTATCACATTCTAAATGCTTCGATTCGTTTCTTTTCCTCCTTTCTCATAGTCTGTGATTCATTTCCGTACAGTTCTGTGCTCTAAATGTACATTTTCAGAAATTTATTCTTCAAATAAGGTCTATGTTTGGTACTAGCAGACTTCTTTTCACTAGGAATGGTCCCTTTACTTTGTGGTCCCCAATCTTGATGTAAGTTCAACGGGAATTTCATATCAGCTAATGTTCATTATTTAAGTCCTTCTTCGGTTTCTCTGACAGTGATGTTATCATCTAATCACTGATAACCGTTCAACGTGAATTTTGATCCTAGTGGTGAGTCTTTCGTTTATGTCCGTCATTGCCTCTTCAATAAAGAAAGTAGGCCCAAGGGCTGAAAAATTGCATCCCTGTCTTTTTCTTTTTTTTTTGAGTCTTCAGCTTTTTGACTGGTTTGATGCGACCCACCAGGAATTCCTCTACTGTAGCAACCTCTTCATCACAGAGTAACAATTGCAACCTACGACCTCAATTTTTTGTTGGGTGTATTCCAATCTCTGTTTTCCTTTACAGTTTTTATCTTCTATAGCTCCCTGTGGTAACATGAAAGTTGTTCCCTGATGTCTTAGCAGATGTCCTGCCACCCCATACCTTCTTCTTGTCACGTTTTCCATACGTTCCTTTCCTCACCGATTCTCCGGAGAACCTTCCCATTCTTTACCTTATCAGTTCACATAATTTTCAACATTTTTCTGTAGCAACACATCTGATATGCTTCGATTCTCTTCTTTTCCAGTTTTCTCACTGTCTATGTTTCACTACCATACAATTCTGTGTTCCATACGTACGTTCTCAGATATTTCTTCCTTAATTTAAGGACTACGTTTGATACTATTAGACTCCTCCTGTCCAGGAATGCCCTTTTTGGCAAGACTAGTCTGCTTTTGATGTCCTCCTTGCTCCGTCCGTCATTGGTTATGTTACTGCCTAGGTAGCAGAATTCCTTAACTTCATTGTCTTCGTGACCATCAATCCTGATGTTAATTTTCTCGCTGTTCTCATTTCTACTACTTCTCATTACCTTCGTCTTTCTCCGATTTACTCTCAAACCATACTGTGTACTCATTAGACTGTTCATTCCGTTCAGCAGATCATTCAATTCTTCTTCACTTTCACTCAGGATAGCAATGTCATCAGCGAATCGATATCCTTTCACCATGAATTTTAATCCCACTCCTGAACCTTTCTTTTATTTCCATCATTGCTTCTTAGATGTTCAGATTGAACATTGCTTCTTAGATGTTCAGATTGAACTGTAGGGACTAAAACCTACATCCCTGTCTTACACACTTCTTCATCCGAGCATTTCGTTCTTCTTCTCCCACTCATATTTTTCCCACTTGGTTGTTGTCCATATTGTATATTAACCGTCTCCCCCTACAACTTAGCTTACCCCTACGTTTTTGAGAGTTTCGAACATCTTGCACCATCTGACATAGTCGAATGCTTTCTTTTTATTGCCACAAATGCTATAAACGTGTCTTGATTTTTCTTCAGTCTTGCTTCCATTATCAGCCGCAAGGTCAGAATTGCCTCTCTGGTGCCTTTACCCTAAAGACCAACTGATCGTCATCTAACACATCCTCAATTTTCTTTTCCATTCTTCTGTATATTATTTTGGTCAGCAACTTAGATGCGTGACCTATCTTGCAGTCTTAGGAATTGTGTTAATGATGTTTTTCCGAAAATTAGGTGGTACATGACTAGACTCGTATATTCTGCACACGTAAGTGAACAGTAGTTCTTTGCCATTTCCCGCAACGATTTTAGAAATTCTGATGGAATGTTGTCCATTGCATCTGCCGTATTCGATCGTAAGCCTTCCAAAGCTCTTTTACATTCTGTCTCGTCTATATCGACTCCTGTTTCTTCTCCTATCACGTCATCGGACAAGTCTTCTCCCTCATAGAGGTCTTCAGTGTACTCCTTCCGTCTATGTGCTCTCCCCTCTGCGTTTATCAGTGGGGTGCCCATTGGACTCAATGTTACCGCTCTTGCTTTTAATTTCACCGAAAGTTGTTTTGACTTTTCTATATGCTGAGTCAGTTCTTCTGACAAATAATTCATTTTCGGTTTCTTCACTTTTTCATGCAGCAATTTTGCCTGCACTTCCTTTTTATTTCGTTTTTAAGGCTTATATTAGTGTTTTCCTGAATTTCCGTGAACATTTTTGTACTTCCTTCCCTCACGATCAACTGAAGTATTTCTTTTGTTACCCATCGATTCTTCGCAGTTACCCTCTTTGTATCTACGTTTCTCTCCAACTTCCGTTATTGCCCTTTTTAGAGATGTCCTTTCCTCTTCAGCTCAACTTCCTACTGAGCTATTTTTAATGCAGTATCTATAGCCTTAGAGAACTTCAAGTGTCTCTCATTCCTTAGTACTTCCGTATCCCACTTCTTTGCATACTGATTCCTCCTGACTCATCTCTGAATCTTCTGCCTACCCTTCATCACTATTAAATTGTGATCTGAATCTATATCTGCTCCTTGGTAGGCCTTACAATCCAATATCTGATAGCGGAATCTCCGCCTAACCGTGATGTAATCTTATTGAAATGTCCCTGTATGTCCCGGCCTTTTGTAATTAAACCTCCTGTTCTTTTGATTCTAGAATATTCTCTATTATTAGCTGAAATTTATTGCAGGACTAAGTCTTTCCCCTCTTTCATTCCTAATACCAAGCCCATATTCTTTCTTTACGTACTGAATTACCCTTTCGATATCCTCATACACTATATCTCTCCGTCTTTGGCTTGCGATGTTGTCATATACACCTGAACTATCGTCATCCGTGTCGGTTTTCTGTCGATTCTGACGAGAACACCCCAATCAATGAACTGTTCACAGTGACTCACCCTCCGTCTTTGCTTCCTATTCATAACGAATCCTACTTCCTTTATACCATTTTCTGCTGCTGTCGATATTATCCTAGAATCATCTAACCAGAAATCGTTGTCTTCTCTCCATTTCACTTCACCATATTTAGACTGAGCCAACGGCCTTGCCGCAGTGGTAACACCGGTTCCCGTCAGATCACCGAAGTTAAGCGCTGTCGGGTTGGGCTAACACTTGGATGGGTGACCATCCGGTCTGCCGAGCGCTGTTGGCAAGCAGGGTGCACTCAGCCCTTGTGAGGAAAACTGAGGAGATACATGATTGAGAAGTAGCGGCTCCGTTCTCGGAAACCGACATACGGCCGGGAGAGCGGTGTCTGACCACATGCCCCTCCATATCCGCCTGACGCCTGTGGGCTGAGGATGACACGGCGGCCTAACATCCCGACATAAAAGGGCGGCGGAGGGCTGTTTTGTACCTGAAAAGATAGTAGAAGTCTCGGCAGCTCAGCTCCAGTAAATGTCTCCCTCTTCCTACAGAAAGCGTACTACCATGTGTAGCATTCTGAGTTCCCATTCAAACTCCAGACACACGCAAATTCAATATATCCACTTTACTGCCTCGTTTATATCTGATCGCCCATCCTTTGGTGCTATTAACATTACCATTTCCCATACTTTCCATCCTACTGCAGGAATACCCCAAAGCTCTGTCCTCTTATCTCCTCCGCGCTGCTGATGTTCCTAAACCACCTTCACCAGTCCACTTCCTTCAGTATGCCGATGACACCACTCCCCTCACCCTTTACACTCCAGAAATCTCAACGATCCCTCCAAATCCACCTCAATCAGTTTATTTCCTGGTGTAACTAATGGATTTTCAAGGTCCACCCCTCCATAACCCAGAAAAAAAAATTATGGGTCGAACGAACCAATCCTTCCGTCTCTATGACTTTCACCTCACCATTTACAACCATCCTGTTCAGTCAACTAATACAGTAAAATATCTTGGACTAGCCCTTGACCGTCAACTAACGTGGAAATCTCACCTACTAACCATGCAATAGAAAACCCTGACCCGACCCATCCTCTGCTATGCAAATGTTGCATGGATCTCCACCTCAACGAAGTTCTATAAGTCCTTCCAAATCCTCGAATACCATACACACTGTAACGCTTTCCATATCCGTTTACCTTCTATCATACAGATCTCCTACCATCTCATCAAAGTCCCACCACTCCTCACCCACATCGAACATCTGCGCATCTCCCTTAATATATTCAAACTAGATTCCCATAACCCCATTGTCTCCTCTCTAATCGCCAACCCAGGAAGGCTGCTGCAGCTATACAAGCACGTCCCTCCCTCCCTAAACCTACACATAGTTATCATATCCCAAATCAACTTCAGCCAACTCCCTCTCCGAGAAAATCAAATGTGCCTCCATATTTATTCCTCCTACCAAAGTTCACTCTTCCCATTCCACATCAGGGCTCCTCTTTCCCTTTCAATCCATTCCTATCCCTTTCCTGTTGTTACCGCTACTCTACCCAAACACCAGACTCCTCGTCACCCTCTGTCTTTCCCATATTCTGTCTTCCCACTATCCACCCAACACCTACCTTCAACTCCATAGTTTTGTTTCCTAACAGAGCCCTATCTTTCCTACCCACACCCCACAACCGTATGGAACATATTCTCTTCGCCCGAAATACTTGTCTCTCAGCTCAGATCCTTGAGATTTTAAGTGGAAGAGCAATGCTTCAGTGTTTTTAAGATTTATGTATTTTAGTGTTTTAGCTGTGTGTGTATTTGCTTTTTAATTTTAAAAAGAAAAAAGTCCTAATGTTTTTTCTCGTTTTTATTATATTTTTACAATTGTTCTTGGCTGAAGAGTGAATATTGTACCGCTGGCAGACCACACCCAGCCGGCCGGACTGGCCGAGCGGTTCTAGGCGCTGCAGTCTGGAACCGCGCGACCGCTACGGTCGCAGGTTCGAATCCTGCCTCGGGCATGGATGTGTGTGGTGTCCTTAGGTTAGTTAGGTTTAATTAGTTCTAAGTTCTAGGGGACTGATGACCTTAGAAGTTAAGTCCCATAGTGCTCGGAGCCATTAGAACCATTTTTGAACCACACCCACCCATACGGGACGAGGGGGATAAAAATAACATTAAAAAGAGAAAAGCATATGGATATCACAAGCTCTACTGTCGCCATTACAAAGTAAGAGTTTACGAAAATTGTATGGTTGCTAACATTCAGGATGAGAGTTCGCAGTTGCGAATCAGAACGATTGACACAAATCTATGTAGGCCTAGTGTCCGGATACTTAACGTTGTCACTGGGACCAAACGTAACAGTCTATACGGGCCTATATTATGTGCCTTTCTAAAACGCTTTCGTCGGTCCATTTTTATTCGATGAGAGAATTATCGTTTAACGTTTATGCTGACATTTTGGAACATAGCTTAATCTCATGACTCAAAGAGGAGATTAGGAAACACAGGGATGCACTTCCCAACAAAAGGACCAAGAGAGGTGACAGTGAGAACGCACTGGGCACGCAGTCGGAAGGACGGTGGTTCAGATATCCGCCTGGTCATCCAGATTCAGGTGTTCCATGGTTTCACTGAAGTGCTGAAGGGAGATGTAGGGTGACTCCTTTGGAAAGAACCCGGCGGATTTCCATCTTCTCCCAATCCCAACATCTGATACGTCTCTAATTAGGCCGCTGGGACAATCCACTCCAGTCTTCCTTATCCTGCAGAAGATGGCGTCATCACAGTAGCATATGCTTATTCACCAGCACCTAAATTCTCATGCTGTAGTGACGTCACTCGTGCTATACATTTGACGATGTCTGCACCTGATCTATTACTGGGTGACGTATTTTTTTCGAGAATTTCATGAATGACCAAATTGAAGTCCCTCCACGGCCCGTGCAAGTACATTGGAATCTTGAAAACAAACGCGTTTATTGAGATAAATTTTAGTAGTGCATGTAATCAGAAGGAGCTCAACGCGTTGCAGTATGATATTTGGTTTCGAAACAATAGCTAAAATTTTATCTATAGCTCCAAAAATATCGAAACAACCGGAGTTATCGCAAGGTCCTGGTTACTGTTTAATTTATTTTTAAGCATTTCCTCAAAGCGGAAGAAGAAGTCGGTGAATATGGAAATACGAAAATTATGCTAAGTCTACGTGAATATGTACATTATAAAATATATTGTACATACAAACTGTCATTCTGTAGTAGAAAGTATGTGGGTAACTGAAATGTAATTAATTAACCTGTACTGTGCACTCCAACGCTTGCGTTACGCTGGGAGCTGCTAAGTCAAAGAAGCTATATCGAACAAATGTGCTTGATTCGGTGCAAGCGCTTCTATTCAAAAATGGTTCAAATGGCTCTGAGCACTATGGGACTTAACATCTGAGGTCATCAGTCCCCTATAACTTAGAACTACTTAAACCTATCTAACCTAAGGACATCACACGCATCCATGCCAGAGGCAGGATTCGAACCTGCGACCGTAGCGGTCGCGCAGCTCCGGATTGTAGCTCCTAGAACCGCTCGGCCACTCCGGGCGGCGCACTTCTATTCACCCCTGGACTACACGAAATACACTCTAAGACAAAAAAAAAAAAAAAAAAAGAAAAAAACACCATATAGCGCTAAAGAATTATCCGAATGGGATGAAATCGGTAGATGTGATGTACATGTACAAACAAACAAATGATTACAGTTTCAGGAAAATTGAATGATTTATTCAGAGGAAAGAACTTCACAAACTGAGCAAGCCAGTAATGTGATGGTCCACATCCGGCCCCGAGGCAAGCAGTTTTTCTGCTTGGCATTGGTAGAGTTTTTGGACGTCCTGTCCTTAATGTTCCAAACGTTCTCAATTGTGGAGAGATCCGGCGGCCTTGCTGGCCAAGGTAGGGTTTGGCAAGCACGGAGACAAGCAGCAGACAGTTTCGCCGTGTGTGGGTGGACATTATCTTGCTGAAATGTAAGCTCAGGATTGCTCGCTATTGAGGGCAAACCAAAGAGACATAGAATATCGCTGACGTACCGCTGTGCTGTAAGGGTGCCTCGGATGACAACCAAAGGTGTCCTGCTATGAACATAAACAGCACCCCAGGCCATCACTCCTGTCTGTAGGGCCGTATGGTGGCCAACAGTGAGGCTTTTAGCTGCCAGGGGCGTGTCCATACACGTCTTCGGCCTGGAATCTCACTGACTAGAGTAGAATTCCGTGTTGGAACCCGCTTCGAATTATTCCCCGATGGCCAGAGAAGATGCCCTCAAGCTTACATTCAGCACTGCTCGGTTCCGTTTGTGGTTTTTCTCCACGACAGTGCTATTTACACGTTAATAATTGCACTTGCACACAGCAGTATGAATAAGATGGAGTAGTTGGATGGTTTGCATTTCATGTATACGAGGTGCGACAATAAAGTAATGAGACTGATTTTCTTTGCAAGACGTGGCAACCCTGCAGGGTTGCGTAGGCACAAAATCTTTGACCTTGGTCTGTAAGTTGCTTCTAGTCCAAGTGGCACATCGATGCAACTGCTCAGTCGTGAGTTGTGCTGTAATAAGTTAACACGTGTTTGTGTCTTTCGTCACGGAAATGGAACCGCACCATATTGCGCAACGGTATGCCATTTCTTTTTGCGTTAAAGTGGGTGAAAACGCTACGACAACTTGCGGTAAGCTTCAGAAGGCTTTTGGAGAGGAGGTTATGTCAACAGCTCAAGTTCTTCGTTGGCATAAAATGTTTAATGAAGGCAGAACGAATGTCGAAGATGAAGACCGCAATGGACGACCATCAAACTCACGGACAGATTTCAACTTGGCCAGTGTGCGTGAACTCGTACTATGTGATCGAAGATTATCCGTAAAAATGATTGCGGAAGAACTGAACATCAATCGAGAAACGGTTCATCTAATAATAACTGAAGATCTTGGTATGAGAAGGATTTGTGCAAAAATGGTCCCCAAAAATCTCGCACCACAACAGCGAGAAACACGGAAAAATGTGTCAGCCGATCTATTAGAGCAAACGGAAATCAATCCAGAATTGTTGAGCCGTGTTATCACTGGTGATGAAAGTTGGTTTTTTCAGTACGATCCAGAGACAAAACGCCAAAGTTCCCAGTGGTGCTCAAAGGGATCACCCAGACCAAAAAAAGCTTGCATGTCAAAGTCAAAAGTGAAATGTATGCTTGTGTGCTTCTTTGATTCCAAGGGAATTGTTCATACAGAGTGGGTGCCTCCTGGACAAACAGTTAACCAATATTACTCCGAAGAAATTTTAGAAAGACTTCATAAAAGAATTCTTCGTGATCATGACAACATTGCTAATAATTGGATTCTGCATCTCGATAATGCACGATCCATACTGCTCTATCAGTACAGCAATTCTTAACCTCAAAACAAATTTCAGTACTACCACAACCACCGTATCCACCAGATATCGCTCTGTGCGATCAAAGGACACCATTTTCAAACAACACAAGATGTCCAAAAAGCTGTGACGAGGGTCTTGGAGGATATTACAGAAGATGAGTTCCATAAATGTTACCATCAATGGCAGAAGCGCTGGAATAAGTGTGTGCAATCAGAAGGGAACTACTTTGAAGGAGACAACACTAAATTTGACTAAAACGGTAACTTTTTTTTCTTCACATCAGTCTCATTACTTTATTGTCGCACCTCGTATGTTCACTGAATTGAATGGAGAGCGGTAGTTACGTTACAGTACGTCTCAGGGTTGTTACACTGCTCTGTATTTTCTGTCGAATGTTTTCATGATTGCATATTACAGGCATTTTCACTCTGTGAAGGTAACTCGGGGAAGAAACCGAATAAATTACGTTATTACTTTGTAATGAGCCACCGGATGTCATTGGTCCCTTATGCCAAAATACTTAGAGTGTCTCTCTGAAGAAGGTCAGAAATTTGTCGGTCGAGTTGGGGCTCACCCTATGTGTCACTAAAACTTGATATCTCCATTAGAAACTCAGGAATTCACGTAGTTATTACTACCATACCTGCGTTTCCTACACCACACAGACAGCATACATCGAACGTTTATATTTTAAATGCATCTTGATGGCGTGTTGTCCTAAGAGCTGCAAACTGGTGCGAGCAGAGCTGTGGATGCAGGCGCAAGCCGCCGTGCGCAACGGCAGCTGCGTCCCGCTGGAGGCTCCAGAGGTGAGGCTGTTGTCTTGCGGCAAGACAGATGGCCCTGGGAGACGCTCAGGAAAATTGCGGCCGCATTCAGGGCGGCGCAAAAGCCCCGCTCGTTTCTTTCTGAGCGCTGTCCCAGCTTAAATGACGCACAGCGTAAGCGCGGGCCAGAACCAGTGCAATGCGACGCATGCCGCCGAGAGTGCGGTACCCTGGTAATTCGTGTCCCAAGATGTTTGTGATGCAACTAGTGCTTGATGGAACATTTGCATTCTATTTCCTGAATTAAAGAAGGATCAGCAACCACTATAAAATCTGGAGTACTTGGTTTAGAGATAATATTGGAGACCAATTTTAGAAGAGGTAGTCACGAAGTTTTAATTAATACTCAGAAAAAAAAAATAAGTTGCAGCCATGAAACTGGGTGACGATGTGAGCACTTCTTTGAAAATTCATCCTTTACTGAAAAGATTTCTTACCCAACGACTGATGATTTTGCGGAGACCTTGGTGGTAGAAATCTGGGTTTTGCCTGTTCAGGAAACTTTTACACTTTGAAAATCACCTCATTGCCATTCTGGAAACGCCTGCCTTGAAATGGCTTCTTCGTCTGACAAAGTAGGACGAAGTCACTGCCTGCTATTTAAGGAGAATACAGGGTATGAGGCAAAATTTGATACCTCACAGAAGTAGCTTGTGTGACTACGATCTGTGCATATGTGCTGCCTCTTGGACAGCTTGAAAGACAGCAGCCTGAAGGATTGCCGCCTTTCATTTTTAATTAATTCAACTCAGCGGTAAATGCACGTTTAGTGCACCAGTACCTCAATAGGAAATCACTAGGGCAGTTATGATGTGTAATGAAGTGAGCTGAAAGTGAGTGCATACTACTTGCCTCAGTATGTGGTTGTGCTTGGTAATTAGAGGTGACAGTTCTTTCTCTCTAAAGTCTTGTGAAGTCTTTGTGTTGCCGGTGTTTGGGAAGAGACACGCTGATCGGACAGCTACCGCAGGGCCGCCTTAGTGGCTGCAGTTCAGGGAAGGCAGAAACACCGCCTTCTATTGCAAAATGCCATGAATCGAGCGGGGGTCGGTCGCTGCTTACACGTCAAGGGGAAGGCGAGCGGAAGGCCGGGAAGTCGCCCATGCATGTACAATGTCCTACCGTTAAGGCACTGCGCTGTATTGTTCCAAATGCCGTATGGCACTTTACAACTTCCAGGCTTTGACGCTCGATGGGCCGATGCCGTACAAATAGTTTCCTGTTGGAGAAAAAAAACTTCTTCGGTATCTGCAAATATTTCGTGGGCTGGCTTTCAGAGGACCTTTTTAAGACAATCCTATCTTTTAGCATTGTGAAAAGTTTCTCCTCAGAGTCTGAGATACCTCCGTGCTGCTAGATAACTGACAATTTGTCATTAGAGCAGCCAGTGTGTACATCTTGGGATGTTTGGGTTCCCATGCCAAGCGATTTCACATGAGAGCTGAAAATAAACGTCATCACCGGAAATTAGACGATGTCGTCAGAATTCGAACTGGGAGTGCGTGAAACTTTTGGTGGATGGTCACTCTATTGGAGAAGTGATTTTGTGCCTCTCTCCAGGAAGGTGACTTTGCCCTGATACTTTTTTTTTGGAGTCATCATCTTGATGGGTCCCACCACAAACTTCCCTTCTGTGCCAGCCTCTTCACCTCAGCATGGCGCTTGCAGCCAACGTCCTCAATTATTTGCTGGATGTATTCATATCTGTTTTCCGCTACAGTTTTTACCTAAAAAATGGCTCTGAGCACTATGGGACTCAACATCTTAGGTCATAAGTCCCCTACAACTTAGAACTACTTAAACCTAACTAACCTAAGGACACCACACACACCCATGCCCGAGGCAGGATTCGAACCTGCGACCGTAGCAGTCCCGCGGTTCCGGACTGCAGCGCCAGAACCGCTAGACCACCGCGGCCGGCACAGTTTTTACCTCCTACAGGTCTCTGTAGTACGTGGAAGTTATTCCGTGATGTCTTAACAGATGTCCTAACACCCTGTCTCTTCTTCTTGTCAGTGTTTTCCATATACTCTTTTTTTCTCCCCCACCTGTCAGGCATTTTATGTTACTGGGCAAATGATAAACAATTTTTGTTGATCTATATTGTTCCCATTTCTGAGCGACTGACAGCTTTGATAATGGGCATTAAAGGCCATTTTTTCTTCTAGTGGTAGGTACAGACATCACTATTTTTGTCAAATTGTGATGGATTACCTATGACGAATTTCACTACCAATATGGCTAACTCCTTGAAGATCAAGGTGATTGAAGCAGGTAATTGGTAAAATCCGCACCATTCTACAGTAATTGCAGCATACAATTTCCCAGTACGGTGTGTACTTAAAAAAAATGGCTCTGTGCACTATGGGACTCAACATCTTAGGTCATAAGTCCCCTAGAACTTAGAACTACTTAAACCTAACTAACCTAAGGACATCACACACACCCATGCCCGAGGCAGGATTCGAACCTGCGACCGTAGCAGCCTCGCGGTTCCGGACTGCAGCGCCAGAACCGCACGGCCACCGCGGCCGGCGGTGTGTACTTCCATTTCTGGTAAATACTGTAATATATGTGTGAAGTAGAGGCTACATCAAGTTCGTTTAATGTAACTTTCGAATATGTATTGTAAGGTTAACTTATTTAATACTGTTGTTCATTTCTGTGACTAAATTACATTAGTTGCTATGAAACTGTACTGCATAATATTTCACATAATTTTACAGCTCAACTAATTTTTATTTAATCTCTACGTACACTTCATTATATATTCATAACTATAGCTTCATATGACTATTTTATAAAACATTTACGTAATTCAGACTCGACCCAATTAGAATTAGTAAGGTTTGACGATATTGTATCTGCAAGTCAGAGGAATTCCATAGATGCCTAACAGAACTTTATGAGGAATAGTTGGTGGGAAACAAATCTAAATAAAACTTAAAATGCGATAAATTTGTGATTAGTTGTGAAGTGTTAAACATTTTCAATCTTTAGAGTATACACAGTGAGTTTATATAATTCAAGAAACCAATTTACTGGATGCAAGGCAAGACAAACGACAGAGCTATAGTTGAAGCTCTAATTAGTTGCAAGTATTTGTAGCACTCCGTTGTACCTCGTCCCAGCATACAAAAGATCACCACCGCCGATACAGAAGACATTCTCTCTCGTCTCTACACAAATGCCTAAAAGAAACCAAGGTCTGGAGCGATCGTCTCACGTACATGCAAAATCGTTGAAAAGTGGTGCCATGCTGAATGATGTTGTCGATAATCGCCAGTGTCATCTACACAGTAGAGGGATGTCTTTAGTAGTACAGTTGAACTCGGCTAACTATATACAGATAGATGGAAAGAGAATGGGCTCGATAATAATGAGACCTGTTTCAAAATGCATAAGTACCACGTCATGGATTAGAACCTTCAAGCTATGACGGGATAAGGTGCAAAATGGTCGTCTCTCGGGATTCAATGCTGTGAGAAATTTGTGAAATAGTCATAAAGTGGGAAGTGCTTATAGGACTCAAACCCATCTAAACAGAGTAACTATCGATTGTACAGTAATTGTAAATTTCTGTTGAGTTATTAGTCCCACGACCCATTATTTGCACATCCAGGAAAGAAGGAAAAATAGCTTGCTCCCCTGAGAAGAGTCTGATAATTGTAAAAGGCGAAAATTTTGTCATTTGTCGCATGTCAGTGAACACTGCCAAGGGCACTCTGTAAATCATTGTTAGGAAAGATATGTAATAAAAATGTCGGCTTTGGAATTAAAACATAAGGCTTAATATAGATAGGTGGAAGAGACGGGGCACTGGTGTTAATACTGAAATTGAAAATTTGAAACTCGCGGAGAATTCCCGTCAAAGTTAGTAGAAATCGAGACCTTCCTATTAGGAAGATGTAATGAGAAACCTGTGAAATTTTGTGTAATTACTAAAAGCCCTAAAGTCAAAAGTTTAAAAAAATGGTGTCACAGGGAAGCATACCCACGAACTTTAATGCAGTCCCTATAAGCACTGGTAGTACTCGCATATGCCTAAATCACCGAAAATATGAGTATTTCCTTAACCAAAGACTTTCCCGGCCCAAATACCAATGTGAGGGGTCTTCTGACAATTTAAATGAGTGTATGTGAGCTAGTCTGCCAAAATCAGAATATACCATCATTTTTATATATATCAAGAGTGTTATTCTGAATTTCTTTACACTGTCAAATTAGCTGATTAGAATTTCATGCTACTGTGAAAAACTGAATTTGTCTTCAAGGGCAGGGGGTGGAGGCTGAAAGAGAAGGAGAGAGTGACTTGATTTCGCGAGTGACAACAGTAGTACTATTAACTCATTGCCATAATTAGTGCTCTCGCTCGGCCACTATTTGTGTTACTATTTGGTCTAAACGTAGTGTATAAACTGTATACTTACGACTGTGTCTGTAGTTGCCAAACACAAGCACCCAGAGAAATGAAGTGATGTACAAAATAACTATAGCAGAAGTGACATAGTGAACGATGACTTAACAGTTTTAGAAGATTCAAGCAGTTCGTACGTTGGATACAAACTGCTAACCTCTTTACAGTTCCCTTCTAGTATTAACTTCTAGTATTAACTGCAACCGTCTGTTAAAATGGCCCTGAAAAGCATCAACTACCCGATTATTAGCTTCCATTTTTTGTGGCCTTTGGTCACCGTACTATTCGTGCTGGCTGTTGACTGACGACGCGCAATCTGTTTCTCCCCTGCCCACAGTAGCTGAACGAAGATAAGTAATTCGAGAAACATTCAGTGAGGTGAAAACTAGGGGCACGGATTGTGCGGCCCCTCCCGCCGGAGGTTCGAGTCCTCCCTCGGGCATGGATGTGTGTGTTGTTCTTAGTATAACTCAGTTTAAGTAGCCCCCCCCCCCCCTTCCCCGGTTAGCCGTGCGGTCTGACGCACTGCTTTCCGGGCGGGAAGGCGTGCGTGTACCCGGCACGAATCCGCCCGGCGGATTAGTGTCGAGGTCCAGTGTGCCGGCCAGCTTACGGATGGTTTTTAGGCGTTTTCCATCTGCCTCGGTGAATGCGGGCTGGTTCCCCTTATTCCGCCTCTGTTACTCTATGTCGGCAATTACTGCGCAAACACTTTCTCCGCATACCCGTACACTATAATTACTCTACCACACAATCATTGGGGTAATAATCGTCTGGTGTGAGACGTTCCTGGGTGGGGAGGGGGGTTCCACTAGCGGCAGTACCGCACAATAACGCTGGATTCGGTGTGGGGCGGCTGTGGGGTGAGTGGACTGCTGCAGCCTGTTGTAGGGTTGTGTACCACTGCGGGCTACGGTGGGGACGAAGCCTCTCCGTCGTTTCTATGTCCCCAGTTCCGTACAATACAATACAATAGTTTAAGTAGTGTGTATGTCTAAGGACCGACGACCTCAGCAGTTTGGTCCCTTAGGAATTCACAAATTTGAAAACTAGGATCTTATCTGTCTGGTAGTCAAAACATAGGAAAATACTCTGCTCTTACGTAGGGTCTATTTATCCAGTCAGGGGAACAAACAGTTGTCCATGTTCAAAAAACACTGAGACACGTATTTTTTAATTTGTAACCGGGAAGTCAAGTACCAGTGTTCATAGATATAGCTTTCAAAATACTTCAGTAGCTCTTCGATATTGACATTTTTTCAAAGAAAGCTTTCATCCAGTATTCCACCCCCATAGGGTTAAATTTCCATAAATGCTCAAACACGTATTTCTATATTTGTGAACGCGAAACCAAATACCAATTTTCTATGTCTAGCTTCAAAATTGTCTGAATAGCGACATTAAAAAAAAACTGTCCCCTACGTCACCCCTTACCGTTGGAATTGCAAAAAATTCCTTCTTAAACGACGTTCACAGTGTAAGGTCCTCACCTTCTCCAGATTTCATGTTTCTATCCTAAGCAGTTTGGGGTTAGAGATGAGTCAGTCAGTCAATTAGTCAGGACGCTTTGCCTTTTATGTACAGAGAAGATTGCAGTTCGTTACTAAATGCTTCAAATAGCTCTGAGCACTATGCAACTTAATTTCTGAGGTCATGAGTCGCCTAGAACTTAGAACTAATTAAACCTAACTAACCTAAGAACATCACACACATCAATGCCCGAGACACGATTCGAACCTGTTACCGTAGCGGTCGCTCGGTTTCAGACTGTAGCGCCTAGAACCGCACGGCCACTCCGGCCGGCAGTTCGTTACTTGTTCGGGTATGAGCGCCTTCTTGGAGCACAAGTGTGTGATAGACACTCAAAATAATGTAAATAGCAATTAGTGTTGGTGGTCTGGATTTTTTTATGCTATTGTTTTTTTTATCAACATGACATTGCATGTTAAAGGCTTAGCACTTATCAAGTGAGTATCTGTTGTTAAATAATGTGTAGTGTAATTTACTAAACATTCAAGGCTCTCATATTTGCTTTGGAATACTGTTTGAGAGTCTTCCTTTGTAGAGTGCTTACAGAAAACGTTGTGCCATCATTAAATTATAGTTGTTATGTGGGTAGTACACTGAGCCCATTCTCAACGCCCACTACAACGAAACACACACAGTAATTTAGCAGTGATGTAAATTTGGTGTGCAGCAACAGTCAACTTTTTACATATCGCGTTGTGGTGGGTTATTTGTACTTCCATGATTTCTTTTTTTATTCTGCCTCATTCTACATGGGGTGGCACTGGTTGATCCTTGTTGTTACTGCTGTTTCATGACGATTCTCTCTCTATAGTGAACAGAACAAGAAAGGTGCAACTCACTCATTTGCTCTAGTAATAGAAGTGGGAAAGGTAGGGAGAGAGGCAGATATTAATTGTTCGGGCTCGAGTTCGGTGGTGCAACTATTATACTAGGTAAGTGAGAGCACGTGTTTAGATTCTGATGACTTGACATGTAGTAACGTCTAATGCAAGGTACGTGGAGGCTTGCGCACTAAGGATCCGATGAAGTAGATACATCGTATTGTAGTTATCCAATATGTCTGGCAGCAAACATTCTAAGCGAGTGAATGAAGCTCTGACATGGTCAAATGGACGGATGCTGCAGACGAAACCCCCACTAGCACTCTTGGTTAGGACTAAGGTCAAATTTTCTCAGTACTGATACATTGACGAATTACGCTGGAATAGTGGGGGTTCAGCAGAACGAGTGGTTACACAAGTTCTCATTATGTATTTAAATATACTAAAATGCTACTAAAACTGTCGTTCTGTTTCACTGTGATGTAGGGCAGGAATTCTTCGTTCGGTCTGCTGTCAGTTGTGTTAGTTCATTTAGCGTTACCCAGGGTGCACCACGTGGAGGCGAACTAACTTTACACCCCAGTTGCAGCATTCATAGACCTAACAGCAGCCTATGATACAGTTTGGAAACAGGGACTCATGTACAAATTAATCTGTGCCGTCCCCTGCAAGAAGATAACCAACCTCATTGACGATATGTTGTCAAATAGAACCTTCCAAGTAATAATGGGGAATGAGAGAAGTAAACAGATGAAACTCAATAATGGACTCCCATAAGGCTCTGTTCTTTCGCCCCTTCTTTTCAGCCTTTACATCGCTGACATGCCTGCAACCCGATCGCACAAATTTGGTTATGCTGACGACTGGGCTCTGGCAACAGCCCACAGAAATATAGAAACTGCCGAAGATATCCTTACCAGTGACCTAGGGATCCTCAGCGAGTACTTTAGAAAATGGAGGCTACAACCTAGTGCTACAAAGACGGAAGTATCTGCCTTCCATTTGAACAACAAAATGGCCAACAGAGAACTACATGTATATCTAGACGGGAAAATACTAAATAACAACAAACACCCAAAGTACCTTGGGGTTACCCTAGATAGGACACTAACATTCAAAGAACACCTGACGAAAACTGCAGCGAAACACGCAACAACACGCAACAACATACTGAAGAAGCTCTGTGGCACGACTTGGGGCTCCACAGCATCTACCTTAAGAACATCCGCACTTGGCTTGGTGTATGCAGTGGCAGAATACTGTGCCGCAGTGTGGCTCAACAGCAAACCCACACACATGGTAGATAGCCAACTTAACGCAACAATGCGTATTATATCAGGAACAATCAGGCCAACTCCTACAGTGTGGCTGCCCGTTCTCAGTAACATCGCCCCTCCTAACCTGCGCCGAAAACACGCTCTGGTTAGAGAATTTCAAAAACTCATGACCAACTCTCAGTTACAAATCCATGAAGATACTCACGACATCCAAGGAAACCGACTCTGGTCTAGGCATCCTCCACTAAAGACCGCACAGGCGCTGCACCAAACCAACTTTTAAACAAATGACCGATGGAAAGAGGAATGGGAGAGCAGAACAGCAGTAAACTGCCACAGTATGCCATGCATCTTTAGTAAACCAAAAGGATTTGATTGCCCTCGCAAAGTTTGGTCAACTCTTAATCGCATCAGAACCAACTGTGGGAGATGCGCCGACTCCTTACACAGATGGGGTAAACTTCCTTCGGTCGCTTGCGACTGTGGCGCTGAGAGACAGACGGTCAAGCACATCGTGCAGGAATGCCCACTAAGGCCATATGAGGGTGACACACAAGATTTCCTAACGGCGACCCAAGAGGCAATCGACTATACAGGGTGTTACAAAAAGGTACGGCCAAACTTTCAGGAAACATTCCTCACACACAAATAAAGAAAAGATGTTATGTGGGCATGTGGCCGGAAACGCTTAATTTCCATGTTAGAGCTCATTTTAGTTTCGTCAGTATGTACTGTACTTCCTCGATTCTCCGCCAGTTGGCCCAATTGAAGGAAGGTAATGTTGACTTCGGTGCTTGTGTTGACATGCGACTCATTGCTCTACAGTACTAGCATCAAGCACATCAGTACGTAGCATCAACAGATTAGTGTTCATCAGGAACGTGGTTTTGCAGTCAGTGCAATGTTTACAAATGCGGAGTTGGCAGATGCTCATTTGATGTACGGATTAGCACGGGACAATAGCCGTGGCGCGGTACGTTTGTATCGAGACAGATTTCCAGAACGAAGGTGTCCCGACAGGAAGACGTTCGAAACAATTGATCGGCGTCTTAGGGAGCACGGAACATTCCAGCCTATGACTCTCGACTGGGGAAGACCTAGAACGACGAGGACACCTGCAATGGACGAGGCAATTCTTCGTGCAGTTGACGATAACTCTAATGTCAGCGTAAGAGAAGTTGCTGCTGTACAAGGTAACGTTGACCACGTCACTGTATGGAGAGTGCTACGGGAGAACCAGTTGTTTCCGTACCATGTACAGCGTGTGCAGGCACTATCAGCAGCTAATTGGTCTCCACGGGTACACTTCTGCGAATGGTTCATCCAACAATGTGTCAATCCTCATTTCAGTGCAAATGTTCTCTTTACGGATGAGGCTTCATTCCAACGTGATCAAATTGTAAATTTTCACAATCAACATGTGTGGGGTGACGAGAATCCGCACGCAATTGTGCAATCACGTCATCAACACAGATTTTCTGTGAACGTTTGGGCAGGTATTGTTGGTGATGTCTTGATTGGGCCCCATGTTCTTCCACCTACGCTCAATGGAGCACGTTATCATGATTTCATACGGGATACTCTACCTGTGCTGCTAGAACATGTGCCTTTAAAAGTACAACACAACATGTGGTTCATGCACGATGGAGCTCCTGCACATTTCAGTCGAAGTGTTCGTACGCTTCTCAACAACAGATTCGGTGACCGATGGATTGGTAGAGGCGGACCAATTCCATGGCCTCCACGCTCTCCTGACCTCAACCCTCTTGACTTTCATTCATGGGGGCATTTGAAAGCTCTTTTCTACGCAACCCCGGTACCAAATGTAGAGACTCTTCGTGCTCGTATTGTGGACGGCTGTGATACAATACGTCATTCTCCAGGGCTGCATCAGCGCATCAGGGATTCCATGCGACGGAGGATGGATGCATGTATCCTCGCTAACGGAGGACATTTTGAACATTTCCTGTAACAAAGTGTTTGAAGTCACGCTGGTACGTTCTGTTGCTGTGTGTTTCCATTCCATGATTAATGTGATTTGAAGAGAAGTAATAAAATGAGATCTAACATGGAAAGTAAGCGTTTCCGGACACATGTCCACATAACATATTTTCTTTCTTTGTGTGTGAGGAATGTTTCCTGAAAGTTTGGCCGTACCTTTTTGTAACACCCCGTATATTATCTAAGCTGGACGTTTGATTGTGATTGCTCTTCTGTGAGTGTAAATTTACAATTGGTGGTGTCCTTATATACAAACTGTTTATACATATGTGATTGTTTTTAAATCGTGTTGTTTCTGTCATTTTTACTGTGATGTTATGAGCCATAAGCTAAATAAATAAATGCTACTAAGACTGTGATTTCATCAGTTTAATTAGACGACAAAGACAACAGTCTCCTCCAGAGGTCAAACTGACCCAATTTTACAAACATTTTACTAACTTTTGAGCGGCGTCATTTTTCTAGTGTCCGGCTTCCAATGACACTCTCCCTCTGTGAATCAGAAACATTGCTCTCAAACGGAATGCTGTCACCCAGATTAGCGAACTGACGCTGACTCCTTGTAGAGGCAATCGTCATTTGAGCTTCAAGGGCACACTTTCACACCCAATTTCACGTGGGTGTGTGTGCGAAGTGCGTAGGCGGCTACGGCGCGGGGTGCGGGTCCGAGTTGCACAATGGCTGCCGCGACGTGCGAGTGGCGCTCTGCTCTCATTGCTGTAAATGAGGTGACGCGAAGCCGCGAGGAGGGCGTGATGGAGGAGGCGCGGCCGCTGGCAGCGGGCAGCGGGCAGCGGGCTTACGTGAGTCAATAGGGGAGCCGGCGGCGGCCATTCAGCGCGCTTCCGCCGCCGGGTTTTAATTGAATATCGGGACCTGCCGCCGGCTGAGCGACGTTCAGTTATTCCTCTCGTGTAAGCTTCCGTATTTGCAGGAGCAGCTCCGTTGTTATAGAAAATTCACCCCGACGCTCCGATACTGCTTCGCACCTCTGAAGTATACGCTGATTGCCAGCGCATTTATTTGGTGTGCTGTAAATTTTTAGATTGGGTTGGTGCTTAAGTTAGTAGCGTATTTCCATAAAATTAGTAAACACAGCAGATACACGTAAGAGACACTTCAGTCATCAATAACGTACTCTCCTTCGTTATTTACAACAGTCTTACAACGTCGGGGTAATTACTCTATTCCGCTACTGTAGAAAACACGTGGTTTTGAGGCGAGGAACTCGTCATGTTCGGAGCGCTTTTCATCCGGAAGGTCATTCGGTAGAGAGCGGGAAAGGTGACAATCTGAGGGTGCAAGGTCAGGTGAATAAGATGGGTGCGGAACGGCTTACCAAACCAGCTCACGTTCAAAATGGTTCAAATGGCTCTGAGCACTATGGGACTCAACATCTGCGGTCATAAGTCCCCTAGAACTTAGAACTACTTAAACCTAACTAACCTAAGGACATCACACACATCCATGCCCGAGGCAGGATTCGAACCTGCGACCGTAGCGGTCGCGCGGCTCCAGACTGTAGCGCCAGAACCGCTCGGCCACTCCGGCCGGCCCAGCTCACGTATAGTGTTTTTTGTCTGCCTAGCAGAATGCGTGCGAGCGTTTTCGCGGAGTAGCATCAATTCACACCGCCGCTGTTCCACCAGATGTGTAACGTTATCTTTTGTGGATGCGCGCAGGTCTTTGTACGGGGACCCCCTGATTTGTCTGGGCCAAATCCTCCCTTCTTTTCCTTACATTAGCATAAAGGCTATGTATTGCGAATACATAGAAAGAAGGATCCTTTATTGTATGATTATATGATAGCGGAACAAACACTGGTAGCTGTTACTTCTGTAAAATATCTGGGAGTATGCGTACGGAACGATTTGAAGTGGAATGATCATATAAAATAATTGTTGGTAAGGCGGGAGCCAATCCTTAGAAAATGTAGTCCATCAACAAAGGACGTGGCTTACAAAACACTCGTTCGGCCTATACTTGAGTATTGCTCATCAGTGTGGGATCCGTACTAGGTCGGATTGACAGAGGAGATAGAGAAGATCCAAAGAAGAGCGGCGCGTTTCGTCACAGGGTTATTTGGTAAGCTTGATAGCGTTACTGAGATGTTTAGCAAACTCAAGTGGCAGACTCTTCAAGAGAGGCGCTCTGCATCGCGGTGTAGCTTGCTGTCTAGGTTTCGAGAGGGTGCGTTTCTGGATGAATGGCTCTGAGCACTATGGGACTTAACATCTATGGTCATCAGTCCCCTAGAACTTAGAACTACTTAAACCTAACTAACCTAAGAACAGCACACAACACCCAGCCATCACGAGGCAGAGAAAATCCCTGACCCCGCCGGGAATCGAACCCGGGAACCCGGGCGTGGGAAGCGAGAACGCTACCGCACGACCACGAGATGCGGGCTTTTCTGGATGAGGTATCGAATATATTCTTCCCCCTACTTATACCTCCCAAGGAGATCACTAATGTAAAATTAGAGAGATTCGAGCGCACACGCAGGCTTTCCGACAATCGTTCTTCCCGCGAACCATACGCGAGTGGAACAGGAAAGGGAGGTAATGACAGTGGCACGTAAAGTGCCCTCCGCCACACACCGTTGGGTGTCTTGCGGAGTATAAATATAGATGTAGATGTAGATGAAAGGCACCATTTCTCGTCACCAGTAACGACACATGATTCGAATGATCGGTATTGTTCGGTGTTGATCGGTATTGTTCACGAGCCAATTTATGACGAGTAAGCAGAGATGCGTGTATGTTCGCCCACTGATTTTCGTGATTTTGGCTTGGAACGTGCAGTACCCATACACTCGATTTTTGAAACTTCCCCATTACATTCAAACCTCGCACAATGGTGGAATTACCAAATTTCATCGTATTTGCCAGTACACTGTCGTGGATTATTGAGGATGAGCGCGTTTAAACGATCTTCATCAAACCCCATAGGTTTTCCTGAACGTGGAAAGTCACTAATATCAAAACGATCCTACTTAAAACGAGAAAACCATTTTCTTGTCGTGTTCTGTGCAAAAGCACTATCCTCATATAAGACGAAAATTTTTCTGGCTGTCTCTCTTCCTGTCACTCCTTCGTTGAACTCAAACAGAGTGTCGGAAATGTTCCGACTTCTCCACTCGGCACTCCATGCAAGAGGAACGACTGTGACGAGTACAACAAAGGGTCA
Source organism: Schistocerca nitens (assembly GCF_023898315.1). Lineage (NCBI taxonomy): Eukaryota > Metazoa > Arthropoda > Insecta > Orthoptera > Acrididae > Schistocerca > Schistocerca nitens. The sequence goes on along the minus strand of NC_064617.1, from coordinate 424,125,771 downwards.
GATCTTGTCTGAATACTGATTCCAGACTCATATGATGAGAGGTGGGAACACCTAACGCACCCAGGAATATTGTCAGAAATGCCCATTTCGGTGGTCTGGGTGCATGATGTGGGGAGTGTGACGTCCCTTCCCTCCTCCTTCACTCGCCGGGAGGAGACGCGACTCGTAACGATGTTCGTCCCCTTCGGTATGACGTGGAACAACACCTGTAACTCTCGTAAGAACACTACTCCTCGCGTGGTTTAGAAATATTCTGCTATCTGTCCGCAGCAGTCTTCTCAGCTTGTGCGAACTGGTAAACTGCAATCGTTTATTTTTATTTTTATGTCCGGTCAGTTCCGTGATGAAATAAAATCTAGATTCTTTATTTCATCATTACGGTCGTTTTTCACATCGTATATGGCGAGGATGAAATTTTGCTGTCTACTATTCCGTTGCTATGCCGTTGCCACGTCTAGTTATTAACAACGGTCCGACGTAACTCCAGAGATAACTTATGTTGTAGTAAATGTTTTTTTTAATACGCCGTATTACTGGTTTAAACTAATCACTCTTCACTGTCCATTATTCATCTATTCACTTAGTCACTTAAAATGTTTAAAGAGTCAATCAACTTGCATTAATACACATTTTATTGTACGTTTAATGAGTTAGACGACACGTAAGATTTACCTTTTGGCTCAGATTTTATTGTTCTTTCTGTAATTAATAGTTTGTCCCTACAAGCACACCGATATGACATTCAGGATTAACTTCTGTTCAGTTCGGTAATCGTGACGCTGACGACAGCTTTTGACCAATTGGCGTACTTGTCTTTCTTCGTCAGTCGAATGACTGAGCAATACTTCAATCTCTATCTCACGAATTGTCAGACTTCCAAAACTGAAAGAATCTAATAGCGTTTGCATCCAGACAATTATCGCTAAAGTACTCAAGAGCAACTCAAGAGCAAATAACTGAACATTTTCATATCCGAGTAGCATTGTAGTCGCATTGAATTTCCTTTTCGATGCGGCTATAGTTCTCTTCCACGGTAAATGTTATCTTTGACTGAATTAGTTTCTTGGATGTAACCTTCGTTCATATGATTTTGAATTTATTCCATAGATGTTTAATAAAGAATCTTTGATAATCCTTTCTTTTATCTCCCATTTTTGTATGCTATTCTCAGTATATGAATGATATAAGTCTTAATCAAAATATTACTAGTGTAGATTTTATCGTCAATAGATGCCGTCACTGTCAAGATGACTCACTTCCCTACTTTAAGTTTCCACAAAGTTTGTTAATTGGGGTTTTCTGTCATTGGAGCGTTACAGGAGGCACAATGGGGTAAAGGCATACCGACTTCCAAATCCTTGAAACGATATACGCACCGGCCAACGTTATTTTCACACTGTACTCCTTCCCCCTCTGCCTCTTGCAGGGGTGCATTCGGCCCTGAATTCACTTTGGTGGATGACAATGCGCGACCGCGTCGAACAGCGCAAGTGCAGGGGTTCTAGGAACGAGAGGATATTCCGCGAACTGGCTGGCCTGCCCGTTCCTCCAACTGAAATCGCATAGAGCACATGTGGGATATGATAGCGAGATGTACTGCAGCACTTTCCCCAATGAAGAAGTCAAGAAAAATAAATTAAAACCTAAACTCTGATGAACACACAACGAAATTTTCAAGTTGGCACTAGAAATGTTCCACGTTCCATAAAATATTACCTTTGAATCTGAAAAATAAACTTCTACAAATGCTTTTACTTCCAGTTGTTGATTAGTGCGAACATATCCTACATTATCTTTCTCATGAAAATTCACATTATGTAACCCATTTAGGAGACATAGCAACCTCCTCATATTATTTGCAGTTGACGCTGTCGTTTACCGTCTGATAAAATCGTCAGAAGAGCAAAACATATTGCTCACTGCATTGCTCGGGTTTGATTGATAAAGTTCTATGCTGTCCTTCTAAGGGATATCGTGCCAAATTCTGTCTCGAGCTGGTTGGAGGGCCCTAGTCTAGCCATGATGCTCCAAACGTTCACAGTTGGGGAAAGAATCGGCGACTTTGCTGACCAAGGCAGAGCGGGTTTGGAAAGCAAGAAGACAAGCAGTGGAAACTCTCGCTGTGTGGAGGCGAGCATTATCTTACGAAATTTAAGCCCAGGATGGCTTGCCGCGAAAGACAACAAAATGGGGCATAGCGTATCGTCGACGTACCACTTTGTTGTAAGGGTGCCGCAAATGGCAACCGAAGGGGTCCTGCTGTGAAAAGAAATGGCACCTCAGACCTTCACTCTGCTTGTTGGGCCGTGTGACAGGTGACAGTCAGGTTAGTATCCCTCTGCTGTCTGGAGCGTGTTCACTGGTCATCGGAGCTCTATTCGATGTGGGACTCGTCACTGGAGAACATTTTACTCCAGTCAATGAGATGCCAGGCCGAAGACGTGTCTGGAGACTCCCTAGACAGCGGGGCTTACGTTTCAGCAAGATAACGTCCTCTCATGCACAGCAAGAGTTTCTACTGTTTGTTTTCGTGTTTGCAAAACCCAAACTTGGCCAGCAAAGTCGCCAGATCTCTCCCCAATTGAGAAAATTTGGAGCATTGGGGGTAGGACCCTCCAACCAGCTTGGGATTTAGACGATTTAAAGAGCCAATTGGAAATAATGTGGTACGATATTCGCCAGGAGGACATCAAACAACTCTTATCAATCAATGCCATGCGGAATAACTGCTTGTATAAGGGACAGAAGTTTCAAACACCAATTTCTTCCTCCGAATACAATTTTTTTTTGTCTCTTATGCACGTTAGTAGAAATGGGAGAAATGGCCATTGCAATAAAATAAGAGAATTCAGAGCACGCAAAGAAAGCCTGAGGAGGTATTTGAGAATGGAGCGATCGAGAAATAGTCTGGAAGTGCTTCTATGAACCCTCTGTCAAATACTTAAGAGTGAATCGCTAATTGGTCATGTAGAAAAACGTGCGTATGATACATTTATGATGTTTGTCTTTTTGATAATATTTCACCAAGTGTCCTCGCTAACTGCATACAAACGAGTTTCCAATGTTCTTTGTCTCCTTAACTCTCTGATCAACATGTACATATTCTCATATCTCTTCCAGATCTTGCCGGACGGGTTGGCCGAGCGGTTCTAGGCGCTACAGTCTGGAACCGCGCGACCGCTACGGTCGCAGGTTCGAATCCTGCGTCGGGCATGGATGTGTGTGATGTCCTTAGGTTAGTTAGGTTTAAGTAGTTCTAAGTTCTAGGGGACTGATGACCTCAGAAGTTAAGTCCCACAGTGCTCAGAGCCATTTGAACCATCTTCCAGATCTTCATGCTCTTATCTGAAATATACGGCAGAAACTTTCGTTCCCATCGGAGCAAAATCCTTTCTGTCCCACTTCATCACAAAACTGCTTTCTCCTTCTCTGTAACAGGAAGTCAATTTCGAACTTCCTCATTACGTCAAACAACTGAAAAAATCTCCAGTTTCAAAAAGCAGCTAATGAGTCATTCCGCTATTATTGCCCTCACTTTATGCAGACGGAATGGCTGTAGATAATGTTCACGTACAAAGCTACGCACATCAGCTAGACATGTACCCAACGTTGCGTCGCTTGTCGAGTGCTCGAGGAAGGTTCGCATTCGAATAGACAAAGTATTCTTCCCAAAATTAATAGTTCTAAACGAGCATGGGTGGTCGGCATCCATATTTGACACCTATTATTAGACAAATATGCAAAACAACAGAGCATTAATCAGAAGATCTACCATATTTAGTTTCTTAATACAACACTGCTCATATAGTAGAATAAAAAGAAAACAGAAAACGCATTTTGCTGTACGTAAATAATGTAACTTTCTGGTCTCTTAGAATTTTTGATTTCATGCTATTTTGTCCAACGTGCTTCTCATCTCGCACACAGGAGATCTGGGAACATCGGTATGATTAAACCAGCTTAAGTTTCACAGATTTCACAGCCTCGTTCCCTCATTCCCCGTAGGCGACGTACTTGACCATCTTCACTTTCACCAGCCCGCTGTGTGCTGTCACTTTCGTACTAAGGCTGAAGTCGTTACGTCATTATTAACGTCTTCCTTCGAAACAACTTCACACTTTTCTCCTTTTCGTTGAATCTGTCTGACAGACATCCTTGTTATTTGAGTCATATTGACAACAAAAACAGATTATCATTTCCAGAAAAAGATCACTGACTGGCAATTGTCTGATCCACCGCTACAACTCCAGAGAGGAAGTTATAATATATCTGTGATGCTGTGATGTAGCGCTATGTGGGCCAAGGGTCTTGCCGCAATGGTAACAGTCAGATCGTCGAAGTTAAGCGCTGTCGGGATTGTCTACCACTTGGATGGGTCACCATCTGGGTCTGCCGAGTGTTGTTGGCACACGGTGTGCAATAAGCCCTTGTGAGGCCAACTGACTAGCTATCCGACTGACAAGCAGAAACACCGGTCTCGAAAACTGACGACAGTAGAGAGAGTGTTGTGCTGACCATATGCAGCTCTGTATCCGCATCCGGTGCCACCTAAAGCCTGAGAACGACGCGGCGGCCGGTCGGTGTCAGTTCGCCTTCAGTGCCTGTTCGGACGGTGTTTGTGTTGTTGAGCCACGTGCCGTAATTTCTGGCTCCGAAACACTGTGCTAAGTTATTAATTCGCTGCAGTACTCTTACTCGCGAACTTTTTAACGCACTGAACAGGAGAAATAAGACAGATTCAGCTTCATATTTTTAAAGCAATCCAAATAAACTAAATTGGGGAATGAAATACCAACAAGTTATTTTCGAACATTTTTAAGTATCACCCCTTCTCATATTACACCCGCAGAGTTTTGATACAAATAATGAGTCACATATATACCAAATTCAGTTGACCTTGGCGTTCCTGAGTTAATCCTTTCCACCCAAAACCTGAGTCATACGGTTACTGGGGCAGCCTACCGCCACAGTTTTTTCTCCAGGCCGCAAATGATACGTGCACCAAGTTTGGCAGAAATTGCTTCAGGTGTTACAGAGGTATACAGACACGTTACTGTCTTTGCACCTCCCTCCCCCCTCCACCTGTAAGGATGGAACGTCATCAAGACTGTCACCGATGAGTCTGGCGACCCGGAAAATAATGGATTCGATACTGTTCTCGGCAAATATCGAAATCTTTAAATATTACGGCTTTCCCCCCACAGTATTTTTATACAAATAATTAAAAAATAGTATACAATAAACAATGAGTCATGCATATACAAAATTTGGTTGAAATGTCTGCAGGCCTTTCTATGTTACTCTTTTTGACGCCGTCCTCACTCCTACTGGATGCCGATTGTCCTTACACTTACTACGCTTCTTAACGCGTAGTAACTGATTTGTGCACCAAGTTTGGTGGACATCGATCCGGTGGTTTAGGAGGACACGTAGAGCAACGAACATATTTTACGAATATATATCTGTAATGTTACTAAATTGACGTTTCTCGTCAGGTTTTTCTGTCTGTATTTTAAGGTTAATCCCAGAAATAACTGCAGGGAATCTGATGTGGTTTTCACGAGTAGAACAGTCCACGAGGAAATTTAATTAAAGTAATGGTGTTGATATACGTATCGTTATTTATTCTATATTTAATTGCAGTTTGTAGGGACATCTCGTGGCAATGACAGGAGCTGAGGTCTAGTCTACTACAGAGGAGGAGGCACGTGGCGGGTAAAACAGACAGTAAACAGTCATTGCAACACCAGAGAGCTGCGAAGCTTAAATAACATCTATGCATGTATGCGTTTGGTTGGGTTGACTTGGGGGAAGAGACTAAACTGCAAGGTCATCGGTCTCATCGGATTCGTGAAGGATGGGGAAGGAAATCGGCAGTGCCCTTTCAAAGGAACCATGCCAGCATTTGCCTGAAGCGATTTTAGGGAAATCACGGAAAACCTAACTCAGGATGGCCGGACGCGGGATTGAACCGTCGTCCTCCCGAGTGCGAGTCCAGTGTGCTAACCACTGCGCCACCACGCTCCATTTCTTCTTCTACACCCATACACATAAATTAAAGTCGCGTACTACGTTTGTCTGTCTGTATGTGAAGGATGATCTCAAGATCTATGGATTTTTGTATGTATTCACTAATAGAAACACCGATTACGAGGAAGTTCTTTGTACATAACTATACAATTAATTTCTGCTACGCCAGACAAAGTCGCCCAGCCGTAGATACTTCGTGCTACCTGCGCGAAGCCACCATGGGAATACTGTGTGTGTGTGTGTGTATCAAGTTGCATAACAACGTGTTCGTAATTCACAGCGGTCTCGGACTTCGTCCATTATCAAGTGATCGATTTCGTATCAGAAAAGGAGTTGTTTTACTAGTTGATAAGTGCTCCGGAAACACTCGTTTTCTTCTTTCGATAGCCTATTGATTGGAGTATTTCCGTTGGTAAATCATGTGAGACTTCTACAATCTTTTTGTAATTGGTTGGAGTACAAAGAAATGTGTATCCAGAAAACTGCGCTGAATATGTTTCCTTTTTTGTACATAATTTTGACCCAGGAAATGGTTTATAACGCAATCTGACAACGGTTTCACAAACATATTGACGAGTATGTGATGCTTACATTACGAAAAGGAAAGAAATGGGAGCAAAAATGAATATTTGAGCGAATTAAATTACAGTTACCTCTAGAAATTTCATAACCTCTCTTAGTAGACGTGTAACTAATTTTCCTTGTAGATAAACCAAGTACCATGAGCATGCATGCCTCAGGCTGGTAGTCTAACGTACACCTGTCCACAGAAAAAAACCCGGTTCATTTATCACGAACACGACTAACATAATTTAATAAGCAGCAGGCAATCTTGGCAGTTTTGGAAAAGCTGTCGATTGCAGTTTTGCATCTCACTGACTAATGTTCCTGCTGAAGGTACAATTCAGAGTAATGTGTGCTCTAATTCAATACAGATTTGAAAATGAATATAAAAGCACGTGTGCAGTCGCAGATGAGTGATTCGGGAATGAAAATAAATCGTAGATGCTTTAGTTAAATTTATGATTATTAATACTCATTTAAAAAACGTAACATAAAAAAAGATTATTCTTGTTCAGTGATTCACACTCACAAATTACGAAAGTATCTAAATTAGCAGGAATGGGATGTAGCTAGTACTCCTACTGTATGGATGAACGAATGAAAAACCGATCGTGTACCACGGACATGAGTGGATCAGAATCTACCTCAGTGATCAATGGCAGCTGAGTTTGAACATAGGCGAAGGTACATTTAAAAAGCTGAAACGTAACTAGAGAATATTACGTTAAGTTGCAAAATGCATTTCACCATCAATCTACGAGGGCCGTTCAGAAAGTAACCTCCGGTTGATTTAAAAAAATACACCAAGTTAAATAAAAATATTTTAATATATACATCTTACAACTACATATTTGCACTATTTTTCTACATAGCCTCCATAGCAATTGAGGCACTTATCGTATCTCTTCACAAGCTTTGAAATTCCTTCTGCATAAAAATCACCCGCTTGTGCCTGGAGCCAGCCTGTGACCGCATCTTTGAGCTCTTCGTCGTCATCAAACCGCTGTGACCCGAGCCATTTCTTCAAATGCATGAAGAGGTGATAATCACTTGGCGCCAGGTCTGGGCTGTAAGTTGGATGGTTGATAACGTCCCACTTGAAGGACTCAAGAAGGGCCGTTGTTCTGCGAGCAGAGTGAGGACGGGCGTTATCGTGCAAAAAAACGATACCGGAAGTCAGCATACCGCGGCGTTTGTTCTGTATAGCCCGTCGTAACTTTTTTATTGTTTCACAGTACACGTCTTGATTAATGGTCGTACCACGTTCCATGAATTCAACCAACAACACCCCTTTGGCATCCCAAAACACCGTTGCCATCAGTTTTCTGGCAGAAAAATCTTGCGAGGCTTTTCTTGGTTTGGTAGGCGAATTTGAATGTGCCCACATCTTTGATTGTTCTTTTGTCTCAGGGTTCACGTACTTAATCCAGGTTTCGTCACCGGTCACGATTCTGTTTAACAATGGTTCTCCTTCGTCCTCATAACGTGACAGAAAGTCTAATGCAGAGGCCATTCTTTGAGTTTTGTGGTGGTCGGTAAGAATTTTGGGCACCCATCGTGCACAGAACTTACGGTAACCCAATCTTGCTGTCACTATCTCGTACAAGAGAGTCTTAGAAAACTGTGGAAAACCAGTAGACAACTCCGACATTGAGAAACGTCGATTTTCACGAACTTTTACTTCAACTGTCTGAACGAGTTCGTCAGTCACCAATGATGGTCTACCACTCCTCTCTTCATCATGAACGTTTTCTCGTCCACTTTTAAATAAACGTACCCATTCACGGACAACTCCTTCACTCATAACTCTTGGTCCATACACGGCACAAAGCTCACGATGAATAGCTGCAGCAGAATATCCTTTGGCTGTAAAAAACCTTATGACAGCACGCACTTCACATTTGGCGGGGTTTTCTATTGCAGCACACATTTCAAACTGCCACAAAAACTAAACTAGCGCAGGTACGACGTTCACTCGACCACGGCTTGATGCCGACTGACCTGTTGAGTGCGTGAACGCACAGATGGCGTCGCTACTCCCCCCACAACCCGCACTGTGACCAATCGGAGGTTACTTTCTGAACCGCCCTCGTATATTTCTCGTAGCTCTTACATGTCAACTCCCTTCAGAAACTAACCTCAATAAAAATACCAACGTCCATGGAGAAACTGTTGTTATTCAGAACAGAACTTATCGAGGAAGCAGAAGGAGGAGCAATGGCAAGCAGAATGCGGAATGTTTTGTCCACCATTCAACACGCCTCACACAAACGTGACATGGCCCGTTTAGGCCTCTGATTGGTTTGTAGATATTGCCTCAAAAGTACAGGCTAGCAGATATGCCTTCACTCGATTAGTAAAAGACTGTAGTATATCAAGCTATCAACATCCCTGGTACAGACTGTCTTTGGAACAGACTACTAACTTAGAATTAGCATAGAAATGAATAGCTTGAAAGCAGACACTCTGACCGCTACGGTCGCAGGTTCGAATCCTGCCTCGGGCATGGATGTTTGTGATGTCCTTAGGTTAGTTAGGTTTAAGTAGTTCTAAGTTCTAGGGGACTAATGACCTCAGCAGTTGAGTCCCATAGTGCTCAGAGCCATTTGAACCATTTTTTGAGCAGACACTCTAACGAGCGACTCAAAATTTTTGCATACAGTCATGGAGCTACCCTTCTGTTACCTTAAACTTTGTCTTATGGAAGCAGGATATCGGCCATTTCGATGCTTGTGTATTGCTACATATCGTAATGCTGTCAACAATATTAGTGCAAGGGGAAACAACTACCCAATTATAACGAGAACAATGGACTTGGGCATGATGCTGTGCACAGAAGAAGAATCCTTCTTACACTGGTGGGTAACGAATTGTTTAAATAATTAGGACAGCAAGGACAATCCAAAGAAATTTCGGCACCATCAAGCCCAAAACTATGAACTTCCAAGGAGACGTTCCCTTTTGAAAAAGATCAGTTCGCCATCCGCCATTCTGTACGCTCTATGTAAACACCTTGAAGTCTAGAAAATGTTGTTGAAGTTACGGTTTATGTTCATACGAGAATGGTTTGAAATGAATTCTTTTCCCTCCTAATCAAATCGTTATCAAAGCGAAAAGGAACCAAAATGAACAAGACCACATAACTAATAATGTTACGCCATTATTGGTACTATTTGTGTTGTTACGTTAGATCGGATTGAGTCCATCATGTGGATACTACATGGCATATGACACAGTCTGTCTAAAAAAAGCTTTGTAAAAGAATGGAAGCCTTAAAGAAAGTCATGGGTTGAAGTTCAAATGGTTCAAATGGCTCTGAGCATTATGGGACTTAACATCTATGGTCATCAGTCCCCTAGAAGTTAGAACTACTTAAACCTAACTAACCTAAGGACATCACACAACACCCAGTCATCACGAGGCGCATGGGTTGAAGTAATCACCAACTAACTAACAATAAAACTTGTCATTGACAACAGATGTCTAATGAACCCAACAGGAGAATTACATTTCCACTGAGGAAATAAAACAAAAAATGGCAAGCGTCGAATTACAAGAAAATGTAGGAGTGTAACAGGTACACGTCGGTACTGTACAGGTTGAATGGGAATGTGCATGTGGTGTAGGTGAAGAAATAAAGTACCATCCCTCTCATCAACTCGCAGAAAATCAAAGTTCTAAACTGTCCACAACGTCTATATCAGCTCGAAACCCCAATATGCTGTTGCGCGAGGTTTACCAACACATACACAGCACAAACACTTAAATCAGACCCTATAAATGAGGTTGGACTTCCAAGTTTGGCTACGTTTCTTGTATGGGGCATCAACTCACATTCGTCGCAATGTACCCATTGTTCCACAAAAGTATTTAATATAAATGTAGGCAGGATTTGCTATGCAAAATTCACGTATGCACTCACATATTTTTAATAGTTTCACAAATTCGAGTTTATTTCCAATAAGATCAGAGAAAAATCGAAAGTCACAGTTCACAACAAGTTAATTTCAGAGCCTGACCGAATTTGTTCAGATCTCACAGGCAGTTGATTAAACAAAAATAAATTGCGTGAGTTATCTTTGGAAAACAGTCAAAGTTCCGCAGTATCTCAGACTGTAAATTCCACAATGGCTACACATTAAAACATTCTAAGTACGGCTCGTATCACATGCAGCCCGGAAAATAAGAAGTCCATCAGATACCGAAAAGTTTCTACGTCCGAAAGTAGGAACTATGAATAATTCTCACACGCGAACTAGCGGCTATTTCACCGCTCATCTGATAAAACTTTCTCGGAACACAAACAACACCTGACCGCCTCCAACGGCGTCCAAACAAAGACTTCCCTCCAAAATGCCACCGTTCACCCATGGAACCTTGGTCAAGCACCACTGAAGTCAGTTAAACCGTTGAACATGAAAATTGCTGAAATTCTTAATTTTAATCTTTTATACACATATGATACATCATATAACATGGAAATTTTCCGAGAAATATTATTCTGAGGTTATTTCTCTTTTATCTGCCATAGTTTATTTATAAACAATAATTTTTATGGTTTTCTTCTGTTTTCAGATTTATAAGTATAAATATTAACAAACAATTGAAATTATACATTACATAATTTCCTATATATCTAAAGTTTATAGTACTGCCGCTACTTTTAATGTTCCTCTATTTATTTTGTAAGAAAAGCTGTTTTCAATTGCGCAAAATCAACTTTTCGGCCTCTCGTTTAAGTACATGAAGAATTTCAGTAAATCTACTATCACAGACCAATACAGTTCTACGAGATGTATCCATAAACAACTTGTTTGTTGCAATGACATAATGCGTTGGCAAGTTTTTTGTGGCAGTTGACTAATACACAGCGTCACCGGTTCAGATCCGGTCCAACTGTCTCGATGGACAAGTGAGAGGAGACTCAAAGCAACAGCTGAATAACAGCCGAGCATAGCACGTTGAAAGTGTGGCGGTGGAACTTTAAGTTCTGTGCCACCCTCCGACGGTGGAAGTACAGAGGAGGGGTGCTGTAATGCGCCAACTCTATCGTCAAAGAATAAAGTGGCTGGATGAGAACAGGCCACTGATAGTGACTGTGCGAAAACGGACAGAAAAACGAGGTCGTATTCCACTTTTACACTTCAGAAATTATTTATAACATTTAACTTACAATAACTTCTAAACTAATACAAATATCGAAGGCGCGTCTTCACACGCGTAATCGTCCATCTTTTATGCTTCAAATGAGCCTACTGGCTCTTCAGTGATACACGGTTCAACATTAACTGTGCGGTAAACTTTAATTTTGAACTGGACGCGAAAAGAGGCCGTGAGAAACGCGCAGCCATTATGCTGCCAAATGGACGGATTTTCCCGGTAGCGCTGTCATCTTAGCGGCTGGTGGAAGTCTAGAGGCAACCCCATCTGTGCAACACAGAATGAGCCTGGCCGTTCAAGAGTTCCTGTCATGCTGAAACCAGCTGTTAACACGAATATGACCCGCTCTTAGCCGCCGCCTGTGCATCCGCGGTTGCGTGTTTGTGATTGAATAAAGTGTCTCTTTCCTTTACAGTAGACTGTCGTGGTGCAAAGTGCAGATATTTCTATCGCTGACTAAGGACGGTGTACTGAACAACATTAGATCGGTATGTATATCATTTGCAGACTAATAATAATATAAATATTGCAAGTTGTATGTTTTTAGGTTGGATGGTACCTCCAAGTACATGCAGCTAGAGCAAGCCATTAATAATTACTTTCTCCTGGTCAGCATTGTTATGTATTGCAGTGAGGACGGATAGACAGAACGGTTAGTCGATACTGACAAGCGGAGTCCACTTAGTGGTTCAGTTAGAAGTGTGCAGAAAATATCAGGCCGTAAAATTTATGACGTGTTTATGGGAAGACTCTTCGATGCAGAGAAAGAAAAAAAAGCAGCCAACACACTGTTGTGGGTACGCATTAAGGTACACGCATAAAAATATCTGCAATTACGCCTGTTACACCCTGTAGGCCTATATCTACTAAATTTGACTGCGGCAAATAGACCATGATGTGCCCTAATTATAAGGACTGATAGTCTAAGGAATGATAGATTTCAGTCAAATCACTCTGAAGACCACTTACCAATATAAGTTCGCTTAAATTACAAAAACAAAACTAAGGGGCATCTATGATGACGGGCAAAAACATCGTGCGGTGCGTTGCTGACACTCTTAAGCGTCCACAAAATTTTATTATTGTGAAGTTTTGATTATATGTTCACACTTTCAGATATTACTGAGGGTTTTTGAATGTTGTACAAGGTATCCTGCACTACTTTACAGTTCATCAACTTACTTAGCTTTTACGATTGTAACCTAAAACACTGTTTGTTCTCCTTTCGCACATCGAAAACAAAAATTTGCACATTAGGGGAGAAATATCTAATATTATCAACAACGGTGCATATCTGGATGACTTGATGCTTTTAAACTATAAGAAAACCCTACAGTTGACAAATACGCAGTTTTCGTCAGATGAAGAAGAAGGAATACTGGAATGGAATTGCCAGGTTTTCTTTCTGAAAACAAATTGTCTCTGAGGCGAGATTCACTGCACGTCTATTAATTACAGCTGCACATTTTCCTGGACCTCATTAGTAGAACCAACAGACGGCTCCTAAAAGAATCCTCAAGCTGGAGCCAGCCTATCTGTATTTTCAGATTTTTAAGACATTCATCAATTTATTTCAGTAATTAGAGAAAATGGTTATTTTTTTTCGCTGGAGCAGCTGTTGAAACATAGTCTGGCTCTCGTACCAAAGTTGGCGTCCACCCAAATATTCTTGTTTTTCCCGCCCAAGCTACTCTTCTTTGCAAAGGCGAATAAACTTCCTACAAAAGTCTTTACGGCTCTAGACGTACTGTATTGGAGCTCTAAAAACATTTGGGACATATGAGTACACTACTAAACAATAGGGTACTTTCCGTAACTAAAAGGACGTTAAATTAGTGTCTATGGAAAATGTAATTCATAGCGAAAGAAAAATCTATGCTTGCTGGAAATGCGTTGAAGGAGTACCTTATTTACTTCAAGTTGTTCAGAACCATGGCATAAGCAATCATTGTGACGCATTAGTTAGTGCACTATGTTAACAGCTATCAGTAATGGGCCATTTGATACCAAACAACACTATGGTCTGTTCTTTGTTAATGTTTAAAGGACCTGGCCGGCCAGAGTGACCGAGCGGTTCTAGGCGCTACAGTCTGGAACCGCGCGACAGCTACGGTCGCAGGTTAGAATCCTGCCTCGGGCATGGATGTGTGTGATGTCCTTAGGTTAGTTAGGTTTAAGTAGTTCTAAGTTCTAGGGGACTGGTGACCACAGCAGTTAAGACCCATAGTGCTCAGAGCCATTTGAACCATTTAAAGGAGTTGCAAGCGAACATTTTACATTGTAGACATATAAGGCACTGCTTTCGAAAATAGAGAGTGTTACGCCATGGAGGAAACATCCAATATTTATCATATACTGGGTACTGATGGGTAATGATTTTCATCAACATCAGCATCGGATGCTCATTATGGGTTGGAAGCAAACAGACTGTTTTATAGCTCATATGTCACCTGCGTTTGCCGGTGGCATTAAAATGTGGTCGGAGACTGCAGAGGACTTGAAATATCAAGGCTTGGTTAAAGTAAACAGATTCTGGTAGATGTACAATGCAGTAATATTGCAGAGATGAAGACACCTGCACAGGATGAAGTGACTTGCACCACTTCTAGCGTGATGACCGGCATCAAATGTCTTGCGACTAAAGATCATGACAACATACTATGGGTAACAGGTCAGCAACCCGACAGACCCTTTTGTATGTGCTGATTCCATTGATGCGCTCTCGGACTCTTACTAGGGCGGCAGTCGGAAAGAAAACTGAACCCAGTAGCTTAGGGTGTCCTAAGGAAACTGTTTCCAGTAGATAAAGGATGATCTATCATCATTCGCCTACTGTAATTTCTCTGATAGTGACTAGTACAGTCTACTTGCATTTAAGACGGAGGTTGACTGGGCGTTTAAGACGAAGATAGACTGGGCGATGTTATATAACGAGGACATCGGCTTCAAAGGAATTTCGTGCGGGGCTACTCAACAGCGTCCCTTAATTCTGTTCTAAAGTTGAGGGAAGTTAACACCGGACTACATAGCTACCAATAAAACGAACAAGTAAATATTCAGTTCGAACTGGGATTACTATTTCATGGAAAAGGACATTTTGCATTTTATGTAGACATATTACATAGAACAAACAAAGAGTAGAAACACCCCATAAAGCGCTACCTGTATTTCATTATTTTCTGTTCAGGCTATTTGTAGATCGTTGAACAGTTAATGTTTGTGATATAATTGTCCTGAACCCACCGCCCTAAACATTGAGAGAGCGACAGCATGCACAGTCGTAGCTCGAGAACGAATAAATTTATGTTCAAATCAAAGCTTCCATTGTTTTTTGCCTGTAACTCTCTGTCCGGTACGTCACACGGTGCCCTTTCTATTTCAATTAAGAGTTGGATCTAAGTTACCGACTGTTTTCTTTTTTAATTCTAACGCGCTCGGTCGCAACAGATACCAACGCAAGTGATCAAGTGCTCTGTAAAAGCATCTATTACCATGTTTGTCCCACATTTGACGCATAACTTCACTAGGAATATTTTACATTCGGAATCATTAAGGATCTCATTATATATTACAGAGTTCGTTGCGATAGAAGATACACCGCTACCACTGTTGTTCAGCCTGCCCCTGCGATATGCACTGTTAGGTATGAAAATAGCAAATGAGGAAATTTTACTTATTATATGTATAAAGTATAGCGGGAAGAATACAAAATTATTACATGTATAAATTATTTACACTATTGCCATTAAAATTGCTACACCACGAATATGACAGACGCGAAATTTAACCGTCAGGAAGAAGATGCTGTGATATGCAAATGATTAGCTTTTCAGAGCATCCACAAAAGGTTGGCGCCGGTGGCGACACCTACAACGTGCTTACATGAGGAAAGTTTCCAACCGATTTCTCACACAAACAGCAGTTGACCGGCGTTGCCTGGTGAAACGTTGTTGTGATGCCTCATGTAAGGAGGAGAAATGCGTACCATCACGTTTCCGACTTTGATAAAGGTCGGGTTGTAGCCAATCGCGATTGCGGTTTATCGCATCGCGTCATTGCTGCTCGCGTTGGTCGAGATCCAATGACTGTAAGCAGAATATGGAATCGATGGGTTCAGGAGGGTAATACCGAACGCCGTGCTGGATCCCAAGGCCTCGTATCACTAGCAGTCGAGATGACAGGCATCTTATCTGCATGGCTGTAACGGATCGTGCAGCCGCGTCTCGATCCCAGAGTCAACAGATTGTGACATTTGCAAGACAACAACCATGTGCACGAACAGTTGGACGACATTTGCAGCAGCATGGACTATCAGCTCGGAGACCATGGCTGCGGTTACCCTTGACGCTGCATCACAGATAGGAGCGCCTGCGATGGTGTACTCAACGACGAACCTGGGTGCACAAATGGCAAAACGTAATTTTTTTGGATAAATCCAGGTTCTGTTTACAGCATCATGATGGTCGCATCCGTGTTTGGCGACATCGCGGTGAACGCACATTGGAAGCGTGTATTCGACATCGCCATACTGTCGTATCACCCAACGTGGTTGTATGGGGTGCCATTGGTTACACGTCTCGGTTATCTCTTGTTCGCATTGATGGCACTTTGAACATTGGACGTTACATTTCAGATGTGTTACGACCCGTGGCTCTACCATTCATTCTATCCCTGCGAAACCCTACATTTCAGCAGGATAATGCACGACCGCATGTTGCAGGTCCTGTACGGGCCTTTCTGGATAAAGAAAATTTTCGACTGCTGCCTTGGCCAGCACATTCTCCAGATCTCTCACCAACTTAAAACGTCTGGTCAGTGGTGGCCGAGCAACTGGCTCATCAGAATACGCCAGTCACTACTCTTGATGAACTGTTGTACCGTGTTGAAGCTGCATGGGCAGCTGTACCTGTACACGCCATCCAAGCTCTGTTTGAGTCAATGCCCAGGCGTATCAAGGCCACTTTACGGCCAGAGGTGGTTGTTCTGGGTACTGATTTCTCAGGGTCTATGCACCCAAATTGCGTGAAAACGTAATCACATGTCAGTTCTGTATAATATATTTGTCCAATGAATACCCGTTTATCATCTGCATTTCTTCTTGGTGTACCAATTTTAATGGCCAGTAGTGTAATATACGAGGGTTGGAACTTTAATAGTGGCAACTATTTATTTACAGCTCGTACAAAATAGATACGTGTTTCAAAGTTTTACTGACCTTCGAAGTAGTCACCACCATTGTGTATAATCCGTTGCCAGCGATGTGGAAGTCGTAGGATACTCTTAGCAAGGTGTTGACAGTTTTTTTTAGTCTCATTTTGTTCGTTTTAGTTCGCAAGACACCCGTTTCATTTTGTCTTTGATCCATTAACTCAGTTTTTTTTTTTTTTTTTTTTTTTTTTTTGGCAGCTAACCCTCTGAGCGAACACGCTGAGCCACCGTGCCGGCAACAGTTCGAGCGGCGCGGTCTATTGCCCGACGAATATGTAACAATTCTGAAGCGAATGCCTTGAAGTGTTTCCTTCAGTTTAGAAATCGAGTTGAACTTACGAGGGCTTAAGCCAGGGGAGTGCAGTAGGTTGTATAGCACTTATCAGCCCCATCAGTCGAAGAAATCAGTAACAGCTTGCACTGTACGTGCTTGAGCATTGTCCCGCAAAATGATGGTCAGGTCCTGCAGAAAATGTCATCACTTCTGTCTCTCAGCTGGTGCAGGCTGTGTTCCAAAAATGAACAGTTATGTTGATTTGATATTGCCCGCAGCTCGTGGTCGTGCGGTAGCGTTCTCGCTTCCCGCGCCCGGGTTCCCGGGTTCGATTCCCGGCGGGGTCAGGGTTTTTCTGTGCCTCGTGATGACTGGGTGTTGTGTGATGTCCTTAGGTTAGTTAGGTTTAAGTAGTTCTAAGTTGTAGGGGACTGATGACCATATATGTTAAGTCCCATAGTGCTCAGAGCCATTTTTTTGTTGATTTGATAATGGATCTCGGCCCGAAACTAGTTATCGAATGAAAAATAAAATATTTTTAACTTGGACTGGTTTTTCGTTCTATAAATTTTTAGGTATTTTGTGGGTATGCAAGGAGTGTAATTTGCTACACAGAGCTGCCATCTCTGGCAGCAACAACGACTATAAACCGGTAGCAGCTGTCGAGTGGAGGCGTATCAGTCTCTTAGCAACCCACGAACAGATGTTTGCAGTGGGTCAGAATGCGGAGAATGTTCTGGCCAGAGCAACAGTCGAACGCAGTCAGTTTCTAGGCAAGTCTGAACAGTACGGGCAACATGCTACCTTACGGTATTTTGCTGTATGGTAACGTCCCGGATATTCTAAACACAGGGCACAGCCTTAGGCCTTAACACCTCAAACTGTAACACCTACTGTCCAAATTGCCTGCTGTGCGAGCCACAGCTGATCAAGTTGTGTGCCCAGTAGCAGCACTTATTATCATGCCATTGATGATATTATGGGTAGGAATGATTTACAGAGTAGCAGGCACGAATAACCAGTTCTTCGTCTGTCGTAGAATCATCAATTCAGTGGTAACTGCAATGTATTTATTCAGCATAAATCATACAAATGTTGATGGTGTTAGGACAGGAACCAGCCACAAATTTACTTTGAGTTCCTTTATTCAAAGGAAACCGTAACCGGTTTCGAATCGTTGTGATTCATCCTCAGACGGTTTACACGCTTTCTTTATGACATTTGGTGTGTTTTTACATATTAATTGTCCTAAAATATAAATAAAACATAATTATAAACACGCCACACACAGATGGTTGCGTTACAGATTTTCGTTGCATGTGACTTACGTGAAACGTCGGTTTCGAGTGTTTGTTTTCATAACATTCGTCCAACTGATGTAAATGCATTCCCACTGCATCCTCGGTGTTGCACACGTAAATAGTTCTCACTGTACACTTTAGATTTGTCGCTGAGATCATTTCAACCACGCACCACGTGTTTTGATACATACAAAGAGCTTACAAACATATGAGTATCACAGATGCTATGATATATCGTAACATTTGACGATGATGTCCTATGTTTGGAAAGGATCATATGGTCATTTACACAACTGTAATGCCTTTTACATTAGTACAGAGACATCGAATTTTTGAGTCGATATTGCTAAATTAATTATAACTTTTTTTTATATATTTAGAACTGTATAGGCAAAATAGTACATTATTTAATTACATTTGGCATCATGAGAATTATAGTAACATATAAATTTGCTACTTGATCTGCTGATAGGTGTATTAATATTATTTGCTTTGGAGGCTGGAAAGTAATTTTTGGAAATTTTTTAGGAAAGGGGTGTTAGCTAACTCTGTTTGTTCGTTAAGGATATAGTCTGGGGTGCTGGTTTTGTGTGTGTGTATTTCTAATTCTTCTAATATATTCATAGTGGCTCCTTTTTCCGCTAGATGCAAAATATATCAGGACTGTGGTAACAGAAGACGATTACAATTCTTTAGCTGTGGTCATATAATACTATACACTTGACGTTTCATAAAGTTACCATACTAGAGAAAAGATTCGTTGTTAAGATCATTAGTAAAAATTGCCTTTGTGCAGTTTATCTGCATCTATAAAGAGCTATATACATTAAGTGGAAATGTCAGGCAATGTCGAAGAGAAAATAATACATACACATAGAAGTACCTATATAATCCTAAAATGCATACAAACTATAAAATTGACATGACATTTTCATTATTCTTTCAGACGTTTTCCAAATTTTCAATGTCTCTACAAGCTCGATAGGCTCGTGTTTATTTCATCGTAATATCCTTTCTTATTTTACACACATTGTACATTGGATCGTGGATCACACTGTGCCGTGGAATTGTTTGTCAAGAATCGCTCACGATGGGAGTCCCTTTTCTACCACTTCACTGAATGGAATTTGCCAGTCTCCGTCAACTCATGGACTATGGAACATGAACAGAGAATACTCTGCATTAGTATTACTTGAAATGATCGGTTTAATTACAATGGGTCCAGGATGGATAAAGATCATTTCTTTCTTTCTTTCATTTCGCACTGATTTCTGCTCTTGTTTATGACAGCGGTTAAGGCAAATATCAACCTCGTTCTAACCGTGACCGAAATTTATTCTAGTCGTGACCATTTTATTCCTTGCTTAATACAAGTCGTTCTCTTTCAGTCTCTAAAATATGTTTGCTATATACATATAGCACAATGCCCTTCAAAGTAATATGAAGTCTCAATTATTGTCGGAGCGAGCCACGCTGACCCGGCCATTAAAGTTTCAAATATCCATTATTTCGTCATACGCCGCTGCACTCAATGTTGACAGACCAACACCGGCCAGTATGGCGCGCGCAATCGTAGATTGGCTGTGTGTCGTGTTGTCCGCCGACAACGTGCTGCGTTTAAAGCACGTTGTTTGAGGATTGCTGCTGTTGCTTCGCCGAGGAAACCTGCAAGAAGTCATCTCGTCGTACCACTTGTCAGCTCTCCGTGAGGGACTCACAGGTAAGTGAAAAGAAGTTATTTTGCGAGGGCTGTAAAGTGAACGATACTTATTCACTGACCGTTGCACACGTCAAAAATAAAACTGATACACACAAGATGTGCTATAAAGAGTCGTGAAACAGACTCGCTTTTCGACGCGCAAATTTTCACTTTCGCTTTGATAGACGTTCGTGAACTAACGTCGTCCTTCATTTCACTTTCTCTTTGCAAAAATAACACTTTTACAGAAGGATAACAAGATACCTTGACTAATAGTATTTACATAGTTTGCTTATATGTACATATATATCCTTAATCTAATGGTCACGTGCGGTACAGAATTGCTGTCGATCATTTTCCTTATGGCTCTCTCTCGCCTACCAGTTAAAATCTACGTCTTCCACTTAAGACCATTTTTCAATCTCCTCTTATAAACTTAACTGATCTCGTCGCGAAACTACACGCTTATCAAATGACTTGCTTCATCCAAACAGTACAAGTAAAACTCTACGAGCTGGTCCTTGGAATAGGATGTTTGAAGGATTATCAGGGTCGGTATTTTGGATAAGATTTTATAAAGGAACACAAAAATCAGCATTTAAATAATCTGGATATTATAAAAATTATCATACTAAACAAGAAATATTTATATGCGAGCTGCAATTGTTTTTTGCGTGTCACTCACTTAGAAAATATAATTGATTCATTTACATGCCTCTATGCATGTGCTTGTTTCTCCAATTATTTATTTGGTTACTTGACTCTGTAGCCTTCTACAACAAGCTGTCATCCATTCTTCTTTTTTTTCTGTGACATCACTCTGTAAAGCATTGCGGACTCCTGTTACTGATCGCTACATTGAGTCTTGCGGCTGGCATTTCTTAAGTATAATATTCCCATGGAACTTAAAATATAATGTTATCTCTACCCCTTCTTTTACTACACCTTCGAATTTGCGTCAGCATAACTATCTGCCGTAGACTCTGTTCGTAATGAAGTTTTCCAAATGTATTACTTCTTCTAAGCATCGGATCTTACACATGTTAGCCGGCCGAAGTGGCCGCGCGGTTCTGGCGCTGCAGTCTGGAACCGCGAGACCGCTACGGTCGCAGGTTCGAATCCTGCCTCGGGCATGGATGTGTGTGATGTCCTTAGGTTAGTTAGGTTTAAGTAGTTCTAATTTCTAGGGGACTAATGACCTCAGCAGTTGAGTCCCATAGTGCTCAGAGCCATTTTACACATGTTCTTTAGCATATTATAATGTACTCCTTTTTTTTAAGGTAATGTGTCGCTCTCATTACGATATCCTCTGTTATCCTTTGATTCTAGTCACGAAAAATTATGACCTATTTTTACACAGGACTACAACTTGTCCTCAGAGAGGCTTTAGTTCTCCCCCCCCCCCCAAAAAAAAAAAAATCACCTTCATTATAAGACCTGAGAGAAGGGCACTAATCACTCCTTCCTCTGTGATTTATACATATCGGGGGCTGATTGCCAGATTGTCACACGAGCGTGCATCGTATGTATTAACTTAAAACTAGAACTAAGTTCTCTCTTTGACATTTTCCTTCACCTGCATTCAATTAACACATCGGTATAAAATTTCCTCATACAGTCAGCATTGTATGATGACCTCCAGACGTATTAACTACTGGCTTGTCATTTTTCTTGAGTTATCATTCGACGTCGACGACTTACCTTGTTCTCTGATGATGGTTTGCAATTGCCTAGTACTACTAACATCTGTAAATTTCTTGTGTTACCATTGTAGAATTTTCTTAAGTCATTATGGTGGACAGGCCTTTAATCCTTCCAGTCACGGAGTCGGCTAGCAAGTAACTTCCTGTGTGCGGCTTCCTGATGATAACATGTGGGCCTTCGTAAACGCGCCGGCACTTACGATTTTTCTTTCGTAGCTTCGATGGTTTAAAATGAGTCCTTAGTAAGATTCTCTCACCTTCTCTGCATTCAATAACCTTATTTACCTTTTTGTCAAACGCTTTCTTACGAAGCTTTGCATACGTTGTCAGTGAAATCAACGCCTACCTGATTTTGGTGTCAGCTTCTCGTGGAGGCTAAAAAATGCTGTTTCTAGTTTTCCTGATTGTGGTGGTTCTCCCTATCGGATATCGCCCTTAACGTCTCCTCTGTTTCGTTTTGGTGTTGTGACTGTGTCACGAAGGGTGGTGGACAAGGATCTTGTCCTGTGTACGATCCACTTTGCGCATAATAGATTTGTGTAGTCTTTTGCCGTTTCGTCTTCGGATATCCTGCATAACCATTTGAGTGAGCGAAAAAATTTATATTAGTCGGAGATCGGAATGTATTCTGGGCCAGGTAGTGTATAGTGTTGTCATTATTAGCAAAATGCTGTTGTCCTCCACTTGTTCCACGCCATTTATGTGATTTCCACTCACGCGTCCTGTTAAAGACTGGTCCTCTCTGATAATTTCCTTACTGTGGTGGTTTGTTCCCGTACTGATTTTGTGGATAATTGTTTGTTGAGTTTCCGTACTGTGGCCGTTGTGTACTATCCATTGGATTGCACCGTTGTTTATTATTATCCTTCGGTCGAAACTGTCCATTTCCGTACGACACTTGTTGATTTTTGTAGCCGCCGGACGGTTGGTAGTAAGCGTCGCTACCGCGCGCTCTTCCCTCATTTCCATTGTTGATCGCGTAACCTCCACTGTTTCGCCTGATCACTTCTTTCGGAGCGCTACCGACATTTGCTACCGCGTCTTCGCGAATTAAATCCAATGACTACAATATGGAAAGAAATGCTTCGGTATCGTCCTTGGAAACATTAACTAATCTCTCCCTTATAGAGATGGGCAATTTAGTTTTCAAAATCATGATCGCTTCGTTATTTGTAATTGGCGAGTCCCAGAATTTAATTTTTGCTAAATATTTTTCGAAATATCTTCTGTGACTGCCGTGTTTCGAATTGAACATTTCGGCATTGAACACTTCTTTTCTTAAGCGCTGCTGAACACCATCACTCCAAAATTTGTTCAGAAACATCCGCTTGAATTCATTATAGGTCCTGCATTTGTCTGTCATTTCTATTCCCCATAAGGCGGCATCTCCTGTTATACGGCCATCCTGATTTAGGTTTTCCGTGATTTCCCTAAATCCTTTCAGGCAAATGCCGGGATGGTTCCTTTGAAAGGGCACGGCCGATTTCCTTCCCCGTCCTTCCCTAACCCGAGCTTGCGCTCCGTCTCTAATGACCTCGTTGTCGACGGGACGTTAAACACTAATCTCCTCCTCCTCTCCTGTTATATACCCCGTTACAAACTGTATTATTTGCCTGTCTGTCCAACTGTTCGGAAATAATCGAGAGAAGTTTCGCAAAAATACGATCGGGTGCATGTCACGTTTTTGCGGGTGAAAGGTTGTAAATGTTTTGTGTTTCAATACACTTTCTTCCTGCATTTGGGTTATGAATGTTGGTGGGCTGTTCACTTCAGTGTGGTTATGCACTGTCTGTCAGACTGTGGTAAAACGTGTGATCAAGTGGAGTGCTGTAATGAATTTGCCTATTGTCATTTCGGCATGGGAACTGTTTCCATTCGCTATACATCGGATGTGAGGGACTTTCCACTTTGTTCTTCAGTGTCTGCACCTCTTCAATGACCTGCTGCTTCCATTGAGGAAGGTGTTGTGCCAAAGTTCGCCTTATCTGTCTTAGCTCAGATAACACGGTGTCTTCCGATTCTCCTGGTTCCGCCAAAAGATTATAAGTAACTTCCCTTACTACTTCCTTCAGTTCTGTCTTTACCTTTTTTCTATCAGATGGTCTTTGGTTTATATCCACTCTGTGTAGTGGTCGCATAACGCTTCGGCGTGAGCCTTTACCGTAATTTTTACCTGCTCCTCTATGTCAAGTTATTCTACTTGTTTCGTCAAATCATCTATCTCCTTTCCTATATTAGTGACAACCAGTTTCACAGCGCTGACCTCCTTTGAAATGGTATCACTATTACCCTTTAATGTTACAGTTTCGCTATGGTATGCTTATACTGTGGCATTAATTTCACCCTTGGTAGCTCCTAGTGCTGCATCAAATTTTCTAGATACCTGCTTGATCTCAGCCTCAACCTGTTTACGCATCTCGGTTTTTACTGCTTCGATTTGCCTACTTATTTCCCACTTGACCTCGCCCAATTGGGTATTCAGATCAGTTTTCAAGTCGGTAGTTATTTCAATTTTTATCACTTAAAATGTTTCATTAACCGCATCAAATTGTTTATTTAAATCGGTAAAAGCTCGCATTAGTTCTTTTTTGTTTTCCTCCTCTCGTTCAGCTCTCCCTCTTGCTTTTCGTTCCTTTTCTAATCGCAATTGTTCCTTTTACCTATCTTTATTTCCCATACAATTTTGGATTTGAAGGAGCATTGCATTCCTATCTACAGTTGAGTTGCTACCCGCGGGAATCGTTTGAATTGTTTGGTCTGTGTCAATCATATCACCGGCGTTAGTTTCCGTCTCCACTCGCATGCTAATTGCACCTGAGCGCAACGAATATTGAGTGCTGTTCATATCGTCACTGTCACTTGCTGTCAGGATTAATTTCTGTTTATCCTCCGCCATCTCGCGTGGTCTGTTTGTCAACAGTATTACGTCAGCTACAGGTGGTCTGCAACGCGGTTGAGATGTCAGGTCACGTGCTGTCTGTCAAGTATGGGAGTTGCACTCGCCTAACAAACGACTGTGAACTGAAGCGGAGAAGACAAGATGGAAGACGGGCACATTGAACAACTGAAATAGCACACAGCGCTAGCATTTTACATGTCACATGACGTCATATTTACACATTGAAATCAAGACTCAACAATGGGATTTAGACACTACGTTGTAAATCCTACTAAATTTTGACTAAAAAGAAAATAATTTTAAGCCGATTTTTTAAATGTGCAGATGGAAATCAAAGGAAGAATGGTAATGTAGCTCGAAAGACAACTGTACTACTGAAGCGTCACAACTGCATATGAAAATTTTTTCGTAACTTGACGCTTGATGTCTTGAAAATCGGCAACTGGATATAACATTTCGCCGCTTTCCGACATCGGCTCGTCTTTCCTCTTTGAAATTTTCATCCACAATTTTTTAAACGCGTAGCGTGCACATGAAAAATAAATGTATTGTTAGATACATCTATATTAGCAGCAAACACAAGAGGACTGATTTTCGTGATTTCAGTCGGGTCCCTGTTCGGGCGCAAAGTGTGGTGTTCTTTTTAATTATTTATATTTTGATTAAATTATTTTTCTCTTGTGAAGATTCAGAAATCTGTTGTGAGTTTTGCACCACTTCTTGGCGGGAAGAGCAAAGACTTTTCAAAAGCTTAAGTACTGTATGTGATAGTTTATGTCACATGAAATCGTTTGCAGAAGGCGTAACGTTCTCAAGATTAAGAACAGAGTTCGCATTGCCACTTAATTTATTTGTGTCGTGATTATGTTCGATCACGACCGGATATGAGACATACCAACTACGAACAGAGAAACCTAAGAGACCAGACAGAGATGGAAATTTTCTTTGCTATACTACACCACACATTAAGAGAAATTGGATTTAAATCACAAACAAGGTAAATAGCAATGCGCCTTCTGCCTTAACTAAGACGTTTGCCGACATGCGGTCGGTACCTGGTAGCTATAAAAACACCGTTATTTCTGTTGTCATTAATAGGAGATGGATAGCATAGAAATACTTTAAGTAATAAGCAGGCACTACAGCATTTGAGAGCACAGTAACCAATTTAATTACCTTAGTCAGTATTGCTAACAATGGGCTCCGTACATTTCAATTTTATGTCTTGCTGGCAGTTGCTTTAAATAAAGTCCTTTAGCATTTTCGACATTTCATCTTAGCTGCACACATAAATTCTTACATAGCACTGCGCACTAGTAATATTTTGTAATAACTAATTAGTGATTGTGGACCACGCCATATACGCGTCCTCGGTCAATATGAAATGTATCAGGACTGTGGTAAAAGAAGAGGATTACAGTTGTTCAGCTGTCAAAAAATAAGGAACACAAAATATCTCTATCGATACAATTTATGAACAATTCGTATCCTGCGCTGTGGCGCGTAAGATATTCTTTGAAATATCAGGTAGTCGCTGCTCAGCGACGATCTAAGAAATTTTTACACAAATTGTATGGCTTTTATGAGCCTGCATGGTTAGAATATCGAATGTAAGTTTATTTAAGCTATCGAAACAGATGCTAATATTACAAGTTGGTAGTACAGCGCACCGTGACTTTCCCAGCAGATGTAAAAAAAATATCTTTTGTGGATGCGCGCCCGTCTTTGTACGGAAAGTTGCTGCTTTGTTTGGGCTCAACGATTGCTTTGTTTTCGTTACGTTAGCATAAAGGCACTACATCTCGTTACCAGTACCGATATAGGATACGAATGATCGGTGCTGTTCACGCACCAATTGATGACGAGCAAGCAATGTTGCCATATGGGTACCGGCTGATTTTTGTGGTTTTAGAGCATGCGGTATGCACACACCCGATTGTTGAACTCTCCCCATTGCATGCAGATGTCGCATGATGCTGGAATGATCACAGTTCATGACATCTGCCAGTTCTGGAAACGCTGACGTGGCTGATTCTGGATTAATACTTTTAAATGATCTTCATCAAACCCCAATGTCTTTCTGTTACCAACGTCAAAACGACGGTCATTAAAATGAGAAAGTTATTTTCTTGCCGTGCTCTATCCGATGGCCACCATACAAGGCGCAAATGTTTCTGGCTGCGTCCGCTGCTGTCACTCCCCCATTGAACTCAAACTACACAGTATGTCGGAAAAGTTCCGATTTCTCCACTTGGCACTCCATTTTCTGGAGTCCACAGCTCAACTTACCATCTCCAAACGACAAAATGACAATATGTAAACTTAAATAGCAATAGTAAGCTACAAATAAAAAAAAGACACACTATAAATAAACAGCCGGCCGGAGTGGCCGAGAGGTTCTAGGCGCTACAGTCTGGAACCGAGCGACCGCTACGGTCGCAGGTTCGAATCCTGCCTCGGGCATGGATGTGTGTGCTGTCCTTAGGTTAGTTAGGTTAAGTTCTAGGGGACTGATGACCTCAGATGGTAAGTCCCATACTGCTCAGAGCTATTTGAACCATCTGATAAAGAAACATATAGTAACGGATATACCAACATAAAAAAACAAAAACTTACGAACCTATGCATCAACCTAGTATATTACCATCTGAATTTAATACGTCATTGTTATTTAATTGAGGTTTCAGCTAATTTCCAGTTGCTAATACTACCCTGTCTCTAAACTGTAGAGGTGATGGCTTTTGATCTATGTACCTTTTAGTAAAACGGTACATAAAGACTCTCACTAGAACGTAGCTGCCTCCATCCGGCGGATTTAAAAGTAAACGCGTGGCACCTGCGGCATTCGCAGCAGGTGGTGGCAGCCCTGCCGAACAGCAAGGCAGCGGCCCGCGGATCGGCAGCAGGACAGCCGCCGCATCCGAATTGTAAATGGGCGCCCAGCTCTGCTGAATTATTCCGCCCCCTCACTCTTCCAGTCCACAGCGCGCAGCCGCATTGTCTGCCGATGCCGCGCCGCTTCTCTACCTGCTGGTCCGTCTGGACTGCTGTGGGGGATTCAGGAGGCTTTTATTCATATTGATACTCGAAACAGTCCTTTAAAATCATATGGTTCATATGTTTACAAAACACCCTTCCGCTTGAGATGAGTAAAACATACACCAGTGATTCTCCGTATCTTGTACCCGAATCTGCATTGATAAATAATCATTTCCCATGTTGGCAGTCAGGTGAAACGTCGTTTATCTGGCCCTCATTAATCCGGATCTCTGGTCCATCCGCACATTTTTCCATGTATTCTACCTGTACAGTATTCGATATTCTACAAGTAATAATGAGAAATACCGACCGACAACAATCTCTAATTTAAAATCCAGTCACCGAGCGAGGTGGCGCAGTGGTTAGCACACTGGACTCGCATTCGGGAGGACGACGGTTCAATCCCGTCTCCGGCCATCCTGATTTAGGTTTTCCGTGATTTCCCTAAATCGCTTCAGGCAAATGCCGGGATGGTTCCTTTGAAAGGGCACGGCCGATTTCCTTCCCCATCCTTCCCTCACCCGAGCTTGCGCTCCGTCTCTAATGACCTCGTTGTCGACGGGACGTTAAACACTAATTTCCTCCTCCTTAAAATTCAGTCAACCGCCATACACTATTTCTGGCACGGCGTCAGTTAACTGGTTGACAGTCAACAAACAATACTGAAGTTTTCCTCGGACGCTGCGAATGTAAAATACCATCGAGGAGATGGAAGGTGTATTGTCCATGGGCAAAAAACTAGATGCATAGGATGAACAAAAGAACTTTGTTGAACAATATTGCTTCTGAATTTGGTGCAGGAACTTCAACGGCGCCAGAACAGAGGAGTAATCTATCCAGTTTGCACACTGAATAAATAGTTTGCTGAAGCATTTTCACAAATTTCTGGATGCTTATGTATAGCTGTTAATGACACAATTGACTGGTGGCGAAATGGTAACGACAACTGCAGCGGTCAGATTTCTGATGACGAAATTATCGTCGTTTGCCAATAGTCGCAATGGTGATGATGGATTAGCCGACGAAGTCAGCGCTCTACCGAAGACATTGTGACACACAAATATGCAACATTACTGCTGTGCATTATAATGGTTAATTTGGAGTTCCAGGCGGAAACAACTACGCTCGAAGTATTGTTGGTGACTCGCTTGGCTCATCATACTGTACATAAGCGACATACGAATTCGGCTGAGGCGCTGCAGTCATGGACTGTGCGGCTGATCCCGGCGGAAGTTCGAGTCCTCCCTCGGGCATGTGTGTGTGTGTGTGTGTGTGTGTGTGTGTGTCTGTCTGTCTGTGTGTGTTTCTCCTTAGGATAATTTAGATTAATTAGTATGTAAGCTTAGGGACTGATGACCTTAGCAGTTAAGTCCCGTAAGATTTCACACACATTTGATTTGAATTCAGCGGAAAACAAATTTACTGATTAATTCAGTGTATAAAAATCGCTGTGTTTTTTTATTACACTGAGGTGACGAAAGTGACTGACGAACTGAAACAAGCTATGGATAAAAAAGGTGCCACCACGTCCATACGTCGCGGGGTTGCGCTGTCATCCGTGATTACAGATGTAGGACGTCTTAGGCTGGGCCGAGCGGTAAAACAGGACAGCCAACTGTGGCGGAACTAATATCAGACTTTAATGCTGGGCGGAGAACAAATGTGTCTGAACACTCGGTGCACCGAACACTTCTAACGATGGTCCTCCGCAGCCGACGACTATCCATGTGCCAATGTTAGCGCCACGACATCGGCAGCTTCGACTGAAATGGGCACGTGATCATGGGCAATGTACGTTGGCGCAGTGGTAGAGCATTGTATGGTCTGATGAATTCCGATACCCTCTTCAGCATTATGATGGGAGGGTGTGGATCCCTCGTCTTCCAGGGATCAGCTCCTTGAAACCTGTACTGCGGGACGGAGACAAGTTGGTTCGAGGTAAGTGTCGAGTTCCAGTTAATGTGCTGGCCCCCAGCTCTCCAGATGTAAACCCGATCGAACACATCTGGGATGTGACTAGGCGTGGCGTGAGAGCACATCGCCCCCCCCCCCCCCCCCTCTCCCCGGAATTAGGTGACTTGGATGTGCACATGTGGTGCCGGTTCGCTCCAGCAACCTACCAAGGCCACATTGCTTGCATACCACGACACGTCGCTGCTGTTATCAGCGCCAAATGCGGGCACACGGGCTATTAGGTAGGTGGTAGTGATGTTCAAATGGCTCTGAGCACTATGGGACTCAACTGCTGAGGTCATAAGTCCCCTAGAACTTAGAACTACTTAAACCTAACTAACCTAAGGACAACACACACATCCATGGCCGAGGCAGGATTCGAACCTGCGACCGTAGCGGTCGCGCGGTTCCAGACTGTAGCGCCAGAACCGCTCGGCCACCAGCGGCCGGCTCGTAATGTTTGGCTGATCGGTGGAAAGCAAGTAAAATGACGGAAAAATAATTTTTATAATTACAGTAAAGTACGTTTGTTATGAGAAAAAGGCATAACATAGTCCACAGCCATTTCGTTCGGCTGCTTGGTCACAACTGACCGTTAGCTGGCTGACTAAATTGACTGCTCAACATTGCGGCTGCGTTATAGCCCAAATGGCTGTGGGCGTCGGCCAATACGCATTTTTATGTTTAATTTGTTACGCTGTAATCAAGTAAAGATATCCTCAACTTGAAGGATGGTTTCAGCACTGCCGTGCTTTACTAGACATGGTGTGCCCTTGACTTCCTCCCACATCTGAACAAACTCTCAGAGACAATTCGACAGGGATCTACGTTTTAACATGTACTCCGAAATACCGTGCAATTTGACTTGGAATTATTGCCATTGTTATAGCTGAAAGAAGCGATAAGAACATAGAAAATCATAGGACCCACCGAGGATCGAACCCTAAGCCTAAGTTTGCAGTCTGGAACGTAAGACACTGAGCCACAACGGCAAATTTCTAGACAAACCATCAATAAGCTATTTGTCAAACAGGAACTGCGATGAGCCAAGAGAACAAATACTAATGCTGTACAAGAAGCAAAGAAAGAAAATACGGTGGCATTGTACACTGAAGCAACACAGAAACTAGTGTAGGCATACAAAAACACAGAGATATGTAAACATGTAGAATACTGCGCTGCGGTTGGCAACGCCTATATAAGACAAGTGTCTGGCGCAGTTGTTGGATCGGTTAGTGCTGCTACGGTGACAGGTTATCAAGATTTAAATGAGTCTGAAAGTGGTGTTTTAGTCGGCGCACGAGCAGTGGGACACAGCATCTCCGAGGTAGTGATGAAGTGGGGGTTTTCCCGTACGACCATTTCACCAGTGTACGTTGAATGTTATGAATCCGGTAAAACATCAAATCTACGACATCGCTGCGGCCGGAAAAAGATTCTACAAGAACAGGGCCAACGACTACTGAAGAGAATCGTTCAACGTGACAGAAGCGCAACCCTTCTGGAAACTGCTGTAGATTTCGAAACTGGGCCATTAGCGAGTGTCAGCATACGAACCATTCAATGAAATATCGTGGATGTGGCCTTTCGGAGCCAAAGGCCCACTCGTGTACCTTTGATGACTGCACGGCACAAAGCTTTACGCCTCGCCTGGGCCCATCAGCAGCGACATTGGATTGTTGATGGCTGAAGACATGTTGGCTGGTCGGACGAATCTCGTTTCAAATTGTATCGAGCGGATGGACGTGTACGGATATGGAGACAATGTAAGGTGGCTACACTGAGTCACAGCGCCAGAGATTGCGCCAAAGATTAATATTCCGCCGCCTCCACTGGTGCAGTAGTAGTTCAGAGGTTGCCGTGGGCAGTACTTGTGGAGAGGATGTCCAGAGCAGTACTAGTTGAGAGCATGTCGTGTGCAGTTGTTGTTCCGTTGGGCGAGAGAGTAGATGCTGTTCGGTTGGTGTAATGTATAGATGGAAGATGTTGCAATGATCACAGTGTATTTTTCGTCAATATATATGGAGGTAACAAAAAAGATTTTTATTTCACATTTCCTGAATGACAATGCCTCTTGGTTACAGGTTCAGTCAACAAAGCATCTGGCTCGTGTTCATGTATCAATCTTGTAATTCTGGTTTCTGTGCAATTATAGTATTTCTGGTTTTTCAATTAGTTCATTGTAAATGGTGTTCAAAATTTCTTGTCGTATTGAGGAAGCACCGTGCCAGATACATGTACGTTGAATCACACTACCACACACTGAACAGTTACACTTATACTTTGTTGTTTCGTAGTTTTTATAGTTGCAGGGGACTTAATTAATCAATTGTTATTTTATGCAGTCAGATTGCGTGCTTATACTACTCAGGGCCAACCGGTTACGAGACTTCGCAACCGGTCACACAGCTACTAAAATTATTGCATTTTAATTAAGCCCCCAATGCAACAACCTCATGAATCCATGGACCGTGTATGTCAGCAGGTGACTGTTCAAGCTGATGGAGACTCTGTAATGGTGTGGGGCGTGTGCAGTTGGAGTGATGTGGGACCCCTAAATACGACTCTGATAGGTGGCACGTACGTAAGCATCCTGTCTGATCACCTGCATCCATTCATATCCATTGTGCCTTCCGACAGACTTTGGCAATTCCAGCAGGACAATGCGACACCCCACACGTCCAGAATTGCTACAGAGTGGCTCCAGGAATACTCTTATGAGTTTAAACACTTCCACTGGCCACCAGACTCCCCAGACATGAACATTATTGATCATATCTGGTATGCCTTGCAAGGTACTGTTCAGAAGAGATCTTTTCCTCCTCGTACTCTTGCGGATTTATGGACAGCCCTGCAGGATTCAGGATGTCAGTTCCCTCGAGCATTACTTCAGACATTATTCGAGTCCATGCCACGTCGTGTTGCGGCACTCCTGCGTGATCGCTGTGGAGCCCTACACTATATTAGGCAGGTGTGCCACTTTCTTTGGGCCTGCAGTATATGTTATTCCTTATTTAATTTACAGATAATTTATTGGCGAGTAAATTTGTTTGAATGATTACTTATTCGTATGATTATCCAGATATAAATCTATCTGAATAATATCCATGTCTTTTCACCACTACATCTTATGCTTCCTTTCTCTTTCTGTTCATATTATCATGTGTAACAAGTCGTACTACTTCATTTGCTCGATTTACCTGCAAAAGCCTACGATGTAGATGGCTTGAAGTTTTTCATTAACTACAAACAAAGATGACAATTATAGTCTGTGGTCACACTTCTCAATGAAAGTCTTTTTGATCAGTTGTGTTCAAAATATGTCCAAATGTCAGCGCGATTTTAGCAGCTGACTGAAAGTGAGCGTGAATTCTTCAGCCATTATTTCACAGAAATATGTAGTTCCACGATTGAAACAATTACCTTCAACAACATTCAATATTCGGTTATTACTTTAATTTCCGTTATAATGTGATAACACTTGGTGAATCTCAGGTCTACAGCACACACCTTCTCCGCAGAAAACGTGCAAAATCGAGAGCTAGAAAGAAATTCTAATTCTAAATGCATTTGAATGCTTTCCAGGTGCATTAGTATCACGTAGAGTCTATGTTTCCTTGCCCGCGTGGCAAGGGCACGTGGCTGTTTCGCATCACTCCGTGAGTAAGCGCCGTGTAATACCGAGTGAGTGACCTGCCAGCCACCTGCTTCCGCGTGCGAAGAAAGTAACGTAGACGAACGCTGCTCACGCTGATTCGCCACGCAGATGCACTGCTGTTGTCCACTCCTATCCCTTCCTTGGCCGTGGCGGCACACCT
This sequence comes from Schistocerca nitens, assembly GCF_023898315.1. NCBI lineage: Eukaryota > Metazoa > Arthropoda > Insecta > Orthoptera > Acrididae > Schistocerca > Schistocerca nitens. Next base: position 424,092,123 of record NC_064617.1, on the reverse strand, counting down.
GTCAGTCATATGGCCGCTCTTCCGCCTACTGGAGGCATGAGCGTGACATATGACTAACACGTCTGGAGGCGGGGAAAATCAACCGTGTCATTCGACACGTCGCAGCTGGGAGAACCCGAAGTGCAAGTTCAGCCGCCTATTGATAAGGTTTTCCTCATCCTTAGTGAAATATCTCACCTTCCCTTCGCGAAGTGTGCGAGTTGTGTTTTTTTTTATGTGCACGTGGTAATGTAGGTGATTGTAATGTGTTTGTGTTTGTTTATGTTGGAGTGTGTGTGTGTGTGTGTGTGTGTGTGTGTGTGGTGTGGTGTCATGTTTGGGCTGGATGATGATGATGATGATGATGATGATGATGACGGAAGAGGCAGAATGAAACTCAGTGCCAAGAAACAGGCTACTTCTCTAGAATAGCACCAAGGGGGGCTGCCGAGTTTAACGGTCCCCTGGAATTGATGGATCATCATCAACAGCACGAGAGTGCAGCAGGTAAGTGTGGCAGGACCGCTACTATTTTCCATATACATAAATGATCTGGTGGACAGTGTGGGCTACAATCTGCGATTGGTGATGCCTTGGTGTGTGGGAAGGTGTCGAAGTTGAGTCACTGTAGGAGGATTCAAGATGACAAACAAAATTTCTACTTGGTCTGGTAAATGGCAGCTGACTCTAAATATAGAAAAAATGTGAGTTAATGCGGGTTGATTATGTAAAACAACCCCATAATGTTCCGACAATCACATCGTTTAAATATGTGGGCATAACTTTACAAAGTGTCATGTAATGGAACGAGCATGCGAGGATTGTGGATGGGAAGGCGAATGATCGACTTCGGTTTATTGGAAGAATTTGGGGAAAGTGTTGGTCATCTGTAAAGCGGACCGCATGTAGGACGCTATTGAGACCTATTCTTGAATACTACTAGAGTGTTTGGAATGCGCACAAGGACACATGAAAGGATGACATCGAAGCAACTCGTTGCCAGTTGGTAGATTTGTTACCGGTAGGTTCGAACAACATGCAAGTGTTACAGAGATGCTCCGGGAATTCAAAGGGGAATCCCTGGAATGAAGGCAACGTTGTTTTCGAGGAACACTACTGAGAAAATTTAGAGAACTGGCACCTGAAGCTGATTGCAGAACGATTCTGCTGCCTCCAACACACATTGCGCATAAGGGCCACGAAGATAAGATACCAAAAATTATGGCTCATATTGAGGCACATACAGGGTGATTTTTTCCGCCATGTACAAACTCTAAGGATTGATCGATGAAAGGATACGGAACAAAAAAGTCTAATGTCCGGAAATGACTGGTTTCCGTGCTAGAGACCATTTAGTCAATCGTAATTTGTTACAGACACTGTGGTCTAGTAAGCACTGTTCCATGCAGCCACAGTTAAGTACGTATGGTTCCGTTTTCGAATCGACAGCTTGCTTACTTGTTGTTTACTCGCGGAAAGGCAAATGGCTACGGGTGGCGGGAAGCAAGGTTGTATTAGGAGTCCTATCCCCGCCGACAACAACCAACTACAACAACCACAGCATTCAATGTGTGCAAAAGGGTTTCGCTGTTTGTCTGAGATAGGGTCGTTTCAGGAAGCAGGAAATCACGAAGGACGTACCAGAAATGCTCGACAGCAGTCTTGGAGAGGAAAATGTGATTAACAGTGTGGAAGGCGACCGTCTTGTCAGTACTAGGCAGTTGACCCGCCATTACAGGGTAAGCCAGACGACCATGTGGAATATTCTCCATGACAATAGTTACTACCCGTATCACTTACAGCGTGTGCAGGGCTTACTAGCGACAGACTTTCCACTTCTGGAGCAATTTTGTCTCTGGTTTCTTCACCAGGCAACTACGATTACGGGATTTGTGTCATTCATCCTATTCACAGATGAGGCCACCTTTACGTGGAGTGGTATCTCAACTTTCATAACATTCACTTGTGGGACGGTATGTAGAACATCCACATCCATGGTATGGTGAAAGCGAATCATCAGCTTCTGTGCAAGCGGGGTCCCCGCAGCTGTCGAAACACGCTCACTTGGCTGTCACAGCACTCGCCGATTCAGCTGCTAGTGTTAAAACAGGACGCACGCAGACGGCCACGCCTGTTATTGTTTTTCCTAGCCATTTCCGGCAGGTACCGTCTCACCATGCATACTGATTTAGGCGAATTACAGCCTGGCTTCCCATCTCCACCTTAGAAATACTAAACAGTAACAACTAAAACATGGAAACATACTGAATACATTCTGACAAACACATGAAACACGTGACTTACTGTCGCGGGTGTCACAAGAACCTCCTTCTGTAACAATTAAATGCTAAAAATAAGAAGGTTTCTAAATCCCTTAGAGACGAACGCTTTGACAGAAAGTCAAAGTAAGTAAGGTACAATCTTTAATTTCGAATTTAGAAAATCTATTACAGTTAACGCTTTAGTCTTAGGGTGGCTGAGAAGATGCATCTAACATAGTCTTAGGGTGGCTGAGAAGATGCATCTAACAGTACTGCTTTCGGATTCTGTGGAGATCGATGATTAGTGGTGTAGAGAACTGCAGTGAGGCTGTCTTCGAAGACTGTAGATACCTAGGTAAGCTATATAAAGGCATGCACCTTGGAGGTTGAGAAGTTCTGGGCGCGTCTGTTACGAAGATACTTTAATTTCTTAGTCCTGTTATTATATTCTGTATATTTGTTGATTTATGATTCTAGAGTAATAATAATTTATACTCTCGGGCTGTTAACATCAGAAGACATGCGGTTTGTATTCCCGGTCTTTTAAGTCTCAACCGTATTGATGAGTCGCCGTCCACATTCTGTATTCCGCTATGAGAAAAACTACATATACCAAATTTCCTTTCTATTTCAGGTAATTATTTAAATTTTAACTTTTAAAAGTTCTGCATTGTCGCTACGTTTTGTGTATGAAAGATAACACAAGGCCATAGAGGTAAGTAGGAGTTCAGATACGGAATGGCAAAATTTCACAGCTAGAAACGAGCACTCCAGGAGCAATACTCTCACAACAAATATTTTCCTTCGGAATACATTATGACCTGGACATTCTGTTCGGTGGTCAGTTCTGGACGATTCGATAATGCGCAAAGAAGTATCACTTTTTCGAAACCTTGTTATTGTCTCCCATTGCGACACTTAAGCTTGAAATGCGCTTAAAGCCATCCTCTGTAAAGGATCAAAAGCGTGCGCTCTGCACGTCATCCTCGGGCTCGGCAAAGCTGCAGACAGCAAGATCTCAACCCATGCGTAGAAAACGTCGCAGCTCAGAAGTTCATCTTAAGTGTAACGTTAATGATGTCACATTGGCAACAAATTTCACCACCATTCTGTCCAACGCCATCTTGGACGTATCACACGATGGGAACGTCGTCACACACCCACTTACCAATATTTCACCCCTTCTTTTGATGCCTCTGCGATGGAGGTGAGAACCACGATTCCTGGAGTTGAAATCACAAAGTTTTCTTATGGGTGGCTGAGCAAAATATTTCAGACATCGCACTTAGATTCTACACGAAAAGCCCCACAGAAGGTGGCGTACAGGGCGCCAATGAAACCACCACCCCTTTCCGTGGGACGTTGATTCACACCTTTTGCGGTCGAAAATGACAGTTCGCAATGCGATAAACAACAGGACAATGTTCTTGACAACATTTGACACTGCTGACACCCTCAAACGGTGCAGCCCCACTCTAAGGACATCGTGGGTCTGCAACTCCATGGAATACAGGGTGGGACCGTTCGAAACCACTCGACGAAATTTTAACGTAATCTGAAGCAGCAAAATGTGTTTTTGGTTTTCTAGCCCTCCTGCTTCGCGCCCTCCTGTGCCTTGGTCATGGAAGGGTGATACATTGAAATGGGCCTGAATGATACGGCAAAGTGTCCCTCTAAGATCCCCCAGTTCTGCAACACTCTCAGCGCCACCAATGCACATTTGCTGATCAAAAAGGTACTCGTCAGGGACTTCAACACCCATTCAGTTCAGTGGTTCCTCAGGGCTGCTCTAAGGTCGCAGGTCTACGGTCGCAGGTTCGAATCCCGCCTCGGGCATGGATGTGTGTGATGTCCTTAGGTTAGTTAGGTTTAAGTAGTTTTAAGTTCTAGGGGGCTGATGACCTCAGATATTAAGTCCCATAGTGCTCAGAGCCATTTGAACCACTTTTTATGCTAAGAGCAACACACACACCCATACCCGAGGGAGGACTCGAACCTTCGACGGGAGGGGCCGCGCAGTCCGTGACATGACACCTCAAACCTGGCGGCCACTTCTCGTGGCTAAACCCGTTCGACACCACTTCACCACTTCAGTGGGGTTGCCTCCCCCAGACGCTAGAGCAGCAGTGGAGCCAGTGTGACAGATCCATTTTTAACATACCTGACGAAGGTGCATGAGTGGCACTGAAGGGCTACTGAACTGGGTGTGGGGGTCTTTTCCGTCTTTCCCTGAACATTTTAGTACTTCCTACTTCCGAGGATCAATTTAGTTATTTCTTCTGTTACCTATGGCTTCTTCGCTGCTACCTTCCTTAAACCTATATTTGGCCCTAAAACTTCTATGAATGCCCTTTGCAGAAATGTTCACTCCTGTTCAACTGGACTGTGTGCTATGGAATTCATTATCACACCACTTACGTCCTTCGATAAACAAAGCAGGTTCCTGCTTCAAATCCTGTTCTTTTGTTCTTTCACCGGTCTAACAACATAGGAACAAAATGAAACCATCCTGAACCCCAATTCGCTATCGACGATTTCTCACCTCAATCATCTTCGGTTTTGTGGTGGCGCTAGTCCTTACAGTGTGTGTGTGTGTGTGTGTGTGTGTGTGTGTGTGTGTGGATGCACATGTGTTGCCTTTCAGCACATGCCCCACACACCAAGTTTTTCAATTTCTTTACATAGCGCTCTCTCGTCAAATAGGTGACCTGAAAGTGTCATGGTGAGCACCCGTCGAAATATCTGAGATTCTCGAAGACATCAGCCGTCTGCATTCATAGAAGTTGTTTCAACAGGAAGATTATATGTCTGATTCCTGCTTATTACAGAAGGTAAGTTGACTTACTAAGCTGCAAAACTGTATTGTGAATTGCATTACTCATAATGTACTGTCTAAATTTATTTAAAAAATGTAGTTCTCTTCAGTATTTTCGACCCTCTACTCCATGTTACCAGACTATTTTATATTACCTCCCATTTATCTCTTTTTTATTTCTTTTTAGTAAGAAGATCTTTTACAAGTAACCTGTTCAAAAGATTTAACTTCTCACATTAAGTTACAGTCTCTATTTGTTCGGTTTTGGTATTTAAATCGTTCCTGTAGTAAAGTAAGCTCAAAATATAAAGGATTCTCCATAATAGGCTATCCGAATAACAGGCTATTCGAATATCATATACTATTTTTCCAGGACGACAAATGACGATGATTCGTGAATAAACGCGTAACGCGCTTCTGGTGAAAAAAAAAAAAAAAAACAACCACTCAGACTGCGGTACTCTTGAGAAGGAAAAAGCAAATAATAATAATTTATTTTATATGTTGCACGTTGCACGGAGTTTCCGAAGGAAACCATGCTTCACAGCCACTGGATATTATATTTCTTGAAGGTAACCATGACTGATGGGTTACCATGCTGAAGGGCTTTAGTAACAAAATTTACATTCCAAGTTATTCGGAATAAACTTTTTTCGAATAATATGAACAAAAATATGCACTAATTAGACGGGATTCATATCCGGGATAAGTGCAGGCCAGGGCAAGACATCGATATCCTTACCTTCAAACCACTTTTTAGTTGTAGCAGAAACATGCATAGATGCAGTACCTTGTTTAAACCTTAGACATTCGTTGCCTACATCTTCATACATGCTAATTAGCTCTGGCTTCAGCATCTCAGCGTACATGTTACAGTTCATTATAGTGTTCAGCCAAGCAATGTGTGATTTATCTTTAACGTAGAATACTGCCCAATTCGTAACACTTCCACCACTAAATTTTGTGTTCATTGTTATCTGATGCCAAAAGTATTAAAATCCATCCAGCCAGCCACGCGGGGTAGCCACGCGGTCTTGGGCGCCTTGCCACGGTTCGCGCGACTGCCCCCGCCGGAGGTTCGAGACCTCCCTGGGCATGGGTGTGCGTGTTGTGCTTAGCGTACGTTAGTTTAAGTTAGATAAAGTATGTGTAAGCCTAGAGACCGATGACCTCAGCAGTTTGGTCCCATAGGAACTTACCACAAATTTCCTAAGTTTTTCTATCCAGCCCATTTAAACTGAAGTACTTCTCATCAATGAAGATCGCTTTATCCCATTTTGAAGTCCAAGATATATGTCTTTTAGCAAATTAAAATCTGTGGTGCTTATATTTGTGTGTTAGGGCATATTTCTGCAGTCGTTTTTTGAATTCAAAATGTCTGTCATTTGACAAAATTTGTCGTATACGTCTGGCAGTTACTAACAACTGTAAATCAACAATAAGCTGAGAAGAATAACAGTTTGTGGCCCTTTCTTTGCGCAAAAGGAACAGTTTCAGTGCCTCGAATAATTTTCTACATAGCCCATAATTTACGTTGAGTCACACCGTGCGCCCCCTCAAACGAAATTATTAATCACTGTACCTGAGCGGTTCAACTTCTTGGCGATTTGACCACGAAAACCCCGTTTTCTTATATGTTCAGATTTTTGCTTTTTCATCTCATGATAACTGTTGTCCACATGGCATTGTCACAGTCGCGACTGATGTACACAACACGCACTGTCAGATATGGTGTCTGTTTCCTGTCTGCAATAAAGGTAAATACGCACACACTAACACCGGACGGAATCGACCGCCTTTATACTGAGTTCCATCCTCTACCACCTGAATCGTTGATATCTTTCTATGTACTATACTACTGACACTAACTGCGATGCCGTTTGACTGCGTTTGTTAGTATACTGGCTCTCAAAGTATTGCATAATCACTGTGCACAATTATTCCGCCAACAAAGTAAATTTTCCCGCCAATTACATGCCTTTATACAGATGTCCACTACTGTAGTTTGTAAAAGTTCTGTTCACACACCATCTAAAAAACTAGAAAACACAGTTTATGCAAAAATGGCGCTTAGCCACTTTAGCATGAAAACTCTTCAATTATTTCCGGAGAGAAGGAGATTTCAGTCGTGTAAGAAAAGTGTGCCAGAGTGATGAAGTTTTCATAAAACAGGAACTTCGTAAGCCTCCCTGACAACCATTCCCGTATAGGAGGAGCAATAATTTAGCACGCTGAACAGCTAATGTGAAAGGCAACATAACTTTCTTCGGACAGGTTGCGGAAATGCAGCGCGCTGTGGATATGACGTGGAGGCCCCACCGCTGCGGGTAAATGAAAGCTGTCAGAGCGGCGTGTCGCTGTAAATCAAACACGTGCGGCGCCGGCCGCTGTACTGGTAGACCGTACGGACGTGTGGTCGCCACGGAGGGAAGTTTGGCTGTTATGAAAGTTGCGAACAGTTTGCGCCGCACAAGACCACTATACCTCGCAGAAAACTAGACACAAGCGGAGCCGATAAACTAAAACGAATTGCTGTAACGAACACTGCACCCGCCATCGGCTAAACATACTACTACAGCTATAGACCACGAACTACCTTTCGGTGTGTGGCGTAGGGTACGTTACGTACTTCTCCCCTATCCTTAACTGCTGGCCGCTGTGGCCGAGCGGTTCTAGGGGCTTCAGTCCGGAACAGCGCTGCTGCTACGGTCGCAGGTTCGAATCTTGCCTCGGGCATGGATGTGTGTGATGTCCTTAGGTTAGTTAGGTTTAAGTAGTTCTAAATCTAGGGGACTGATGACCTCAGATGTTAAGTCCCATAGCCATTTGAAGCCATTTGAACCTATCCTTAGCTATATCTGCATCTACATCTACATCTACTGCAATTAAGTGCCTGGGCCGGCCGGTGTGGCCGAGCGGTTCTAGGTGCTACAGTCTGGAACCGCGCGACCGCTACGGTCGCAGGTTCGAATCCTGCCTCGGGAATGGATGTGTGTGATGTCCTTAGGTTAGTTAGGTTTAAGTAGTTCTAACTTCTATGGGACTAATGACCTCAGATGTTAAGTTCCATAGTTCTCAGAGCCATTTGAAATTAAGTGCCTGGCAGAGGGTTCATCAAACCACCTTTCAGCTATTTGTCTACCGTTCCAGTCTTGAACTGGGTGTGGGGAAAAAAAGAGCTCTTAAATCTTTCAGTGCAAGCTCTTATTTCTCTTATTTTATTATGATGATCATTCTTCTCTTTGTAGGTAGGCACCAACAAAATATTACCATGCTCTGAGGTGGAAATTCGTGACTGCAGTTTCATGAGAAGACACTGCCGCAAGGAAAAATGCTTTTTCTTTTAATGATTAGGACCCCAGTTCACTCATCATATCCGTGGCTCTCACTCCCCTATTTCGCTATCGTACTAAACTACCTGCCTCTTTGAAGTTTTTCGATGTCCTTCGTAGATCCTATCTCATGCCCATTCCACACCGCACAGCAGTACTCTAGAAGAGGGCGGACAACATGGTGTGAGTAGTTTCTTTAGTAGACCTGTTGCGTTTTCCAGATGTTCTGCAAATAAATCGTAGTCTTTGATTTGCTTTCCCAACAGTGTCATCTATGTGACCCTTCCACTATAAGTTATTCGTAATTGTAATGTCTAGGTATTTAGTTGAATTTACCGTCTTTAGATTTAACTGATTTATCGTGTAACCGACATTTGGCGGATTCCTTTTGGTACTTCACAATTTTTATCATTTAGAGTTAATTACCGCTTTCCTCACCATACAGATGTCTTGTGTAATCGTATTGCAATTTTTTTGATCATCTGATGACTTTAGAAGACGGTAAATGATAGCATCATACGCAAACAATCTAAGACTGCTAGTCAGACTGTTGCCTAAATCATTCACGTAGATAAGGAACAGAAAAGGGCCTATTCCACTTCTCTGGAGAATGCCAGATATTACTTCTGTTTTATTCGATGAATGTCCATCAGTTACTACGAACAGTGACGTTCCTGATAGGAAATCGCGAGTCCTGTCGCACAACTGAGACAGTAATCCATACTCATGCGATCTGATCAGAAGTCGCTTGTGAGTTACGGTGTCAAAATCCTTCTGGAAATGTAAAAATATGGAATCAATTTGAGAACGCCTGTCAATAGCACTCATTGCTTCATGAGAATAATGTGCAATTTTTCACACGAACGATATTTTCTGAACCTGTGTTGTCTGTCTGGCAATAAATCGTTTTCTTCGAGATAACTCACAATGTTCGAACTCAGTATATGTACCAAAATCCTACTGAAAATCGACGTTACCGATATGTGCCTGAATTTCAGCCAATTACTCCTATTTCCTTTCTTGGATAAGGTGTGACTTGTGCAACTTTCCAGTCTTTAGGTAATGATCTTTCGACAAGCAATAGGCTGTGAAGGATTGCTAAATATAGTGCTATTGTATCAGCATACTCTGAGAGGAACCTGACTGGTATACAGTCAGGATCGGATGGCTTACCTTTATTAAGTGATTTAAGCTGTTTTGTTACACCGAGGTTATCTACTTCTAAATTACTCATGTTGACAGCTGTTCTTGATTCGAATTCTGGATCATTTACTTCGTCTTCTTACTGAGTAACCCTGTTTTAGAGGCAGTGTCATCAGTAACACGACAATTGTTATCGCGCAATGAAGGTATTGATTTTGTCTCTCCACTGGTGTACTTTACATACGACTAGAATCTCTTTGGATTTTGTGCCAGATTTCGAGACAGAGTTTCGTTTTGGAAAGTACTAAAAGCTCCTTGCAGTAAAATGGACGCTGAATTTCGAGGTTCTGTAAAACTTCACCAATCTTGAGTGTTTTGCGTTCTTTTAAATTTGATTTCTGCAGCAGTGTTATGATCTGTTTTATGTCCCAGGGGGGATCATTCCCATCTCACATCTGGTCTATTCTTACATAGTGAGATTGAAAGGAGTGGAGACACTCTCCTATTAAGGCCTCAAGCGAATTTTTATCTCCTTTTATGTTTGGTGGGTTTGGATGCTCCGGTATTCAGTCTCGCTACGACAACCTTGTTGTCACTAATTCCTGCATCTGCCATGATGCTTCCTCCTTGCTCAGGATTATTGGTTGCTAAGAGGTCAAGCTTTTTTTCGCATCCATTTGCAGTTCGAGTGGGCTCCTAAACTAATTGTTCAAAATAATTTTCTGAGAAGCCGTTCAAAACGATTTCGGACGACGTTTTACGCCAACCTCCGACTTTAAACAGTTTTTTATCACCAACATACCAAGGGCAAATTGAAGTCACCACCAAGTATAATTCATTGAGTAGGGTAACTATTTGAAATGACTCTAGTTTTCTTTGAAGAACTGTTCAGCGCAAGTGAATAATCTGAGCCCGGGGGGGGGGGGGGGGGGGGGGGGAGGTGCGGTAAAAGGTAAAAAAATTTGTTAACTTATTCTGCTTGTCAAGTATAAACTCTACCCATACTAACTCACAGAAACCATCCACTCCGATTTCTCTACAAGGTAAACTACCTCTGACAGCAATAAACACTACACCACCAAATGTAATTAATCTGTCCTTTCTGAATATGGTTAGGTCCTCTGTAAATATTTCGGCTGAACTTATTACAGTTTTAGCCAGCTTTTCATGCTTATAACGATTTGAGCTTCATTGCTTTCTACTGGCGGTCGGAGCTTTGGTTGTTTTCCAACATGGCTACGACAATTTACAATAACGATTGCTTATAGGTCTCCTTTCCTGTGTTTCTCCTGCACCCTTTTAGACTAATGCCCATTCTGTAGTTTTCCGAGGTCGCTCCCTCTGTGTACTGAACCCCTGACCTATCAAGCAGAACCCGGAAACCCACCACCCTACGGCGCAAGTCGACGAATCTGAAGGCTACATAGTCACAGAACTGTCACAGGCTCTGATTCAGATCATCTACTCGGGTATTTACCGAAGGACCACCGTTTGGTTCCGTCGACGATGCTACAGAAGGCGAGCTCTTCATCTCACATGAAAGACTGGGAGTCTTTTCTGTTTCAGCTGGCCGCCTGAAACCAGAGAGAATCTCTTCGGATCCAAAACGACACACATCGTTAGTTCATAGAACAACCACCTGCAGCTGGCTACACCCTGTGCTCTTTGCATCAACCTGTTACACCGTTTCCACATCTGGAATGACACCTCCCGGCATGCAAACTGAAAGCGCACTGTATTCCTTCTCGTCCTTGGTAGCCATTTCCCTAAGAGGCTCCATTACGTGGCTATTGTGGGAACTCCCAGTTACGAGTAAATCCACCGCCTGTGAATGCTCAGACCTTGTGGGCTGAAAAGCTTCTTCTGAAACAGGGCGAGCAAATTCATCTGGTTCAGGAAATTCGTCAGCCACAGGTAGTACCCGAAACCTGTTCGCCAGACCAACTGGGGTGGCCCTCCGATGGGCCCCACAAAAAGTCCTTTGCTGTCTGCCTCTGCTTGGAGCGACCTCCCACTCGACAACGGTTGAGCAGTCGACTTCAATGCGGGCGGTACCAGTGGCGGCCACAGTAGTGAAGCTATCGAGGGTATATGGGACATGCTGGACGTCCCCCACGGATCCCCACGTCTGGCTCCCAGTACTGACGCCCATTGGTAACAACGCCGAGTCAACACCTCCTGGAGCTGTGCGAAAGGGACACCAACTGAGTTCGCATCTGAACATATCAATCGCAAACACGGCAGAACTGTGCACTACAGAGTTGTGAGAATGGAAGACAGTGTGTAGAAAGCACTCAGATAACGAAGAAATTAAGAGAAAATATCCACACAGATAACTGAAAATAAGTCGCTCCTGTTTGTAGATCGTAAATATCATTCGTAAACATTCGGTGCACTCGCCTTATCTGCAGCAGCAACGGATGCGGACTCTTTCACTGATGGTCCAACTGACACTTTTCCAGTCGCTAATTTTACGTTAAGGGCCTTTCCGCGAGATGCACGTAAAGAGGAAGCAATACAGTAGCTGACTCTTCTAGGAACGTACCATCTCAAAATTTGAGGCAGAATGTCTTTAATGAGAGTCTCCTTGACTTTATAAAGGAACCTGACAAAGCGAATGTGACGAGAAAAGGGTGGAATAACCAACGACAGAGTAATATTCTACAAGACAGAGCGTGAAATAGCAGAAGTTGGGACGTTGTAGGAAATACAGCAAATCTGAAACGGGAAATACAAAGCCACAGTCTATATAAAGGGGGAGGGGAGGGGTGAGTCAGCGAAGTCTGAAATTGAAAGGATAGGAATGCAGGGTAATATGAATAGTAGTAGAACATGGTATAACGGAAGTAGGATTAGAAAAGTAGAGCACAGAGTGAATTACTGTGAACAGTTCAGTGATAGGTTTTGTCTCATCAGATCCAGAAGCAAAGGAACGCTGACAACAATGGTTCATGTGTACATGCTGACATCGCGAGGAGAAAATGAAGAGATAGCGAAAGTAGAGGATGTAGATGAAAAAGCTAATAATTGCAGGGGATTGGGATGCTATTGTAGGGGAACGAATAGAAGAAAGATTTACGGGAAAATATAGATATAGTGGTAGGAATTCTTGTATTCTGGGTTTCCACACTGTCCATGATTCACTACCATACAATACTGTACACTAAATGTACGCTTCCAGAAATTTATTCCTCATGTTAAAGCCCATATTTGATACTAGTAGGCTTCTCTTAGCTAGGAATGCCATTTCTGTCTGTGCTAGCCTACATTTAGTATCCTCATTCTTTCGACTGTCATGGGTTATTTGGTTACCAAGCTATCAGATTTCCTTAACTTCGTCTAATTCGTGATCACCAATTTTGATGGCAAGTAGCCTCATTTCTACTACTACTCGTTAGTTTCCTCTTCCTTAGGTTCCCTCTCAGTCAGCAGATCATGTAATTCTTCTTCACTTTCATTGAGGATAGGAATGTCATCAACGAATATCATTGATATCCTTTCATCCTGAGTTATAATACAAGTCTTGAACCTTCTTTTATTCCCGTTTTTTCTTCTTCGAGGTATGGGTTGAAGAGAAGGGACGAAAGACTGTATCCTTGTATTCCACTATTTTCACTTCGTTGTTGATCTTCGAATCTTATTGGTCCCTCTTGGCTCTTGTACATATTGTATATCATCCCTCTGTCTCTGCAGCTTACTCCAATTTTTCTCAGGATTTCCAATATCTTGCACCGCTTCACATTTAGGTCAGAACTGCATGTTTGGTACCTTTACCATCCCTAAACCCTAACTAATCGTTATCTAATAGACCCTTTTCTTTTCTTTTCTTCTATGTATTATTCTTGTCGGGGATTGGGATGCATCAGATGTTAAGTGATAGTTTTTTTATTTGCACCTCTTGTATGTCAACTGAAGTATTCCTACTGTTAACCAAGGTTTCTTCGGAGTATCTTCTGTGGACGTGTGTCTGACTGTCCAGCATGAGTGATTACGTTGCTAGAGATATCCAATCCTCTTCATCTGAACCGCATACTGCGATATTCCTTATCGCAGTATTCACATCCTTAGCGAACCTCGAACGCTTCTCATCATTACGCAGTACCTCAGTAAGCCAATTCTTTTGTACATTTCTCTTGAACTTCAGTCTTTTCTTTATCATTACTAAATTACGATCTAAGTGTATATATGCTCCTGTGTACGCCTTACAATCCAATATCTGGTTTCGGAATTTCTGATGACGATGATGTAATCCAGCTGGAATCTTCTCGTGTGTCTGGTCCTTTTCCAAGTATATACATCAAAAAAAGTTTTGCATCATCTCGGTTCCGATAGGCTCCGGAACCTATACAGAAAATTGGAATACAGATCAACATAAACATCATTTCCGCCCTTTTTATTGCTCATGAAAACCAAACATTGCATGTTGTAGCACAATACAGCGAGACCTTCAGAGGTGGTGGTCCAGATTGCTTTACACACTGGCACCTCTGATACCCATCTATCCCAGGCATGTTCGATAGGGTTGCTGTCTGGAAAACATGCTGGCCACTCTAGTCGAGCGATATCGTTATCCTGAGGAAGTCATTCACAAGACTTGCACAATAGGGGCGAGAATTGTCGTTCCATGAAGACGGATGCTTCGCTAGTATGCTGCCTATGTGGTTGCACCATTGTTCGGAGGATGGCATTCACGTATCGTACAGCCGTTACAGCGCCTTACATGACCAACAGCGGCGTACGTCGGCCCCACATAATGCCACTCCAAAACAGCAGGGCACCTCCACCTTTCTGTACTAGCTGGAGAGTGTGTCTAAGGCGTTCAGCCTGACCGAGTTTTCTCCAAAGACGTCTCCGACGATTGTCTGGTTGAAGGCATATGCAACTCATCGGTGAAGAGAACATGATGCCAAACCTGAGCGGTCCATTCGGCATGTTGTTGGGCCCATCTGTACGGCGCTGCATGGTGTCGTGGTTGCAAAGATGGACTTCGCCATGGACGTCGGGAGTGGAGTTGCACATCATGCAGCCTACTGCGCACAGTTTGAGTCGTAGCACGACGGCCTGTGGCCCCACGAAAAGCATTATTCAACGTGATGGCGTTGCTGTGAGGGTTCCTCCGAGCCATAATCCGCAGGTAGCGGTCATCCACTGCAGTAATAGCCCTTGGGCGGCCTGAGTGAGGCATGTCATCGACAGTTCTTGTCTCTCTGTGTCTCCTCCATGTCTGAACAACATCACTTTGTTTCACTCCGAGACGCCTCGACACTTCCCTTGTTGAGAGCCCTTCCTGGCACAAAGTAACAATGCGGATGCGATTGATCCGCTATATTGACCGTCTACCCATGTTTGAACTACCAACAACACGAGCCGTGTACCTCCTTCCTGACTGAATGACTGGAACTGATCGGCTGTCGGACCCCCTCCGTCTAATAAGCGCTGCTCATGCATGGTTGTTTACATCTTTGGGCGGGTTTGGTGACATCTCTGAACAGTCAAAGGGACAGTGTCTGTGATACAGTATCCACAGTTAATGTCTATCTTCAGGAGTTCTGGAAACCGGGGTGATGCAAAACCATTTTTGATGTGTATATCTCCCCCTTTTGTGACATTAACGCTATATTTGCTATTCTAACTGAAATATATTATAGAATTCTTTCTCATTCCTACTTACAATCCCTTGTTCTCCCGTAGCCCTTTTTTTGTTCTTACACTACAATCGCGTTCCAGTCCCCCATGATTATTATATTTTCATCTCCCTTTATATACGTAATATATACATACTGATGAGCAAAACCGTTATGGCCACTGCCCATCACGAGCCTGAATGCCGCCTGGTAGTGTTGCGGGCGCGTGGAGTGGTAATGAAAGTGTTTGTAATCGGGGCAGAAATGAATATACACTGAGGTGACAATAGTCATCGGATAGCAATATGCAAATACACAGAAGGCTGTAATATGGCGTATACGCGTTATAAGAAAAGCAGCGCATTGGCGGAGCTGTCTTTTGTACTTAGGTGATTCACGTGAAAAGCTTTTTCACATGATTATGGCCGCACGACAAGAATTAGCAGACACTGAACGCCGAATGTTAGTTGGAGCTAGACGCATGAACATTCAATTTCAGAAGTCGTTAAGGAATTAAATATTCCCAGATCCAAAGTGTCAAGAGCGTGGTGAGAATACTAAATATCAGGCAATACCCATCACCACCGACAACGCAGTGGCCGACGGCCTCCCACTTAGCGACCGAGAGCTGCGGCGTTTGCGTAAAGTTGTCAGTGCTAACAGACAAGCAACATTGCTGAAATAATCGATGTGGGACGTACGGCGAACGTATCCGTTAGGATAGTAGGCCGAAATTCGGCGTTAATGGGCTATGGCACCAAAAGATCAACGCGAGTGCCTTTGCTAAGAACACGCCATCGCCTGCAGCGCCTGTCTTGGGCTCGTGACCGTATCGACTGGACCCTGCCGACTGGAAAACTGTGGCCTTGTCCTATGAGATCCGATTTCAGTTGGGCTGTAATTACATGGCATTTGCGGGATCCTCTGGTTCAGTTGATCCAATCATTGACTGGAAATAATTTTATGTTCGGCTACTTGGAGACCATCTGCAGCCGCTCATGGTCTATCTGTTCCCAATTAACGACGAACTTTTTATGGGCGACAGTGGGCCAAGTCACCGGGCCACAGTTATTCATGATAGCTTTCAAGGATTTTCTGGACAGTTCAAGCTAATGATTTGGCCATTCACATCGCCCAACACCAATGACATAATCGAAAAGTCAGCTCATGTATGAAATCGTGCGCCGGCAACTCTTTAGACGGTTATAGAGGCAGCATGGCTCAATATTTCTGCACGGGATTTCCAGCAAGTTGTTGAATCCGTGCCTCGTCGAACTGCTGCACTACGCCGGGCAAAAGGAGGTCCAACCCGATATTACGAGATATCCCATGGATTTTGTCATCTCACTGTGTATCTACACATAATCGTCGTTACACGTTTGTCTATCGGTCTCTGTTCCGCCTGTATCCATTACTCACAATATCACGTGCCCGTTATACCAGCTAGCGCCTTTAACCTGGCTGTGGGCAGTGGTCACTATATTTTGGCCCGTCGGTATGTAGATATAGATGCTGACTGCAAAAAAACTTTATATTCAAAAATTCATACAAACGAATAGGCGCAACTTAATCACCTCAAACCTTAACCTGTCACTAAAATATCGCTGGAAGCTTCTTTTACGTATAGTCTCAATACTTTTGTTACAGGCTGCCGTCGGCAGAGAGCACCAAGGTAGAGAATGGCAACAACACTAGAACAGAGAAATCAGTGTGCCCTTCAGTTACAAAAAGGAAGTCAGTAACATATGTTCAAGGAGCATTTCACACACACATCCACTAGGAGCATCACTAACAGTATCTACAATAGTGTCTGCAAAGAACAGTTTAAAAAAAGGGTTGCATTTGCATAGGAAAACTCCTGGTAGTTCTCCCGTATAGAAACAAAACGGTCGGGTGGGAGCGGAATTCCAGCGAAGCCCACAGAAATCAACTCGTCGAGAGCTTCAGATCCCGCAAATAACCGTTTCCGAACTGTTGCGTAATCGCTTGCGCAAGAAGCAGTGCAAACTGCAGTCGTCCAGGCACTCATTCCATAAGATTATGCCCCACAATCTAACTTCCACATCGAGATGTTGGCAAGGACGGTCAATGACATGGACATATCCAGAAGGTTACTTCTAGTGACGACGTAACGTTTCACACCAATGCTAAGGTTATTCAGCAAAATGTGTTGTTGGTGCAGAGAAAATCCCCCATTTCTCAATCGAACATAAATGACATTCGCTAGTGTCTCGTTGTCGAAGAAGAAGAAATACGGCCCCTTCTTTTTCGTGGTGAAAACTATCACGTACGTTTGCAACCTCGACATCCGTTCCTTGTGGCTTCTGCCGCAGCTGTAAGAAGATTTCATCACGGTGCACCAACTCACTTTCACTTGGCTGTACAGGAACACATAAACGTACATCTGTCTGGACGATGGCTCGGCCGTGCAGGTGCAGGTGATGTGTGATGCAAATCACCTCCCCAGTCGCCAGACGTAGCTCACTGAGAGATTTTTTTAAAGATGTGTGTGTCCTTGCCCTGCTACAATACTGGCCCCTGCTACAGAAACTAACCGCAGCGGCGGTAGAGTGTACGACCACACAGCGGCGGTAGAGTGTATGACCACCGATATGTCACGCGATGTTTGGGAAGAGTATGAATATCGTCTCGGCGTTTGTCGTGTGGATCGAGGAGAATATAACGAGTACCTGGAAATTAAAAAAAAGCTTGCAGAGTCACTCTGTTAACAAGGTTGAAACGAATAAGTTGTACAGTTTAGTTTGTATGAGGTTTTGAAAATATAATAATCTTTCGTTCTCATGGGCAGTACTTATGGACAGTAATTATCCTATAACAGCCCCTTGTGTGCACCCGAAGTTGATTTTACATCTGAAGATTTCTCTATGTTAAAATGGCGTGCTGTGTACTATTTGTTTGGGAGACGACAATCCAATCACAAAGCTGATGTGATATTCCGTACCTGCACTGCGAAACTGTCTCATACGTCTTTCGAAGTTAAGGGCATTGCATCAACCTGGGAAACGATATATACTGTCTTCTATGTCTCTGAAACGTTCACCTACCTACTTGTATTTACGTTTCTTTTTGAAACTTATTTTGTAAATGAACCTGTGAAAGAGCAACAAAATTCATAATTCGAAATTATAGTATGAGACAGTCAAAAGAGGAAAGAGTCGCAAACCTTTCCGGTCAAACTTATAAGATTTAAACTGGCTACTTTAAGATAAGAGCTAATGATCGGAAATAATATTTAATTTTTTATAGATGTGAACAACTCACATTTTACAGCAAAAACTGATAACCACTGGTAAAAATCACTATCGAATGTCAATGCATGTATGAGAAACGTAGATAAAATTTTATCGAAGTCTCGCAAATATCACAGATGCACAGCTGCACAGTTAAGCAGACAGGTAGGGTAGTTTATTTTCAGTTTTTGTACACGAAAGACTTCGTATAAGCCTGTAAGAAAGCAATCCATTTGGGTCAGATAAGGCGATCCTGCAGGCCATGGGACTGGACGTTCCCTTCGAATCCAATGATGAGGCTGTGTATGATCTAGGTGTTTACAGAAACTGGGATCATAGTCGATTGGATATGTGCTTTGGAAACCACGTCCTCTCCCTGACAGCAAACGATATCTTCCATAACAACTGTGACGGCATATTTCTAATGATCACGATAATAATGCGCACGTTTCAATCGAGGTGGCAACAGTAAGTTGCTAGAAAGCTTCAAGAGAAGGATGGATTACAGCAATAAAGTCACTTGGAGCTGAGCTGATGTCAACAGAGAAGGCGAAAGGCTTGCAGGAAACATAACATGAAATAAAAAACTAAATGGACAGTATGGCAGATTAATATATAACTCTAAAATGTTGTTGGGACGATCTCTGTTTATATGTTTGAAAGCCAGAACCGCTTGATTGTAAAACGTTTATTCTAATTACTAGTTTAGATAGAATAGTGAATGGTTTGAATGGCTCTGAGTACTATGGGACTTAACATCTGAGGTCATCAGTCCCCTAGAACTTAGAACTACTTAAACCTAACTAACCTAAGGACATCACACACATCGATGCCCGAGGCAGGATTCGAACCTGCGACCATAGCGGTCGCGCGGTTCCAGACTGTAGCGCCTAGAACCGCTCGGCCACTCCGGCCGGCGATAGAATAGTGCTGTCATCTTCAAACTGAACATATACGGAAGTGTAACGCCAATCTGAAGATGACAGCACGATTCTGTCGAAACTAGTAATTGGAATAGACGTCTTATAATGAAGCGGTCTTGACTTTCACAGAAATTACACACACAGAAATGTCAAAATACGCTTCGGAGAGAAAATTCGTTGTTGTCGTTGTGGTCTTCAGTTCGAAGACTGATTTTATGCAGCTCTCCATGCTAGTCTATCGTGTGCAAGTCTCTTCATCTCCGAATAACTACTTGAATTTACGTCCTTCTGAATCTGTTTACTGTATTCGTATCTTGATCTGCCTCTACGATTTTTACAACGAACACTTCTCTCCAATACTAAACTGGTGATCCCTTGATGTCTGAGAATGTGCCTTGTCACCCGATTCCTACTTCCAGTCAGGTTGTGCCGCAAACTTTTTTCTGCCCAGTTCTATTTAGTATCTCCTCAGTAGTTACGTGATCTACCCATCTAATCTTCGGCAGTCTACTGTAGCACCACATTTCAAAAACATCTATTCTTGTCTCAACTGTTTATTGTCCATATCTCACTACCATATACGGCTACCCACCATACAAATACTTTCAGGAAAGATTTCCTAGCACTTGAATTTATGTTCGATGTTAACAAATTTCTCTTCTTCAGAAACGCTATTCATGTCATTACCAGTCTACATTTCATATTTTCTCTCCTTCGGCCATCATCAGTCATTTTACAGCAAAATAGCAAAACTATCTACTATTTCAAGTTTCTTGTTTCATTATCTAATTCTCTCAACACCAAATGATTTAATTCGAGTACATTCCATTATCCCTCTTTTGCTTTTATTGATGTTTATCTTGTATGAACCTTTCAAGACACCATCCATTCCGTTCAACTGCTCTTCCAAGTCCTTTGCTGTCTCTGACAGAATTACAATATCATCGGCAAACCTCAAATTTTTATTCCTTTTCTAACTTTAATTCCTTCTCCAAACGTTTCTTTGGTTTCCTTTACTGTTTACTTAATACACGGTCTGAGTAACTCACTTATCAATCGCTGCTTCCTTCTTTGCTTAGGAATGGTTTTCCATCTGACTGATAGCTGCTTCTCTTTTCTCCATAGGTCTCTTTAATTTTCCTATAGGCAGCATCTATCTTGAATGTGATTTTCACTCTGCAGCGGAGTGTGCGCTGCTATGAAACTTCCTGGCAGATTAAAACTGTGTGTCGGACCAAGACTCGAATTCGGGACATTTGCCTTTCGCAAGCAAGTGCTCTACCGTCTGAGCTACCCAAGCACGACTCACGCCCCGTCCTCACAGCTTTACTTCTACCAGTACCTCGTCTCCTACCCTCAAAACTTTACAGAAGCTATCCTGCGAACCTTGCAGAACTAGCACCCCTGAAAGAAAGGATATTGCTGAGACATGGCTTAGCCACAGCCTCTGGAAACATTCCCTACTGGCAGAAGTAAAGCTGTGAGGACGGGGTGTGAGTCGTGCTTGGGTCGCTCAGATCGTAGAGCACTTGCCGACGAAAGGCAAAGGTTCCGAGTTCGAGTCTCGGTTCGGCACACAGTTTTAATCTGCCAGGAACTTCCTTTCCCATGATGATATAAGCTTCTAAATCCTTACATTGAGCGTGTAAAAGACAGTATGATATTAAATGTAGAGGAGTGAGCGGATAAGTGGAATGAGTGCACTGAGAAAGTCTGGAATGTGTATCAACTGTCTGTTGATAAGACAGACGAATATAAGGGTGTCAGCCTGCAGGATACAGGGTGCCTGACATAAGAGTGAGACTTTGATCTTTGGAAGACTTGCGATCAAAGGAGACAGAAGGTATACATAATATTCCTTCAGAATTTCAATACTCACTGGGTGAAGAAGAAAATAAACTAGCCAATTTAGTTTGTGTAATCTACGAGACTGGAGATAAATTCTTCTAATAACCATGCGCTCAGGGTGCCCCAGCATAGTTTCATCCTCATTACCTAACGATTCTGTCTAATTTGAGATGAAATTTATATTTTCTTCCCTAGATACCTCACCTGTGACATAATTTAAATTATCTGATTCACTCAGTGGAAGCCATGTACCACAGTCGGTAATACCTAAATCATTAATATTGTCTTCAAAAATTGCATAAACGTCCTCAAGGGGTACATCATCCATGATTACATTATTGATATTCAATTTACGTTGTTTTATAGAGTATATCGGTTAACAAAAATACGTCCTAAGCACAAAACCTGAACAGTTAAATAAATTTCGCAAAGTTAAACATGGAAACCTTTTTAACTGACAATGTATATGATTACTTATTCTATGTGAAGCTGCATACCAAAAACAGCACCTCCAGGTTCTGTGTCACACTGCATCTAATGCTATACTGTGAGACAGTTGCATCAGATTTCAGGTTGCTCAGTCGACTACAATCTTACTGATACCCGGCTATGCTTATCTGTGTAACATCATACTCATCATTGCTTATGTGCCATCAAAGTATGCGCCGTACACCACTGAGAAGTTCCACTCCTAGACTTAAACCAAATCTATTTCTTGCTAATTTAAAACCACGTGTAGTTCATAATATCTCTTGAGATTCTACAGTCACTCTTCATATCACACGTATCACATCTGACGAATGTATGTGCTGTTCAGTCTACATTCATATCACGCTATGTCTGCGCCTGAAGTCACTTCTCATACCTCACTGGTAAAGTCCATAAAAAGTATTTGGCATTCTGTTTAATGTTCATATAACACGATACGTCAACTGTAAATAATCCCACATATTGACAAGTATTGTGCCACATTAAAAAAATAGTCTTTCTTCAAAGTCACAGCTCATAAGAACTTTTACAGTCGCTGCTTAATAACTTTGTCTTGAGGCATTTAACAACCACACTTAATAATCACTACTCAAAAAAGCAGTTTCCCAAGAGACTTAATAGTCACAATTCAAGAGAAGCTTTTGTCACACTTGAAGATTTCTATTCAAAAGGAAATTTCCCCAAAAGGGATGCCATGTGTGGCATCCCTTGAACCTGTAAAACATGAAATTTTTCTACCGCGATACTTTACGGCATCTGAATATGTAAACTCCGGAAGTAATTCCTTTCATG
Source organism: Schistocerca nitens (assembly GCF_023898315.1). Classification (NCBI taxonomy): domain Eukaryota; kingdom Metazoa; phylum Arthropoda; class Insecta; order Orthoptera; family Acrididae; genus Schistocerca; species Schistocerca nitens. The sequence goes on along the minus strand of NC_064617.1, from coordinate 424,069,666 downwards.
AAGTTGCATGTGGAAGGCTCATTGGAAAAACTGTCAAAGTAAATCCTGCCCTGTGACCGTCTGATTGTTGGACGAAAGGACTGCTTAGTAAATATGATCATTATAATCGCTACTACTCCCATAACAATACGAATGAAATTTTTGAGTTTAGGAAACCGATTTCACCTAATATACAGGGTGGTCCAGTGATAGTGACCGGGCCAAATATCTCACAAAATAAGCATCAAACGAAAAAACTGCAAAGAACGAAACTCGTCTAACTTGAAGGGGGAAACCATATGGCGTTATGGTTGGCCCGCTAGATGGCGCTGCCATAAGTGAAACGGATATCAACTGCGTTTTTATAAATAGGAACCGGCGTTTTTTATTACATATTCGCGTAGTACGTAAAGAAATATGAATGTTTTAGTTGGACCATTTTTTTCACTTTGTGATAGATATCTACAGACATAGTAAAATCAATGCCAGTAAAATTCTGTAAGTGAATGTTACCAACACAGTGTCTGACCACAGTACTGAACACCGTAAGTATTATACGTAAAATCACTATTATTAATTATTTTCGAAAAATTGCATCAATCGCTGTCAAAGATACCTGACAGTTATAATTAAACTGACGATGTTCGAGGTGCTGCAGCGCTGGTTGTATGCATCGCAGGACGCTGCAACATTGTAGGTATGTTCATTAACCGATGCACTCGCAGAAAATATTAATAATCCCACTTTCTGCCACCAGGCGAAAATGTGGCGCTGTAAGCAGTCAGAATCTAGTGTGGGTGCAGGAGAAGGGGAGGAACCATCAAACGCTTGATAGCGGCGGTTCTGGCTCGTTTATTCTATGTGGTCGCAACTTACAACATGTATTCAACATGATCCTTCAGATGGTTCAAATGGCTCTGAGCACTATGGGACTCAACTGCTGTGGTCATAAGTCCCCTAGAACTTAGAACTACTTAAACCTAACTAACCTAAGGACAGCACACAACACCCAGCCATCACGAGGCAGAGAAAATCCCTGACCCCGCCGGGAATCGAACCCGGGAACCCGGGCGTGGGAAGCGAGAACGCTACCGCACGACCACGAGATGCGGGCCATGATCCTTCATCTCAGGAACATGCTGCATATATAACATGCATTGTAGAGTTGTGTACAGCAGATAACACCCTGACAAGATCTTTCAGATACACCCACGACCAGAAATCACATGGATTTAGCACGGGGCATCTGGAAGGTCACACATCTTGAAATTGCCTACAGATGATGCAGTCCTTCCCTAAGGTTTCTTCGAGCAAATCTTTCACCCGGCAAGCGACATGTGGTGTCACCCCAACTTGCACGAAAATAGTGTTGTAGACACAGCTGCATGCTTGCAAAACTGGAATCAAGTGTTACACAGGTGTCACTGTACATCTAACACGCTGTTGAGGTGTCACCTCCTTGAAGAAAAACGGACTGAAAATGAAGGAGCATTCGAAACCACACCAAACAGTCACGTGAGCTGAGTGCAGTGGATGTCCTTGCACAACATGTGGCGGAGCAGAGCCCAGCAAGCGACAGTTCTGTGCATTTATGGCACTGTGCAGAGTAAAATGTGCCTCGTCCATCCACAGTATGTTCCCCAGCAGCACGTCATCCATTTCCATGCATTCCAAAATCTGTAGGACGAAGTCACTGCATTGTAGCGCATTCTGAATCGTGTAGGGATATCAGTGCAAAATGCACCACAAAATCGTTTGCACTTTTGACCAGGGGGGAGACAATTCCTGTGACACAGCTTGAGCACTGTCTTCAGATTTTGAGGCATATGCTACAAGGTCTGCTATAGCTACAGCAATTTCATCAACAACTGCCAAGAGAAAGAGCTGGCTCCCACTCCCTCCCACCTAATTCACTTGTTTCTTCAAACTAGTTGACAATTTTTAGCCCATTTATTGACAGCAATTCCTGTCAGCGATATTCTTACACTGCAGTTCTGCTGTTATCGTTCTGATGAAACAACTTTACCAGCAGTGCATGATCATTCTCCTCCATAGCCATTGCGTTTTGTAAAGAAAGCTTCATCTTCTTAACCATTTACACCAACAGTCACTTCACAGACAATAATCAAGGAAAATAGAATAAAAACGCTTAATGTACAGTAAACAGTGGTAAAGCTAAGGGTAGCATCAATCTACTTCATCAATATATTAGGGGAATAAAAAATAAAGTACATGAGCTGGTAGTGTATTTAGATGATCTCAAAAATAAGAATGAGATTGATGTACTTTGTCTGTCTGAACACCATGTAACTGTGGAGACGGAAAGTGTTAGTATAAATGGGTACAATGTAGCATCTTACACTTGCAGATCAAGTTGCCATTTATACAAAAAAGGGTATAAGTACAAAACTGCAGAAGTAAGTAAATTTTGTGTCGATCAGCACTTTGAAGTTTGTGAATGTGAACTACAACTAGAAAATGTAGCGTTGCTATTAGCGACAGTGTACAGGTCTCCACTCCCTATTATGCTGTCTGTCAGACAAAAAGAAATTATTCATCTGTGGTGATTTCAATGTAAACTTTCTAAGGAATGCTGATAGGAAGAGTGAACTAGAAGTGTTATTAATGATATACAACTTAGAATCAGTGATCAATTTCCCTACACGTACAGCTCAAGACAGTATCACTCTACTATATAATGTGTTTGTGCAGGAAGAGGATGTAAAACTAACACATGGATTATCAGACCATGATGCACAACTGATTAACTTAGGAAGCTTAGCAAGGTGTATAGTTCAGAAAATATTAAGTAAAAGCGTAAGGCTGGTCCACCCCGGTAAATATAGAGCACTTCAGAGGAAGTTTAAGAAATGTTAATGGGGAGATATATGTAATGAGCCAAATGTCAATGATAAATGCAACACATTTCTTGATAAATTTATATCCTTTTTTGTACATAGTTTCCCCAAAAAATTAATAAATGTAACACCAAACAGTTTTCAAAGAAACCTTGGATCATTACAGGTATTAAAGTATCTTCAGAAAGGAAAAGAAAATTATATGAGGAAGCAGAATTAGTGAAGACCCAGAAGTACACTATAAAAATTATGGTATAATACCGAGAAAACCTGTCAGAAAATCATAAAATATCTATATTAGAGAGGAAATTAACAGCTCAGGTAATAAAATCAAATCGGTATGGAATGTTATTAGAAGACACAGGAAAAGTAACTGCTGGGGTAGATAGTATTACTATTAAAGGGAATGAGACCGTTTTAACCAACAGTCACAAGTAGCTAATATATTTAACAAACATTTCTTAAGTATAGGTGAAAAACTGGTGAGAATAGTTCAAATGAAAAAGCCATGCAGTACATGGAAGAGTCAGTTTTGAGAAATTTTAGATTAACTATCATCTAACAACCTCTTGTAAAATAAGGAAAATCATTAAATCTTTCAAAAATAAATGTTCTGTTGGAGTAGATGACATCTCCAACAAGATATTAAAAAAATGTGGAGCAGTTACAGCTGATGTTCTGAGTCACATCTGTATTTTCACAGACAGGTTAAAATATGCCATTGTCAAGTCTTTCTACAAAAAAGCGGACACCACAGATGTCAATAATTACTGACCAATATCCTTGCTCACAGAATTTTCTTAGTAAATCACAGTTTGGATTTCAAAAATGCTGTTCCATTGAGACAGCAATATGCAATTTCACTGCCCACATAATAGAGCGTTTAAATAGTAAAATGTCACCAATAGGAATTTTCTGTGACTTATCCAAAGCGTTAAATTGTGTGAACTATGACATTACGTTACAGAAATTACTATTCTATGATATAATTGGAACAGCATGGGAGTAGTTTAAGTCATATCTACAGAATAGTAAGCCAAAAGTTTCTTTAAATGGCTTAAGTGACTTAAGGAAGTTTTCCACTTCATTTGACTGGGGTGAAATTACATTAGGTGTTCCACAGGGTTCGATCATGGGTCCCCTTTTGTTCTTGATATATATGAATGACCTCCCTTCTTATCTGATACTGTTTGCTGATGATACAAGCATCATTATTAATCCAGTGAAACAAACTCCAATAGAAAAAGATACACATAATGTCTTTGGATAAGTTATTGATTGGCTTTCTGCAGATGAACTTTGCTATGAACTTTGAAAAAACTCATTTCATCCAATTTTCTACTGCAAGGAGTACAGTTTCTTCAATAAATATAATGTATCAACAGAAGTAAGTAGCCAGGGTAGAGCAACTAAGATTTTGGGTGTACATATAGATGAGGATCTTAATTGGAAAATTCATATTTTGGATCTCCTAAAGTGACTAGGTTCAGCAACTTTTGCAATCAAATAATTGCTAAGTTTGAGGATACAGAAATTAGCTAGCTAACATATTTTGCATACTTTCGCTGTCTGATTGCATACAGAATATCATTTTGCGTTGCTCAACACTTAGGCAGAAAGTACTTACTGCTCAAAAGAAAGTGGTTAGAATAATGTGTGGGGCTCATAGTCGCACATCTTGTCGGCGCCTCTAAAAGGTTAAGAATTATTACAACAGCCTCACAATACATTTACTCAGTAATGAAATTAGTTCTCAACAACATGGACCAGCTTAAAAACAACAGTGACATTCATGATTATAATACCAGAAGAAAGAAATACTTACACTACCCTCTACTTAACCTATCTTTGGCACAGAATAGTGTAAAATATGCTCTTCGATAAATGACCAGATGAAATAAAATGTCATACAGCAGTAACATTTTTAAAATAAATTGAAATCATATCTCATTGACAACTCCTATAACATAGATGAATTTTTGAATAGGAATAAATAAATCAATAGGTATAATATATTTTGTGCAATTTAAGGGCATGGGTTAGGTAACAACAATTTTAGGCTTTTTTTTATAAAAAACCTTCATTCATGTGTGCATTTCTTATGCACTTGAAACGTTCCACATCATAACGGTTGCCATGAGATAGATCTATGGAACTCGTAACTAACTAACTAACTAACTAACAGAAGAAATCAATCCGCGTCGTCAAGTGATAAACAACATACTGGTGTCATAACAGGAAACATTTCATAAGTGACTGCCGAAGCACCATATTTCCCCATGGTGGTAGAAAATGGAACCATTTTTTTCAGCGTACTGCTTGAGTGCACTGTTAATGAACATACCTACGGTGTTTCAATGTCCTGCAATGCCTGCGATCTGCACTGCAGTACTCAGTACATGGTCAGGTATTTTTGACTATTATTTCTCATTTAACTACTAAACTACAAACATATAACAAGCTATATGGTAACAGGACAGAATACTGAATTAGACTGCTTAATTAACACATCGATTTATTTTTCACTCGCCCACATGGGGTTCAATCGTATCAAGAGTTCATCTCCACCAACATTTGTCAAGTTAATTTCGTTCATTCGTTTGTCTTCCAAAAGTTCTTCACAGTGAATAATATCACAAATATGAGAAATCTGCATGACTAGGTCAACTTGCTTTTTAATAAGTTATTTATTAGTTATTATCAATTGAAAATACACATGTTGCCGCCAATTTTATGTGGAAGTTTCTTCAGTCTGCCGTTACTCAAGTTTCCCGCTGTGTAAGACTTTCTACTGGTAAAATTTTTGGATCATCTGTCACTGTGTAGAGGACAATCTTCTCTCTTCTGACGCGAGATACAGTGACTGTAGCTCTATACTGAAATTAAATCATGACCCACAACGTGGCATATACATCGCAATGTCATAATAGAACTCTCAGAAGAATATCATCCACAGAATCCCAAATATAGCAAAAATGGATGATTTGTAAACAACGGAATAAACTGGTATTTCATACGGTGAAGTTTCTGAGCAGTATAACGTAATACAGGGTGTAAAAGACAACTGATGAATTGTTAGAAAATTACTTTGCCTTTAGAACAGGTAATGGCGCCAGAGACGTAGTTTTGATGTTTTTCGTGATTTGGAGCAAGAATTAAGCAATATCAATACAATTTCATATGTCGATCTAGAAAATGTGTTGTTAACGAAAAGTGCTGCAGTCACGAAATCTTCCGAAAAATAGGTCAATGGTACGTAAAAAGTCAAGTAATACGCAATAAAGACAAGAAGCGGAGAAAACCAGAACACTGGAAAACCGAAAGAGAAGGACTGTAGTCGAAAATTGCGCAAAGCAAGGTCACAGTTTTTCTCGAAACGGAGCTGGTTCTTAGATATGCGAATGGCTGGAAGATTTCCTAGGTAACAGAATCCAGCACATTCTCAATAGAAAGCGTGGGTTCATCAGAGACAAGAGGACCGCCCGGCGTGCCTTAGGGAAGTATGATACCAGGGAAGGATGATACCACCGCTCTATACACATCGTGTCTTGCTCGCCTTAAATAAATTCTTCGTGGTGTGTTAAACGGAAAACTGCTCCAACCATTATTTTTTAACAGCATTGGATAGTACTTGCTGAGGGTATACATTTTATGTAACTGCACAGATGTAGGAGATACAGGGTTAAATTATTTAAATGGAACCATGTGCATTTCATCCAAGAATACAATTACACCCTGGAAGAGCTATTCAAAAATATATTACTGTATCATTTTGGTTAAAAAACATAGATGTGCAGACGATAAAGAGTACACAGGTTATGATGAAGTGGAGCTGTTTACTCCCTTGACTGTACACATTACGCACCAAGTGTAATGCTGCAGTAGAGATGTGGGTTTTGTTTATGATTTCCGTCACATTTAAACACAGGCACTCCTCCCCCCCTCCCGCATATCATTTGTTGTTGCTTCAGCGCACACTACCAACGTAGTCGTGCTTCAGAGTAAATTAGTAACTGCATGGTGGTAGTACACATTGTGATTACAATTTTTGTTGTGTAAAGGTACACACATAACGATAAGGTAGAAATGCTGGTAATACATGGCTGACGTACGTTAACAGGAAATAACTTAATGACTTGGATTTTTTATGTTCAGTACTGTTAGAGAACATCATCATTATTATATTATTACGTTATCTTGGGGTTTAAGCTCTTTTTTCCGTGTTTGCTTTAACAATACGTATGTTTTTGGATATGGCCCGCCTTTAGAAAAACACAATTTTGTTTTTTAACCCAAACATGTTTCACTGCAGTTGCAGCACTTTCAGTGGGCTTTTATTTTATGGCTGTTAAAAATAAAGAATGTTCTTTACTGTTTGTATACATGCAACTACTAGTTTTTAAATCGTAATTACAGATATTTGAAAAACACATAAAATTATGAAATCATACCTTTTTACCACATGGTGTGGTTTTTCTATGTTTTGTGTTTCTACAATTTCAAAGAATTATTAGACAAGACCAACCTATAGAGCTCTCACCCCCCCCCCCCTCCCCACCCCAGGTCCCCCTCCCACACAAAAATCCTAAAACCTACTGTTACTCTATCTCTCTCTCTCTCTCTCCGTCCCTCCCTTTTCATACACACACACGCACACAGAAATTCAGAGCAACCACTGAAAGATTCAGAACAACCACCAGGAACATCTTCAACTATTCCACTGTCAGCCATCTTGTTTTTACACCTTTAACTGTTCCACTGCCCGCCATGTTTGTTTTTACAGCTGGTGAACAGTGACAGTGGCAGTGGCAACTCAAAATATAGTGTCTGACAGTGATGAAGATGAGGAAAATGAAAACGTAAGTGAAACATTATGTAAATAGACACACAAACACACACACACACACACACACACGCACACGCACACGCACGCACACACACACACACACACACACACACACACACACACACACACACACACACACAGAATCAATTAATTTCAGGCATAGAAATAACAATTTTCAAATCGTAATTTTGGCTTAAACAATGGTATCTACCTTAAGGTGTAAGTGGTTGCATATGTCAAACTGTGGAACAAAACAGTCACTGTAGAAACACAACATATCAGAAAAACCACACCATGTTGTAAAAAGGTATGAATTCATAATTTTTCTGTTTTTTCAAATATTTGTAATCACGGTTTAAAAACTAATAGTTACATGTATACAAACAATAAAGAACATTCTTTATCTTTAACAGCCATAAAATAAAAGCCCACTGAAGATGCTGCAATTGCAGTGAAACATGTTTGGGTTAAAAAGCAAAATTGTGTTTTCCTAAAGGCGGACCCTATCCAAAAACATACGTTTGTTATTATGTCTATCTTGTATTCTAATGTACATACCTGTACTGTTATTCACTTTAGGAGGCGAAATTCTGTTCAAGAGCAACTACTATATAATAGACGATACCTTAACAAGCCATCGCCTTCTCGCTGGATCTTCGGTCGTCTCATTTCTCGTCTAGCTAAAATGGGAAGTTTAAATGCGAGACCTCGAAATTGTCGTAGAACACGAACAGACGAAGCTCCTGAGGTCGCTGTGCTCACTGCCGTAGCTGTGAATCCTCAAATCAGCACACGACGAATGCAACATGAAGTTGGCTTTTCGAAAACAAGTGTACCATATTCTGCAGCGGTACAAATTCTATCCTTGCCGTGTTCATATACACCAAGAACTTCATGGAAATGGCGTCAGCAATAGGGTTCAATTTTTTCAGTGGACTCTGTAACAACTTCTGAGTAATCCTAATTTCTTCTCAGATGTTCTTCATACCGAAGAGGCGGCATTCTCTAACAAAGGAATTTTCACTATGAGAAATTTGCATTATTGGTCCATAAACAATCCGCGATGGTTGCGACAGGTAGAGCATCAACGTCCTCAGAACATTAACGTTTGGTGCGGAACTTTTGGCTGAACCTTAATTGGACCTTTCTTTGTAAGTGTCAACCAAAATGGCAGACAATATGCCAGATTTTTAAGACACTCCCTGTTCTCTTAGACGCCGTACCTCTGAATCAGAGGATGGTCATGTGGTATCAGCATGATGGATGCCCTGCACATAATGTCTTGCGAGGACTAATTCTGGACCATAAATACCCTGGCAGATGGATTGGACGTGGTGGGCCAGTTAGTATGCCTGCCCGATCTCCGAACCTTAAACTACTAGATTTTTTTTGTGTTGAGCAGTCAAGGATGCGGTCTACCAAAATGTTCCAAGAACACCAGGGGACATGCAGCAACGCACTATTGATGCTTGTAGAGCCGTCACAGACGAAGTAGTAGCACGACATAGGGTGTCCTTCACCCACAGAGAGACCCTATGTATGAATGCCATTAGTCACCATCTTGAGCGTGTGAGGTAAACGCCCTGTTTTTCATGTAGTGGTAGTATCACAGCAATAGTTACCAGAAAGGGCCATGTTACTTCTGCATTGTCGTAAGTACTGTAATACGGTACTGTACAATGACAACATTCAATAACTGTACAGTGCAGTACTGTTGCATTTAAAGTTTAGTGGTAATCTGCAACATGTTAAACCGCTCCTTGAGTAGGTTAAATGATTTAGTTAAAGAAATTCATTGAAGAGATAATTAAATTAGAGAAGCTATGTATTATGTACCATTTCCATAGCGAATAGTTTTGTGGATAAAATGATGCAGTGTGATACACTTTTGAATACCTCATGGAGAGGGTGATTGTATTCTTGAATACATGTGCATGGTTACATTTAAAAAAAAAATTAACTTGTACCTCGTATCTCGTACACATGTGGGGATACATAAAAAGTATATCCTCAGCAAGAACTGCTCAGTTATGTTAAAAATCACTGGTTGAAACATTGTAAAGAAAATGTAGCTCATCTATCAACAAGTCGCCGTAAGGACGACTAGTGCGATCCATTGTTGAGTGCTGCTCGGGTGTTTAGGAGTAAAGGAAGGTGTCAGAACACTTGAGAGGCATGCTGCTAGATTGGTTACCGGCAAGTTTGATCGATGCGCGAGTGTTAGGGAGTTACTACATGAACCGCAATGGAAATCTCAGGAAGGAAGATGTGACAAATCTTACATCTGTCAAACTGGCCGCTGTTTTAAAATTAGATTCAGGGAGCATTTGCAAGCACATAACAAAACTGCATTAGGAATGCATTTAGCAGAAATCGACCACACTGTAGACAATATCGAGAGTTGTATACGTATTTTACACAGGGCAGAGAAGGGTCGCGCTCTTGACTTGTTGGAGGAGTTGGAAATTTACAAAGCCAACAGGCATGAGCTCACTAGGGTACTCAATGGACAAAGCGATTTTGTACCCAACGCTTACTTTGCTTTATTTGAGAACATACTACGATAGCCAAATACTTTTTTTTCCTTTACTGTATTTCGATTCCCCCCGAAGGGGGCGGGCTGGCAGCAGCTTATTACGCTGCTCTGCAGCCTACAGACTTTTTGAAACGTAAGAAGAAGTTAACAAGCAGTAAAAGCAGGCGATAAAACGGGGACTTTAACTGTGAAACGGCGAAAAATTGGGAAAAGTCAAAACATAAAGCAAAGGTTTGGCAAAGCGAATAAAATACGCAGGACGCAGACAGGTAATATAGTAGACAGACAATTAGAAAACATGGCGACAGTCTGGTTTCTGTTCGCAAGAGATATAAAATCACGCCCAGCGACAGTATGATGGCCGTTCGCAACACTTCGGAAAAGACACACAACACTGAACACTCACTGTGAGAAAAACAAGGAGGGAAGAGAGGAAAAACGAAAGGGGAGGGGGGACCAAAGGAGGGAGAGGACTCATAAGGGGGGGAGGGGGAAGGGCAGGGCAGACGCGAGAGGGAATGGGAAAAGGCAGAAGAGGGAAATGCAAAAGGACGCGGGGGAGAGAAAGGGAGCAGAGAGAGGGTAGGTGGGGAAAAAAGAGGATGGAAGGGAGGGGGAGAGGGAGCCCAAGAAAAGGATGGAGGAAAGGAGGGGGGGTGAGGATCAGATTTGATAGGAGGGATAAATGGAGAGAGGGAGTTGATGGAAGCCACCTTGGGAAAGGAGATGTTGGGTGTAGGGATGGAGGGTTTGGGGGACACAACAGTGAAGACGTGACCGGGGGCAGGGATGGGAGAGGAGAGGAGCAACCAGGGGGTGAGGGGGATCAAGGCGGCGGGAGGTGTAGAGTATGTGGATATGTTCGAGGAAGAGGAGCAGATGTGGGAAAGGAATGAGGTCATAGAGGATCCACATGGGGGACGGGAGGCATATACTGAAGGCGAGGTGGAGTGCATCACGCTCAAGGATCTGGAGGGACTTATAGAATTTGGGGGGGGGGGCAGATATCCAGGCGGGACTGGCTTAACAGAGGATGGGACAGATTAAATATTTCTAGGTGTGGAGGATGGTAGAGGGGTGCAACCCCCATGTCCGGCCAGAGAGGAGTTTGAGGAGTCGGAGGCGGTTGTGGGCTTTGGATTGGATGGAGCAGAGATGAGGGATCCAGGTGAGGTGATGGTCAATGGTGAGGCCAAGGTAGGTGAGGGTGGGGGGAGGCGAACAGGACGGGCACAGACGGTAATGGAGAAATCCAGGAGCCGGAAGGAGTGAGTGGTATGACCTACGATGATTGCCTGGGTCTTGGAAGGATTGATTTTCAGGAGCCACTGGTTACACCATGTGGCAAAAAGGTCAAGATGATTCTGGAGAAGGCGTTGGGACCATTAGAGGGTAGGAGCGAGGGCGAGGAATGCGATGTCATCGGCAGATTGCAAGAGGTGTACTGGAGGGAGGGTGGGGGGGTTGGGGCATATCTGCTGTGTACATGAGGTAGAGGAGAGGGGAGAGGACAGAGCCCTGGGGCACTCCTGCAGAGGTGTAGCAGGGGTGGGAATTGGCATTATGGATGGTAACATAGAAGGGGTGGCGGGAGAAGAAGGAGGCCATCAGACGGATGTAGCTGACAGGAAGGGCATAGGTTTGGATTTTAAACAGGAGACTGAGATGCCAGACACGGTCGTAGGCCTTTTCAAGGTCGAGGGAGACAAAAATGGTGGAGCGATAACTAAATAATGCCTCGCGGACTTATACCTAGTCTCCCTTGATGAGTTATGTTGGGAACAGAAGGCATTTACCTTACTTCCGCACTGCAGTCGCTCTAATCCTGTAACTGATTATCTCCTACCTACTCATGGAATGTATAGCCAAACTATTTAATTTTATTTATTGAATGCTTATATGTTGTTTAAACGTTTTAAGTGGGAGACATGTCACGATGTATGTAAAGCCCTCTATTGGTTAAGTTCTCACGATCGGTGCACGCCTACATAAGATCCTAGCGCTGGTCTCTTTTTCAGCTGTCATATAGACATTTTATCTTTCATAAGCAATTTATAGGTTGCCACAGGCAATGTATTATGCTATATTAATTGTTGACCGTAAATTCACCATAAAAAGGGTCGGACCTATACTCTTCATATATTTCCTTTTAATAATTTTACATGGGTAACTGCATTCATCTTTTGATGTATCACAATTGGTTTCTATGATAGTCGTCAATTTTAATAAGTCTGCTACATGCATTTTATCTAATGTGCTTTTATCAGATTATGTTTTTGCGTAAATGATGAGTACATATAAGCAAGCCCACAGTAGTGACATCTAGGGAGGGTGTAGGCAAACAGGTTTCTGGATGCTACTGTACTCCAGTAATTAGTTGGCAATAATCACTATTCTACACCATATTTTAGATCTATGTGACGATGCTATGCTGATTATACTTATATGTTTTGACGATGCCATTATGACCGTATCACTTTAGGACATGGTGTAAAAAAGTTACGTTATACCATATTCTATCTGTACATTTCCCTGTTTGTATGACAGTTTATTGTGATACATATTGCTGTTTTATGTTAAAAGACACACTGCTCACTATATTTATGTATTTATATATTTTAGATCTGAGGATGGTCATTACAGAGTGAAACCGGTCATTGTCTAAAGAGTTCATATTGTGATCAGAGACTGAAATAAAAAACATTTTACAGTATTGGATCACTGTTTGTATATGCGATTTTGTTTGGGGAAAAAATAAGGAAGATAATGTTCTTTTCACGAAACACCGGAATTTGATACTAACTGCAGAACGATTCTACTGCCGACAACGTACACTTAGTGAAAAGACTGCGAAGACAAGATAAGACTAGTTTTATACGAAGACAAACAGGCAGTCATTTTCTCTCGCTCCATTTGCCAGTGGTGCAGGAAAGAAAGTGACTAGCCACGTACTGTGTGTAGAACAATCCTAAGATTCATCAAACACAAAGGTATACACTTTTAAAGTGACGACGGATTGCATTGAAAGGGTACAGTACCGCCCGACATTGAAAATAGGTACAACATTCTTCGTTATTCTTGTCAGAACAACATATTTTTTGTAATAATAACTCAATTTCACTTAATACACCGAAGCCGGATACCAGTGTAGGAAAGAATGACAATTTATTTATTTAATTGATCACATGTGCACTCCCACAAAATAAATCCCTACATCCAATTTGGTGAGATCTGCGAAATGAATGAATGTATGGTCGTCTGCTAACCGCAGATAGTGAATGTTCAATATATGATCATCTTTGAGACAGTCCTTTGGTCACCTTTGGTAGAACCAAAGAGATGAAATTTACCTGAGCTTTGAGCACCTGAAATGTGGCTGACCAATGGGTAGCATGGTCTTCCCCCACCTCGACAGAGGTGCGAGATGACCTGAAGAACGGCCATGTTTTCAGAACTCGGGCACTGGATCTTCTGTTGGTAAGACCTGTCTTAGGTGTGCTCCGTAAAGACAAAAGGATGGAGAGAATGGTATGCATGTGGAATACTTAAGAGTAGTTTGGAATAATAATTTCTCTATTTCAGGAACTTTTGTGGGGAGAATTAAATGTCAGGCAGGTAATATTAAGGGGATCGTAGTAATCTTCGGAAGTGACCAACGGTCACAATGAAACCACGTGTAGCAATAAGATGAAATACTTCCGAGTGCATAAGTTAAGCTGAATGACTGGCGTGTGTACTATAAGTTGGAAATATTTAAGAAATGGCGTGTGCAGGACTTGAAATTAGAGACGAGTACTTCCACATGGTGAGTACTGTGTGAGTCTCAATCTGTGTATGAGACAAAGGATAAGGAGAAGTACTCGTCCATGGTATCAGTTGAGGACTCGCTTGTGTGATGAATATGTTCTTAATATTACTTTGCGTGTTATGTTTCCGTGTGACGCTTGATTCAAACTGTAATACTCTGAGAGTGAAGCAAGGCGAGTCAGCCGTCTATCCAGCAACGCCACTTGGCTTGCATTGCACAGGAAGATGTGCATTTATCCTCCAGAGTTTATAGTAGGAAAGAAAAATTACAAAGTGGGGCAGTGTCGTGTGAAACTGGGATGAATAATAATTGAAGTGGGAAAGCTGAAAGTGATGTAATTATAACGTTGTGACTATTCCTTGTGTTGTATTCCATGTTGCCAGTGTGATGTATTTCATGTAATTTAAGTATGTGTGGTTTGCATGGGAGAGTAGCAAGATAGGTTCAGAGGCAGTGGGTTATGCATGTTCCTTTTTGTATAGCTCGGTCTGGAGGAAATTTTCGTGATGATGGGTCTGAGAGTCGAAGTGTGAGATATAGTAAAAGATCCACCATCCTACCCAGAAAGTGCACTGTAGTGTTAGATAATTACGAGACCATAAGATAGAGAATCACCAATGTAAAGCCATGCCCACTGGGCGGAGTTTCTCATGTGGAATTGTTGTAGAAAATGTAATGGTGTGTTTAGGTTATAGAATTTATCGGAATAAAAAAAGATAGTGAAAAGAAAAAGATTGGTGGCCTTTTCCTTCGAATAGTATGTTGTCATGATATCCAGAATCTATAATGTGTGCGCCATTCATATTCAGTGCGATGGCCACGTGTTGATCAAAGCCGTTGGGTAAGAAAGAAAATGTGGTATTGCCAGTGCATAGTGAACAGTCAGAGTTGGGTAAATTACTGATAGTCAGATGTGCGTTATCCGTTTCCGTTGCGTAATATTCAAACAGGAGAATAATTTGTAACTTAATTGTGAGTACTAGAGCTCATGTTACTCGATAAATAAGAATGAATCCACTCGCTTGGCAGACCACTCATCTTGCAGGCCTGTCTGCTTGATGCCACAGTATGAGCAAGGCATGTGGGTGCCTCTCAGCATTACCTGTTGAATGGATCGACGGTCTGTAGAGAAACGATTGTAAAAATAGAGCGAACCCGACGAAACACTAAAATGTTGCGAAGCAACTTAAATAATTTTCGCGACAGTTCAAAATTTGGGGCACTTGGCAAAATGACGGGCTTCTGTTACCCTGGAAGCAAAATAGCACAAGGATGTAAGAAGAAACTTGCATATGTGAAGAGGATACTTTTTTTAAAAGAAGTATTAAGTTAGCGTTACCGTGAAAATTAAATTTCTCATAGCATGTATGATTAACTTTCATAGAATAACGCGGAACGTTACGTGGACAGATAAAGGAAAAAAATGGTAAGTTTCTCTGCGGAATCGGTAAGAAAAGGAATATGTGTAAAACAGTTGTACACGAATCCTCATCACAGTTCGAAAGAAAAGTGAATGTAGCAATACCCAGTCCCGCCCATAGGTTTAATAGAAATGTTATTTAAAAAACGAGGCTCGGCAACGCTGTAACAGCGTGCAGTGTGGCCAAGAACAGGTAGCATGAACTCTGCACTGTGCTGGAGCTGTCTCATCAACTCGGTGAGACGGGGTATCGGCGTTGGGGGAACAGACTCGGCATATTGATGTCTGCTTCGCGCTAAACATTTTCTTTTTTCGTTTAAAGTATCAAATTGTATCCAATGTACACCTCCACAATGCATCTTGTGTATTTCTTTCTGTTACTGTTACCGTATTTTAAACATTAAGACATAACATGAACTTCTTACAGACGTAAACGACCACTATGTTTTGTCTATGGGACAAACAAATCCAAAAGAAAATAATAGCGGATACTGTAACATTGTCTGTATCCAAGGAGATATAAAAACACAACAGGTAAGGTACAGTAGATTGCACATTATGCTACGCACAATAATTCCATTCTGTATGTTTGATGTCCAGGCTTATTTTCACAGGATCGGTACGTACACGTACGAGAACAACTCACTTTAGATGACATGTTCAAAGAGACTACCTTGCATTTGCAAAGACTTTACCATACGTTGGATAGTAATCTGCTGGATCCTACACAACACGCTTGCATCCATCATTGCCGGAGCGCCATGCACAGCAGCTATTAACTCGTGTTCATCCCAGGGTTGAGTACTACAAACTCGTACATTTAAGTGTCGTCACAATTAAAAATGTAATGGATTAAGGTCCGAGGAGAGTGTAGGCCAGAACATTGGACCTCGAAGAACAATCCATGTCCCTGGAAACGCTTCATTTAAATGGTTACAAACATTCATTCCAAAGTTTGGCGGTGCATCACTGTGCCGGACAAGTGGAACGTTTTGTAATGAGTCAGGGAAAGTAAAGAAATGTACGATACCGGGGCGCATTCGGCTTGTCTGGCAACAAGTAAGAGCCCAAAAGCAAGTCCACAGGTTTATGCCAAAACGTGCTTGAAAGTCACGTTCGGGTGGAGGGCGCTGTGTTTCAACCAAAATTGGTTGATGTAGAGGTTGAAAATACCTTACGAGTGAAGCTAGATTCGTCTGTCCACATGACGTTATTTATAAAATGTTCGTTGTATTCCACTTGGCACAAAAGCCATTCACAGAGCTATACTCGTCGAATGCGGTCTTCTGGGAGCTGGTGTTGAGTTAACGTGTAATGATAGGGATGCAGTTATTCGTCGTGCCATACCTCAACAACCAATCTTTCATATATCTGGAAATACCTTAAAATATAACGGGTACTTCGCCGTGGTGGAACCATTTCAAAAATAGTGTCTTCCACTAGTGGAGTACATCTAGTCCTTGGCCGACCTCTATCCATTACTTGTGGACGAAGATTACCCGTCTCCCGAAGGCGTTGCTCCCGGCGACGAAAAACATTGTTATCAGGATGGAGCCCTTGAACGTACTGTGCGGCACTAGCACGACAAGCAGCAGCAGTTGTTTGGTTTCGGATGCACCCGGCACCAAAACTATATATCGACATATTCACACTACGTAAAACTTTGAACATAGCTGCTAAGGTTCAGTGACCGTGTCGGAATTATATTAGAACAAATAAGCCGTCGGTCACAAATATCAAGTCAAAATTGACCAGGTTTCGACGCTACTATGAGCGTCGTCTTCAGAATTAGACTAACTGTTCTAAAACATATTAGGTATATAATACATTAATAAAATTGAAGTTTGTAATGACTGGAAAAGATGCAGTACTTACAAGTCACATATTAAAAAAGATCTAAGCCGTAGAGGTCAATTTTGACTTAATATTTGTGACCGAGGGCTTATTTGTTCTAATATATATTCACACTACATCAACTTGACAGGAGCAGTTTTGATCATACACTGCGCGTTTAGTAGACACACGCATCCAGTTTGATGGATTCCACTGTCATGTGTTGGCCTATTGTCATGTGAAAAAGTGATGTCCTGCTCATAAACGACGAGAACTATGGAAAGGATGTGTAAAAAATAAAAAATTAAACTTGCGACGATTCGAACCACAGCTCCTTGGTGGATGTGGGTTTGATGTTCCAGCTGTATGCACAGTAAACTACGACGACTGGTACGATATTGTGGGGTGACACGTGTTCCTCTGTACATTCCGAGGCGCTGAGCGTTGTGACAGTGTTGCCATCATTTTCATACAAGTGTTTTCAAGATGCACCAGATCTTATTATGGCAGACAAGCATTTGTCTTGAATCTGGATCAGTAATCGCACGCCGACTTTCAAGTGCAGAAGTTTTTCTTCGCCCTATCAGCAGTTGTCTTAAAATATTATTTTTATTTTAGAAAATATTATTTTTAACAATGAAAGATTTTGAAGATTAAGCACAACTTTATTCACATGCGGTAGCTGTGAGACCGGAAGTATCAGAACTGCATGAACTTGTGATGGCTAGGCTCGGTAACAGTCTTTGTGAGATGGGGAGCAAAGTCTGATTTGTTGTGGGATCAGGCGGACAGCTGCACGCAATAAAGATCCGCCTAGTCGTCCAAACGGCCACTAAATCTGCCCTTATCTCAGGCAGTGCAGCTTCCGCTCTGCTGTGGTCATAAATGACTCAGTGGAGTTGCTTTCACCACCAAACAGGTTAAGTGATTTTCTTCCTACTGCTTCAGTAGATTCAGTCTTCATGGCGATGTACACTAGGACGGGCATATTACAGGCGTGAAGAATATTTCCTTTTTATCCAAATCATCTGTGTGTTCATAGTATAAACCTACTGATTTCCACTTCCGGGTGTAGGCCGCCTTGTGACTTCACCATGAATTACGGTCCACAGCAATATGCATCTATACTGGTGATGCATGCTTTCTAGTCTTCTACCCATGTCACATTCAGAGCTTTATATCTTTAAATACGCAAAAGAACTTTCTTGCCTGCTACGTGTCTTGACTTCCATTTCATTGTCATTAAGACCACAAAGCTGTCTTTCCCTCAAGCCTTTTCCCTAATCTCTTCCTTCGTATTCCTTTGTCTCATACTAGTTCCCAATGTGCATCTCTCCATTACCGTGTAATTCGCAATTACGAAAGGTTTTGGCATTTAAAATCCATGTCTCATTGGCGTAAGTCAAGAGGAATTCCACACGCTAGTCATATGTTTTTTATACAGCGTCTTTCAGCGGGAACAACGAATATCTTAGGAGGCTACCTTCATCGAAATGAGTAGCAAAGGCGTCGACATAAACAGTTCAAGAAAAATTACACTATTAAATGAAGAGGAGAGAGCGGATGGCTGGAAATAGTACACTGAAAGCCTTTACGAAGGGGAGCAACTACCTGATCGCTTGTTAGAAGAACAAATGGGAGTCAACATGAAAAAAAAAAAAAATAACACTCCCTCACAATTTCTAAAATCGTTACGGTAAGCGACAACCAAACTAACATTCAAGTTGGTTTGTATAATATGTGAATCTGGAGACACACCATCAGACATCCGTACAGTTTCGAAGATTACAACGGCAAAATATGATCCGCCCAATTCGGAAGACAGCTACAGCATACAAGGGCGAGATCTATCGAAAAATCAGCCTAATAGCGCATGCATCAAAGATGCTACTAATGTACAGAAGAATTGAAAAAAATTGAGGATCTATTAGATGACAGTTAATTTAGGTTTTGGGGCAGGGAAATGCACCAGAGAGCCAGTTTGTTAATGGAACGAATACTTACGAAAAATGAAGACACCTTCATAGGATTTGTCGACATAAAAAGAAAAAGCGTTCGACAGTGTGAGACGGTGCAAGATGTTTGAAATTTAGGACAAGAGGTAAGACCTACACGGAAAGACATTTATCATACACTTTGTACAAGAATCAAAGGGAGATCGAAGACCAAGAACGAAGTATTCGGGTTAAAATGGGTGTAAGGCAGGGACGTAGTCTGTCAAACCTACTATTCAATCTATACATCTTTGAAGCAACGACTAAAATAAGGGAACGGCTCAATATTGGGATTGAAATTCATGTTAAAAAAGATGAGTGATAGAATTGGCTGATGGCATTCTTCTCTTCAGTGGAACTGAAGAATTATTGCAACATTTATTGAATGGAATGAACAGTTTGGAAAGCCCACACTATGGATTGAGACTGAGGCGAAGAAAGACAAAAGTAACGAGGGGTAGCAGGAGTGAGATCAGTGATGAATTTAGCATCGAAACTGGGAACCTCGAAGAAAATGAAGGAATCTGTTACCTTAGAAGCAAAATAACACTTACCCACGAACCAAATATCAAATGAAAATTAGACAAGCACAGGCAAAGAAGGCGTTCCTGACCGAGAGAAGCCTACTAACATCAAACATAGGCCTTAATTTAAAGAAGAAAGTTATGAGATTCTACGTTTGGGACGCAGCACTGTATAGTAGTGAAATATGGACAGTTGGGAAAACCAGACAAGAAGAGAACTGACTGAAGCGTTTGTGATGTGTTGCTTCAAAAGAATGTTGAAAATTAGGTGAACATAAGACAAAGAATTAGGAGGTTATCCGCAGAATAGGGAGAGAATGTGGAAAACATTGACAAAAAGAAGCGACAGGGTGATAGGAGACGTATTAACATATCAAGAAGTAACTTCCAGTAGTATAGGACGAAACTGTAGAGGGTGAAAATTGTAGGAGAAGACCGATATGGATTAGTACCCTAATCGGATCTCCGGGAAGGGACAACCACCCTACGAAAGATTAACGTTCTGCGATGCGGACCGTGAAATGTCAGAAATCTGAAGGTGATAAGGAAGCTACAAAATCGGAAAAGGGAAATGCAAAGGCTCTTTCTAGATATAGTGGGGATTAGTGGACTGAAATGGGACAAAGATAAGGATGTGTGATAAGACGAATATAGAATAATATCAACAGCAGCATGAAATGGTATAACAGGAGTAGGATTCGGTATGGTTAGAAAAGTAGGGAAGGAAATGAGTTAATGTTACAAGTTGAGTGACAAGGTTGTTTTCATCAGAATCAACAGCAAACCGTCACCAACATGAATAGGTCTACATGCCGACGTCACAAGCAGGAAATGAAGAAATAGAGAAAGTATGTGACGATATTGGAACGATAACTCATTACGCAAAAGGCAAAGAAAGTTTAATAATATGGGAGGACTGGAATGAGGCTGTAAGGGAAGAAGTAGAAGGAACACTTACGGTAGAATATGTAAAAAGAGAAAGCCAAAATGAGTTCTACAATAAATTTCAGTTATTGATAACGAATAACCTATTCAAGAAACACAAGGGGAGGAGATAGACGTGGAATTGGCCCGAAGACACGGGAAGATTCCGGCTGCTCACCTTACCAGGGGGCTAAACTTTTTCTTGTGAGTATGTGCTTGGCTACCATGGGGCTCCAGCCTTTGCAACATTACTTCCTTTCCGTGTTTCAAGCCTATACTTCCACTGCACCTTCCCCCTCTGCCTCTCCATAGTATGGTTTTCTTGGTGGAAACCCTATGTGGACCAAGTTTATGAACTGGGACTCAAGGTTCCACTTTCAGCGTTTTATACAACTTTCCATTAAATAAGCACATGGTCCCAATTCTTGGGATTGACTTACCACTAATTTTCAAAATTCTCCATAACAGTGGATCGTGAGGGAAGTAGCCCAGTGACGTGTATGCTTCACCATTGGCTTTTACATCTTTGTACCATTCCCTTCAATAAGGCAATACACCCAAAACTGAGCACCATAGCCATCCCATTGTGAGGGGGTGTCGTCAAGTACGTACATGTTGGTGCCCCATGACCATTTACGGACCGCACTGTTGGTGCTTGAGCTTAAAACTCCCCATGTATGCCAAGGACTATGTGCTCATCGTGACTGGAGCGCGGGGCTTGGAGCAATGGATTTGTGGTCAGGTAGCGGTTGCCTGTAGAGGGCAAAAACTGTAGAGGAAGACAGCGATTGGAGCACATCCAGCAAATAATTGAGGATGTAGGTTCCAAGTTCTACTCTGAGATGAAGAGGTTGGCACACCAGAGGATTTCGTGGCAGGTCGCATCAAACCAATCAGAAGACTGATGACTCAAAAAGAAAGCCGTTGCTGAGGGTGAGTGGCGCCCTTCGGTGGAGCCCCCATTCCGAGTGGGTGGCATCTTGGTGGATCAGCTGCAAATGAAGTGGATGAAGTTATCTCCTGCTGGTGACCATATGGCCCTAGCAGACTCTACAGAAGGAAATTCTAATGTAATGCAGGGAGCAACGACCTTAAAATGTTCCCTTCCCTGCTTACACCATGGGAAGAACACAGGGATAAGTGTCGAGGAAAGAAATGCTGGTGACTATAGCTCCCCATAATAGTCTAAGTACAGTTCAGGACATCATTTTCCACCAAGACCTGCTTTTTAAATTTGATGACTGGCTAATGCCATATCGGAGCTTTGCGATGTACACTTTGTCTGTCGTGTACATAGGGGGGCAAAGGACAATAGCGTCGCTATCAGAGCCTTCAATTTGGCCTTTGAGGGCGATTCATTGGCTGAAAAGTTTAAGTTGAAATTTGGGGATATGTCTTTGAGTTGCATTGTTAGCCCCATCTGTAGAGACTGTGAACGAGTGCTGCATGTGAACGTTCCTTCTGCCTTCTCCCCATCTGTGTCACCTGTGGAAAGCAACTTTATCCCTGCTAACCATATTGCACTGTTTTCCAGAGAGAGAAGGAAAAAATGTAAGAGTATAAGACTATGGAAGACCTAATTCATCAAGAAACCAAGAAGAAGTACGAGCACTTGCACGTAGCACGTATAACAGTATTATATGCTAAGATACGACGACATCGCATCTTGGGCGACGCTACTCCCGCCTCTTTCATACACTTCCCACAGTGGTCCTAAGGGCTGCGCAATCGTGCCTGCTTCCTGATGGTTGGAGGATCTCCTCTTGCTGCTTCTCCCACACCTACTTTGGCTTCCCTCCACCGGGAAAACTGCCTCTTCTCTCACCAGGAAGTGGTCCCTTGGGACACTTCCTTCTAAGGTTTCATCTGTCTACAACTGGACATTAGCCAGTGGCTGAATGAGCCAGAAGCTGCTAGTCAGAGGGATTCGTCATTCTTTTCCCTGAAAGTGATTCAGAGAAGCTCTCGCTATCATTCAAATACTCTAAGGAGAGGAAAGATACAAGGAAGTCCTCCAAGGAGAAGGAGATTCCGGTTGCTCCCACGCCACCAGTTACTCCCTGTTCCACTCTTGTTACCGAGGCAGAGATTTCAGCGGCCCCTGAGGCCCAGTTCGCACCACACAGTGGAACCCGGAGCCTATATATATTGATGCCATAAACCCCTCAACAAGTGACAGCAGGTGACCCTAGGGCAAAGCCTGCCTAGCTTTATGGCCCCACGGTACATCGATAATATTATTCTTCGGTGGAATTGTAACGGTTTGGTCCACCACGTTGCTGAGCTGTGACACCTTTTAATAACTTCCCCTGTTTCCTGTATTGCCCTTTACGAGGCTTGGTTTACTGGGGATAGTATAATAATCATGCTACCTATGACAGGGTTTTGAGTGGAGTTTGCATATTTGTTCTGCACACTCTGTATAGTGAACTTGTGCCTATTAACACACCTTTGAAGGCTGTGGCTGTTAGGGTAAGGGCATTTCAGGATATTACCATCTGCAGTGTTTACCTCCCTCTAGATGGTGAAGTGTCTCAGGAAAGATTGTTGCTCAGCTCCCCTCAACCTTGTGCAGACAACCTAATAGGTGGGGCAGCCACAGCTATGTGTAGTCATCTTGGGTATTAGTAAGCGCTTCAGTTGTATTTAGCCCTTTATTACTGGATCACTACCGGTTTCGTGGCATTAAAAGCCATAACTTCAGGTGAACATATGATTAAAACATTCCACGCAACAAGCGGCTACACGGGTAGCAGGGGTTGTGTGGCGTGGGCTGGGCGGTTTTTTAGGTTAGATGGCCTTGGGCAAGTACAGAAAGGGCAACAGCCTCAACGGATGCGGGGCAAAGTCAGGACATGCGGGGACCAAGCAGCAATCGGTATTGTAATTGTCAACTGTCGAAGCTGCGTTGGTAAAGTACCGGAACTTCAAGCGCTGATAGAAAGCACCGAAGCTGAAATCGTTATAGGTACAGAAAGCTGGCTGAAGCCAGAGATAAATTCTGCCGAAATTTTTGCAAAGGTACAGACGGTGTTTAAAAAGGATAGATTGCATACAACCGGTGGTGGAGTGTTCGTCGCTGTTAGTAGTAGTTTATCCTGTAGTGAAGTAGAAGTGGATAATTCCTGTGAATTATTATGGGTGGAGGTTACACTCAACAACCGAGCTAGGTTAATAATAGGCTCCTTTTACCGACCTCCCGACTCAGCAGTATTAGTGGCAGAACAACTGAGAGAAAATTTGGAATACATTTCACATAAGTTTTCTCAGCATGTTATAGTCTTAGGTGGAGATTTCAATTTACCAGATGTAGACTGGGACGCTCAGATGTTTAGGACGGGTGGTAGGGACAGAGCATCGAGTGACATTATACTGAGTGCACTATCCGAAAATTACCTCGAGCAATTAAACAGAGAACCGACTCTTGGAGATAACATCTTGGACCTACTGATAACAAACAGACCCGAACTTTTCGACTCTGTATGTGCAGAACAGGGAATCAGTGATCATAAGGCCGTTGCAGCATCCCTGAATATGGAAGTTAATAGGAATATAAAAAAAGGGAGCAAGGTTTATCTGTTTAGCAAGAGTAATAGAAGGCAGATTTCAGACTACCTAACAGATCAAAACGAAAATTTCTGTTCCGACACTGACAATGTTGAGTGTTTATGGAAAAAGTTCAAGGCAATCGTAAAATGCGTTTTAGACAGGTACGTGCCGAGTAAAACTGTGAGGGACGGGAAAAACCCACCGTGGTACAACAACAAAGTTAGGAAACTACTGCGAAAGCAAAGAGAGCTTCACTCAAAGTTAAAACGCAGCCAAAACCTTTCACACGAACAGAAGCTAAACGATGTCAAAGTTAGCGTAAGGAGGGCTATGCGTGAAGCGTTCAGTGAATTCGAAACTAAAATTCTATGTACCGACTTGACAGAAAATCCTAGGAAGTTCTGGTCTTACGTTAAATCAGTAAGTGGCTCAAAACAGCATATCCAGACACTCCGGGATGATGATGGCATTGAAACAGAGGATGACACGCGTAAAGCTGAAATACTAAACACCTTTTTCCAAAGCTGTTTCACAGAGGAAGACCGCACTGCAGTTCCTTCTCTAAATCCTCGCACAAAAGAAAAAATGGCTGACATCGAAATAAGTGTCCAAGGAATAGAAAAGCAACTGGAATCACTCAACAGAGGAAAGTCCACTGGACCTGACGGGATACCAATTCGATTCTACACAGAGTACGCGAAAGAACTTGCCCCCCCCCCCTTCTAACAGCCGTGTACCGCAAGTCTCTAGAGGAACGGAGGGTTCCAAATGATTGGAAAAGAGCACAGGTAGTCCCAGTCTTCAAGAAGGGTCGTCGAGCAGATGCGCAAAACTATAGACCTATATCTCTGACGTCGATCTGTTGCAGAATTTTAGAACATGTTTTTTGCTCGAGTATCATGTCGTTTTTGGAAACCCAGAATCTACTATGTAGGAATGAACATGGATTCCGGAAACAGCGATCGTGTGAGACCCAACTCGCTTTATTTGTTCATGAGACCCAGAAAATATTAGATACAGGCTCCCAGGTAGATGCTATTTTTCTTGACTTCTGGAAGGCGTTCGATACAGTTCCGCACTGTAGCCTGATAAACAAAGTAAGAGCCTACGGAATATCAGACCAGCTGTGGGGCTGGATTGAAGAGTTTTTAGCAAACAGAACACACCATGTTGTTATCAATGGAGAGACGTCTACAGACGTTAAAGTAACCTCTGGCGTGCCACAGGGGAGTGTTATGGGACCATTGCTTTTCACAATATATATAAATGATCTAGTAGATAGTGTCAGAAGTTGCATGAGGCTTTTCGCGGATGATGCTGTAGTATACAGAGAAGTTGCAGCATTAGAAAATTGTAGCGAAATGCAGGAAGATCTGCAGCGGATAGGCACTTGGTGCAGGGAGTGGCAACTGTCCCTTAACATAGACAAATGTAATGTATTACGAATACATAGAAAGAAGGATCCTTTATTGTATGATTATATGATAGCGGAACAAACACTGGTACCAGTTATTTCTGTAAAATATCTGGGAGTATGCGTGCGGAACGATTTGAAGTGGAATGATCATATAAAATTAATTGTTGGTAAGGCGGGTACCAGGTTGAGATTCATTGGGAGAGTGCTTAGAACATGTAGTCCATCAACAAAGGAGGTGGTTTACAAAACACTCGTTCGACCTATACTTGAGTATAGCTCATCAGTGTGGGATCCGTACCAGATCGGGTTGACGGAGGAGATAGAGAAGATCCAAAGAAGAGCGGCGCGTTTCGTCACAGGGTTATTTGGTAACCGTGATAGCGTTACGGAGATGTTTAATAAACTCAAGTGGCAGACTCTGCAAGAGAGGCGCTCTGCATCGCGGTGTAGCTTGCTCGCCAGGTTTCGAAAGGGTGCGTTTCTGGATGAGGTATCGAATATATTGCTTCCCCCTACTTATACCTGCCGAGGAGATCACGAATGTAAAATTAGAGAGATTAGAGCGCGCACGGAGGCTTTCCGACAGTCGTTCTTCTCGCGAACCATACGCGGCTGGAACAGAAAAGGGAGGTAATGACAGTGGCACGTAAAGTGCCCTCCGCTGCACACCGTTGGGTGGCTTGCGGAGTATAAATGTGGATGTAGATGTAGATGGAGCGGAAAAGTTCGGGATATTTTTACCCAACATTCGTTGTTCATCAAAACAAAACACCGCTAAAAGACTGTGTTTTTTTCATCAGTCTTCTGACTGGTGTGATGCGGTCCGCCACATTCCTCTTCTGTGCTAACCTCTTCATCTCAGAGTAGCACTTGCAACCTGCATCCTCAATTATTTGCTGGATGTATTCCAATCTCTGTCTTCCTCTACAGTTTTTGCCCTCTCCAACTCCTTCTAGCACCATGGAAGTCATTCCCTCATCTCTTAACAGATGTCCAATTATCCTGTCCCTTCTCCTTATCAATGTTTTCCGCATGTTCCTTTCGTCTCCGATTCTGCTCAGAACCTCCTCATTCCTTACCTTATCAGTTCACCTAATTTTCAACATTCGTCTGTAGCACCGCATCTCAAATGTTTCGATTCTCTTCTGTTCCGGTTTTCCCACAATCCATGTTTCACTACCATACAATGCTGTACTCCAGACGTACATTCTCAGAAATTTCATCCTCAAATTAAGGACGACATTTGATATTAGTAGACTTCTATTGGCCAGGAATGCCCTTTTTGACATTGCTAGTTTGCTTTTGATGTCCTCCTTGCTCCGTCCGTCATTGGTTATTATACTGCCTAGGTAGCAGAACTCCTTAACTTCGTCTACTTCGTGACCATCAATCCTGATGTTCACTCTCCCGCTGTTCATATTTCTACTACTTCTCATTACCTTCGTCTTTCTTCAATTTACTCTCAATCCATACGCTATACTCATTAGACTGTTCATTCCGTTCAGGAAATCATTTCATTTTTCTTCACTTCCACTCAAGATAGCAATGTCATCAGCGAATCATATCATTGATATTCTTTCACCTTGAATTTTAATTCCACTCCTGAACCTTCATTTCCATCATTACTTTCTCGATGTACAGATACAACAGTAGGGGCGAAAGTCTACATCCTTCTCTTACGCCATTTTTAATAGCGGCACTTCGTTCTTGGTCATCCACTCTTATTATTCCCTCTTGGTTGTTGTACATATTTTATATGACCCGTCTCTCCCTATAAATTACACTCCTGGAAATTGAAATAAGAACACCGTGAATTCATTGTCCCAGGAAGGGGAAACTTTATTGACACATTCCTGGGGTCAGATACATCACATGATCACACTGACAGAACCACAGGCACATAGACACAGGCAACAGAGCATGCACAATGTCGGCACTAGTACAGTGTATATCCACCTTTCGCAGCAATGCAGGCTGCTATTCTCCCATGGAGACGATCGTAGAGATGCTGGATGTAGTCCTGTGGAACGGCTTGCCATGCCATTTCCACCTGGCGCCTCAGTTGGACCAGCGTTCGTGCTGGACGTGCAGACCGCGTGAGACGACGCTTCATCCAGTCCCAAACATGCTCAATGGGGGACAGATCCGGAGATCTTGCTGGCCAGGGTAGTTGACTTACACCTTCTAGAGCACGTTGGGTGGCACGGGATACATGCGGACGTGCATTGTCCTGTTGGAACAGCAGGTGGCCTTGCCGGTCTAGGAATGGTAGAACGATGGGTTCGATGACGGTTTGGATGTACCATGCACTATTCAGTGTCCCCTCGACGATCACCAGTGGTGTACGGCCAGTGTAGGAGATCGCTCCCCACACCATGATGCCGGGTGTTGGCCCTGTGTGCCTCGGTCGTATGCAGTCCTGATTGTGGCGCTCACCTGCACGGCGCCAAACACGCATACGACCATCATTGGCACCAAGGCAGAAGCGACTCTCATCGCTGAAGACGACACGTCTCCATTCGTCCCTCCATTCACGCCTGTCGCGACACCACTGGAGGCGGGCTGCACGATGTTGGGGCGTGAGCGGAAGACGGCCTAACGGTGTGCGGGACCGTAGCCCAGCTTCATGGAGACGGTTGCGAATGGTCCTCGCCGATACCCCAGGAGCAACAGTGTCCCTAATTTGCTGGGAAGTGGCGGTGCGGTCCCCTACGGCACTGCGTAGGATCCTACGGTCTTGGCGTGCATCCGTGCGTCGCTGTGGTCCGGTCCCAGGTCGACGGGCACGTGCACCTTCCGCCGACCACTGGCGACAACATCGATGTACTGTGGAGACCTCACGCCCCACGTGTTGAGCAATTCGGCGGTACGTCCACCCGGCCTCCCGCATGCCCACTATACGCCCTTGCTCAAAGTCCGTCAACTGCACATACGGTTCACGTCCACGCTGTCGCGGCATGCTACCAGTGTTAAAGACTGCGATGGAGCTCCGTATGCCACGGCAAACTGGCTGACACTGACGGCGGCGGTGCACAAATGCTGCGCAGCTAGCGCCATTCGACGGCCAACACCGCGGGTCCTGGTGTGTCCGCTGTGCCGTGCGTGTGATCATTGCTTGTACAGCCCTCTCGCAGTGTCCGGAGCAAGTATGGTGGGTCTGACACACCGGTGTCAATGTGTTCTTTTTTCCATTTCCAGGAGTGTACTTCTACTTTTTTCAGAATTCCGAACATCTTGCACCATTTTACTTTGTCTAAGGCTTTTTTCAGGGCGACAAATCCTATGAACGTGTCTTGATTTTTCTTTAGTCACGCTTCCATTATTAACCTCAACGTTAGAATTGCCTCTCTCGTGCCTTTACCTTTCCTAAAGCCAAACTGATCGTCATATAGAGCATCCTCAATTTTTTCCATTCTTCTGTATATTATTCTTGTGAGCAACTTGGATGCCTGAGCTGTTAAACTGATTGTGCGATAATATCCGCACCTGTCAGCTCTTGCAGTCTTCGGAATTGCGTGCATGATACACTACTGGCCATTAAAATTGCTACACCACGAAGATGACGTGATACAGTCGCGAAATTTAACCGACAGGAATAAGATGATGTGATATGCAAATGATTGGCTTTCCAGAGCATTCACACAAGGTTGGCGCCGGTGGCGACACCTACAACGTGCTGACACGAGGAATGTTTCCAATCGATTTATCATCCACAAACAGCAGTTGACCGGCGTTGCCTGGTGAAACGTTGTTGTGATGCTTCGTGTAAGGATGAGAAATGCGAACCATCATGTTTCTGACTTTGATAAAGGTCGGATTGTAGCCTATCGCGATTGCAGTTTATCGTATCGCGACATTGCTTCTCGCGTTGGTCGAGATCCAATGACTGTTAGCAGAATATAGAATCGGTGGTTTCAGGAGGGGAATACGGAACGTCGTGCTGGATCCCAACGGCCTCGTATCACTAGGAATCGAGATGACAGGCATCTTATCCGCATGGCTGTAACGGATCGTGCAGCCACGTCTCGATACCTGAGTCAACAGATGGGGACGTTTGCAAGACAACAACTGTTTTGGCTGGCAGGAGAGCCAACACCGTGTTACTAGAGGAGGTTGAAAGGCACGCGTTTTAGCTCACGCAGGCTGGCGTGAGGTCTGGAACAGGACAAGGAAATTAGAATTTAGAAAAACGGACGTAGCTGGTGGAATACTTAACTTTAATCCATTAATGAAGAACGTCGGTCTTGACGGTACATGAATCAATATCAATAGTAACTGATAATGGCGCCTTGCGAGGTCGTAGCAATGACGTAGCTGAAGGCTATGCTAAACTATCGTCTCGGCAAATGAGAGCGTATTTTGTCAGTGAACCATCGCTGGCAATGTCGGTTGTACAACTGGGGCGAGTGCTAGACATGCCGTGTGGCGGCGCTCGGTCTGCAATCACTGATAGTGGCGACACGCGGGTCCGACTTATACTAACGGACCGCGGCCGATTTAAAGGCTACCACCTAGCAATTGTGGTGTCTGGCGGTGACACCACAACAACCATCTGCACGAACAGTTCGACGACGTTTGCAGCAGCATGGACTATCAGCTCGGAGACCATGTCTGCGGTTACCATTGACGCTGCATCACAGACAGGAGCGCCTGCGATGGTGTACTCAACGACGAACCTGGGTGCACGAATGGCAAAACAGCATTTTTTCGGATTAATCCACATCCTGTTTACAGCATCATGATGGTCGCATCCGTGTTTGGCGACATCGCGGTGAACGCACATTGGAAGCGTGTATTCGTTATCGCCATACTGACGTATCACCCGGCGTGATGGTATGGGGTGCCCATTGGTTACACGTCTCGGTCACCTCTTGTTCGTCATTGACGGCACTGAACAGTGGACGTTACATTTCAGATGTGTTACGACCCGTGGCTCTACCCTTCATTCGGTCCCTGCGAAATCCTACATTTCAACAGTATAATGCCCGACTGCATGTTGCAGGTCCTGTAGGGCCTTTCTGGATACAGAAAATGTTCGACTGCTGCCCTGGCCAGCAAATTCTCCAGATCTCTCACCAATTGAAAACGTCTGGTCAATGGTGGCCGAGCAACTGGCTCGTCACAATACGCCAGTCACTACTCTTGGTGAACTGTGGTATCGTGTTGAAGCTGCATGGGCAGTTGTACCTGTACACGCCATCCAAGCTCTGTTTGACTCAATGACCAGGCGTATCAAGGCCGTTATTACGGCCAGAGGTGGTAGTTCTGGGTATTGATTTCTCAGGATCTATGCACCCAAATTGCGTGAAAATGTAATGACATGTCAGTTTTAGTATGATATATTTGTCCGATAAATACCCGTTTATCATCTGCATTTCTTCTTGGTGTAGCAATTTTAATGGCCAGTTCAAAAATGGTTCAAATGGTTCTGAGCACTATGCGACTCAACGTCTGAGGTCATCAGTCGCCTAGAACTTAGAACTAATTAAACCTAACTAACCTAAGGACATCACACACATCCATGCCCGAGGCAGGATTCGAACCTGCGACCGTAGCGGTCACGCGGCTCCAGACTGAAGCGCCTTTAACCGCATGGGCACACCAGCCGGCTTAATGGCCGGTAGTGTATTTTTCCGAAAGTAAGATGGTACGTCGCCAGACTCGTAAATTGTACACGCCAACGTGAATAGCCGTTTTTTTTTGCCACTTACCAAAATGATTTTAGAAATTCTGAAGGAATTTTATCTATCCCTTGTGCCTTATTTGATTTTAAGTCCTTCAAAGCTGTTTCAAATTCTGATTCTAATACTGGATCCCCTATCTCTTCTAAATCGAATCCTGTTTCTTCTTCTATCACACCAGGCAAATCTTCCCCCTCGTAGAGGCTTTCAGTGTATTCTTTTCACCTATCCGCTCTCTCGTCTGCATTTAAAAGTGGAATTCCCGATGCACTTTTAATGTTGTCACCCTTGCTTTTAATTTCACCGAAGTTTGTTTTGACTTTCCTGTATGCTGAGTCTGTCCTTCCGACAATCATTTCTTTTTCGATGTCTTCACATTTTTCCTGCAGCCATTTCGTCTTAGCTTCCCTGCACTTCTTATTTATTTCATTTCTCAGCGACTTGTATTTCTGTATTCCTGACTTTCCCGGAACATTTTTGTACTTTCTCCTTTTATCGATCAGTTCACGTATTTCTTGTGTATCCTTGGTTTCTTCGCAGTTACCTTCTTTGTACCTATGTTTTCCTTACCAACTTCTGTAATGGCCCTTTTTAGAGATGTCAATTCCTCTTCAACTCTACTGCCTACTGAGCCATTCCTTATTGGTGCATCTATAGGCTTAGAGAACTTCATCCGTATCTCGTCATTTCTTAGTACTTCCGTATCCCACTTCTTCGCATATTGATTCTTTCTGACTACTGTCTTAGGTTTCAGCCTACTCTTGATCACTACTGTATTTTGATCTGAGTCTACCTCCTGGGTACACCCTACAATCCAGTATCTGATTTCGGAATCTCTGTCTGATCATGATGTTGCAAAACTTTTGCAAATTTGTGGTAAGATCCTATGGGACCAAAATGGTGAGGTCATCGGTCCCTAAGCTTACACACTACTTAACCTAACTTAAACTAACTTACGCTAAGGACAACATACACACCCATGCCCGAGGGAGGACTCGAACCTCCGACGGAGGTAGCCGCGCGGACCGTGACAACGCGCTCTAGACCGCGCGGCTACCCCGCGCGGCGACCATGATGTAATCTAGCTGAAATCTTCCCATATCACCCGGCCAAGTATACCTCCTTCTCTTGTGACTCTTGAACAGAGTATTCGCTATTACTAGCTGAAACTTGTTACAAAACTCCATTAGTCTATCTCCTCTCTCATTCCTTGTTCCAAGCCCTTATTCTGCTGTAATCTTTTTTTCTACTCCTTCCCCTGCAGTTGCATTCCAATCTCCCATGACTATTAGATTTTCATCCCCCTTTACATACTGTATTACCCTTTCAGTATCCTCAAACACTTTCTCTATCTCTTCATCTTCATCTGGTGACGTTGGCATATATACCTGAACTATCGTTGTTGGTGTTGGTTTGCTGTCGATTCTGATAATAACAACCCTGTCATTGAACTGTTCACAGTAACACACTCTCTGCCCTACCTTCCTATTCATAACGAATCCTACTCCCGTTACACCATCTGACCTGAAATCCTTGTCTTCTTTCCACTTCACTTCATTGGCTCCTACTATAACTAGATTGAGCCTTTGCATTTGCCTTTTAAGATTTTCTAGCTTCTCTACCACGTTCAAGCTTCTGACACTCCACGCCCCAACTCGTAGAACGGTATCCTTTCATTGATTATTCAATCTTTTTCTCATGGTAACCTCCCTCTTGGTAGTCCCCTCCAAGAGACGGTATGGCATAGCTAAAAGCTGCCAGATTCCAATATATTGGATGGGTCCAAAACAAATCGTGCCATAGTGATCGCTTCTCTGGTATATAAAGAAGTGCGTACAGTGGATGCAGTTGCGTGCTCTGTCATACTGATGTGGCCACCTCCCATGTACGCGGTTTTTTCCCTCTGTGACTTGTGTGGCAGTAACCACTTCAATATCGTCTTGTCCCTCCCTCAGCATCACTCCCTGGGATGCCTGCCTAAATGAGCTCTCAAGAAAGTGGAGTGCTTTCGCCTCTGCTGTTGCCATTGTCGCCACAAAGCATGGAGATATCAGTGAGGCAGTCTAGAATACAATTACAGCCATTCTTTCAGCAGCTGATTTGCCGATCCCTTGTTCCTAGGGCCTGCACGAAGGGAAGACAATACCTTGATAGTCATCAGAAATCGCTAAAGCCAATGAAGTTCGCAGGTAGTCTCCCCATCGCCATAAGCAGCAACCAATGTTGGAGCACAACATTGCTTTTAAGTGGCTCCATGCCCAGGCCCGCCACCTAGTAAAACGAGGGAAACAAGAATGCTGGAAACGTGTTTCAATCATCGGCCCACATACCTCTCCTTCGCAAGTTAGGGTGAAGATCAGACGTCTCTACAGACACCAGACACCTGTAGGTGTTTCTGGTATTACCTTGAATGGTACTAGCTGCGCCGGCCGCGGTGGTCTCGCGGTTCTAGGCGCGCAGTCCGGAACCGTGCGACTGCTACGGTCGCAGGTTCGAATCCTGCCTCGGGCATGGACGTGTGTGATGTCCTTAGGTTAGTTAGGTTTAATTAGTTCTAAGTTCTAGGGGACTTATGACCACAGCAGTTGAGTCCCATAGTGCTCAGAGCCATTTGAACCATTTGGTACTAGCTGCACTGACCAACACGCCGTCGCCGAACATTTTGCTGTGTATTAATGTTCAAGCCTCTGCATCTGAGCATTATCATCCTGCCTTCAGTGTCCTAAAACAGCAGGTGGAGCGAAAGGAGTTATCTTTTACTATTAGCGACGTGGAACCATATAATGCTCCATTCAGCGAGAGGACATTCGTCAGTGTCCTAGCCCACTGCCCTGATACAGCCACAGGACCAGACCGCATCCACAACCAAATGAACAGGTACTTATTGGTGAACTGTAAGCGTCATGTCCTTGACATATTTAATCGCATCTGGAGCGAGGGCGAGTTCCCATCGAAAATGTGAATTAATTCCTAAGGGACCAAACTACTGATGTCATCGGTCCATAGACTTAGCAGTACTTAAACTAACTTACGCTAAAAACAACACACACCCATGGCCGAGGGAGGACTCGGACCTCGGCGGGAGAGGCCGCGCAATCTGTGACACGGCGCCTCAAACGGCTTGGCCACTCCGTGCGGCGGGTTCCCGTTGAGAAAGCACCATCTTCCTAATACTGAAATCATATAAGTACCCTCTAGAAATGGATAGTTATCTCCTAATTAGGCTCAGCAATGCTCTCTGTAAGCTTGTATGCTTAGTAAGCTGGCAGCTGTGTTGACTCCTTTGGTATCAGAGTCTTCTGGCTCCGTTTCCTCCAAGGCCATTCCACTACTGACAACGTAGTTTACCTGGAGTCCGCCAGACGAATAGCTTCTGCCCAACGTCAACACCTAATAGATGTCTTCTTCGATCTGCAAAAGGCTTATGACACCCCTCATGCCACTACATCCTCGCTTCCTTACTCCTAATTTTTATCCAGGATTTCTTGTCGCACCATACTTTCTGGGTTCGAGTTGGTGCTTCCCATAGTGCCCCTCCCCCCCCCCCCCACCAATATCCAGGAGAATGGGTCCCACATGGCTCTGAACTGAGTGTCCCTTTCTTTCTAATAGCCATCAGAGGTCTATCAGCAGCTGCAGGGATCTCTGCGTCACCCTCCTTGCTCGCTGACGGCTTTTGCCTCTACTATTTCTCCTCTTGTGTGAGCGTAGCTGAATGTCGACTGCAAGGCGCCTTACAAAAAGTGCAGGCATGGGCCCTCACCCATTGCTGTTGTCAGCCTCCAATACTCGCATCATGCACTTCTGTCGACGTCCTACCGTTCGCCCACAAACAGAACTTCACCTCGACGCCCAATTACTCAATACGGTGGAGACATATCGCTTTTTAGGTCTGGTCTTCGATGCTCGGTTGACGTGGATCTTCTGTAGCTTCAACGAAAGTGGTGGCTGCACCTTAATAAGCTTAACTGGCTGAGTAGCATCAGCTGGTGTGCAGATTGCACTACCTTTCCCAAACCTCTGGCAATGCCCTCAGCACTGTAGATTATACACACAGGAGCCTTTTGAACTAGCCCTGCTTATTCATGGAGGTTGGAGTCCCTCCATTGTGGAGCAGGTGCCAACAACAGCTTGTCAATTCTACTGCACATGTTTGCAACTCCCCTAAGCATACCAACTACTGTCTCCTCTTTCCAAATGTGGAAATCCATCTTCCACAATGGCGGCCTAGATTACAATCGCTATTTTGCATCTGGTTCCTCCTCTCTGAACACTTATCGCCTCTTCTCTGGGCCTACTCATGTACACCACCATTATGCATCCCTCGGCCAAAGCTTCATCTTGAGCTATCACAAAGTCCAAAAGACTCGGTTCATCCTGAGGTCCTCTGCCACCAATTTTTCTCCATCCTTGGCACATCCCGGGGCTCGGAGGTAATCTACAATGATGGCTCAATGGTTGCTGGTCACGTACGCCTTGCTTATACTCACACAGGACTTACTGAACTGCGTTCCCTGTCGGATGGCTATAGTGTTTCCAAAGTGGAGTTGGTAGCCATCTCTCATGCTCTTGAGAATGTACATTCCTGCACTAATGAGTACTTTCCCTATGAAGGAATTCCTTGAGCAGTCTGCAAGCTCTTGACGATCGTCACACTCACCATCCCTTGGTGATTGCTATCCAGG
Organism: Schistocerca nitens; assembly: GCF_023898315.1. Taxonomy (NCBI): domain Eukaryota; kingdom Metazoa; phylum Arthropoda; class Insecta; order Orthoptera; family Acrididae; genus Schistocerca; species Schistocerca nitens. Next base: position 424,033,612 of record NC_064617.1, on the reverse strand, counting down.
TTTCCCCATATGCCTTTGAACAACGTGGATGCTCAGTGCCCTTCGTCTGCACCCCTGGCCACATCGCGATCCTGGGAATGAAATCACTGACAGCCTGGCCAAACTGGCTACCAGTAAGCCATCTCTTGAGATCTGTATTCTGGAAACAGACCTCCGATCGGTATTACGTCGTCAAGTTTTAGGAACCTGGAATACGGAATGGCTCACTCTGACTTTACCAAACAAACTGTGGGTGTAAAAAGTACTACGAATCTGTGGAGGTCCTCCTTGTAAGCGTTTCGCAAGGACTCTGCCGTAATTTGCCGGCTCACCATCAGCCATACTTGGCTGATTCGTCATCATCTCCTCCGCGTCGTGAGGACCCTTCACGTTTATGTGGTTCCCATTTGATGATGGTCCACGTTTTACTGGACTGCATCGGGCTCTTAAGGGGCTCCGGAACGCCCTATACTTGCAATGTTAAAATAACGCTTATAAATTACATCTTTCCTCACAAAGTATTTGAGGTAGGAAGTTGAACTTTTTACAGATTATTTATTGGAATATGGGCTACAACTTAACACAGGGATTTTACAAAATTTTAGTTCAGTTATTAAAGATGATTTTTTTTCAATTGTAATGAAAATTCACAACATTTTTTTGCAATTTTTTATTTATATATTCAAAAATATACAGTTTTTTGGAAAAAGGCTGTGTTAAATTATGCAGAAGGTACTGTGTAACATTTACTGAAAGTTTGAAACAAATATTTTTGGAAGATCCTTAGAAAACATGTCATTAGTATGAGAAAATAAAAGTTTTGGGAATCGAGCGACAAAGATTGGATTAACTTTTTAGTGCATTCCAGGTCCATAGGATGGATTATCTTCATCCTCTGCAAACTCCTCCTCCAGCTTCCTCTTGTTCCTCCTCCTGTTTACTCTAGCTTGTATTTCTAGACTCTTTACAGCCCTGTCTGCAGCCCGAAGGCGTTCCTTGTCTAAAGCAAGCATCGCTCGTACCATGTTAGAACCTATCTTCATTCCCATATTTCTAAATACCTTGCACCTTACAATGTTGCCATCATTGAAAGTCGCAACAGCATCATACACACCAAAGTGAAGTGTTTCTATTCCAACAAATACAGTCTTGGGGATTCTCGACCATATAACACTATTGACACTTTCATTGGGGTTTTGAGTTTTTCCGTGAATGCACTTTTTCAACAGTTCAGGTGCTGCTAAGTCTCTGAAAATAGGTTTTATCACCTCCATTATTGCATGAGGCAGACTATGCTTATGAGTGTACACTTCACCAGTTAGCAATCCTTTGTTATATTTACACCAACTGTCTTCTTCTTTGGGACACAAGCTATGTTGGGGATTTTCATCGGTTGAAGAAGTATGAAAAAAAAAAGAGCCCAAACAGCCTTCTTCATTTCGTCGACACTTTGTGTATTTTGCCTAATAGCCATTCCATAATAGTTCTGTATTTTGTCAATTACACTGTCAGTTAACCTTCCCTTCCCATCCAACCCTTTACCATCACTGAGTTTTTGTTTTTTGTACGAAGCTTTCAGTCGCCGAAGTCTTGTTCCCATTCGCTTCTGTACGTGTCCAATACACTCAAATTTCTGCACTACAACATCATCAGTATAGGGCTTCAGTCCTTGAACATGTTTGAAACTTTTGGAATCACCGTCACCAAGGTAATTAACATATCGCACTTTATCACACGCCTCAGAACGCTGGAATATACTGGCAACACCAGCCACTTCCATTCCTCCACTACTGCCACTATAGTTAGCTTTGCAATTATTTTCATGTGTACCTTTATATTTTTGTGGACATCTACAATACTTTGATATTACTGCTACATCTAAAACTTTCCCTGTATACATACTGGTGGCAGATACTACACCATGAAGAGATGTGTGTCCCCGTTTATGCCAGGTACCATCGAATGCTGCAGTCAAATCTCTGTTACCATTATTTTCCATTACTACCTCTTCCACAGCGTTCTTCATAGATTCTATACAGACATCTTCTACTTTAGACCCTATTAATTTATTATAGGTCGTAAACTTGGTTGGGGGATTTGGAAGATTCATGATGCCACAGAAAATTGCACCTGCAGTAGCACCCTTACCAATTGAACGCAAGGAATAAACAAATCTAATGTTGTGTTCGTAGATTTTGCTACCATTTTCTTCAGTTGCAGTTACTGCAACACTGTTCCAAAAGGTGGTCATGTATGAACACTTATCACATTTCAGTTGTATTTCACTAGCAAGTCCTACGTGCTTTATTATGGAGAGTTCCAGACCAACTTCTCTACAATGAATACATCTTACACAGTTTGAAAAAATTCCTTTGAGAACCGACATATCAAATATTTCATTCACATCCGATTCGCCCATAAAACATTCATAATTTTCACTCATTGAACCAAGCTTCTTCTGTGAAGTATTTTCTTTCCCACTTTGACTGCTATGGGCAGGTGTACTTGAGAGGTTAGGTTCACTCACTTGGTTATCGTCTTTATTGTTTACAGTAATAACACATACCTTTGGCTTTCCAACATTTCTCCTTTTCTTAAAAGCCTTCAGAGGATTTCTAATAACTTTACTTTTACTCATTATTATACTTCAACAAAACAGAGACTCAAGAAACAGAATTAATTACGAATATTTTCGAGATAACGACAGAGTAAATAAACATGAAACAATCGACAATCACACCAGCGATATATATTGAACCATCACAGGTTAGCCACAACACATACTTTATCTCACATCACTAAAATGTACCTGATGAACACGGACGTTAATAACAACACCATTTGACAGCAGTTTAACAGCGCCACAGTGGGTCACGCCCATGTAGAACACATTTCAAAAAAAATTTAAAAATAGTTGTAGTCTTCGGAATTGAATAAATTATATATCTATTAAAAGGTAATAGTCTGCAGATTCAGAAAACGCAAAAAAGTAAAAATTGAACTTTTCATGATTTTGAGCCTTTCCGGAGCCCCTTAATTCCCTGAATCGCTACCCCTGGTGTTAGGAGACATTGCCTCAGTGGCTGACTTTACGTTTTATTCTGAAGGGGGATTTTACCACTCTGTTTCAGGAAGAGTCACTTAATCTTACTGGCACACTGAGGGATTGTCAGAACACTCTATTGCCTCTTCTGCCCAGACCAGGCTGTGGCTGTCTGGGTTTGGTGGTCCAGCTAGCTTCTCACCCTACCTGCTATTTTTCTCCTCCTTCTCGCATGGTCTGCTCGACTTTTCTCCTACCCTGTCCTTATTGCTAGTCTTTCATAGCACTTTCTGAGTGGGGTACCTCTGGTAAGCGGCGCGAGGCGGGATGTATCTCCCCACATGGCGCTCTGCTTTCAGGGACTTCCAGCTGTTCCCTAGATGGGGCACCTTGCTTTGCTTTCTTCCTATGTCTCCCTTTCTTCTTTTTTGTCCCCAATCTCTCCGTCGTTGACCTTTGGTAGCCTTTAGGGTTTTCTTCCCTGGGCTTTGCACGCTAGGCCATCTCTGATGTACTGTTATGTATACCGGTCTGTTCGAGGAAAAATTGACTGATGAACTAGTAGTTTAATCATGCAAGAAACCAACTATCCAACCAACCAACCAACTTCATGGCAAGACAGATATTGGGCATTAAGGAGTATCCAGGAGCAGAGATATACTCAGACCACAATTTAGTAGTGATGAAGATCAGACTAAGGTTTAAGATCATCGCACAGAAAAATTAGTGTGGAAGGAAGTGGAATACTGAAGTAGTAAGGGATGAAGAGATGCTCTTGAAGTTCGCTAAAGTTGTGGATACTACGATGAGAAACATTGCAGTAGTCAGTTCAGTTTAAGAGGAGTGAACATATCTAAAAAGAGCAATCACAGATGTTGGACAACCATAGGTATTAGGAAGGTAACAGTGAAGAAGCCTTAGGTAAAAGAAGAAATACTTTAATCGACTGCCGAAAGAAGGAAGTACAAAAATGTTCCGGGAAGGACTCGAGTACAGCAATATAAATCAATTAGAAATGAAATAAATAGGAAGTGCAGAGAAGCCAAGGCGAACTGCTGCAGTTAAAGAATGAAGAAATAGAAAATGGTTTTAGTCATCCAGTTTGGTGTAGCCCGCTATGAATTCCTCTCCTGCATCAACCTTTTCATCTCAGAATAGCACTTGAACCGTAACTTCTCAATTATTTGCTGGATGTATTCCAATATCTTGCTTCTCCTACTATTTTCACCCTCAACAGCTGCCTCTAGAACCACAGAAACTATTCGCTGATGTCTCAACACATGCCCTATCATACACATGCCCTGTCATCTTGTGCCATTTCGTCGAAGTAACATATGGGAATGCAGCCGGGAGACATCGTCGACAACCGCCGGTATTTTGACAGGAACAACACGCTGTCATTTTCAAGACAAATCTGCAGCAGCTAAGCGTCGTGCAAGGGAATTTAAAACCTCGGTTTGTAGTGTGATTCCGCTAAGATAGTGTAATTCCGGAAAGATACAAATGCACGCACACACACACACACACACACACAAATGTCAGAATTTATCGATACTGATTATTAGTAACAAACGGGTGAAGGTATCGTTAACCCTGATCCTCTGTTTTTTGACAAGGGAGTGAGCAGGATTACACACAGAATTTAAGCGAAAATCACTATCTCTATTTATAAGGTTTGTTCCTAATTCAATTTCAACTGCTTCCGAAATAAGACTACCCCAATAGCTGAAAATGTCTCCTAGAATTTCTGTATGCTCCCTGCTTAAGGCAAATGGATATAGACTTTGACGTCACATCAGGGTTATCATCACTCAAACGGTTCACGAGTGAACGGTCTTTCACTACAACTATTCTATCGAAAGGTGACCTCTGAAGGGGCTACCTCAGCTGACAAACTCTCAGGGTTTGAGAGGTTGTGAACCAAGGTACGAATTACTTCTACAAGCGGAGGTGGATGGTGACAACTTTCAGCCTGTAGATACAAGTCTGTGTACGATTCCTATAAACTGCATGTACCGCCGTCCCATCAACCTACCTTCCTCCTTAGCAACACTTCAAGGAAGGGAAGGCAGTCATCCTTTTCCATCTCCATCGGAAAAGGAATATTTGGGGGGGGGGGGGAGGGGGGGAAGGGGGGGAATTGAATTCAGATGTTCTAAAAAGTTGTTCAGATTCTCGCTGCCGTGTGTGTGTGTATGTGTGTGTGTGTGTTTATATTAGGGGTGCTCAACGTCGAAGTTATCAGTGCCCAACTGCCGTGAGGCCAAGCAACAAAAGTAGAAAAGGAAACGGTTGGTCAGCGTTCATGTGCCCGGTGGGCCACCTTATTTTAGTGGGCTAAGTTATCAACACCGTCGAAGCACGTCTGGCCTGGTTACAACCTCCGCCTCCACAAACTACGCTCGAACTTACAGTCGGGTCACTCGACGCCTTGTATCATATGAAAAAAATTGCAATTTGTCCAACCGCTCTACACTCCTATAGTTTGATCCATGCAGTTCGACCCATTGAACTGGCATGTCCCGATGTGAACAATAGACTTTTGCGAAGTACCTTTCTCCAAATATCCATTTCATGGTTCCTTTCGCAACGTTCTTTCGTAAACAGGTTGAGATGGACCTTAATTGGCGGACGGCAGCAACCTTGTCTGGATTGAACGTTGTTGTCATTGACCACGACAATCATCTTCAGTCCTTCCGAGTATAGTCTTTCTACGACCACTGCTCTACGCCATATTACATGACTGCGAGGGTTACACCATCCCTTGTGGACAAGTTAGACAGTACACCATCATACATCAACAAGTAGAGCAACTTAATTCACGGTGGGATTGTGGGCACATACACGTACGATAGGCCTCTGTGCCATCGTGTTAGGTCTTGACATCGTTCCATCTTACTGCGCTTTTTCCTACAACAGATTTGTGCATACACACCACTTACTTTATCACTTACGCCAGGAATGGAGCACCCCATGACCACCTGGCACCAGTTCTACACCAACTGCATCGCTCCAAGGGTATCTAATGTTTCGTCCTGTGTGGTTCCCTGTGGTTCCTTGAAGTATTTTGCTTCTAATTCTATGAATAAGAGCATTGATGGTTCTCTGGCTCTCAGTAATCGTTTAAAAGAATGAGTAATACAAAATGTTTGATCAGGTTAACTCCCGCAACTGAGGAACATATTTATGGAATAAAAATCCAGGTGAGTTGCTAGTAAATTTTTAATTTATTCCACGACAGGTTTCGAATCTTTAAGCTTCACTTTCAGGTGCCATCAACTGCGAACAAGAGGAGGGGCTACTAACGCACAAGTACTATGGGGCTGACATACTAAAATGAAGGCTACAGTTGTGTAAAGTGGTCTACTCACATAATTATGAAAACATGAATGTGTGGCGATCGGGCCAGTCAGTCATGGGTATCACACCCATGCAAAACAAACGCATGGGATTGCAACAAAAAAGTTAATTTTGAGGAGCGTTCTGGACAGAAATGTACTCAATAATACTGTAAATAAAGAAATAACTGAACTCACGCATAGGACCAGCAACCACAGTGCCCGCCTGGACAGCATGACACGTAAGTGACTAGTGCAGACGGCTCGGAAGCCAGCTGACAGCGGCTGCGGAAGCGACTGATGTAGGAGGCTAAACAGCCGCAAAACGCGGGAAAAGGGGATTGACTGGTCCGTTCTCTTATATAAGCGCGGTTCACAAGATCGGCACAAACTTGAACTGCAGATGAAGAATATTAAAATAACATACAAGCGGGGAATCGGCAAAAATGCCTGAAAGACAACGTGACAGAGTACATCAGATTAAAGAGATATAAGACAAAAATACAACTTAAACAGTGGGTGCTGATGGTGTATAAAAATATATCTAAAAATTGAGCAACAAGACAACGAGAGGTGAGGTGTGGTAGGAGAATGCTGTAAACATTAGGATCGGTACCATGGTATAAACTCGTCCTTACAGAACAAAAACATCTTAGTCTAAAAAGCTTAGTTAGGCTTAAAATGACAAACACAAAAGAAATAACAATGTACACATATAAGACAGCACTTCGCATTCACACAGTATGAAGCGTAATAAAAATAAGCGAGGAGTAAAGGAGCTACACACTAGGACTGAGGAAAGCGAGTAAAGAAATAAGGCGGATGTGTCATGAATGGCTTCCCTGTAGCTGGGGTACAATAGGATTAATGCAACGACAGAGTCGTCGAAACGGAATAATGTAAGCTAATTAAGTACATGGGAGTGTCACTTTTAAGGTGCAAAATGTAATAATACATAAACTTAAGTGTATGGAGAAATGACTAAAAGTTAACGTGACGGAACGTGTGACAATTAACAGCAATCGCCGACATACTGTAACTGAGGCGGAATAAGGGGAACCATCCCACGTACGCCGAGGCAGATGGAAAACCGCCTTAAAAACCATCCACAGGTTGGCCGGCACACCGGACGTCGACATTAATACGCCGGGCGGATTCGTGCCGGGGACCAGCACGCCTTCCCGCTCGGGAAGCAGCGCGTTAAACCGCGCGGCTAGCCAGGCGCGCTAAAATATAAGGTATTCATGGTATACATAAACTATATACAAAAACAGAGCAGTAAGACGACGACAGCTGAAGGGTGGCGAGAAAAAGATGGCAACCACTGAGATCGATGTGAGGACTTGTCTTTAGGAGCCATAAACAAGGTCTTAATATAAAAATCTTAGTCAAGATAAAACTGATGTATACAACAAGAATTACAATGTAGACAGAGCGGTGCATCACATGCACCAAACGTTCAAAAACAAAAGGAAGAGGCACTAAACTAGAGCTAAGACAGGCATGTAACGAACTATGTCTACATGTAGTGAATAAGAACATTAAAATTCTGCCTCAGTAGAATCAATGTGACGACGATGTCAATAAAAATAGAATAGCAGAAACTAATGTTACATACGCAGGAGTGTCAGTTTATCTGTTAATAAGCTTGAAAGACTTAGGACAAGTGCACATCATTAAGTGCTTAAGAAATGCATAGTTATTTAGAATAAACTGGTGTTTACGCAAAGTTTGTTCATTTAGCATAAACTAGTGGTTCTGGTTCATATGATACAAAATTTCAATTTCTTAAAGTGTGTCAAAGATATGACCTCTTTAGTGGTGGTGGAGGGTGCTTAGGTTTTTGTTGGTATCAGGGATTGGGTGTTTACAGGTCTTAACACGGCTTAGATCCTAACGTTTCTTAAACGTGACAGCAAACGTCCGTCCTGTTTGGCCTATGTATTGGCTGTCATGCGTTCCGCATTTGATTTTACAGACACTCCGTTGCCGGTACGTTTCTTTTCCAGAATCTGCCGCTCGAGAGTATCAACGATTTGGGCTGAATCGCCGTTAGTAAACAATGAGGAAACACTGAATAGAATTGGGGAGAAGAGGAAATTGTGGCACAACCTGACTAAAAGAAGGGACTGAATGGTAGGACATGTTCTGAGGCACCAAGGGATCAGCAATTTATACTGGAAGGAATAGTGGACGGTAAAAATAGTAGAGGCAGACCAAGAATTGAATACACTAAGCAGATTCAGAAGGATGAAGGTTGCAGTAGTTACTGGGAGATGAAGAAGCTTGCACAGGATAGAGTAGCATGGAGAGCTGCATCAAACTAGTCTCTCGACTGAAGACCACAACAACAACAACAACAACAACAACAACTGCCGTTAGTGTTGTTAGTATATTTAACCGTTTAGAGCTCTTTGATTTTGCATATTCAAAGGCCATCAGACAAAAGCTGTATGATTGTGCACAATGCGGCTACCTTGTACTTGTACAGATGGTTGGATGACTCACGAATAATACTGTTGGTGGTTGACTCCTTCATGTAGAGGCCATACAGGATATTTCCGTTCTGTATGGACATACGAAGATCTGAGTAAAGTATTGGGTGATGCATACCATTCAAATCTTGTTAGAATTGGATAACTCGTTCCTTCAGGCGATTATAAGAAAATTCTGTGTAACACCGGTAACATACAATATTGTGTTTGTGAATGGGACTGGTTTCAAAAAAATGGGACTCTATGTGGGTGATGAATATATTAGCAAATATGGTCGCGAGTGGCGAACCAATGGCAAGACTGTAGAGCTGTCTGTAGACAGCATCTGCAAATCGAAAGTAGTTGTGATGAGAACCAATCGGAAGAGCATAATGAACTGATTAATGTCTTACTGTATTCTTTGAAATTAATCTCAATGATGAGGCTCACTTCTTTTGTAGGGGTGTTAGTGTATATGTTGCCACACGTACGTGTAGTTCGTAGCACGAATATCGTTCAAGCAGACAATGATTTGTTGTCGATTTTAATGGTATAGGTAGCTGGGTAATGGTAATTCTTGTGGGAGTTTTGGATTTCATTGGTAATAACGCTCTTTCTTGGAAGGGGTCAAATATTTTTTACGTTTTTTGAACGCGATTTTGATATCACTTAAAATTTTTGAAGTTAAATCGAGACCACAAGTGGCCTGTGTCTGTACGTATGGTCAGAGCTTGATTGTCCTCCAGTTTTTACGGACTAACAATTGATCTCTAGTTCGTGTGACACATTTGTCTTATTCACCCGGCCGGTACATGAGCAGGTTGCTGAGCTAACTCCTGAGAGATGGCTTTATTAAACTTCACGGAGATAAGCTGTTTTGTCAGCAACATTATATTTTTTTCTTCTAAAGCTGCAGTGAATTACGCTTCTGAGCCCGTTGCTACTTAATGGTTGAATGTAGGGTACGTGTTGCATGAGAGGCGTTTGTTAAATAGTTCCGTCTCATCAGCAGTAAAATAAATATTAGTGCGATTCTCTGCCTTGGTATGAAATCGGAAGGAACATTTGTGCGTTTTATCTGAAATAGATGCGTTAGTTCATAGCTTAAATCTTTCAACCTTGTGGGTGCATGTTACTTCGTCTCACAAGACCTTTATACTGTACATAATGTGCATGAAAACATAGTCGAAAATGGAACTGTTGAAGTTTTCAACTGATCGTAGGTGAGCAAGGTACGCATTTTTTAAAAATTGTCTTTCTTGGAGTGCAGTGTTCGAATTTATTTACTCACAGCTGCTCTCATGAGCTGTTGTACATATTTTTTGGAGTGAGCATTTGTCCTGTTAAAACACTGTTTGACATAGTTAGGAATAATCTTATTCGATAAACATACCTTGGTGAACTTCATGCTGGTATTTAACTCAATTAATTTCTTCCGCATGTTGAAGAGATGATAATATGTTCTGGCTGTCCGGACAGCACTTTGGTACAAAATATTTGATCAGGTGAACATCCGCAACTGAGGAATACATTTATAGAAAAAAATCCGCTTCATTTGCTAGTAATTTTCTTAATTTATTCTACGACCGGTTTCGAAGCTTATCGCTTCATCTTCAGGAACTACCAGCTACGAACAAGAGGAGGGGCTACTAACGTACAAATACTATTGGGATGACATACTAAAATGTAAGGTACAGTTGTAGCATACGGTTTATTCACATAACTACGAAAACATGAACGTGTGGCGGGCGGGAGCTGATGGATGAGCTGCGTGTTAGGAGATCAGTTCGTAAAGTCGATCACGCCGAGGCATCCTTCTTCTGGCTGTAGAGTGCATACGGTGCGTGCGATCTTAAATACGTCTCCACCCCCCAGTAGCCAAGAGAATGCTTGCGTAATAGCTCGTCCCAGTTCTTTGGACAGATTTAGAATTTGAACTATGTACCAATATGTTGACAGTAAAAATCTGTTTATTAACTTCTGTCAGTGTCAGGTTTCCCGTTAAGTTTGTTTTAGTTAGTGCTCTAGTAAAATATAGTGCTGTTCACCAGTTGTAAGTCGTCATGTATTGAATATTGGATTGGACGGGTACACCTAGGATTTTATGTTTTCCTTTTATTACTTGCCAAGGCCGCCTGAACTGTCAATGCTTGTCCCTATCGGTATGAGCAAGTTTTCGTAGGGTCTGTCGCTGCACGCGATGCTCTTTCGTATAGATTTAAATCTTGCTTCAATTTTTCCAAATCTTGGAAATGTGTAATAAATATCCATACATTGTCTGTCCAAGCCTTACAGATTGTGCGAGGTTTCGAGTAGTAATGGGTCGAGCGATATGGCATCTTTGTTTTACGAGCACGTGATCGGAAATATGTATGTTACTTCAACTGTTGTCGACCACTCGAGAATGTGAATTTGTTAGTAGATTAAAGACTGCAATCCTAAGTTTATTCCAATATCCAAGAGCGTCCATGACTGTCTTGAGGTATTCATGGCTGACTCTGCCGAATGCCTCGTCCGTCGTTATGCTCGGCGACTCCGTTGATGCTACCTGTGAGGAGCAGGCTGTATGCTGGATGCGGGTTTCACCCTCTCTCTTCTGTCTCTTTCATCAACGCATTTACGAAAAACACAGTTATGGCCCTAAAACTCCACACACACTCATCACAGTAAAGAACACTTAATACCCGTCCTTAAAAATGTTAGATTTCACGAAGGAAAGGTGCCATTGTACGCAAAGAAAGAAATACTTCCCAAGCAGATGGCTGAAGCTAGCCTTAAGGGTGTCCAATGTAAAATGACATGCAACTATTTATTTTAGTAAGTCGAGTGGCCTCAACATACGATTCATTGTATTCGACGTCGACATCAATATCGCATGAGGAGCCACAATTTCAAAGCTAATTATTCGTAATGCTGCCATTATCTCACTCATGATAACACTTTGTCAGAGAGACATGAGAACATTTCCTAAATTCGCCGTTTCAGTAGTATCCCTTGGCTTGAACGCCAATGAAGGGCAATTTTTTATTTTTAACCGAAGTAAACTGTTTGGGTGTAAGAGAGTTTAACATAATTTCTGTCAACTGCCACTCAATTTGCAAATCCTGAGTGAAAGATACAAAATATCGGCTCGAGATTTTCGGCAATGGTACTATGCAGAGCGCCACGAAATTTGGTTAATGGCTAATATCCTTTAATCTTGTATCAATTTTTCGGAGAACGGCATACTTTTTAAACGTTCTGAAGCTGTTTAAGAGACAAGTTCTTTGAGACAGCCCTTGTTAATGAAGACGTTAGGCTGTTTAGATGATTTTAGAGATTTTAACTACCTTTTTTGTAGTCTGGGTGGCAGCGTCTCTTGGAGGCATCTACTTTTCCCACCCACTCTCCATTCACACGTTTGGTGCTAACAGTTTAGAAACCACGAAAAATCTTTTCAGATTTTTTGTGACTTTCAGAACCGTGTTCACAAAACACATAAAGCACATGTAACGCAACAGTACTCCTGCAGTATTTTTAACAAATTCCAAGCAGTTACTGAAGGGATAGTATTTTTTCATCTCATGTCAATATCTCTGCTTCTCCTTTTACTGAAATTACATCCAATAAGCCTGTAATCACCGTATGTATTATTTACAACCTCATCTTAAGCTACGTTAAAACTGTGCCAAGCGAAGAGATTTCGTGCAACATGTTGACTCTATGGCGGCTGCGTTCATCGAGTGCTGATACACCGCGGTTTCCGTGCGCATTGATCTTGCGTGTCACCACACGAGATGAGCTGCGGTTGCGGCAGGCAGGTGTTTGGTTATTGTTTCGGGCCAGTGGCTATATTGGATTCGTGATGGACACTTCTTTCTGCTCGCAGTGGCGCTCGTGTGGTTACCTGCTGCCACACACGCACGCCCACACACACCGCACACGTACGCACACACACACACACACACACACACACACACACACACACACACATGCTCGCGCGCGTTATTAGTTAGATTTACAGTCAAATTTTCCAGAGAACGAGGCAATATATTACTTCTTCCCTAAGTGTGAGACGACTATGACAGAAAGTCGGGCTCATGCAGAGGTTTATCTACTGTACCTCACACCATACCCCACTGAAGTATTCATGTAGATGAAAACTACTATTAGAAATAATTGGAAAATATGGTGCTACTGGCGTCTTCATAGTTCAGTCATTTGGAAAATAACGGAAATTACTATAACAGAGTTGATTTAAGAATTCCTGGTGAAAGAAAAGTAACTGTCACACGGGCTTCGAGATTCTATCACAGCGGCTTATAGTACAGAGAAAGAGAATATCTGAAACTTCTTGGCAGATAAAACTATGTGCCACACCTGGAATTTAACCAAGAATCTTACATTTCACGAGGAATGCTGTCAGTAAGCCGCAGCAGTGTGGGAGATTCAGTGGAGCTTCAGCAATTAATTCCAAAATTATTCACGCTTAATCCGTTTGAGGAATTAGTAATACGTGTGCAGTAATTGGTGTAGGATAGTTTTTCAGGGAGGGGGTATGGGGTGCTGAAGAAGCTAATGCCGCCTACCGAAGCCGAAAACGGACAACCACGAATGGTAGGACAGAATGGGGGGGGGACAAGCGCTGCTTTCATCTCTCCGTGCTGGCACTACAAATGTGCTGACTTGTTTGACATGGCATGGCGTGACAGTCTCTTAGTAACGGCCACGGTACACACAGGTACTGTGTTATATGGCATCTTTTCCCAAAGCTGTCACATAACATTTTTTACGATATATATACTCATACCGTTTGGTCAATGTAGTCGGTCTCTTACGGTACACCATAACTGCAGACAGCATTAAGTACCACCCGTGCCTTCCAGCTAACTGCTTCTTGACATCGATTCTTTTATTATGGTGGGGGCCTTGTTATTTTTCTGCAGTCTTGAAAGCTTCCAAGATGGCAAGGGCGGCAGAAAAGATTATTTAAAGGGACTAAGAGGTCATATTCGTGTTCATAGCTGGGAGCTGACTTTCAGTGCAGGTAGTCGAAAGTGGATTTCACGTCACCCACCCCACATTCTGGGCGGTACAGAAACCAATATTGTTCGAGAAAATGGGAAGAATTGTTTTAGAAAAGATACAAAACTAACCAGGTGCAAACTTTCAGAGATGGTGCAGCGTGAGAACCACTGTTTGACTTGGTTTACATACCATAGAAGAACGTTCAATCCCTCTAACCGGTTTTATGATTGGTTTATAGTGTTTATTTGTGTAGATCATGCACGTCCTCGTGTGTGTACACGTGTAAGCCTTTCAATTTCTCAGCTTCATAAGCAAGCCATTGACTGGAAGAGGTTTTCCGGCTTCCTCCGCACAACATGACAACATTGGTTAATAATGGTGAAATCTGCAAGAGTATATTTAACTTACAAAGTTATTAAAGTACAGAACTGGCATTGTCTGAAGCAATTGACTGTCAAGATTCCTGCTGTGGCACAAACAGCCATGCTTCAGAGTGTTACGTTAGAGATCATTTGCCACTTGCGGGATGGCGATCGAAGAGTAAAAACGTGCTGCCAATCGAGACTTGCTGTCGTACAGAAGGATATCTTCACTTTAGTACTAACTACAAAGTACGAGCTGGACACAAAGTTACGTGTCGTTACTGCTGATGCCTTCCACCTTCATGCTGCATGAATGTGGCAAGAATGGGCAGGAATTGCAGCCACCGATTTGGTAGGGGTTCAATGTTAGTTAAGTCCTTTAAGGAGCTATAGTACGCTACCCATTCCTGCAGTCATTGAACATATCCACCATTTATTCTCGTAACTATACTTTCACTGTGCTCACCCACCTGTGCCAAGCTAGATAGTCCCTTGTACATTTGTGAATGTTCATTTGCTTATCTCAGACAGTAATTCGTATGTTGGTGCTTTATGATAATAAATCTATTTATTATAGTGACCGCTTGGTGCTCTTGTAAACAAATGATCCCTCCTTTCATTAACATATCCATGCATGGTGTGATACCCATATTTTCATGCTTGGCTAGGCCATCCCTATTAATTATCGTTCAATGAGAAGTTTCCGTTTGTGTGCCATCGTCATTTCCTTAAAATCTGCATGATCTTACAGAGAGAATCTCTTCTCTGTAGGTCATCAGAAATCGAACTATAGCGTCTAAGGGGTTTGCTAGCTACAAGATACATACCACTCTTCACCTATCAATGGTTTGCTTTAATATAAAGATCAAACTATATTTTAATGGAAACAGAGCGGTTTTGAGGCATCTACTAGAAATATAAACTAACTTGTATGTGATATCTACCCTCCTAACAAATAAATTTTCAAAATAATACATTTACAATCGGTAATACACTTGAAATACAGATTGGAAATGGATGTGGATGCCTAAATGCAACAAGGACGCTTTTAAGAAACATGTTAATCAATATCCGAAAATTGGAACAAGAAACTACAGAAATATCAACAGGTTTTTAGTTTGAAATTCTTCTTTCGTGCAATCAGCACCTTCGTGACGACACGTTGTAGAATGACTTATCTGAGATCAGGTGTCCGTACAGAAGATGGAGCTTTGTAGTCAACCAATTCAAGATGATTATACATTTATGCAGGTGAAATAAAATGTATCAGTCTCCAAAATTATTTAAGTAATCTTATGAATATGGCTTCATTACTGTGTTGTCGCTTATGCCTCAAAGCTTGATAAATATGAAAAATAGGCGCAATCCGCCGAAACCCACTAAGGGTTTCGAGAAATTTCCCTTGGTCAGCAGGCAAGTTCCGGAAGTGGAGGTCCTCTTCCAAATATTCCCACTCCGGAAGCCTTCTCTCCCACTTCCGGTCTACTGGGTTATATGGATTAAAAAAATCTAGAACAGACGTCCTCCACAACTTTCGTAAGAAGTGGATGTCCTAAAGAATTCACATTTACACAGCTCTTGCAACGTTGAAATAGTGCACACTGCAACTGGTGATAGTGACGGTCGAATTTAAATAACCAGTTTTATTAATAATAATACTCATCGTTTCTGTTGCACATCTTTGTTGTGTGTTGATGGCTCGCTATCCATTTCCTTTCTTTGATTTAACTTTTTATGATCGTCTAGAGGATGATTGAATTATTACTTCAAAAATTATGTGAAAACTGCTGGACTTCCTGCAAAATTACACATATATTTTCAGTCATTATACTTCACAATACAAATCAATAAAACACACAACTCATTCTCCATCCTCACACTTCAAACACGTACAACCAACTGCAGTAAAACCAAAGAGTTTATTCTAACAACATGCAGCAAAGAAATTACTGTCATACATCGATCTATTTACGCAAAATAATTTTTGGAACGAACATTTCATAAATAAAATACAAATAATTCTTTATATTTTTTTGAAATGTCCGTTGTCATCAATATAATTACATTAAGCATTTATAAAGGTTGACATTTTAACATATTCGTATAGCTATGTAGTAGTGGACTTTCGATTTTTGTTTTCAGTACGGTATCATTCATTTCATATGATCCAAGATCGGTTAGTACATTTATCACCAGTTTTATTAAAACACTAGATGTACCAAGTGGGTCACTTTTGACCCACGAGTGTTTTTCGAGGGCCCTACTCCCCTCCATAATTATGGCAGGACAAAACGTTCCTGTGACTTTTCATCGTTTGTGGGACTGTATACTTCACCAAAGTTCTATTCCCCTAGCCTACCTAGATGAAAAATTTACCTGTGGCATTTTAACACGATTTGACATCAGTAACTCCGATTTTCATATACTAAATAGTTTCTGGGCTTGCCTCGACGTTATTCTTGAAATGTTGGAGTATATTATGACACTTAGGGGAAAAAAAAACTGAAATACGTAGAATTCGTAGGTCTAGTGATACTTTATATCTGTGCGGCTTTCCGTTTTCTACGGACTGGCGACATGCAGACCTATGAAGTGACGCTGGGAAGCGACGGCGTAACATATTATACAGTGGGGAAGCCCAGCCCCCTCCTACACCGCTCTCTGGTGCACTGCTGACAGTTCTCTTACACGACAGCAGATGTAAGACGCGTCGCCCTAACGGAAGTTTCATGACGGTATATCTTTGTCTGTGGTTAAATCGAGCTTGTTGAGGTAGTTCTACCGCCAGCGACGTGAGTTTCCAGTTTATCTTCGCGAGTTTGCGGAAATGAAGCTATGATGGCAAGACGGCGTGGCCTTACGGAGGCTGAGATTCTCTACAATCTGGAGAACATTTCACTGACGCAGTTGAGTGATGAATCCGGTAGTGAAATGAATGTGGAGGAAGACGACTATTTTGTTCCAATGAAAACTGCTGTCTCGAGTGATTCAGACGCATAAAATGAACAGCAAGCACAATGTAAGCCATCTGAAGATGATATACCTCTAGCACAACGTTAGCATGAACTATTCTACCGAAGTTTTTGAACCGATGAACGCGCAGTTCACTGTACGTCTTTCTTTCTTCTATTCTTTAGGTGTCGGATATACAGAATATAACTGAGGGTGTGGACATCCATCCCAACTACGGGCCAAACGTGTGTGCAATGCAGGTGAGGGTCTTCAACAAGGACAGGGACGGTGGGGTGGAGGGGTTATCGGTCAGCTAGCTGATGGAGTCGGTAAGTCACTGATACATAAATGTTTATTCAAAACTGAAACGCAATATCACTGAACATCTAATATAAATATATAAGTCATACTGCGTCACGGACTGTCTTTTTCCATTATTCCTTTTCTCTGACCAGTAACAAAGAAATTTGACATACGATTCAATTTGCAGCTGCCAATGGCGATGGTGTAGATGCTGTGGACGACTCACGAGACGGCGACGGTGGACATGGTCGTGGTACATCTGGTGTCTGACGCGGTCGAGCAGCTCCTTATGAAGTAGGAAGAGGAAGCGCCATGCAGCGTCCTCTCCCTAGCGAGATGGAGAGTTCCAATGGCACTAAGTGGACACGGATTGAGACAGGCGACACAGCAGGTAGGCGTAGCAACCAGAATATGTGGCGGGCGAAACATGTGCAGACCACTCGTCACTCTCTGCGTCGCAGCTATATATTGGCGACCCGATCCTGAAATTAATAAAAAAGTGCACCGAAGAAAACACTCACAGCCCAGTTGGTAATAGTGATTGGTCACTAAGCCTGGAAGAACTAGATGCTCTACGCTAAAGGAACATATTTGCAGAAATATACAGTCATCTTAGGTTTGATTCTGTGTCATCTAGAAGACGGCGTAAAGAAACAGGTAAATTTTGCCTTGGTTCAGAGATATCGAATGTATTTACTGACAACTGCTACAAGCCAGATGACAACATGACTGTTGACGACGAACTGTATTCTTCCAAGTGCAGTTGCTCATTCATACAGTACATGCCAAATAAAGCTGATAAGTATGGGATAAAATTATGGATTTTGTGTGATGCTGACAAGGCTACATCCTGAATGGATTCACTTACCGTGGCAAACATGGGACTAGTGATACAAGCAAGGTTCTTGGTCGTCATGTTGTTATCAAACTGGCACAGCCATTCCTCAATTGTGCTCGTAACAACTGACAGCTTCTCCACCTCCGTCAGACTGGCGGCTGAGCTGAAACAGAAACGAACAAGTTTAGTTGGCACTCGTCGAAGAGCACTCACAGACGTCCCTCCTGCGGCGCGAAGTGGAGATGATGCATCATAGCAACATACTTGTACAAGTAAACAATCTTCTCACAGTTTACCAAGGGAAAAAGAAGAAAAGTCCTTATTCTGAGTAGCATGTATGCTGTATTTTAGGTGAATGAGAATACCGAGAAGAAACATCCAAAAACTGTGAAGTTTTATAACGAAACTAAGGATGGACTCGATATAGTTGACCAAATGGCTAGACACTACAGTGTCCGAGCTCTCACCCACCGATGGCCCGTGAAGTTACTTACCTCTAAGGAGATTTCATGCCGAGACTTTATCCTCAGGGTATCAGATGAACTTGCTGTCCCCTACAAACTGCAGAGAGGAGCCAATCTCCCCTTGCAGGCACTCGATACCGGCACTGGCCAATGTGAAAATAGAAGGCGTTGTGAAATTCAGGTTTCCTGCAAACAACCAAAGGGAAGTAAAACATCAAACGAACGCTTCAAGTGCAACAAGTATGTGTGCAAAAGCCACCAAGCAAAAACTCTTGTCGAATGCCTGAACCTTGAAATCATCCCAGGTTAGACAATTCTGTCAACTCTTTTTTCCTAAATATTTCCAAATATTTATAATTATAGGCTGCAGTTGTGTCTTCTCATGGTTTAGTTCTTTGACTGCAATAAGCAAGAAAACACGCACAGCATTCTAGTCACCTGCAGCGTTTTAGAATCATTCACAAATCCTCTGAACTTACCTTATTTGTTTGTAAAAGTAAAAATACTATTACTACTCACAAAGACAGTATGTTTTTACTCTGTTTCAATATTTTTATAAAGAAAAAACATTGTTACGTTGTTTTAATTACTTGTTTTAACGATGAGTGATGAAAGCCTATGGAATTTCTTCTGTAAAATTTAAAATAAAAGAAGTTTATTTCTGAAAATTTATGTTTGACAGTGTAGTATTCATTTTAGAGACGAAATTACCCTTTGTTTACACTTTAGAGTCTTCCTGAACGTATGGTCAACATGGCGACACTCGAAAAATCACCCAGATACGAATGGAACGATGATTTCCTTCTGAGGGTCAAAAATGACCCAAATGTTACTATTAGGGGTACGGTGAAGACCGGTACTTCTAGTGTTAAACGACCGTGTGTAGTCTTGCTTCCTAAACATAAAAATTCTTCCACTTCTACTGTGTCTTGTATAGCGTTAAGGATGCCGTCATTCCCGATCCTACTAAACAAATGAACCGATGATCAAACGTTCAACTTTTCCATTTACGTAAGCAATCATGTTTCAGTTCTAACGTCCTTCTGCGGCGTGGACAGAAATGCGACTAAGGAAGATTAGCCAGCTTCGACCTGAACACACAACAAACTAACGACTGCTGCTTCTGTACTTCTAGAAGACGAGGTAGTTTCCTATTTTACATCACAGGTCAATTACTAAATAAGGAACACTTAAATACGGACGTAAGGAAAACAAGCAAAATTACAGTATTCGTAAACAGTGTTCTCTATTTCGTCGCTGTAACAGGCCGAAGCGAAGTTGTGATTAAACTGGCAAAACCCTCATGAACAACTGACTTCCATGCACGGATAACCTAAAATGAAATCTGCACAAAACAGATATAAACTAAATCGATTTTAAATTATACACACTTACCTCAAATACACGTTTATAATTTAAAATACGAACTACTTACGCTGAATTTCGTAGAGATTGTCTGTATTTTTCGCAAACGATCAAAGCGTCTCTTTCTGTTAATTAGTCTACATAGTTCACATGAGGCATTAATGATCTTACTTTGCAGTCGTTATGTATATGACGTAATCCAGATATCTTAAAACTGAAATTCACTTAGTCAGTGTTGTAAGTGGAAGATATCACATAACTTTCTTTTCCTGTAACTGTGAAAGTCACAAAAGTGATTTTAAACAGGCAGACTGAATTAGGGCAACTGGATGTTTTATAGTTTTGGTGAGACTATAGGTCAAGAGTTGAACATCATTTGTAGGCATCATACTCGTTACACATGCTTTCTTTTTTGTGTAATTTTTTAAAGAATGTCTTTTAATAGCTGCTCTGCTTACTGTAGAGACAGTAAACCTTATCGGGGTACGACCAGAGACATTCAGTGTCTAATATTAGCGGTAGAAAATTTTGCTTCAAATTGTACTTAAATGCACGAAATCGTTCACGCAGCAACGTTATCGTTCCCTGATCTTGTTATCTACGTATTAACCCTCTGGACGTATTAAATTACTTTAATACTAAAGCACGTAAAACTAGAGCTATTCTTTACTGCAATATGAGCTGCAGAATTAAGAAATTTTCCCTGAATGGAAGACAAACGATGATTTCTTCCGTGCTGGCGGTTAAAGTTCTCGTGCGGTGAATAATTTTATCTTAGCTTCGAATTAGTTCCCAAGCTCTTCGCATTACTAACAAGGATAAATGGTGAAGTTGAGCCTTTCACAGGAAACAACGGAGGGAGAGAACGAAGACTATTCATTCCACTGTTCAGCTTCCGCGTCTAAAGTTTGCTCATTAACTTATTTTACTGGACTGCTGGAAATGTAAGCTATAGAATATTTGAAGAATTCTCGAACAGTAAACGTCAATATTATTTTGTATTGTGGTGCTATCCTTCAAAATGTGAAGCATATCTTTTTCACTCGGAATTGCCAAGCCATTATGCCAGTAAGGCGTCATTGGCTCAAAACTTATTACGGTAAACGTGATTTAATATTTCGACAACCCTACAGCCAAACTCTAAGTAACGGGCGCCATGTAACGAAGTAAAGAGATTCTTTACTGCCCCGAACTACAATAATAAAGACCAGCTTTCAACTAAGAGACTAATGGGTTAAAAGTGGAAATCAAAGTACGTAGATTACGCATTGTCTGTAAGACTCAACGTTCCGTATTACTTTAAAAATTATACTCAGAGTCACTTTCGCATGAACAGTTGTAATCACTTCGCTGTATTTGAAATGGTACAAGAAAAGTTTGATCTAGAGGAGACAAGTTTAGTACTTCTTGTAGTGCAGATCTTTCCATTTACAAAATCCCGTAAATGAATCCTGTTTTTCTTTATGAGGGAAATCATTGTCCTCAAAATAGCTTCATCAGTTGTAATAAAGCCAGAATTATGCGAGCAACTTCGCTTTGACTTAAATACATTAAACACAAGTGAAACATAGACTCCGATGGAAAGCCGAACCAGACAAGCAGTCACTACATTTTCATCTTTCTCCCAACCGAGTTTCTGCTGATCCATCTCTACAGGCCACCCTGACCAAAGTACGTAGGCAGTGATCTTCCTTCCGAGGTGACTGCAACCTAACAGTTAACTTTGTTCAACGCTTCAACTGACATCACCAAATGCTTTGGTTTTGCAAAACGTGGGAAGCAACATACTATCTCGACTCCTACTGACTGGAAACAATCTCATCAGCAACCACTTTATCATCCTTGAGACGCCTCCTTCAGGCAACTGCATATGTAATGTTTCAGGTGTTAGGAATGGATGCCTCCGACAGCCTGGCCTTTACGTTCGCCTGGTATGTACCCACGGATCACGACTGGGGTAAGGTTGGTCGATTAATTGTTTACCGCAGTCCTTCAGCAACCGTAGATGAAGCTCTCTGTACTAGCTGAAGAGATGCATGCAAGGAGACACCTAAGGAATGAGTACAGGCTCGCTTTAGTAGAACAGTATGATGTTTTAAGAAGATGGTCGCAGCACATTGTCGCTATACCGTATAGTGAAATACCACATGTCATGTGCAGGGTGACCCATTGTCTTGACTACCATAACTAGTTTGTTTGTAGAAGAAAAATAAAAAGAAGTCAATTAAACGTTGTTTAGCTACCAGGGGCACAACAACCAGCATGACTGCTTTTCTCATAACTTTGTTCCTTACGACGATATGAACAGCAGTACGATTTTTTATAATCGCTCGTTAATCCCTTTCCGCATCACAAGAATTGTTACAGTGCGTGTCACAGTGTACCATTAATGTAAACATGACGTTATTAAAAAAGTAACAAAACACTGACTTTGACTCCCTGTACTTGAACACATTGTAGGTCTATTCGACAGTGAATAATACACCGACGGAACAAAGAAATCGTAACACCAAGGAGGGGTTGTGCGACAGAAACGAAAGTTTTTAGACGTGTTTTTACTTCTGAAAGATGACGTCATTCGGATTTCGCGCCAGTTCAAATGGCTCTGAGCACTATGGGACTTAACATCTGAGGTCATCATTGCCCTAGAACTTAAAACTACTTTAACCTAACTAACCTATGGACATCACACACATCCATGCCCGAGGCAGGATTCGAACCTGCGACCGTAGCGGTCGCGCTGTTCCAGCCTGTAGCGTCTAGAACCGCTCGGCCAACCTGGCCGGCTCGCGCCAGTTGCATAGCACTGGCGCTAGTAGCGCGACTGCGAGGATGCAAATCACGTTTGCTTTAGATACACGCTGTAACGGTCGTGAGCGTTAGTTACCGTTGAGACTGGACTTTGTGAGTTAATGTTAGTTAAGAATGCCTTTAAGGCAAGAAAGACGCCATTATCAGCACCTCACGGAGTTCGAACGAGGTCGTGTAATAGGGCTACGAGAATCTGGATGTTCCTTCTCGATACTGCAGAAAGGCCTGACAGCGGTGATCACGAGAACGTGGGGTCATCAGAAGACCACGTGGCACTATCCTGAAGGAGGACCATCGTGTTCGGCGTATGGCTTTGACGTATCGTACTACATCTGCAGCAGCAATTTGAGCATCGGTTGGCATCACAGTGACTAAATGGACTGTTACAAATCGTTTACTTCAAGGACATCTCTGAGCCGGACGCTCTGTGGTGTGTAATACATTGACCCCAAGCCATCGCTATTTGAGACTTCATCGGCATCAATAGAGAGCGCATTGAAGGGCAGGGTGGGGGTCTCTTGTATTTTATGATGAAAGCTGGTTCTGCCTCGGTACAAGCGATGGCCGTGTGTTGGTTAGAAGGAGGCCTATAATCAACCTATCTGTGTGCTAGACACACGGGACCTGCACCTGGAATTATAGTCTGCAGTGCGATTTCGTAAGACAACAGGAGCACTCTCGTAGCTATACCACGCAACCTGCCTCCAAAACTGTATGCCAATGTTGTGCTGACATTCAAGAACGTCGTTCCAGGGAGGGGTTTTCCAACGGTATAACACTTGCCGAAAAACCGCTGTTGGTTGGTTGGTCGATTGGTTGGTTGATTTGGAGGTTGGGATCAAACGGCGAGGTCATCTGTCCAAACGGATTACGGAAGGATGGGGAAGGGAGTCCTCCGTGCCCCTTCAAAGGAACCATCCCGGCATTTGCCTGGAGCGATTTAGGGAAATCATGGAAAACTTATATCAGGATGACCGGACGCGGGTTTGAACCGTCGTCCTGCTGGATGCGAGTCTAGTGTGCTAAGCACTGCACCACCTCGCTCGGTGTACCGCTGTTGTAACCCAACATGCTCTACAGAGTGTCGACATGTTACCTTGGCCTGTTCGATCATCAGATCTGTCTTCAATCGAGAACGTATGGGACTTCATCGATCGACAACACAACCAACATTAATCGTCCCTGTACTGACCGAGCAAGCGTAAAGCAAGGGTAACAGGCGTGGAACTCTATCTCACAAACGGACATCCAGCACCTGTACTACACAATGCACATACATTTGTACGTTTGCATTCACCATTGTGACGGTTACACTGGTTGTTAATATACCAGCATTTCGCATTAGTAATGTCTTACCTCGCGCTTATACAGGGTGTTACAAAAACGTACGGCCAAACTTCCAGGAAACATTCCTCACACTCAAATAAAGAAAAGATGTTATGTGGACATGTTAGAACTCATTTTAGTTTCGTCAGCATGTACTGTACTTCCTCGATTCACCGCCAGTTGGCCCAATTGAAGGAAGGTAATGCTGACTTCGGTGCTTGTGTTTACATGCGACTCATTACTCTACAGTACTAGCATCAAGCTCCTGCACATTTCAGTCGAAGTGTTCGTACGCTTCTCAAGAACAGATTCGGTGACCGATGGATTGGTAGAGGCGGACCAATTCCATGGCCTCCACGCTCTGCTGACGTCAACCCTCTTGACTTTCATTTATGGGGGCATTTGAAAGCTCTTGTCTACGCAACCCCGGTACCAAATGTAGAGACTCTTCGTGCTCGTATTGTGGACGGCTGTGATACAATACGCCATTCTCAAAATGGTTCAAATGGCTCTGAGCACTATGGGACTTAACATCTATGGTCATCAGTCCCCTAGAACTTAGAACTACTTAAATCTAACTAACCTAAGGACATCACACAACACCCAGTCATCACGAGGCAGAGAAAATCCCTGACCCCGCCGGCACGCCATTCTCCAGGGCTGCATCAGCGCATCAGGGATTCTATGCGACGGAGGGTGGATGCATGTATCCTCGCTAACGGAGGACATTTTGAACATTTCCTGTAACAAAGTGTTTGACGTCACTCTGGTACGTTGTGTTGCTGTGTGTTTCCATTCCATGATTAATGTGATTTGAAGAGAAGTAATAAAATGAGCTCTAACATGGAAAGTAAGCGTTTCCGGACACATGTCCACATAACATATTTTCTTCCTTTGTGTGTGAGGAATGTTTCCTGAAAGTTTGGCCGTACCTTTTTGTAACACCCTGTATTAACCTGCGATCTTGCAATGCTAATCACTTAAGTACGTTACCTACACAAATTTATTGCCGAAATTTCATTATCCTACATTAATTATGTTTTGGTGTTGCGATTTTTTCCATCTATGTAGAAACAACGAATATGCATACCGTTTTTATACTTTAATAGCATTACTA
Source organism: Schistocerca nitens (assembly GCF_023898315.1). Lineage (NCBI taxonomy): Eukaryota > Metazoa > Arthropoda > Insecta > Orthoptera > Acrididae > Schistocerca > Schistocerca nitens. The sequence continues at coordinate 424,008,233 of NC_064617.1, read as the reverse complement.
CCTTCTCTTCATCGGTGGACTTGTGCTCACACAAACCTTAAACTGAAGACACTTGGCTGTGGGACCAAAGTACTTTTTCCTTGTGTTTCCAATTAAACTGAAGACACTTGGCTGTGGGACCAATGTACTTTTTCCTTGTGTTTCCAAGTGCTTAGCAGGTTGACGAGTTACGTTACCCTTGATGCTTACAATGTGTGCTACTGAAGGAGAGTAATAACATGCAGAGCCGTGGTATGCAATGGAGGTTCTATCCCGTTGCGGTTGTGAGCGCCGTACAAGGTGCGAATAAAAATGTAGCTCAGCTACTAGTTCTGCTGATAGTAAACGCCCTTGGTCTAGTAAAGAAGACGAATGTAATAATTAGAATTTGTTGTTATTTTAAGTCTTCCATGAACACTCAAGCTAACATTGATCAGTATTCCTAGGCCAGAGGAAATGTTGAAAAAATTGGCTGTGCCCATAATTTTTCTAAAATAGATCTTGATGACGACTATTCTCAGTTACCTGTAGTGATCACAAAAATAAGTTTTGGATTGATACGTCATTCAGCTTGTATCGTAATAACAGAATGCCATCTGGTGCAGGAAACCTCACAATATTTTAGAGATACCTTGAGGAAAGCATCCATGGATGGATGGATGGATGGACATGGTGTTATGGGCGCTCAACAGTGTAGTCTTTAGCGCCCGAACGGAAACAACAACGGACGAGTGTCACGAAAATGCAGCAAGTGCAAAAATAGGACTAAAATTATAGGTGAAAGTCTACAGAGGCAATTTGCACGTCAACAGTAGCAAAGAGGAAAGCAGCACATAATGAGGAGAACTGCAAGAGAACGGAGGGGAAGGGGTTAAAATGAAACACATAGCACATGTTTGGAACTGGCCTATTACAAGAATAAAAAGGAGTGGTAAGCCACTCGGCAACACACTAGCATCCATGATATTCCCAAGTGTGTTAATTATTTAGATGACTTCCAAATCACCGGAGCCTCGTGGAAACAGCGTCTGTAAAACCTACCAGTGTTGGTTGAACAACTTCATGCCCGTGGTCCGTGTTGTTGCTTCGACGAGTATAGTTTCTTTGACCCAAGTGTAAAGTACCAAGCGCATATATGAAATAAAGAAGAGTTCACGCGCAGACAGGATCATGAGGACACAGTCAATAACTTACCAGCTCCTACGAATCTCAGAAAACTACAATCGTTCCTGGGCAAAGTTAGTTATTACACGAAATTTATTTCCAACTTAGTCCTAATTTCATACTCTTTTAATCAGTAGCCCTGAAAAAGAGGTAAATTCGTGTGGTCAGAGGAGTCCAGAAAGCTTTCTTACAACATAAAATGTGTGTTAGCTCTGTCCCTTTTCAGTAACGTTTAACCCCTGGTAAATGCTTGAATTATGGGAATGGTGTAGTGTTGTCCTACAAACACGCCGTTAGCGTCTAAAATATTAAATGCAGCACAGCAAAATTACAAGTAGAGAAAGAGGCAGTGGCTGTCATATTCAAGGGCAAGGAGAGACACGTATTTATGGTACAACGTTTGGCCGGATCACTGATCACAAATCCCTCATTTAGCCACTCGATCCCTATTCGAAACTTCCTGATAAGATAGCACAGTTGCTGCAATAGTCGGCGTTGTTACTTGATAGTTATAACTGCGAGATTCAATATGGGACTATCATGTGGCACACAAATGCAGACGCAGTTTCCAGCGCGATATGGGACACAGATGCAGAATTTGACATGGGCGAAATGCTGTGTTTTGCCTTAGACGCTAATCACTGACACACCCTCGACGAATTCTCGATTACGGCGTGTGAAGCAGCAACAGAAACAGGCCACGTTGTCTGCTGTGCTTTGGGATTGGCTGGAGCATCTGCCTAGGAACACAGATCCGGTATGGCACACGTTATTTCGTTGTCCCGGCTTGAGGAGACCGATGGTGTCTTTTGTTAGGCTTGGTGGTAATTCCGTCCACGCTTCGCCATCACATGCTCAAACTGCTCCACACCGAACACTGAAGGATACGCAGAATGGGTTAGGCGCCACGTATATTGGTCCAGTGTTGACACCACCACAGAACCCACAGTCCGGAACTGCGGGGCATATGACCCCATCAGTCAGCTGCGCAGCGTTCCAACAGCATTCCAACCCTTAGTGCTGCCCTCACCATCCAGGGCAGAGAGTACATCCTGATTTCGCTACATCATTCTGAGGAAGAATATGGTTGCTAGTTCTCTCTAATTTCCCATATGTGGCACCACTGCATCAGTTACCATCCGTGAGCAGCTACCATCCGCGCCACCATATTTTCTGTAGAGGGGTATATTTACTCTGATTTCCGAAAACAGCCCTCAATCCGTGGCATCTGCGTTTCAGGATGTTTGTAAATGCAATACTATTGAGCACCTAGCCGCGACCCCATGCCATCTAGCTTCCATTTCTGAAGGCAAAGCAGGTAGATGGTCAGGAACTTGTGACGTCCCTTCCCTCCTCCTTCACTCCCAGGGAGGAGACGCGACTCGTAACGATGTTCGTCCCCGTCGGTATGAAGTGGAACAGCACCTGTAACTCTCGTAAGAACACAACTCCTCGCGTGGTTTAGAAATATTCTGTTATCTGTCCGCAGCAGTCTTCTCAGCTTGTGCGAACTGGTAAACTGCAATCGTTTATTTTTATTTTTATGCACGGTTAGTTCCGTGATGAAATAAAATCTTGATTCTTGATTTCATCATTACGGTCGTATTTCACATCATACATAGCGAGGATGAAATTTTGCTGTCTACTATTCTGTTGCTATGCCGTTGCCACGTCTAGTTATTAACAACGGTCCTACGTAACTCCAGAGATAACTTATGTTGTAGTAAATGTTTTTTTTTAATACGCCGTATTACTGCTTTAAGTTAATCACTTTTCACTGTTCATTATTCATGTACTCACTTAGTCACTTAAAATGTTTAAAGAGTCAATCAACTTGCATTAATACACATTGTATTGTCCGTTTAATGAGTTAGGTGACACGTAAGATTTATCTTTTGGCTCAGATTTTATTGTTCTCTCTGTAATTAATTGTTTGTCCCTACAACACACGCACACCAATACATCATTCATTATTAACTTCTGTTCAGTTCAGTAGTCGTGATGCTGACGACAACTTTTGACTAATCGGCATACTTGTCTTTTTTCGTGTCTTCGTTTTATTGTCCTACGAATTGTTTTTTTATCGTTGATCCATTGCTCTCAAGGTTTGTAACAGTTCATCAGTACGAAGGATAAGTCCGATAAACCAATATCACTCAACTGAAGTCTAACAATCGTCTTACGATGCCGAAGCGTTGAGAACGGTAAAGATTAACTTTCATCAGTCGAATGACTGAGCAATACTTCGGTCTCTACCTCAGGAATTATCAAACTTCCAAAACTAAAACAATCTAATAGCGTTTGCGTCCAGACAGCTATAGCAAAAGTACTCTAAAGCGACTCAAGAGCAACTAACTAACTGAACATTTCCATATCCGAGTTGCATTGTAGTTGCATTGAGTTTCCTTTTCGATGCGGCTACAACTCTCTTCCATGGTAAATGTTATCTTTGACTGAATTATTTTCTTGGTTTTAACCTTCGTTCATATGATTTTGAATTTATTCTATAGATGTTTGATAATGAATCTATGATAATCCTTTCCTTTTATCTCCACTTTTTGTATGTTATTCTCAGTATTTGAATGATATAGGTGTTAATCAAAATATTACCAGTGTCGATTTTATCGTCAATAGTTGCCGTCACTGTCGAGATAACTCATATCCCTACTTAAAGTTTCCACAAAGTTTGTTAATTGGTGTTTTCTGTCCTTGGGGCGTTACAACCTTCAAAACACAGATGGGCGAAATAATGATGACAGTCGATTTTGAGGAAGCATTTACCTTCCTCACAGCCTACTGGTTCATCCTCGTAAACGCAGTCGGGCCGAATTTCACATGAGCGCAGACCTCGCACCCACTTCGACACCAGTTGCACCTGGCACAGAGAAGTAACCATCCATGCTCACAACTTTACTGTCATGTGGGTTCCTACGGAAGGGCTCGCACTTTTGTCAGGAACCTCAGGTGGGCCCTAGGCTCCATGGTCGGCAGTAGTAGGTGGCAAATGTTTGGGGATGCGTCCGGCCAGGAGCCGATAATCAGGCATAGAAATCAGATCTGTAGTGTCCCCTACCCTTCAGCAGCAGACTGGACGTGACATGCAATCACGCCCAGGACAAGACTGACCAACAGCACGTCCGCCACCATTACAACTTCGGCCCTCATTTCAGACGCAAAAAAAAGAGGCTCGACAAAGACCAACGACTGGAGCCGATGGAGACGTTGATCATTGCTGGATTGAGGTACCCACGGAGGGTGAACCGTTTTCCCCATCTGACCTGCAGCTGACACTCACTCTACTGCAGGCAGTACCAAGCAGCGCCATAGATATCATCTACAGGCCAGCAATTTCACAGACATTTCCGACATATGATCTGGCCGATCACGACGAGGAAATGCCATGGGAACCTTTGGCGGAGATTACAGCACCACTGTGACCCCTTGGTCTCAAAGTTGAAACAGACTGGACGATTTCTGGCTCTACGTGCCGATTAAGGGAGTGAGGCGTTTAGTGTCCGACAGTGATACGGATTCCTGCACGGCCTGTCCGTATGGACCAAAGGTCAGATATGTTCGTGCTCCGAGGCACCGCCGCAGCTCACTCTCGCGTCCCTTCAGTGACACTAGAGCGTCTGCAAAAACCGACGCTCCGCCAGTCCTCTCTATTCAGTGAAACCTTCGGTACACGTGATTGATAGTAATTGACTTTCGTTCTGTTTCCATTTATCGATTCGGCCCGCTCACTGGACTGTTAGCACGCTTATGACGGCTTTCGCTACGCTCTGGATATTGCTTCTTGTTACTTGTTCAGTTCATGAAGTGTGGCGGCGTAAGTCACAGGAATCGCCTGTTAATTCAGCCTGTCTCTGCTCGACCGCATGAGTGTGTGTGATCACAAACTGTGTTCTTCGTACGAATAGTAGGATAGAAAATCCGTATTTAAGGCGTAAAATAAAACTGTTATGACTCTTTTTCAGAATGCGTCTCTTGACTGCAGTTTGCGTAATGGAAAATAGCCCATATTAATGTTGCTAAACTGTCCTAATATAGAAATATTGAGAGCTGCTGTCAATACGTGTGAGTTGGAATCATAATATACTGCAGAGCTGTGACACGCTTTAAATCCTACTTTTCTACAAGTTGCTAGTTGTTCATATTCAATTATAATTTTGTATGTTTGTAGACGCACTATTGCTGACAGTGATATGTTACATAAAAAGAAACAGCAATCAGACCAAAACATTCCCTCCAAAATTATTGCGTGTAACATTCAGGCTTCCTCTCTTGTGCCTATCTCTTCGTCTCAGTGTAGCACCTGCACTCAACTTCCTCAATTATTTGATCTGTATGTTCTTCCTGTACAATTTTTGCTTTCTACGGCTCCCTCTATTACAATCAAAATTATTCCCTGATATCTTAACTCATGTCATCTTGTCTACATCTGCGTCTACATGACTACTATGCAGAGGGTTCTTCAAAAAACCTATTTCTCTAACGTTCCACAAACCAACAGCACGTGGGAAAAAATGAACTCTTAAATATTCCTGTACGAGCTGTGATTTATCTTATTTTATTACAATGATCATGTCTGCCTATGTAGGCTTGCGACAATAAAATATTATCGCCTTCAGAGGAGAAAAATATTGACTGAAATTTTTTGGAAGGTCTCACCTCACCCAAAAACGCTTTTGTTTTAATTATTATGATTGGCATTACAGCTCACGTATCATGTCCGTGGCGCTGTCTCCCCTATTTCGCTACAACACCAAACTGCCCTTCATTGCAAATTTTTCGATGTCCTCCGTCAACCCTATCCGGTAAGGATCCCATATCGAACTACAGAATTGTAGCAGAGGACGAAAATGGTAGTGTGGGCAGTCTCATTATAAGAGCTGTTGCGTCTGCTAATTGTTCGGCCAACAAAAAGCAGTCTTTGGTTTGTCTTCTCCCACAAAGCTATATGTGTCATCGTTCCAGTTTAAGTTGTTCGTAATTCTAATTGTTGTTGTTGTTTTTTTTTGGGGGGGGGGGGGGAAGGAGACCAGACAGCGAGGTCATCGGTCTCATCGGATTAGGGAAGGACGAGGAAGGAAGTCGGCCGTGCCCTTTGAAAGGAACCATCCCGGCATTTGCCTGGAGCGATTTAGGGAAATCACGGAAAACCTAAATCAGGATGGCCGGACGCGGGATTGAACCGTCGTCCTCCCGAATGCGAGTCCAGTGTCTAACGTAATTCTAATTCCTAGGTATGTTGTCGAATCAACAACCTTCAGACATGTATGATTTTTCGTGTAATCGAAATTTAATGGATTCCTTTCCGTAATCACAGGAATGACCTCACAGTCTCCTTATTCAGAGATAGTTGCCACTTTTCACATCATGCAGATATAGTGTCTAAATCATTTTGCTATAGGTTTTGATCTTCTGATAACTTTACTAGACGGCAAATGACAGCATCATCTGCAGATAATCTGAGAACGCTGCTCATATTGTTTCCTAAATCGTTTATATAGATTAGGAACAGCAGAGGGACTGTAACACTTCGTTGGGGAACGCCATATATCGCCAGATATCGCTTCTTTGTTACTCAATGAGTTTCCATAGATTACTAAGTACTGTGGCCTTTCTGACAGGAAATCACGAATCCAGTCGCACAACTGAAGCGATAATCCATAGGCGCGTAGTTTCATTAGATGTCCCTTCTGATGAACGGTGTCAAAAACATGCAATGAATCTAAGCTCTCCTGTCGATACTGTTCTTTACAACGAGAGCATAAAGAGCTAGTTGTATTTCACAAGAACGATATTTTCTGAATCCTTTCTGATATGTGTCAATAGCCCGTTACATTCGTGGTTATTCATAATGTTCGAACACACTATATGTTACAAACTCTTACTGCAAGCCGACGTCAGTGGTATGGGTTTGTCATTCATCGGATTACTCCAGTTTCCTTTCTTTCGTATTCGTGTGACCTATGCAACAGTCCTATATTGGTATGGATATTCCGTCGAGCTAGCGGTTGTATGATGGGCATTCAATGAGTATTGTAATATATTTTTTCTGCAAGCAGGATGATTTTATTCAGGGTGCTAATACATTGTATTATTCCCAACTCTTTTGGGTACAAAACCCTATCTTTCATCATGATCTTCGTTGAATCCAACGGCCTTACGCCACTTTGTATTATATTGATCTGGGGACCTAGAAACAATGGAGAGGCTTCGTGCCCGCAGTAGCCCTCAGTGTTACACAACCCATCAACAGGCTACAGCAGTCCACTCACCCCATCGCCGCCCCACACCGAACCCAGGGTTATTGTGCAGATCGGCCCCCAGCCCCAGTGGACCCCCCACCCCCCCCGCCTCCGCGGGGGGAGCGTCTGATACCAGACTACCAGACGAGTGTATAAAACTGTAACAATAATAGAGCGTGTATGTGTGTGTGTCTATTGAACCGGGGACCTAGAAACGACAGAGAGGCTTCGTCCCGCTGTAGCCCTCAGTGGTCAATAACCCAACAGGCCACAGCAGTCCACCCACCTCACCGCCGCCCCACACCAAACCCAGGGTTATTGTGCAGTTCGGCCCCCAGTGGACTCCCCCCCCCCCCCACCCCCAACCCCACCGTCTCAGACGGTTGTAGCCCCAGATGTTTGCGTGGTACAGTAATTATGGTGTACGCGTACGTGGAGAGAGTGTTTGCCCAGCAATCGCCGACAGAGTGTAACTGAGGCGGAGTATAGGGGAACCAAACCGCATCCGCCGAGGCAGACGGAAAACCGCCTTAAAAACCATCCACAGACTGGCCACCTCACCGAACTTCGACGCTAATCCCCTGGGCGGATTCGTGCCGGGGACCGGCACGCCTTCCCGCCCGGAAAGCAGTGCGTTAGACCACACGGATAACCGGGCGGGCTTACGCCTCCTTACTTGGAGAATCTGTACGCCCTCTACTGGTCGTCGTCGGAGCCAACGTCTGCCTCCATCAATGGTCTCCCCATCAACCATGTACTGCTTCCCACGGAGTTTATTGGACCAAGCAGATGGAAGTTGTAAGAGCCGAGATCCGGTTTGTACACCTTTGAGTGTTCCAGGTAGTGGACAAGTGTGTGAACAATATCAACAGAGATGTCCAGTTGAGAAGCGTCGTGCGTGATTGTGATCCATCGATCACCTCGAATGAGAGTGTCCGCTCGTTCCAAGATTTCAGAGGTCATAGCTGCGTGCGGCCGGCCGGCACGTTGGTTATCGGACTAGTTTGCGCAACCTCGTTGCGATAGTGACAGACGCCTCGCCGAACAACTCATCGTGCTGTTACTCACTGCCAGGTCTCCATAGACAATCTACAATCGCCTGTGAACATTTGCGATGCACTGGTTTTCCGCCAGAAGAAACTTAACGACAGCTCTCTGCACGGAATGCAACTCCATTACAGACGTCAATTTGAAGGCTATGTTTAGTGCCACCACTTATGGGAACTTCGTGAATCTATAGAGATTGAAGCGGGAATATTCCACGACGCCCCACAGAAAATTTCACAGTTGCATATCTTATTGAATGCTCTTCGTATAAGATTGGTAAGTATGGGGCTACTGCACCAGCATGCCCTGAAACGAACATAATTGGTACGCTATATGGACCAGAAGACTTGCTTTTATTAAGTGATTTAAGCTGCTTCGCTACACCGATGATATCCACTTCTTAGTTTCTCACGTCGGAACTGTTCTTGATTCGAATTCTGGAATATTTACTTAGTTTTATTTGGTGAAGGAATTTCGGTAAACAGCTTTTGGTAACTCAGCTTTACTGGCGCTGTCATCGGTAATATCATTGGTATCGCGCAGTGAAATTATTGACTGTGTCTTGCCGCCGTCATACTTTACATATGACCACAATCCTTCTGAATTTTCTGTGAGATTTCGGGTCAGAGTTTTGTCGTAGACACTATTAAATGCATCTAACATTGAAGTTTCCAGCTTCAGTAAAACGTTGCCGATCTTGGAGATTTAGTTTTCTTTTAAATCTGTCATGCTTTTTTCGTTGCTTCTGCAACAGTATTGTGAACTTTTTGTGTGCCATAGAGGATAAGTACCATATTTTATTAATTTATTTGGTGCAGATGTCTTAATTGGCGCCGATACTGCTGGTCGGTTCGGAGGAAGGAATCAAACAGCGAAGTCATCGGTCTCATCAGATTAGAGAGGAAAGGGGAAGGAGGTCGGCCTTGCCCTTTCAAAGTATTTAGGGAAATCACGGAAAACTTAAATCAGGATGGCCGGTCACGGATTTGAACCTCCGTCCTCCCGAATGCAAATCCAGTGTGCTTAGCCGCAGCGCCACCTCGCTCGATGCCGTTACTGTTTCTTTAAATTTCAGCCACTTCTGGTCTACAGTTTCTCAGTTGCGTCACTTTTTGTATTTTATTTTCATTTCTTTCTTCTCCTATTCTGAGGAGACCGTCATTTCTTATCAGTCCACTTGTTTGTTTTTTTTTTCGGTTTTTCCAGAATCCATGGTGGATTTTCCATGCGGTAATGCGTATCAGGTCTATATTCTCAGATATTTCTTGCTCATATTAAGGTCTAACTTTGATACACTTTGAAGATGCGACAAACCCACTAAAGGGACAGCCTACATTACACTTGTCCGTCCTCTGCTGGAATATTGCTGCGCGGTATTTGATCGTTACCAGGGAGGATTGACGGAGGACATCGAAAAAGTGCAAAGAAGGGCAGCTCGTTTCGTGTTATCGCGCAATAGGGGTGAGAATGTCACTGATGTGATACGCGAGTCGCGGTTGCAGTCACTGAAACAAAGGCGGTTTTCTTTGCGGTGAGATCTATTTACGAAATTTCAATCACCAACTTTCTCTTCCGAATGTGAAAATATTTTGTTGAGAACCACCTACGTAGTGAGAAATGATAATCATAATAAAATAAGAGAAATCAGAGCTCGAACGGAAAGATTTAGGTGTTCCTTTTTCCCACGCACCATTCGAGAGTGGAATGGTAGAGAAGTAGTATGAAAATGGTTCGATGAACCCTCTGCCAGGCACTTAAGTGTGAATCGCAGAGTAACCATGTAGATGTAGATTTAGATGTATTTTCTTTTGACTAAGAATGTTCTCTTTTCCGATGCTTATCAGCTTCTTAAATGCAAATTACTGTTTCCAAGATGGAAGAATTCCTTTGTCTATTACCTAGTTCCCAGTTCTGATGTTAAGCTTATTATTAATCTCACTTACGCTACTCTTCATTACTTTCGTCTTCCTCTGGTTTACTCTCAATCCATAATCTGTGCTCCAGACACTCTCACAGAGTACAGTCAGTTTTATTACTGATATCTTTTTAGCTCAGATTTTAATCTCACTTCAGGGCCTTATTCACCCATTGCCACTGATATTGGGGTAAATTTCTGCAGTGACGGTGCTCCATTATATTCAACGCCATAACCTCTCTATCGAACAACATATCCATCCTCTGTTGTCGACTGCGCAAGCGCTGAAGAGCTCTAAGTAGGCTAATATCGTACTTCACAATAATTATTCCGCGGTAATGAATATTTGAATGCGGAGATAATCTCTAATTGGTTGAAAATAATCCCTTTCGTTACGTTGGAAACCGGCAACGTGTGAGTGCGTGCCGTTTTGAAAACGTGTATCAGCCGGAAAGGGTCATTTAATTAGAGGACAGCGCGAGCAGCGTAATGAGTGAAGGGAGCGAGTGGACCGCGGTTCGGACGACCGCTCGTTAATGGAGCCGGCGGAGCGCGCAGCGGCGCCCAGCCGCTTGGCGGAGGTGTGGCGCCGTGCAGCGCGGCTGGGGTGGCCGGCCGCCCACGCCTCGCCGACCCGACGCACCACGCATTTACCCGTGACGGGGCCAGGAATGGACCGCCGTAGGAGGCTGCTGGGGTAGCTTTCCGCCGGACATGAAAATTGGAGTAGCGGTCACGTTAACAAACACTCGATTGGTACAATACACTGCACCAGCTGCCCGTAACGAGCACACAGGTCGAAAAATTATTCACCGTCCGGAGACATCAGACTAAAACACTGTTAACACCCACTCTAGCTTCGATAATGGCCACAGCTCAGCGAGGAAGAGAGTCAGCTGGAAATCCCGCCTCTCGATGATGCCCTCTCTGTAGTAAAAGATGATTCCAAAGTTGAAATAATGAATCAAGACACAGAGGAACTAAAGATATTAGCTGCTAGTGGGCATTGGGTTATATAATTCGAGAGAGTTGAAAATTTGTGCCGGACTGACATGCGAACCCGTGTTTCCTGCTTACTAGTCAGATGTGTTGACTACTACGTCATCCGGACACGTTAGTTACCACAACCACATGGACTGTCTTAGCATGCCTCCCATCAGATCGAAATTCTCAGCTTATACCACACCCTACTGATGTAGTGCCCCTGCCCGTTAGGCTCTTCATCTACATCTACATGTACGTGATTACTCTGCTATTCACAATAAAGTGCCTGGCAGAAGGGTAATTGAACCACCTTCATGTTGTCTCTCTACTGTTCCACTCTCGAACGGCGCGCGGGAAAAACGAGCGCTTAATTTTTTCTGTGCGAGCCCTGATTTCTCTTATTTTATCGTGATGATAATTTCTCCCTATGTAGGTGGGTGCCAACAGAATATTTTCGCAATTGGAGGAGAAAACTGGTGAAAATTTCATGAGAAGATCCCGTCGTAACGAAAAACGCCTTTGTTTTAATGAGTTTCGTATCGTGCTTGTGGCACTATCTCCCCTCTTTATCAGAATCTCCCGATTCCCGTAAGAGTTCGGGCTTGGCGCGGATCTGCACTGCTGAGGGTCATCGCCGTAATTATAGTCATGTCTGAAAGAACACACATCACATATGTGAAATAAAGAACAGTTTAATCCCAGTACAAGTTCCCAAGTAAGTTAGTTTCAATGCAACTGAAAGATCACTAGGGATAACTTGAGAATAAAAGAAACAAAGTAAATTGGCGTGCTACCAATTCAGAGGGAAGCCATATTACAAGTGGCATCCAAGGAGGCGGTGCCGCGTGCAGCAGCGTGGACCAGTATGAAGAGAGTGCGATATAGAGTAGACCGTCCTGGCAGGTCTCAGCGAGTTTCGATTGAGGAGTTATGGGTGTCGCCGGCTCGTTGTATGGAAATTAGTGAGCAACTGACTACCTGCTGCTATTTTTTTCCTGCTGTTATTTCACCTCCGGCCCCATGTGGGCGTGGTGGGGTCGTGTGGGCTATCAGCGGTATAGTCAACCCTCTCTTTACCCAATTCGGAAAAAAAATTAAATGGGACGAAAAAACAAGAGCAAGAAAGGTGAGATACAATGAATTTAAAACATTCTAGAGGCGAAAATAAAATGGATGTATTCAAATATACAAGAGATAAGACTTCTTGCACTTGTAGTTAAAAACAATAATAATGAAAAATAAGACTAAACACATTTGAAACACATTTAAAAACATTTACAACATGATTCTGAAACACTAATGTTTTAAAAAAAGCACTATCCTGTCACTAAAATCTGGAAGGACCTGCCCTGGGATTGGGGTTCTGCTGTTGAAAGGGAAACGGTTCGCCATCGAGGAGGGTAGGAATGTGGTGGCATCAGGATGGAGGACTGGTGGATAGTATCGATGGGGTAATACGAGCAGTTGCTGTTGGGACCAAGGAGGGGGTGGAGTAGAGGGGATATTGGTGAGGCTAATAGTTGTTGAGAAAAGGGGGTGAGGGAAGAAAGGCAGGCAGAGAAAGTGTAAGGAAATGTGGGGAGGGGAGGGAGAGGTAGCCCAAAAGAGGTGGAACAGGTGGTAGTATCGGTAAATGTCAGGGCGAAGTTCATGATCTTGGTGGGGGGAGATGGTTAGAGATTGTTTGGGATAGTATTTGGAAGGTGCTTTGATGAAGGGTCGGTGGGATGTGTTGGTAAAGGCATATGAGGATGCGAACGAAGAGGGGAAACTATAGTATTATAACAGTAGAGTTTGCCGATGGTATAGATTGTTCGGAGATGTCCAGTATCAGTGAGGCGAGGCAGCAATTTGATAAGTTGATAAAGGATCCTTGTGGCAGGGGTGGAGGATGGAGGATGGAGGAAGGAAAACATATCTACCTGATAGAGGCTGTGCTCAGCTTTAAGTACCCCCTTGGCGGAAGTATGTCCGCGACCACGTGACGTCTGGGCGGCGCTTGTTTCCTCTATAGCAGCGCCACCGGTTTCCTGGTCCGCGCACTGTTCGGTTCAAATCAAATGGTTCAAATGGCTCTAAGCACTATGAAACTTAACATCTGAGGTCATCAGTCCCCTAGAACTTAGAACTACTTAAACCTAACTAACCTGAGGACATCACACACATCCATGCCCGAGGCAGGATTCGAACCTGCGACCGTAGCTGCAGCACGGTTACTGACTGAAGCGCCTAGAACGACTCGGCCACAGCGGCCGGTGCACTTCTCGGAAGCGTGGCTGGTGCCTCGGGGCGGTGCCTGTAACAAACGGTGAATCAACAGACTGTTTGTATACAGTACAGTGTCCTTAAAATGCGACGGCCTAGTATTAGTAAATAGTCTCCGTAAGAGAGATGCTTGTTGTGACGGGTAGGGAAAGCAGTAGGATAATGGCTACATAGTCATACAACACCAACAAGGGTCTTCTGATATGCCGTCTGCAGCTACCAAATTGCTGGTATCTTGATTGACCTGTAGTTCCAAATAGTCCCAGACGTTGTCTGTCTGCAAAATTTTTACCTCTTGTTTCACCGTCTCAGTTGCACGTCCATTTTTGTGATGACTACAATTAACTACTGTATTTACCAGTGCACACTGGTATGCAAAACTTAAGGACAAAAATAACTTTTCCATCATGTTTCACTGCCGAGTAACATATCTCGATGAAACTTACACCATACACAGAAAAAACTGCTGCAGTATAGAGCAGAAGGCAACTGAAAGGTAGACGAACAGAAATTTATACGTTCGTATCAAAATATTGTAAGATGGCGTAAGTGGGTCGACTTGTGGTGTCTGGAGTTCTCTTGGCACCTGGCAAGAGTGCACGAGTTCCGCATGCGAAGTTTTTAAGGTGGTGCACAAGGGCGGTACGGGAGACGGGCATGGGAAGCACATCGGCCACTGAGTGTCCTGGCAGCGGCGAGCACGTCAATAAAGCCGACGCACAGTGACGATTGCCAACTTGGAAAGGAGGTCTGGAGATGGCTACATTTTAGCTGGGCTTAGTTGTGCCGAAGAGAATGAGCATACTACTTGCATGGGTAAATCTTAATAATGATAGTGCGAGATCGGTAGCCTGATCATTTACGTGTCGACGGGAATTGATATTTAGAAATCAGATGCCAACTATTGTCTTAGAATATATTATATTTATGCAATCGTTTCATTATTTATTATAAACCAAAGTGATTGATAGTAGGGTGCCCTGTGCAATTTGCGTGTCTCTCTTTATTAACTCGATGACTGTTTTTAATGGATTATGAACGTTTCTGGGGCGAGTGCAAATGTGCAGCACATTGAACTTGCGACAGAGCAACAGCAAACGCTTCGGCGAAGCAGGTCTGTGACTGATGGACGAGAACGCAGACTGGAAACAAACTCTAGCCTTGTAGTGGTCCACTCAGAATTTCTCTAACCCAGTTGCGAGGCTAAGGGCACTGGTTGGAAAAGTGCAGTTGGCATTAAGATGTGTGACGTCAGATCACAGCACTGACATGAATGCTTTTTGGTAGTAGGGGAGAGTTTCATGTCATTGGAGGCTGAAATAGACAGGTTATTTTTGGGGGGATTCTCTGTTGCAGGAAATCCTTGTGATTGGACCGCAGTGGTTCGTAATGTTGCGATTGGTGACTGGAACCTTTTGGGGGCAAGAAATAGGGGGCGTAAGTGATCGTCGCGGGTAAGGAGATCGCGGTAGGGCGCAAGGAAGTCTATGGAGAACCCCAGTTAGGACACTGTCATGACCTGGTTGACTTGGCTTAGCGGTGTTCTAGAGGCTGCCGCAGCTTGGAGTCCTGCAAAGGTACTGACGACTCCATTTTCGCGAGGGGGGAGCGCATCTGTAGCACATATCTCGGCTTAGCACAGTCATACTTACGGTGAGCCTAAATGCCAGCACCAGGAGAGTAGTTCAATTTGATATCACACTTGCGGAATTCAGGACGATCACCTTTCTCATCTCCTTTTGCACTGATAATGAATGTGTGAACTTCAAGGTTTTAGTCACTAACTTCCAATCATTGCTCCGATCGAGAATTACAGGACTGAATAGTTGTCAGTTATCACTGAACTTTGGGAGAGAGTAAATTATTAGGAGGGTAAGAAGTAATTAAACTGACAGGGGAGTGACACTGCTTCATATTTAATCTTTATGCAAATTTGAATAGATGTAGTTGCCAGAGGTTTTTGGATATTCGTTTTAGATGTCGATGTCATAAATGTGTGCAGATTTTGACTTTTTCTTTGGAGGAGAGGTGATGTGGCTTCACTCATTAGCGATATATGTAATGCTTCGCTGGCAGAGGGAATTTTTCCAGATAGATTGAAATACGCAATTGTCAAACCTCTTGATAAGAAAGTGTACAAGAGTGACTTAATTATAGACCAATCTCATTGCTGACTTCATTTTCTAAAATTTTCGAAAATTTATGTATTCAAGAGTAGTCTCACATTTAAGTGAAAATAATCTACTCAGCATGCCACAGTTCGGATTCCGGAAGGGTTACTCGACTGAGAATGCTATCTACGCATTTACCCATCAAATAGTACAAGCCCTAAATAACAAATTATCACCAGTTGGTATTTTTTGTGATCTCTCCAAGGCCTTTGACTGTGTGGATCATGCCACACTCTTAGAAAAACTCAGGTCTTATGGAATTGAAGGCTATACACGCAACTGGTTTGAATCATAACGAACAGAAAGCAAAAAGTTGTGCTGAATAACACAAACAATGTTGAGAGGGTGGTAAATTCTAGTGAATGGGGCACTATCACAAAGAGCGTCCCGCAGGGTTCAATTTCAGGTCCTCTGCTGTTCCTTATACATGTGAATGACTTCCCACTTAACGTTCAGCAAGCGGAACTAGTACTTTTTGCAGATGACACGAGTGTTATAACAAATCCCATTCCAGAAAAAACAGCTGAAGATATCGTTAAGGATGTCTTTTAAAGAATTACTGGTTCTCAGAAAATGAACTCTCCCTTAATTTAAAAAAAAAAACTCACTATATCCAGTCCTGTACACTGAATGGAGTCATACCGACAATTGATGTAGCATATGAACAGGGCTCAAGTTAACGGGGTAGATTTCTCCAAATTTTTTGATGTTCATATTGATGACAACTTGAACTGGAAGAAGCATATTACTGGGCTTCTCAAACAACTAAGTTCAGCTTCTTTCGCTCTTCGTATAATTGCTAGTCTTGGTAATAAACAGATCAGCCTGCTAATGTACTTTACATATTTCCACTCAATAATGTCTTATGGAATAGTTTTCTGGGGTAACTCACCACTTAGACATAAAGTATTGATTGCACAAAAGAGAGCAGTGAGAATAATTAGTGGTATTCACCCAAGGACATCATGTAGGCACGTTTTCGAGGAGTTAGGTATTTTAACTGCACCATCACAGTACATATATTCACTAATGAAATTCGTTACAAATAATCCATCTCAATTCGCGAAGAACAGTGATGTTCATACATACAACACTAGAGGGAAAAATGACCTTTCCTATCTGTTATTGAAGCTGTCAGTTGCTCAAAAAGGAATACATTATTTAGTAACAAAAATCTTTGATCATTTTCCCAACAACATAAAGTGTCTGGTAGGTGGCAGGTCATGTTTTAAGCCTAGCTTAAAATCATTTCTTTTCGATAACTCCTTCTACTCCATGGACGAGTTTTTGTTTCAGAAATGATAAAAAGAATTGTACCTCCAAATGTAGTTGCATGTGTATATTAATATTAGCAATAATATATATATATATATATATATATATATATATATATATATATATATATATATAATCTTGCAATCTGACTTTTTCCACATCATATCGATAAAATAATCGGGAAAATGATCTACGTAACATGACATAACTAAAACTAAACTAAATCCATGAATTACTGTTTTGTTTCCAGTTCAAAGAGATGAACCCATGATTCATCTCCGGTGACGATTTTTAACAAAAATTGTCATGATCAGCCTCTTCTTAATTCCACGTAGATGGTGATTCGTTGCCCTTTACGATCTCCTGTTAGGCGACGATAAACCCAGCGGGCACACACCTTTGAGTACCCTGACTAGTGGACGAGTGTGTCAACACCGCCAACAGAGACGTCCAGTTGGACAGTGAGGCGTTTCACTGTGATCCATTGATCACCTCGAATGAGAGTGGCCATGGGTGCGAACACTGCAGGAGTGACAGCTGTGTCTGGCAGGCCAGCACTCGGGAGATCGGACAGCTTTGCACGAGCTTCTTGTTGCGATTATGTCAGACGTCTCACCCAACGACTAAGTGTGATTTTGTTTGCTGCGAGGTCTGCGTAGACATTCTGCAAGAGCCTATGAATATCTACGATGCTCTGGCTTTTCGCCAATAGAAACTTAATGACAGCTCTCTGCTTGGAACGCACCTCCGCTACAGACACCATTTTGAAGGTAAGTGTAGCGCCGCCACCTTTCGGAACTTCATGAAACTATAGGGAATGAAGGGGGAATATTCCAAAATGTCCCACAATAAATAACTCATTTTTTCAACCGAAACTGGCTGAGATAAAAATGTGTTGCGTTACTTATTAAACACCCCTTACAACTGGAGCAGAGATTCAAGAAATGGATAGCGTCAGTCGGTTACACCGCTAGGAGATGGCTTCGGGAACAATCACGGGCCAAATAGCGGAGATTGTAATGGAGGAAGGAGAAACAATAACGGATATCGCAGCGGAGGTTGGAACAACCAGCGAAATTATAACAGTAGTCCACGAAACTGCAGATCGTGCAATCTGGAAAATTATCAACGTGGACAACTTTTCAAGCTAATAGCAGAGGTGATGTGCTGGGCTAAAACAGAGTCAAGATCGTGGTAATATGGGGCGTGAACCCACAACCCGTAATTACAGCCCTCTACGAAACTGAAGTTAGGATAGCTAGACGGATTCAAAAATAATACCTGTGTAATCAATCGTGCCCTGCTTCATAAGCTTAATATTGTAAAATGACATTTCGGAAGTCTTACTTGATGAAAAGGAATCAAATACGACAAGGGATTTACGGCCAGTACTAAAAGTAGCAGTAGGCGTCGTGGAATTACACGGAATATTGAATAGTGGAAGCCAAATTTCGCCAATTGCAGAAGCGTCATTTAACAAATATAAAGAAAATCATATTTGGCTGGAGCTGCCACTGAGAAAAAATGGAATTAAGGTTGCTGTAAAAAAAAGTACCGAAGTGCGTAAGGCTTGAATTAATGTTTCAAGAACAAATGTTGATATGAAACGTCCTGGTGGTTCCGAAATTGCAACTGATCTCGTCATAATAGTGGACCCTCTGCGTGATTACAATGCATTACTGAACTTGGGATCTGACGGATTTATCGTGCAGAAAGGAGAAAAGTTGCAATTGCAATTCGAGGAGCAAGCAATTCAGGCAGAGATTCTGGGAAGCTGTTTGCGGCTATATGTGGACCATCTACTTATGGGGAGAATGATGACGATGATGATTCGAGGACTGAGGAAGAAAAAATGAAAAGAGAAATTGATGTTGCCATCCATGAATGTGTAAATCAATCACGAACGTAGGAGCAGAAGAGAGAAAAGAATTGTGCACAATTCTGCAAGGAAACCGTGATGTATTCCCGTCGAAAACTTCCAGTACGCCTTCAGAGCAGAAGAACACCACAAATTCATTGTAACTCTGTACGCTTTCGTGCTAGCCTACTGCTCAAAGTTGCATTTTGTTTCGTATAAGACCTTTTCATGCATCGTTGAGAAGAGAGATGGTTTGGTTCGCCTGGTATTGGACTCCAGACAAGTTGCAAGACATGAACGTCGGAACACAAAGACCTGAAAAGCTGGAAGAACTGTTACAGAGGCTACATGGGGTTAAGGTTTTGTCGTCAGTCGACACTTGTTCAAGCTTCTGGAGAATCGAGAAATGCCCTTCCTGTCGGAAGTAAATGGCGTTCCTAGTTTCAGACCACTGGTACCAATTTCGCCGGTTACCCTTTGGCCTGGAAATATCTTTGGCTGCATTCATCTCCAGATTGCATGGATTTCTTGATGGAACACTAGGATAAGATAGCACACAGATGCTACGTAGAAGACCCATTAATCACTAAGGGAATTTGGAACGAACATAAGACAGCTTTGAACACGTTGATCAATGTATTGAAGGATCACGGAGTAACTGTCAACCTGGAAAAGTCTTATTTCGGCGCACAGAAAGATGAATTTTTGGGACATATAGTAATGGTAGAAGGGACAAAACCAAATCCAGCGAAATTAGAAACCTTTACACAGTTTCCGACACCACAAACCCAGAAGGACTTAAGAGCGTTCCTTGGCGTCGTTCATTTTAACAAGAAGTTTAGAAGGGTCGACACGCCACGAGTCTGTGCGCTGGCAGGCAAAAAGATGCCGTGCGTCTGGAATGAAATAGGAGACAATGAGTCCCAAGAACTGAAGAGGGCATTAATAAATGCACCATTGTTCGCACATCCTGACCTGTCGGTCGATTTTCCATGGTCACGGATAGCGCAAAATAGGGAGTCAGGATCATGATCATCCAAAACAATGAGGAGGGAAGAGCGGTCAAATGTAAGACAGTTGCTTTTGGTAGTAGAGTGCTGACGAAAATGAAAAATGAGGAAAATTTCTCTGTTACCGAGCTCGAGCCATGGTTTGCGGTTCAAAAAATGTTGTTACTTCCTCTTTGGATGGAAGGCAAGGGTGTACATGGACCACAGAACATTAGAATTTCTTCTCACGGCAAAACTCACCCATGATAGGTTAACCCGATGGGTACTCTGTTTGCAAGAATTTGACTTCTCCGTTACATATATGCTTGGGAAAACGAATGTTATTTCCGACGCACTGTCACGTCCACCGGTAGAAAAGACACGAATTAGCAGAGGCCGCTGAAAGACTACTAGTTCAGCTTATACTATCTGAGGTATGTGGTATTCGAAAATGGTAAACTGTGTAATGGTAACATTACAAGACGTAACTAGGGAACAGTATAAGGACCCAGCTCTCTGATGGCTGAAGGAAAGATGGCTGTTCTACCTGGTACGGAAGGGAACCTTGTTTTACAGGAGTATTACAGATACACTGTGTGGAGGGTGTTCTTCCGGAGGTATGATGGTACATCTCCAGTCTTATACATTCTACACATAAACGTGAACAGTCGTTTTGTTGCCACTTCCCCCACTTTTTTAGATGGAATGTTATGTATCTCTTTTGCCTTATTTGCCCTTCAGTCGTTGAAAGCTCGTATTTTAAATTCTGACTAATTAAGAATCTCCTACCTCTTCCCTGTCGACTCCTGTTTCTTCTGTCACGTGATCAGAGAAGTCGTCGTCCTCTTAGAGGTCTTCCGTGTATTCTTTCCACCTATCGTGCGAGCGGAACGATTAAAAGTGGAATGATCATATAAAATTAATTGTTGGTAAGGCGGGTACCAGGTTGAGATTCATTGGAAGAGTCCTTAGAAAATGTAGTCCATCAACAAAGGAGGTGGCTTACAAACCCTCGTTCGACCTATAATTGAGTATTGCTCATCAGTTTGAGATCCGTACCAGGTCGGGTTGACGGAGGAGATAGAGAAGATCAAAAGAAGAGCGGCGCGTTTCGTCACAGGGATATTTGGTAAGCGTGATAGTGTTACGGAGACGTTTAGCAAACTCCAGTGGCAGACTCTGCAAGAGAGGTGCTGTGCATCAGGTGTGGCTTGCTGTCCAGGTTTCGAGAGGGTGCGTTTCTGGATGAGGTATCGAATATATTGCTTCCTCCTACTTATACCTCCCGAGGAGATCACGAATCTAAAATTAGAGAGATTCGAGCGCGCACGGAGGCTTTCCGGCAGTCGTTCTTCCCGCGAACCATACGCGACTGGAACCGGAAAGGGAAGTAATGACAGTGGCACGTAAAGTGCCCTCCGCCACACACCGTTGGGTGGCTTGCGGAGTATAAATGTAGATGTAGATGTAGATCCTTAGTGGCGGCCAATAATGGCTTTCTCTACTCAGATTCCTAAAACGCCTGTACTAGTCAATGCCTAGATCAACAAGAGTTCAAATGGTTCAAATGGCTCTGAACACTATGGGACTTAACATCTGAGGTCATCAGTCCCCTAGAACTTAGAACTACGTGAACCTAACTAACCTAAGGACATCACACACATCCATGCCCGAGGCAGGATTCGAATCTGCGACCGCAGCGGTCGCACGGTTCCAGACTGAAGCGCCTAGAGCCGCTCGGTCACACCGGCCGGCTCAACAAGAACCCTTGGCCCATCACTGCAATCAATCACATCGACTTTTCCGCAGAGTAATACAACGCTGTCGATGGCGATAAGTTGAAAAAGGTTGGGAAAGACTGACTCAGGCAAGGTTCTTTAGTTTCGCACTTTGTGCTTCAACTGCGAATTATACAGTTAGAATGAAGTCGTCGAAAATCATTACAACGTTACATCACTTCCCGTTAGATGCCAGAGTTATCTTCTCTTAATGAGTGTAGCACCACGTAAGAGAGCTGTAGTTCTACTGGATACATCAAATACCTAAATTAAAACCAGTGGTTCATCTCTCTCGAAAAACATATACTGTAAGTAGTGAAGCAAGCTGCAGCCGACAAGTGCCTACCACGCACAATGATTTCTATTGTAGCTTATTCTGAAAGGATACAGGAAAACATCATCACAAATTGTGAAAAAAATATCCTGTGGGAATCGACTGACGGCGCTGGCTGCTAACAAGGGAACCTCCCCATCGCACCCCCCTCAGATTTAGTTATAAGTTGGCACAGTGGATAGGCCTTGAAAAACTGAACACAGATCAATCGAGAAAACAAGAAGAAGTTGTGTGGAACTATGAAAAAATAAGCAAAATATACAAAGTGAGTAGTCTATGTGCAACATAGGTAACATCAAGGAAAGCGAGAGCCCAGGAGCTCTGTGGTCACGTGGTCAGCGTGAGCAGCTCCGAAACCAGAGGTCCTTAGTTCAAATCTTCCCTCGAATGAAAAATTTAATTTCTTTATTTTCGCAAAGTTATGATCTGTCCATACGTTCATTGACGTCTCTGTTCACTGTAATACGTTTAGTGTCTGTGTTTTGCGACCGCACCGCAAAACGGTGCGATTAGTAGACGAAAGGACGTGCTCTCCAATGGCAACCGAAAACATTTGATCGCAAGGTCATAGATCAACCGATTCCTCCACAGGAAAACACGTCTGATATATTCTATACGACAATGATGGCAGATAATAATTGTCTGAAAATAAAAAATTAAACTCTTCACTCAATGGAAGAACTGAACCCAGGACCTCTCGTTTTTTTTTTTTTTTCTTTTTCAATAAGTTAGTGCCACCGCCACTTTCATCCTAAAGCTAACTAGGACGGCCGTTCGCCACCACTTCAGGTTCCGCCAACGAACAAAAATTAAATATGCCTCTGAACTTTGTATAAAAAAATAAAATAAAAGCAGAAAGGAAAGGGTATAATACTTTATTATATTTTATTTATTGTTCATTTTGTTCTTGTGTATTTATTTGGATTCGAACGCAGGTCTCCTGCCCACTTTTTTTTAATCTTTTTTTTATTTATATAGATATCAATGTGCGAACAGTCATAGTTAATCAAGCCTGGAAAACTAAAACAGAATGAAGACGCCATCGAAGATATGAAACATAAATAACATGAAAAGAAAGCTACCACGTCGTAGTGAGGCTTCCCAGCGACTGCGCCCACTGATAAAGATTGTTCAATATATGCTCGTTTGCAGTTCGTTCTGACCTCATCTGCCACTGCCTGGAACATTCCAGTTGCACGGCGGGCTGTGAAAGGCACTCCATAGGTAGTTTGCGAAGCACTGTCGATATCTGGTATGCCCGAAAATAGCATGATGTCTTTCTTGAAAATAGAGCCAGAAGTCAAGGAAATTCTTGTGTCCGTCACGACAGAGGTAATGGACTGCATGTCCACGTATCCAGGTGACAGAGTTGGTTCGAGTCTTGGGGTAAAATGTCTCATCCGGAAACAATAACGTGCGTGCAGATATATGCTCCGGCCTAACTCGCAAGATATAAGCCAGCATCTGCCGCACTAGGTGCCAAACCGTTTCCGCCTCTCCGCAGCTGAGGCGGTGCTCATCAGAATCTACTGTATTACAACCCACACAATTGGGAGATTCTGCCATTTGGATATTGTAGAGACGTTCTTACGTCACCAGCTTCCCATTAACGACTACGTACAATTGGGAAACAACATCGGAATCAAGCATGGCATCGTGTACAGTCTTCCACACCACGCGCCACCGTACGTCAGGATATTTTAGTTCGACCACATTTAGGGGGCGGCGTTGCAGCATGTCATGATATAGGCGTCGAGTTGTGGCCATTTGTGGTGTCGTGAGCGCGACACTGCAATAACTTTGTTCTAAATAGGAACGTCCTATATAAAAGAGGGGCGCTGGGATGTCCTGTAGTGGCACCGGCGCTCTTAGTGAAGCAGGTCGTAGCGCCGTCAGAAGCAGACTCGTGAGGTTCGAAGGACAACGGCGCAGCAGACATAAATGTGTGCTAACATAGAGGACAATGGCCCTATCATGAACGTTAACTAGGCCGAGACCACCTTTTTCCTTGGGGAGGGTAAGAGATACGTATCTGATCTTCAGTAACATACCAGCGGTGACGAAGTATTCCAGTGCTGCCATAATGCTACGAGCCAAGGGCTTCGGAATGGGCAGCGTTTGGGCGACATGCGGTATGCGGGACGCAAGGTATACATTGGCATAATACGCCCGCTGAACGATGTTGAGGGACCGCAAGCGCTGATTTGCAATTCCGGCCCTAATTTGGTTAAGAAGGCGTCGATAATTGAGCGTCGTCGCGCGTCGCATGTCGTTCATGAAATCTAAGCCCAAGCAGCGTACAGTATCACTGAAGCGTAAGGGGGCAATGTGTTCCTGCGGTAGCCCAATCCCGATGCTCAAGGCGACGGACTTATCAACGTTGATTTGGCTACCAGAAGCTGTACCGTAGGTTGCAATCCAGTCCAAAGCCGCGGCCATGTCGTCAGCTCCACGTATGACGATCATCAAATCATCCGCATATGCGGTGCAACGATAGATGGAACCGCCGAACTGTATCCCAGTGAGCCTGTCTCGGAGACCACACAACAAAGGTTCTAAGGTCAATGCAAATAACAATGTTGATAATGGACATCCCTGTCGTACTGATCGGCGGATCGGCATGGTTGCCGTCAGTCTTCCATTAACAAGAACTCGAGAAGTAGCACCATGTAGAAGGCGCGTCAACACTGTGATAAAGGGGTCGGGGTATTCCAAGCGCCGTAGAACGGCCGTGAGGAAAGTGTGGCCCACACGGTCAAAAGCCTGGCTAAAGTCGATAGACGCGAGGGCTGCCGGCAAAACGTCTCACCCGTGCAAGGGAGATGAGATCTCTGTAACGACATAACGCAGTTCTGATGTAATTGGGTCCCCCCCCCCCCCCCCCCCAAGGACGTCTGATCGCCGGACAAGACGTGCAATAGTGTGCCGCGAATACGTTCTGATAGCAGCCTCGAAAAGATCTTGAAGTCGCTGTTCAATAACGTTAAGGGACGATAATCGCGGACATGATTCTGTCCCTTCGGCTTATGGATGGGGACAATCAGACCTTCCAAGAGTGGTGCAGGCAATGTTATACCCGGGGACATCAATTCCTGGCAAATTTCAATCAAACACGGTAGCAACAGTTGTTTAAAGGCTCGATAGAACTCTAATGGTAATCCATCGATTCCTGGTGATTTATGGGGAGCACCTTTACCAATGGCGTCGAGCACTTCCTCTTCTGTCACGTCTCCCAGTAAAGTCGGTACCATGTCTGGTGCAACTGTACCGTGGACATGTGCTGAAACGGTGTCTACCGTCGCCATATCAGGGAGCACTGCTGAATAAAGTTGAGCGTAATGCCCATAGAAGGCTTCTGCTATATCGGCTTGTTCTACCACGTGTCGACCGTCGTCCGTTATCATGTCGGTTACCAGTGCCCTCGGCGCCTCCTGCGTTCTAGGAGCACGTGGTGCATGGATGGCCTTTCTGATTGTATTATGTCTGGAGCACGCGACCGTATAACAGCGCCTTGTAAATGATGGCGTGCTAAGGAGACGAGCTGCGCTTTCGCGCGATTGACTATGATCTGCCTGTCAGGTGAGGGCTGCATAGCAAGACATTCCCGTAGGACGGTGTAATAAAAGTTTTCCGTGCTCCTCCTCCATGCCGCTGCTTCCCGGCCGTAAGCCATGAAGGTACGCTTAAGAGTAGGCTTCACACATTCAATCCACCAACTGAGGGTCGATCGGTAACGACCACGACGCTGTAAGGACGCGTTCCACGACTCTTCGACAGCACCTTTACATGCCGGCTCGTCCAGATGGGCGACGTTCAGTTTCCAGGGGGGCCTACTGCGCCACACACGTGCAGGTTGGAGGGCAATGGTGCAAATATAGGCTGTGTGGTCGGTGAATGCAGTGGGCCAGAACTCTGCTCCTCTCGTCGCCGTCGAAAGGGTGCTTGTGACGTAAATCCTGTCTAACCGACTTGATGAATGGCTTGTATAATGGGTGTAACCAGGAGTTGGGCCATGGATGTGGCACCACGTGTCAATCAGGTGGAGGTCACGCACTAGCGTTTCCAATTCCGCACACGGGACGTGATGTGGCTACTGATCAGACGGAGATAATGTACAGTTAAAATCTCCTCCGATCACCATATCGTCTATGCGGCCCATAAATAGACGCGTAATATCTTCCGAAAAAAAGCGGGCCCGATCTCTCCGTCTCTCTGATCCTGAAGGGGCATATACATTGATGAGTCGAACACCGTTGACAGTTACTGCCATGGCTCTTGCACTCGGTAAGTAAAGTACGTCCGTAGCCGCCAAACCGTCCCGTAGCAGAACAGCCACACCACAATCGGAGAAGAGGCGTGGGAGATGTGGGCGGTATATCCTTAGAAGTTAGGGAAACTAGCGACACATACTTCCTGTAAGAGGGCCACGTCGATGTCCGCCGCATCAAGCATGCGTTGTAGCATTGTCAGTTTGTGTGGTGCCCTTATCGCGTTGATATTGATTGTGGCAAGGCGAAAGGTGTGCTGCCTAGCCTCTTCATCTAGGGTAGACGCCATGGCAATCAAAGCTAACCGCAAGAGATGCCGGACCCACCAAACCCGTTACAAATTATGAGTCTTTCAAGCTAGGAGTGGCATCCCCAATACCACCCCGTCCCCTGTCACCCGTGCCCTCTTCAGGAAGTTCCTCAACATCGTCCGACCACAGTGGGTGCAACACGATCGGCACCTAAATCTCTCTCACGTACGTCGTCTTTGGTAGAGGTAGACGGAGCACCATCCATCGACGCGACCTGCCGCGTTTGTGGTGCAAGAAGTAACTGGGCACTCGTAGTATGGGCAAGTGAACCGTCTACACCACTTAGATCCTCAGCAGGCGCAGCATCCATGCCGTCTGATGAGATGTCACCTTCTTGACCGGCCGTGTGTAGGAGGCAATCGTCAGAAGGGGTCTGCCGACGTCGCTTGCGTCGTCGAGGCGAACGTTGCTTTCGAACGTGGACATCCGTATCCGAATGTGGGAGGCAATCCAGCGTCGTATCACCTTCCGCTAGGAAAGCCGCGGTCGGGACAATGTTCGCGTCCACGTCCATCGCGTTCTGAATGTTACGTTGCGTCTGGAGTCCGTGGGACTGTTGCTGCTATTGTTGCTGTGGAGGGGGCGACATATGGGTTGGCACCGAGGGTCCTTCCTCTTCCTCCCTTGGTACTTCCGACGTCGATGGATGTGTCTGATCGCCAGTTTCGTCCTCAACTATGGTGCGCATCGTCGTCTGAGCGTACGTGAGGGGCAGGATTGTCGTCCCCGTCGGGGAAACGGAGGCTCCCACTGGTATCTGCGTAATTCTACGTTGTAAGCAGCTCGATCGAACATGGCCTTCCTGCCCACATCCGGAACAGGTACGCGGTTGACCGTCGTACATGATGATTGCACGACAGCCACCGATGTTCAAATAGGACGGCACATGTTTCTTGAGCTCAAGTTTAATTTGGCGCACACCATTGTAGACCTTATATGTCGAGAAAGTTTGCCACTTTTCTGCAACGTGGCTGATAACATTGCCATATGGTCGGAAGGCGTCCTTGACAACTGCCTCTGGGACCTCGAAGGGGAGCTCAAAAACCCTTACAGTCCTTAGGCCCATGCCTGCATGATCCACCGTGACTGCACCGATATGCCCGTCAGAATGTTTGAATCTGAGAGAGTTCGAGTATTTAGAAACCACTGTCGCGCAGACCTCTGCACTGGTCATTTTAACATAAACCACGCTCGCCGTTATAGAAAAATGTATTCCGACGACAGTCGCCGGATCTAAACGTAGATCGTCGCGTATGAACTGTTCTATTTCATAGGCTCGAGGACGCGCGTGATCTGGTTGGAAAGTAATTTTGATCGTATCGTGGCGCCATGTGTGTGCCATAGTCGCACTGAACTTGGAACAAATACAACTCGCGCCGCGAGAAGGTAAACACAAGCAAGCGCTCACGGTCGCGCACGGCGGGGCGCAGCGGGGACGTCCTCGCCCCACCGCAGCCGAAAGCAGACTGTAATTTAATTTCTTTATTTTCGCAAAGTTATGATCTGTCCATTCGTTCATTGACGTCTCTGTTCACTGTAATACGTTTAGTGTCTGTGTTTTGCGACCGCACCGCAAAACGGTGCGATTAGTAGACGAAAGGACGTACTCTCCAATGGGAACCGAAAACATTTGATCGCAACGTCATAGATCAACGATTCCTCCACAGGAAAACACGTCTGATATATTATATACGACAATGATGACAGATAATAATTGTCTAAAAATAAAAAATTAAACTCTTCACTCAATGGAAGAATTGAACCCAGGACCTCTCGTTCAACAGTTGCTCACGCTAGACCACAGGACCACAGCGTTCCTGAGGTCACCTGTTCCTTGATGTTGCGTATCTTGCACATGGACTACTCAGTTAGTGTATTTTGCTTATTTCTTTCATAGTTCCACACAACTTCTTCCTGTTTTCTCGATAGATCTGTGTTCAGTTTTTCAAGACCTATCCACTGTGCCAATTTATAACAAAATCTGAGGGGGGTGCGATGGGAAGGTTCCCTTGTAAGTACAGCGGAAGTGTTGTTCAGGTCAAACATTCCCACCAGCGCACACTGCACAGCAAGCCAGGGCAGAACAGGCGGCTTTAGAGAGCAACTGCGTCCTCCGTCTGTTGGCTGGTGACGTATCGACGGACAGCCGGCCTGCTGGAAATAGCCAGCACCAGGCTTCGATCCGTGACTGCATTATTCCGTCAGCCTGATAGGAAATTAAACTCGTGCTGCAGCACTAAGTCATGGAGCTGGGAGTAGTTCGCGTTTCTAACTACCAATACAAGGAACAAAAGTCTTGTGACCAGCCGCTGCAAGCGATCGTTTCAAATGAGAGCCTAGGAGAGGTAAAGGTAATCCGCAACACTCTCACGCCCATGGGATATCAAACTGCCCTCGACGGAAAAACAGTCAACTTAAGGTTGCTTCACTATTATGTATTAAACCAGAATCTATTCCCTTTTGTGTGTGTGTGTGTGTTACATACTAATGTTTCCCAAGGAATGTGCGCTGTATGTCTACTTTCTGATGACGTTGCAGAAGAACAAACAGGAATCGATATTGAAGAAATAGGGGATCCAGTATTAGAATTATAAATTTAAAAAAAGCTTTGGAAGTCTTGACATCGAATAAATCGGAATGGATATACAACTTTCCATCAGAATTTCCAAAATCATAGGGGAAAGTGGTAACAAAACTATACAAATTGGTGAGCCAGTGTGTAACTCTGGCGGTATACCTTCTGAGTTTCCGAAAACCATCAGCCATACCATTCCGAAGATTGCAGTAGACTACAACTATCGCACAGTAGCTTAACAGCTCTATGCATCCAAGTTCCTGACACGAATAATATACAGAAGAATGGAAAAGAAAACTGAGGATGTGCTAAATGACTAACAGTTTGGTTTTGAGAAACGTAAAGGCACCAGAGTGGTTGATAATGGAAGCAAGACTAGAGAAACAGCAAAACAAGGCCATAGAAATTGTCGTCCTGGAAAAAGCGTTCGACAATACAGAATTGGAAAGATGTTCGAAATTATGAGAAAAATAGGGGTAAGCTACAGGGAAAGAAGGATAACATACATTTAGTGCAAGAGCCAAGACGACCAAGAACGAAGCGCTCAGACTAAAATTGGCGTGAGAATCAAATGTAGTCTTCCACCGTCATCGTTAAGTCTGTACATCGAAGCAACAATGATGGAAATAAAAGAAATGAAAGAAATTGTGCGAGGGTGGTGAAATTCAAGGTGAAAGTATATCAACGATAAAATTCGTTGTTGTCATTGCTGCGCTCAGTCAAATTGAAGAAGTATTACAGGATCTGCTGAATGGAATGAACAGTGTAATTAATACAGAATGTGTATTGAGAGTAAATCAAAGGAAGACGAAAGTAATGAGAAGTAGCAGAAATTAGAACAGCGAGAAACTTAACATCAGGATTGGTGATCACGAAATAGATGAAGTTAAGGAATTCTGGTATCTATGCAGCAAAATAACTCATGACGTACGGATGCAAGAGGACATAAAAATCAGACTTGCACTAGCAAAAGTAGCATTCCTGCCTGAGATACGTCTACTAGTATTAAAGATAGGGTTTAATTTCAGGAAGAAATTTATGTGAATGTACTTTTGGAGCACAGCATTGAATGGTAATGAAACATGGAGCGTGGAAAAACCGGAACAGAAAAGAATCGAAGCGTTTGAGATGTGATGCTACAGACGAATTAGGTGGACTGATAAGGTAAGGAAGGTAGTGGTTCTCTGCAGAATCGATGACGAAAGGAATATACGGAAAAACTGATAAGAAGAAGGAACAGGATGGTAGGATATGTATTAAAACATCAGGGAATAACTTCCATGGTACTAGAGAGAGTTGTAGGGGGCAAAACTATAGAGGAATATAGAGTTTGGGACTGATGTCTCGAAAAAACAAAAAAAAAAAAAAGGATGGTCTCTAAGATGTGTATCTGAAGAGCTATTAGCGCTTGTTCATGTTCGCTACTGTACTCTTCCACGGTACTGGATGGAGCTGTAGAGGGGAAAAACTGTACAGGAATACAGAGATTGGAATACATCCAGCACATAATTGGGGACGTAGGTTGCAAGTGAAGTGAAGAGGTTGGCACAGTAGAGGAACTCATGGCGGACCGCATCAAACCAGTCAGAAGAGTCATGAAAAAAAAAGCCGTACTTTAGCCTGCCCTTTTTCTCTAAGACGCGTACAAAATGTGAAGAGAATAAGCGGTACAACTGTTACATGATCGTTTATTGAAACAACCGGTTTCGCAACTTACAGCTGCATCAGAATGGGTATACCTAAACAGGTCATATAAAATCTAGACCAGAGTTAAAAGGACAATCGAACATTCTCAGTCAAATCAAAGTTGGGTCGTCCATTTAACCTGATCTGGATTTTACATGAACTGATTATGTTCTGAGGATGCAGCTACAAGCTGCGAAATCGGGCTGTTCAGTAAAGGGTCATTTAACAGTTACAGTTCTTGATTTATCGAGATGTATTTTCACAGCTGTGGCTGCTCAGAGTATAAAGTGCTTTGTAAATGTGAAGAGGTTGTTTGTACTTTTGGTTACACGCCCTTTGCATTTTGTACAAAATTTTGGTCCTCTTTGTCCGCTATAGAACATGTCACAGTAATGAAAAACGTTTCAAGACAGAATTATCGTGATGGGTACATCATGTGAAGGAACTTTAGTGTTATTACTCTTAGAAGTTGCGAATTACCATTACAGACGATAATTATTTTGAATCAGAACTTTCCTCTCTTTGCCATAATTGAGCCTCAACATTCGTGAGACCAATGCTAACTGCGGACCCATTAGTTTTGGTGCGTGAAAGTATAGTGCATGATGCTACGTGGGAAAAGCATGTAACATTTGAGTGTGCATAACTCTAAGAAGTCTGAGCATCGCGAAAATTTCGCAGTATTGTGTTATAACATGTAGGTGTACCGGGGGAAAGTAACTCATGACCATTTGTGGTTCTCTTGAATCTTATTTGTGAAAAGCGTAAATATTTTATTTCTTGTTCTTGTATGTATCCGAACCGGAACAACTCAAACTTTTACTCAGTTTAAATGTTAGGTCTTTGTCTTCGATAGTATATTAATTTTGTGTTTATGTTTTCATTACTCATAAAAAAGGAAGTAAAGTAGCGAAAAGTAACTCTCCATAGCCTATTCGACACACCAATATAACAACAAAACGAAAATCCGGTCTTCAGGCATCACTCAACAGCCTATTGTCTTCACATATTTCATAAACCCAACAACATAGTGAAACAACACAAAGAATTGGGACATTGCTATTTGTGGTCACAGGGGAGAAGTACGATGACGGAACACATTAGTCCACTGGTCATCAAAGGGTTTATGCACTCACCATGTAACAATATTTTAATACTCTCAGATGAAGAGTCTGTCTTACAAGCTAGCAATACTACCATTCCGATTCGCGTGCAACTGTCTCCTCAAACAGTAGAATGTGCCTTTCTCGGCGTGAGATATCAGTGCTCCATAACTCCAACTAAGTCCTTAAATTATTGAAGTTATTACGTTTCCACCCTATGCGGGCAGTAGTTCAAACGATATGTGGCGTTCATTTTCTGGAGAATTTTGCATCCCTAAAGATACGGACGAGATAGTTCACCGTCAAGTGTCTATCGTATTTCTTCTCGGGTAACCACTTCACAGCATTTGCATCTGCAGTTCAGAACTACCGTATACAATTTATAAGTATAAATAAACATTTTGGCGTATTACGGCGAACTAATAATGTTTTATACTAGTATATGTTATTACACTACAACACTTTGTGCAGAACGCATGAAAAACTTCCAAAAATAGTTCCATAACCTAAATTTCGCATTTGCACTGTATTTCTAGTGCTTGATACAGCGCCATTATAAGTCTTTATTAAAATGATGGAACGCCTTCATTTCCTTACTCTTTATAGTAAAATGGCGACCGGACGAATGTGTCTGTTTTGAGCTATATACTGTCTTCTGCGATGTGTTGTACGCAAACAATGTGCTATCTTACCGGAGTAAATAACATCGGTTCAAGAATAGAAATATGGAGCATAGTGTCGTGAGAATGACGGACTCAATAAAATTTTCAAAACATGCTGTGGATAAAAAAAATAAAATCGGTGACGAAATGTTTTGTTTCAGTTGTTAGTTAACTAGTTTATTATGGATGTCGTCGAGTAATGATAAAATTTATAACTGGAGTTTGTGTCTTTTTGGTTTCTGGTTTGTTGTCTGCACGTTGTTTGAAACAATGTCTTATGGTACTGACAACAGCTTATTCATTACTATACGGAGATTTCTTTTGTCTGTGAAGTTTCGCTGCGGAATATCCCCTATTGAGAATAATCTCAAGAACTTCACGTTGCCTAAGTCATAGTAACAAACTTCCGACGTGAGAATAAAGGGTATTTCTTTGTTGACCCTGCTCTCCGCCGGAAATTTAGCTGATTGGTTGCCAGAATGTCGCAATCACTGCGAACGAGGTGCTATTCGGATGAGCAGGCAAAGGGGAGTGTCTTCTGTTTCGTTCCGCGTCCTTGTTAGCTGCCAATGTTTCCTCGTAGCATTCAGTTGCTTCCCTTTGTCAGAAAAGAAGTCGACTGCGTGTTCCAAAGTTCTTCCTCGAAGGAGCCACATGATTTCTTTATTGTGTTGTGTTGTGGCCGCTTTGATGCGGACCGCCACCAATTCCTCTCTCCCGCCGACCTCTACACCTCACAGCAGGCTATGTTCCAATCTTTGTCTTCCACTACAGCCTACAGTTTCTGCCCTGTGCAGCTTTCAGAAGTTCCAGTGAAGTTATGGCTTGATATCTTAACACATACCCCAGAAACCTGTCCTGTGTTCCCGTCAACTCTTTTTACATGTTCCTCTCCTCCCCGATTTTGTGGAGATTGTCCTCATGTATTATCAGTGACACGCGAGTTAGCCGTGTGGTCTAATGCGTCTTGCCACGATTCTTGCGGCTCCCCCCGTCGGAGGTTCGAGTCCTCCCTTGGGCATGGGTGTGTGTGTGTTGTCCTTAGCGTAAGTTACTTTAAGTTAGATTAAGTAGTGTGTAAGCCTAGGGACCGATGACCTTAGTAGTTTGGTCCCATAGAACTTAGCACAAAATTAAAAAAAAAATTCCCCCTTTTGCTGTGTTAGTCTGTTTTTTATATGGGGAAGAGTGTTGTACCTGGAGGACAGTGTACCTAGGGACGGATGATATTTCCTGGTCGGTGTTTCAATCAACTGACTGATTTTAGAATCACATGAAGAAACACGCCTTAGAAACCGCCATAAGTAGTTCAGGCATTTTATACCTTTTTGCTGTTGTTATGGGACATGAAGCTGTGTTTTGTGCAACAATTATACAGAGTTGTAAGACTACCACAGGCTACCGTAGACAATCATACGTAAGCGTGCTATATTACCTCACTAAATAACATCTGTATTAAAGAACAGAAATATGGAGCATAGTGTTGCGAGAATGCCTGCCGCAATAAAATTTTCAAAACATGCCGTGGATAGAATGAATAATATCGGCGACGGAATGCTTTGTTTCAGTTGTTAGTTATCACTTTTCTCATGGATGTCGTCGACTAATGATACAGTTTATCATTCGTGTTTATGTATTTTGGTTCGTTATTTACACATTGTCTCAAACAACGTCTTATAGTACTGACAACAGCTTACTGATTATTATACGGAGATTTCTTTTGTCTGTGAAATTTCGCTGGAGAATTTCCTAGGGGTTTTCTTAGTAGCCTTGGTAAGGAACGATCGTAATAGCGTTACCTGTACATTAGGTGTGCTGCATTCTTGTCGGGTGTTACCTAATTTCGATCGCTTTGTTTGCGTAAGCGAACAGTGTCTTACTAGGTTACCTAGAAACTGGAAGCGGTGAACCGTCTAGAAACTAATTGAGACTATATAAAGGACGGCCTAACTTAAGGAACTTTTTGTTCTACATGGTTGTCCTCATGCCTGTTGCTTACAAATGAACATTTGTAGGAAAACAGAAATTGTCAATGTTTAATTCAGAGTTTATTCGTAAGTATCTTATTTCTAATGTGAAACAAAAAGCAAAAAAGCACTCCGTGTTCAGGCCACAAGTGGCCCATCGGGACCATCCGACCACCGTATCATCCTCAGTTGAGGATGCGGATAGGAGGGGTGTGTGGTCAGCACATGATGATTTTCTTTGACCGGAGCCGCTACTATTCGGTCGAGTAGCTCCTCAATTGGCATCACGAGGCAGAGTGCACCCCGAAAAATGGCAACAGCGCATGGCGGCTGGATGGTCACCCATCCAAGTGCCGACCACGCCCGACAGCGCTTAACTTCAAATGTGAAACGTAAGGCTGTAATCATAATAACGATAGATATTCATCATATAGCGCTATAAAACAGAGTTTCCTCTAAGTAAGGTAAAATTAAAGAAAGACAGCTTAAACAAAAACATATCAGGCATCGCTTTAATATTTCGTCGAGCTTCTATGAAACATGCTTCTGTTATTCATCACACATCAACAATAACAGGAAACTACTGCCTTTGATCATCACGAAGTACTTTCTATTGAGTACAAAATAACAATATCCATACCAACTTTTTATATTTGTGCAGGTGAGCTGTATTCGTATCGAAAGTAGTTGCTTTGGTTACATAAAGATGCAGGAGTTACGCTATCAACTAACTTTTATTACTTATAAAATGTAATTCATATTTTGTAACGATATAAACACACTATGATCTAATACAGAATGATGTGCGGTTCTAATTATGTGCAAAACAAACAAATAAAGAACAAAGAGAAATCGTCGGCTGCCAGTTACACTCTCAGACATTGCACGTTTCTTTCCTTACCAGTGCTATACCAGTACTACCGGTTATCCTATCACTTACTATGTCATTTGTGTACCATACCAAATTTACCGAACCGTAGTTTTGGTAGAGCGCAACTCTAGTTTTACACATTAGACTACTATTATAGTATATTAAAGCTATTTGGAAAATATTGCTTTCTTCTATTAAGGGTTTTATGGTGACGAGAATTCTGCATATTTTTAATACTAGTTAGTGGCTAGATGTGTGTGGGCGGTTAAGACATACTTAGTCGCTCTTGTACCGTGGATTAAATTATATTTGCAAGTGAACTGATTTTATTTGATATCTTAACAATTTTTCTTGCACTGAAAACGAAAATTTTTGTTAGCTGGGAACAGCTTATGTTTCAGAATCTTTAACTTGTAACTGGTTTCGATATTACTTCTTCAGAATTTCACTTACTGATTAACGATGTGTAACACAATAATACTCTAACACATAGTCTATTACACGCAATATTGACGAGTATTTTTCAATTGAAACATGTTTTAATTTATGCAGAAATTTGTTCTTAGTTACACATCTTGATGTACTTTGGAACAGATTTTTAAATTTCTAAAAACCATACTTTTCCAAAGTAATTTTTATACGAGAGTATGTTGAAAGGCAATGCTTCCGATATTTTTTTTATGTGAAAGCACTTTAAAGCTTTTTAAATAAGACAAACTTTATTAACATTCTACGGATTTATCCTTTATGCCTATATATGTATTTCTCAACATTAGCATCCCGGCGACGAACATATTTCTCCCAATGAGACACCAGTTTGTTGTTACCGTTACTGTAGAATGTTTGACCTTACTGACGGAGCCACAACCTAGCCTCTGCACGCACCACGTCATCACTATGAAAGTTTTGGAACCAGGTGAATATTGGACGGCACCAAGTCGGAATTGTATGGAGGATGATCGGTGACAATGAACCCAAGGCGTCGGACTGTTGCAGCACTCGTGTATGGTCTGACATTGACATGTTGAACTCTATCTGTGGACGGCATACCGCCAGGGCACAAGCCCTTTGTTGACACCTCGTGGTGCGAAGGCTCGTCCGCACCCGCCTCCATACACATAGGCCGATGACGTCATGTCGACCAGCTGCCCTGCGGTCACTATTTGGTCACTGCCGCCTGCTGCGCCATCCCCGGTTCACAGGACTGGTGCTTCAGTCCTTGGCGCCCCGTCTGCTCAGCTGCTATGGCCGCTCTAGTGTAAGTGACCTCTCCAACTGCCTGGTACGTCGCCATCCACTCAGATCCTGTAGTCTGCAGAATGCTTACATGATGACTTAGTGCTTTGTTTTTACAAATATGTTTACAGCATCAATACAGTGAAAATTATAATGAAATTGTAAAGGATTTCTCTACGTCATTACGTGATTACTCCAAGAATTAAAAAAAAATAAAATGGTTTGTAGAGCTCTTTTGACAAAATAAAATCTTATTCTATTCTACAATTATTCTCTGATTTTATTACAGAAATAATTTTAAATGATTAATTTTCTGTGTCTAAATATTTATAATCTTAAGTAGTGGTGCGGTGTTGTTAATTTCCCACAACCTCTCATGCAACTCAAAGTACTAAGGCGGCTTAGACTACACATTCACTTCAGTCACCCTCATACCATCTAAGTCTACTACTTATTCCTGCAACCCAACTACCATAAAAGATATCCGAACTACTCAAGGTACTAGATTTCCCATTATTTTGTCGTTATGGTGGCACTAACGCTGGTGTATGGCGTGAATCTCGATGAGTGCCGACGGCACCAGTATGCTCGCTGTCCTATGTGGGAAACATAATTCTTCTGCGATATTCTCGTTTTGC
Organism: Schistocerca nitens; assembly: GCF_023898315.1. Taxonomy (NCBI): domain Eukaryota; kingdom Metazoa; phylum Arthropoda; class Insecta; order Orthoptera; family Acrididae; genus Schistocerca; species Schistocerca nitens. The sequence goes on along the minus strand of NC_064617.1, from coordinate 423,970,903 downwards.
TGAAACTGACACATAAATTTCTCAGGTTGGTGTACAAATTTTCCACTCCAGCTACTGCAACAAATACACTCCTGGAAATTGAAATAAGAACACCGTGAATTCATTGTCCCAGGAAGGGGAAACTTTATTGACACATTCCTGGGGTCAGATACATCACATGATCACACTGACAGAACCACAGGCACATAGACACACGCAACAGAGCATGCACAATGTCGGCACTAGTACAGTGTATATCCACCTTTCGCAGCAATGCAGGCTGCTATTCTCCCATGGAGACGATCGTAGAGATGCTGGATGTAGTCCTGTGGAACGTCTTGCCATGCCATTTCCACCTGGCGCCTCAGTTGGACCAGCGTTCGTGCTGGACGTGCAGACCGTGTGAGACGACGCTTCATCCAGTCCCAAACATGCTCAATGGGGGACAGATCCGGAGATCTTGCTGGCCAGGGTAGTTGACTTACGCCTTCTAGAGCACGTTGGGTGGCACGGGATACATGCGGACGTGCATTGTCCTGTTGGAACAGCAAGTTCCCTTGCCGGTCTAGGAATGGTAGAACGATGGGTTCGATGACGGTTTGGATGTACCGTGCACTATTCAGTGTCCCCTCGACGATCACCAGTGGTGTACGGCCAGTGTAGGAGATCGCTCCCCACACCACGATGCCGGGTGTTGGCCCTGTGTGCCTCGGTCGTATGCAGTCCTGATTGTGGCGCTCACCTGCACGGCGCCAAACACGCATACGACCATCATTGGCACCAAGGCAGAAGCGACTCTCATCGCTGAAGACGACACGTCTCCATTCGTCCCTCCATTCACGCCTGTCGCGACACCACTGGAGGCGGGCTGCACGATGTTGGGGCGTGAGCGGAAGACGGCCTAACGGTGTGCGGGACCGTAGCCCAGCTTCATGGAGACGGTTGCGAATGGTCCTTGCCGATACCCCAGGAGCAACAGTGTCCCTAATTTGCTGGGAAGTGGCGGTGCGGTCCCCTACGGCACTGCGTAGGATCCTACGGCCTTGGCGTGCATCCGTGCGTCGCTGCGGTCCGGTCCCAGGTCGACGGGCACGTGCACCTTCCGCCGACCACTGGCGACAACATCGATGTACTGTGGAGACCTCATGCCCCACGTGTTGAGCAATTCGGCGGTACGTCCACCCGGCCTCCCGCATGCCCACTATACGCCCTCGCTCAAAGTCCGTCAACTGCACATACGGTTCACGTCCACGCTGTCGCGGCATGCTACCAGTGTTAAAGACTGCGATGGAGCTCCGTATGCCACGGCAAACTGGCTGACACTGACGGCGGCGGTGCACAAATGCTGCGCAGCTAGCGCCATTCGACGGCCAACACCGCGGTTCCTGGTGTGTCTGCTGTGCTGTGCGTGTGATCATTGCTTGTACAGCCCTCTCGCAGTGTCCGGAGCAAGTATGGTGGGTCTGACACACCGGTGTCAATGTGTTCTTTTTTCCATTTCCAGGAGTGTATAAAAAATACACAAGGTATTATCGACATTTGACTGCATAGCTACATTTCATCCGTTCTTCACCTTCTCAAAAATTGATGGTGTGCCTCGCTCACTCGCAAAAACATGCCAAAGTGACTCGGACATTCCATGCTTACGCCATATAATACAAGCTATCGCCCAAGATCTACCACTCAGGCGCTGTGAACTACTTGCGAAAGCCCACGCGAATATCATCGCACAATAGTGCGGAAAACCACATGCGAAAACCACAAGCGAACAACTACAGTGAACAACAATCGCACAAGACGCGATAGCTCATCTGTGTAACCACACTCGAATAAAATATCCCATTCGCGAGAAACATTGCACCACACACACACACACACACACACACACACACACACACAAATACATCGCACCACTGGCGATGACAATAATCAGCCCACAGCGAAGACAGATTGCACTGGGCAGTGGCCACAAGCCACGGCGAAACACACAAGAGAGTCAAAACGCCTCTCACGTGGACAATACTCGACCATCCTGCAAAATACCTCCATGGGTCTCGCAAACTAATCTCAATGACGCCCCTCTCACACACTATACTACGAATTATATACCGGATCGTACAAGGCCGTTTACTGCGATGCGCACACAATAAACAGAAGAAATTTCATTGTATCTGAACTCCAAGATGTTACGAGAAGAATTCCGTCCCCAGTACTCGTGCTCTAGTTTCAGACTCGAAGATATAAAATTCTATCGCTGTTGTGATACCTGATTGTATCGTTCCGTGCAAACTGCAAAACTGCTATGAGAACACATCAACTCGCTCGAAATAGGACTCAAATAAACAACGAAGTTTCCGTCGTGAAATCGGCACATTTCTATCCTCAACAACTGTAATCAGTGAGCTCTGGGATGACCAACTGTACGTCTATAAATTTGTTACATGTTACGAAGAAATACTTGTACAGTAAAATTCTAACAGTGCCTAGTTCTTACGACAATTTGTAATGGGAGAAGTTGCTATGTTAATTAGCATGGTGAATCACAAAAATAAAGAAATGATTGTTGTCTATAAAACTATTATAACTAAACAAAACTTATGCTACTATCCTTATGTTCGGCTGTCACCGACCATTAAACTATCTGTGGCTTCCAGTAACGTTTCTTCAAGATCGTCGTATCTACGCGTAATACCGTTGATGAGGCTAGGTCCGAGTTCAGTTGCAGATGCGTTTTGTTCCCCTTCTGCATATTCAACTAGTCACTGACGTTGGCTCACGCCCCTCGTCCCGCGTTCGGTCCTCGAATCTCAATTTCCTCAACTTGAGCTCCACTTCCGTTTCCTACGTTGTTCATATGCGCACATCTTCCATTATCATTGAAACCGGATCCATGGTTTTGCCATCCGTTGTTTTGTGGTCCATAGCCTTCATTCCTCCTTCCATTCCATCCTCTGTTGCGTAGTACATAACTATTGTGGTTCCAATTCCAGTCTCTTCGTTGTTCAACTTCATTGGTGCCGAAATTCCCCGAACGTGAATGGTTTCCGTAAGGCGTTCCATTTCGTACATTTCCATTCCTATTACTATAACTGTTATGTTGGAGACGTGACATAGGGCCTGCAACGTATGTCAGAGTTACTTCAGTGTTCTCTGATATTCCCTGCTCGGAATGAGTGCTCTAATTCGTAAAGAATGTTACGGAAAGAACTGAGCTCGACATTAAACCTGCCAGCTAAAATGGTTCAAATGGCTCTGAGCACTATGGGACTCAACTGCTGTGGTCATAAGTCCCCTAGAACTTAGAACTACTTAAACCTAACTAACCTAAGGACAGCACACAACACCCAGCCATCACGAGGCAGAGAAAATCCCTGACCCCGCCGGGAATCGAACCCGGGAAACCGGGCGTCGGAAGCGAGAACGCTACCGCACGACCACGAGATGCGGGCCCTGCCAGCTAATACTTGTTGATGTGGTGACGGAAGTTTCATGTAACAGATACATATGATTTCACCGGTGGAGCACGGTACGCCAAGATACTGGTTCTTTCGATCATTGCATCAAGGAACTTAACTGGGCTTTTGTAGCCTGAACTCTCGAAATATTTGCCAAAATCATTTCGTACTTCATGCGCTCTTGCGCCTCCTTGGACCAGTAGATATTTAGGAAGCTGTCTTTGAACTCCTGGTAACTTCTACACGTCGCTGATATTCCGCGCATTTTCTCCGCAACTGACCCTTGCAAATGTCCGCAAATAAAATCTAATTAGTATTTTAAAGGCCGATTTGGAGATAAAGAGAGGTTAAATTGTGGTATCCAAGGGAGTAAAATTTCCCTCCCCTCGAAAAATTTCGAATTTTCGGACTGGTAAGAAGTGTTGAAAATCAAATGGAGTTTCGTCGAGAGATTGAGTCCTACGGAAAATATCAGTCCTTTGGATGTCCTCGTTCGACGTTCCCTGATTTGTGCTGCCTCCACGGCTTCGAGAAAATGCAACGTTGATCTCACCATGCCCTCTGCTTGCAGCTAACTGTATGCAGTTATCCGTCCAGTCCGAATTTCTTTCTGGTTCTGTTGCGTTCGCGCTTGGCAGCATTTGTAAGTTTCCTTAGCGCCTCCTCCAATTTCTTCTCCTTTCTCTCTGGAAAGACCTGTTTAAAGTTAGGGAAAACTTTTATGTGCACTGCTAGTTGAATTTGCATAAAATTATATGTTATGATATATTTTTGATGTCGTTGAACACAGATCTGAAGTTAGATGTTCAAAATTCAAAATGGCTAATGCACCATGGGGAACGAAGAATTACGTATTGATCAATTTTGACCAAAATTTGACCAAAGAAAAGAAATGGTTTCGTGTAAGTATAGTCTGCAATTCATGGCCCATGTATGAACCCTTTCTATAACTCGAATTGGATCAGAGAGCGAATTTCTCGTTCTTCTTGGCGAGAAAAGCCGATCTGGTTTAGCTGGAAATGCTGTATTCAGCAGCATTCACAAGTTATTCGTCAGCGTTTTTGGCGAACATGCATTCTGCAATACAAATCCTTTTGTAAATGTGTGTCACGGCGCGAGAAGTTTTCTACCCGAGCTGGGTGTCTCCTGCTGAGAGCATCCCACAGCGGCCGTAACACTGCTTCGAACACTAGGCCATAGAAAGTTTCGTAACGTACGAATTAAAAAACAACTTTTCGTCTCAACATTCTAGACATATTTACCTTTCAAAAAATGCAATAAAAATCGAATTTCGTCCATTTTAAATGAGAAACTGGCCTTCAGCACATTTTTTAGTAAATAGCAGTTCTCAGTAACACACGACATTTAGTAGGTATATATTAACACGTTTTGGATAAGTGGGAACATCGGTCACAAATATTGAAATCCTTAATTCTGAAGGTCGATTTCCGTCACTGTGTGACTATCTTCAGTGCTTAGAACAATTTTCTTTCTTAAAAATCCATTAATAAAATTAATATGTTGAATCGTAACTATTAGTCTGATTTTCAGGTTCTTAACCTTGAAGTATGCTGCACATTCCCAGCACATAATCTGCACATGCCCGGCTTTCCGCTGATTTATTGACTACTCACGGACGCTGCACGGAGATGAAGGTTCGTGAGTATGGTGGACAAGGCGGCTAGTTTGACGTCAGAAATTCGTAGTGGAGCCCGTATTTCTCATGGGTCCCATATTGCTGCATTTGATGTAACCGTATTGCCGTCAGTTCTGTGCTTGTTAGCTTAAACGACCCGCTTGCCGTACCTATGGCAGAGCTACTAGTCTACTTACAAGGGAACCTCCCCATCGCACCCCCCTCAGATTTAGTTATAAGTTGGCACAGTGGATAGGCCTTGAAAAACTGAACACAGATCAGTTGAGAAAACAGGAAGAAGTTGTGTGGAACTGTGAAAAAATAAGCAAAATATACAGACTGAGTAGTTCATGGGAAGATAGGCTACATCAAGGACTCTAAGAACACAGGAGCGCCGTGGTCATATCAGTCGGCTCGCAGCCGTGCTAGCGTGCGGAGCTGCTCCGCGCGCCTTCCGACGTTCCGCTCTCGGCGGTGTTTACTTCCGCGTCGCGGTGTTTGTGTCTTGTCTATCGAGTCCAGTACTAACGTACACCATGGCGCACTCGTACCGCCGTGCAACGATCAAAGTAACGTTTCAGGCCGAACATCCAAGACCCAGAGCATTCGAAGTCGAACAGTTTATACGTGAGGATCTACGTTTGAACCCCCAGGACGTACTAGGCATACATTTTTCCATCACTGGAAGTGTTGTCTACATCAAGATGTCGACGGAGGAACTTTGCAATGACATCATTCACCGTCATGCCACCGGACTGAAATTTAAACACTCTGATGGACATATGGGTGCTGTGACAGTCGCCCATGCTGGATTCGGTCTCCGGACATTGCGGGTGTTTGAGCTCCCGTTCGAGGTGCCTCAGGATGTGGTCATTGCCGCTTTCCAACCATATGGCACCGTCTTGGGTCACGTCGCGGAGAAGTGGCAAACATTTACCACCTACCCCGTATTAAATGGCGTCCGGCAAATAAAAATTGAGCTGACGAAACATGTCCCATCGTACCTGCTGATTGACGGTGTGAGGGCCATCGTCATGTATGATGGACAGCCACGAACGTGCGCAGGATGTTGCCAGGAGGGACATGTACGTTCCGAATGCTTACACCGCCGTTTAATACAGACGCCGTTACGTGAAGAGACCCAGGCTTCGACGGTCACGTCCTTACCCATCACCTACGCCAAGGTTGCACAGGACCCCGTCGTACCAATCTCGATTGCGTCAGCAGCTTCGTCAACGCCACCCGCCGCAGCACAAAGCGCCGAGTACACAAGCACGGCGTCGCCTCCAGTGCTCGCTTCAGGACCGTCCGGTTTGCAGACCGAAACCGATGTTCGTGTAGGAACCATGGACGTCGACCTCGGTGTCGTGCCGACGTCTGCCTTTGTCCAGACGGGTTCGGCATCAGACGACGGGCGACCACATTCTGATTCAGAAGGCCACATCAGAAAACAGCGGTCGCCTCGCAAACACAGGAAACGACGACGAACGCCTTCCGATGACGCCCTTTCTCAGACGGCCCCACGAGATGTCGACCTGATGTCTGACGGTGATCTCCCACATTGCGTCCAGTCACGCGATGTGGCAGCAACAGGCGCCCCTCCTGTGACGCCTACTCTCCCAGCCAGGGACGTGTCCTCGCCGTTGTCCACGAATGATGCCGGCGGTCCCCCTGCCACTCATGTTGCGGAATCCACAACACCCGTTCCGGAAGTACGTGACCGTCACATGTCCATGTCGTCAGCTTCCTGGGCCGATGACGTTGAAGAAGAAGCGGAACAGACTGCCAGCGTGTCTGTACAGGAGTCCACCTCGGCGACACTGGGGCTGGCGCCCCGCCAGTAATTATCACCACTGCGGGACCACCGGCGGGTCTCCACCTGCCGGCTACTTCTACCGCACGTTCTGCAAATACTGAGGATGGCCGCACACAGCGATATCGTATCGCCACGATGAATCTTGCCACCATTCGTGCCCCCATAAACTGGCCATGTTCAGAGACACTATTTACTCTGTGGATGTGGATATAGCACGCTTACAAGAGGTGTTTGTGGCTGACTTCCTAGGTCCCACCGGATACAACGCCCATGTTTCCCCCGCATCCGATACCGGTAGCGGCGTCGCCATCCTGCTACGCGACGGACACCCTGCAGAGGACGTCATCTACCTCCCCACTGCGCGAGGTATGGCCCTCACACTGTTCGGCGTGCGTATTATTAATATCTACGCTCCGTCCGGCACTGGCCGCCGTCATGACCGACAAACTTTTTTTAGCCGAAAGCGTCACGCCCCTATTCACCGGTCCGCAGGACGATTTGGTACTCGGTGGGGATTTTAACTCGACACAAGAGCCCGCGGACCAACTCCCGCGACATTCCCCTTGTGCATCTCTCTCAGTGGTCATCGACCGTCTCCGACTTGTTGACACTTGGAAGAAGCACCACGGAATTCAACCGGGCTATACATTCTACACCTCTCACTCGTCAAGCCGCATAGATCGCATCTACGTTACCCGCTCCCTTGCTGATGGCACACGTCATGCGGAAGTCTGGCCCTTGGCCTTTTCAGACCATGATGCGTACCTCTGTGACATCACTCTCGCCCGACAGCAAGTGTGGCATAGTCGTGGTCTGTGGAAACTCAATGTCGCTCACCTGACCTCCTCAGACTGTCGCCGTATGGTCGAAGAAGCGTGGGCACGCTGCCACCATCGCCGAGAAGCCTATGACTCCACCTTATCATGGTGGCTCTCCTGTGCAAAGCCGACCCTCAGGAAGACTCTGATGAGTTATGGGAAGGAATTAAAGGCGTGGCAAACTAATACCCTGCACTTCTACTACACCATTCTACGAGACTGTACGACGATGCCTTTCTCGCCAGCCCGGCAGTCGATGGTCCATCGCACGAAGGCGCAGATCTCCTTGATCATGCGGCGTAACTTGGAAGGCACTGTAGTCCGTTCTCGAGCTTCTAATCGAATCCCTCAAGAACGTCCGTCGATGTACCACCTCCTTCAGGAAAGACAACGACGACGACGAGCTCTGATCCAAGTCCTCACTGATGTGGAAGGGCGCCGGCACGACACCCAACAAAGCATCGGTCGTGCTCTCCATGCTCATTTTGCCGGGCTATACGCAGCCGTACCGCATTCTGCAGCACTGATCACAGAAGTCGCTCAGCTTACTACGAACACTCTTCCAGAGGATGCAGTGCCTGACCTCCAAGACGACGTAACCACCGATGAAGTGCTAGACGCTATCAAGGAAGGTTCCGATAACAGATCTCCTGGACCTGACGGTATCCCCATCGAATTTTATAAAAGTTTTCGCTATTTGTTGGCTTCCACGTGGACGGCAATCGCACAAGAGCTGATGTCACCGATGACAGTGGTCCCGAGCGCCTTTCTAGAAGGAATTATTATCCCCGTACATAAACCGCGCGGGTTATCGAGGGTCCAGGACTATCGACCAATTACTTTGCTCAACAGCGACATGAAAATATTCACACGGCTACTGGCATCGCGACTCAAGAAGGTCGCCTGTTACGTCACATCCTGCGACCAGACTTCCCTAGGAGGCGACAACAACATCCGTACGGCCCTTTGCCGTTACAGAGACATGATAGCATTAGCGCATCATCAGCGTCTCCCTGGCGCCTTGGCTTCACTGGACTTTAGCCAGGCTTTCGACCGTGTTGACCACTTCTATTTACAGACAGTTCTTCAGCATATGGGTTTTCCTGGCGGTATTGTAACGGTGATTATGCGCCTGTTGAGTAGTGCAACCTCTCAAATCATGTACAATGGTCGTCTTACACCGTCCCTGGTCATCGCACGATCTGTACGTCAAGGATGCCCTCTTTCCACGATTTTGTATGCTTTCGCCTTGGAACCCCTGCTCCAGGGCATGCGCCAACGTTTGGAAGGCATGGCTGTGCAAGGCCACCGTTTTTGTTGTACAGCCTACGCAGACGACATAGTACCATATCTGCGCAGTGAAGATGAAGTACGAGCAGCACTGACATGGGTGGCAACTTACGGCGAAGCGTCGAGGAGCTGCCTCAACGTGTCAAAATCCAAGGTCCTGCTCATTGGTGAGGGCTTGCCGGAGAGATGCGCTGCCCCCCTTAGTGTCGCCGCCACCATACGGTGTCTTGGACTTGATTTCACAGCAGATCTGCGCCGCTCAGCGACTATCAATGGTAGACGCTTGCTACAGACAATCAGAGCAAATCTCGCAGATCACCGGCTACGAGCTCTCGACGTTATCCAACGCGCGCAATACGTGAACATGTATCATGCTTCCCGTATACCACACGTGGCTCAAGTACTACCAGTCCCAAATCTCCTGGCGCGACGACTGTTGATGGCTTTCGGCTCCTTCGTCAGCTCGGGGATGTTATTCAAGGTGCAGTATGAATCCCTTGCACTGCCACGAGATCGTGGCGGGGTGGGACTCATCCACGTGCCGACTCGTGTCAAGGCACTATACGTCAGCTCCCAACTAAAACTTTGGCATCGTTGCCCGCAGAGCCTTACTAGCCTCCTGCTTCACAACTTTGCACCGGCCTCCTTGTCCGCCCCAGTACTGGTATCGACCATTCCAACCCCCTTTTATTACATCCAACGATTTTTCCTGGAGTTCAGTTATATCTACCGGTCCTTACCACTTCCACGTTTGTACCTCACGAAAACAGTCTCCGAACTGTTACAACAGTGCCGCCCGTCCAACCCCATCGAACGTAAGTATCCACAGTACGTGTGGCGACACATATGGAAGGCGATCCATGCGCGTTTTCTCGAATCAGACATTCAATCAGCGTGGTACATCACCGTGAATGGCAAACAAGTTAACCGAGATCGTCTGCACCGCATTCATCTCGCCGATTCATCCCTCTGCACCCACTGTGGAGTGGATGACACGGATGTCCACCGGTTCCACTGTGGCACAGCGCTAGACGTCTGGACACTTGCGCGGCGAATTTTGGCGTTTCTTACTCGCCAGACACCGGCTCAGATCGACGTCCACATGCTATTTTACCCCGATAAGACTTTCTACCCCTCCGCCAAAACTAACTCTGTGAAATGGATCTGTGGCCACACGATCCGCTATCTTTTTACTTCTGGCGACAAATCTACGCTAGGATATTGGACTTACCTCAACGAACGACACTGCGTCCTGATACGCAACCCACGCTATAAACAATATTTTTCCAATTTCTTACGGAGCACTTTCGATGACCCACCTAGTAGCTGGAACGTCCAAGCCCTGAGAAGCTGAAAACTGTATAAAACGAACCGACCTGAATAGATCTGCTACCCAGAACCCACGCCTGCGGCAGGAGAAAACACGTTTGGACGAGCTGGCATGCTGTAGGCGGATACACTTCAAGAGCTCCTGTAAGAACTGGACTTTAGCTACAAGTCGCACGATGACTTAAAAAGCTTTTCCTTATTTATTCCTCATAGTTTGTTCTTAAAGGAAAAAGAAATTTGAGTTTGGCTTTGAGAAACTTTTTTACTGGAAGGAGAAACCAGTATAATTGGCGCCTTTGTTTTCTTTTGAAAAAAAAAAAAAAAAAAAAAAACTTTTCCTTATTTATTCCTCACAATTAAAAAAAAATGGTCTCGTGGTAACGTGAGCAGCTGCGGAACGAGAGGTCCTTGGTTCAAATCCTCCATCGAGTGAAAAGTTTAATTTTTTTATTTTCAGTTTATGTGACAAACTATTGTGTTTTCATCACTTTTTTGGGAGTGATTATCACATCCACAAGAAAACCTAAATCGGGCAAGGTAGAAGAATCTTTTTACCCATTCGCCAAGTGTACAAGTTAGGTGGGTCGACAACATATTCCTGTCATGTGACGCACATGCCGTTACCAGTGCCGTATAGAATATATCTGATGTGTTTTCTTGTGGAGGAATCGGTTGACCTATGACCTTGCGATCAAATGTTTTCGGTTTCCATTGGAGAGGCACGTCCTTTCGTCTACTAATCGCACGGTTTTGCGATGCGGCCGCAAGACACAGACACTAAACTTATTACAGTGAACAGAGACGTCAATGAACGAACGGACAGATAATAACGATGTAAAAATAAAGAAAGTAAAATTCTCACTTGAACCAAGGACCTTTCGTTCTCCAGCTGCTCACGCTACCACGAGACCACGGCGCTCCTGAGCTCACATTGTCCATGATGTTGCCTATGTGGCCCATGGACTACTCAGTTTGTATATTTTGCTTATTTTTTTCACAGTTCCACGCAACTTCTTCCTGTTTTCTCAATTGATCTGTGTTCAGTTTATCAAAGCCTATCCACTGTGCCAACTTATAACTAAATCTGAGGGGGGTGCTATGGGGAGGTTCCCTTGTTAGTAGCGCCGAAAAGTAGTGATGCCGCTGCAATTTCAATAAAATATTGCAATCGATTAGGGAATGTGTCTTTTTGTTTTAAGCACTTGTAACAGACCTCTACATCGTATGTTTGATGTGATTTCGTTGTTGACCTTACACTTATGATTTGCACTGCGGGGGCTTGTATTTCAAGGTCCTGAAGTAATTGTTCATTACATACTTGTGTCTGATGAAGCAGGAAATTGACGGAAGTAATAAATTCACAGTATGAATGTAAACATGAGAGAGACCGTGCACTCTCACTAGGCGGATCACCAAAGAAAGAGGACACACAAAAATTCCAATTGAACGAAATATGTTTTTACATTACAATTAATTTTTGGATGGTTTTATTTCAATATTTGTATGAATAAATCAGTTACGGGCCTTTCACATGATGATTTCGGTCTTTCTTCCGTTAAGCCCTCTTTCAAGCATGTTATCTGTGTTAATGATTGGTTAACGGACTTGTTGCGACGGAGGATTTTTTAAACCAAAACACATTGTTTTTGAACGCACAGATGATGCCATGGCGAACAGCTAACGAGTTGCCACGTTCGATCCATGCTGCTAACATGAGATGAAAAAAAAGGGACAAGAGAACGAATTGCTGTTGTTCTATAATGAAGTTGGCGCCAGCTAATTAGCGACTGCTGTAAGGGCCAGAAGCTTTTAAAACTTTTGAATTTGATCACAAAGGACGCACTCCGCTTGCATTGCGGAAGCAGGGGCGGAATTTGAGTGGAAGTGGGATCAACTTCAGGGTTTGCTGAGTTATCCTTCTTAGATTACTGGACTGTACTGTTGTGATGATAAATTTTCGGTAACGTACTCTGAAATAAAGCTTACTGCGATTTTATTAATGACATGTGTGACGCGTTGAGAACTAGATTATTTTATGAAGGTGGTGAAATAAAATTGGACATGCTTCTGAACATTTTGTCTTCTCCATCTCCCTACCATTTCTCTTCAGCATTATACCCTTTGGAATAGTATACTAATGGCTTATAAATCTGAGGTAACTATGGCATTCCCCGCTCGACGTGAAACTTCTTTTAGCTGAGATGGAAACCTTTTACATATGATAGAATATATATTGCACTGATTTTATGCGAGAAGTAAAACCTGTATTCAGGACCGAGGTTCGGAACTGGACACCCGCAATCACTGAGCAAACGCTTTCCAGTTGAGTCTCCTGAAGTAACTATATAGTTTAACTTCCTCCTGCCTCCTCCTCAACAAACGCGTTTTTTCATTTATTTTGTCACTGCGAAATCTTATACAATTCGGCATGAAAAATTCAACAAGAACAGCTGATGTCTGACAGAAAATTTAGAAAAAATATCGAAATCTTGTATTGACGGGCGCCTTTAGTTCCCCTTTTCCACAGTTGACCGATTTCGGCCATCACCAGTCATCTTCTGTACTAGTGAAAGAAAAGGAAAAAAAAAAAAAAAAAAAAAAAAAAACATTATAAGTTATAACAGAATCTTGTGTAACTGCTGAAAACCAATATATAGACCTGCTGAGTCTTAAGTCGCTGAACTATGGGCTTAAATAAAGTGCGAGCCATTGCTCTCTGCAATATGTATGACCTGTGCATACCAATATTTCAGTCTTCTTTCCATCAGGGCTCAAGATGACAAGCGATAGTGAAATCAATTAATTGTAAAAATGTGAAAGTCTTAAATGATTATGCCAGTAATGGACTTTTCTTTTAACGACACGCGTTTCCTTTGTTCCCAGACTTCTGCAGTTGCCTTGGAGAAGTGTAGTGAAACCCTGCTCTGTATATTGTACCGTTGTCTACTCTTCTGGAAATCACTCTACGCCTCATGTCTGTCAATGTAAGTCAACATTGTTATCACCCTCGATATAGAAGAACCAGGTACGTATAGATAGAATATAGGATCACCACTGAAATGTTCTCGGACTGAAACATCGATAACTGAAATTAAGTACATACATTAATCAAGAATTAAGTTTCACTCTGCAGCGGAGGGTTCGCTGATATGAAACTTTCTGACAGATTGAAACTACGTGCCGGACTGGTACTCGATTCTGGAACCTTTGTCCTTCACGGGCAAGTGCTCTACCGACTGAGCTACCCAAGCACGACTCACATCCTGTACTCTGAGCACTACATCTGCCAGTCCCTCATCTCCTACCTTCCAAACTTCAGAGACAAATGTCCCGGCCCCGAACCCCTGTTTGGCATTTAGTTTTAATCTGTCAGGAAGTTTCCGGTACATGAATGTTTATTATCATATCAGCTATACAAACAATTCATCGAATGGCTCAGTACGATATAGCGTCTCCCATGTAAGCAGGAGATCCCGGGTTCGAGTCCCAGTCGGGGTACACATTTTCAACTGTCCCCGTTAATATTTTTCAACGCCTGTAAGCAGCTAAAGGTCTGGATTTCATTGTAATTAATAAAGAGTTCTTGAATGTAACAGGGGAGAAAATTAATTTATAATTTATGCCACAACTTGACAGAATAAAGGATGCAGTTTACAGGACACATCTTGATACATCAAGAAAAGGTCATCTTGACAGTGGAGGGAACTGTGGGAGATAAAAGCTATAGGGTGGAGAAAAAGGCTTGACTGCAGTAAGCAGTTCAAATGGATGCAGGCTGCAGTAGTTACGCAGAGATAAAGAGGCATGCACAGATTAGACTAGCGTGGAAATTGTTTCAAACTACTCTTCGTCTTGAATGCTATAACAACTACGACAACAACAACAACAGTAACATGGAATGGCCAAAACTAGATGCAAATCCGTACGCAAATGGTGTTTTTATTAAACTTCCGCTGCTTGATTCAGTGTAGAGGGAAAAGTATTTACCGTACGGGTATCCAGTTTTCTAGGAATGATGTTCAGATTGTGCACTGCAGGATTTGCGTTTTAATAGGCGCCAACACTGGTACGCTGATGTCGGGTTGAAACACAAGCATTGGCGTACATTATGGTTGCAGACAGTAAAAATGAGTCAACATGAGGTTGGACAAGGTGAGCAGGGCTTTACTCGTAAAGCTGTTTTATCAGAACAACAGCTAGCGCTGCTGTTCTTCGCGAATTTCGACGCATTAAAGTAATACGGAGAGGTCCTTATTCCGCACCAGGTTGAAGAACATGATTATGAAGTTAGAATTACTGCCGATTTAAGAATTGCTCTTGGGAGAGGCCGACAGCTAACCGCACCACAAATTGTTGAAGAAGTTGCTGTTGCCGTGGCTGTGAATGCTGGACATAATGTGCGGACTACAAGCAGTGCATGAGCTGTGTCGTGACAGCTGAACAGCCCATGGTCCTCCATTCCGAAAGTCTGCAAACAGTTGTGAATTAGTGCACTTTTAGACTTCTTCGAAAGTCACACCGAGCAATCTGTGTAACCCGTAACGTAAAAATGGTACGCAGTTCATAAATACTACCCTCTCCTGCTGAAACTGAGATATGTTCCTTTCAGAAGTTTATTCTATATTTTCACGTGGGGCCCCTCTCAATTAGCGAAAATTTAATTATAACCACCCTATGATAGGTAGAGGGTCAACGGCCTTGCCGCATTGGTGGCACCGGTTCCCGTCAGATCACTGAAGTTAAGCGCTGTCAGGATGGGTGACCATCCGGTCTGTCGAGCGCTGTTGGCAAACGGAGTGCACTCAGCCCTTGTTAGGCAAACTGAGGAGCTGCTTGATTGAGAAGTAGCAGCTCCGGTCTCGTAAAATAACGGACGGCCGAGAGAGCGGTGTGCTGACCACATGCCCCTCCGTACCCGCATCTAGTAACGCCTGTGGACTGTGGAAGACACGGCGGCCGGTCGGTACCTTTGGGCCTTCCAACTCCTGTTCGGACGGAGTTTAGTTTCAGTTGTATGATAGGTAAAACGTCTATCAGAGTGCATTAGTTTTTTCACCTCATCACCGTGTTTTCAGGTCTAATAACATGTGTAACGTGGATACAATGCATCAAACGGTCAATGGGTATTGAGAAGAAAAACGGAGAATGCCACACGCTTGCATGAACAACGTTACAAGTATTTTGACAGCTGTTTCATAAGTTTCTGCAAATGTGGCAATGACCCAATATTTTTCTGAATGAGCCCACGGTGTGGCGAGTCTTTCACTGAATGGCTGTAGCTTATTCTTAGTGATAGGGTGTACAGTTCACCGATGGACCATACGAATTTGGAAGCACCTGGATATTGTCACCGATCCAAGAAGATACCCCACAAAAGGGGCCTGAGTTCAACAGCCTGGTAATGGCTAAGTGTATTAATTAACAAACCCCGCAATGTTTGATATATCTGACTACGTAATCGCAGGGGAGAGGTAAATTGCGACCATCGGGATTGCTAAAAATTGCAGTCTGACAGCACCTTTAGCTCTTTCTAAAAATAACGTAAATACTTTCTGGCACAAAACGAATGCACCTGATCAATACTGACTTCAAATCAATAAACACAGCGATCAACACACTTCAGTCGTGTCCAGATATTAATCACAGGCCGCTAAACGCTGTAAATCAGTGGAGTTATATCTTACTTCTTTTTATACATATATGGCGCCAATGTTTCCCTAGCTGTCACTCGTTAATGTTAAAATTCATTTCGAATTAGTATCCCAAAATTCTGGTCTGGCGCGTAGGAATATTAAAACTCAAAACTTCATACGGGATAAGACGATACAAGACTCTATTAATTCAGTGATATTTTCAAATAATGACAAGCAGCAGAAATGAGAACAGCGAGAAACTTAATATCATAATTGGTGATTGCGAAGCAGATTACTTTAAGGAATTCTGATACCTAGGGAGCAAAATAATCCATCATGGACGGGGCAAGGAGGACGTATAAATCACACTAGGACTGGCAAAAAAGGCATTCCTGGCCATGAGAAGTCTACTAGTATCAGACATAGGTCTTAATGTCCGCCCCCGGTAGCTCAGATGGTACAGTCGGCTCTAAGCCGTGGCAGCGTGCGGACGGCCCCGCGCGCCGGCCAGTGCTCCTCTGCAGGCGTTGTTTACTTCCGCGTCGTAGCTTTAAAGCTTGTGTCCGTCCACCGTGAACAATATGTCGAGCGCTTACCGCCGTGCGACCCTTAAAGTTTCCTTCCCAGCTGAACGTGCGCATGAAGTTGAAACGTTCCTAGTGAAGAAGTTCGTTTAGATCCTAACCACGTTCTCGGAATCCATTTTTCGATCACGAGTAGTGTCGTTTACATTAAAATGACAAACACCGAGGTATGTGAAGATGTTCTTCGCCGACATGCCAATGGACTTAAGTTCAAATACTCTGATGGTCACGTCGGAGCTGTAACACTTGAACTCGCAGAGTACGGTCAACGCACGATTATGGTGTTTGAACTACCTTTTGAAGTGCCGAAGGACGAAGTTGCCTCTGTGTTACAACCGTACGGTAACGTCATCGGTTACGTAGAGGAAAAATGGCAAACCTTCACGACCTACCATGTCCTTAATGGTGTGCGTCAGGTCAAAATTGAACTGAAAAAACATATACCATCGATACCTGACAATTGGCGGGGTGCGAGCCATTGTCATGTACGACGGCCAACCCCGAACATGTGCGGGTTGTGGACAAGAAGGCCACGTCAGATCCGCCTGCATGCGACGCCGCCTCATCCAGACGCCGGTCGGCGAGGAAGCGTCCCCAGCGGTGATCACTCAGATCCCTGTCACACATGCCAAGGTTGCCCAGGAAGGTAGCTCCTCTACACAGCGTCTTCCTGCTCCGTTGACGTCGTCTGATCAGGTAGATGCAACCGCTATTGAGATTACTTCTGAGGTGCCACAGATGCCAGATCCTGACCTGCCGAATCTTCGCAGCATTGTGACTGAAAATGCTACTGAGATGGACGTTGATCCGGGAGTGGTGCCTACTTCTGCTTTCCTTCAGACTGGTCCGGAGTCAGCCGAAAGCCACCCGCAATCGGACTCTGAACGACATGAAACAAGGATCGACACGAAAGAGAAAGAAACATGGCCTTACAACCCCTAATGAATTCATTCTACGGATGGATACCAGGGATGCAGACCCGAAGATGGACGACAAACCGCTCTCTGATGACCAAAAGTCTGATGCGAACGACCCGCCACAGGCGACCACTGACAACGAACACCCCTCCTTACTGGCGCCGTCGCCCCTACAGGTCGACGTTGAAGAGAGACTATCCGCTGAGCCGAAAACTACGTTTCCTCTCCACGTGGATGATGTGCACAGCCGATGCCCTACCGCAGTATCAGTCTCCTGGGCAGACGACGTGGAGATCGAAGGGACTGGGGTGGACGGTGCTGATGATGGGGCACCCCCATCGGTTGCGCCCGCACCCGCGCCCGCAAACTCTTCACAATAGCAGCCTCTTCAGCGGACCGGCAAGATCGACGACCTCTCGCTCCTGAAGAAGGAGCCCCATCCGTGCCTGTGGGACTCCAACACCAGCATTATCGTGTCGTAACGATTAACCTCGCGACCATTCGTGCGCCCCACAAACTAGCGCTGCTCCGCGATGTGATTTATGATGCGGACATAGATATTGCGCTTTTTCAGGAAGTGCATGTCGCCGATTTTTAACCACCACATGGCTTCACGGCGGATATTTCTCCCGCTTCGGACACCGGTAGTGGTGTTGCCATCATCTTACGAGAAGGTCTTCCTGCCGACGATGTCCTATACCTCCCCAACGGCAGAGGAATGGCCCTTACTCTCTTTGGTGTGCGCATCGTCAACATTTATGCACCGTCGGGCTCCAGCTACCGTCGTGAACGCAATGCCTTCTTCGCGAATGAAGTTACACCCCTTTTTATGATACCACACGATGACTGGGTCATGGGTGGAGACTTCAACTGCACCCAGCGACCTCAGGATCAATTGCCGCGTCACTCGCCATGCGCAGCTCTGGAAACAGTCGTCACGCGGCTACAATTTGTCGGCACGTGGAGACATGTTCACGATGACCTTTTGGGCTTTACGTACTACACTGCGCACTCCTCTAGCCGACTGGATCGCATCTACATCTCGCGATCCCTAATTCAAAACACTCGACAGGCTGAAATCTGGCCTGTTGCTTTCTCAGATCATGAGGCTTACTTCTGTGATGTTGTTCTCACAAGAAAGGCAGTATGACACGGACGTGGTTTATGGAAACTGAATACGGCACTTCTTAATTCACCTGACTGTCGACTTTTAATAGAAGACACTTGCATCGCATGTAATAGACGCCGTCCCACGTATCCATCTACCATATCCTGGTGGATCCAGTGTGCAAAACCTGCTCTTCGAAAAACTTTAATCCGGTATGGCAAAGATGTTGTCGCCTGGAGGAAGAGCACTATGGACTTTTACTACAGGATCCTACGAGAATGTTCCAGGATGCAAGCCTCCCCTGAGCGCCATACAAGGATGAACCATGCTAAGGCCCAAATCTCCAATCTCGACGCCGAAAATTGATTCACGTCCTAATATACCAAGAAGGGCGTCGCTACGTAACCCAATCTGCAATAGGGAATGTGCTTCACGCCCACTACCAGCAGCTGTACGCCGTAATTCCACATTTCCCAGAGTTGATCGAGGAAGTCTCACAGCTTAACTTCGGTGGTATCCCAGGAGATGCGGCATTGACTTGATGTCAGAGGTGACTGCTGATGAAGTCCGCGATGCGATCCGGCCAGGAACCATCAATCGCTCCCCAGGACCCGACGGTCTTCCCCTCGAATTTTATCGCACCTTCCGTGATTTGTTAGAGTCCACCTTCACCTCCATATGTCGGGAACTGATGTCTCCGGAAGTACCTGTGCCGGACGCTTTCATGGAAGGAATTATTATTCCTGTACATAAACCGCATGGTGGCAACAATATCAGTGATTATCGGCCCATCACCCTCCTTAACAGTGATATGAAAATCTTCACTCGCCTTTTGGCGGCACGACTTAAAAACGTTGCCCGATATGTTGTGTCGCCAGAACAAGCATCTTTGGGAGGGGATAATAATATCCGCACGGCTTTATGCCGCTACAGGGATATGATCGCCGTTACCCAGGCACAACGCCTCTCTGGGGCACTTGCGGCTTTGTACTTTAGTCAAGCTTTTGATAGGGTTGACCATTCGTTCCTTACGGCCGTTCTCCACCATATGGGTTTCCCAGTCGCCGTTATCACGGTAGTGATGCGCCTTCTGCGGCGTGCCTCATCCAGGATTATGTACAATGGCAGACTCACTCCTCCGATAAAAATATGTCGATCCGTACGTCAAGGTTGCCCTATATCAGCGATTTTGTACGCCTTTTCCTTGGAATCCTTGCTATGTGGACTAAGACAACGTTTGGTAGGATTGTCCATAGATCGCTACCGATTCTGTTGCACGGCCTATGCTGACGATGTAGTCATCTGTTTACGTAATGCCGACGAGGTTCGAGCTGTTTTGACGTGGGTAGCGACTTATGGTGAGGCGTCGGGTAGCTCTATAAACGTACGTAAGCCACAAGTTATGTTCATTGGCACATGACTTCCCGTGGAGTGCGTTACACCTCTCACCACCGTTGATACCATTCGTTGTTTGGGAATCGATTTTTCATCTGATCTCCGGCGTTCAGCCACCATCAACTGCCGACGCCTCCTTTTAAAGATCAGAGCAGGTCTTATGGACCATCGCCTTCGATCCCTAGATATTCTCCAACGAGCTCGATATGTCAATATATAAATCGCATTGCGAGTTCCCCACGTAGCACAAGTTCTACCTTTCCAGCTTACTGTGGAACGTCGCATGTTGGCAGCGATGGCATATTTAGTCAGCTCTGGGCTGTTGTTCAAAGTTAACTATGCAACCCTTACTCCTCCCCGTGAACGGGGTGGGATAGGTCTGTTTCACGTGCCGGATAGAGCTCGCGCCCTATTTGTCAGCTCCCAGATGACGGTATGGATACGTTGCTCAACGAGCCTCAGTGGTCTCCTCCTGTCGGCATATACGCCGGTCTCTCTGACAACTCCAGTGATGATCTCGGATGTTCCGGCCCAGTTCCATTATATACGATACTTCTTTCTTGAACTCAGTTATCTACGCCTCACCTTACCAAGACAGCTTTTACTCCAGACAAAGGCAGTATACAAGTCCTCCAATTAGGTCGTCCACCTAACCCGATTGAACAAAAGTTCACCCAGGTTGACTGGCGTCATGTATGGGGCGGGGTGTTCGCCTGTTACCTTGACACGAATGTTCGATCTGTCTGGTACCTAACTGTCAATGGTAAGCAAATCAACCAATTTCGCCTTCATCGTATCCACCTCGCCCAATCACCTCTATGTTCCACGTGTGGAGAGCCAGACAATGACGAACATCGGTTTGTTTGCGGACCGGCGGCGGGGGTTTGGAACTTGATTCGTCGTATTGTGGCTTTTCTAACGCGGGACATTCCGGGTCGGATTACTCCTCTTTCATTATTCGGAACGTGACTATTTTTCCTCGGACAAAGACCAATGCTGTGAACTGGGTTCGCAGACATGCCATTCACTATCTACTCGATTTTTGGACATACCTCAATGAGCGTCATTATGTCGTTGTCCGTCACCCAAAATACAGACAATTTTTCTCGAACTTCCTTGGGAGTGCTTTCCACGGCCCGCCTCGCAGCTGGAATGTGTTAAGCCAAGAGAGAAGAAGGCTTCCTGTTTGGACCAATGAACATTTCTGGACAATTGAACGGAACACGTCAATTTCGAGAAGACGTGACTCAACATATTACCAGCGGGGCGCAGAAGGCCTCTGATCAATTACACACACACACACACACACACACACACACACACACACACACAAAATAAATAAATAAAATTCAGAAAAAGGAAGATTTTGTTTTGTTTGTAAGGATAGCCCTAACCTTGATTTCCCATATTTCCCCTGGTATATAGGCAGCTCTCTGGAGTAGGTTTAGTCAGGAGACAACGCCTGAAGTGGATCAGATTTTTTCGTTATAGGATGAAAAGTGGCGGTGACACTTCGGATTTTTTTTGTATTTCCATTTTCCTAAGGGGCTTTCTAAAAAGAAAAAAAAAGATAAAAGAAAAAAAGAAACAAAAAAAAAGAAAAAATGTGGTCAGCGCGACAGGATGGCAATCCTAAGGGCCCGGGTTCGATCCCCGACTGGATCAGACATTTTCTCCGCTATGGACTGGGTGTTGTATTGCCCTAATCATCATCATTTCATCCCCATCCCCATCCCCCCGACGGGAGGCCCTAGTCCCACGACATTATTATTATAGGTCTTCATATGAGGAAAAAATTTCTGAGTATGTTCGTTTGCAGCAGAGCATTGTATGACATTGAGACATGGACTGTGGGGAAATCGCAACGGAAGAGACGTGGTGCTACAGACCAATGTTGAATATTAGGTGGACTGATAAGGTAAGGAATGAGGAAGTCCTCTGCAGATTTGGCGAAGAAAGGAATATATGTAAAACATTGTCAAGAAGAAGGGACGTCTGTTAAGACATCAGGGAATAACTTCCATGGTACTTTAGTGAGTTGTACTGGGTAAAAACTATAGAGGAAGACAGAGATTGGGATACATTCAGCAAATAATTGAGGATGTAGGTTGCTCTTGAGATACTTTGAGATGAAACGATTGGCACGAGAGAGGAATTCGTGGAGGTCCCGCATCAAACCGGTCAAAAGACTGACGACACACACACACACACACACACACACACACACACACACACACACACACACTCATGCGCACATAAAAAATCAAATATTGTTTTTACAGGGATCGCATTCGAGGGCTCCTTGACGGGCGTCTCATTGTCGCGTCTCCGCCGCTGAGGTCGCTGCTAACGGCTTGCTGAAGTCCACCGGTCACAGTTAGGGCAGTGCAGATCGAGCAGTTACAACATTCTGGAACAGTTTCAACAAGCCATTTAATGCACAGGAAGTACCCCACGCCTGTAGTTCGTCGGCCTCTCAGCAGTTGTATTATTCGCGTACTCAGATATTAAAACAAATCATGATTGTCGCTAAAGGCGACCCTTCAGAACGGAAACCAGAAGCGTCGTCGAGGATCTGCTTGACCAGGTCTGCACAGGCCAAGAGGGAATCGTCGCACCGTCCGCTAAGTAAACCGTAATCTCTTCACATCTGCACGTGCCACCTGTGAACAAGTAGTGGACTCACAACAACAGCCCGTTTCATCCTACACCATCGTTCAAGCACTGAGCAGACACCGTGAGAGTGGATTGGTGTTATCACAGTCGTTCGAATTTTGAGTGGTAGAATATCTGGGAAGCGTGGAAAGCTGACGAGTTGCATCATAACTCAGTTCTGTCCTACCTCAGACGACCATCGCCTGCGAATATGCCAGTGCCGTGGGAATATTGTTAAGAGATTAAGGGAATTCTGATTCTACAGCGGTACATGAAAGGTACCTTGGGTTCTCATGTATTACCTGTACTAACATTCAACAGTACAACTTCCGTCCCCAAGCAGCTTGGGGAAAGGGGGCTGCGGCAGGGTTTGCTGCACCCAGTGTGAAGCTGCTCCCTTTCTTACATGTCTTGGGTCAAGGCATACTGGGACTTGGTGTCTTTCACCAGCCTACGCATAAGGTCTCTTCTAGCGGACAAATGTCATCATTCTGTGAAGATGTCCTCAGCACTCTCATATACAGAGAACATACGATTGCTGCGATAAAAGCCATAGAAATTGGAACGCATAGAAAAGTTTTATGAAGGTAATAGCTATCCACCATGAAAAACAAAAAGAGGTAAGGTTCAAGTAAATGATCTACGAACACGTAGGTTGTCGAATGTTCTCTAAACATAAAGTCAAGGTTATTATCCCTCCGGCATCTCGGATAGTCATACGTTTTAGTTTTGTGAAGCATGACTAGGCTGTGGAAGACATATATAAGATTTTCTGACAGTTTAGAGTTTCATATATATACTATCACTGTTGAATCATCGACGCTGCAACCACCTCCTGCAGCCCGATAAGCCTGCCTTGGCCGAGAGCTGTATTCAGGCAGGCCACGCTATGGTTTCAGTAATACACATATATTAACGTATGTATTCTACTGGGAAGCTGTTTCCGGGAGAGCTACAGAAATGAGTTTGACGAATGGTTTAAATTATTGATTAAATGTAGACTCCGGCTCTGGAAACAGTCTGCTCTCTTAGACAACGGTATTGATTACCTACAGACCAGAGTTTGTGACCTTGTATCCTTTACCGAGGGGGTGACGCTAGCCTGTATCTTTACCTCTCGTATGGTCTTCACTCCAAACACAGGTTTGATGCAGCTCTCCATGCTGCTCTATCCTGTACAAGCCTCCATCTCCGAGTAACTACTGCAACCTACATCCCTGTGAATCTGCTTACTGTATTCATCCCTGGTTCTCTGTCTACAATTTTTACCCCACCACGCTTCCCTACAGTACTAAATCGGTGATCCCTTGATGTCTCAGAATGTGTCCTACCAACCGATCCCTTCTTTTAGTTAGTTTCTCTTCTCCCCAATTCCATTCAGCACCTCCTCATCAGTTACATGATCGACCCATCTAATCTTCAGCATTCTTCTTCAGCAGCACCACATTTTAAAAGCTTCTATTCTCTTCTTGTCTAAACTGTTTACTGTCAATGTTTCACTTCCATACATGGCTACATTTCATACAAATACTTCCAGAAAGGACATCCTGACACTTAACCTGTACTCGATGCTAACAAATTACTCTTCTTCAGAAATGCTTTTCTTGCCATTGCCAGTCTACATTTTATATCCTTCCTACTTCGACCATCGTCTGTTATTTTACTTCCCAAATAGCAAAACTCATTTACTACTTTAAGAGTCTTATTTCCTAACCAAATGCCTGAGCATCACCTGATTAAATTCGACTACATTCCATTATACTCGTTTTGCTTTTGTTGACGTTCATCTTATATCCTCCTTTCAAGACACCATCCATTCCGTTCACCTGCTCTTCCAGGTACTTTGCTGAGCTGACAGAATTACAATGTCGTTGGCAAACCTCAAGGTTTTTATTTCTTCTCCCTGGACTTTAATTCCTACTTCAAATTTTTCTTTTGTTTCCCTTACTGCTTACTCAGTATACAGACTGAGTAACATCGGGGAAATGCTGCAACGCTGTCACTCTCTCTTCTCAACCACTGCTTCTCTTTCGTGCCCCTGACACTTACGACTTCCACCTTGGTTCTGTGCAAACTGTAAATAGCCTTTCGCTCCCTGTGTTTTACCCAAGCCACATTTAGTGTTTGAAAGAGAGTGTTCCAGTCAACATTGTCAAAAACTTTCTCTAAGTCTACAAATACTATAAAATTAGGTTTGACTTCCCTTAACCTATCTTCGATGAGAAGTCGTAGGGTCACTATTGCCTCGTTTGTTCCTACTTTTCTCTGGAATCCAAACTGATCTTCCCTGAGGTCAGCTTCCACCAGTTTTTCATTGTTCTGCTAAATATTTGTGTTAGTATTTTGCAGCAGTGATTAATTAGACTGATAGTTCGGTAATTTTCACACCTGTCAGCATATGGCTTCTTTGGAATTGGGATTAGTATATTCTCCTTGAAGTCTGAGGATATTTCGTTTGTCTTATCTATCTTGCACACCAGTTGGAAGAGTTTTGTCACGGCTGGTTCTATCAAGACTATCAGTAGCTCTAACGGAATGTTGTCCACTCACGGGGCCTTATTTCGATGAAAGTCTTTCAGTGCTTTGTCAAACTCTTCACGCAGTATCGTATTCCCATTCTCATCTTCCTCTACATCCTCTTCCATCTCCACAATATTGCCTTCAAGTACATCTCTGTTGTATAGACGCTCTATATTGTAATACCGCAGCCACTTTCGCCAAGTCGCGCCGAGCAGCCGTGGAGGAGGAAGGGGCTGTACTCCATAGGGCGAGCCCCTGGGTTCAGTCATTCTGCAAGTACACAGCGGGAAGCCGGGCCGACGTCCTCGCCTCACTCAAGAAGGGACACGATGTGAAGGGTTTGTTTGACAACGAGAAGCGTGCCGAGAGCTGATGGACACCTGCAGCCATCAGGACGGAACGCCAAGTTGTATGCGTGAAAGCATCTGAGTTCTTCTGGCCTTGTGGCAGTCATTTTACCTGGCTTGGAAACCAGGGATATGCCGACAATTCCAGAACCCCACTCGCACAAGGAGGAGCGTGCAAAAAGAGCGGGGAATCGGCGCAGGGAGGCGTGTGAAAGAAATCAGCATTCTTAGGAAGATGTTTTCCTCTGCAGTGAGGACATTCCTTGTAAGTGACGGACGCCGACAGATTTTGAGACGGAGCCCAAACATGAGTCTGTCGCGGGCTCATGCAGAGACAGTAACCACTGCTCTCCCAACAGCCTCGGAATGCAGGAAAACATCTTAAGAATGTGAAATCGTGAGAAAGATGCCGATTCACGAGCTAGACGCCAGCCCACGCCAGATAGAAAATTTCCACCCTGCACAGAGAGGCATGGCGATGAAACGGCGATCTGTCATTGGGCTACATTGAAAATTTCGTCCGCCAATGACAACGCCGAAAGGAATAATGTTTCAAAGAGGAGTTGCGCTGAGAGATGGATGAGATGCAAAAAGGGGAGTCGTGGAGAGACCGCCGAAGCGAGAGGCCATGGGCGCTTTTCCACCTGTCGTCAACATCCGCCTCCCGACGCCGTGCTGCACAGCTCCGACGCGACGGGCCGCACCGAAGCAGCGCCTGCCGCCAACAGCAGTATACGACGAACGATAAAGAATATTGGTCAGACGATTCGTCCCCTCCTCCTTCCCCTTAATAACTGAGTTGTGTCTATGTCCAGTCAAATCGCACCTGAGATTTATATTTTTGTTTTTTTTTTCTGTCTGAACAACACGAAATAAATACATTTCTTTCATGTTTTGATCATATAAGCAATATTTTACATTCATAAATGAACCCTTTAATTTTGTACCCTTTGTGTTTGATCACAAAAATGGTTCAAATGGCTCTGAGCACTATGTGACTCAACTGCGGAGGTCATTAGTCCCCTAGAACTTAGAACTAGTTAAACCTAACTAACCTAAGGACATCACAAACATCCATGCCCGAGGCAGGATTCGAACCTGCGACGATAGCGGTCTTGCGGTTCCAGACTGCAGCGCCTTTAACCGCACGGCCACTTCGGCCGGCGTTTGATCACAAAATAATTTCACGAGTTCACTAAATTTTTGGCATCCAACGTGGGGTAGTCTCATTAGTCATCTGTTCGTCATTTCATGTTCGACAGCAGAGAGAGAGTAATTTTCCTAGTTGATCACTACATTTTTGGCGCCCAACATAGGGCGACCTCATGGGTAAGGTTCATGCTGTCTGATGTCACAAAATAATTTCCCGAATTAATCACAACAGTATGCTCCTTCCACCTTTCTGCTTCCCCTTCTTTGCTTAGGACTGGTTTCCCACCTGTCCTCTTGATATTCGTACAGGTGGTTCTCTTTTCTCCGAAGGTCTCTTTAATTTTCCTGTAAGCATTATCTATCTTACTCCTAATGATATATGCTTATACATTTTACTTTTGAACTCTAGCCATTTCTGCTTAGCCATTTTGCTCTTCCTGTTGATTTCACTTTATAGTTGTTTGTATTCCCTTTTGGCTACTTCATTTATTGCATTTTTTATAGTTTCTCCTTTCATCAATTAAATTCAATATCTCTTGTGTTATTAACTTCTATGTTCCTCTGCTGTCTTCACTATTTCATCTCTTGAAGCTACCCATTCGCCTTCTACTGTATTCCTTTTACCTGTTCTAGTCAACCATTGTATAATGCTCCCTCCGAAGCTCTCAACAACCTCTGGTTCTTTCAACTTATCTAGGTCCCATCTCATTAATTTACTACCTTTTTCCAGTTTCTTCAGTTTTAATCTACATGTCATAAAGTGTGGTCAGAGTTGACATCTGCCCCTGGAAATGTCTTAAAATATAGAATCTGGCTCCTAAATCTCTGGCTAACCATTATATAATTAATCTGGAACCTTCCGGTGTTTCCAGGTCTCTTCCACGTATACAACCTTCTCTCACGCTTGTTAAACGAAGTGTTAGCTATGATTAATTTATGCTCTGTGCAAAATCCTATCAGGCGGCATCCTCTATCATTCGTTTCCCCCAATCCATAATCACCTGCTACTTTTCCTTCCATTCGTCGTGTGGTATTTCTTCTCTAGTCCGCTAAAAACAAAAAGCAACAAAAAATCAAAGCCACCTGCATCATATTCAGTATTAAAACCTGAAACTAATTCAGACGCCTCTTCACTGTTACCTCGAGTCTGCGCATGCAGATTTGGCTCGCTCTACAGTATATAAGATGGACGCAGAATTTACGGCTCGCTTGGAAGATATTTGGAATGATTTACAGGCGCTGTGTTACCAGAAGACAAAGTCTACTTACCACTGAATTCCCGCAGTTTTATTGATCACATATTAATAATGTTCTTTTCAATAAAGCTGTTACGTCTACGGCTTCAGAATTCTGCCCAAAATTAGCATGAAGTTAAATTCTGTCTAAATGAAGTTTTTAGCAACTATTCAAATATGTTTTTGCTTAATCAAATATTGGACCACACTTGAACATGGTAACACACAGCATGATGTTATCTCCCGGTTCAGCAAACGTCTACTGCGCTCAACTTAATTCTGTACCAACATTAAGTCTACTGGTAAAACATTCTGAGTCGTCAGGCTGTCTCATATCCCTCTTCAAACTTTTTCAATGGAGCATTAAAGAAGTTTGAAGAGCAATATGACGCAACTTAACGACTCAGACTTTATCCTCAAGGACAACGGAACGAAAGCCTGCAAACTCTGTTGTTAATGAATGTATTACTTTTTTCATAAATGCCCATGTTGATCCATATCACTAGACAATCCACAAGGACCAGCTTCAGGTCATGCCCACAATCAGATTATTAAAAGTATTTTGATACGAGTATCAACGTCACATATTTGCACACGCAGTTATACAAGCTCTCACAGAATACTCTTAATGATCTGGTGATGGCAATAACCCGAAACTCGTCACTGTGAATTGTACAGTAATGTGCAATCAAAAACGACATTTGTGAATAAAGTACCAAAACTTATTGCCGACTCGTTTATGTCTTGAATTGAATGCATTACTACTGCATCATCAGAAATGAAGGAATATTAAAGCCTTCCCAGTTATCTGTACAAGGGTAAACCTTCTCGTTATGCATACGTAATAACAATCTACATGTGTTTCCTGCCGAAAGGCTCCAACTCTAGGTGCATAAACAACCGCATAGCGCACCTCAAGTATAAAGTGTGCGCATCTGAACCAAAATCAGACAGAGCCCATGCAGATAACACCCACTTTAGTCATGTTTGACTGCCGCATAGCATAATCCTGGCGTGAAACTGCCGCTAGCTTTCCCAAAATGTTCCTGCACCTGATTTGCTGCTGGATCGCTGCCCGCTGTCAATTTATAAACCATAAATTAAAAGCCAGTAAAGTTATTATATCGTACAAAAAAGTTATATGCAGAGAAACAGAATGAGATTTGAGAAGGTTCGTTGCATTCTGATGGTCCAGTTCTCAACAGGCTTCCAATGAAAAGAAACAATGAAAATTAATGAATGATTAAAAACCTTGATTCTGCGAGTACTTTCGCAACCTTAACAAAATGCACAGAAGCTCTTCTGCTTACTTTTCAGAGGATTCAGGAAAAAAAAGAGTGCCGCTAAGAAATATAATAGCTACGTCAGGAAGCTTATTTGTAAACTGAAAGACTCAGTCTGTATTGAAGTTTTTCCTAGTGTGAAACCCACTGATACATTCAAACTGTATGAACTGTATGCTAGACTGAGATTAGAACCAAGGTACAGTGAGATGACAGATGTCATGGGATAGCGAATGCATATACGCAGATGGCGGTAGTATCGCGTACATAAGGTACAACAGAGCAGTGAATTGGCGGAGATTTCATTTGCAGTCAGGTGAGTCATGTGAAAAAGTTTCCGACGTGATTATGGCAGCACGACGACAATTAACGGAGTTTGAAGGCGCCGTGGTAGTTGGAGCTGATGCGTGGGACATTGCATTTCGTAAATAGTTACAAAATTCAATATTTCGCTACCCACAGTGTCGAGAGTGTGCCGACAATACCGAATTTCAGGCACAGCGCGCCGAAATTTTTCGTTAATGGGCTTTGGCAGCAGACAACGACGCGAATGCCTTTACTAACAGCAAGATATCGGCTGCAGGGCTACTCCTGGGCTCGGGACCATGTCAGTAGGACCCTGGACGACTGAAAAACCGTGGCCTGATCAGATTAGTGCCGATTACAGTTTGATCTGGTGGCCAGGTTCGAATGTGGCGCAGACCCCACGAAGCCATGGGACCCAAATGTGTAAGCTGGTGGTGGCTCTATAATGGTGTGGGCTGTATTTACACGGAACCGACTCGATCCTCTGGTCAAACTGATCCTATCTTCGACTGGGAATGGTTATGAGCGCCAACGTGGAGAACATCTGCAGCCATTCATGGACTTCATGACGTCAAACAACGATGGAATTTTTATGGATGACAACGCACCATGTCACCAAACCACAGTTACTCGCGGTTGGTCTGAAAAATATTCATTACAATTCAAGCGAATCATTTGGCGACCCCAGTCGCTCGACCAGAATCACATCGAACATTTATTGGACGTAATCGAGAGGTCAGTTCGTGCACAATTTTCTGCACCGGCAACACTTTCGCCAAGGGCAAGAGAGTGCCCTAAGCCTCTGTTCGCTCCCACGTCCTCTGACAAGCACGTTGGCTGAATGAGGGTGACTTTTTGTGCCAGAAGTCTTCGGCCGCCACTGTGCGTAACAAGTTAAAAAGAAAGGGTTACAGTGGTTGAACAGCTCTTCATAAGCCACAAATTTGTATATGAAAGAACAAATAATCTTTGTTGCAAAACTGGATTTTTTATTTATTTATTTATCCTCCAATGACACTGCCCTGATCAGAATTTGAAAGAAACATTGTGCGGTGTCCTGTAAGATAAGAGTAAAATATATCGTAATATGGTTAACAAATCTTTCAGATGCCAGTAAACTGCCTAATACATTAAGAGCCCAATAAACACTCAAACAAAATATATATATATATATATATATATATATATATATATATATATATATATATATATATATATATAAAACCTAATTGTTACGGAAGACTACACGGGAATCCGCGCGTAAAACGTCCTGAAAGCCTAGTTGGTACTTGCCCTTGCCAAATATTTTCAAAAGGTCTCTCACGGCGTCCTATAAAACACATAAACTCAATAACAGTCAAGAAGTATTCAACGGTAAATAACCGGCTGAGCCCCATAAGAGATACGTATATCTGTATAAACAGGCAGCAGATATTCGGCGCCGTCCACATCCACTAAAATGGGATGAAGCCGACGTGGATGCACGACAATGTAAACACGAAGGAAGCGCAGCTGCTCGTGCTCCCGCCTATGCACCCAGTACTGGGCACAGAAATGTGCAAAGCAAGGGTGGCAAACATTAAGAGCGTAATGGGAATTCCATTGTTAAATGCAGAGGAGAGAGCGGATGAGTGGAAACAGTACACTGAAGGCCTCTGTGAGAGGGAGCACTCGTTAAATGATGTGACAAAAGAAACAGGAGTCGATATAGAAGAGATGGGGGATCTGGTATTGGAATATGATCTAAAAATGATTTGGAAGGCTTAAGATCGTATAAGGCAGAAGGCATAGATGACATTCCATCAGAATTTCTAAAAGCAGTGGGGGGGGGAGTGGCAACAAAACAAGTATTCACGTTGAGACTGGCAGTATAGCATTAGATTTTCGGAAAACATCATCCGCGAAACTGCAAAGATTGCAAGATTTGACGGTGCGAGATATATTCCACAATCAGTGTAACAGTTCATGCATCCAAGTTGCATGACAAGAATAACATGCAGAAGAATGGATAAGAAAAGTGAAGTTCTGTTGAGTGACGATCAGTTTGGCTTTAGGAAAGGTACTGGCGCCAGAGTGACAGTTCTGATGTTGCGGTTGATAATGAAAGCAAGACTAAAGGAAAATAAAGACACGTTCATAGGATTTGTCGACCTGGAAATAGTGTTCGACAGTGTCAAATGGTGGAAGATGTTCGAAATTATGAGAAAAGTTCGGATAAGCGTTAGGGGTAGACGAGTAATATACAGTATGAACAAGAACCAGGAAGGAATAATAAGAGTACAAAACCAAAAAAGAAGTGCTTAGATTAAAAAGGTGTAAGGCAGGGATCTAGTCTTTCAACCCTATTATTCAATCTGTACATCAAAGAATCATCGACGGAAATAAAAGTAATATTCAAGAGTGTAATTAAAATTCAAGGATGAAGGACATTAATGATACGATTCGCTGATAACATCGTTTCCTCAGCTGAACTGAAGAAGAATTACAGGATGTGCTGACTGAAATGGACAGTCTGATGGGTACAGAATATAGACAGAGATTCAATCGGGGAAGGACGGAAGTAAAGAAAAGTTGTAGAAATGGGAACAGCAATAAATATAACTTCAGGATTGGTGATCTCGAAGTAGATGAAGTTAAGGAATTCTGCTACGTAGTGAGCTAACCACCCCATGAGGGACGAGTAAGGACATACAAATCAGACTAGCACTGGCAAAAGAAGCGTTCCTGGTCAAGCGAAGTCTGCTATTATCAAACATAGGTCTTAATTCGAGGAAGGAATATCCGAGAATATATGTTTGGACCATACGTTGTATGGTAGTGAAACATGGATTGCTGAAAAACCGGAACAGAAGAGAATCGAAGCATTTGAAATGTGGTGATGCAGAACAATGTTGAAAATTAGGTGAGCTGATAAGGTAAGGAATGAGGATGTTCTCCGCAGAATCGGTGAGAAAAGGAATATAAGGAAATCTCTGACACTAAGATGGGACAGGATGATAGGTCTTCTGTTAAGACATCACGGAGTAACTTCCATGGCACTAGAGGAGCTGTAGAGGATAAAAGCTGTAGAGGAAGTCAGAGAGTAGAATACATCCAGCAAATAATTGAAAACTTAGGGTGCGAGTGCTATTCTGAGATGAAGAACTGGCACAGAAGAGGAATTCGTGGCAGGTCGCATCAAACCAATCAGAAGACTGATCTCTCTATCTCTATCCCTATCTCTCTCTCTCTGACACACACACACTCACACACACACAAATAGAAGATAGTAAATCAGTTTATTAATCATACGAGTGTTGTTTTTCGTATGCCACTGGCGCAACATGTTTGTTATTGTTCTTTCGGTAGTAGTTTCCTCGCCAGGATTCCTATCTCAAACTGAACCTTTGAGCTTCTCTACAATTCCAGAAAGTTTATATCCTGATAACGGGAACACACTGTAGAAGGAAGAGAGGGTAAGAGGATATTTCAGAGAGAGAAATGGGAGTTTAAGTTGAGACGTTTATTTATTACAGAGAGTGGTCTTGGCTATGATCAAACAAAAAGTAAATACGGAATTGGTCATTGAGTGAGAAAATTCACATCGGGCGTAAATCAGAATAGATAGAAAGGAATATTGTCTCCAACGTCGCGAATACAAGTCCAGTGTGAACTACTGCATTAGTTTACAATACGAGGACTGTCCAGAAAGTAAGTTACGATTGATCGCTAAATGAAAATCACAGTGAAAATCAGAAATGTTTCATTTGTAACAGTTAACTACACCTTTCAGCTTCTTCTCTACGTAGTCGCCGTTCTGACTCAGACATTCGTCGTAGCGTTGTACCAACTTTCCAATACCCTCATCACAGAAGGCAGCCGCCAGTGCTTTCCACCAATTCTCTACGCTGGCCTAAAGCTCGTTGTCTGTGCCAAAATGTTGTCTTCATAGCCAGCGGTTCGTTTGAGCAGAGATGAAACTCAGTGGGAGACAATTACGGACTGTATTGTGGGTAAACGTTGCAGGAACATCTTCATTGCCCCTGCAGAATGAGGCTGAGAATTGTCTTGAAGAAGAAACCGCACGACAGTTATGTAATGTTGGTTCCATAGCTTCAGGGGAAAATTCTCACCAGGCCCTCGTACTTGGCGGGAGACACTATTTTCTATAACATCTATACGCGCTCACTAAGAGCTCAGGAATGAAAAGAGCGACATAATTCTACCTAGAGTCATACTAGAGACACTGCCCAACACATCTTTGCAGAGCTTTATCGGATTTTCATAGTCGTTTCCATTTCGCGACCGATCGTAACTTACTTTCTGGACAGGCTTTTTCATGTTGTGCAGAAAGAGCTGTGCTCTTTCAGCTCGGAACCATCATATTAAAAGATTTACAGCTAACCAGTTGCGTAGCGTCTAATGTGCGAATGATATACATTACTAGAACTGACGGAAGCGTACGCTTAAGTGCAGAATGTTAGAAAGAAGCTACTCAGATTAAGTATTTAAGGGTGATCTGACATGTTTGATATAATACGTTACATTTTTCTATTAAAAATATGTTTTCGAGATAAGTTCCTTTGATACCAACGAATTTTGACATGAAATACTTTCATACTTCATTAAGCGAATTTATTTTAGCGATGATCTGAAGTTACTTGCAGTAAAGAGAATCAGTTCATTCTGTAAAATGTCTCTCTCATTAACTTTCTGAGTTCATAATAAGAAAATCGTACCAAGTGCAGCTTACCGTCATGGTCTCGGGAAAAGTATCAATCGGAAGCAATTAAAATGGCAGATCGTGTGGTTTTTGCATCGCTAGGGATAATGCGGATTCAGGTTGTAATATTTATAGCTAACTGCTGATATATGTTATAAGGTGCACTGAAGTGTTTCGTCGCTTCTGTTCGACTCACTACACAAACACGACAAAAGCTTTGTATAATACGGCTATAGTCACAGTACGCAGCATGTTTTCTCGGATAGACAGAGAGATGTAGAAATAACTTCAGAAGCCTCGCTAACACCGCAGGTACCGAGGCTGCAAGTGTGCTCCAGGGAAATGTGTTGGGAGCTTTCCTCACCACGTTGTACAGTAATGACCTTGCAGAGAATATAAAATGTAACCTCAAACTTTCCACAGATGATGACATTTTCAGCAATGGAGTACTGTCTCAAAAAGATACACTATGTGATCAAAAGTATCTGGACACCTAGCTGAAAATGACTTGAAAGTTTGTGGCGCCCTCCATCGGTAATGCTGGAATTCAATATGGTGTTGGCCCACCCTTAGCACCGATGACAGCTTCCACTGTCGCAGGCACACGTTCAGTCAGGTGCTGGAAGGTTTCTTGGGGAATGGCAGCCCATTCTTTACGGAGTGCATCACTGGGGAGCGGTATCGATGTCGGTCGGTGAGGCCTGACACCAAGTCCCCGTTCCAAAATATCCCGAAGGTGTTCTATAGGATTCAGGTCAAGACTCTGTGCAGGCCAGTCCATTACAGGGATGGTATTGTCGTATAACCACTCCGCCACAGGCGTGCATTATGAACAGGTGCTCGATCGTGTTGTAAGATGAAATCGCCAACCCCGAATTGCTCTTCAACAGTGGAAAGCAAGAAGGTGCGTAAAACATCAATTTAGGCCTGTGCTGTGATACCGTCACGCAAAACAAGAAGGGTGCAGCCCCCTCCGTGAAAAACACGATCACACTGTAACACCACCGCCACCGAATTTTACTGTGTGAACTTCACACGCTGGCAGATGAAGTTCACCGGGCATTCGACATAGCCACATCCTGCCATCGAATCGCCACATTGTGTACCGTGATTCTCCACTCCACACAACGATTTTCCACTGTTTGATCGTCCAATGTTTACGCTCCTTACACAAAGCGAGGCGTCGTTTGGAATTTACGGGTGTGAGGCGTGGCTTATGAGCAGCCGCTCGACCATGAAATCCAAGTTTCCTCACCTCCTCCTAACTGTCATAGTAATTGCAGTGGATCCTGATGAAGTTTGGGATTGCTGTGTGATGGTCTGGATAGATGACTGCCTATTACCCTCTTCGGCGGTCTGTCAGTCAACAGACGAGGTCGGTCTGTACGCTTTTGTGCCGTACGTGTCCCTTCACGTTTCCACTTACGACTACAACATGAAAGTCTCACAACTGGAATTGATCAACTCAAGCAAACACTTGAGTATAGCAATTTGCTAGGATATGAAACAGATTGACCATATATCTAGGTTCGGTAGTAGGTAAATCCGGCATCAGACATTGATTCACTGATAGCTACTAGGGAAATGTAAGCTACATAGGAAAATGCTTAAAAAATACTTGTATGACCCATCCTGGAATCTAAAGTTAGAATCTTCTGGGTTGTGAGGCAGGGTCATACTTCCTGTAAAATAATCGACGTTTCGACCTCTGTACTGGGATCTTCTTCAGGATCATCCGGTGCCCTACACTACTAGAACACTAGCGGTATTGGCCATAGGAAGATTCTGAAGAGTTGGCAGTTGATGGTTGGAGTGCTGACACGTAAGTTTCAGATTATCTGCGTATCCAGTAATGCTGGCAAGTGGTGTGATATATATAGGGATCATTTCAACCCATACCGCATCAACAACAGCCTGAAGATGATGCATTGAAGTATTGAAGCAGCTTGCAACAAAATAAAATAAATTCATAAGGACGGCTAGGTATTTTGTTGTGTCACAATAGTAAACGGCCGTCGTCCCAGAGACCTCCTGCCAAAAACTATTCTGCAGAAGACCCCAGCAGAGGGGTAGAAACGTCGATTATTTTAGAAGAAATATGACGCGGCCTAACAACCCAGAAGATTTTAACTTTAGTGATAACGGCCACGAAGGCCAGAAGACTTACATACCATCCTGGAATGTTGGTCAAATGTGGAATGGCCCATACCAGTCAGGACTGAGAGGGGATATTCTGTGCATAGCCAGAAGGGCAGCAAGAATGAACACAAGTTTGTTTTCCCCATGGAAGAGTGCCACAAAAATCATGAAAAAACTGGTCTGGGCAGCTGCTTGAAGATATGCGAACTACCCCCAGAAATCATACTCACAAAGTTTAAAGAACCAGCTTCAAGTGATTAAATGCAATAAAGCCTTCTAATACCGCTCGTGTAGGAGTCGCGAGATTAGACTAATTACAGCAATGACAGAGGCTTCTAAGTAATCAATCTCTTCCCACGCTGCACACGTGAATGTAACAGGAAGATGCCCCTGTAGCTGCTACCGTGGGGAGTATTCGCAATCCACAGTGGTTTGCAGAGGGTAAATGCAGATGTAAATAGTTTGAAAAGGGCCCAGTCGATATTCTGGCCAGTCCTTGTCCACTCATTTCTCACCTTGTTCCTCTTTGTCTGACGGTTTAGTCGTTCCTTCCCTTCGTGTATAGACATTGCTGTCCATTTTCCGTAGGGGCGTTGAAATCCTTGCACTGCCCGTAATTGTCGCAGAAGTGAAGTGCTGTGGTGACTGCGAGTCCCGCCGTGCAGTGTCCTCTACCAGGTGACACGCTGCTGGACGAGCACTGTGCAGTGGAGTGTAGCACGCTGGAGAGCTGCGGCAACACTGTTCGCCGCGCTCCGACTACAGTCAACACTGCCCATACAGTTCCATTTCCCACTCACCCACATTGCCAGCTACCTGTGACGTTTTAGGAGGCGTAGGACATTTTTTACTGTACTATACTAAAACGTACTACAACATTTTACTCAAAATGCATGTTCCAGTAACATTAATGTTCCACGTCAATGTGCAATAAACACTCATAGACTGCAGGCGGCAGCACTAGCAGTGGAGGGTATGTAAAGCGTGGTGGGGCAAACGGAAAACAGTGGAGTCGTCAGTAATTCGGAAACGGAGCAATTTATCTGACGTCCAAAAGAGCAAAATCATTGGCATTTTTTAAATAGCTAAATTTTCAAACTGTTCACGTGCGTCGTTGTTGAAGTATACTGTCCATGGCAAAATGGCGGTGTTCAAAACTGGCGCCAGGGAATCTGTGGTGCAGAACAGGCCACAGCTGACAGGGGTGAACGATGACTTCATAGATGTACATGGGCGAATAGACGTGCAACTGTTGAACATCAGACCATGCAGATAAACCAGCAGTGTCTCCTGAACGACCGTTCAGCAAACGTTGCTGCTAAGGGCCTCCATAGCAAGTTGTAAGTAGGCTGTTTAGGTTTTTATTTTGTTAACGCCAAGTAGCGCTCTGTATGAAAATCTCTGACTGTGCTGTGTGCAGTCTGTGGCTGCTTGGCATTGTTGAAATATTCTCTATTGTAGTGTTGGGCAGATGGATGTGAACAGCGCGTAGCGTTGCGCAGTTGGAGGTGAGCCGCCAGCAGTGGTGGATGTGGGGAGAGATGGCAGAATTTTAAGAGTGGACGATCTAGACGTGTGTCCTCCAGAAAGAGCAATTTTGTAATACTGGATATCATGAACTGATATATATATATATATATATATATATATATATATATATATATATATATATATATATATATATAGTGTTCAAAAGTCATATATATATACAGGGTGAGTCACCTAACGTTTCCGCTGGATATATTTCGTAAACCACAACGTTCAGTTGCGTGTTGTAACGAACACGGGCCACGGGCGTTTCATAGGACGTGGAGGACGCATAAATTGGCCAGCCCGTTCTCCTGATCTTACACCTCTGGACTTCTTTCTGTGGAGTATGTTAAAGGAGAATGTGTACCGTGATGTGCCTACAACCGCAGAGGATATGAAACAACGTATTGTGGCAGCCTGCGGCGACATTACACCAGATGTACTGCGGCGTGTACGACATTCATTACGCCAGAGATTGCAATTGTGTGCAGCAAATGATGGCCACCGCATTGAACACCTATTGGCCTGACATGTCGGGACACACTCTTTTACACTCCGTAATTGAAAACGGAAACCACGTGTGTACGTGTACCTCACCCCTTATGGTAATGTACATGTGCGTCAGTGAAAAAGACCAATAAAAAGGTGTTAGCATGTGGACGTAATGTGCAGTCTCTTCTGTACCTAAGGTCCATCACCGTTCCCTTTGGATCCCTACGTAATTCGGTGCTCTCCGACACACACGATCGAACAGCGGAGGAGTGGTACTCAAGCGTCAACTTTAGGTTACAATATCTCCGGATGTAATTAACATTTTACAATGCAACAAACGGCACTGATTACGTATTTGTTTATATGTTCAGATGTGCTAACAAAACTAACGGGTTTCCATTTAAAAAAACGTAGGTTTGTGTTAAAAAACATACTTCCGTGCATTTTTTTGTGGTTTGTATTAACCAATTACACTAGCCCCTCTCCTCGCGTTCGGTCCCTGGAATCGATTCGTCAGTATTTGATGTGGTTTACGAAATATATCCAGCGGTAATGTTAGGTGACTCACCCTATATATATATATTGAACACTATTAAGGTAAATACATTGTTTGTTCTCTATCAAAATCTTTCATTTGCTTAGTATGCCTATCAGTAGTTAGTGCCTTCAGTCGTTTGAATCTTTTATTTAGCTGGCAGTATTGGCGCTCGCTGTTTTGCAGTAGTTCGAGTAACGAAGATTTTTGTGAGGTTAAGTGATTCATGAAAGATATAGGTTATTGTTAGTCAGGGCCGTTCTTTTGTAGGGATTATTGAAATTCAGATTGCGTTGCGCTAAAAATATTGTGTGTCAGTTTAGTGTTGATCAGAATAAGTAAAGAGCGAAATGTCTGAGTACGTTCGGTTCTGCTCAGCTGTTTAAAAGTCAAATAACGTAAGGGGTTTTCCAGCACAGTAATTCATAAACTTTTCTAAGGAGACGTTTCAAGGTGCATGGTTCATGTACCTACACTGACTGCTGTTCATCGGCTACGAAATCCGGAATTTGCACGTTAATACCGCAACTGTGCGTCCATTGAGGGGCGATAGGTGGCCTTTTCACATGGATCATGTGAGACGTATGAAAGCAAACACACTGCAACAATCGCTGGATGGGTCCAGGCTAGAGGACAGAGCGTTATGGAGCATGGATCTTTTCATGGCATTTCCTGGGTGATCAGATCATTCTGGAAGGCACAATGAATCAAAACAAATCTATTTTTGGGGACGATGTCCACTCCTGCATGTAGTTTGGTTTTCGTCACCACGATGCCATCTACCAACAGAACAATGCAACTTGCCACCCAGGTCGCAGTCTACGTGCATGGTTCGAAAAGTACTACGATGAGATTACCCCTGGCCACTAAACTCTCCAGATTCAAACCGGTTCGAGAATATGTGGCACCACCTCGATCGTGATGTACATGTCGTAGATGCTAAACCGAAAAACGTAGCACCGCTGCCCATGGAACTGGAGCCGGAATGGCTCCACATCCTGCCGGTATCTTTCATAGAGTCATTGAATCTCTTCCTGCACGTCTCTCAGCGGCCTGCACTGGAAGAGGTGGTTATTCAGGCTTTGCTACGTGATCATATTAATGTGACTGTATAGTGTACGCCGGCCGGTGTGGCCGAGCGGTTCTAGGAACGGCGGGACCGGTACGGTCGCAGGTTCGAATCCCGCCTCGGGAATTGATGTGTGTGATGTCCTTAGGTTAGTTAGGTTTAAGTAGTTCTAGGTTCTAGGGGACTGAAGACCTCAGATGTTAAGTCCCATAGTGATTAGAGCCATTTGAACCATTTTTGAGTCCTGTGACGATTGTGTAAATTCTGACTACGTCTTGTAGCACTACTTTATTAGGTTGCTATTATAAGCAGGTTACTTTCTGTTAAAATTTATAATTGCTGATATTCTTGGATCTTAGTCCGTCGTCAGAACATCATTTAAAACGATTTATTATACAGGGTGGTTATAATTAAAATTCCAGTTTCAAAACGCTGTGAAAAATGAACCGCTGCTCAGAATGACGTCAAATTTGAACGGAGTATTGGAAACCAAAAGAAAATTAACGAGAATTACCACTAGATGGCGCTGCAAGCGGCAGGATGTGCAAAATAAAAAACGGGGGTACACGGATGTTCTTAGTTTTGGTCTGAGGTGCTTGGCGTGAATGTTTCAATGAAGGATCGCGCGCTGCTGGTAAATCCCATTTACAAGAACGGTGGCGGCGCACCAGTAACCATACAGCCGGCCGGGGTGGCCGAGCGGTTCTAGGCGCTACATTCTGGAACCCACGCGACCGCTACGGGCGCAGGTTCGAATCCTGCCTCGGGCATGGATGTTTGTGATGTCCTTAGGTTAGTTAGGTTTAAGTAGTTCTAAGTTCTAGTGGTCTGATGACCTCAGAAGTTAAATCCCCTTAGTGTTAAGAGCCATTTGAATAGCCATTTTGAAGAAGCCATGCAGAAGTTACCGGTACTCAGAGATCTAAAAAAAGGACGTTGGTCCGATGTCTACTTGGGTCTGGAGAAAACGATTTTTGAAGAGCAGTGCGGCAGAGGGATGAAAACAGCTGATAAGACGCCAGTAAAAGAAGTGGGAACAGCATTGCAGGAGGGCTCGATCTGGTGGTGTGCAAACATGCAGTGCAGGGGGAATTGCCCGAACTTTGAGAATGCCTTTGTGCGTGGTGCGTAAAATTCTACGAAACATCCTGCATTGCTGTTCATACAAAAATTATTCGTTTTCCAGGAGTTGTTTCATATTGATCTTACAGTAAGATAAACGTCTACTGTATAATTTCTTGCTCACACAGAAGTGGCCATGGAACATTCTGTGGACAGATGAAGCCCATTTGCATCTCCAAGGACACGTCACTACGCAGAACTGCAGAATATGGGCAACGAGAAATTCTCACGCACATCAGCCGGTACCGCTTCATTCTGCAAAATAACTATGTGGTATGGGTCGACCGTTTCGTTTATCATAGGGCTGTATTTTTTAGACGAGTCGGATCCTGTTGATCGTGTTAACCGTAACGTCGCTAGTAACGATATGACAGTCTATGGCGCACCAACTCTGTCCATCTCTTCAACATCCCTTGGGCGGGATCACTGTCACGCAAAGTGGCGCTCCTCCTCACAATGGGCAGGCAGTGATGCGTTTAACAAAAGCTAGAATTATCAGCCACCATTTCGCTATAGCCTAGCCGTCCAGATCACCTGATTAATTCGTGTGAGTTCTGTCTGGGGGGGTTATCTGAATGGTGTTGTGTTTAGCGCCTCTATTACGAACGTAGCTGAATTGAAGGCAAGCATTCCGTAACGTATTTCTTGTGGAACTTGTTGTTTCTTGATTTAACTTTGTGACTAGGAAAGGTGGACAGCATGTTGAACATGTTTTGGCCCGTTCATACGACAATTAATTACTGATTTTATTGTTGCTGTTCATGCGGTTTTTGGCCTAAGGACAATTAAAAAGAGATTTCTTTCGATCCGACGTGGTATGATCTTGCCTTGTTGGATAGGCTTACGTAACTAACAGTGCCGGGCTGTTGAATGTCAAACTTGTACGGCCATGCACCTTGCACAATATTGTTGGTTTAACGTGCAGCTGAAAACACAGCCATCGCAATGCGATTCATTTGCCATTTGTAGCCGAATCCATCTTTTGTGAATGAGTTCAGTGTCCATGTCTCGCAGCCATAGGTCATCACAGGAAGAATGCATTGATCAAATACTGCTTTCTTCAGATTTACTGGAATTTTTGATCTGAATACTTTTGAATTATTCCCAAATGCTTGCCAGCCAAGCTTGATGCGTCGATAGATTTCTGGCCTTATGTCTCCCTTCATATTTATAATTTGGCCAAGGTAGACATATTCACTGACCTCTTCTAGTAGACTGTCCTTGACTTTCACATCTCCAGCTGGGACCCATTTGTTGGATATTACTTTTGTTTTGGAAAGGTTCATGTTCAAGCCAACCAGCTGACACTCCGATGCAAGATCTGTAACTAAGTTTTGGAGCTCTGCGAAGTCTTTGGCCAGTAAGGCAATATCATCAGAAAATCTCAAGTTGGTAAGCCTTCTTCCATTAATTCTAATTCCCTTACCTTCCCAGCTCAGCTTTGACATAGCCATTTCCAATACAGCAGAGAACAGTTTTGGGGAGATGGGATCGCCTTGCTTGACACCCCTCATGATGCGGAATTCTTGAGTTGATTCGCCGATGTTAACATAAGCTGAAGAATTCTCGTAGATGTTCCTGAGCACTTCAATGTATGCTGCTCCCACTCCTTGCTCACTCAAAGCTTGGAGGACAGCTACATGGCTAACGGAGTCAAATGCCTTTTCAAAGTCAACAAAGGCAATGCAGAGAGGTAGTTGGTATTCATTCGCTCTGCTTATCACTTCACTAACGGTCAGAATGTGGTCAATAGTGCTTTTGAATCTGTCGTGCCATTTCTTTCTGTACTCTTCTGTTTTCTGCAGTATGCTTTTGACTCCCAGTTCATTTCTTATTTCACTACTTTTATCCGATATATGGCTTTATAACTATCTAGAGGTCTTAAGGGTCTCATATCTGCTGCCTCAGACCTCTTTCTTTGACTGGTGATTTG
The DNA here is from genome assembly GCF_023898315.1 of Schistocerca nitens. Taxonomy (NCBI): domain Eukaryota; kingdom Metazoa; phylum Arthropoda; class Insecta; order Orthoptera; family Acrididae; genus Schistocerca; species Schistocerca nitens. Next base: position 423,927,923 of record NC_064617.1, on the reverse strand, counting down.
AGTCCAAGTCTCTGACCCATACATTAGAACTGGTACTGGCATCACATGTTAGAATTTTAGTACCGTTTCTTTTCTGACTTTTTTTTTGAAGAATGTGTGATTTTGAGTACCTACCATCTCTTGGAATTTTTTAAATTGCTATTGCTGATCATTGTCTATAATATGTGAGATCCTATATCACAGATATTTACTTGTTCTAGCGGTTTATCATCAATTATTGTTTTTTATCATAAAGCTCCTTACCTTGGAATGTCATTATCTTAGATTTACTTTTACAAATCGTCATATTAGAATTATTTGCTGTCTTGTGAGAGGACAAAATTTCTCTGTGTAATTTATCATTTGAGTCCGCTAAGATAATTTGATAATTTTCAAACAGGATTGTGTTTATAACTTCATTATTAACCTTTAATGGTGCACTACGTTGTTCTGCCCTGTCTTTATGTCGTCGTCTATGTATATATTGAATAATGTGATTGATTGAGGTGTCATTTGTCTCGTTCCCAGTTAGATGTCTCTCGCAAACGGACTTACTTTTTGTACCTTGATGTTGTCGTCTGTATACATACATAGAAATAAAATAATTAGATTCTGAGGTATACCATCCTTTTCTAAAGTTTCCCATAATTTAATTATGTTTACTTTATCAAAAGCTTTTTCATCGTCAATAAGGGCTGTTTATGTGGGATGATTGTATTCTCTTTGTTTTTAAATAATTTAGCTGACTGGACAAACATTGTCTCAGCAAGATCTTACCATGAGAAACCTATTCTTTTCTTCTGTAAGAAATGTTTCTGAAAGTACCTTTAGTCTATTTCTTATTAGTTACGTGTATATCTTGTGTCCAGGCTTAAAAAGACTAATACCTCGATAATTGTCACACATTCTGAATCCTTTTTTTTTAAATAATGGGATAACAACTGGTATTTGACAATCTTGTAATATGCTGCTATATTTCCAACATGTATTCACAAAATGCAGTAATTTTGTGTGTAATGATTCTGAAGCGTTTCCAATAAGTCCAAATTGAGATTGTCTTCCTCTGGAGATTTTATGTTTCTGGATAATAAAACCTTTAGTTCTTCCACTGGTATAAGACCAACACACTCGTCATTAACTGCAGTTTTCACATGTTCCTCATGACCAGTCCACAGATTTTGGAAATAATCCAGCCACTCATTTTCTGACGTGGGATTAATGTGAACTGTATCTTTTTCATGTCTGTTTTGACATCTTGTAAGCTATGTACATCATGCTCCATTTCACTCAGAAAATGTTCCTGGCATTGTTTTATTTATTTATTTATTTATTTTGTCTCTCTTGTGCCACTGCTGTGTGTCGCCAATACTCGATATAGTCTTCCTGTTTCTTTGATTGTAGGTATTTCAGGTAGGCCTGTTTCTTACATTTTATGGTGCCTGCTAGTTAGTGGTTCCAAATAGGTAGTTTCATTTCGTTTTTATACTTCATTTTACTGTTCTGTTTTTCTCGAACATGTTTTAGTACTTCACCTAAAACTTTTTTTGTATAATTATCTAATTTGTAGCCAATGTATTCAATAAACTTCTTATCGTGTATGTTTTTTAATTCTGCCTTTACTGCTATACAGTGTGATTCTTAGTTTGGATATTACCAGAAAACGGTCAGTACTATAATAATATCCTCCGTAGCCATTCGTGTCTTTTATTTGAGGGATGGTTTCTGATTTGTGATAACATAGTCTACTATAGAAGTAGTAGAAGTAGTACTCTTTAGCACTGGGGAAAAACTATTTGATAACCTTAAGAGATTGAAGGTAGAAAAATCTCTTATCTCCACTGTAGTTATTAGTGCGTTCTCCATGTTACCGCACTATTCCTTTAACGGTAGATTTATCCTCGCACTGAAATCTCTAACAGTTCTTAAATATTCTGTTTTAGGTTTTGCACTAGTACTTCTCTGCAAGCATTCGCAGTTTGTTTGCGTTTCTTCTCTCTTTCCAAGTCTCTGGCGCATATACAGCAGTTCTGTCCACCAGTTTTCCCAGTATCTTTATCCGTACATTATCAGTCTTTCATTTAAGAAACATGCATGACTGTAACCATTTTCTGTGGGTGCTCTTATTCATAACTACGACTGCAGATTTTGCCCATTCAGTTATGCTTACTGTATATCATAATGTGACCATTAATTTCATAGAACCTTGTTTCTAATATTATAGCTGTATCAGTTTTTATAGTATTATTTCCTTTGTTTTTCTTTAAAGCTCGTTTGTCTAACATTAAATGTGGCTATTTTCAGCATTTTTCCCACTCCTTTTATTCTTAATCTCTTACCCCATAAAAAGATTGCGAGCTTCCAGGTTCTATGAATTGGAAAATTCTGGGAGTGGTTGCCAGTTGTAAGATTCTGGCAGTGGTTGCCAGTTGTAAGATGGCGGTTGTTTTCATCAACCAATGAAAGCTATTGCTTGGTGTATAAAAGATAAGGATCTGACTGACAGGATGCCGTTGAAAATTAATACCACGAATAAAAATAATATTCTTGCGTATTACTTAAAATATCAGAAAATATGTTAACGAGTAAATTCAATTTCGTTATGATTGAACCTTGATTTTTGACAAATCCCTGACTTTCATAAAATGCCAAAGGTAATGTAAATTAGGACACTGGGGGGAGTTGTTGTCTAAATAACAAATGACGTATTCTTTCTTAAAATGATGGCTAAGGAAATGCCACACAAACATTTTACCTGACAATCGCTTTCAGTAATATGTGGTATATAGTTAACAAAGTGATCAGCTAGGATAAACGCACCCACACTAACCAGAACTAACCACTGAATCTGCAGTATGGCCCAAAAACTACACTACTATCAAGCATCTATATATTGGAGCCCTACGCCATAGCAGCGAATACTTTACTCTTCTGCAGCTGAGGGCGGCACAGCACAACGCGCTCGCCAAATGCAGTCGCGGACAGTGGCAATCTGTTATTGACGGCACGCGCCTGGAAATATGCAAGTACGCGGTCTCGTGTTGGCTGATTCGGAACACAGATACTTCCCTAAGAGCCTCTGAAATCCCGGTGGACTCCCGTCTGCAGGTGGACCCGTTTGCTGGTCTGCCAAAACCAATTTGACTCCATGACACTACTATGCGTGACTGAATATGTCAGACGCTTAGACGGCCGACTCAGAACAAATAAGTACACCCACGCACAACGTGTTGTGTGCGTGATGCAAGAAGCAATACCTCTGACGGTTCAGATGGTGACTGGCACCGGCTCTAAGTGGCGCACTAGCGAAGGAGACAAGTCTCACTGTCTAGGTAAGGACCTACCTTTCTTTACTAGCAACACGCCAGTATTAGAGTGTTCTTTTCTATTGTCTACAGCTTTCCTCCATGGCTCGGTAGCATAGCACATTTGCATGCATATACTACACCCAATTTAGCACAAGCCTATCACGAGCTAGAGCTCGGCATTAGAAGTTGGGAGACCGCCTCCCTGCTCTGCATATACAGATTTGACCAATCGGCGACTTAAAAAATTAATTGAGAGGAAAGGAAAAAAGATTGAGCTTCGCGCCCTCTTTTCCCTGCGTTTACACAGTGTCTCTGCTAAAATCATGACTTGGATGGAACCAAAGCCCTCCATAAACAGATCGCTATCTCCCCTGCTGCGTCCATTTCGAACTTTCTAAAGAACGGCCATAAACTCGCTAAGAGCCTCGTGCCTTCACAAATATGTTTTGTAGCAGAGTCTGGACGCCTGGACGCCACTGCCCTGTCCCACAGAATTCTCAAAAACTCTCGGCCGTCTCATCCATTTTCTAACAAGGGCCCATACTCTGCTTTATTGCCGACCATCAGATCATACAATAAGCAGGTCAAAGCTGCAGGGACTCCTCGGCCTTAGTCAGCCTACCTGGACGTGGCTGCCGACTGACCGGCGCCACCGCGTATGTCTGCACAATATATAAATCATAATGGCTGCCAAAGGCTTCTGACTTGAGAAGTTATCCTTATTCAGGCAACAGCCCTGCCAAAGAGCGTGGAAGCGCGGACAGAGGTCCAAGGCACTCTCTTGTCCTTGAAGTGGAAAACTATCACTAAAGGTGGAAGAATCAGCAGTGGTCAACGGCATGAGGATGCAAAAGGCAATGGATACCACTGCCTTTACACGTTTAATGTGTTTCCATAGGACAGAGAAATAGATGAGGATATTGAACAGTTAATTCAGTACGTAAAGGGAAATGAAAATGTAATAGTCATGGGAGACTGGCATGAGGTTATAGGGGAGAGAACAGAAAAAAGTTACGGGACAATAGGGGCTTGGTACTAGGAATGAGAGAAGTGAAAGTCTAACAGCATCCTGCAATAAATCTCAGCTGGTAATAGCGAATAATCTGTTCAAATGCTGGGAGTTACGATACGATTTCAGGAAGAGTACATCAAGGACTGGCAGAGATTTCGAAATCAGATACTGGGTTATAAAGCGTACACAAGAGCAGATATAGACCCAGATGAAGAGTAGGCTACAGTTTAACAGACTAGTCAGGTAGAATCAATGCATAAATAAGTGGGATACAGAAGTATTAAGAAATGAAAAGATACACTTCAAATTCTCCGAGGCTGCAGATACTGCGATAAGGTAGCTCAGCAAGCAGCCTAGCTGAAGAGGAGTGGACATGTCTAAAATGGGCTATCACAGAAGCTCTAAAGGAGAGCATTGGCACAAAGAAGTTAACTGCGAAGAAACCATGGGTCACAGGAGGAATACTTCAGTCGATCGATGAAAGAAAGAAGTAGAAAAATGTTCAGTGCAGTTAAGCAATAAAGAAATAAAATAAACAGGAAGTGCAGGGAAGCTAATACGAAATGGATGTGTGAAAAAAGGTGAGAAATCGGGAAAGGACTGATTTTCGGAAGGATTGAGTCAGCGTACAGAAAAGTGAAATTAAAAGAAAGGGTGGTAGCGTTGAGAGTGCAATGGGCATTCCATTGTAGAATGCAGAGGAGAGAGCTGATAGGTGGAAAGAGTAGACTGAAGACTTCTATGAGGGGAGGACTACTCTGATGACATCATGCAAGAAGAGAGGAGTCTATATATAAGGATAGGGGATTTAATACTACAGTCTGGATTTAAAAGAGCTCTGAGGGACTTAAGACCAAATAAGGCAGAACGGATAGATAACATTCCACCAGAATTTCTAAAAACACTGGAGGACTTGGCAACAAAACAACTATTCACGATGATGTGTAGAATTTATGAGTCAGGCGAATAGCCTCTGACTTCCAGAAAAACATCATTCACACAGTTTCGAGAGCTGACAAGTGTGAGAATTATCGCACAATCAGCTTAACAGCTCATGCACCAATGCTCTTGACTAGAATAATAAACACAAGAGTTGAAAATTGAGGTTGTGTTAGATGGCGATCAGTTTGACTGTAACAAAGTAGAGGCACCAGAGAGGCATTTATAGTGTTGTGGTTGATAACAGAAGCAACACGAAGAATAAACAAGAGACTTTCATAGGATTCGTCGACCTGGAAAAAAATTCGACAATTTAAAATGATGTAACATGTTCGAAATTTTGAGAGAAATAGGGGTAGGCAATAGGAAAAGACGGGTGATTTACGATATGTACGAAAGCTAAGAGGGAGTCGAAGACTAAGAAAGAAGTACTCGGATTAGAAAGGGTGTAAGTCAGGAATGTAGTCCTTCGGCCCTAGTGTTCAATCAATACATCGAAGACGCAGTGACGAATAAAAAGGGAACAGTTCATTAGTGCAATTATTATTATGGTGAAAGGATATTAGATATCATTGATAAGATTTGCTGATGACATTGGTACCCTCCGTGAAAGTAAAGAAGAATTACAGGATCTGTTGATTGGAATGAAGGGTCTAATGAGTACAGCGTATGGTCTGAGAGTATGTCAAAGAAAGATGAAAGTAGTGATTAGTAGCAGAAATGAGGACAGGGAGAATCTTAACATCAGTGTCAGTGATCACGAAGTAAATGGAATTATACTACCTTGGCAACAAAGTATGACGGACAGAAGAAAGAAGACATAAAAAGGAGACTAGCTCTGCCAAAAAGGGCATTCCTGGCTAATAAAACTCTGCTATTATCAAACATATGCCTCAATTTGAGGAAGAAATTTCTGAGAACGAACGTTTAGAGCATAGTGATAGTGATGGATTTCCATAGTGGATGGAAGTGAAACATGGACTGTGGGAAAACCGGAACAGGAGAGAATCGAAGCATTTGAGATGTAGTGCTACAGACGAATGTTGAAAATTAGGTGGAATGATAAGGTAAGGAATGATGAGTTTATCCGCATAATCGACGACGAAAGGAATATATGGAAAACACTGACAACTAGAAGAGTCAGGATCGTTCGACATCAATTAAGACGTCACGGTACTAGAGGGAACTGTAGAGGGTAAAACCTGTGGAGGAAGACGTATGTTGCAAGAGCTTCTCTGAGGTGCATCACATAGGTGCAGGAGTATCTGCAACGAATTGACCCATGGTGCAATTGAATCTCAATGTAGACAAGTGTAATGTGCTGCGAATACATAGAAAGCAAGATCATTTATCATTTAGCTACAATATAGCAGGTCAGCAACTGGAAGCAGTTAATTCCATAAATTATCTGGGAGTACGCATAAGAAGTGATTTAAAATGGAATGATCATATAAAGTTGATCGTCGGTGGAGTAGATGCCAGACAGAGATTAATTGGAAGAATTCTAAGGAGATGCAATCCGAGAACAAAGGAAGTAGGTTACAGTACACATGTTCGCCCACTGCTTGAATATTGCTCAGCAGTGTGGGATCCGTACCAGATAGGGTTGATAGAAGAGATAGAGAAGATCCAACGGAGAACAGTGCGCTTCGTTACAGGATCATTTAGTAATAGCGAAAGCGTTACGGAGATGATAGATAAACTCCAGTGGAAGACTTTGCAGGAGGGACGCTCAGTAGCTCGGTACGTGCTTTTGTTGAAGTTTCGAGAACATACCTTCACCGAGGAGTCAAGCAGTATATTGCTCCCTCCTACGTATATCTCGCGAAGAGACCATGAGGATAAAACCAGAGAGATTAGAGCCCACACAGAGGCATACCGACAATCTTTCTTTCCACGAACAATACGAGACTGGAATAGAAGGGAGAACCGATAGAGGTACTCAAGGTACCCTCACCCACACACCGTCAGGTGGATTGCGGAGTATGGATGTAGATGTAGATAGTCTTGAAATTGCCTATGAATTCGTTAGTTCCTGGTGACCGCGCGGACCTGCGATTATTACCGTAGTTATTCCGCTGCTGCGCACTCGAGAGCAAGACGCTCAGTCCGTCTGCCATATTATGACCATCTAGAATTCTTCTATGGCTTTCAGCAGTTCCACAGCGTGATTAGTCTCTCTAAAAGTTACTGTTATTAATTGATGGCGCGCCCGGTCAGGTATGCTTCGATTTAGTATGCACATTCATTCTTCTTGGTGAAGGGGGATCGAGACGCCATGCAGCTGAATTCCAGAGAGGAAAGTCTCTATCTGTTCCGAAGTTTATGTGGTATGGGACTCTTGTTGCAATCCTGAGCTTCAGTACTTACTGTTGTGTCCAGAACTAGTAATGTGATAGAATATCAGACCGCAATTCATTAAATATCCGGTGGAAACGCCCAGACACTTCGCACCAGAACTGCTTCGTTGAATTTCTGCCAGATGAATTTGTGAGCAGTAATCAGTGAATTTTTCCAAGAGTATTGTTAGTGCATGGTGGTGGCGTTAGCCTTCAAACTACTTTCAATACTAAGATTATTTAGAGATTGGATAGAGGGTACACCACTGCTGCTAACTATTGTTTATTCCGCAGTTACTGTACTGTGCGAGCATTCTTTCCGGTCCGGCTCTGGCACTCAGTTTTGCTCTGTCAATGTTGTTACGCCGTTTCGTAGACATTCAGCAATGGGCTGACTAACGGTGCTTACAGTTCCCAGCACTTTGCAGTCGTGACAAAAACGGCTCCATCAAAATGGTTCAAATGGCTCTGAGCACTATGGGACTCAACTGCTGTGGTCATCAGTCCCCTAGAACTTAGAACTACTTAAACCTAACTAACCTAAGGACATTACACACATCCATGCCCGAGGCAGGATTCGAACCTGCGACCGTAGCAGTCGCACGGTTCCGGACTGCGCGCCTAGAACCGCGAGACCACCGCGGCCGGCACGGCTCCATCTGGTCTAGCGGATTTCAGAAACTCTCCTTTCCATCAAGTTCGCGCTGGCCACTCGACATTATCTTGTTTTGCACACCTGGTTTTATTAAATTTTCGGTCTATATATTTTACAATGCAAGCTGGTTGCGTACCGTTGTTGGTTAGTGAAGGTAAGTGATCCAGAAACGATTTTCATTCCTCCCCTTGATAACACGTGTGACTGCGCACGTCCCCCAACTGATTGGTCAACAAAAAAGTCTCTTGCTGATTTAATCCCCGTTTTCAAGAAGGGACGTTGAACAGATGTGCGGAACTATAGACCTATATCTCTAACGTCGATCAGTTGTAGAATTTTGGAACACGTATTATGTTCGAGTATAATGACTTTTCTGGAGACTAGAAATCTACTCCGTAGGAATCAGCATGGGTTTCGAAAAAGACGATCGTGTGAAACCCAGCTCGCGCTATTCGTCCACGAGACTCAGAGGGCCATAGACACGGGTTCACAGGTAGATGCCGTGTTTCTTGACTTCCGCAAGGCGTTCGATACAGTTCCCCACAGTCGTTTAATGAACAAAGTAAGAGCATATGGACTATCAGACCAATTGTGTGATTGGATTGAAGAGTTCCTAGATAACAGAACGCAGCATGTCATTCTCAATGGAGAGAAGTCTTCCGAAGTAAGAGTGATTTCAGGTGTGCCGCAGGGGAGTGTCATAGGACCGTTGCTATTCACAATATACATAAATGACCTTGTGGATGACATCGGCAGTTCACTGAGGCTTTTTGCCGATGATGCTGTGGTGTACCGAGAGGTTGTAACAATGGAAAATTGTACTGAAATGCAGGAGGATCTGCAGCGAATTGACGCATGGTGCAGGAAATGGCAATTGAATCTCAATGTAGACAAGTGTAATGTGCTGCGAATACATAGAAAGATAGATCCCTTATCATTTAGCTACAAACTAGCAGGTCAGCAACTGGAAGCAGTTAATTCCATAAATTATCTGGGAGTACGCATTAGGAGTGATTTAAAATGGAATGATCATATAAAGTTGGTCGTCGGTAAAGGAGATGCCAGACTGAGATTCATTGGAAGAATCCTAAGGAAATGCAATCCGAAAACAAAGGAAGTAGGTTACAGTACGCTTGTTCGCCCACTGCTTGAACACTGCTCAGCAGTGTGGGATCCGTACCAGATAGGGTTGATAGAAGAGATAGAGAAGATCCAACGGAGAGCAGCGCGCTTCGTTACAGGATCATTTAGTAATCGCGAAAGCGTTACGGAGATGATAGATAAACTCCAGTGGAAGACTCTGCAGGAGAGACGCTCAGTAGCTCGGTACGGGCTTTTGTTAAAGTTTCGAGAGCATACCTTCACCGAAGAGTCAAGCAGTATATTGCTCCCTCCTACGTATATCTCGCGAGGAGTCCAGGAGGATAAAATCAGAGAGATTAGAGCCCACACAGAGGCATACCGACAATCCTTCTTTCCACGAACAATACGAGACTGGAATTGAAGAGGTACTCAGGGTACCCTCAGCCACACACCGTCAGGTGGCTTGCGGAGTATGGATGTAGATGTAGATGTAATCGCGTATTAACTTTATAAATTCTATTGCCGACTATTTCTAACTACATATTAATTGTCACCGAATGTTTATTGTAAGATCCATCTCATTTGCGTAATTTGCTGTTAACGGTTTCTGCTTGATTTTTCTTCATTTATTTCATACCTTCTTGAAAAATGCGAGGACATCAAAAAAGAAATGATTGTCGGAAAGACTAACTCAGTATATAGGAAAGTGAAATTAATTTTTAGGGTGTTAACATTAAGACTGCATTGGGAATTCCACTGTTAAATGCAGATGAGGGAGCTGATATGTGCAATGAGTATATCGTAGATCTCTATGTGGGGGAAGACTTGTCTGGTGACGTGAGGAAACAGGAGACGATAGGAAAGAAATAGGGGATTCAATATTAGTCAGATTTTAAAAGAGCTTTAAAAAACTTAAGATCAAATAAGGCAGAAGGGATAGATAACATTCCCTCAGAATTTGTAAAATCATTGGCGGAATGAGGAAGAAATTTCTAAGAATATACGTTTGGAGCACAGCACTGTATGGGAAGGAAATATGGACTGTGAAAAAACCGGAACGAAAGGGAACAGAAGCATTTGAGGTGTGATGATACAAAAAAATTTTGAAAATTAGGTGGTCTGACAAGATGAAGAATAAAGAGGTTTTCCGCAGAATCTGTGAGGAAAGGGATATATGGTAAACATTGACAACAAGAAGGGGTAGGATGGTAGGACATCTGTTCAGACATAAGGGAACAAATTCCATGGCACTAGAGGGAGCTGTAGGAGATAAAGGTTTTAGAGGAAAACAGAGATTGGAATACATCCAGCAAATAATTGGGAACGTAGGTTGTAGGTGTTTCTCTGAGATGAAGATGTTGGCACAGGAGAGGAATTCGTGGAGGGCCAGTAAGATGACTGCCGACTCAGAATAATTCCAAACTTGTTAACATAGGAAACGTGTCAGCCAACTGCAACTGCGAAATGTTTGAATGTACGGCGTTAGTTCCGTGGCTCAATTGGCGTGGAAATCGCGGAATCTCGGTCGGAGGGGTTGACCGCGGCGGACGTCGACGACTGATGAGCAGGTTCAAATGGTTCAAATGGCTCTGAGCACTATGGGACTCAACATCTTAGGTAATAAGTCCCCTAGAACTTAGAACTACTTAAACCTAACTAACCTAAGGACATCACACACACCCATGCCCGAGGCAGGATTCGAACCTGCGACCGTAGCAGTCCCGCGGTCCCGGACTGCAGCGCCAGAACCGCTAGACTACCGCGGCCGGCCTGATGAGCAGGCTCTGGCCGGTATCGACGTAGTTGTTGGCTAATGGGCGTAACAGGAGCGCACCCGCGCACACAGCCGGTTGTTCTTCTGCGCACAGGCGCTCAAATGACCCTCAGATTCCTCCTGAGGCCACTTATGGTGTGAGATGGCACAGTAGCTCAGGGGCCCCGTGGCTCTCTATTGACGGCGTTCTCAGCATCGACATTCAGCGTTTAAATAAAAACGTGGACTGGTCCCCTCAATCTTAGCGGAACAGTGAGCGCTTCTGAAAATGTGAGGGAGGCCACAAACCAGTTCCCGGTTGCAGCTCCGTCTGGTGGGCTAAAGGAGGGTAAACGAGTCTAGTGTTAACAGTTCTGTTGTTGTTGTGGTCTTCAGTCCTGAGACTGGTTTGATGCAGCTCTCCATGCTACTCTATCTTGTGCAAGCTTCTTCATCTCCCAGTACCTACTGCAACCTACATCCTTCTGAATCTGCTTAGTGTATTGATCTCTTGGTCTCCCTCTACGAATTTTACCCTCCACGCTGCCCTCCAATGCTAAATTTGTGATCCCTTGATGCCTCAAAACATGTTCAACCAACCGATCCCTTCTTCTAGTCAAGTTGTGCCACAAACTTCTCTTCTCCCCAATCCTATTCAATACCTCCTCATTAGTTACGTGATCTACCCACCTTATCTTCAGCATTCTTCTGTAGCACCACATTTCGAAAGCTTCTATTCTCTTCTTGTCCAAACTGGTTATCGTCCATGTTTCACTTCCATACATGGCTACACTCCATACAAATACTTTCAGAAACGACTTCCTGACACTTAAATCTATACTGGATGTTAACAAATTTCTCTTCTTCAGAAACGATTTCCTTGCCATTGCCAGTCTACATTTTATATCCTCTCTACTTCGACCATCATCAGTTATTTTACTCCCTAAATAGCAAAACTCCTTTACTACTTTAAGTGTCTCATTTCCTAATCTAATCCCCTCAGCATCACCCGATTTAATTTGACTACATTCCATTATCCTCGTTTTGCTTTTGTTGATGTTCATCTTATATCCTCCTTTCAAGACACTGTCCATTCCGTTCAACTGCTCTTCCAAGTCCTTTGCTGTCTCTGACAGAATTACAATTCTAGGACGTCGGAAAGCTCTGCGAACTGTGTGCTGTTATATCCTGCCAATATCGTAGAAGTATGTAGTAGGCACCCCCCTGCTACTGCCTGCTCTTGTTAAAATGAACACTTTGCTTGCAACTTCATTTCCTGGCAGTGAAGAAGGCTTCATCTTCTTCTTGTAGTTGCGATCGTAATTTATCCCTCGCTTCATTACTATGATCATGATCAAGACACTAAGCAGTGATCTACGGCATGAGAATGCAGAAGGCAATGGAAGCCACTGCATTAAAGACACGTAATAAGTATTCACAGGACATGAGGCCTCTAATTGGAAAAGTGACGGGATGATCTCTCCATTGGAAAAAGATTACGAAACAGTCACCCGTTCGCATCGCCGGCTGGGGACTGCCAAGGGGGAGCTGACCACGAGAAAAATATTGAATAAGCAACGAAAAGGTAACGTTCTACGATTGGGGTGAGGACTGCCAGAAGCTTGAACTTGTAAGGAAAGCTAGAAAATCTGAAAAGGGAAATGTAAAGGCTCAAACTAGATATAGTGGAGGTCAGTAAAGTGCAATGGAAAGAGATTGAAGGGTTATATCAACAGCAGCAGAGAATAGTATAACGGGGGTAGGATCCAGTAAGAATAGGAGGGTAGGTCGGAGAGTGTGTTAGTGTGAACAGTTCAGTGATAGGTACGATACTGGAGTGTCTATGTTGTTCCGAATTATGCTGCAAAGCTCTTTCGGAAATGCAAGAGCAGTCGCCTTACCCTGAACTATCCGAACTTACGGCCAGTCCCAAACTTCCATACGTCGTCAACCAGTGTTGACATCCTATTCTCGGACATCCATTGTGTGTATTCCTGTACAGACGAGACATTGTACTTGAAAGTCGCTTGCCCGGTGTCGGCGGATAAATGAGATATCGCAGTGCCTGTGTTATTCCGAATTACGAAGCAAAGTTATTTTGGACATGCATGACGTACTTTGATAAGTCAGTCTTGTGGAAGGAAATGCGGAGCAAACGTAAACATCGCGAGTCACATTCGTGGGAACGGAAGTCGTACCAAACTTTTTTTTTATGTGCTGAATATGGCTCTACCCCATACGCGTATTAATAAAAGTGCGCGGTGGTAAAAAGGAAACGTAAGTTGATTGCCAAATAAATATAGTAGAGGTAATTTTATAAATGACCAATTGCTGGACAACGAAAAGCGTGGAAAACCGTTTAGATTAGATTAGATTTACTTTCATTCCAATTGATCCGTAGTGAGGAGGTCCTCCAGGATGTGGAACATGTCAGAAAAACAACAATACATGACAAATATTTACAACTAAAACAAATAAGCTAATGTACCATTCCACAGGTCCCAAGTGGAATGATCGTCATTTTTTAATGAACACTAAGAGTCATTTTACAAATACTAATGCACTGAATTTAAAATAAAAAGCTTTTTATTTATTTATAAGGTAATACAACTACTGTAATACTTATTTACAATGAACACATTACTGCACTGAAATGGTGCAGAAGTTAGATTATACTAACACACACACACACACAGACATACAAATTTTCAATGAACACATTACTACACTGAAATTGTGCAGAACTTATGTTATACTTATATACAAATCTGTTGTTTTTACTAAGAAATTCATCAATGGAGTAGAAGGAGTTGGCCACCAATAAATCCTTTAGGCTTCTCTTAAACTGAATTTCATTGGTTGTTAAGCTTTTTATGGCTGCTGGCAAGTTATTGAAAATGTGTGTTCCTGAATAATGCACACCTTTTTGTGAAAGACTAAGTGACTTTAAATCCTTGTGAGCCGGCCGAAGTGGCCGTGCGGTTAAAGGCGCTGCAGTCTGGAACCGCAAGACTGCTACGGTCACAGGTTCGAATCCTGCCTCGGGCATGGATGTTTGTGATGTCCTTAGGTTAGTTAGGTTTAACTAGTTCTAAGTTCTAGGGGACTAATGACCTCAGCAGTTGAGTCCCATAGTGCTCAGAGCCATTTGAACCATTTGAACCATTTAAATCCTTGTGAAGATTATTCTTATTTCTAGTATTGATTCCATGAATTGAGCTGTTGGTTTGAAAAAGTGATATATTTTTAATGACAAATTTAATTAAGGAATAAATATATTGGGAAGCAGTAGTTAGTATCCCTAGTTCCCTAAACAGGCTTCTGCAGGATGTTCTTGAGTTCACACCACATATAACTCTCACTGCACGTTTTTGTGCCCGGAAAACTTTAGCTTGGCTTGATGAATTACCCCAAAAAATAATCCCATATGACATTATGGAATGAAAGTAAGCATAGTATGCCAGATTTTTCATTTTTATATCCCCTATGTCTGACAAAATTTTCATTGCAAACAGAGATTTGTTAAGACGCTTCAGCAGTTCTGTGGTGTGCTCCTCCCAGTTGAATTTATTATCAAGCTGTAATCCCAAGAATTTAACACTGTCCACTTCTTCTATCTTCTTGTCATCGTATGTTAGACATATACTCTTGGGACACCCCTTACAAGTTCTGAACTGCATGTAGTGTGGTTTTTCAAAGTTTAGTGACAAAGAATTGGCTAGGAACCAGTGATTAATGTCCACAAATATTTTACTGGCTGATCTTTCTAAGACTACACTTGATTTGCTATTTATTGCAATGTTTGTATCATCGGCAAACAAAACAAACTTGGCATCTGGTAATGTTACTGATGAAAGGTCATTGATATACACAAGAAAAAGTAAGGGCCCCAAAATGGAACCTTGTGGGACCCCACATGTAATTAGTTCCCAGTTGGATGATGCCTGATAGCCTGATACATGTCTCTTTCCTAATAACACCCTTTGTTTCCAGCCAGAGATATAAGATTTGAACCATTTTGCGGCATTTCCTGTTATACTATAATATTCTAGTTTACTTTAAAGGATATTGTGATTTACACAGTCAAATGCCTTTGACATTTCTTCGTCACTAAGTGAAGCACCTCTTCGATTCTAAGCGCAATAATGGGCCCATAACATGCAAAGTTTGAACTAAACACAACGAACGAAGCGAAATGATGTGGGAAAGCATAGGGTGTAAAGTCGTATTATATCTACCGCAATGCTTTCGAAACTATTGCAGGACTACTAATTTTTAGAACTGTAGGTATTTTCCTATTATAAATTCGTCCAGTGGAAGTATTTCTTCTTGTAATTACATTTTTTGTTGACAATATGAGCATTTGGCCATCGTGTTAATAATTCCTTCTGACATCCACGAATATTACAATTTCTGTTAAAGTATTGTTTATGTGTAAAAATTATATTTATATTTTGAAATATTGTCTAAAATATTGTATAACAATATATATATAAGAAGCCGGTCCCAAGCCCGGTTGTAAAAGGAGGAGGGGGAGGAGTAACACCTCGTAAAAAAACCTTGGTTCACCTGGCCCGGGTGATAGTACCTTGTGAGGGTCCCTTGCCAGGGATACGGCGAAGACCTCAACGGTAGTGAAGACGGAGATGAAGATCATCGGTACGGCGGAACTGGCGGAAGAGGCAAGCATTATCAACAAGATAAAGCATATTGAAAAGCCCAGACACGTCTGTGTGGCAACCACCGGTACTCTGGCCAGCGTCTGTTCACCATGTGAGGTGCGGCTGAACACCAAGCTCCAGGAACTAACAATCCCTGGTTCTAACTACCCAGCATTAGCTGGAACTTAATTACAAGCAGTATGATTCGTACAAGTAAAATTAATATTACCCCAGGTGGCCAATCCACTCGCCCTGTGGCGACAACCAAGCTATCGGATTCTGGGGAGCTTGGGCTCGTACGACAGAGAAAGTCGGAGTTCTCTAGTAAACGTCCACGAAAGTCCCATACATTTATTGGCACTTTTAACATTCAGACACTAATTCAGACAGGCAAACTTCATAATCTTACAACAGAACTCAACAAACAGAAAATTCAAATCCTTGCTCTCCAAGAGACCAGATTCACTGATTCAGAAACAATAGACTACAACAATTACCGTATCTTTAAAAGTAAAACAGACAAGAAAATTGGCAAAGGAGCTGCAATATTTGGCATGGCTTTTATTGTAAATAAGGACACCCTTGACTCTGTTATAGACATAAATCAAATCAGTAACAGACTAATGACCATGCGAATCAAGCACACCAACAAAATACATACATTTATTAATGTTCATGCACCTACCAACATTGCCAACAAAAAAGAACCGGAGAAGACAGAAAAATTTTGGGAAAAACTCGAAACTGAAATGTCCAAAATTCCAGAGGAGGATGTAAAAATTCTTCTAGGGGATTTCAACGCGCAAATTGGCAAAGAGAGGAAATATAAAAAAACAGTCGGTAATTACCCTGCACACAAATTCACAAACAAGAACGGCATGAGACTCATCGAGTTATGTCAGCAAAACAACCTAAAAATCGTGACAACATCACTTCGAAAAGACCCCAAGAAACAAAAAACATGGAGATCACCAAACCTTCAGCTTGGTGAATTTCAAATAGACCATGTTGCGATCTCCTATGACTTCCAGAAAGAAATACACGACGTTCAAGTCCGCAGAGGGGCAAATATAGATTCTGACCACTACCTTACCAGAGTTAAAATTAAATTCACTCCAAAAAGGAAACGCCAAAGGAAATCACCACTAATTCCCAAATTTGACTTGAAAAATATCAAGGAATCAGAAATTACAGAAGCATGGGATAAACAACCAACAAACAACTGGAAAGATTTCCGAACGAAAATTATACAGAAAGCAAGAGATTTGATTCCGTTAAAGAAAATATCCAAGCATCCATGGTGGAATTCGAACTGTGATAACGCATTAGAAGAGAGACAACAAGCCTTTTTAAATTACAATTGTGACAAATCAGAAACCACACAACAAACATTTTTCAAAGTGAGAAAACAAACAGCTAAAATACTTAGACAAACTAAAAGAAAATACCTTAATGAACAGCTAAACACAATTGAAGAAAACTTTAAGAACCACAACACTCAAGATTTTTATAAAATATTCGCAAATCAAATCAAAGGATACACTCCACAAAATCTCTGCTTCCGGAAACAGAATGGAAAATTGGCACTAACTAACAAAGAAAATTGCCAAGAACTAGCTAAATATTTCTCACAACTCCTAAATTGCCCACAACCAAGTACAAGATTCCCCAGATTACAACCAGAACACACGAATGAGACCTCACTACCACCATCTCAAGAAGAAATTTATAGTCACATTAGAAAACTCAAAAATAATAAATCATCGGGAGAAGATGGAATTGTAGCTGAACTACTGAAAAACCTTGGTCCAAATTCGTTAAAAGAGATCACTAGCATCATCCAAGAAATTTGGCAGACAGAAAATATCCCAGAGGAGTGGAAGTGTGCACTAATTCACCCACTGCACAAAAAGGGAGAGAGATCAGACGTAAACAACTACAGAGGCATTTCACTTTTACCAGTTACCTACAAAATTCTATCTGCATGTCTCCTAAAGAGGGCACAAGAACAACTAGAACATACAATTTCAGATTACCAAGCAGGCTTTCGTCCTAATAGATCATGCCCGGAACAGATATTCAACCTTAAAACTATTTTAAAGATTAAAGCAATCAGGTCAAAACCAATAATCTGCACATTCGTTGATTTCAAAAAGGCATACGATTCCATAGACAGACAGTCTCTATGTCACATTCTCGAAGAACGAGGCCTAGACACTAAAACCCGAAAACTAATTGAACAAACACTAACAGAAACCAAATCAAAAATTAAATTCAGAGGGGAAATTTCGGAACCATTCTCAATTAAAACAGGAGTAAGACAAGGAGATGGGATCTCACCACTATTATTCAATATAGTTTTGGACAAAGTTATGAAAGAGTGGGAAGTAACACTAAGGAAACAAAGCTTGTGGAAGCCAATTGAACTAGGAAGAGGTAAAGGAAAATTGAACATCCCTTATTTAGCGTTTGCAGATGACTTGGCAATTATAACTGACAGTGAAGAAACAGCAGTAAAACAAATTGAGACACTTAAAGAATGTGCTGAGAAGGTTGGCCTGCAAATCTCCTTTGAGAAGACAGAATTCATCTGCTCAAAATTAGATATTTCGAAACTAAAAACAAAGTATGGTGAAATAACTAGAGTCAAGCACTTTAAGTATCTCGGTGAAGTTATTGAACCAACAGGACTTGAGAAAATAGCACAAAAAAACCGATTACAGAAAATCAAGAAAGCATTCGGACTTATTCAAAATATATATAACAAGAAATGTCTATCAAAAGGCACTAAAATCAGACACTACAACACAGTCATCAAACCAACAGTCACATATGCAAGTGAAACACTCTCCCTGAATAGAAAATTAGATTTACACGAAATTAAGAAAGTAGAGAGAAAAATTATTAGAAAAATCCTAGGACCACGATACACACAAGATGGATACAGGCTGCAGACTACCGAGACAACCGAAAAAATATCAAACATCGAGGCAGATATCAGGAAGAGGCGGATGAAGTTTTATGGACATATAGACAGATTACCTGGAAACAGGTTAACTAAACGTCTATTGGACTATATGACATCACTTAAGGCAACAATACCCTGGGTAACTGAAGTTAAGAAGGATTTGAAAAAGGCAAAAATTGACATAACAAACACATCAGACCGGGATACATTCAGAAGAAAAATCGACAAGTGGAAGTTTACTCCAGAGACGGAATCTAAACCTTTCCGACCAAAGTGGACCGAAGAAAGGAAGAAGGCCTTTGGGGAGGCAATGAAGAAATACTGGGAAAATAAGAAGAACATTAAGAAATGTTAATCACCTGCTTATCGTTCTCCCATGGGGACATTCGCTAATAATAATAATAATATAAGAAGGAAACAAGAATGAAATTAGTCTTAACTTCTACAGGAGCAGTATCCAGTGCAACAAATAAATGTGTAGCTGCATAACTGGTATCCGCATGCCGCCTAGCGATTGTCTCGCACATGCCGTTGGCCCGCTTGGCGTCGTCTCCAATTCCTTAGGCACGGATTCGTCGAACTAAATGTTACGCCAAAGGGTTAATCGTGTCTTCAATAGTAGTGTGACTAAAGAGGTGGGGCTGCTCGGATATTCCTCCACACAGAGCTGCCAGAACATTACTTTCCTGCGCTCGATTCACACGATATTGAAACCATAAATCTACTTTACGACCTAACATTCAGATATCGGCTATTCTCGTGGGAAGGGCTTCTGCGTGTGCTGTAGTTGATCGGAGTTAGAAAGCTAACTCAGTTTTTATTTGGAAATTGAAGCCTTTCATGGAGAACAAACAACAGCGAAAGAGAGCACTCCTGATGAAGTTATTTCCCAGACTTGTAACATCCCTGCCCCATTTAATCCCACTTGTTGGAGCTATTGTGAAGGCTTGTCTTAAATTCAGATTTTTTTTAGATTTTTAGAAATTCATGTTTCACTTATGGAGCAGAACGCGGATTAAACGAAGTAACGAAGGGAACCTAAAATCGGATTTCATTACACTTCAGTACCCCGATATAGACGTAAACTGTTCAAAGGACAAGACGAGATTGTCGTTTCTTTTTAACTACTATCGAAATTATGACGATTTTCTTGTGAAAGTAAGTGTAACTGATCTACGTTACTAAGCAGCTTGAATGTAGGGTCAGATAAAGCTTATCATTAAAATCTTGAACATGGTTGGGGACAGCAACTACAGAATGCAGTTTTCGTGAGAAAAACATGAAAACAGCTTAATCAATTGCAACAGTAAGATTTATTGCAAACCACTTGACATAGGTTTCGACGTCTTCGAAAATGTATTTTTCTGAAGGATCAACAAGTAACACCTAAAACTCTTAACATTATATACATGTTAAAATATAGTTATAAGGTAGGAGAGAAAATAAATCACTGATCACTGACCTACGAAGAATTTTTACGCTTACTGCTTGTATAATGTTGTACATTAAATATCTAGCCCTAAGGCTCAAGTAAAGATCACATTTACCTCAATGATAATACAGGTACAAGATATAGTGCAATAAGTGAACAGGCGTTGCGCCGACGCCTCTGAAGTCGAGGGAAATTTAAGACGCGAGAGGGCAGTACATGCATCTGCGGGAGAAGTGCACAAGAGTACCGGGAAGATTAGCACTGAAGAGGCTACCAAACAGCTAATTTATTAAAATAATGACGTAGAAAAAAAGGACTTAGCGCCCGTATGATAGTACAAACCACACAAAATTGTAACAAAGGCGAATACATTTGCTTAATCGAGTCGCTTGTTTCTAAAAGAGGACAACTCACTTTTTTTATAAAATTTTCAGCAGAATGAAAAAGAAAAGCATTCCATACCACTTGTTTAGCTATTTAATGGCAAATTTCTTTCTACTTTGTGAAACAATTATGTTTTGGATTGTGTGAGATTAATATTACCTTGTTTGAAAAGTATTTGTAAATGCTACGGTAACTTTTATCACCTGATCTTCTGCCGCTATAACAATAAATAAGGAAGCTAATATATTCCAAGGAGCTTATGAAAATTACCTGCAATTGGGAACCTATTAATTAATGAATTACTCAGAGCGCAATAAATGCAATGTAAAGTAAATATGTATCAGTCCTAAGCATACCGTTATACATAAAAAAGCATTGTTTACACAATCATATTGTGAAATATATTTAAATGATAACAAAATAAATCAGTGTTTCTCAATGCTTTTCAGCCTAAAGTACTTAATATAATCAAAATTAACTTCATAACTCTGAAGAGCTAAGAAAACTTCCCGAAAAATCATACAAAAATAATTATAAAACGTGTTACTGGCAGCTTGTTCAAAGAACTGTCTACATTTTATACAAAAATGAATGAAAAACATGTTATAAAAGATTGGTTGTGGTAACTTTTTAGTTAGCTTCAACCACATCTATGGTAAGTCACATCTTGTTTATATGAACAAGCCAAGATAGACACGAGGCCCAACCTAACACAGTGGTACAAGTTTATAAGCCAACTAAGCCCACAGATGGCGAAGAAATTGAAGAAATACGAGTGTATAATGAGGTAACAGAAATTATTCTGATAGTTAAGAGAGTCGAAAATTTAA
Source organism: Schistocerca nitens (assembly GCF_023898315.1). Taxonomy (NCBI): domain Eukaryota; kingdom Metazoa; phylum Arthropoda; class Insecta; order Orthoptera; family Acrididae; genus Schistocerca; species Schistocerca nitens. The sequence continues at coordinate 423,906,583 of NC_064617.1, read as the reverse complement.
TTGCGATGGGGAATTTGATTTCGATAATAGGGAAAGGAGAGGAAGAAAAATAATAGGTGAATATGAATTGTTGGAAAGGAATGAAAGAGGATGCCGCCAGGTAGAATTTTGCACACAGCATAATTTAATCATAGTAAACACGTGGTTTAAGAATAATGAAAGAAGGTTGTGACGAGGAAGAGACGTGGAGATATCTGAAGTTTTCGGTTTGATTATATAATTTCTGAACACAGTTTATCGGTTATGAGCTGCAGATTGAAACTGAAGCAATTGCAAAAAGATGGGAGATTAAGGAGATGAGATAAGTTGAAATAACCAGAGATTACTGGGAGTTTCAGAGTAAGCATGAAGCAACGATTGACTAGAACAGGAGAAAGGAATACAGTAGAAAACGAATGGGTAGCTTTTAGAGATGAAATAGTGGAACAGCTGAAGATCAACAGTTAAAAAAATGAATTAGTAGAAATCCTTGGATATCACAGGAGATACTGAATTTAATTGATAAAGGGGAAAATGTAAAAATGCAGCAAATGAACCAAGCAAAAGGGAATACAGTTGAGAGGAAGCGCAAAATGGATAATCAGGAATGGCTAGAAGACAAAGGTAGGATATAGCAGCAATACCACCAAGAGACAGATATATAACGTCTACAGGAAATTGAAGAGTCCTTTGGAGATAAGCAGCTGTATGGATATCAAGAGCTCAAGCAGTACACAATTACTAAGCAAAGAAGGGTTCTCTTAAAGGTGGGAGAAGTGTTTGGAGGGTCTAACTCAAGGGAGAAGGCGATATTATAAAAAGAGAAGAGGACGCAGATGAAGGTGAGATGGGAGAAGAATTTCCAGAAAAAGGCCCTGGGAATAGACGGCGTTCCGACAATATTTGGGAGAACCAATCATGATATACTATTCCATGTGGTGTGCAAGATGAATGAGAAAGGCGAAACACCTTCAGAACTGAAAAAGAATGTAATAATTCCAATTCCAAAGAAAGCTGACAAGTTTGAATATTACCGAACCCTTAGTTTAATAAGGCATGGTTTGAAAAAAACTGTCACGAATTATTTATATGGGAATGGATGAACTGGTAGAAACCGAGGTCGAGGAAGATAAGTTTGAATTCCGAAAATTTTTGGGGTAATTTGGGGCAATAATGATCCTACGGATTCTCTTAAGAGATAGGTTAAGGAAAGGCAAGCCTTCATTTATAGAATTTATAGACTTAGAGAAAGCATTTGGCGTGTTGACTGGAATACTTTCTTTGAAATTCTGATGGTAGCAGGGGTACAATACAGGGAGCGAAAGGCTTTTTACAACAAGTACAGAAATCAAATGGATGTTAAAAGCTTCGAGGGGCATGAAAGAGAAGCAGTAAGACAGGGCTGTAGCCTATTCTCAATGTTATTCGAACTGTACATTGAACAAGCAGTAAAGGAAACCAAATAAAGATTTGAATTATGAATTAATATTCAGGGAGAAGAAATAAAAACTTTGAATATTGCCGGTGGCATTGTAATTCTGTCAGAGAAAGCAAAGGACTTGGAAGGAAATTTGTGCAGATTTCACTGTGTGTTGCAATGAGCATATAAGATGAATACGAGCAAAAGGAAAACAAGGATTATCCTTCCTGGCAGATTAAAACTGTGTGCCGGATGGAGACTCGAATTCGGGACCTTTGCCTTTCGCGGGCAAGTGCTCTACCATCTGAGCTACCCAAGCACGACTCACAGCTTCACTTCTGCCAGTACCTCGTCTCCTACCTTCCAAATTTTACAGAAGCTCTCCTGCGAACCTTGCAGAACTAGCACTCCTGAAAGAAAGGATATTGCGGAGACATGGCTTAGCCACAGTCTGGGGTATGTTTCCAGAATCAGATTTTCACTCTGCAGTGGAGTGTGCGCTGATATGAAACTTCCTGGCACATTAAAACTCTGTGCCGGACCGAGACTCGAACTCGGGACCTTTGCCTTTCGCGAGCAAGTGCTCTACCATCTGAGCTACCCAAGCACGACTCACGCCCCGTCCTCACAGCTTTACTTCTGCCAGTACCTCGTCTCCTACCTTCCAAACTTTACAGAAGCTCTCCTGCGAACCTTGCAGAACTAGCACTCCTGAAAGAAAGGCTATTGCGGAGACATGGCTTAGCCACAGCCTGGAGGAAGTTTGGAAGGTAGGAGACGAGGTACTGGCAGAAGCAAAGCTGTGAGGACAGGGCGTGAGTCGTGCTGGGGTAGCTCAGTTGCTAGAGCACTTGCAAGTGCTCTACCATCTGAGCTACCCAAGCACGACTCACGCCCCGTCCTCACAGCTTTACTTCTGCCAGTACCTCGTCTCCTACCTTCCAAACTTTACAGAAGCTCTCCTGCGAACCTTGCAGAACTAGCACTCCTGAAAGAAAGGCTATTGCGGAGACATGGCTTAGCCACAGCCTGGAGGAAGTTTGGAAGGTAGGAGACGAGGTACTGGCAGAAGCAAAGCTGTGAGGACAGGGCGTGAGTCGTGCTGGGGTAGCTCAGTTGCTAGAGCACTTGCCCGCGAAAGGCAAAGGCCCCGAGTTCGAGTCTCGGTCTGGCACACAGTTTTAACCTGCCAGGAAGTTTCATATCAGCGCACACTCCGCTGCAGATTGAAAATCTCATCTAGTGAGGAGGTGCTGAATAGAATTTGGGAAAAAAGAAATTTATAACATAACTTGACTAAAAGAAGGGGTCGGTTGATACGACAAATACTGAGATTTTAGGGATCACCAGTTTAGTGTTGGAGGGACGTGTGGAGAGTAAAAACCGTCAGGGAGACCAAGAGACGTATGCAGTAAGCAGATTCAGAAGGACGCAGGTTTCAGTAGTCCTAAGGTAGCCTAATGCATGAGGTGCTTACTTTCGATAAGCACAAACTTGAAACTCTTCATTATAATGCAGACTAAGTATATCGGAACAGTTAGTGCTAATATGAATTACAGTCATTGCTTTTATTCATTTAATTCTTTTCATATGTATTGATACGGCACAAAGTAAGGCAGAGTCCAAGTTATAATATTTTTAACGGAGTTCAACCACCTTGACTTGAGATAGGCTGGTTACGCCACGATTAGTGGCGGACCAGGAAGCACAGTGATGCAAGACAGACGCAGCAGGGAAACAGAAAAGGACAGCAACTAAGCCAAGTAATACGCGCGCTCGTTCGCGCGGCGGCATGGCGCTGTAAGCAATAGCCACGGCTTGGAAAAACACTCATAGACCAATTTACCTAGCTGCTAAGAGAGAATTAAAGCAAGGGTAGCAGAATAACGAGGCCACATGCGGTCATCGTCAGTAAACCGCACGTCACAGAACCACGGAGAGCTCTTTAAATACCGGAGCCCCAGCTCCAAATGGGTGAGAACGGGTCAGGCCAAAGGGAACGATGGATTCCGTGTCGACGACATTCCGTTCCATGACCATGCTGTTTTAGGAAGTCTTGTCTCAGATCAACCAGCGCAGTACCAGCCAGCCGTGGAGTGCCGCAGTGCTGAACTCCACCGACGAACTTCATGCTGTGTCGTACCAACCACTACTGCTGGGAGAGCTGAAGAACTACCAGCAGCAGCGCAGTACCAGGTGCTGTACTATCTGAAGGTGTGACGGAAGACGACGACCAGGGTTCCTGGCGGACCACCGTCCGGTACGCCTAAGTGCATCTGGGTGCCGGGCCCATCAGGTCGGCAGTACTGGGTTCAACGCCTGCCGCCTACACCACACCGCGGATGGGGCGGTCCAGGGCAGAAGAGGCAAGGAGTGGGATCGAATACACTCTCTCAGCCGGTAGCAGCTGTCCATGCTGTACCAGGCTCGGCTAAACATCCTTATCGACGCAAGAGGAACGACGTCTCGCTAGGATGCAGGCGCAAGGACTGACGCAGCGTCCGACACAGAGAGTCTGTCCGTGACCAGGGCAGGAGGAAATTGTGGCCGACAGTGCACCACCCTTTGTAAAGACGCCACAATAAACGATTCACTGATCGATCATGTTTTCTTAGCGCCACGAGCGCTTCCAGACGATTCCTGATATTGCTCAGAGGTGTCATCCGCTCGGCCCCTCTGTAGTATTACTTGTGACAAGGGAAGCCACAATGCCCAGACGACTCTGTTCTACCAGTGATGATATTCAAAATCTCCCAGAGGGAGATCTCCGGTAGCAGCGTTCGTAAACTGTAGGTAGAAACATCAGTAACAAGGAAAATTCGACTTAGGCCTGGGGTGGCCGAGCGGTTCTAGGCGCTACAGTCTGGAACCACGCGACCGCTATGGTCGCAGGTTCGAATCCTGCCTCGGGCATGGATGTGTGTGATGTCCTTAGGCTAGTTAGGTTTAAGTAGTACTAGGGGACTGATGACCTCAGAAGTTAAGTCCCATAGTGCTCAGAGCCATTTGAACCATTTGACATAGTCCTGAAAGCGTACTCACATGACTAATAATTAACGCGACTGCACGTGAAAATCAGGATATTGGGTTTAGGGTCGTTGACTTGCAAAAATTTTCGATTGTAAAGTTATGTTCGTTATATTGCTGATTCAGTACACCTGGTTTGTTTGCTCTGATACTGTTTTATGTCATTGTATCTACAATGATGTTATCCTTGTCGGTACCTCCATATTATTTCAGCGAATGTAATGTACACTGATGAAAAAGAGATCACACACCAATAAGTAAAAAATGTAATGGAATGGAATGTCAGGAATACATCTTTATTAGTAACATATTTAAGGGATTAACATTGCAATGTCACAGATTAATGTAAATACGAGATGAGCCACAGCAAATGTAAAATGCTGGTACATTAACAACCGGTGTAACTGCCAGGAAGTTGAACGCAAGCATGGAAACGTACGTTCATTGTGCTATACAGGTGCCGAATGCAGTTTTTGGAATGGAATCCCATGACTGTTGTACGTGTTCGGTCAGTAGAGATACGGTTAATGCTGTTCGTGGATGACTGTGGAGTTATCGTCCGATAGGTGCTCGATTGGAGACAGATCTGTTGATCGAGCAGGCCAAGGCAACATGTCGTCGCCCTGTAGAGCATGTTAGGTTGCAACAGCTGCATGTGGACGAGCGATATTCTGTTGGAAAACACCCTCTGGCATACTGTCCATGAATGGCAGCACAACAAGTCGAATCAACGGATTGACGTACAAATTTGCGTACAGGATAACCATGTGAGTACCCCCTCTGTCATACGAAAAAGCACCCCATACCATAAGTATAGGTGTAGGTCCAGTAAATCTAGCACGTGGACAGGTTGACTGCAGGGCCCCGACTGGCCTCCTTCTAACCAATACTCGGCCATCACTGGCACCATGACAGAACCAGCTTCGATCAGAAAACACAACAGACCTTCAATATGCCCTCCAATACAATGATGTATTGATGTGTTGCCTCTCTCTAAGAAACTAATGGTCGAGAAATATGAGGCATAAGTCCAGACATTCGAGGTCTTGAGAAGTAATGTAGGTGCCGATCTGGCTTTCCTGATTTATGTTTCTCTTTCCCTTCAGTAGCTTGAGAGCAATATTAAGAAAATTGCTGAAACGATGCCACGGTTAATATTCTTCTATATTGCTATCCAGTGTATGTTGTGCTCTATCATTGATAACCTCATCTCAGGCAGCAGGTTCGGTCTGTTTGGTTGCAGATATAGTTTGAAGTCAGTTTCGTATGCAGGTTCATAAATTAATTGCTTTGTTACATTCTTAATAGGATAACAACTGTTATATTATTCAAGTCTCCAAGGAAACTAATTTTTCTTCTTATTGCATTCGGAGCAATATTGTCCGATAAGAATAGCAGCGAATAAACGTTAATTGAAAAATCACCTAAAATCCTTTTATTACTAAATGCTGATTAGAAGGAGAAAATAAATACCGTAATACTCTTGCACAGAAAAGGCTACACGACTGCTTCAAATTTCCAGTCGCGAATAAATAAAAAATTCTGTTGTGATGTGAATCCGTTGAAGATTAATTTATTGCACTGAAAACTGGTTCTTTATGGTGGGTGTGGCTCCCGTCCTTAAATCATGGTGTGATCCCTATTTCAATCAGTGGGCGAGTGTATCGCAAATCTTAGAGCCACTTTCAAGAAAAGTTTTCTGAGAATGTCTATGTTATAGGCTCGGGACAAGAACTAAAAACTAAAAGTATTCTTTCTAGTTTACAATATAATCACGTATTTATAACAACCGTTACCAGGAGGTGACCGGTAAGCACTCTAGAGTTGAAAGAAACTGCCGGAATGGGAGGCGCTGTTTCCTACTACACGACGTGTGAGAGCCAGTGTGGTCAGTTACATCGCAGACATCACTGTGGTACGCGACGGGAAGAGATTGTGTGGGCATTCGTCCATCAGATGGAGCCAATGAGATCAGCGACCCTCTAAGCGCTCATACAGAGGAGAAGGAAGAGTTAGCTCGTGTTTCGTGTTTCATCCTTCTTGATACTACTCTCTACATGCCGTTTGCACTAAAAAAAGCTTACGTAAGGCACAAAACTCACACTCTATGAAGGATATATGCCAATATACACGAGAGAACAAGACCATAAGAGTCAGGCGGCAGAACCTACCCCTCCGTACGTAGTAGGTAACAGTATCAGGCGACTTCATTTTTCTTTTAGGAAAGGTAATGGAAAATACAACCAACTCCCTTAGAATCTTATTTGTTTTCACGATGTAGTAATGAACATTTAGAACGAAATCTATTTTCTTTAAATCATATATTCCTGGAGCTAAATGTTACAAGACATAACAACACATTGACATTGAAAATTTATAGGAAAATTGTGACTGACCCCAAACATATATAAACAGGCAGTATACAGATCATTGCTACATGGGGCAATTAAAATGCCTTTAAGCTAAGAAAAAATACAACAGAAAATAAACATAGCGAAATAGAATGCGGTTGTGAATGATTATACTGCTTCCATGGTTGACACAGTCCTTGGCAAAGTGAAGAAAGACCTTGGCACAAACCACACCACAGAAAAAGGACAAAAACAAATGTATATGTAGCATCCTATACATTGGCCATATATCACACGAGACTGCAAAAATTTCCAAAAACAACAAAGTAAAAACTGAGTTTGTTTTCCTACATCTAATAAACTACAACAAAAACTTACATAACATAAAGTGTAATCAGCACCCATACTCAGACTCTGGAATGTACAAAGCAAGATGGCAGGAATGCTCCGTATCCTTCCTACGACTAAAAGTTGGAGATTTCAACACTACGTATACACAGCACATTAATGACAACACACCCAACAGACACACAAAATTACCAATTTCCACACACATACTGTACACAATACCCCATTTGGAAAAGTAGACTAAAATGTCAAAGCATTCCGCCGACTAAAGAAATGGAATAAACTGAATCCGTGGGAACTGGGGATACGAAACGAAAATTAAAACACCTGCTGCCCCCTCTTTTGCATTTAATTTATTTACGCAGCCAGTTTCCGTGTTCCACTTCACAATCTTGAGGCCCCTTGAGCAACGTAAATTGCGAGGAATGCAGCCCCGTGTGCAGTCACAACGTGAGCCAATATTAAACAACCAGTACCGTAATATTGGCTCCTGTTATGACTGCACACGAGATTGGATTCCTCCAAATTTACGTTGGTCAAGCGGCCTGAAGATGGTGCAACCAAACACAGAAACTGGTAGCATAAATAAATTAATGCAAAAGACGTGGCTGCAGGTGTTTTAATTTTCATTTCATGCTGTAGAGCCAAAGCCCTGTAACCATCTGCTACAAGAATGGACACACAGAGAACAGGAGAAATATTCACATTACAGGAAATATGAAGATAAAACATTAAATGAAAAACTTGAAACTGAATTTCATCTAACGCAACGGGGGTTTACACACACACACACACAAAAATAGTAACACATAGAAATAAGCACCACTGTAAACAGCTCTAAGAAAATTATGATGCATATTATTAAGATAAATGCTCTCTGTAGAAAAGTCTATCACACTCTGTCGAAGATAAATAACATTTTCTCTGCTGACTACATCTATAAACATCTTTGTAACTGAGTGTTTATGTAGGTTTGATATGCTAGGCGCCGGCCGCGGTGGTCTAGCGGTTCTAGGCGCTCAGTCCGGAACCGCGCGACTGCTACGGTCGCAGGTTCGAATCCTGCCTCGGGCATGGATGTGTATGATGTCCTTAGGTTAGTTACGTTTAAGTAGTTCTAAGTTCTAGGGGACTGATGACCACAGATGTTAAGTCCCATAGTGCTCAGAGCCATTTGAACCATTTTTTTTGATATGCTCGATGTCTACTGTGCAGAGAAAATTGTGTGTGAAGTTTAACATATGTGAGACTCTGTACAAATGGACCATAAGAAAACGGTAGCCTAAATACAAGTTCTTCCAAATTTCACCAGTAGCTGTATAGAAAAACCGACAATTAACTAAAAATTGTCCGTTTTTTTATATATTGCAGTAGGGTCAACAGGAAAAAGCAGAACCTGAGACATCAAAAACATTACGAAAAAATGGATTGTACACAGAGAAAAACGCAATTGAAAATGGGAATCATTTCCCGAAACGAGAAGTGTAGAATATAAATAAAAGAACATCGTGACTGGTAGCAGAAAAGTTGTCCATACAAACCCATAGATGATTTTAATAACACAAATTTCTAGTGCTGACGTGCGCCATATTTCTCAGCGTCTGACCAAATTGCACAGGTTTCACAATAAGGCGATCGTATAGTTACTTCATTACTATACTTCAAAGTCAGTGAGTTACATCGGAAATAACTTGTATCTCATGTCACTTTTGTCATCTCATTGTCTGATTCTTGAATGCAACCATATTACTCACAATATATATGCGTGCGCGTGTTCCACGTGTCCTCCTAATCCACAGGAGCGATTTAAAACAAACTTGGTATACATATCCTTCTGTCAGCCAACAGTCGCTGTGAGGGTAGAAAGTACCTACCTATCATACTTCAGGAGATCTGACGTCAGACACACCGAGGTGCGTGGAAAACCGCCGCATCATTCTTTTCGACTAACTATATTTTCGACACATTTTGCAGACAGTAGCCAATACGCCGCTGAATATAACTACACAAATACATCATTGTATGACACACAGTTCAAGAGACATGTCTTCCCTATTGTATCATTATATGACACATAGATCAGGAAATATGACGTCATAAGCACTGAGATGTACGGAAAACTACCGCACCATGCATGAAGTTTTAATACATTTATTCTTTACTATCAAGACACTCAGCCGAGTCAAATGGAGAACATCCCTGACACCGAGCAGCGCTTTTGACAGCTTTCAACTGCGAAGCGCAAACGTCTTACGTGAAAACAATAGCCGTCTATGGAGCTATGGAGAGGTACTACCATACAGACATTTACAAAATCGCGTTGTAGAAAAAAATGGCTCTGAGCACTATGGGACTCAACATCTGTGGTCATAAGTCCCCTAGAACTTAGAACGACTTAAACCTAACTAACCTAAGGACATCACACACATCCATGCCCGAGGCAGGATTCGAACCTGCGACCGTAGCAGTCGCGCGGTTCCTGACTGAGCGCCTAGAACCGCTAGACCACCGCGGCCGGCTCGCGTTGTAGAAATACGAAGCAGCTGAGCTCAGCGTACAGAAATTGCGCAGGATCATGTTTCATAATTTGTACACCGTGTTCATACATTTGTACACTATTCATATTTCTTCGCAAGTATATTTCATTAGTTGTAAAGTGTTTTCACGTGTATATGGAAATGAAATTTTTACGATACTTCACTACAAACACAGTTCTTTGTTTGTTTTCGTTAGTAACAGAAAAGTGGCCAACGACGTGTTTGTCAGGTAGTTAGTTCTATTATACGAATATAGCTTAACATAGGGCCGAAAGACCGGCGAATCTGTAACCGAGGCAGTGAAAGAACGCTCCGCACGTCTCGTCTATCGCCGTCGGCAGCGCTGGTGGTAAGTGGAAACCGGCTGCCACGTCGGTTTGTCGGAAACAGTGCGCGACGTGCTCTGAAAGATAGAGGATGCAGCCTCTACCGCGACCAATGGCCAACACGTATCGATCCTGGAGTGTCTTCTGCTCCCTCCTCTGGTCTGGGGAGGAGTTCCGCTAAACAGGCAGGGTACTGGTAGAAGGACGCTACGAACGACCTACCATCAGATTTGTCATGGCCCCGTTTATCATTAGACACATTCACGTTAACTTATTAGACTTAAATGCCTCGAAGCTCTTTTTTATAAGTCACTATTTCGCAATGGTCATTAATATTACGAGCGTTGTTAAGATTAATGTGATAGTTTGCAGAGTAGACACCGTTTATGCTAAATGTGTCAACGACGAATGCAAATAGTTTCATTTAATAGTATATTCATGTTCAGAAAAAACAGAACACCTTGAATGACTAGAGGTAGGACGTTCGTATTCACAGGACGTGTACATTAGTATGTTCTGCGGAGATGATTAGCAGTTCTGTCACCTCGGTTTAGCAAGAGTCCTCTTGCCTCGTAGCCATAGGGTCCGCCGTGGCCCCTGATAACTTTTTCCATGGGTGGTGGCATCGACGCGTGTAAGGCGCGAATGGCGTCCTGTAGAATAGCCATCCACGGTGCATTCACATGGTTACAAAGTTCTTCTGTGGTGGTTGGCAGCGGGTTACAGCGCTGCACCCGTCGTTTCACCATATCACACACATTTTCGATTGGCGACGGGTCTGGTGATGTAATGCGCCAGAGCAAAAGTCTAGCATCTTGTAAGTCCAGAAAGGTACGTGTTCGTGCAGCAACATGTGGTTGTGCGTTGTCTTGCGGAAAAATGGCGTCTGGGGTGTTGTGCAGAAAGGGTGTGACTACGGGTTCACGTGGGTCACACTTGTCACAGAGCCCTGGACACGCACCAGCAGTGATCTGTGGTTATAGCCAATAGCATCCCACCCCGTAAGGCCTTGAGTTGGTGTTGTATGTCTTTGTGCGAATGCGGTCACGGTGACGCCGCTCCCCCTGTCTGCGGCGAAACAAAATGCAGCCATAATTTTCGAACAAACAGAGCCTGTGAAACTTCCTGGCAGATTAAAACTGCGTGCCGGACCGAGACTCGAACTCGGGACCTTTGCCTTTCGCCGGCAAGTGCTCTACCAACTGAGCTACCCAAGCACGACTCATGCCCCGTCCTCACAGCTCTACTTTGCCAGTATCTCGTCTCCTCCTTTCCAAGCTTTACAGAAGCTCTCCTGCGCGTGAGTCGTGCTTGGGTAGCTCAGTTGGTAGAGCACTTGCCCGCGAAAGGCAAAGGTCCCGAGTTCGATTCTCGGTCCGCCACACAGTTTTAATCTGCCAGGAAGTTTCATATCGGCGCACACTCCGCTGCAGAGTGAAAATCTCATTCTGGAAACAGAGCCTGTATTTGTACTGAAAACACTATCTAATGCCATTCCTGTCCCCACTGAGGTCATTCCACACACCATTGCCGTCTAGTACGTTTCTGAACATTCGTGTATGATAGGCGTGAAAAGGACGATGTGCACGTAATTCATGACGTAATAAACGGCGACGGACGGTCACTTCTGATACTGTACGATGTGTTACACTGGTCCACTCTTGCGCCGGAGCCGAGGCCGATGCAGATCTGTCCTGGAAATGCCATTCGGATAAGGCGTCGATCTTTTCTTCTCGCGTTGAGGGGGAGGGGGGTGGTGTGGTCTTGGTGGTGCGACCGGATCCATCTCGTCATTTTATATTGCCTTCCGTGAACCATTCTGCACACACCCTTTGCACTGCCGACTAACTTCGTCCCACACAGACAGTAATGCATCATATTCTCTCATGCTAAGAATGCACCCTCTTTCAAACTCACTGATTTGACGGTACGGTTCACACATAGGCCTACGACGCGTCCTGCTCGTCTGCTCAAGTCACACTGATCTATTAATTTCGATTTCTAGCGACAACGAGAGCCGCAGGCATTTTTTACCAGTAGGTGGTGTTGCGCCTCGATATCGATGTTGACTTTCACCAGCGGGCCGACATGGTTAAATTGCTAATCATGTTTGCAGAACAGACTATTGTACATTTCCTGTGAATATGAATTTCTTTGTAACGTGAGTCTGTATTTGTATATTCATGATAAGAAATTTCTTCGCTCTTCTTGGCAACTTAACCTGTTCTCTGTAACAATAGGAAGTAACTTGGTCACATCGGTATGTACAACCACGTTCTCGATCGAGGACGACGCCTAGCTATTTAATAAAGGACAGTGACCAAGGTAAATCACTTTATGAACAGGGGAAATTGCAGCTACTAATATCATAAAATTTATGCGATTGAAGTCCGGCCACAAGCTAGCTTGGGACAAGTATGGAGAAGGAAATCGGCCATTTCCTCTTGATATGAACCATCGTGACATTTGTAAATTTTCCGAAACCATTAAACATCTTAATTTGGTTGGCATAACTGGGCCACTCCATTGTGTCAAGTTACGAAATTCGGAATAAAAAACCTACAGCAGCATTCGAGAATCCACAATAAGAAGAAGAATCAAGATACTCACAATAAGTATTTACAACAAGAGTAAAAGTGAAACTGGACAGTTTCTGGGTTGTAAGGACAGTGAAAAGTAGAACTACATGTAAACGTTACTACCTTTAATGCGAGTTTTCTATTTAAAGACTATGAAATAGGCTCACAGAAAAATAATTACAGGGTTGTTTATTTTAAAATATGGCAGAATATACAAATTTAATGTAAGATGGACGAGATACAGTTGCAAAACAGAACTAATCCACTGGAATTTTCACGAAAAAACGAAGCATCGAGGTAGAGCGAATAGTCATCTATACAGTACCGTAGAAGTAATAGAGCACGAGGAGTGTTGTTGGAACCGAAAATCTCTTTCGAAGTATTCCCAGCCCCACCTCGCTGGTATCTGGATGAAAATAAAAGACTGCTACAAAAAAGGGAAAAGAAAGGAGAATAAAGTATTGATACCTCCGCCGTTCGTTCGTTGTCGGTGTTGTCACTGGCCAGGACCTCAGTTAACTTTGTCCTGCTACACATGTTTTTCTTTTCTATCGGTCGGAATGTTGTTCATTCTAGCAAATTGCTACGCATTTTTAAGTACAGAAGGCTCATCAGTTCTACAGATACACTCTTTTAAGTTCCTCATCATCGTGGCAGTATATCGGGGAATCAGTTGCATGATTATCGGCATACGCTTTAGACAGAACAAAAAAACTTAAGCATATCGATTCAAAGAAGGGAAATGAATTCAAAACGTTGATTACAACGCGGTAATCCGTGGTAGCAGCGTTCAGAGGTAGATGAGATATTTTTCCTGTTGATTTCACTTCATCTACCTGTAGTAACTATCGTCAGTGCCTTCTTTTTGCTGCAGTAACGTTATGAAGGCTACGGTATAGTCCAGTAGGTCCCAGCAAGGGGTAATTACACCCCACCCCCACCCCAAAGGTTTAAAAACAAAAGGGTTTGATTGTGTTTCGCTCATGAAACTAAATTGTTTTTAAAAGATCATCACTATTATCTTTGTTTCGTAAGGCAGTCATATTGATTATGTACGATTATCATACAATATCATTTATGCGTGACACAGTGTGCTGAAATTTACAGCTTGTAAAACGATTGTATGAACGTTATGTTCCTACATACATACCGTGTACTTAGGCATGCACTTATGACAGTCAAACTCAGACGTATACGTCAGATACGCTTAAATATTTCATTAAAATGCCTTCTCCGATACTTATGTAGTTCCTGCAGCGGACCATAAATTTCTTTATTATTCACTTTGCAACAGATAAAAGATCTAATTGACAACACAACAAAACAGTAAGTATATAGTGGCTACTACGTTGCGTTAGGGCTTGCACAGTATTATTATACTACTATTATTAATGGTACGAATAGACACAAGGTACTGGCAACCCTAAAGTCTTCCAACTTCCGTCGGGTGAGAAGTAAGTACAGTGCACACATTTTAACTTGATTAACTTTAAGTGTGGGTGCAGGGTGTGGGTGAAGTGTGTGTCGCTGTAGTGGGGAGTCGTGTAGAGAAAGCATGTTTTGTATTAGGTGTCTATGTTCAGTGTGGACAGCTAGATTTCCTTTCTGAGAAGGAATTGTAGGTAGCATTCGTGATGCACTGAGAACTGCTTCATGGTTCTGTAAACAAGGTTGCTAGAAATAAGCAGTAGCTACTGTCTCGTTGACTCATAACTTCATAGTTTAATGAAACACCTACAGAAACTAAATATAATTAGATTTCGTCATTTTAAAAATAAAAGTCATCACCTTCATCATCATCGTCTTCAAACATTACGCCTTCTTTTGTTTTCCCTGTTACGGTACCCATCGCTTCCTCGGTCTTCCTTTACTTCTTCTCCCAACTGGCTGAAATCTTCTTATTCGGAGTGGTAATCTTTGTCCACTCTTTCTTTCGAGATGTTCATTCCAGTTTATCCTATTTTTTTTATTTTATTGGGGATGTTATATATATTCAGTCCGAATTTCGAAATCTGTCGGTTCTTATGCAACCCTTTACTGCTCTTAGAAACCTCATCTGTTTTGCTTGTATGCGACTTTCTGGACGTTTGCTTATAACCCATTATTCACCTTCGTAAACAAGTACTGGAACTGCCATTGTTTCATACAATTTCAATCTTGTTTCTTTCCTCGCTTTATTTTTTAAACATCTGTTTATTGTTCCACATCTATTCCCAAACTTTGGTAATTTCTGTTCTATGTTTTCGTCATACTCATATGTGACATGACAACCTAAATAAAGTATTTGACCTGTTCCAGCATTCTCTTTCTGGTCATAAATTTTATCTGAACAGGATGTTTCCCTTTGAAAGCCATTGATTTCGTCTTCTTTTCTGAAGTCATCCAATTGTATTCCTCACAAACCTTACCTAGTAAATGTATTCCGCTTTATAGGTCATCTGCTTTATCCGCCAGCAGTGTGGCGTCGTCTGCACATAAAACACAATTCAGGCGGGCATTAATGTTAATCTTAATAGCTCGTTAAGTGTTCAAAGAAATTTCTTTTTCAGTCTAAGGTTTAGTTAGGCGTTAATGTTGATGTTCGTGGAGAGGGGAGGAGGATGGGGGCGTGGATTGGGGGGGGGGGAGGGTGGCAGGTATTGGCTAATATATGATTACTTAGGGATAAAGGTTTCAGGAAGTTTCGGAAACTCTTCTACACTTTTTTTACTTTCGATATTTATAGCGTGTGTTCTTATTTTTAGCCTTCCTTAGCTGGACGAAGTCTGGCTAATGTAGTTATTTTTATTTCAGTGAATCAGGATCGTCCCAGAACATAATTAGGTACATATTTTCAGCGCTGTTGTGTGATTCGCAATTACGAGGGTTGGTATGAAAAAATACGTCATTTGGGAAGCTAATAAAAGCATGCTGAAGTGAGGTATAAAAAATCATTTTGAATACTAAGTAGCAGTGCTGCTTGTTTAATAAAAATTTCATCCCTCAGATAGTAGTCTTCCTACTGACGCAATGATGGAGCCTTTCCCAGAATAGTCGAATGAGGGAGTAATTTATGTTGCATCCTGTTTGAAAGATCTCAGGGAAATACAAAGAATTTTTCAGTCTCACGGCGGATAATTTTTAAAGGGTAACCGGCACTGGCGATTTGTTTTGTTTTCCATGAGCAATTCGGACTTGTTTGTCTACTTGCAGAAGAGATTCGAGTCCTGTAATTTTTGGGGATGGTGTATTTCCTACATGTTGTCTTTCAAGGAATAATGTATTTTCTTCCTGCCACCATTACTCAACACAGTAATAAGTTACAAAAGAAAATTAGTAATTGGAGTTTATAAATGCCTTTAGAGGGAAGAACATATTTGATATTGGCTTGCCAGGACTGTGTCCCTTATACTGAAGTCAGAATCTAGCTATGGCCAAAGGGTGCACTGAAACTAAATGACACAATTACACTGGACCACACAGACAAACATTTCACAGGAATGCTAGAAACAGATTGTTGCTCCATTACAGCTAGTAGCCTTAAAAGAGTACTTTATCTAGGGCCTAACCAGGGTGGAATGACGAGATGGTTTCACCTCATGAAAAAACATGTCAAATATTGGCGTGGCAGCGTGGATGACTTGACAGAGAAAGACTGCACAACTCATTACTAACTAGACGCTGACAGCTTGTAGCTTGAAATAAAAATTATTAATAGGTCAATTAAATGAAATTATTGTAAGTTGTCACAACAGTTAGTAACCTCACTAAACTGTCCCTCACTTCTGCTTTCGCTTCATTAAACATTAAGTACATTTACAATGTTACTTATAATCCGTCTTGACTGAATGCTTGAAGGCCGCCATATGCGCCCCAAACGCTACAAATTTTTCCGTTGGCCTCTCACGAGTCCCACCACATGGTTTTGGGGTTCTGGATACCAACTCTAGCCTTACCCTGCCAAGGACAAGGACAAGCACCTGACACAGTTTGTAGTACGTGGCTACGCACTACCAAAATCAGCGAGGGTGCGTTGTGTGCTGCGCTGTGCTCATGGCGCCAGGCCGGCGAGAATCTTAGTATTCCTCCCCCTAACGGTCACAACTGGCCCCCTTTTTACCGCACCAAGACCTTCGAAGTGGCTTTTCTGCCCTCATTTTCAACATAGCTCTTAGTTTAAATGAATGTTTATGTAGTGGACTGTTAAGGCAGCCAGTCCACAGTGAAGTAGCCGAAAGGGCACACGTACACACACGCCGACTGGCGCGAAGTCTGGAACAGGATTCGTAATGAATGTGATAAAGAAAAGAACGTAGCTACTAGAACACTTAACTTTTATATTGTCCTTTGGTATACAGCATTCTTGATGATACAAGTGAGACTATCTTGAGATACATGCAATGTTACAAATGGCGCCTTGCTAGGTCGTAGCCATGGACTTAGCTGAAGGCTATTCTAACTGTCTCTCGGCAAATGAGAGAAGGGCTTCGTACGTGTAGTCGCTAGCAACGTCGTCGTACAACTGGGGCGAGTCCTAGTCAGTCTCTCGAGACCTGCCGTGTGGTGGCGCTCGATCTGCGATGCTGACAGTGGCGACACGCGGGTCCGACATGTACTAATGGACCGCGGCCGATTTAAGCTACCACCTAGCAAGTGTGGTGTCTGGCGGTGACACCACAGTTTATTTTATTGTAAAACCAAAGACGGACCACAAACGTTTGTTAATCAGATAGTTAATTGCAGTCAATGGTGACCATTTTCTGGTCAATGATGACCATTTTCAGACCTGAGTACATCCCGTGTACTAAACAATTCGTGTCATTGAGTACTGTCACATTAATCAGCAAACAACCTTAGTCACAAAATCATAAATTTCGAGTGCCATGGGCATCATTAAGCCTATATATTGACACTATGAGGACACGAAATATACTGTCAGGCAGTGTAATTCAGTGTCAATATGTCCATTGTATTCTCAATTTATGTTTTGCGATGCAGCTTGAGTAGCTGGTTAACGTGGCTGAACACTATGTACGCAACGACACGAATTGTGTAGTATACTGGATTTACTCAGGTCTACTTCTGCGGTCCGTGAGTGAATTTATAATAAACTAAATATTATTTCCAAGGTTCCTCGGGAAGCGTATCGCGAATATATGGCAACTCGTTAAATAAATGTATTTAACATGTCTGATGGGATACCGCAATCACTGGTTATACAGTGTTACTTATAATCCGTCTTGATTGCAAAAATGTTTATTCACATGACCGGTTTCGGCTCCTCTAGAACCATCTTCAGATCTGGAATTTCGGTTACAGGAGTAACCCATCCACACACAGCAACATTCACTTTTTTTTTCGTTATTGAATTTCGATTCCCCCCGAAAGTGGCGGGCTGGCAGCAGCTTAGTATGCCGCTCTTCAGCCTACAGACATTAAAAAAGGAGAAGATAATATACAATAAAAACCAGGCGACAAAATCGGAGACAAAGGGGTAACATGGCAAAAAAAATCGTGGAACTTAAAACATAGAACAAAGGGATAGTGATGCTAATAAAATACATATGAAGCAGACAGGTAAAATAATAGACAGACAATTAAAAAACACAGCGACAGTCTGGTTTCTGTTCGCAAAAGACATAAAATTCACACTCAACGACAGCATGGTTTCTGTTCGCAACACAGGAAAAGACGAAACAACACTGAACAGTCACTGGAACACTGCACTAAAATATGACAGCCGAGAGCAGGTGGGGGGAAACTGGGCAGATGAGGGGAACATAAAAAAGGGGCGAAGGTGAAGAAAAGCGAATGGGTGAGGGGGGAAAGGAGCTAATGGAGGATGAGGACCCATAAGAGGGGTGAGGGGTGCTGGGCAGACGCAACAGTGAGTGGGGAAGACAGAGGACAGGAAGACAAAAGGACTCGGGGGGGGGGGAGAAGGGAGGTAGGGAGAGGTTAGGTGGGGAGAAACACAAGATGGAAGGGGGGAAGAGGGAGCCCAGGGAAAGGACGGAGGAAAGGATGGGGAGTGTGGATCATAGTTGATAGGAGGGATAAATGGAGGGAGAGAGGTCATGCTCTGGGAGGGGGAGTTGATGGAAGCCACCTTGGGAAAGGAGATGAAGGGTGTAGAGATGGAGAGTAGGGTGGACACAACGGTGAAGGCGTGGGATGGGGCGGGGATGGGAGAGAAGAGGAGCAACCAGGAGGTGAGGGGGATCAAGGCGGCGGGAAGTGTAGAGTATGTGGATATGTTCGAGGAATAGGAGCAGATGGGGGAAAGGAATGAGGTCATAGAGGATCCGCGTGGGGGACAGGAGGCGTATACTGAAGGCAAGGCGGAGTGCATGACGCTCAAGGATCTGGAGGGACTTATAGAATTTGGGGGGGGGGGGAGATATCCACGCGGGACTGGCATAACAGAGGATGGGATGGATGAAGGATTTGTAGGTGTGAAGGATGGTAGAGGGGTGCAACCCCCATGTCCGGCCAGAGAGGAGTTTGAGGAGTTGGTTGTGGGCTTTGGATTGGATGGAACGGAGATGAGGGATCGAGGTGAGGTGACGTTCAATGGTGAGGCCAAGGTAGGTGATGGTGGGGGTGAGGCGGACAGAACAGGTGCAGACGTTAAGGGAGAAATCCAGGTGCCAGAAGGAGCGAGTGGTACGACCTACAATGATTGCCTTGGAAGGATTGATTTTTAGGAGCCACTGGTTACACCAAGCGGCAAAAAGGTCAAGGTGAATCTGGGGCAACCTTCACATGCTGCGTCACGTTAAATTGGTTAGCAGAAGGCACGTCATTTATATTAATTATAAAATTCTTACAGACAGGTGGCATCTGGTACATTTGTTACATTACATATGCACATACTGTATTAAGTAGATTTTTCTAATTTACTTTTATCTCTAAAACTACCTAGTTAAAATCTGTAGTTGTCAAGGTTAAAATCTGTACTTGTCAAAATTAAAATACACAATAAAATTATCATTTTTGTACGATCGAAAACAAAGGGCGATTTCAATATTCATGGCGCTGATGTAGACTTGTTTTCCTCCGAGGTCTGATTCCGTGCTTCCCGCTATTTTGGTGTTGTGCCGCGAGCGGTTCAGTCGTCTGATGTCCATCGCCGTGGTTAAGAGGCCGTGCAGGAGGGCTCCGTCAACGTCGTTGGTCGCTGCACGCATCTTCCAGTTGTTTCACAGTGCACCATCTCTCACCCTTCGGCTTGGACTTCTATACGCAACAGTGATCATTTCAGTAAGTCGTCATAAATACTAAAATAGGCCTTATGATTAAACCCGCTTTGCTCTTTGAGGATTAAATCCGGGTCTTTCTTATTGTGGGTGTATATTTCAACTTCTTCCAAAATGTTAAGAAACGCTCCCTTATGAGCTCTATGTAGGATGTCTAAGTTTTGTTCAATGTTCGTGACTGAGTGACAGTGCAAAAATAACAGGTAAGATTGAAAGACGCTTTCGTAATCCGACGTTAAATTAGGGTTCCGAACAAATAACATGCTAAAATTGAAGCTCCGGCACAAAATATGTAACAGTAGGAATAAATTTTTGGATTCAGGTGTATATAAGATCAAATTTGATAACTACTGTAAACAAGGCATAGGGCAAACTGGTAGGAATTTTGAAACTAGATTCAGGGACCACACGTACTGTCAAAACAAAACAGCATTTGGGGCGCGTATGGCCGCCTTAAAGCACTCATTCAAGACGGATTATAAGTAGCATTGTGAATGAACTTAATGTTTAATGAAGCGAAAGCTGAAGTGATGGACAGTTTAGTGAGGTTACTAACTGTTGTGACAACATACAATAATTTCATTTAATTGGCCTATTAATGACTGTTATTTGAAGGCTTATCCCTTTTAATTAATTATTGTCCACGAACGGAATCGTTATATGCCACGCATTCATTCTTCCAATTGGCCATACCCACTAATATGGGTATTTCCACTAAGTCTTCGTATAGAGATAACAGCAGCTCCAGTCTCTTGCAGTATTTCTGGAGGAGAAATGCCACAGTAGAATTTAGTGAATATCTTTAACGTTAACATAGACCACGTGAAAGTGAAAGGATGTTGAAAGTATTTAACATTTTTTACTATATTTAAAGGAAGAAAAAACGGAAATACGGATGCGTCCGATCCCGCCCGTCTGCTTTGACCCATGACGTCACAAATATGGCGGAAACAAAAACAAACACACACACTTTCCACAAGAAGCCTAATGACACTAACGGGACAAGCGCGGGAAATGGGGTGTTTTGGGTGGGGGGCAAACTAAATATAAACAAATTTAGACGCCTTGCGTAGCTACAACGTGTAAGTGAAGACAGCCATGCATGAATACCCACCCACCTCCCCAGGGGTCGTAACCCCTGCAACCCATAGAAGATAAAGATGCTTCAGTAGCTGATTAGTGTTTTTGTCTCTTTTTAAAAAAATCTCACGGAATAGAACGAACAGATCAGAAAGATAAATATAATAAACTAAAACAGAAATTGGAGGAAACAGATAATTAAAATAAGTAATAAGTGTTTTTAAATTTAAAAAAATCTCACGAGATAGAACGAACAGATCAGAAAAGTAAATAAAATAAAACAGAACTGGAGAGAGCCACACTCAAACCAAACTCCGCGCCGTCATGACGTCACACACGACGACACCCTTACGTCACGGGTCAAAGCCGACGCGTGGGATCGGACGCTTCTGTCGACCCGAAAAAACGAAAACAGTGAAATCATTCAAGAAGCGACAGAACACAAACCTCTGAAGAACCTCAGTTGTGGATATGTGGATTTCCTTTATTTCTTCTATATTATATTTACATTGATAAAATGTGAACTTCGGAGCCAGGAACGGAAAATGTACTTTCCTTTTCGATGTACCATTTTTATCAATTGAGAAAAAAACTTTTCTAACGATAGTGATGCCATGAAAGCATGAACTGAATGAAAAAATTTGTTCATACAATGCGAGCTCTCGCGGGTAGTATTTGCATGCTGCGCCTGGGACCATGACCTGTCTGCCCATAAAATAAAAGTCACCGTGAACAATTATTACCCCCCTGCCCCTCCTTTTCATAGGGCTATTACATACGACGGCTACTTTGGTTTTCATCGTCTGGCCAGTTGCGAAATTAAAACCACAGTGAAAATATGATGAATATTTGTGCAAATGGTTCAAATGGCTCTGAGCACTATGGGACTTAACATCTATGGTCATCAGTCCCCTAGAACGTAGAACTACTTAAACCTAACCAACCTAAGGACAGCACACAACACCCAGTCATCACGAGGCAGAGAAAATCCCTGACCCCGCCGGGAATCGAACCCGGGAACCCGGGCGCGGGTACGCTACCGCACGACCACGAGCTGCGGACAATACTTGTACACATGTGGTGCACAGAGTCTCTAGTATGCCCCTCTGTCACGTCACGTTGTACTGTTCAGTTTTGATCGCACAGCGAGAGTATGTAAATATGCCTAGAACATAGTGTCTGCTGTTGAGAGTAAGTTCTGCTGACGGTTTTCTCCGGAATTCATACAGTCCGCATAACGTAACCGTCAAGCGTTTCCTTCTAAATGACAGTTCTTGGCAACACGACGAAGACGTTCCTGCAGCGTTTTGGATGGGAAGTGTTTGATCACCCATCATACAAGCTGCACTTGACTCTTTGATTCTCATGTCTTCGCTCACGTGAACTGCTAGCTATGAGGACACCATTCTGGAACAGACAGTGAGCTGCAGACCAACGTAGGAAATTGACGGAAATGACATGCAGCTGCATTCTATGACAAGGGTTCTGAAAATTTGGCACCACTCTACGACAAATGTCTCATAATTCTTTTCAATTCGGTGCGCTTTTATAATCCTGAGATTGATTGTGACCAATGAATCTACTCCAAATTGACTGGTTCAGGTGAAAACCGCTCTGTTCGTCGTAACTTAAATTCTACGTCATAAAAGGTTATTCTGATGTAACAAAATGGACACTTTCGCATCAACATATAAAATTATTTGAAATAATCCATCCATTTTCATACAGATCTTATTAATTATGTCTACTTTATTATTTTTATACGTGTGATTTATTATTTGAAGTGGCGTTATACGATTTCTGTGGGATACCTTTCATCATCTAATCCGGCAAAGCCTGATATGATATAGTTAGTCATTTCTGAAGCAAGTGATGTACTTCAATTGAGATAGGAAGTTATAAATACATCGATTTTGAGTTGAAAGACTATGTATTAATTGGTATTAATTAATTAAACATCGAAAAAACTGTATCAATAGCCGTCATAGTATTTTGAACTATTGTAGTACTTTGACTAGCCAAAATTGAATTTTTTCTTTCACAAACCATTGAAGGAAAGGAATAGTTCGATATACGTCACAATAGCACTATGTTTGATTTTAATTTTCGTAATTTTCTTGTGATTATTGTTTTATATGTTTCTAAACCTTGCAACTCCTTTCAACATCCAGTTTAACTAGCATATTATTATTATGATCTGCATGCTATCCTAACCGGCAATTTGTGAAGGACTCCCAATGTCTTTTGGATGCACTGAGTTATATTACCCATCAACGAAGATTAAAATTACAGTATATTTAGATTTATCATAAGACACGCCATAATGATGACGCGGGTCTTGTTTAAGGCCATTGGGGTGACATCACAGCTCGCTAGAATAAAGGCAACAATTTCAGATGAAGGGGAGAACTATGCCCTTCGCGCTAAAGAAATTTTACTGACAGACTTGTCACGGTATGTAGCAGACGGCAGATGTGACTGTGTTTTCAAGATGGCGCTATATCGTACTGCCAAGTGTAAAGGTGGCGACATTGACTCACTGAGGCTCCAAGGTGCATCTCTTTTATAGTACTGATTTTGTCTAGAAAAATAATAAACTAACGATATTCTAACTTTTTTCGTTATCTATAAAGTAAAACAAAGAAAAGCTGCCTCAATCAACATATGAAATCTTGGATCTGAAACACTTGACAGCAGGACAACGTAACAGCACCCACGGAAGCTGTGCATTCGGGAATCTACGATATTAGTAGAAGTTCGAATTAGTGTCATTTAATAAGTAGACTGTTGAAAACTTCCTGGCGGATTAAAACTATGTGCCAGACCAAGACTAGAACTCAGTACCTTTGCAAGGGTCCCAAGTTCAAGTCTTGTACCAACACACAGTTTTAATCTGCCAGAAAGTTCGGTATCAGAGAACACTCCATTGCAGAGGAAAATTTCGTTCAGGAAACATCCCCAAGTCTGTGGACAGGTCAGAAGTTCTGTGAAGTTTGGAAGGTAGGAGAAGAGGTACTGGGAGAAGTTAAACTGTGTGCTTGGGTAGCAGTTCATTCTGCCTTCGGCAGTGCTACGCTGAGGACACATGGCAGCTGTAACCATAACTACACAAAGCGACATTGTGATTCTTTTTTGGTCCAGTTTCACCTGTCGCAAGGTGATCGATGTCAAACGGTCCCTGTGCGACGAAGCGACCAACGAAGGCTATCATAGGGATCGATAAATTCCACTGTCAGTAGTACTGTCTGTGTGAAAACGCGTGTGACAAAATTATACGAGTGGCACACCGTGGACTACGCCTCTCTCACTCTGATGGTAACTTAGGACCCGTCACCATTGACCATGCTGGTCTCGGTGTCAGAATGTCCAGAGTGTTCAAACCACCGTGTAAACACACTGCGGACGTTTTGATCGATGCCCTCCAACCCCACAGTACGGTGATCTAACAGACTGCCGAAAAGTGGACATGGAAGAGGACATATCCTGTCCTCAGTGGTGTTCGGCTCGTTCTCATCGAACTTTGGAGCCATGTATCTATCTAACTCTGGATTTGTACGATGGTCAATCACGTAAATGCACTTCTTTCGGGGAAGAAGGCCATCTATGGTCAGAAGGCATTCAACGACGTGTTGTGCAGATTCCTCTTACAGACGTCCCAACCTCGACCACCACGAGTCTTGCCAGTGATGTATGCAGCAGCAATCACTGCGACGACGACAACTTCAAATCCGTCGCATGGCCACCTGACCAGCACAATACCTCTCCAAACATCACTCGGACGTCGTGTGGTCACTAACAATGAGGTGGCCGCCTTATGGTCGACGCACAATGGAAGGAGTGACTCCAGTCCACGGCCGCTTGACGCATTTATTGCGCCTACGACGGCCTTCGAGTCGGGAAATCGCACAAAATTCATAAAAAATGATCACTAAGTCGATGTAAACTTCGCTGTCACTCAGGAGAGCGGCGACTTTACCTTCTCACAACGACGCTGGTTCTGCGCGGCAGTAAGACACACACATCACAATGTCAGCCAACGGACGAGCGTGACGAAAAGCTTTGCACGCCATTTGCCTGGCGCCATCGAATACTAGGGATGTTTCCCCGTCGCATGCACGGGTTGAGACCACAGTCTCGCCACAGTCGTCCCTCGAACTGTATCCCCGCAGAGTAAACCATTTGTGTACAGCGCAGTCCCCTCGACAAACGAGCTGGGACCTCAACCAGAGTTCCCGCCACCATCCTGACCCACATCCAATAGAGCTTCCATCCACACTGGAGAACAAGAGGTGGTGACATCCGCCGATATCTCCTTCCCCGCTTCTCATAATGGCATACCCACTCCCATCACCACCATGGCACAGATACCACTTTGCAATGCTCAATATCCACATGGTCAGCAACAAACTCAAGTTAAAACTCTTGCGCGACATGTTCAGGACGTCAGAAGTAGACGTCGCCCTTCAAGAAGTGAGTCTTGCTACCATCTACTATTTCCCCTCAGTCAACAGTTACATAGGGTGTTGTGTGTGGTGTGGTCCTCTTCATCTGGGAAGATATTCTCTCACAGACGTTGTTGTTCTCCCATCTGGACATGGTATGCCCTGAGACAATTTGGTAACCAGGTCTTCAATTTATATGTCCCATCAGGAACTCCGTCATACACAGAAGAAATAGCACCATAATTTGCCTGGCGATACTGTTACGTCGTAATAGACGTTTTTAACTGTGTCCTCCATCCAGAAGACCAGACTCCTGGCTACTCAACACATTCGGCCTTACATACAGTGGTGGATGACTTTCATTTCATTAACGCATGGAAGATAATACTCGGCACACCTTGCTACACTCGCTACAGAAGCCATTCAGCAATCCGACTCGATAGGATTTATGTTTCAGCAACCCTTCAGGTGGGTGTGTCCTCTGCGGAAATGATGCCTCCGGCTCTTTTTGACCATCGTGCGTTCATCTGGCTCTACTACTGCCTCCATAATCAGTTTGGTGCGGTCAAGGTACCTTGAAGCTCAGTACCTCTCCTCTTCAAGACTTGCTTTGTCGACAACGCATTGCTGCTACATGAACGTCCTACAGGCAACGGATACTTTGGTACGCCTCGGCCTTCTGTGGTGGATCACTTGTGTGAAGTCAGCGATCAAGAATGAGCTTATCTAATGCGTCAGAGACGTGGCAGCATGGCACCGGGACACTATGCACTATTATTAAACCGTTTTACGTGAACTTCATGTTCACTGTGAATGCCAACGTACCAGAGACAAACTTCTGTCCCTTCAATACAAAAAAAAACTGCGAGGTGCGATCAAGCTGTCAAGACACAACCAACGAGGAGCTGCCATCCATGCTTCATGTCACGTCCGACCTCCATCGTCGATGACGTTTCCTCCTCTTTACCCTTACCACCCAGGATAGCAACCGTTTCAACACTCAAACAGCTCTAATCATTACCAGAGATTTTACGATGACGAACCGGCGGCGGCGACGGTTTCCGATGATGTTCTCCATTCTTCACCCACAACGTTAACAGTTCGGAGGAGGCGTACTTGGTGATAGCTCTCACAGCGAACGAGGTGGCAGACGCTATCGTCAAAGGCCCGAACTAGACGGCCTTCCGGTTGAATTGAATTGGACCTTCAGCACACTGATGCTTCCACGTGGGTCCGAGATATTCCAGGAGTTGCTCAGTCCCTCCTTCTCCGTACCATCAGACTTTGTCAACGGCATTCTCATGCCGATGCCCGAACCGACTGGGGAACCTACATTATTCACTGTGGATTATAAAATCTATGCGCATCTCCTGGCAGCGCATATGCGTGCAGTGTTACCTGCAGTATTTTTTACGGAACAAACATCGCGAGGTGGTAGGGTCACACTCCAGGCGGCCTCACGTGAATGTCGGGACCTTATTGCGCTGGCTGCAACCTGCCACCTCCGTGCGGCACTGCTGTCGATAGATGTCAGCAGTGCCTTCGACAGGGTTTGCCAACCATTTTCTCCCCACGGTGGCAGAACGCACGGGGTTGCCCCACCATTCATATTTGCCATTCGGCGCTTACTTTGCAATGCCAAGTCCATGGTCCGTCCCTGTCTAGTGTTCGTTTAGCTAGTAATGAATTCTGTCCAATATTTTGTACGCAATCGCCCTCGAGCCTCTCATCAAAGGCTCCTCCCTGTCTTAAGGGACAAATATTTCGCGGTCACACATTCATTTCATTCCTAAGCGCCTTTTATTTCCATATTCCTAAATTTCCCTAAACATTTTTGTACTTCAGAGGTTGAAATTACCGCTACAATTGTAAGGTTCCTTTAATTAGGACCACGACCGGTTTCGGGCTCTTATACACCCATCTTCAGGTGGCGTAACTTGGTGCTGTGACTCCGAGCGCCGCGGAGTCACAGCACCAAGTTACACCACCTGAAGATGGGCGCATAAGAGCCTGAAACTGGTCGTGTCCCAACTAAAGGAACCTTACAACTGTAGCGGTACTTTCAACCTCTGGTATAATGCTCACTTGGGGATGTTCCTCCGACAGGACTATTTATATTTTTGTACTTCCTTCTTCCGTCGTCAACTGAAGTGTTTCTTCTGTTACTCATGGTTTCTTCGCAGTTACCTTCTTTGTACCAATGTTTTTTTATGCAACTTCTGTGATTGCCTTTTTAGGCAAAAACTTCGTGGCGCCTAAACTGATAAAAAAAAGTTCAAATGTGTGTGAATTCCTAAGAGACCAAACTGCTAAGGTCATCGGTCCCTAGACTTACACACTAGTTAAACTAACTTATGCTAAGAACAACACACAGACCCATGCCCGAGGGAGGACTCGAACCTCCGGCGGGAAGGGCCGCCCAATCCGCGACATAGCGCCCTCTTTCTTACGAAAGGTGATCACGGTCGTATATATGTTTGGGGCAGACATCTCATTATACATACACACCATGTTGAGACGCTGTCGGGTACCTTCACTATCCTCTACACAATGCGTCTTCGAAATCCCCATTCCGGGCGCACCTGCAGCACCAATCATCGTGGCGCACATTAGTCGCTCTTACGTATGTACATGGCGCTCTTCTAACAATGAGAGCATCGAGTGAAGAATTTTTGTAAGTTGTTGATGGACATCCCCTGGAACTTGTTGGAAACACGACGCTCTGACATACAATGGTCGACGGTGTGGAAGACTGCCCATGTACTTTTCCTTCCGTCTGACATTACTGACTTGTCAACAACAAGTTTCCTAACAACCAACGACTACTCCGTATTGGTCTGGCTATGTCGCCACTTTGCACAAGTTTTCCATGCGAGGACACCAACGGAAATCGCCTTTTATGCACTACGAAAGTGGAGGTCTGGTTCCTAATACCATATTGGCTTCCGCGCCCTGCCAGTAACAGCCCACCTCAATCTCCTGCTTGTCTCACATACTTCTCAATTTTCCCCCAGTTAAGCACCACGCGATCACGTTCCGAGCTTAGGCGATCACCTACCTTTTCCGTGATCCCACACTCCAAACACGAGTTTTGGTGCCGCGTACCGTAAGCTCACATCACCCTCTAGTGTTCCCCACATATCGTCGAACGTTTGCCAACTATTTACGCAGCGTGATCAACAATCCCTGATCCCTCCCCCCCCCCCCCCCCCTAGTTGCGAGTACCCGACCTCCTACGTTCATGAAATGTTTACGATCCTTCTGGAAGGGTCCGGCGTACCAACATGTCCAAGAGGGTAGAGACCTGAATGTGTGCAGAGAGAAATGCATGATTGCATTATTACTTTTTCTGAATTTAAATTTTAGTTTATGTTTTTGTCTGCCCGTGATGTCACGGTCCACTAAGTGGCTCTCTCTCCCTCCTAGGAACGCCCTGATACGCTGACCCAATCCCACATTGCAGATATATTCTTAAATTATTTAAAAATGGTAATAAACATGAAAAAATAAAGTAGTCATTAATGCCAGTTACTTTGATCTAATTCGATTCTAGGCTTCGGGTTGCGGACCCCTGTCCTCTTCACCCCCACCCCTCCCTACACGAGACTCAGTTTTCGTGATCAGGTAATAAAAAAGAAAAAAAAGGTCGGTAGAGCACTTTCCAGCGAACGGCAAAGATCCCGAGTTGAGTATCGACCAGGCTCACAGCTTTAATCTGCCAGGAAGTCTCATATCAGCGCACACCTTGCTGCAGAGTGAAAATTTCATTCTGGAGCCTGTTTGTTTTCACTCTGTCAGCAATAGATATGTTGTGTCTAACATTAACGTTACGATGGTTCAGAGACTTCAGTATCGCTACTGAAACATTTTTAAACTCATAGCACTGATACTTGGTAAATATCGATGTTCATCGAATATCCAATTTCATATATATGAAGACGGTATATGTTCTTTCGGACATGTCCGAAAGAACAGATACCATCGGTGACCATGCAGCTCGTTAGAATGAATTTACAATGAAATGAATACCCCTAGCTGCATACAGGCGTTGATATAAGTCAACAGGGACAATTGAATCTCGTGCTCTTTCGGACATGTCCGAAAGAACAGATACCATCTTCATATATATGTAAGATACAAGCTTATATATATATATATATATATATATATATATATAGAGAGAGAGAGAGAGAGAGAGAGAGAGAGAGAGAGCGATAGCGATTTGTGAGTCGTGTGTAAATTTACGGAAGAGAAAACACCATTCGTGGTGAGTTAGACTTATATATATATATATATATATATATATATATATATATATATATATATATAAGGCTCACCGGCCATTTGACCATCTTCTTCTGTGCGGATGCACAAACATTGCTAGAACTCTTACGGGAATCGGCAGTAAAGCCGCGAGTAATGAGTATAATGGGCAGGGGCACTATGAATATAGTGCGGAGCAATAAGCTGCGAATGTGGGTCTCACGGGAGGCGTGCCAGAGATCAGTCCCTGCAGTCGCACTATTCCTCTGTGTCCTCGGGGGCTCAGCTGGATAGAGCGTCTGCCATGTAAGCAGGAGATCCCGGCTTCGAGTCCCGGTCGGCGCACAGATTTTCAACTGTTCCCGTTGACTTATATCAACACCTATATGCAGCTAGGGGTATTCATTTCATTGTAAATCCATATTTCAGGCTATAGCGTCGACGCCCGCTGACATGCCTACAAGGCGCTATATCTTGTCCTGGTGCGGAAAGAGCGTCCTCCTCCTATGTAAGCAAAGTCAGCTACGAGTGAATAACAGCGAGGGCGGGTATCTTTTAATCCGCGTAATGCGCAACTGTACATGACGGAGAGCGATTTGTGAGTCGCGTGTAAATTTACGGATGAGAAAACACCATTCATGGTGAGTTAGAGTTTATCCATAGAGACCCTGTCGCTGCCGCGCTACCGAAAGCAGTCGTGGCGCCTGGAAGTAAAATCTGGGGAGGCGAGCGCGCGGAGAAAGGCGCGAGTCTGTGTGTGGCGCCGCGACAGGCGGCAGAGCGCGGCGCGGCGCGGCGCGGCGCGGCGAACCCGTAACTCGGAGAGCAAATTGGATGAGCGCTGTGGCTGATGCCGCCAGCGCCACCCTGCTGGAAAATTAGACCATGAAAAATGTATGGCGCGCACCGCACACCCCTGGCCCTTCTCGACGCCTCGGTTCGCCTTCCTTCGCAAAGGATGCGACAACGGGGGCTGCCTCGCTATGTCCCACCAGATGTCTGCTCAGACGTTGGCATTAACGGTCACGCAGTTCAACTTGGGGTAAAAGGTTAAGATTTCAGACACATTTAAAGCGGATAATAAGCTGCATTCGTGTCGACCACTCAATGTAGAGAAAATGAAGACTAGGTAACGATTACAATTTATCTTTGATCCTTGTGAACTGTTACCGATTTGTAATTACGGTAGTCAAGTGATTAGATGTCCACTTTGGGGCTTCTTGACCTTTCGAAGATAGGAACTGCCACATTTGTGGGAGAGCTAATGAAAACTCTTGATTATCCAACCGTGTGTGGCTGTGTTCAGAAACAGTGCTGTTTCGACGAATGTCAAACTTACCAATTATGACAGAAATACGCCGGTAGACAAGGAGCATACAGACTAAACGTCGCGGTATTTGAACCCTGTAGCCCAGCTGTAAATGTAAGAGCATTACACCGGCAGAATACTCCTGGAATGTCTACTATAATACCAGTGAGTATCAAAACGAATCATCCAGTTTAAAAAAAATCATAGCTATTACGTTCTTTGAGATATGTGCGTGAACAAAGCACTGTTGGAAAGAGCAAACTCTCTAGTTTTACATGGTTCCCGTTAGATAGGAGCAGTGTGTGCCTACTTCAGTTATAGTAAAAATGGTTTCAGGACAACAGAAAGCGTTTTGTGTTCTACGTTTAGCGCAGTGCGTGTCAGTACTAACTGTTCAGCGTGACATTCGTACTAGATACACTGTGGATCCTGCTGGAGCACAGAGCGTTAGACGCCAGCAGGAACAACTCCGATAAACGTTGTTTGTGGAAAGGTAAATCGCCGGGCCGTCCCCGAGTGTCTGACACAAACGTCGAACGCACCCACTATAGTTTCACAAGGAGTGCGCAGTAATCAGTTCGCCGTTCAACATGCCCCCGATGTCCGTCTTGCGTGTGTTGCGTCGACGTTTACACATGAAACCATACAAGATACAGCAACCGCAAGCTCTTCGTGAAGGTGACAAACAACAACGTGTTGGGTTCTGTAATTTCGTTCTTGGCAAGGCGGTGGATGACAGCTTTCTTCCACTCTTAGTATTCAGTGACGAGGCAACATTCCATTTAAATGGAAAGGTGAAACGCCATAATGCGATAATATGGGGTACGGAACAACCATATGAAGCTGTACAACATGAGAGAGCTCTCCAAAATTTAATGTGTTTTTGCAATTTTAAGGGATTTGGAGTATGGTTCATGTTTCTTTGCCGAAAACACTGTTACAGGAAGCACATTTCTTGATATGCTTGAGAATTTTCTTTTTCCATAGTTGGAGACTGATTTTAACGACTTCATTTACCAACAGCATGGGGCGCAGCCACAGTGGCATTGGGAAGTACGGGAATTTTTAAATCAACGATAGATCGGTCGCACTGGACCAAATGATTCAACCTTACATTACTGGCCTCCAAGGTCGCCGGACCTGACTATATTTCTTGTGGGGGTTTATAAAAGACTCTGTTTACATGCCTGCGTTAACAAAATCAATGAACTGAGACATGGCATTACAGCAGCTGTGGAAGCTGTAACTCAAGAGATGTTCGCTACAGTGTCGGAACAACTTCAATACCGCATTGACATATGCCGCTCATTTCAAGGGGGGCATATTGAACACTTATGAAAAGGTATGAAAAAAAGCTTTTTGAGTTTCGCGTTCAACAAAAAACCAAATTCATTATCTATGTTTATAAGTTTCAGAAAGATAGACGTGTCAGATCGGATGATTCTTTTTGATACACCCTGTATACTGCCCACTCACATTAATGTGGCAACCTGCCAGAAGCCTGAATAACTACCATTCGAAGAGCGAGAAGTGTTGGAAGAGAGCCAGTGAGGCTCTGGATGGTACCGAGAGGGATCTGGTGCCATGCCCGCTCCAGTTCGATGGCCAACTGCGACAATTTTCTCATTTTGAGGGTCCACGGCGCAAACAGTCCGTTCGAGGATGTCCCACAGATTCGCGATTGAGTTTAAATCCTAATAGTTTCGTGGCTATTGGAGTGCGGTAAATTCATCCTGGCGCTCTGCAAACTACACACTTGCGTCATGACGATGAGAAACAAACTGTATGAAGGGGGTATATGGTACCCAAAGATAGATATACTTGTATAGATCCACTCTACCTTCCAGAATGACGAGCTCATCCAGGGAACGTCACGAAGATATTTCCCAGACCATAATGATCCATCCTGGTTGCAGGGTGTTTCCTTTCAGACGTTTCACGCCGTACAAGCCAACGGCCATCTGTCCGATGAAGCCTTTAACTTGATTCGTCTCAAAAGGCCATCTGTCACCACTCAATTGATGTCAAGTTTCGGTACTGGCTTGCAAATAACAGCCTTCGTCGCCGACCGACAGCAGTCATCATGGGTGCATAAACCAGGCGCCTGCTGTGTGAAGGCCTGTACGCCGCAATGTTCACCGAACGGTGGTAGAAGAGACGCTTTTGGTAGCCCCTTGGTACATCCGGGCAGTCAATTGCTCAAAAGTTGCACGTCTCCTTGCCGTCGTCCACTTCTGTCATCAATGGCCCGTTGTGCACCACCGCTGCCTCGGTGCCATTTTTCCATTCACGGTATACTTTAACTAGGGAGCGCTCATACAGTTAAACAGCTTAGCCCTTTTGAAAATGCCTCCGTCCTTGGCCTGAAAGTCAACGACCATGCTCTTTCGACGTCAGATGAATCAGTCCGTTTCCTCATTACGGCAACGACTTCATTGTTTTCCACGTCCCTCCGACATGCTTTATATACTCTCCACTGCTAGCGTTGCCACCTGCTGTCTGTGAGGAGCCATTGTACGCTGACGTCGAACATAGGCGGTGATCACATTAACGTGACAGGAAAGTGCATATTAGAAACTGTTGCATGGAATGGATAGATTCTCGAAAAGAACATCAATAAAAAAGAACAAGGCGACAATGGAATGTAGTCAAACCATTAGTGCAGCCTGACATTGTCAGTGAGTATAGGGCAGTCTTATTACACTGGTGGACGTGCACCATTTTTCATGTTATCGTTAAACCGGTACACGTTTCATAAAGATGACTGCTTTATAGGCCATGAGAATCGTTATTGTGGAAGCTAGGTTACGGAACAGCTGACAATTTCTGAAACCGTTGCATATACTGTTCTCACGATAATACATGCTATGCTATTGCAAGTAATAAACGTCTGATCCAACTTTTACCCATGCAACTGGACGTCGTCCTATATTACCTTCATCCTGCGAGATTACGAACTAAAAATGGTTGCAGATAGCAACCGAAACTAGTTACCGTACTTTAATTGTGAAAGGAAAATTTCGGTCATGGCATTAAAAGTTTTTTCATTTAAAAAAATTTTTGTTTAATAGTTCAGCTGTGCTATGGGATGCCGAGGAAGTCGCATTTGGTAGGGAAATGGCTGAAGAAGCAGAAGTACCACCACCGTAAATTTAAATGTTAGAAAGACTTTTGTGAAAGTTTTTGACTGGCATGTAGCTTTATTTGGAAGTTAAATGTCGACGATAAACTGGAGATTCGAATTTGTTGTTGCAGAAGAATGTATAGTACCAGGGATATAAAATTGAAGGGAGGGCGGGGGCAAGCGCAGACATGTGGAGAGCTGCATCAAACTAGTCTAGAATGAGGGCTACAACAATATTACAATGCTAGACAAGGAGAATGGTTTTGTGAAAGGGGGATTATGTACACAGGGTGATTCCGTCACGATGTTACAATCTGTCGCGATGACGGAAATGTATCAATTTGAGGTAGGGTAGGCAGGTTCGAAAACGACCGAGTCAAAAGTTACAATCGAATATCATTCTGACACATGCACCGGTACTGTTGTTGCTAACATAGTAGGGTAGGCAATCCCGACGAGCCCTTGGGGTAACAATGCAATTATTCCAATGCGGATGGCGTACAGAGTACTGACAAGAGCAACTCTGGTGTACTATGTCTGTACTGTAGTGAAATGCACTCTGTCTTTACGAGTTGAAGTAGTAACGTCGATCAACCGTAAACAAATGCAGTTGCATCCGGTGACGGAACTTGCAGACACGTTTTTCGTTTATGGGCAAGCAAATGGAAGCAATAGAGAAGCGGAAAGATTGTACAGGACCAAATACCTGCGTAGAAGACAGTGCCTTACAGTGGAACCTCAATTTCCATCTTATGTACTTTCCTTGGAACAAGCCTGTTTAACAAGTGACGGAATGGTAAGTAGTCGTAATCTTTATGTTTGGGTCGATGAAAACCCACGATACAGCTGCCATCAACACAGATTAGCAGTCAACCAGTCATAGTTAGTAATTACCTTCTAGACCCGTTTCTTCTTCCTTCCCACTTATATGCATCTGTGTACACAGTGTTTATCAGAGACATGCAACCCAGGTTCGTACACATTATTCGTCAATGGATGTGGTTCCAACCTGATGAGGGCCCACCTCACTTTGCACAGGGTTCGTGAACACTTGACTCACATTCCCTGAATGGTACACAGGCAGAAGTGGCACTGTTTCGTGGTCAGCACGTTCATCGGAACTTAACCCATTTGATTTCTTCTTGTGGGGCCATGTGAAAAGTCTTGTGTACGAGACCCCTGTCAAGCCTGAGGAGTGAGACGCCATTTTGAACAACTGTTGAAATGTAGCAGCTCGTGAAACATGTAGAGGCAAAGTGAATTCGTTATTACTGTACTGCAAAAATGTGTGTGAAATCTTACAAGACTTAACTGCTGGCCGGCCGGAGTGGCCGTGCGGTTCTAGGCGCTACAGTCTGGAGCCGAGCGACCGCTAAGGTCGCAGGTTCGAATCCTGCCTCGGGCATGGATGTGTGTGACGTCCTTAGGTTAGTTAGGTTTAATTAGTTCTAAGTTCTAGGCGACTCATGACCACAGAAGTTAAGTCGCATAGTGCTCAGAGCCATTTGAACCATTTGAACTTAACTGCTAAGGTCATCAGTCCCTAAGCTTACACACTATTTAACCCAAAGTATCCTAAGAACAAACACACACCCATGCCCGAGGGAGGACTCGAACCTCCGCCGGGACCAGCGCACAGTCCATGACTGCAGCGCCTAATACCGCTCGGCTAATCCCGCGCGGCACTGTACTGCAGAATTAGAATTTGCGGCCTCTCTGACAACAAGTCAGGTGCAGCGTTACTGGTTCATCAAAAGAGGAAATTATCTGCAAATACTAGGGAGTATTCAGCGGAAATTCTGTGCGTCATGATCAGGTTTCGTACGTAGGAGCTCTTCATTTGAGCGCTGCGCTAGGCTAAGGCGGAACTTCAGTAAATTGTCGCTTATATCTTTCAACTAGGTTGTTTCCGCAGTAAGGTCCTTTGCCTCAAACTGATATACTTTTCTTCTTCATCATCCCTGTGAGTTTGTGAAATCACCACCACCCCGTATTCAAAGGCACCACATATAAAGACAGACGTGACTAGTGACACTACTAATGACGCGACAAGCGACATGACTTTAATGACACACATACATCTTCAGCAAACTTGTAGTTAAGTCAAAGATTTTTGGCAGAATTGATAGAAGTAGCATATAGGAAATAATGAACCTATAAGAACCTAAGTGACACCCTAGTGCGTTTGAGTAATGTATTGGAGGATGTTGTTTTCTAGACACTACGTCCCTACTGATTAACGTGCGTTAAGTTACGCAGTTGTCAAAACAAGAAGAATGCAGTGTACAGGATGACAGAAGCGATGTGCAAGTCTGCGCTGTCGAAGTCCGTATCAGCCGGCCGCTGTGGCCGAGCGGTTCTAGGCGCTTCAGTCCTGAACCGCGCGACTGCTACGCTAGCAGGTTAGAATCCTGCCTCGGGCATGGATGTGTGTGATGTCCTTAGGTTAGTTAGGTTTAAGTAGTTCTAAGTTCTAGGGGACTGATGACCTCAGATGTTAAGTTCCATAGCGCTCAGAGCCATTTGAACCATTTGAAGTCCATATCCAAGATGGATAAACAGCATGTAAACAAATAATTCGAAAAGCACGGTAGCAGAATCTTGTCACCGCGCTAGTTCTTAAGTGATACGTCCAGTAAACGCTCGGAGCTAACAGGTTGCTGCGAAAACCGAACGAAAAATGAAGTGCCCAGTCTGGTTGCAGTTACTTACCTGCACAGAAGGTTCAGCGTGGCTCACAACACAGATAAGTAATTCACGCTTATGCTGGCTCGGATAGCCCGACGCGTGTAGTTCCGCCGAAATCTGGCAGATGTCAGCACAGCCTCTTTGGATTAAGTGGTCAACTACAGGAGACTTCCATGAAGCTCGTTCGAGCGCTGCAGGCTCGAATTTCCCGGCCGTCTACTATTGTTACCCGAGCGCCGCTCAGTCGCCCGCTGTTGGATCATGGCGCCTGAACTTCAGATGAAGGAAAGTGCCAAAGCGAAACTTGATTCGAAAGAATATATCCCGGGTGCAAAAGATGATAGTCGTAACAATGTTTGGGAGAGATATTCAGTAGTGATTGGTAAGGATGTTGGCTACACGTACTGTGGCAAGTGCTCTGCTCTCCTGTCTTACAGATACGCCCCACACATCTGACGGCATGTCTGCACAGCACACGAAGTGAAAGTTCTGAAGCATTACCAGTTTCAATGAAAGCTACAGTAATTAAAAAATTTGCGTAGAAATGTGTGACTGAGACCTTCGTCCGTTTACGTTAAAATTAGGTGTAGCATTTCAGGCTTTGTCAGGGGATTCTAAACGCCAGACGGCTCCAACAATTTGCGTTACCCTATGACTGTAGCACGAAAAGACTGAAAGGCGAGCCGATTATATACAAGCGAGTATGACGCCCAGATCTATCCAGGTCATAGGCACGAATGCATGTGGATGAACAGCGGATATATGAACCGATACATATCGGGAACTATTTCGGTGAAACATTGTTCAAACTGATGGGAGTAAATCCCCAGCATTTTAATGAGACCCTATTTCTCATTCACCGAGGTGCTATTACATGCAAGGCATTGCAATACTTTCAGCATTATGCATGCATCACATGTGTTTTAAATACAGTCTTGAAACACAGTTGGATGACGACTGTTTGATAAATGGGGTTACAGTGGTTTATACCACGACTTACGCTACCAAAGGTACTGTTCGTTTCGTGGTCACAACTGGTGATGTGAAATCTATTCATACAACGAGAAACGGAGATCAGCTGGAACAACTTGTTCAGAATGCCACAGGCTGCAGTTAGGCAGTGCGATAAAATCATAGAAATGATTCTGGAGAGAGGCGTTTCTGAAAAACTTACTGGTTACGACAACGCAAATGAACTCGGGACGTTTTTGAAGCCATTAGTAGATACAACAGAAATGCTTGAAGGCGAGAAATTTCCAACAATTCAGTTTGTTTTGTTATGGGTCCACAAACTGAAAAATCATTGTATTATGGAGCCCGAAGAGGCAGATGTACGTTTAAATTACTATAGACGCGCTGCGTGTCCACCAAATGGAAATTGTGCTTAATCACTGAAAAACTCCGTTTCCATGTCACCAATATTTTTGCAGTACAGTAGAACTGTCGTATTGGTTCAAATGGCTCTGAGCACTATGGGACTCAACTGCTGTGGTCATAAGTCCCCTAGAACTTAGAACTACTTAAACCTAACTAACCTAAGGACAGCACACAACACCCAGCCATCACGAGGCAGAGAAAATCCCTGACCCCGCCGGGAATCGAACCCGGGAACCCGGGCGTGGGAAGCGAGAACGCTACCGCACGACTACGAGATGCGGGCAACTGTCGTATTATCGTCTATTAACTGTACATGCTACGGGTGCCGAAAGATCGCTGTCTCTCTCACAGATGAGAAAGTCGAAATTTGCATGTTGCCCAAAATAATAACTACTCACGAGAGAATAGGCAGTCTCGGTTGCAAAATGGCTTTTTATTTACTTAATTTGTGCCGCGTTTCACTCTCGAGTATCATCAGACGTATGGTAAAAACTCTCGAGAACTACTGGCAAGAGTATTCTTGCCAGTTGTGCGCGAGTGTTTTTACCCGGTGGATGTGCCCTGTATATTCTATTAAATGACGTGCCATTTTTGGTGATTGCAAAACTTTCTGTACACTAGAGTGTTTTTACCCGATGTTTGATGATACTCCGGTGAGAATGAAACGCGTCACAAATTAAATAAATAAAATAAATCATTTTGCAACCGAGATTGCCTATTGTTTCTTGAACATCTCAAGAGGTTGCTGTACCGTGAACCGAAAGATGGAGTGGTGTCATTTTAATAACCATTCTGTGGTCACCCTTTCTATTATTGGAAAAGGTGTCTGCTTCTGACAGAGATGAGACGTTAAATACTGAGCGTAAATGGTGTGACGAAAGTATTTGCTCGTGAGACGGTAGAACAAATTTAAAACGTGGCACTAATATCCTCTGGGGAAAAGTCAGCCGCGCACAGCAGCCAAAAAAATTAAGTCCCTGTTTTCGGAGTGACAGGGTTGTGGGTCATGTCATTCTCAGTCTGCCGATGAGGCTGTCTTGCATTTGACCCGAATAAACAGTGGTGATGACGAATATCCGCTTGAGAAGTGAAAGCATCACTGTAGTCTCTTTCCCAAGCTGTCTAACTTGACGAGAAAGAAATTTTGTGCACTGGCTCCAAGTGTGACTTTGAAAGAAAATTCAGTGCGGAATGAAACTTTATCTGGGACAGACGAAGCAAACTTGATCCGAAACGAGTCGATTCATGATAATTACGCGAACAGGGAATAATTTGGAGACAAGTTTGCTTCTGTTAGAGTTCTAATCTCTTAGGTGGTTAAGTTCATATTTGAACCAATAAACGGTGTCTCGGAGTGGACTAAAGCGATGATGTTCAAACATGGAGGAGATATAGAGAGAAAGGAACTGTCGATGACATGCCTCGCTCCGGCCACCCAAGAGCTACTACTGCAGTGGATAACCGTTACCTAAGGTTTATGGCTCGGAGGAAACGTGACAGCAACGCCACCATGTTGAATAATGCTTTTCGTGCAGCTACAGGACATCGTGTTGCGTCTCAAACTGTGCGCAATAGGCTGCATGATGCGAAACTTCACTCCCGACGTCCATGGCGAGGTCCATCTTTGCGGCCACGACAACCTGCAGCGCGGTACAGACGGGCCCAACAACATGCCGAATGGACCGCTCAGGTTTGGCATCATGTTCTCTTCACCGATGCCTTCAACCAGACAATCATCGGATACGTGTTTGCAGGCAACCCGGTCAGGCTGAACGCCTTAGACACACTGTCCAGCGAGAGAAGCAAGGTGGAGGTTCCCTGCTGTTTTGGGGTGGCATTATATTGGGCCGACGTAAGCCGCTGGTGGTCATGGAAGGCGCGGTAACGGCTGTACGATACGTGAAGGCCATCCTACAGCCAATAGTGCAACCATATTGGCAGCATATTAGTGAGGCATTCGTCTTCATGGACGACAATGCGCGCCCCATCGTGAACATCTTCTGAAAGACTTCCCCCAGGATAACGACATTGCTCGACTAGAGTGGCCTGCATGTTTTCCAGACATGAACCCTATTGAACATGCCTGCGATAGATTGAAAAGAGCTGTTCATGGACGACGTGACCCACCAACCACTCTGAGGGATCTACGCCGAATTGCCGTTGTGGAGTGGGATAATCTGGGCCAACAGTGCCTTTATGAGTTTGTGGATAGTATGTCACGACGAATACAGGCATGCATCAGTGGAAGAGGACGTTCTACTTTGTATTAGAGGTACGGGTGTGTACAGAGATCTGGACCACCACCTCTGAAGGTCTCGGCTGTATGGTGGTACAACATGCAATGTGTGGTTTTCATGAGGAATAAGAAGGGTGGAAAGGATGTTTGTGTTGGTCTCTATTCCAATTTCCCGTACAGGTTCCGGAACTCTCGGAATCGAGGTGATGCAAAACTTTTCTTGATGTGTGTATTTCCTGTGTTCGTCTGTGAAAATGGACTCGATAAACAACCTGAGCTATCAGTAATCGGAATCTAACCTGCATAGCTCTGTGTGCGTATTGTATTAGCGTCATTTTCACTGTCATTTAGCCCTCAACAGCTTGTTACATGAGAAACTTAAAACTAACATTGGGATAAGCTATCCGACTGCGTTTTTGAATATGAAAAACTACAGGAACAAATGAAATTGTAACAATGAATATCTAAGCTATCTGTTGCGTATTTGAATAAGAATTTACAGGTGATACAGAATCTGACTTGTGCAACGGACTTTACTGGATTAGAGTACATGAAATACTGTGGTGTGTCAGTGTGTCTGTTTTGGACCTAAGTGTTGCACTCACCTCTTTAGATGACTGCCTTTTTTCAAGTGGCTTACAGCAATTCGCAGCAGGATGCAGCAGCAGCGGCAGAAGCTTATTATTACTAAGGATGAATTTAATAACAAGGAGTTTGCTTGGGTCTTGTTAACTACTAAATAACTTGTAAGAAGGGATTTCATAAATTATGTCTATTTAAACACTTGAGATATCATCATGACCAAGTATTAATAATGGTGAAATGCCTCACAATGACCGTATAAGTATCAAAATGGCTGAGTGCCAGATTGACAAATTATTTCAATTTCAGTTAACATTTAATAACCGCACCATATTTGTTAATTAGATGTGGAGAATAATAATTATTATTTGGAGGATAAGGAGGCTTCTTTAGCTGACAAGCAAGACATTGGATTATTGCAAACTCGGACTAACAATCACAAGCCTAACCTTGCAATTGCGCTTTAGGCTATGCTTGCGAGTTTTAGCTTGAATTCCATCTTCAAGCGTAATTAAGCCATCTAAATCCCTCCTGGCCATATAAACGAAATCAGGCCTTGAGTGTCGTAAGAACTGCCATCAATGACGTCAGGGCAGCAAGACACGTCTTCTGTCTCCGAGTTCTCGACTAACACTACTGACTTGTCTCACAACAGTGCTTAGAATGGCGCTCCCATGTTTCGCCCTCAGATTGTTACTATTTATATCTGAGTGCTTATTTATTTCCAATCTTACACAATGCAAAGAGTAGCCTTACGCTGGCTATATTGTTTTCGGAGAGTTCTGGCACACTTCTTACAATATGAAGCAAGATATTTTCTCTTACGTATCATAATGATTAGACACCGCCACGCTGGTACATAAGTCCAGCGATACCAGCTCGCAGACACACAGAGCCGCTACTAACACTGTCGCAATAATAGCAGCTCGGCGAGCGCGCCAGACCGGTTGGCGGCCTCTGTCCTGCACTCCCCTCGGCGCCTCATTCGACCACAGCCTGTCCGCTCCGAGCTTTCTTGCCCGGAAAAGCCTTGCCCGATCCCGTTGGGATGAGCTGGGTTGTGTT
The DNA here is from genome assembly GCF_023898315.1 of Schistocerca nitens. Classification (NCBI taxonomy): domain Eukaryota; kingdom Metazoa; phylum Arthropoda; class Insecta; order Orthoptera; family Acrididae; genus Schistocerca; species Schistocerca nitens. Next base: position 423,864,612 of record NC_064617.1, on the reverse strand, counting down.
GTTTGGGGGAAGAGACCAAACAGCGAGCTCATCGGTCTCATCGGATTAGGGAAGGACGGGGAAGGAAGACGGCCGCGCCCGTCCAAAGAAACTATCCCGGCGTTTGCCTGAAGCTATTTAGGGAAATCACGGATGCGGGATTGAACCGTCGTCCTCCCGAATGCGAGTCCAGTGTGCTAACCACTGCGCCACCTCGCTCGGTCCGAGCGCGTTGGCCTCGAGCGAGTATGAGGCACCAAAATGCGCTCTTTTCAGATGTCTAGCTCACAATCGCGTAAGTCTGCGCCCGCCTCCGGCTATCTGGAGCTTACCGTCACTAGCTGCATCGACCTTTCTCCAGACGTCGTACCGCAGCCGGATACCCAACACATTGAAAGAGGCGCAACTACATCAGCATCTACAACATAGTCCGCAGTTCACCTAATGATATGTGAATCAGGGTACGTTCGGTACTCGCAGGTTCGAATCCTGCCTCGGGCATGGATGTTTGTGATGTCCTTAGGTTAGTAAGGTTTAACTAGTTATAAGTTCTAGGGGACTAATGACCTCAGTAGTTGAGTCCCATAGTGCTCAGAGCCATTTTTTTTACGTTCGGTACCACTAAATGATCCCTCCAACCCTGTTTGCACTCACGAATAGTGCGTGGGGAGAATGATTTTTTGCCGGTAAGCCTCTCGATTGGCTCCAGTTTCTCGAATTTTCTCCTCGTGGTCAGTAAGCGAGATGTATGTGGGCGCACGTAATATGTTGTCTGACTCCTCCTGAAAAGTGCTGTCCCGAAGTTTCAATAGTAAATCTCTCCGTGACGCATAACGTCTCTCTTGTAACATCTGCCAGTGGAGTTTATCATCTCCGTAACGCTCTCTGTACATTCCCTCGGAAAGACGGAACAGTGTTAAAAGTAAATTCTCATCTGGTGGCGTGATGTGAAATCATTCAGTGAGCTAATTAATTCAGATTCCTAGGATGCTGTATATTGTTTTTAAATTATACACTGACCAGCCTTAACATTACGACAACTGCTCACCGTGAAATCGAGATCCACTTGGTGGTGTTGCGGACGCATCATGCAGTAAGCAAAGTATAAAAGCAGAGCAAAGACGAATGGAATAACATCCCATCGGCGACACGGCCCGCAAGGGAAATTTTCGAAAATAAGGAATGTCGACAAAGGGCGGATTGCTATGGTGCACCGGCTGGAACGTGCATTACAGAGACGACTGGCACTGGCGTGCGCTCGGGCTGATGCAGCAGTCTTCACCAGGCACGAGTCTGCCTCTGGATTCAGCAGATACCACTCTGGCTTACCAAGCCACCAGTCGCAGCGGAAGACACAATGAGAAGAGGTATTATGACGAATAAAAGAAGTAATTTTTTGCGGCTAACGCCGCCGCACATGTTCATCAGCCTCCATTCTGACGAAAGAGCAGTCGGGGTGGGCGACCCCACACCTTGTCTTTTCTGACAGCGACGACATTTTCTAGCAGGTATCTGCCTGTGTCACAGGGTCCGAACCAACATCTACTCCTACGCAACTACGCTGCAGTTCTCATTTAAGTGCCTGCAAGAGCATTCTTTGGCCCACCTTCGTGCTATTTCTCTACCATTCCAATCTCTAACAGTGTATGGGAAAAATAAGACATATCTTTCTGTAGGAGCTATGATTCCTCTTATTTTTTTATCATGAGCATTTCTTCCTATGAAGATTGGAGACAAACATTTTCGCAGTCGGAGGAGAACGTTTGCGCCTAAAATTTCGCGAAGAGATCTCACAACGGAGAATGTCCTTGTTATAAAGATTGCCACTCCATCTCATTTATTATATCCGTGTCTGTCTGTCCACTATTTCATGAGAATATGAAACGAGCTGCGCTTCTTTGGACTTCTTAGATGTCCTCCGTCAATCCTATCTGGTAAGGATCCCAAACCGTACAGCAATATTTTAACAGAGGACGGACAAGCATAGTGTAGTCAGTTTCGTTAGCAGACCTGTTGCATCTAGTAAGTGTTCTGCCAATAAAACGCAGTCTTTGACTGCTGTCTGTATTATCTTTCCAGCTTTAGTTGTTCGTAATTGTAATGCCTAGGAATTTAGTCGAACTAACAGCCTTTAAATTTGTGTGCTTTATCGTGTAATCAAAATTTTAACGTATTTCGTTTTGTCCTTGTGTCGATGACTTAAGCTTGTCATTCAGAGACTCCACTATTCACACCATATGGATACCGTGTTGGGTTTGATCTTTTGGTGTCTTTACTAGACGGTAAATGACAGCTTCATCCACAAACACTGTAAGAGGGAGGGCTGCTCTTATCGTGTGCTAAATCCATTATATAGATTAGAAACAGTAGAGGTTCTGTAACACTTCTTTGGTGAACGTCAATAGCACTTCTGTTTTACTCGATGATTATCCGTCACAAATCCAGCCCACAACTGAAGCGATACTCCATAGGCATGCAATTTGGTTTCGGTAGAAGTCTCTTGTGAGGAACAGTCTCAAAAGCCTTCTGGAAATCTCGCACTATGGAATCAATTTGGGATCCCTGTCGATAGCACTCATTAATTCTTGAGGATAAAGACCTAGTTGTGGTTCATAAAACGATATTTTCTAACTCTGTGCTATGAGTCAATAGATCGTTACCTCCGGGGTAATGCTCAACGTTCGAACACAGAATATGTTCCAAATTCCTACCGTAAATCGATGTAGGTTATGAGACTCTGTAATTCATCGGATTACTGCTATTTACCTTCTTGAATATTGTTATGTCCTGTCCAACTTCCCAGTGTTTAGCTGCAGATCTCTTGTCGAGTGAGTGGTTGTATAGGATTGCTAAGTGTGGAGCTATTGCAACAGCTGGATCGGAATACTTGCCTTTATTAAGTGACTTAAGTTTCTTCGTTGCACCGAGGATATCTACTTGTAAAATGGAAGCTATTCTTGAAAACTTCGTTTTTTATGATGAAGGAATTTCGGTAAACTGTTTTAAAGAACTCCGCTTTAGTAGTGACGCTTTCATCGGCTATATTAACATTGGTATTGCGCAGTGAAGGTATTGACTGTGTCTTGCACTGGTCTACTTTACATACGACAAGAAACTCTTTGGATTATCTGTCAGATCTCGAGACAGAGTTTCGTTGTAGGATCTATTAAAAGCATCTTGTCTTGACGTCCGCGTTAAGTTTCGAATTTCAATAAAATATTTCCATTTTTAAGGGTTTTGTGTCCTATTAAATTTGGCATGCTTTTTTTGTTTCTATAACAGTGTTCTGATCCATGGGGGATCAGTGCAAACTTTTTTAAATTTCTTCCGGTGTAAATATCTTAATTGCAGCAGATATTGTCCCTTTGAATTTAGGCCACATTTGGTCTCCACTTACTACATAGTTAGTTGGGATGGAGTGGTGACTGTCTCTTACGAGGGCGTGAAGTCAATTTGTATCTGCTATTTTAAATAGGTACATTTTGCTTTCCCTTTTCGTCGATTTGGAACTGCGATTGTTAGTCTCGCTCCAACTAATCCCAATATCCGTTGTAATATCCCTTTCTGCTCAGGATTATTTGTTTCTAGGAGGTCAAGTAAGTTTTCACAATCATTTACACTTCGAATGGACTCCTGAACTAATTGCTCATAGTAATTATTGGAAAAAGCATTTGCCGGCCGGAGTGGCCGACTGGTTCTAGGCGCTACAGTCTGGAACCGCGCGACCGCTATGGTCGCAGGTTCGAATCCTGCCTCGGGCATGGATGTGTGTGATGTCCTTAGGTTAGTTAGGTTTAAGTAGTTCTAAGTTCTAGGGGACTGATGACCTCAGCAGTTAAGTCCCATAATGCACAGAGCCATTTGAACCATTTTGAGAAAGCGATTAGTACAATTTCTGAAGATGTTTTATACCTACCACCGGCTTCGAAAACGTATTTCTACCAACATAGTAGACTGAAGTCAGCAGCAGTTGTATGAATGGGATAACTATTTGAGAAGATACTTAAGTTTTCTTTGAACTGTTCAGCAACTGAATCATCTGAGTCAGGAGGTCATTAAAAGGAACCAATTATTAAGTCATTCCGCTTCTTAGGGATAACACTTTTCCATACTAGCTCACAAGAACTATCTACTTCAGTTCCGCTACAAGATGAACTACTTCTAACAACAACAAACACCACGCCGCCAACTATATTTTATCTACTCTTTCTGACGTCATTAGATCCTTAGTCAAAATTTTGGCTCAAGTTATCTACGGTTTTAACTAGATCTCGGTACCTATAACGATTTGAGCTTGAGTGCTTTGTGTCAACGCTTGGAGCTGTGGTTCTTTGCCAACACAGCTACGACAATTTGCAACTATTGCGCTACAGTGAACACCGATAGAACGCATCCACTTATTTTCGGGAATTGCGTGGCCTTTGCGGCGACATCTGGAGCCACTTACCTCCGGAAACATATCAAGGACTTGTCAGATTCATGCCTCCCAGACATCCTAAGAAGAATATGATGAAGAGAGATGAGAAATGTACTGAAATGGATTGTTGGGCAGTCGAAGAGAAAAAAATATACGCACGTTGTTCGGAATTTTTGAAAATTAATTTATATGAAATGTAGCAAATTCTTACCATTGTGATTCAGTAAACCGTTCCCATACCTCTTGTGGTTATAATTTGTGTATGAATAAACCGTGACTTCACATACACTGAAAAGTGACGTATATTTAAATGAGCTCTGGAATCCGAAGTTGTAGGTTTATCCTCCTGAAATATTAACCATTGTTTCAGAAACACTCTCCATACGAACAACTCTACGCTACGGGAACATCTGAGGTAATACATTTTACAAAAAGGACACTGCGTACAGCTGTAAGACAATCTTTAATGGAACACGTCCTGTTTCATGGCCCATATCCACATCCTCAGGTGCACGTAGTAATGTAAATCATTAAAGACGTCGATGTAGGAAAGAAGACGAACCCAACCCTCAATGGTAAAATGGTACTACCTGCCAAATGCAGATAGTTATAAAAGGGGTCGAATGGTGCGTACATTATCCTCCATAAAAGCAAGGGAGAACAAATGATCCAGCACATGCTAGTGGCAGCCCCCTCCCCCCCCCCCCCCCCCCCCCGAATATCAACGACACACCCACCACAGTGGTTCTTCCTCACTGTTATGGAGGACGAAGTATGCACCGTTTGGTCACGTTTCTAGCTGGCTGTCTGGATTTAGCAGACAATGCCGTTTTACCAGTGAGAGTTGGATCTCCCTTCTATCCTAGAACGATGTCGTTAATGACTTGAAATATTTTGTACACCTGAGGATGTGGCTACAGGCTACGAAAAGAGTCGTTTCCCATTGAAGATTACCATACAGCTGTACATGGTGTTCGTTCTGCAATACTCTTCCTACAGCTCACAGAAGTGACCTAAAATAATTATGGTTTTAGTCAATGGTGTTTGTATAAGCTACTGTCTATGAAGGTTTCATTGCTGAGGCAAAAGTTATCAAAAGTGAATGATACGTGATCCACATATCATGCGAGCGGTATTGTTTCGCAAGAAAGACTGCTATGACATCAGAATCTCGCAAGATCGAATTTCCACATATTGCTCTGTGCGATGCAGGAATTTCTTTCACTGTCACTGTTATAAATGTTTGGTGAACACTTACGCTGAAATCATATTCGCCGTCTGATCATAAGTATCTGGACAATTCTACCTAAATCACTACGTATACCACTAGAGGCGGATCCGCCAATATAAAAGGAGATGGCGAGTGTCTTCTCGTCAGTAAAGAAGCAGTACCGACAAAGTGGGACGGATAGGAGGGCTCAGTGACTTCGGCCGTCGACTATTCACTGGATATCACGTGAGTGACAAATCAATCAGGGACATTACAGCCCTTCTAAAGTTGCCCAGGTCGACTGCTCGTAATGTGATTGTGAAGTGAAAAGGCGAAGGAAAAATTACAATTAAATTAAAACCATGCAGACCTCATATACTAACAAATTTGGACGATCGATCAATACGGAGAGAGGTTGTAAAAAAATCACATGACATCAGCGGAAGGAATCGGTCGTGAGTTCCAAAGCGTCATCAGAAATCCAGTTCGTACAATTACTATGCGCAGGGAATTGAAAAGGGTGGGCTACAATTGTCGAACAGCTTCTCATAAGTTGCCCATTTCTGTAGTCATTCCTCAGCGACTCCTGAGATTATGTAAAGAACGACCTCGTAGTGAATAGAAAAAAGGCAATAGGAGAAGAAGTGCTTTTGTCCCTTCTTAATTTTATTGTTTGCTTTGTTTTTGTGGCACATTGCAAAGATTCCATTAGATGATATTTTTCCTATTAGTATTCTTCCGCAATGGAGGGCAAATATTATGGTTTACAATACCTAGAAATGACATTAACTGATGAAACAATTTTCGTAACATGTTTTGTGTTCGTCTTTATATATTTTCCTCGGCAAATAAATGTTGATATTTTGAAACATGTCGACGGTACTTTTACTATCGTTTCTCTTCTCAGCAATTTACCACACAAAATTTGTGAAAAACACTCCTTATTAATTTCCCCTTGGCCCTTAATAAATTTAATTACTGATAGTTCCTCAGTCTTGGTAGTATTTCTCGAGATTTAATATCATGGATTGTTATGGCTTAACAGTACTTTCATCCTTCTGTACAGATTAGTAACGCGAATTTCAGTTTGAAATAAAATACCACTTTAATACGCCACGCGTGCTGCGGTGGCTTTGTCAACAGATAGAATGAGTTATCTGCCATTTCACTAGCAGAAATCGCATTGAAACAAGAAAAAAGTGCTGTAAGGAAAATGTTTACATATTTTGTTAAAGAACGACAAAAGTACCAGATACCAGGGGTTTGCCAAGGAGATGTTGTAGTGCCTCTGCTGTTCTTAATCTATGTAAACGATTTAGGAGACACTCTCAGCCGCCATTTTATCATCAGAAGATCAAAATGAAGAGCAAAATTAATTGTACAGGATACCAGCTGGGTTAAAGCATAGGAACCATTCAATGACACATAATCCGTAAGGTCTTTCGGAGCCGAAGGCCACCTCGTGTGCCCTTAATGACTGCACGAAACGAAGCTTTATGCCTCGCCTGGACCCGTCAACACCGACGTTAGACTGTTGGTGATTGGTCGGACGAGTCTCGTTTCAGATTGTATCGAGTGGGTAGACGTGTACAGGTATGGAGACAACCCCATGAATCCATGGACTCTGCATGTCAGCAAGGAGCTGTTGAAGCTGGTGGAGGCTCTGCAATGGTGTGGGACGTGTTCAGTTGGAGTGACATGGAGCCCCTGATACATCTACATACGACTCTGACAGGTGACATGTACGTAAGCACCCTGTCTGATCGCCTGCATCCATTCACGTCCGTTGTGCTTTCCGACGGACTGGGGCAGTTCCAGCAGGACACACCACGCCTGATGAATTGCTACAAAGTGCCTCACTGCCGCTGGCCACGAAACTGCCCAGACGTGAACATTAGTGAGCATATCTGGGATGCCTTGCAACGTGCTGTTCAGAAGAGATCTCCATCCTCTCGTATTCTTACGGATTTACCAGCCCTGCAAGTTTCATGGTGTCAGTTCCCTCCAGCACTGCTTCAGACATTACTTGAGTCCACGCCACGTCGTGATGTGGTACTTCCGCGGTGCCTGCGGGGACCCTACACGATATTAGACAGGTGCACGAGTTTCTTTGGATCTTCAGTGTATATGGCTGGTAATCATGCAAAATCGCTGCCATTTTGGTAAATGCCAGTGCTACTTCGTTTTATCTTTAATCATTGATACTATAGTTGTGAAATCTCATGTTGCAATGACACAAATTGCAACAAAACTATTTTTCAAACATATGCAGCGAAACGTCCACCTAACAACGTCCGCCTTCTTGTCAAACATTTCGTCAATCAGAATTTTTCTAGGTAAACATAGTAAAGTTTGACTAATTGATCCTGCAGGGGGCCCTTCACGGGAGCCTATCTGACGGAACAGCGGTGCGCTGCCGTTGTCTCCCAGTGGGAGAGAGAGTGAGCCGGGAAGCCGGGGTGGATTTGGCGCGCCTTCCAGATCCCACGGCGCGTGGCCGTGGGCCTTGTGTGGGCTCTGCACAGCTCGAGAACGCGGCGCCTGCGCCTAGTCGGCTGTAAAAGCGCGTGCTGTGGGCTTACAGCAGCCACGCCGCGTTGCAGCACGGCCTCTAACACTGCCGAATGGATCACCTGCGCTGATGTGCACTAGACGTGTAGCTGAGTGGTTCAGCAAACCGAGTAGCGGCAGACATCCGAACCTGAGGTGGCCCGCATCCCACTTATCTAGGTAGTCAGAGAGAATCAGTATTTCTTGACTTCCGAAAAGCATTTGAGCCAGCAACATACCAACGCTTCTAAAATCAGTTTGGTCGACACCAAATCTGTGATGCGATTGAAGATTTCTTGGTACACAGCATGCTACTTTGGATGGACTACCCTCAGTAGAGTGCCCTCAGAGTCTTTCGTGGTGGTGTGTTTGAATAATGTCTTCTCGGTTTTCAAGCAGCGACAAGTCGAATAAAATTCTCGTGCTTTCGATGGCTATCTCTGCCATCGTCATCAGGAGTAAAACTACTGCCTGCTGGAGCTGGCACGATTTTACGCTTACATAGCTACGGTTACGGCTACTACTTAAACTATCATAAACTTCCGCTAAGGACAACACACACACCCGTACCCGAGGGAGGGGCCGCGCAATTCGAGACATGGCGCCTCTAACCGCGCGGCCACTCCGCACGGCGCAGAGAGGACCGAAACGACTCTTGCGCGGAAGATGAGTTGGGCAGCTCATAGAAGCTCCGGCCCATCCGGGACCGAATGAGATCGGGTGGCGTGAGGGTCCGGCGCCACATTTGAAACTGCTGCTCCCGCCTCCCTACAAGCGTTAAGCATCCGTCGTTGCGTCTTTTCGATATCCAAAGCCATCCCCCACGAGCTACTCAGTATGTACTCCTGATCTCTGTTAAAATTGTTGTTGACCATTCCAGTCTCAGCCGCCTCTTTCATAACGGAATCCCAGTATGTTGACGCATGAGGCACGACTCTCGTGTTCTCAAACTGTGTTCGTGTCCGTTTTCTTGGTAATGCTCAGCTATGGCCGACTTGTCGAGCTCCATTTATTTAATAAGTATAATTTAGACATTCCTTTACTAATTTAATATCCGTAAAAAGTGGTGTACTGTACCTTTATTTTTACCATGCAGGTTCACCTGATGATGCAGCTTAAAGCCGCGAAACCGGTCGTCTTTTAATAAACAACAATTTTACCAGCTGTGAGCGGATTTCTTCCTAACTGTTTTGGAGATTATTAGCGGAATAGAGTAGTGCTTTTGGCATCTCTCGCACGACGCAGCTGAGGACGTCAGACTAACCGCCAGCCATATACTATCGAAAGCTAAGCCAACGACATTGCTATCCTGAGTAAAAGTGAAGAAGAATTATATGATCTGCTGAACGGAATGAACAGTCTAATGAGTACACAGTATGGTTTGAGAGTAAATCGGAGAAAGACGAAGGTAATGAGAAGTAGTAGAAATGAGAACAGCGAGAAACTTAACATCAGGATTGATGGTCACGAAGTCAATGAAGTTAAGGAATTCTGCTACCTAGGCAGTAAAATAACCAATGACGGACGGAGCAAGGAGGACATCAAAAGCAGACTCGCTATGGCAAAAAAGGCATTTATGGCCAAGAGAAGTCTACTAATATCAAATACCGGCCTTAATTTGAGGAAGAAATTTCTGAGGATGTACGTCTGGAGTACAGCATTGTCTGGTAGTGAAACACGGACTGTGGGAAAACCGGAACAGAAGAGAATCGAAGCATTTGAGATGTGGTGCTATGGACGAATGTTGAAAATTAGGTGGCCTGATAAGGTAAGGAATGAGGAGGTTCTACGCAGACTCGGAGAGGAAAGGAATATGTGGAAAACACTGATAAGGAGAAGGGACAGGATGATAGGACATCTGCTAAGACATGAGGGAATGACTTCCATGGTACTAGAGGGAGCTGTAGAGGGCAAAAACTGTAGAGGAAGACAGCGATTGGAATACGTCAAGCAAATAATTGAGGACGTAGGTTGCAAGTGCTACTCTGAGATGAAGAGGTTAGCACAGGAAAGGAATTCGTGGCGGGCCGCATCAAACCAGTCAGTAGACTGATGACATAAAAGAAGCCACCGAAATCAAATATTAGCCAGGAGGAAAATCGAGGTTTACTCTTATTGCATGAGAATGAGGATATGGTTGTCTTGCCAGTCGTCTAATTAAATGCCACTGTATTTCTGAACACTGCAGAATACCACTTGAAGAGCCGGCCGATGTGGCCGAGCGGTTCTAGGCGCTTCAGTCTGGAACCGCGCCACCGGTACGGTCGCAGGTTTGAATCCTGCCTCGGGCATGGATGCGTGTGATGTCCTTAGGTTAGTTAGGTTTAAGTAGTTCCAAGTTCTAGGGGACTGATGACCTCAAATGTTAAGTCCCATAGTGCTCAGAGCCATTTGAACCACTTGAAGATGCTGCACGTATTAGAAAATTACGTTTACTGGAAGCTTAGTTGCGATCCGACACAGGCCAGGCCATAGTCAGGAATTCAGGGAAGTTATTAAAGGAATCTTCTTTACCAGATGAGTGATGAAGAAATTAATGACTTGCGCCGCCACACCTCCTAGGGTTTATGGACTGTTGAAGACACATACAGAACTTGTTCCTTTCAGGCCCATTGTTAGTCCAATGAGCTCGCTCACCTGCGAACAGGGAAAACGTCTTGCAAGACTATCGTGGAAACCATGTTATATACTCGTAAACATTTGTTGAAAAACACAAGAAAATGAAAATAGGCCGAAACGACGTAATGGTTAGTCTGAATGTGCACCTTTTACGAGGGTACGTTCTCGCTTCCCACGCCCGGGTTCCCGGGTTCGATTCCCGGCGGGGTCAGGGATTTTCTCTGCCTCGTGATGGCTGGGTGTTGTGTGATGTCCTTAGGCTAGTTAGGTTTAAGTAGTTCTAAGTTCTAGGGGACTGATGACCATGGATGTTAAGTCCCATAGTGCTCAGAGCCATTTCAACCATTTACGAGGGTGCCGTACAAGACAAGCTGGATGTTTGGCCCTGGAATGGTCAAGTCGTTACGTCTTGTTCTAACGACCACGTGCTTCTTGTACTGCAACAAATACTACGAAATGATGGTTGGCACAGGAATGGGCTCAGCACTGTCTCGAGCAATCGCGATTTTCTTCATGGAGCACTTTGAGATGATGACTCTGAAACCTGCGGTGTTGCGTCCGTCTTGCTTCCTAAGGTACGTCGATGACACCTTCCTGACATGGACTCACGGTGAAAATACACTGCAGCAGTTCGTAAATCACAGGAATGGTGTCCATTCCAACATTAAATTTACCATAGACGTGGAGAAGGATGGCAAGCTACCGTTATTGGATGTTTCAGTTGAGCAGAAGACATTAGGCCGGCTTGGTCATTCAGTGTACAGGAAACAGACGCACGCTGGTCGACATTTGAACGCCAATTGCTTTCACCGCCCTTTACACATGAAAGCGGTCCTGAACACGTTAATAGCCCGCATCTCGTGGTCGTGCGGTAGCGTTCTCGCTTCCCACGCCCGGGTTCCCGGGTTCGATTCCCGGCGGGGTCAGGGATTTTCTCTGCCTCGTGATGGCTGGGTGTTGTGTGCTGTCCTTAGGTTAGTTAGGTTTAAGTAGTTCTAAGTTCTAGGGGACTTACGACCACAGCAGTTGAGTCCCATAGTGCTCAGAGCCATTTGAACCATTTTTTTGAACACGTTAATACACAGAGCCACAAGTTATTTCTGACGACGACGACCTACAAGACTGAATTGCGTTTAGAGAGAATGAGTATAGCGGATTCACATGTGAACGCTTTCAGGTGTCACCTAGGAAAGACGCTTTGTGAATAGTTGAAGAAGCCAAGCCGACGGCTATCCTGCCATACTGAAGGGAAATGAAGTTAGGATCTGTACTGCTGAGTCATGGATTGAGACCAGTGTTCCGGCCCGCCCCCAAGATTCGAGACATGTTGCGCTCTGTTAAAGACGACATGACTCTTCCTGTGCTCGGTGTGTAAGGTATCCCTTGTGAGTGCGACTACATGTATATAGGTCAGACAATTTCCACAGTTGCAGAGCGTTTTATTGAGCACAAGAAACACCTTAAATAAAGGGAGCTCGACAAGTCGGCCATAACTGAGCAATGCCAGGAAAACGGACATGAAATACAGTTTGAGTACACGAGAGTCGTGGCTCATGCGTCAACATACTGGGATTCCGTAATAGAAGACGTGGCTGAGATTAGAATAAACAGCAACAATTTTAATAGAGATCAGTGGTAAACACTGATTAGGGCGTGATGGCGGGCTTTGGATGTCGAAAGGAAGCAACGACGGATGCTTGACTCTCAAAGGGAGACGGAAGCAGCAGTTTCAAATGTGGCGCCACCTGACGTCACTGTCACTGTCCCACGGCGGGCTGGAGCTGCTGTGAGCTGCCGAACTCGCAGTCCGCGCACGCGTCCTTTCGGCCCTCTCTGATTGATACCAGCGGTCGTAACCGCCGCTATATAACCGGAAAATCGTGCCAGCCCCGACACTTACCGGCACCTCAAGGAATCTCCCCCCACTCCTGGCTGCCCTTGCTACCCTGTAGAACGTCGTCCTCTCCACTGGCTTTTACCCTGACCTGTGGAAGACTTCCGTGTCCTGCTTTTCCCTAAACCCAATAAATATTCCTCTGACGCGTCTTCCAATCGTCCCATCCACCTCACCTCCGTGTTTAGTAAGGTCTTCGAGTCCATCCTCTATATTCATCGCCACCTTAACCAGCACCACCTCTGTCCCCTAATTCAGTGTGGCTTCTGGCCCTCCTTCTCAGCCAAAGGCCAGCTCCTTAACCTTCCTAATCTTCTTTCCCTCCAAATTTACTCCCATCACTCTGATATCTTTGTTCCCCTCGACGTCGAGACCGCCTATGACTGTGTCTGGCATCCTGGGCTCTTCTTCAAACTCCAGACCTATGCTCTCCCTATCAGTTACATCCCCCTCGTTGCTTCCTTCCTCTCCCATCGTCCCTCCTATGTCACTATCGACAATTCCAGCTCCTGTACTTTATGTCCCACCGTCGGTGTGCCCCAAGGCTCCGTCCTTTACCCTCTCCTCTATCTCCTGTACACTGCTGATATGCCCAAACCTCCCCTGCCTGTTCATCTCCTCCAACTTACTGATGAGGCCGCCTTCCTGGTCCTTTATCCTACCATTCAATGACCCCAACATAACGCCGGCCGCGGAGGCCGAGAAGATCTAGGTGCTTCAGTCCGGAATTGCACGACTGCTACGGTCGCAGGTTCGAATCCTGCCTCGGGCATCGATGTATGTGATGTCCTTAGGTTAGTTAGGTTTAAGTAGTTCTAAGTTCTAGGGGACTGATGACCTCAGATGTTAAGTCCCACAGTGCTCGGAGCAATTTGAACCATTTGAACCCAACATACCCTGCAAACCCACCTTGACCAGTTGACCACTTGGTGCAACCAGTGGTACCTTCGTATCAATCCCTCCAAGACCCAGGCAATCATCATAGGTCGGTCGCACCACCCACTCCTTCTGTCTCCATGATTTCTACTTAACCATTTATGGTCATCTTATCCACCTCACTCCTACCCTAAAACACCTTGGCCTCACTCTTGCCCGCTACCTCACCTGGACTCATCATCTCCTTACAACCCAACACAAAGCCCACAACAGACTCTGCCTCCTGAAACTCCCATCCAGCCAGACATGGGGACTGCATCCTTCCACCATCCTTTCACACCTACAAATGCTTGATCCACCCCATCCTTTGTTATGCCAGTGTCACTATAAAGCCCTCCAAATACTAGAATGCCATGCACTCCACCTCACCTTCTGTATACACATTCCATCCCCCATGCGCGTCCTCCATGTCCTTATCCCCTTCCCTCACCTTCTTTTCCTTGAACACATCTGCAGCCTGTATATTATCTGCCAACTCAATCCCCCCGCACCCAATGGTGTCCCCTTTCCCTTCCACCCCAGCCCACTGCCACGCCTTTACCATTGTGTTCTGCACTCTCTTCCTCTCTGCACCCTCCACCTCCTTTCCGAATGCAACTTCAAGCACCTACCCCTCCTGGATGATGAGCTTTGCCCCGAGATCTACCTCTCCTGCCAACTCCTACCCCACCTTCCTCCCCCATACTCCTCAGGGCTCCCTCTCCCCTCCTCTTCCCTTCCAATGAGTGGTATGCCCCCTCCCTCTCCCATACCCCTCTTCTGTGTCTCTGCACTCCCTCCTGCCTTGTCTTCCCTCTTCGTCTCCTGCCCCATCTATCTCTGCCTCTTGGTGCACCTCCTGCCCCCTTTTTCCTCTTTCTCCCACTCCCCCCCTCACCCAGCCACCAACACATTTTTCTCCCGTGTTTTTCCTTCCTCTCCGACATCCAGGTCACTACCAGCGGTTTTTATTCCTCATGAGTGCTCCGTCATTTCGAGTGGCATTTTTTTTAAAGTGTCTCGTTCTGTGTGATTTTTATACTGTGGTCGACTTCTAACTTGAGTTGGACTCCAGTGTATTTTAAGTGTGTAATGAATTGCCAGCTGTGTTCTTTTAACTTAGATGTCAACTTTTTAACTGTCCCCCCCCCACGGCATGTCCCCATATTACTGTATATTTTAACTCCCATTGTCCCCATTTTTATGCATGAGTTTCCATTTCCATGTATTTTTGTAAAGTCATTTGGCTGAAGAGCGGTGGACTATGCAGCTGCTGCCGCCAGCCCACCCCTGCCCATATGAGGCAGCGGCATGAAATTACAATAAAGAAAAAGCTAACCAGCCCCAGCAGTCAATAGCTGTACTCCTGACGACGATGGCGGAGACAGCCATCGAAAGCTCGAGAATTTTATTCGAACTGATGCGCCTTGAAAACCGAGAAGATTTTATTCAATCATGAATAGAATTAGAAATATCTACAGTCGTCGTGCATACCACAAAATTTAAGATGATTTAGAGGTCTCCAATAATGGTCAATAACAAAAGAGGATAACTACAACATGCTGTAACGTTACAGTACATGATCGCGATGTAATGATTTGACAAGAAAATCATATGTCAACATCAAAAGAACATGAGCATAATTTGATTCTCCATAGTTCAATATCTCACTCCTCATGGGCGAGGCGAGGGGGGGGGGGGGGGGGGACGCTTACTCAGTTTTTGAATTGGACTGAGGGAAAGTTGGTGAAGACTGTCTACTAGTATAGCTGAAACTTTATGTTCCTGGAGTTAGTTTTCTGAAGGGGAAAAGCAACATGTCCACAATCCAAGAGCAACCTGCGCGTTTCTTTAGCGTCTACAGCAATGTAGAAGTACATTTTATACAGGGTGTTCCAAAACTATTCGAGCAAAATAATATAGGATGTTGAGAACATCAGAAAAAAATGTGGTTGTGGTACATACGTACCCTGAGGGAAAGTTCTGATGCTAGGTACGATTTACACGAAAGGTAGTTTAACATACTAATTACAGCAGCAGCGTTCACAGGAAATGCTTCTTGTGCCTTTATGCATACAGTACATCGTCGGATCATTGACTGACGTTTCCGTTCAAAGATTCTTCTCGTGTACATAACGGTACCAGCAGCAACGGCGGCTCTAGCGACGAGGTCTTCTTCTGTTTCCACAAGGGTTTCATACACAAGCTCCTTCATATAGCCCCTGAGGAAAAATTCAGACACGTGAGGTCATGTGAGCTGGGTGTCCATGCCACAGGGCCATCTAGGCTGATCCATCGATACCCACAATGGTCCTCAGATGAATCCCTTCACCAAGGCTGAAATGGCCTGGCGCTCTATCGTGCTGGAAATATATCATTTGTCTAAATTCAGATGTCAGTCTTCCAGCAGTTCTGGCAGCACATGTTCCTGGAAGGCGCGATATCGCCGTCCATTGAGGCAGAATGAAAGAATGTATGGTCCATTCAACCCATCAGCGAGAATACTGGCCCACACATTAACACTGAATCGCTGTTTATGAGTACGAGGTTGAGTACGTCGCGAATTCACATGTGTACCAAGATAAGAATGTGGATGCAGAAATAGCCTTCACGAGTTAACAAAGCCTCGCTGATGTGTAAGACCTCGGCCGGATATAAGTAGTGTAGAGCAGTCTATTGTAAAAACCATTTTGGCAACTACACGCATTGGGGAAAATATTCAGTTGCTAGTACTGCAAATCGCTGAGGATGGAATGGATGAAGATGCTAGTCTGACGACAAGGATGTGTGCAATACGTCGTGTACTTGTAGACAGTCTTCAACAAGTTGCAGTCTCTTGTCCTCCATTTCGGGTGTTCACGCGAAGAAGTGTGATACAGAAGTAGTGCAGAAGGAAAAGATTCGCTTAAAGTTCTCTGTAGATATAGATACTGCTATAAGGAATAGTACAGTAGACAGTTCAATTGAAGAGGAACTGACATCTCGAAAAAGGGAAATAAAGGAAGAAGGAAAGGAAAACGCTAATGCAAAAAAAAAAAAAAAAAAAAAAACTGCAAGGAAACTATGGGTAACAGAAGAAATCAGAAGAAATACTACTGTTGGTCGTTGAAAGAAGGAAGTTGAAAAAATTTCAGGGGAATGAAATACAAATCGCTTAGGAGTGAAGTAAATAGTACGTGTAGGGAAGCTAGGCCAAAATGGCTGCATTAAAATGTGAAGAAATCGAAAAAAAAGACGGTCGGAAGGACTGATTCAGCATGCAGGAACGTCAAAACAGCTTTTGGTGAAATTAACAGCAACATTAAAGAGTGCTATAAGAATTTCACTGTAGAGGAGATCCTATAGGTGGAAAGAGCTCATAGAAGATCTCTATGAGGGGAAAATACTTGTCTGGTGACGTGGTAGAGGAAGAAACAGGAGTTGATGTAGAACGGTTAGGGGATCAAGTATTAGAATCCTGTTTCAAAAAAGATTTGGAATCCTTAAGATCAAATAAGGCAGAAGGGACAGATAAAAATCCACCAGAATTTATAAAACCATTGGGGAGAGTGGCAACAGAGCGACTACTCACGATAGTGTGTAGTATGTATGAAACTGGCTTTCGGAAAAATGTCCTCCACACAATTTCGACGACTGCAAAACCAATAAGTGCGACAATTATCATCTTAACAGCTCACGCATCCAAGTTGCTGACAAGAATAATATACAGAAGAATGGTAAAGAAAGTTGAGCATGTGTTAGATGATGGTCAGTTTGGCTTTAGGGAAGGTAAAGGCAACAGAGAGGGAATTCTGACGTGGTTAATAACGGAAGGTAGACTAAAGAAAAATCACGTCACGTTCGTAGGATTTGTTGACCTGGAAAAAGCGTTCAACAATGTAAAATAGTCCAAGATATTCGAAATCCTGAGAAAAATAGGGGTATGCTATAGAGAAAGACGAGTAATAAAACATATATACAAGAACAGAGAGGAAACAATAAGAATGAAAGTCCATGAACGATGTGCTCGGATTAAGCCGGGTGTCTTTTGCCCATGCTGTTCAGCCTATGCATCGAAAAAGGAATGCCGGAAATGAAAGTTCAAGAATGGAATTAAAATTCAAGGTGAAAGTATGTCAATGATAAGTTTCGCTGATGATATTGCTATCCTCAGTGAAAGTGAAGAAACATTACAGGATCGGATGGATGAAACGAACAATCTAGTGAGTGAAGAATATGGATTGTGAGTGAATCGAAGAAAGACAAAAGTGATAAGAAGCAGTATAAATGATAACAGCGAGTAATTTAACGTCAGGTTTGGTGACCATGGAGTAGATGAAGTATTAGGAATTCTGCTGCATTAACAGCAAAATAACCCGTGACAGGCGGAGCAAGGTGGACATAAAAAGCAGACTAGTATTGGCAGAAAGGGCGTTCCTGGCCAAAAGAAGTCTACTAATATCAAACATAGGCCTTAATGTGAGGAAGAAATTTCTGAGACTCTACGTTTGACATGTTCTACTCTCAGGAGGATCCCCTCTTTCTTGGGTCTATGGAATGAATAATTAATCTAATCTAATCCATAGCATTGGTATTGAAACATGGACTGTGGGAAAATCGGAGGCCGGCCGAAGTGGCCGTGCGGTTAAAGGCGCTGCAGTCTGGAACCGCAAGACCGCTACGGTCGCAGGTTCGAATCCTGCCTCGGGCATGGATGTTTGTGATGTCCTTAGGTTAGTTAGGTTTAACTAGTTCTAAGTTCTAGGGGACTAATGACCTCAGAAGTTGAGTCCCATAGTGCTCAGAGCCATTTGAACCATTTTTGAAAATCGGAACAGAAGAGAATAGAAGCATTTTCGATGTTGTGCTACAGACGAATGTTGGATATTTGATAGACTGAACGTAATGAATCGGAGAAGAAAGGAATATATGGAAAACACTGACAAGAAGAAGGGACAGGATGGCAAGATATCTGATAAGACAGCACGGAATCACTTCCACACTACTAGACGGCGCTGCAGTATATAGAGGAAGACAGAGATCTGAAATACATCCAGCAAATAATTGAGGATGCAGGTTGCAAGTGATACTCTGAGATGAAGTGGTTGGCGCAGGAGAGGAAACAAAATGTCATACTTACGTGCTGTAGTGTCACGGAGTAGTCAAGAGTTGGCAACGTGGAATATTGTCAAAGTTTCGTTGCCTGTGCCGAGAGCCAGAGGCGGTAGGTCAGGCGAGAGCTAAGAGGATTGCACATATATCGGAATGTGTCGTCGCGCAGGGGCAATGGCCTGGTTACACACGACAGGCGAGAGAGAATTGCTTAGCACGCGGGTTTGTGTTAGACGGAGACTTTCGTAGAGTGTAAGACAGAGGTATGGCGTCACCTGTACTGCATTTCACAACTTCGCGTAAGTCTGCCGTACCAACACGTAACTCTGTCGCAAGAACACCTAAGGGGCGAGTACCACAGATGAATCAACAGTATAAGTGGAACGAATGCGTTCATTACAAACGAGCATGACGTCAGGACGTCGCTCGTGCTTCCTTTAAACACGCCAGCTTCGATAGCAACAAGGCACTCGCAGTTAGACTTGCAGCTAGATGTGTACTGGGTCGCTGCGTAGCACTCAGCTCGGTGATCGACATGTTAATCTTTATTAAGGAGATGTTCCAGTAAGGGCGGCCCATCCAGCAGCAGACGTGAGGGGCAGTACCAGCTCTGGTCTTCTATGCTGCCGCTGTCAATTATCAACCCAGGATTAGCAGACATTGCAGCAGACTCGCTCGCCGCCAATGCTGACCACATCAGTGAGCCGTCGTCGAGATCGTGCGGGGGCTAGGCCCTGTGCTTCTGCTGTTACAACCGGGTGAGCCGACGACACTGGTGGACTGCAGCCTGTTCCACCCGTCCACCGCGGACGAGCCAACAGGAGCAGCAGGGAAGAAGAAGGGGTGCGATAGAATACACTCCGCACTACGAGAACGCCTCTCGTGCCGACAGCGTCAGGACTCCAAACCAGAGACTCCACACGCAGCAGCTTGCTGTCCGCAGCAGAGCCGGCCGCCCAGCCGGGCGCCGCCAGCCATGCGCGGCCGAAGTAAGGGCATTCCTCCGCTGCGTCACAGCACGCAACGCTGCGCTAGCAAGACTGCGCGGCCCGGATTTGGTGTCATCACTACGAGTCAGCGAGGACTCGGGAAAGGTCGTTGATATCACCAAACCACCTTGTACTCGGCAGGAATAAAGGTGTTATGAGTTAATAATGTTGTTTGGCGTTTCTGGCGCGTCCACAGTAATTTCCTAGCATCCTGACAACTGGAGAGGTCACCGCTCGGCCATCCAGTCCACCGTAGGCGACTGGGACCACCGGGGCGCCTACAGTGCACAGAAAGTGCCTGTTTCCCGTAGTAGGCGAAGCAGACGTCCGGATGTTTGGAAAGCGCTGTCGGTACTCTCTCACTGCATTTCAGCCCCTCCCATTTACGGACCCGTACAACAATACGTGTCAACAATTCCAGCAATTTGTAAACCTCTCCACGTTCACTGTTGTTGTTAGAAGGCGGTAGTGATTGCGACTGAATCAGTGTATTTACAAACACGTCACCGTTGTGGTGACAAGGCAGTGATGCCTGCGAATGAATCAGTCTCTTTCCAAGCAGACCTCAGAGCCAACTAACAGTACACAGAGCAGTCAGCGACAGGAAAGCTGGGGTCTGCAACACTAACAGACTGTTCACCAAGTCCTATACGCCGCAAGTTAACGTTGCTTTGTCCTATTCACTTGCCTACTTTGATTCTCAGAAGTGTAACGTTGATGGTTGCTGCACTATATTTGTTGGCATTTTGTTGTTAATGTTGTCAGTTCTTCATTACAGGTGTTTGTTTTCACGTGTCTACACAGTTATTAGTTGATGTGGTTATATTGTTCGGACTGCTCACCTGTACTTCTTGTGCCTTGGTAATACGCAACAATGTTCTGGTTTATTCCTTGAATGGTACAGTCCTTGACAAGCACATCTCACTTAATCACGTACTCATGAAGGTTCAGACTGATATATTAAACATTGTGCAGTATACCATGAGATAAGATTTTATTTTAGGGTTGATTGGTTAACAGATTTATTACATTACACATAAATGGCTCGACATAACTTTTGATTCGATAAGAAATAGGTAAAAAACCTCAGTATACTGCTCTCTGTATGTTTTTATGTCTACTAGATTACCTTGGTCCATCTTTACTGATAGCGCCTTTTGACATGATACTTGCATATTCTGGATAAATTACGACATAGATAATTACATATATCTGGTTCTGTAACACTCTACGGATTCTCACGTCATAACTTTTGCCCTCATAAACACATTTATATTCCCCTCACGATAATCCTGCAATTACTACATAACAAGTGGACATGTTCTCTATTGCATGTCCGTTTTACTGGTTGTTTTGTTGGTTGTAGGTCATATTTTTCTCTGTTTTACACTGCATAAGGGCTACATGTCATATAGGTACACGTGTCTTTGGTTGTTGTGATTGAAATGAATGTCTTTTTGATTTCATAATACATCTAGCCACACGCCTATCTACCAGCACACTTCCCACTTTCATGAAGGTGTTGGTTATGACCTTTTTTTTTTTTTTTTTTTTTTTTTTTTTTTTTTTTTTTTTTTTGTTGCGTCATCAGTCTTCTGACTGGTTTGATGTGGCCCACCACGAATTCCTCTCCAGTGCCAGCAGCTATTTGCTGGACCTTTTCCATATGATATTTGACATTTTTGATATTTTCTGCTTAGTGGGCAATCGTTATGGTATATTACCTTAGCTTCACAGTTTGGTTCAGTAAAAATGCTTTTATTAAATAGGTTGCACCTTATGAATCTGTGATTCTCAGATCACATTGAAGCAACTGTATATTCTTGTTTTATTAGTTATTATTAGTATAGGGAACATGGGGATGAAGGTAGTTAATATGGTGCTGACTTCCAGTAAATTGTTTTACGTTTTACTATTACATGATAGCATATAATATATATTTTACCTTCAGATTGCACTCATCAGTATGTGTCTGTGATTGATATGCTTCAGTTGATTCACAGTAAATTCAAATGGTTCGCCGGCCTCTGTGGCCGAGCGGTTCTAGGCGCTTCAGTCCGGAACCGCACTGCTGCTACGGTTGCAGGTTCGAATCCTGCCTCGGGCATGGATGTGTGTGATGTCCTTAGGTTAGTTTGAAATTGGCTCTAAGCACCATGGGACGTAACATCTGAGGTTATCAGTCCCCTAGAACTTAGAACTACTTAAACCTAACTAACCTAAGGACATCACACACATCCATGCCCGAGGCAGGATTCGAACCTGCGACCGTAGCAGCAGAGCGGTTCCGGACTGAAGCGCCTAGAACCGCTCAGCCACTGCGGCCGGCCACTGTGAATCGACATTGGCATTACGTACTGGTTGTTTGTAAGTACGACACAGTGGATATCTATGCTCCGATTGTAGGTTCTCTCTTACTATTACATGGTACATGTATTTTATTCTCTAGTTTATATTCAGGGTACTGTGCAACTGTTCTCTCATTTTATTCCTTAATTTATGTTTAACCTTCAGGCCACTCCCTGTACATTTTTGTTTTTGTTGTATGTTTGCTGCATATCAACACTCTATACAATTTTACTCCTTAAATTTTATATCACCCTTTTGTCAGGTAGTATACACTTATTATTGTTGTCTTCACACAGTGACTGAAGATGCCGTAGTGTAACGTTGCAACAGGTAGCAAAAATAAAATAAACTTGGGAATTTAGGGGGCTGATGGTGTTTTGATTTGACATATTATACTGAACAGTGGAGGTCCCGCAAGCATGCTGTATTTAATGTTGGAGTTACAGAGACTCTCCTTATGTTCGGAAGGATGATGTTTGCTCTGTCCGGCCATCCTACGGTCTACGGCACGCTAATGTACGTCCATCACACGCATGTGGACAGAACTACTCTCATTACTAACGACAACAGAGCGCCATTCCATACTTCAGTCGTCTGTCACAACACTGCAGTAGTAGTGGTGTGGTGTCAGCCGGGCGAGAGGCATACGTTATCTTGGTCCTTCTGCAGGTAGACGGCTCCCAATGGTCTCTGGTGATACAGCAGTTCCAATATGTGATCAAATATCGTTTCTGGGTGATGTTCGGTCAGCCTCCGTTGCTCGCAAAGTGCGTCGATCATGACGCTGAAGCTGTTAAACAGCCCTTGGTGATACACCTTGTATCATGGTGTTACATTTTTTTTCCGGCAGTGCGTGTTTAAGTTATCTCAAAGAAACAGTACAAATTTCAATCAGAGTATTGTATGAAGTTTCGAGATTGCCGCCAGATCATGTTGACTTTTGACCACAATATTTCGGCTGGCAATTGTCCAGCCATCTTCAGGTGAATGCAGACACTCACCTGAAGATGACTGGACCGTTGCCAGCCGAAATATTGCCGCAAGAAGTCAATATGATCCGGCTGCAATCCGAAACCTCACAGAATATTCACGACGATGGGAAAACTTCAAGAATCTCGTTCAGTCAGACTTTGATAAGATTTGAAAATAGTGCGAAGACTGTTTGTGTAAAATTTTCGGATGCGTAAAAGCATCCTGTGACTATAATGAGTCACAACTGGATATAAACAACTCATATACCTCAATGCAAGAATTTTAAGGGATAGGAAAAGCAGTGATAACATGATCTGTCATGAATCATCCAGGTGATAGATTTCTGCTCATTGGTAGGATGCGATGGGAAATGCTTGCACGACATTCCTAGGAGCCATCTTACAATAATGGTGAAGTAGGTGGCACACACACCAAATAAGACTTTCGTGTGATATAGAAAGTATACGAATAAAGGACTGCACTAAATGTCACAGGTTTTTCAGCACAGAAGAGCTGGCTAATTTGATGCGGCCAGCAACGAATCCCTCTCCTTCGCCAACCTCTTCATCTGAGAGTAGCAGCACTTGCAACCTACGTCCTCAACAATTTGCTGTATTTGCCTCCACTCTCTGTCTTCCTGCACAGCTTTTACCCTCTACAGCTCCCTCTAGTACCATGGAAGTTGTTCCCTGATGCATTGACAGATGTCCTACCATTCAAACCCTTCTCCTTGTCAGTTTTTTCCATATATGCTCTCCGATTCTGCGCAGAACCACCTCATTCCTTACTTTAGCACTCCACCTAATTTTCAACATTCGTCTGTAGCACAACATCTCAAATGTTTCTGTTCTCTTCTGTCCTGGTTTTTTCACAGTCACTGTTTCATTACCATACAATGCTGTGCTCCATAAGTACATTCTCAGAAATTTCTTCCCCAAATGAAGGCCAATGTTTAATACTAGTAGACTGCTCTTAGCCGGCCGCGATGGTCTCGCGGTTCTAGGCACTCAGTCCGGAACCGCGGGACTGCTACGGTCGCAGGTTCGAATCCTGCCTCGGGCATGGATGTGTGTGATGTCCTAAGGTTAGTTAGGTTTAAGTAGATCTAACCACAGCTGTTAAGTCCTATAGTACTCAGAGCCATTTTTGAAGACTGCTCTTAGCTAGGAATGTCCTATTTGCTAGTGCTAGTCAGCTTTTTATGTCCATTGCTGGCTATTTTGCGTAGTTAGTAGAATTCGTTACCTTCCACTATTTCGTGATAATGAATCTCGATGTTAAGTTTCTTGCTATTCTCATTTCCGCTACTTCTCATTACTTTAATCTTTCTTCGATTTACCCTCAATCCATATTATTTACTCACTAGACTGTTCATTCCATCCAGTAGATCACGCAATTCTTTTTCATTTTCACTGAAGATAACAATGCCATCAACGAATCTTGTCAATGATATCCCTTCACCTTGAATTTTAATTCCTCTGCTGAACCGCTCTTTTATTTCCATCATTAATTCTTCGATGAATAGACTGAACAGTAGAGGCGAAAGAGTACCTCCCTATCTTACACACTTTTTAATCCAAGCAATTCTTGATCTTCCACTTTTATTATTCTCTCTTTGCTCTGATGCATGTTGTATTTTACCTGTTTCTCCCTATGTCTTACCCATATTTTTCTCAGGATTGCGAACATCTTGCAACATTTGATATTGTCGAATGCTTTTTCAAGGTCGACAAATCCTATGAACATGTCTTGACGTTTCATCGATCTCGCTTCCATTATGAAACGCAAGGTCAGAACTGCCTCTCACTGGCCCTTACCTTCCCTAAAGCCAAACTGATTGTCATATAACTCATCCTCAATCTTATTGCCCATTCCTCTGTGTTATTCGCGTCAGAAGTTCGGAAGCATGAGCTGTTAAACTGTGTTAGAATTCTCGCACTTGGCAGCTGTTGCAGTCTTCGGAATTGTGTGGACGATATTTTTCCGAAAGTCTGACGGTATATGGCCAGTCTCATACATTTTACACACCAACGTGAATAGTCGTTTTGTTGCTACTTCCTCTAATGATTTTATAAATTCTGATGTGATGTTATCTATCCCTTCTTCCTTAATTGATCTTAAGAGGACACTACGTGCAATTCATTGAAATTTGACAATTTCTGTTTTCTACTTCATAATGTACTTTGGACTTTTCTGAACATTTCGGTATCTAATACATGAAAATCAACAATTGTGAGACCTTCAAATAATATTTTGATTATTGACTTGTGACTGTCAAATTTCGCGGCTACGTATGTACTGCCAAAGTTGAGTAGTCATATCATGGGAACTACACAGTCTAGAAGGCTGTGAATTGCTTTGTTTTGTGCCTACTGTTACGTCTCAGAAGTTGGCCTTACGAATAAACAAATCAGTCCTTTGTTTCTGATACTAGTTTTCGTTGAAACGCAAAACTGTCTGATAGCAAGGCAATAAAATGTGCTGGAAGACTAGCGGACAGAGTAATTGATGAATTACAGGAATATTATGGAAGGCCATTAGACATAACCGTGAAAATTTAGAGAGGATGAAAAGAGCTGTGTGAAGCATTTTCTTTCATCGAATATTAACCTATGAAAAGCCATATGCTTTGTGTCCAACTCCACCAAACACTTGGTGTAAATATAAGCAAGTTGAATTTTCTGGCACTTTGCATGAATTTACACATCAACATTCTCTTCCTTTGGCAGTAATGGAGGCAATAGAGCCTATTTACAGAGATTTGGCAAATCTTGAGCTACTAAAGAAGTGTTTATATGGGAAGACCCAGAATGTGAATGAGGCGTGGTGCTGTGTGCCTAAAAATGTATTTGTTGGCCTTATACTCTGAAGTTAGCATTGCCTGATGCTGTAATAACTTTTAATGGTGGGAACTATGACTTACGGTTCTGGAGAAGTTAGGTGTAAGATTTGGACAGAACACAACTAAAGGACTGTGGGAACTGGATGAGCTTCGTGAACGTGAAGCAGAGTTAGCTGATCAGCAAATGACAAAAGAAGCAAGAAAGAAAAGGAGGAGGCAACCACTGGGCTGTTGTGACGCTGAAGAAGACAGACTATGGGCCAGGGCAATTCTAGTGCATGAAAGCCGCAGGAATGTAAGTCTGTATAAGAATTTGTAATAAAAAAGTTTTAAACCTCAGTATCTCTGAACTACGTTTTTTGTAATAAATGACCCATTTTCTAAAAATGTACTGATGGTAGAGACATGAAATTTTCACGGCATACCAAGTGTGAGTTTAAACACATATGGAACTAGAATAATTAAAATATCATGACTTGTTTTGGTTTTATGTTAATTTATTTACAAAATTCTGTCACAAAATTGAGTGTTTGAAAGAAAAAAAAAGATAACATGCCCCACAATACAATTTTAGTAATAATTCTAGTTCAGTGTATCTAGAAAGGTGCAGTCAATAATTATTGAAAACTGTAAGTTGGTGTCTTAAAAGTTTCCAAGATAATGGGTCATAAAATTCAACAATTTAACATTGGCGGCATAGGACATACAATGTCAGCTTATGTCTTCCAAAGCTCTTTTAAAATGTGGTTCTAATAATGGATCCCCTATCTCTTCTATATCAACTCCTGCTTCTTCTTGTATCACGTCATCGGAGAAGTCTTCCTCCTCATAGAGGTCTTCCACATACGCTTTCCACATATCCGCTCTCTCCTCTGCATTTAACCGTGAAATTATAACTACACTCTTAATGTTACCGCCCTTGCTATCAAATTCTATATGCTGAGTCCTTCCGACAATCATTTCTTTTTCGATTCCTTCACATTTATTATCCAGCCTTATCGTCTTAGCTTCATTGCACTTCGTATTCATTTAATTCTTCAGCGGCTTTTGTTTATGTATTTCTGTATTTTCCTGGAATTTTTGAACTTCCTTCTTTCATCGATCAACTAAGGTATTTCTTCTGTTACCTATAGTTTCTTCGCAGTTATATATGTTTTTCTTGCTAACTGTCTTGACTGCCCGTTTTAGAGATGTCTCTTCAACTTAACTGCCTACTGAGTTATTCCTTATTGCTGTATCCATAGCCTTGGAGAACTTCAAGCGTATCTCTTCACTGCTTGGTGAAACGAAATGTCGTGTAGCGAGGGCCTCCGGGAGGGTAGACCTGATAGCCTGGTGCAAAACTTTTGAGGTGACGCCACTTCGGCGACTTGCGCATCGATGTGGATGATATGATGATGATGAAGACGAGACAAACACCCAGCCCCTGAGTGGTGAAAACCTCCAACCCAACCGGGAATCGAACCCGGGCCACCCGGCAGGACAAGCCGGCGCGCTGTCCACTCAGCTACGGTGGCGAAATCTTTGCTTGGTACTTCCGTATCACACTTCTTTGCGTATTGATTCTTCCCGACTAATCTCTTAAACTTCAGCCTATTCTTCATCACTACTACATTGTGATTTGAGTCTGTATCTGCCTCTGGGTTCGCCTTACAATCCAGTATCCGATCTCAGAATCTCTGTCTGACCATGATGTAATCTAACTGAAATCTTTCCGTATCGTCGGGCGTTTTCCAAGTATACCTCCTCCGCTTGAGATTCTTGAACAGAGTATTCGCTATTACTAGCTGAAATTTATTACAAAACTCAATCTTTCTCCACTCTTATTCCCAGTCCCAAGCCATATTCTCCCGTAACTCTTTCTCCTTCCCTTACGACCTCATTCCAGTCCCTCATGACTATTAGTTTTACATATCCCTTTACCAACTGCATTAACCGTTCAACATGCGGCACATATACTTGAACTATCGTTGTCGGTTTCCTGTCGATTCTGATGTGAACTACCCTATCATTGAACAATTCACAGTAACACTCTCTCTGCCGTACCTTACTATTCATAACGAATCCTACTCCTGTTATACCATTTTCTGCTGATGTTGATAATACGCTATAATCATCTGCCCAGAAATTCTTATATTCTTTCCGTATCACTGAACCTCACTATACCTAGATTGAGCCTGTGCAATTCGCTTTTCGGATTTTATAGCTTCCCTACCACGTTCTACCTTATGACATTCCAAACCCCGTCTCGTGGAACATTATCGTTTCATTAGTTACTCTCTTTTTCTCATGCTCACCTCCCCTTTGGCAATCCCCTCCCGGAGATCCGAATGGTGGACTACTCTGTAATCTTTTGCCAGTGGAGAGATCATCATGACACTTTTTAAATTACTAGTCGCATGTTCTGTGGATGCACATTATGTGTCTTTAATGCAGTGGTTTCCACTACCTTTTGCATCCTCATGCCATTGGTCATTACTGATCCTCGCGTTTAGGGGTAGTTTCCCACATTAAGGGCAAGAGAGTGCCCTGAACGTCTGCCCACTTCTCTGCCCTTTTTGACAAGGCCGTTGGCAGAATGTGGACAGGTTGAGGTATTATATGTCGCACTTATCACTCGATCGACTTTCCCGATTTGCTGAAGCAAGTTGTAACGCTCTTCCACCAGAGGGCTGGGAATCGTAGCGTGTAACGTGGCAATGTGTAACGAAAGTTTGTCGGTATATGAGAGACACTCCGAAAACTGAAAACACTACTTTGAAGAGTTCGTCCACATACTCCTTCAGCAAGACGGTGCCAGACCATACACAAGCGCTCCGATATCTGCAAAAATCAGACGCCTTGGGGTCACTGTCATCGATCATCCTCCACACAGCACCGACTTGGCACCATCCTATTTTCGTCTGTTTCCAAATCTTAAAGGACACCTTTGAGAACTTCATTTGTTAGTGATGGAATGATGCAAGCACAGATGAGGTTGTCGTTCCGTCAACAAAGTCAAACATTCTCTAATGATGGTATCAACAAATTGGCTTCTCTTGCCAGAAATGTGTTTGTCACCACGATGACTATGTTGAGAAATAAAGATGTAGAATGTTAATGAAGCTTGTTTTATTTAAAAAATTATAAAACTTTTCACAATAAAAATTCAGAGAAATTACTTTTCAGTACACCGTCGTATTAAAAGACTAGTTTTCCAAGGATGTAACAAGTAGTTGGTCGTGACACTATTGCTGCGGGTCAGGGTTTAATTCCTCGTGTCTATTCGTTGTTGTCACTGTGCTGGCTGCAAATTAAAATTCACCTGCCTCAGAACGGCGTCTGCTCAATATCCCTTTACACGACAACGTAGATACTTACAAGCTTATGTAAAAGCAGCGTTGATAAAGAACACCACCTAATATCTACAATTACTGAGGCCACGCAACTCTAGTTATGAAAGGAAGTTCTGTAGAAATACTGTCATCCAGTTTTATCTGGCAGTACGAAAATGGATTGGCTTTTGGAAAATAATATCCGAAATTTCCACACAATAATGTTTATTTTGTCCTCGATAACCAAAGAAAAGATACTATTCAGTCCACATTTAAACTATTGGCTATTTCCTTCCAGTTCACGATTCATACACAAATTTCACATGTACAGCAGCCAGAAATCTGTCCAAACCCATCCTAAATCAAACAACGTTTTCATAGTCATTAATTTCACCACTAATATGAGTTATTACATTCGTCCTTCTTGTGGATTTCTATAAAAGAAACTGCTCGCCAAAAATGCTCAGTAGTTGAATACTGAAACATGCCATGCAGATTCTATGAAAGCCAGTATTTCACACACGAATATCTGTCCAACAGATTTAGTCAAAACCTCTGAAATTTCACCAAGCAGTCCTCAACAACAACTGATATCGATAAAAGCTCACCAATAACTCAAACACTAAGTAATTCTTCATCTTACACATTATTTTTACTGGCACTAGTAACATGACCATCAGCATTCAAAGCTAGAAAGCGACTTGCTTCTTCCAGCCTCACTCCCAGTATAACTATCAGGTAAAGAGCGGGAACTGTATCAATTCTGATTGGCTAACCCTACTGGCTGCCAAACAGAATACTCGCTCGTGATCATACTCACACCAAAACTGGTCTGCACCAATCCTTATACATAGACACATTTGCATCAATCTGACATACAAATATTATAATAATGTTTAGTAAACGAAAACGAAAAGACAATAATTCTGGAAATATTCTTTAGATACAGATTTTACTCCAGCTGACTTCCTGGCTGCTCTGTTACAATAGCAATCACACCTAGACATACGTAATCGGCAAAGTGGGTAAATCCACTAGGATCATTTTCCCACGTCAGGCTTGTGTAACTCTTGCACGCTTCTGAAGACAGTATATAATGCAATATTGAAATTTGACGTTGTCCCACATACACACACTCATTTACTCAGAGGCTCACATAACATACAATAAAATAAATATTGATTTTAATATTTTTTTCTGAAGTTATTCTAGATTTCATACTACGAAAACTGTATGATATTTGAAATTTTTAAATTACATTAAATTTCAATTAAATAATTCTAGGGCCTGATACATCAGGTGAGTATTTCAATTGACAACCAAAAACAAGTCATAAATATTCCCAGTTGAATTTCCTTTCTTAAGTGTTGTTTTTCTAACTTTAAAGTAAATTTTTCTATCTCCGAAAATATGCCCACTAGAAAGCTGAGCTTTTCACACCACCTTTCTATTAATAACAAAGTGGAGTATACAAATTTTGAAAGCGATTACACAAAAACTACTATCCTTTATTTACATTCTTATAGGTGGTGAATGTACGCGTTCAGTAAGAGACATTGAATAGCTTTCCCAAAGCAGGCAGTGACAGATGCACTTGTGTCTCCCGGGTAGGGCGCTAAATGTCAGTTCCCGAAGTTATATGCAGCAAGCTATCCTAAAACAAACGTTCACTCGGACCAACTTGCTACGCTACACTATGTTAGGAATCATCATGATATCTCCGTGAAACAATTCAGGGAAACCATGGGAAACCTAATTCAGGATGACTGGATAGAGTTTAGAGCCTCAATTGTCCTGAATAGAAGGTCAGTCTGTTTAAAACAGAGCGACATAACTCGATTTATCCGTACTGTATGATACTATTTTGTTTACACGTTGTTCCAAAGAAGCTCTTTAATAATACGAGAAAGTTAATTCAAAATCCCTCCTTTCTCAGCACCACACAGTACCTAGTGAGATCACGATAATGACAATGACGTTTGGTTTCCATTTTGTGTGCTGGAAATGAAACATCAGGACCGCTTCATAATTAGCGAGATTTGGAGCTCAAAAAGTGGATAAGACGATAGCACTATCCACTGGAGAACTTTGGTGTAAAATTAACCAGAATAATAAAAAAAAGAAAAAAAATTGTTGACCGAAAGTATGATGTGACATGCCAGAAGAGTTTTATGAAGTTACGTGGTGTAGTCATACAGCTTTAATTGTCGCATCGAAGTTAACGTTTGTTTACGGATAGATATCTGCATCCTTGGTACACACTGTCATCCTTACAGCACGGTACCATAGCATGCCGCCAGAGGAGGCAAAATCAGACGGCGCACTCCATTTCCACTTCATCAATGGACTGCAACATCTGTCCTTGTCTGTGAATCAATCTGGAACAGTGCGTACAGTTCCACAATAGTGTATTACGTATAAAATGTTTTTGGTATTTCGTGTAACACTAATGGAATTTTTTTTCTAAGAGGATAAAACTGCTAGAGGGACGTGGAGTAACCTACAGAGGTTGATTAAGTTTAATCTAACAATAGCTATTTTCCTATCTAAAACTAAACTCTGCCCGAACAGGCCTGTACCGACCGGCCGCCGTGTCATCCTTGTAACGTCTTGTAATAAACAAAGACAATATATTATGTAATAATTAAAATATTAGAGGTGTCATATTGTGTCATTATGTAAAATTATGTATTATTTTCTTTATTTTTTATTTTTGAGAACGTCTGTGTCGGCGAGTAATAAGACCGACACAGAAGATAA
Organism: Schistocerca nitens; assembly: GCF_023898315.1. Lineage (NCBI taxonomy): Eukaryota > Metazoa > Arthropoda > Insecta > Orthoptera > Acrididae > Schistocerca > Schistocerca nitens. Next base: position 423,832,711 of record NC_064617.1, on the reverse strand, counting down.
ATGTTGTACAAAGATCACCAAATGAATTTGTATATAAGGCATGATGTAAAGCAATGTCTTTGTCTTCTTAATCTGAAAGCTGTGAGAGAAAGATCTCCTGTTATTGTCGTAGAGAGCGCGAAGGTAGCATTCTTTTGTCGAGATTGTGAATTGGACGCCATTGTGCGTGAATGTACACAGGTCTGTAATTATTAAGATATTTAAATGTTTAAATAGAGTTGTTTAAATGAAAACTTGTATTACTTAAATGTTAAAGTGTGCCTGCCTATTATCCCATCCTGTTAAGATATTTTTCAGCCATATAAAAATATTATCTGTGGAGCTGAGCTGTGTGGAGAAAGAAGAGCCGCTGCCGCGGCATATTTAAACGACTTACAATATAGTCGAGTATACCGCAAGGAAGCGGTAAAATAATAGTAAAAAATAATATTATTTCTTTTAGCTCCCAGGCTGGCAGTGAAGATCAGCAGATTTTATGATGTGTTGCAGGTTGACGCGGGCTGCTGATAGGATATAATTTTCAGTGCAAATAATTTTATGTACCTAAAGAATCTGATAGGAAACTTGCTGTGCTCCGTTCTGACCACGGCTAAATTTTATAGTGAATACGTAATTTTCTTTAATGAGAGTCTCATGTTCTTGGGCTAGCCGTGGTATGAAATAGCATTTTAGTAAGAAATAAAATCCACTGCAAACTTGTATTTGTGAACGATCGTACGAACTGTAACATCAGTGATCATAGGACATTAATTTCAACTTTGAATAATTACGAAGTAGGAAAGATATATTGATACTTAGCATGAGTTGCAGTTACTAAAAAATCGTTCTTTAAATTGTAGGCCAGATTCAGAACAATAATACTTCCATCATTTTATTTTGCTAAAAAAGGTAACGATGATAAAGCAATTAAAAGCACAGCATTGTTAAAAGAATTTCACGTCACTCTTTCCATATATGCGTTGTTACGCCAATAATAATTAAAAATAATTAAATAAACCAGAAGGAGCAAAAACAATTTTTATAAAAGCAACAATTAACGAAAGGGCAGTCGGCAACAGATATAGTTTTTTTTTTTTAGAGAGACGTGAAATCCTCAATCCACAGACGTCACTGGATGCGAATATGGAGGGGCATGTGATCAGCACACCGTTCTTCCGGCCGTATTACAGTTTTACATAAAAAGCAGTAAAAATACTACAATGACAGGCAGCAAAAAGCTGTGCCAAAACTTTTACTTTCAATGTTTGTTAACTTTTTCATCATGAAACACTCCCCTTTACATTACGACAATTTATTAGTATTACAGTGCAGCTTTGCCTTCACATTACGACAGTACCAGTTTCATTACGACAGTTCTTTTATTATTACAGAACATACCAACACCAGACATAAGAGTATGAACAAAGATTTAATTTTTTAAATAGAAATAAACATTGTATGTAGGACATCCACCAGATGTTCAGTTAGATTATGAAAGACTGGTCTCACAAGGCGTCCCAGACTCAACTGAAACAGAAGCGGCGAATACCTAGGGGACCAACAGTAGGCTAAGTAACGGTTCACACATGATAAGTGACTAGTGGGCATGATACGAGATCAGAGTATCATTCGACAGCGGAACTCCCACGCGATTAGAGCGAGGCCTTAACGCCCTTTCTCCTCCCCACCAGACAGGAACAACCATCATAGGACAGTCAGATACAGGAAATACAGGATTTTATGGTACGATGACACAAATGTTTGGAACAAAAGATATGCGATGAAATTTCGAGTAACATGTTATCACACTACCATAAGAAGGTACAAGTAAGTGACTGTGAAAACGGTTTGATGACCTGACAAACGCTGCCAAACTTTTAAGGAGAATAATTTATGGACGAATAGAAAAATAAACTGCAAAAACAATAAACAAACGTGTTAGGCTTGAGAAGACGTAAATATCGCAGTGAAGGTATCGTCACCCTACCCTTATTAATTGAGGGGAGGGGGAGAGAAACAAAGATATCTTAGAGAATTTTGCGGAAACGAATGATGCAGTATGCCGTCGTAAATCATGAAGAGATTAGGGATACAGCATACGACTCTGCAACAGGTGCAGACAGAAACCCGGCAGTCATGACAGTGGGAAAAAGGGGTACCGACATATGCCGCTTGATTTAAGGAACGCGGCAACCACATTTCAGGTGTTTTTTTCGTTTTGTCATCAACATTGTCAGAGAGGAGCGGACAGAGATTCAGGTGATCCTTTTGCATTTAGAGTGAAAATATGCCCATAAAAGGCTGAAGAATCAGCAATGATAAACGGCATAAGTGTGCAGAAGGCCACGGAAGAATAAGACGATTTGTATCCACAGGACATGTGGTCTGCAACGGAAAAAAGTGTTATGATGATCTCTTCATTGGCCAAAGATTCCGAATTAGTCCACATTCGATTGAACGGGAGTAGTCTTAGAAGGGGGAGTGGACCATGAAAAACATTGAATAATAACCTGATGAGTAACATTCTATTATTCAAGGCGAGGATTTTCTGTGCCCTGAATGTGATACGAAAGCTAGGAAATACAAAAAGAAAAACGCAATGGCTCAATCTACACTCCTGGAAATGGAAAAAAGAACACATTGACACCGGTGTGTCAGACCCACCATACTTGCTCCGGACACTGCGAGAGGGCTGTACAAGCAATGATCACACGCACGGCACAGCGGACACACCAGGAACCGCGGTGTTGGCCGTCGAATGGCGCTAGCTGCGCAGCATTTGTGCACCGCCGCCGTCAGTGTCAGCCAGTTTGCCGTGGCATACGGAGCTCCATCGCAGTCTTTAACACTGGTAGCATGCCGCGACAGCGTGGACGTGAACCGTATGTGCAGTTGACGGACTTTGAGCGAGGGCGTATAGTGGGCATGCGGGAGGCCGGGTGGACGTACCGCCGAATTGCTCAACACGTGGGGCGTGAGGTCTCCACAGTACATCGATGTTGTCGCCAGTGGTCGGCGGAAGGTGCACGTGCCCGTCGACCTGGGACCGGACCGCAGCGACGCACGGATGCACGCCAAGACCGTAGGATCCTACGCAGTGCCGTAGGGGACCGCACCGCCACTTCCCAGCAAATTAGGGACACTGTTGCTCCTGGGGTATCGGCGAGGACCATTCGCAACCGTCTCCATGAAGCTGGGCTACGGTCCCGCACACCGTTAGGCCGTCTTCCGCTCACGCCCCAACATCGTGCAGCCCGCCTCCAGTGGTGTCGCGACAGGCGTGAATGGAGGGACGAATGGAGACGTGTCGTCTTCAGCGATGAGAGTCGCTTCTGCCTTGGTGCCAATGATGGTCGTATGCGTGTTTGGCGCCGTGCAGGTGAGCGCCACAATCAGGACTGCATACGACCGAGGCACACAGGGCCAACACCCGGCATCATGGTGTGGGGAGCGATCTCCTACACTGGCCGTACACCACTGGTGATCGTCGAGGGGACACTGAATAGTGCACGGTACATCCAAACCGTCATCGAACCCATCGTTCTACCATTCCTAGACCGGCAAGGGAACTTGCTGTTCCAACAGGACAATGCACGTCCGCATGTATCCCGTGCCACCCAACGTGCTCTAGAAGGTGTAAGTCAACTACCCTGGCCAGCAAGATCTCCGGATCTGTCCCCCATTGAGCATGTTTGGGACTGGATGAAGCGTCGTCTCACGCGGTCTGCACGTCCAGCACGAACGCTGGTCCAACTGAGGCGCCAGGTGGAAATGGCATGGCAAGCCGTTCCACAGGACTACATCCAGCATCTCTACGATCGTCTCCATGGGAGAATAGCAGCCTGCATTGCTGCGAAACGTGGATATACACTGTACTAGTGCCGACATGGTGCATGCTCTGTTGCCTGTGTCTATGTGCCTGTGGTTCTGTCAGTGTGATCATGTGATGTATCTGACCCCAGGAATGTGTCAATAAAGTTTCCCCTTCCTGGGACAATGAATTCACGGTGTTCTTATTTCAATTTCCAGGAGTGTAGATACAGAAGGGGTCAGTGAAATTAATCGGAAAAGAGAAATAGATTTATGGAGAGATGAATGTAGGGTAATATCAACATAAGCAGAAGATGGTGTAAAGGGAGCAGATTTCCCTGTGAGTAGGGAAGTAGGATGGAAGGTGTGTTGCACTGAACAGTACGGGGTAATATAGGATTCTTCTCATCAAAATTTACAACAATCCAATGCCAACAATAATAATTGAGGTATACGTGACGGCATTACAAGCAGAAGTTGAAGAGATACATTATATGAGAACTTTTAACTTTTGACTATATAAATGGAGATGGTGATATAACGGCAACGCGGGATTGGACCAAAAGATGGTGTTATGAGAGAATACGGCCTCGATAGTAGCAGCAATAGTTCTGCAGGAAGATACTGGACTGTAATGCGTACGCAGGAGCAGATATGCACCAAGTTCACAATTAGGTAATAACGAAGAGTAGAATTTTGCGTTTTAGGTGAAGTGTCTTTATTAGAAATCACAACTTCATGGAACCCCGGGCCAGAATCCCACCACTGCTTAAATTTTGAATAAAAATCATCAGTGGCGGCTGAATGCTCCTGGCATAAGAAGCCACTCTTGCTCTGCCAACGGCCTGGTCAAAGAGTGCGGAGGACCGTACAGAGTTTCGGTGCACTCTCTTGCCTGTGGGGTGAGAAACAGCACCTGAACGATGGATGAATCAGCAATGATCAACAGCATGAGGATACAGAAGGAAAATGAAACCATTGGACTAAGGGCACATAATGTGTATGCACATGACATGAGGGCTGTAATTGGAAAGGTGTCAAAGCAGGCGGTCTATGCATTGGCAAAAAACTAGGATCTCCGGGAAGGGATAGGCAAGGGGGAGGCGACCATTACGAAAAGATGGAATAACCAACGAAGCGATTACATTTTGGGAGTCAGATAGCAGAAAGTTAGAAGTTTGAACCAGTAGGAAAGCCATGAAATCCAAAAAGGGAAATACAAAGATTCAGTCTACAGGGTTTCAGTAACTAAAATTACAGTTCAAAATGCTGTAGAAAGAGAACTATTGCTCATAATGGCCTCAAATTTGTACAACATACTATTGACGCAGCGAAAAACAATTTAATGAAAATTTTACCAATAGATGATGCTGTATGCCTGTTAACGTAAATGGGCTTGTCTACAAATGACAGATGAATCTCGATAGCACAGCTATGGTTTGAGTAGCACATTACACCATCCGTACTGTTCAACATGCACGACAGCACAAGTTCGTCAGTTAACAGTTGTGGCACTGTTAGGACGTACCAAATTGGATGGGAAAAATCGGTTGTTGATGGTCCTGTGATCAAAAACCACATAAAAAGCAAAATGACATCGGTTTCTGACTATCCTGAGACCGGCGAAAGACATGTTCAATTGCTGTCCACCGTTTTATGCCACAATTTGAAATCAAGGTACAGGATGTTACACAACACAGCGGGGTGTCTCGGGAGCTACGTTCAGAATGCGTTGCTGAAAGAGTGTCTTCAGTTCAGGCACGTTCCTAATCACACCTCTTTCAGATAACCGCACACCGAGAAGTCAAACGGATTAAGATCAGGTGTTCTGGATTGCCAAGCTGTAGGGAAATGACAGCCGATAATTCTAGTATTCCCGAAAGGCCCCTGCAGCAGCCGTTTCACTGACTGTGAAATGAGCGGAAGAGCGCCATCTTGCATAAAAGTGACCCTACCCACACGTTCACGTTGTTGAAGGGTTGGAATAACATTTGTGCGCAAAACACACTCATAGCGGTTACCAGTAACGACACAGGTAACAGAACCCGCAGGACTCATCTCCTCGAAAAAATACGGCGCTACGATAAACAATACCATCGACCCGCCCCACACAGTCACCTTTGCAGAATGAAGTGCTACCGGTTGACGTGCGTGCGGATTTTCCGTTGCTCATATTCTGCAATTCTACATATTAACATTGGAGATGAAAATGGGTTTCGTCTACTCACTGAATATTCCGTGACCTTTCATTGTCCACATCCAAGAGAGCAAAAAATTCCAAAGCGAAAGTTTGTCTTGATGGCAGGTCACCAGGAATCAACTCTTGAACAGGGGTGTTTTTTCTTATGGAAAGCAAGGCAGGATAATATGTGGGATTTTATGCACTGTCCTCGCAGACACGTCCAACTTTCGGGCAGTTCCCGTGCTCTGTATGTTTGAACACCAACACTCTACCCGTCCTGTAACGCTGTGGTCACAACTTCGAGAGACATCGGATCAACTGCTTTTTTCTCTCTGACACATCGCACTTCAAAAGAACCTGTCTTTTCGAAATTTGTAGTCATTCTTTCCAGACCCTCAGAAGATATCGAACCACTGCCTTTTTTCATTCCCTGGGTGTCCCGAACTTCCGTAGGGCTACCAGTCCATTCCACGTAAATACAGCTTACACCAACTGAAATCGGGACCGTTTTTGTAAAAGAGCTTTACCAACAGCGCACGATCGTTCATCGAGAAGACATGTAGGGCGTCTAAAAATGGACACTGACGTCAGTGAAGTGAAACGGAAAGAAGATAAGGATTTTTGGTCAGACGAATAGGGGGTATAATATCAACAGCAGCAGAAAATGGTATAGTGGGAGTGGCATTCGTTACTCAAAGGAAAGTAGGCCACAGTGCGAGATACTGTGAGCTGTTCAGTGATAGGGTTGTTCTCATCAGATTCTACATCAAACAAATGCCTCCAACGATAGTATACACACTGAGGTCGTAAGTGGAAGATGAAGAGATAGAGAATGTATAATTTCTGAGATTACTGAACGAGTAATTCAGTATGCGAAGATAGATGAAACTCTAATAACCATGGAGCATTGGAACATGGTTGTAGGAAAAGGAATGGAAGAAAGGGATGTGGGAGAACATGGGCTTACCAGTATGAATGAGAGAAAAAAAGGCTAACTCAGTTCTGCAACAAATTTCAGGTGATAATAGCGAAAACCCTGTTCAAGAATCAAAAGAGGAGGTGTCATTGTTTATTAAACCGGGGACCTAGAAACGACGGAGAGGCTTCGTCCCGCCGTAGCTCTAAGTGGTTCACAACCCGCTAACAAGCCATAGCAGTCCACCCACCCCATCGCCGCCCCACGCCGAATCCAGGGTTATTTTGCGGATTGGCCCCCAGTGGACACCCCCCCCCCCAACCCCCCACCCCTTCGGAGAACATCTGATACCAGGCGAGTGTAACCCCAAATGTTTGCGTGGTAGAGTAATTATGGTGTACGCGTACGTGGAGAAAGCGTTTGTGCAGCAATCGCTGACTTAGTGTAACTGAATCGGAATAAGGGGAACCAGCTCGCATTCGCCGAGGAGTATGGAAAACCGCCTTAAAAACTATCAGGGAGCGGCACGCCTTCCCGCTCGGGAGTTAGGAGAAGACATACTTGGAGAATATCGGGAGACACGGAGACAAGATTCCAAATGGGTTACATCATGGTCACAGAGAGATTCTGAAATCTGATATTAGATTGTAAGGTGTGCCCAGGAGCATATACAGAGAAGATCACAATTCAGTAACGATGAAGAGTAGACAAGTTCAAGAGAATCGTATGGAAGAATCAGTTCGGAAGAAAGTGGGATACTGAAGTATTGAGGAACGCTGAGAGACGTCGGAAGTTCGCTAAGGATATGGATATTGCAATAAGGAAAACCGGAATAGACAGGTCAGATGGAGAGGAGTAGATACCTATAAAAAGGGAAATCACAGATGTCGAACAGATAAACGTGGGGAGGAAGAAGGTAACTTCGAAGAAACCTATGTAGCAGAAGAAACATGTCAACTAATGGACGGAAGTAGTAAGTGCAACTTGTTATGGAAAAGACAGGAATACAGCAATATAAACCACTTAAAGCCGGCCGAAGTGGCCGTGCGGTTCTAGGAGCTGCAGTCTTGAACCGCGAGACCTGTACGGTCGCAGTTTCGAATCCTGCCTCGGGCATGGATGTGTGTGATGTCCTTAGGTTAGTTAGGCTTAACTAGTTGTAAGTTCTAGGGGACTAATGACCCCAGAAGTTGAGTCCCATAGTGCTCAGAGCCATTTGAACGTTTTTTGAACCACTTAAGGCAGCAGGGCAGCAAAGGCTGGAGGCAAAATGTGAAAAAGAAATGACAGTCGAAAAAACTGACTCAGCATCCAGAAAAGTCAAAACAACCTTCTGTGAAATTAAAAGCAAGGATAGTAACATCAAGAGTACAGCGGGGATCCCATTGTTAAACGAAAAGGAGAGAGCGGATGGGTAGAAGGATACACTGGAGGCTTCGATGAGGATGAGAAATTTCTGATGACGTGATAGAAGAAGAAATTGGAGTCGATAAGGGAGACATAAGGGTCCACTATTAGAGTCAGAATTTAAAATACTTTAGATCAAATAAAACAGAAGGGGTAGTCAACATTCTATCGGAATTTCTAAAATCATTGGACGATATGGCAACCGAACGACTGTCAAAGTTTGTTTGTAGAATCGACGAGACTGGCGATATACCGTGAGACTTCCGGAAAAATATCATCCACGCAATTCCGAAGATACCGAGTGCTAGAACTAGAGCACAGCTCATGCACCTAAGTTCCTGACAAGAACGATATACAGTAGACTGAGAATGAAAACTGATGCTCTAATGTGTGATGTTCACTTTTGCTTTAGGAAAGAAGGCATGGGAGAGGCAGATCTGATGTTGCACTAGATGATGGAAGCAATATATAAGAAAAATCTGGATTCGTTTGTAAGAACTGCAGACCTAGAAAAACACTGCGACGAATGAATATGATGCAAGATATTCAAAATTCTCAGAAAAAATAGATGTAAGCGCATACAATATGTGTAAGAATAAGAAGGAACAGTAAGAATGCAAGGCCGACAACGAAGGATTGGATTAAAAAAGGTGTAACGCAGTAACTTGGTATTTTATCCACCTTCTTCAGCAACTGTAATTGCATACTTCGGAATACTCAGCAACCAGTTGCATAAAAGAAATCTGATTTCCTCTGGAAGACAATGAATTCGCCCTCTCCCATCGACGTAATAAAGAACCTATTGGAATTATCAGACCGTGCAACACTTTGTCACTGCGCCGACGTCAAGTACCGATGGTCACGTGCCCGTTTAAATGGTAGCTGCTGCTGTCGAGGTGAAAACCCTGGCACGTGCATAGGTCGTCGGCGGCGGAGGCCCATCATTAGGAGCGTTCGGTGCACTGTGTGTCCAGTCGTACTTGTACTTTGCCCAGCGGTAAAGTCTGATGTTAGTTCCGCCACATTACGCCACCTGTCCTGTTTTTGCCCAGCCGACGAACGTCCGAAATCTGTAACGAGGGGTGGCCGCTCAACCCAACGACGCCTGGACGTGGTTTCACCACGGTTTCGCCACCTGTTGAAGACGCTAAAGTTCCTGACAAGAACTCCTCGAGCACCCGCCAAGTCGAGCAGTTTGCGAAATGCTCCTGCCGAGCCTCCAGGCCATCTGCCCCTGGTAGTAGGAGGGGGGGGGGAGATGTTATAAGGTGGTAAACCGTGTGGGAAGTGGATGGTGGAGTGGGATCGTAGGGGAGGGAGGGAGAGAGAGAGAGAGAGAGAGAGAGAGAGAGAGAGATGGAGGATATGTGATGTTTAGGAACAAGACTGGCTTATAACAGGTAAATTCTTACAAGATGTAGCAATCGTTATAATTAATTACTACATGATAATACCAACAAACTGTTGAAAATTGTAGTTTGCGGTGTGTAACCTATTGATTATAACCGTAACGGAATGACTGGGGCTCTAATTGTGGCTTACTAAATACGCTCATGTTCAGAAAAAAACAGAACACCTTGAACGACTAGACATAGGACGTTAGTAAGTTCCGCAGACATGATTAGAATTTCAGTCACCTCGGTTCAGCTCGTGTCCTCTTGCCCTGTAGGCACAAGGTCCGCCAAGGGCCCATTATAACCTATTCCATGCATGAGGGCGACAACTTGTATAAGGCACGAATGGCATGCTGTGGACTAGCTCTCCATGCTGAATTCACCTTGTTCCAAAGTTGACCTGTGGCTGTCGGCAGTTGGTCACAGCGCTGCAGCCGTCTTTTCACCATATCCCACACATTTTCGACTGGTGACATATCCGGTGATCTTGCGGACCAGGGCAAAAGCTGACATCCTGTGACACCATGAAGGCACGTGTTCGTGCAGCACCATATGGTCGTGCATTGTCTTCCTGAAAAATGGCGTCTGGTGAGTTGTGAAAAAAGGGTATGAGTACGGGCCGCATGATGTCATTCACGTAGGTCCCACTGGTCACAGTGCGCTGGCCACGCACCACCTGTGATTTGTGACTGTACCCAATACCATCCCACACCACAAGGCCCTGGGTTGGTGTTGTATGTCGTGTGCGAATGCAGTCACTGTGACGCTGCTCCCTTGTCTGCGGCGAACCAAAATGCGGCCATCATTTTCAAACGAAGAGAGACTGTATTCGTTTTATATTAACGCGAAACACAGGAGAGTGTTTCACGGACATGATAAGCGAGTTGAGGTGGCAATAATTGAAACAAAGGTGTTTTTTGTTGCGGCGAGATCTTTTCACGAAATTTCAGTCACCAAGTTTCTGCTCTGAATGTGAAAACATTTTACTGTACCGAACCTCCATAGGAAGAAATGATCATGATAATAGATAAATAATCTGAAGGTGGTTCGAAGAACCTTCTGTAAGACACTTAAGCGAATTGCAGAGTTGTGACGTAGATTCAGAAGGGCGGTGGTATCATTCTCAGAAATTTTCTTCTCCAAACATTCAGTGTTCGACAGCAATTTTCTGGAAGTACCTGGTGTGTTTACTATTACAGCAACGAAGTAGTCAGCTTTCACACTCGATATGAATCAATGTAAGTAAGAGCGGAAAAATACACAACTTATAAACAATAACTTTGTCATAGTGAAAAAAAAGTCATACATAGTCACTATTGCAACAGTCAAAAAGTAAGCTTAGTAATGGCAAAAACGATTGGTATTTCCTGTGTTGGTTACTTGAGGAACTACGTGTTTCGTTTCCATGAGGAGTTTGGAAAGGAATAATCACTATATTTCTTTGCAATCTTCTCGCGGAGATGAAATTTCTGGTTCCTCAAGTAACCTACAAATGAAATACCAATTGATTCTCTTCTAGATTACTCGAATGATATGTATCAGTTCGTTACTTATATGTCGGATTTAAAAAGAAGTAGTTATACTAAATGGAAACGTAATAAAATGTATCTCCATTACTGTCAATACAGAGCCTAGTTCTATAATAAATTAGGTTATTTTACCTCTGTTGACATATCCAGCCTTGTGGCAGTATTCTCAGTTATTTACTTCTCCCAAAATTCGATGTTTGATAGTAAGCACTCATCGATAACTGATCGTTCGCTTTCTTTAATCTAAAATTTCTCTTATTAACACCCATGAAATAATACACATTTTCGACTACTACAGAAAATTGCCTGAAATTTATTGTCACATTTCATTATTTGATTTCTTTTTCCGCTCTTGGCATTCTTTTTGAGTTTATATCTATCGTTCTTAACAATTATTGATAGTCAGCACTTTATATTCGCTGTGAGGCAATAGGTTATATGGGCTATACCTCCGTCAGCTGATCCAACCGAACCTGATATCAAACCAATGAATATTAATTGTTTTCGGCGACCTGGTGAAACATCGAAGGAAGCAGTAATTCTCGAGACTTATAAATGTTCAACTTCTGGAATTATGGTATTGAGGGGCTGCTGGACCTCACAACAGGACTGATTTCTTAATTGCTTAAGGGAGGCTGAATGCTCCCCACTATGTAGCAAGGGTGGGAAATGAGTTTTCATATCTTCACTGGAAGGGTATCAAATGGCATATTCAGGCAGGATACGACAATGGCCATACTACATCTCACGCCACAAACGACTTCAGCAATGTACAGGATCTTGACTGGCTTGCTTAGCCTTCTGATTCGTCACCCATACAGTTTATTTCGGATGCGATAGGAAAAGCAATATTTTTATACCAGCCTATGAATTTTCATGAAATGCGCCATTGCGTTTCAAGGATAGCAAGAAATTCTTCAAGACGATCTTGGAAAATTATTTTTTCTCATGTCACAAGGTATACAAGAGTTTTTGGTAACCGTTGGGCTCTCACCTCGTTTGATGTTGATTATGCACGACACGCGCAACTGATGTTGATTATCAGTTCCGAATCATTTATCCCCTTTTATGTGCACAGAGTCTGATAAACACAGGGTTGGTGTTGCATTTTTTAGTACTTTTAGTGTTTGTCATTGTATGAAGCCATACTTAATTTCACTCTGTTCCAAGATATCAGCAGCTAAAAAGCTTTTTTTTTAAAAAAAATAAAATAAGAACATTTATGGCCTTTATTCAATAAAAAAACCAAATAAAATGCACCTATGCCTCGAACTATTGTTGTGTTAATTTATCAACAATATGAACCACAACTGTAATAATTTCAAAAATATTATAATTGATGCTTTACTTTTGATCTGCCATTTCATTACTAAATCACTAGTTAACACCCAAAATTAAAAAATAAATATAGCTCTTGCAAATATTAATATTTTGGGGCAGCTTGTGAAAGGTGATCAGAAACAGACAAGTTTGTAAGGGTGTTACAGGTAGGTTGCGCTGAGAAATAATTGTTAGGAAAAAAATTCTATACTTTTCGGGTTGAAGTTAGCAGTTGAAGTCAGCCAATGAGGCAGCTGCGTGCACAAATTCAAGTGGCCCCACCAGAGACGGTCTTGCCAAACGTGTTCTTGGTTTGGTTTCCCAAAACCGAACTAGAGAGTGATACAAAAGCTGGACGTCGGATGGTAGTAAGAATGGAACGCGAGCCAAGGATATGTTGCCTCGTGCACTATTATCTACGCTATACTAACAACTGACACTAATTTGCGAGCTAACATCCCAAAGATGTTCGGGCTCACATGCGGTTCCTCTTCGTCAAAATGTCTTGGCTCAAACTCGTCTAGGTGTTGAACTGCACCTGTGGCATTACACGCCCTAAATTAGACACTTGTGACCCTTTGGTTAAATTGTCTGACTGATGGCAAGTTTGCGAAATACAAGGTTAACATAACATTTGACAATAGTAATAATAACATTGGGAACTAAATTAACGACCCATAAATGATGTAGGCCCCACAGTTGCGATTTGGTTAGAATAATGTTTATTTATAAAGCAAACTAATAGCGAAAGTGGTCGTATTCGGAGTTACTGTTACACTTGAGCGCATATCCATTTGACGCAACTCGTTCACAATCTCATTGCGAAATACAAGTTACTACGCGAAAAGTTAAGAGTTCACACCAGGCACGCGGCTGCTTACCACTCAGGGACTAAGTCCCGCGATATCACACAACGCCAAATTTTCTAAGTCGTTTCACTTCCTAGCTAGCTGCCTAAAGATCGACCGTCCGTTTCCGCGTCTGCATCCGAGTTGTACCCTTTGGTGTCTCCAACCGAACTGTACGTTGGAGTCGAGACCAGAACTGCCCTCTGCCCTTCTCCGGCCGCGTTTCCCGCGCACCGAACATCCTAACTCAACTGGCTAGGGCAGTTCCCTATTCTGAAGCCGTCTATCTGATTGGTTACAGCTTATTCTACATTATTTTACATTTTAACATATTTAAATAATCAAAGCTTGACCACTTTCACGTTCTAAATAGAGTAACAATAATATTCATTACATAATAAACGTTAAATCCTTTTACATAAAACCGATTCAATTTCCTTCTTAACTTTGAACGTCACGCCCAGTAGCATTGCAACAATGTGCTTTCTGATAAATAAATAAAGAACAAAAGTAATTATTATGCACAAAACTTTACTACAAATATTCTATTACCTAATGACTCAATAAGGTGTCATGCTGTCATCCTTCAATGTGTGATGTGTGGAGAAAACGATGATCTGATGCTGAACTGAAAATACTGATAATTTAAATTTACTATATCTTTTAAACTGTAAGAAGGCTGTTTAGGTTTTTATGTTGGTAACGTCACCTAGCGCTCTGTATGAAAATCACTGGCTGTGCTGTGTGCAGTCTGTGCCGGGTTGGCATTGGTGGAATATTAGCCATTGTAGTGTTAGGCAGTTAGATGTGAACAGCGTGTAGCGTTGTGCAGTTGGAGTCGAGCCGCCAGCAGTGGTGAATGTGGGGAGAGAAATGGCAGAATTTTGAGAGTGGACGATCTGGACGTGTGTCCATCAGAACGAGTAAATTTTTAATATTGGGGATCATGAACTGATATATATATATATATATATATATATATATATATATATATATATATATATATATGTATATGATGACTTTTGAACACTATTAAGGTAAATACATTGTTTGTTCTCTATCAAAATCTTTCATTTGCTGACTATGCCTATCAGTAGTTAGTACCTTCAGTAGTTAGAATCTTTTATTTAGCTGGCAGTAGTGACGCTCGCTGTATTGCAGCACTTCGAGTAACGATGATTTTTGTGAGGCAAGTGATTCATGAATGGTATAGGTTATTGTAAGTCAGGGCCATTCTTTTGTAGGGATTTTTGAAAGTCAGGCTGCGTTGGGCTAAAAATATTGTGTGTCAGTTTAGTGTTGATCAGAATAGGTAAAGAGCGAAATGTCTGAGTACGTTCAGTTCTGCTCAGCTGTTTGAAAATCAAATAATGTAAGAGGTTTATCAGCACAGTAATTCATTAATTTTTCTAAGGGGACGTTTCAAAACAAATAAAGTTACATAGTTCATATTTACAACATTTTTCATTTTAATGACGCTCTTCTACAGGGTGTTACAAAAAGGTACGGCCAAACATTCAGGAAACATTCCTCGCAAACAAATAAAGAAAAGATGTTATGTGGACATGTGTCCGGAAACGCTTAATTTCCATGTTAGAGCTCATTTTAGTTTCGTCAGTATGTACTGTACTTCCTCGATTCACCGCCAGTTAGCCCAATTGAAGGAAGGTAATGTTGACTTCGGTGCTTGTGTTGACATGCGACTCAATGCTCTACACTACTAGCATCAAGCACATCAGTACGTAGCATCAACAGGTTAGTGTTCATCACGAACGTGGTTTTGCAGTCAGTGCAATGTTTACAAATGCGGAGTTGGCAGATGCCCATTTGATGTATGAATTAGCACGGGGCAATAGCCGTGGCGCTGTACGTTTCTATCAAGACAGATTTCCAGAACGAAGGTGTCCCAACAGGCAGACGTTCGAAGCAATTGATCGGCGTCTTAGGGAGCACGGAACATTCCAGCCTATGACTCGCGACTGGGGAAGACCTAGAACGACGAGGACACCTGCAATGGACGAGGCACTTCTTCGTGCAGTTGAAGATAACCCTAATGTCAGCGTCAGAGAAGTTGCTGCTGTACAAGGTAACGTTGACCACGTCACTGTATGGAGAGTGCTATGGGAGAACCAGTTGTTTCCGTACCATGTACAGCGTGTGCAGCACTATCAGCAGCTGATTGGCCTCCACGGGTACACTTCTGCGAATGGTTCATCCAACAACGTGTCAATCCTCATTTCAGTGCAAATGTTCTCTTCACGGATGAGACTTCATTCGAACCTGATCAAATTGTCAACTTTCACAATCAACATGTGTGGGCTGACAAGAATCCGTACGAAATTGTGCAATCACGTCATCAACACAGATTTTCTGTGAACGTTTGGGCAGGCATTGTTGGTGATGTCTTGATTGGGCCCCATATTCTTCCACCTACGCTCAATGGAGCACGTTATCATGATTTCATACGGGATACTCTACCTGTGCTGCTAGAACATGTTCCTTTACAAGTACGACACAACATGTGGTTCATGCGCGATGGAGCTCCTGAACATTTCAGTCGAAGTGTTCGTACGCTTCTCAACAACAGATTCGGTGACCGATGGATTGGTAGAGGCGGACTAATTCTATGGCCTCCACGCTCTCCTGACCTCAACCCTCTTGACTTTCATTTATGGGGGCATTTGAAAGCTCTTGTCTACGCAACCCCGGTACCAAATGTAGAGACTCTTCGTGCTCGTATTGTGGACGGCTGTGATACAATACGCCATTCTGTAGGGCTGCATCAGCGCATCAGGGATTCCATGCGACGGAGGGTGGATGCATGTATCCTCGCTAACGGAGGACATTTTGAACATTTCCTGTAACAAAGCGTTTGAAGTCACGCTGGTACGTTCTGTTGCTGTGTGTTTCCATTCCATGATTAATGTGATTTGAAGAGAAGTAATAAAATGAGCTCTAACATGGAAAGTAAGCGTTTCCGGACACATGTCCACATAACATATTTTCTTTCTTTGTGTGTGAGGAATGTTTCCTGAAAGTTTGGCCGTACCTTTTTGTAACACCCTGTATATGAAATGTCGATTGTTAAGATCGGTCAAAGCGTTCAGCTTTTAGCATTCAGGTCTTTGTTACAAAACTTGTTAATTTCACTTTAACTGTAAATCCTAAACTATTATAGATACGATCAGTATTCAAGTTTTATTGCGATCACCATGAAAATTTATGAAGGATGGCGTATTAAAATAACTGTGGCTTAATTCCCTGAATTACTACAGATTTAAATAGTTTTCATAAATGTTTCCCTTTATGGCCGATCTTAGGTCCGCCATATTTAACACTGCTACGTCTCCTTGGCCACAAACGGCTTTTACTGAGTTTCCCTATGACGTAGGTTCTCGTCTGTCTCACTCGCACACTACAGCGCTTAGGCCTCAATAGACGCGTGTGATTTTCCCTATTCGTGGCGAATCTCCGTCCTTTGTGGCATGCGGTCCTGGACGACAGGGTTTCACAGTTCCTGTAGTCTGACGCTTTCGGCCATATATCTGAATGAGAGCGCAGTGCTCGTTAGCTCACAGATTGTATCTAGTGAGTCGCTTGAATTTGCGAATACAACCGCTGATTGATCAACTTCAGTGCTAACTATCTGTTAAACGGTGCTGCCATCGAATTTTTTTCTTAACAGTTACTTCTCAGCACAACCTACTCTGCAGCACCCTTACAAGGTTTTCAGACTGTTTCTGACCGCACTGCATATATTAGCAAAGATAAATGAGCGAAAGGTAGGCTACACCCTTCTTCATATTACTGTAGGTTAAGGTGGCGCTACTAATCATTCTCTCTAATTTTATTAATTCATTTAGTGAATATCAAATGTTATTTAGCAAAATATACTTGGTTGGCTTTTCTGTAAAATCTAAAACTACTGAAATTTTGTAATATCACCCTGGGGCTCTGCTCTAAAGCTATGGCTGAAGTATTGATCGGTTTTGTTGAAGCCATCAGTTCCTGTTTGACGAATCCCTCGTATTCCCAATACGTTTAAGCTGATTTCAATCTTGTACTGAATTCCTGCCGGTGCTTCTTTTGCCCTATTAGAAAGTGCAGGTTCATTTACATCATACAAATACAAACTGACAACATACTGGAAGGCATATGTCGTCTTCTCCCAAGACGTGAAGAGCCATGCCTTCTCTGAACCACTTCCCGGTAATACATAGCACATTGTGTGATACGTATAAACAAACCGGTGTAATTAGTGCCTCTAGAATTCCTATGAATAACATTCAGCTTCAAGTCGAGGTGTGGCTGTGTTTTGTGCACGTAATTCCGGACACAAGAGCGTACGGAGGAACTCTCAGGTACACTGTGCTGACGTGACTGCTGACGCTCCGGCCAGCATAGTGCTGCGGCTTGTCGAGTCCGCAGAACTCAGAGCCGCTAACTGTTGGCCCGGACAATACGTCAGCGGCTGTAGCTGAATTTACCAGCTACTGCGAAATCCCCAAATAAGGGGATTGCGACGAGCGCAGCCAGCGCTGTGATCGCCAAAATTTCCACGAAAGGGAAACAACTGCAGCAGTCCCCAACTACGAAACGCCGTCACTTGAAACTCGAGAACCCCACACTGGGGCAAATAAAAGTGGCCTGGGCGAGTGGATACTATTTTTGGCAGAATCAACGGAGGAGGAAAAGACCTACAGTTACTTCCAACAGGATGGAGCAACTGTCCATACACCCAGCCGATCCTCGAAGCGTATTTACACAATCTTCGCGCCTGACAGAGTTGTTAGCAGAGGTCAGTCTGGTTGCGGCCCTAACTGGCTACCCAGATCATCTGATCAGTGAAATTACTTTGTGTGGGGCGCCCTTAAGTCTAAGGTGTATAGGAACACCCCTCACTGTATTCGAGAACACTTCGGATGAGACTGCAGCAATTCCAGCAGTCCATCCGCATTCAGCAACTTGCTGATAAGAGCGGAAAAGTGCCAAGAGATGAATGGTGGTCACTTCAGCATCTACTTAGTCAGATTAGTACTGTATTTCCTTTTTTCTTTTGTGTTTCTTTGTACCTTGGAACTCTATTCTCCGCGACACTTTTGCGTATTTTCCGCACCATGTGCTTATCTGTATCACCAATTTCATAAGCTTCCATTTTCTCCTCATCTAGTTTTTCCGTGGGAAACTTTTCACTTTCGAACAGTGCTGTGCTCTGCACTTAACTTCAGGACCTTCTTTCTAATTTCCCTAGCAATTTGTAATATATTTTTAGAAGAACTCGTTCACAAAACAAATCTTCCTTTTTTGGTTCAATATAAATGAAATTTGGTTCTTTCTTTGGTTACACGTTTTAGTTTGCTTCTTAGGTAGAGGAGTTCCCCATTCATTCAATTCGAAGCTTCCCTTTTCTTCAACTTTTCATCACTTTCCACTTTGGTTTACTTATCCTACTTCTTCAAAATCTTCCTTACTTTTACTCATGAGCAATTTTGTCTGCTAAGCATAAAACACTGCCCTTTACTCTCTTGTACTTTTATTTTTTTTCTGGCAATTTCTTTTTCTCTTTCACGAATATGGTAAACATCACTGACGATAGACAGAAACTGCAACGCACTGCTATACCCTACTGTCTCTCTATGTAAATCTTTCGAACACCATTTTTTTTTATCGTCAGTCCTGCAACTCGTCTGATGAACACAGCATCAACGTCCACTCCTGTGCGAATGTCTTCCTCTCAGAATAGCATTTACACTAATATCCTCAAATGTTTGTTGGTGTACCCCAATCTCAGTGTTCCCCTACAGTTTACACCCTCCAGTACAACGAAAGTAATTCCTGCCTCTTGTTCTTGTCAATGTTTTCCACATATTTCTATCTTTGTCTTGTCTGTGTAAAATATCCTCATTACCTATTGTATGACACCACCTAATCCTACTGTAGCACCACATATCAAATTCTTCGATTTTAGTCTTTTCCGTTTTCACTACAGTCCATAATTCTTCCATGCAAAGTTGTAGTCCATAAGTATACTTCTCAAAAATTTCTTCCACAAACTAGCATCAATAATATTACTAGTAGGCTTCCTTTGGCCTGGAATGTCCTCTTCGCCTATGCGAGTTTTTATTTCTTCCGCCTTAGGGGTCGTAACGTTAACAAGTTTATCGCTAATCTCACTTCACTCTTTCTTTGGTTTACTCTTAATCAATTTTCTGTGCTCAGTAGACTGTACATTTTGTTCCGTAAGTTCTGGAACTCTTCCTCGCTTTGACTGATAATAATGTTGTTAGCGAATAGTATCACTGATATTCTTTCACCTTGAATTTTAATCTCGCTCCTGAAAGTCCCTTTTATTTCAATCATTACTTCTTATCCAATCTACTCTTGTTTTATATATAATTATTTGTAGGAATCTGTCAACTTTCATAAGCAGAATGTAAATACTCTCGTGTTCAGACAAAACAGAACACCTTGAACGACTAGAGATAGGGGGTTCATATTCACGGGACACGTACGTTAGGACGTTCTTCAGAAAAGATTAGCATTTGAACCATGTTGACGTCAGGTTGAAGGTCAACATCGATATCGCTGTGCAATACCACTTACCGGCCCGCTTGCTTAACTGGGTGGTAACGTGTTTGCCTCCTGTGCAAGCGGGCCCGTGTTCGATTCACGGCCGGGTTGGAGATTTTCTCCGCTCTTGGATTGGGCACTGTGTTGTCCTCATCATCATTTCATCCTCATCACCGGCACGCAAGTCGCCCAATGTGGCGTCGACTGGAATAACACTTGCACTCGCTGGATGAAATTCCCTGCATGGGGCCTCACGGCCACCAATGCCATACGCTCATTTCCATTTTCACCACTTTCCGATAAAATGTGACTATGGTTATCATTGTCGCTAGAAATCGAAGGTAATGCATCAGTGTGACTTGAGCAGACGTGTGGAACACCTCGCAGACGTTTGCGCGAACCGTACCGTCAAATCAGTGAGTTTGAAAGAGGGTGCAATTTTCGCATGAGGGAATGTGACGCATCCAACTGGGAAACTAATGCCCTTGTGGGACGAAGTGTTTCGGCAGTGCAACGGATGTGCGCAGAATGGTTCGCGGAAGGCTGTAAAACACGACGAGACGGGTCAAATCGCACCATCCATACCACCCATTGAGGAGATCGTCGCCTCATCCGGTTGGCACTGCAGGACAGATCTGTGTCCCCCTCGGCTTTGGCAGAACAGTGGAACAGTGTTAACAGATCGTAAACTATCAGTGGTGACAGTCCTTCGCCTTTTATTATAAAACAGTGTGGATTATGTGCGCGTCGTCCTTTTCAAATGGCTCTGAGCACTATGGGACTTAACATCTATGGTCATCAGTCCCCTAGAACTTAGAACTACTTAAACCTAACTAACCTAAGGACAGCACACAACACCCAGTCATCACGAGGCAGAGAAAATCCCTGACCCCGCCGGGAATCGAACCCGGGAACCCGGGCGTGGGAAGCGAGAACGCTACCGCACGACCACGAGCTGCGGACGTCGTCCTTTTCTCCGCCTACTTTTGACGAATGTGCAGAGACATGCTAGATGGCAATGGTGTATGGAACGACTTCAGTGGAGACCACCATCAGTATAGTTGTGATCCAAAATGGATAATCTATGTAAATATAAATTACAAGGCATTTTAATTAAACAGATGGTTAGTATCCTGTTCTATGCATCATTTGTTTCGTTGGAACTAGTCATTTTCCTCTCGCGTTCCACATTCATATGTGAACATGTTGACTACTTACAAGTTCGTTTCTTTTTTCTTTTCTTTTCTTTTTTTTTTTACAGTACAGAAATTAGTAATTCCTACGCAACACCTGTTACATATTACAGTCTTACATACAGAAATACTTCTACGGAATGAAAGGCGTTGTCAAAGAGAAACTTTTGAGTTTTATTTTAAATTTTCCGTTGCTGTCCGACTTCGAAATTTTGTTTGCAGAATTGTGCACCCATTTTTCTGCTAACCGCAATCGTAGTGAGAATAATTGTAATTACCGACATCATTGTTCCTTTTAAACTGTAGTGCTTTATTCACAAATTTCATAACCGAATAACTGTAATGTGTAGCTTTAGTTGCCTAATTCCCGTAACGTAACTCCACACGATGATCTTGGGTGAGAACCATATATTATATTACAGCACGTTATTCAGCAATGAAGACTTCCTCTCTTGTAGACGACATCCCTGTAGCAGACAAAATCAAATCCTTTAATTTTTCGTTGATTCCAATCACACTCAAATATATTCATTTAATTAATTTACCTTCTGTACTTATTTCGAATTAAGAAATATAATTAATCGAAATAATAAATGAAAAGCACTAGTTTGATTTTGTTCTACAGTATTACTTTTATTGTGTTAACCGGTTTTCGGCTTACAAGGCCATCTTCAGACATTTACTGAGTATTGTCACCAAAGAAGTGATAATGTTAGTAAACAACATTGAAAGTGAAGTTACACGTCTACATTGAATCAGAAACATACAGTAAGTAACATCTTCGACAGTGTGGTGGTAATGCAATGTAAGATGTAAAAAAATTGTACAGTAAATAATTAAAAGTAAAAACGGAGTAGGCAGGAAAAAACTTTAACACAAAGTTGTAACAGCATGCCTACATAACATCTTCTATTAATAAACAAAACCAACGAAATAAAATAAAATTAATACTTGACAGGCCTCCTTTAGGAGGTATAAAACATGGAGAGTGATACACAAACCAATTAAAAGAAGAAATAATTATCAGTGTAACTACAGAATATATAAATTAACGCTATAATTAATCGAAATAATTTGCCCACCAACTTCGAAACACAATAAGTCCATTACCACACAAATAATACGATCTTAGCCTAATTAAGAAACGACGACGATAAAATTGGTTTCCTGTGAGTGATTAACGAGTCAATAATCATATCTATTTGCCAAATTGGTTTTCCCAAGGAAGAAAGCGTTTCGCTGCCCCAGAATACACGTTCTTTTGTAGGACACGCCATATTCACCCTCACGACGCGACGCACTGCTTTTTGGTAATATTTGACTTTAAAATTTTTTTACAGCTCAAGTAAACAACGGCAAAAACGTGCGCGCGCATATCTCGTTACAGCAGCGCGGCCGCCGGGCTCTACATTTATTCAGCCGCGTGAGAGCTGCGCTGCGAAAAAGATGAGCCGGCGGACATACGAGGTGTAGCGAGAGCGCTTATTCCGACTCTCTCAGATAAAGAGCAAGCGTTCTCGCAATAACTCACACTTTTCCCAAGAGGTAATGAAGACAAAAACTTACCTAGATTGCAAATCTATGTAAAGTTTACTCAAGAAATCAGAGTAGTCTAATCTTACACAAACTGACTTTCACATTATGCACCTGCAGAACTTTGCTATGGGAGCTTCGTAAAACGAAGAAATCGACCAGCTGAAATAACGCTGGTGTTTATTCTAACTGCAGTTTTGTGCTTGTCTTTCACAGTTTAAAATGCCTCCAATGATGAATGATGTGCTGCGGGGGCTAATTATTATATATATTCGTCAGAATGAAGAAATGTTTGACCAACTCTGCCATCCAGCTGGTGAAAAATGACGGGGTCAGTGGGAGAAAGGGCTTGTTTTAAGCTGTTGTTGTTGTTGTTGTTGTTTCTGTTGTTGTTGTGGTCTTCAGTTAGCAGACTGGTTTGACGCAGCTAATGCAATCCACATCCTTTTGAACCTGTTTACTGTATACATCTCTTGGTCTTCCTCTACAATTTTTACCTCCATACTTCCCTCCTCTACTAAACTGGTGATCTCTCGATATCTCAGAATGTGTGCTATAAACCGATCCCTTCTTGTTGTTACGCTGCAAAATTTCCTTTCTCTTCAGTTCTACTCAGTATCTCCTCATTGATTACGTGGTGCACCCATCTTATCTTCAGCATTCTTCCGCAGCGCCACATTTCAAAAGCTTCTATTCTCTTCTACCTTAAACTGTTTATCGTCCACGTTTCACTTCCATACAAGTTTCAACCCACACAAATACCGTAACTTCAGAAGTAACGTCTTAACATTTAAATATATATTCTATGTTAACAAATTTCTATTCTTCAGAAACGATTTTCTTGTCATTACCCCTCTATATCTTACAACCTTTCTGCTTCGGCAATCATCAGTTACTTTGCTGCCCAAATACCAAAACTCATCTACTACGTTAAGTATCTCATTTCTTAATCTAATTCCCTCAAGATCACCTTATTTAACTAGAGAACATACCATTACCCTTCTTTTGCTTTTGTTGATGTTCGTCTTATATCCTACCTGCAAGACAGTGCCCATTCCGTTCAAGTGTTCTTCCAAGAGCTTTGCTGTCCTTGACTCAATTACAGTTGAATTACTGCATGGTATATGTTTTTTTTTAAATGCGTGGACAGGAACATAAATAGAATAAGACGGTACACTTTATATAGAAGACACTGCTTTGTAGCGGTAGATGTGGAATTATCAAAACTAGTCAAGTTCGTATGTTTAGGAAGCATCATAATTTTATGAAATTATTTAAAATACACAATCGAACATTTGTTACAGTTACAAAATAACCTGTCGATACAGAACTGCAAGTTTGCTGTCATTAGTAAAAATATACTAGCCTGATAAGACATTCTCTTACAAATTTCATGAAATCTAATTGATGGAACGCTTTTAACGCTGAAAAGTGTCTTGTATCTGGAGAAAATGGATTTACATGCAAACATTTTCCGAAGTATAACATTTATAGTAAACAATGATGACGAATTTGATTTGAAATAAATACATTCAAAAACTTTAAAAGAACTTTATAACCATTTTCAAGAAACATTCTGAAAATTTCAGAAAATCGTGTCTTGTCTCCTTTCTATTTGATGTTCAGAGAGGGAACATCCCCTGCGCCATGCCGCACACAGCGCCAGGCAAGAGTTCTCCCCTCTGCCGTATCCCATTCACCGTCGCCAGTGCGCTGAGGGCCTCCACAGCTGCTGCTTTGCACTGCGTACTGTATCATCCCGAAGTAAGGCTAAAAATATCTGTCAAGATTTCATAAAAATTCCTATGCATAAAATCACTTTGCTCACTGAGCAGTTTTTCAGGGCTTTTCATTTGGTAGTTGTAAATTCCAGTTCATCCAGCACATTTAGATAAAACTTTTCGGAGCTCTGTGTAGCACCTCCATTTCTTCACTAATTGTGTTAATCTGATGACTCATTTTACATGCGCTTCCGCTGTCCGATTATTGTATCTACAAAGTTCTTCGCCTTGGATCACAAAATTTCGCCTAGTCTGCCCTTTGGAATACCATCACACTCTTCACCTTCAGTTCTGTGCACCCCAGAATTATTGTATTTATTTTGCTCCATTTTGGAAGGTCTTGGTGGTAATGTCTTGACAAGAATTAGCAATTCTCTCAGGCACACACCCTTCGTGTGAAGGGGTTACAACCTTTTTCTTAAGTTTTATCTCCTTACTCTTCTTACTCCCGTTAGTCATACCAGAAAACTCATTTTTGACTTTAGTAAAGGTACACATGAGACATTGCGTCCTCTGTCGTAGGTGCTTGTGTAATAATGTCCAGTTCTCTCTGTAATTCATCTTCCTTCAGTGGCAGGCTAAGGGCACATAGTGTAAACGTATGCTCTTATATGCTGTGCTCGGAGGCGTGAGCTCACACCTATAATGAAGTCGTAGCATACGTGGTATATCATTTCTACGCACACCTACAGCGTGCCTTCCTTCCTCCACTTTTCAGGAGAATCTGATTAAAGAAATCAAACAAGATCTGAGAAAGAAGTTAGACGTAGAATTAAAGGTTAAATTAGAAGCAGTGCTGTTTGTGTTTACTACGAGAGGAAAATCTAGATAAATTAGGATGAATCGAAAAAAAGAAGAAGTGAGAGAACAAATAAAGTTGCACGAAGAGAGTAAACCTATGCTTGTTATTTGCAGTGGTAGCGATGAAGTTAATGAGCTCGTGAATAAAACCTTGTTTCTTAAGTTGAAGTGTGCTTACAGCTTCCAGTAAAAATTAGTGTGTGCTTTGCGAACGAAGTCAAGGTCGTAGCAGTTCCAGAGAACGCCGTCCTGGCCGCGTTAGATGTTCTGAATCTCTGCACTAGTGCACCAATTGAAGTTAAAAAATTATTAGGAACAATCTGACAAAAATATGTACTTTAACATCTTTGAACTGCAGCATACGTTAGATTTCTCATTGACTTTTGATTGTTTTATTTGCAACGACAAGTTTTTTTTATGGAAGATAAAGGTTTAGCCAGGGGAAATAGCCTATCAGTTATTTTACTACAAGTTTTTGTGAAAGACTTTGAAAATAAATTTTTCATCTCTTTTCTACAAATTAAAGGCAAGCCGACTTATACAGACTGTGCGTTGATGACCCTGCACTGAGGTGACAAAAGTCATGGGATAGCGATATGCACATATAAAGATGGCAGTGGTATCGCGTACACAAGGTGTAAAAGGGCAGCGCATTGGCGGAGCTGTCATTTGTCCTCATGTGAAAAGGTTTCCGACGTGATTATGGTGGCACGGCGGTTCA
The DNA here is from genome assembly GCF_023898315.1 of Schistocerca nitens. Classification (NCBI taxonomy): domain Eukaryota; kingdom Metazoa; phylum Arthropoda; class Insecta; order Orthoptera; family Acrididae; genus Schistocerca; species Schistocerca nitens. The sequence continues at coordinate 423,806,727 of NC_064617.1, read as the reverse complement.
GATGAGTCATGTGAAAAGGTTTCCGACGTGATTATGGTGGCACGGAGGCAATTAACTGAAGGCGGAATGATAGTTGGACCTAGACGGATGGGACATTACATTTCAGAAACTGTTAGGGAATTAAATATTCCGAGATTCACAGTGTCAAGACTGTGCCTAGAACACCATTTTTACGGTATTAGCTCTCACCATGGTCCATGCGGTGGCCCACGGCCTTCAGTTAACGGCCAAGAGCATCGGCGTTTGCGTAGAGCTGTCTGTTCTCCAGACAAGCAACACTGCGTGAAATAACAGCAGAAATCAGTTACGACAGTACGGCGAAATTTAGCGTTAATGGACTGTGGTAGCAGACGATCTACGCGAATTCCTTCGTTAATAGTACGGCATAGCCTGCAGCGCCTCTCCTGGGCTCGTGATCCCATCGGTTGGACCCTAAAAACCGTGGCCTGCCAGGTAAGTCCCCATTTCAGTTTATGAGCTGATGGTAGGGTTTGAGCATGGCGCAGGCCGCACGAAGTCACTGACCCAAGTCGTCAACAAGGCGCTGTGGTGGCTCCACAATGATGTCAGCTGTGTGTGCTTGGAATGGACAGGGTCCTCTGGTCCAACTGAACCGATTATTGACTGGAAATGATTATGTTCAGCTACTTGCAGACCGTTTGCAGCCATTCATGGACTTCACGTTTCCAAACAACGACGGATGACAACGCGCCATGTCACGAGGCCACAATTGTTAGCGATATGAAGAACATTCTTGACAATTCGAGCCAATGGTTTGGTCATCTAGATAGTCGAACATTTATGGAACATAACCGATAGATCAGTTCATGCACAAAATGTTGCAGTGGCAGCTCTTTCTCAATAGTGGACGACTACAGAGGCAGCATGGCTCAGTATTTTTGCTGGAGACTTCCACTGACCTGTTGAGTCAATGCCACGTCGAGCTCTGCGCTATGCCGGACAAATGGAGGCCTGACACGGTATTAGTGTATTTTGCTGTTCAAATGGAGGAAAGAACTACTACTACATGTACAAACGGTGAACATTTGAAAAGGGGAGCACACAAAAATGCGATTCACATTAGAACTGGACGAGAGTGGAGGAATCATCTTTATAGATTTGATCGTAAGAAGGGAGGGAGGAAAGCCTGCTGTCTGAGTGTATAGAAGGGATTCATACTGCACAGCAGTGTAGGAGCGACCTCGCGCATCCCAAAGCAGCTTAAAAGCGCATACATTTACACACTGTGCAACAGAGCCCTTCGAGTGCATTTCAAGGAAGATAAATTACCGATGTAATTAGATATTATTAAACAAGTAATGGATACAGGAGGCAAGATTTCATGCGATTGTTTGTTGTTGCTGTTGCGGCCTTGAGTCCGAAGACTGGTTAGATGCAGCTCTGCACGCTACTCTATCCTGAGCGAGCCACTTCATCTCCGAATAACAACTCCAACCTGCATCTTTCTATATCTGCTTACTGTATTCACCTCTTGGTCTCCTTCTACAACTTTTACCCCCACACTTCCCTGTAATACTAACTCCATAGATGTCTCAGAATGTGTCCTATCAGTAGAACCCTTCTATTGGCCAAGTTGTGCCACATATTTCTTACTTCCCCAGTTCTATTCGGTACTTCTTCATTAGTTACGTTACTGCTCCATCTAATCTTCAGCAGTCTTCAGTAGCACCACATTTCGAAAGCTTCTTTTTATCTCAACTGTTTATCGTCCATGTTTCACTTCCATACATGGCTGCACTCCAGACAAATACATGCAGAAAAGATTTCCTGACGCTTATGTCTATATTCGATGTTAACAAATTTCTCTACTTCATAAATGCTTTCCTTGCCATTGCTAGTCTTCATTTTATATCCTCTCTGCTTTCGCCATCATCAGTTATTTTGCTGCCCAGATAACAAAACTTTTATTTTTTCTCCCTGAACTTTAATTCCTGCTCTAAATTTTTCTTTAGTTTCCTTTACTGCTTGTTCGATGTACATATTGAATAGCATCTGGGACAGGCTACAACCTTGTCTCACTCCCTTTTCAACCACTGCCTCCCTTTCATGGTTCTCGACTCTTACAATTTCGTTTGATTTCTGTGATTTACCCCTGCTAGTTAGAGAATTTCAGAGTATCCATTGAAGGTTGCCAAAAGCTTTCTCCCAGTTTACAAATGCTATATATGAACAACCTTTCATTTTGTCCGTAAAATAACTAGCGAATCGTACTTTCCGATTCAACACATCATCAGTCCCATAAGATCGCTTTCTTTCATTCACGCTGTAGTCACACATTTATCACCAGCTAAACTAAGGAAAGAAATTAATCTAATTAAAACAGTAACCTGTAATAACGGCTACAAACCCGCACAAGTGGAAAACAATTTGGAAGCGAAACCTAATAAGAACTATTGCTCCAGGTAACAGACATAATGTGGATAATGATATAGAAAAGTTATTTCAATGCCGTATCTAAGTAGCGTGTCGTAAAGGATTCAGCGTCTGTTGGCTAAGAATATAGATGCCAAATTTCTTTTCTACACATATAATAGTTTTCAAAAAAATTTAATCCATAATTTAGAAACTTTAGTGAACCTTTACATAGCTCAGGAGTTGACAAAACTGCTTGCGATGTGAGTCCGGTGTTTATAGCGGACAGATCGGTAGGCCCTTTAACATTAGCTACAACGAACACCTGTTAGGAGAGAAGGGTACCAACGTTTATAATTCCACTTACGCGGAGCATTTGTCAATATTGGGTCACAATCAAAAGGCAATAGAGGACTTGACTATTCTACATAAAGAGAAGAATGTGTAGAAGCTTGTAGTCTTGGAAGAACGTGAGGTCTTTACACGTTTGGTCAGAAAAGATGGCCTCATTTGAAATGAAAAGCTACAGTTGAGAAACAAAAAGTTTCTTTAAGCTGTTTACGCCATTGCTCATAGCTGCGTGAGGTTTTTGCTCATGTTTCTTTTTACTTATATTTCGGAAACGTTATTTTTCCTTTACTTAGCGGACTCTGTATTTCCTTACCGATAACAGGCCACACGGTACCATATTCAGTTAAAATCTTGCTGCAGTACACTGTTTATTTATTTATTTTTTTGATCAGCACATATTTTGTTGTTAACCATTGTATTGACATAGTTATTATTTTGAAATATTTGTACCGTCCTCATAACGCCCTTACTTTTACTCTATGTACAGTTTGTACTATTTATCCACATGGCAATTTGATGTGCGGTCTAAAGTAAAATGAACACATTAAAAAATAAAAATTTTTTTTTCAGACCTGAAGATAACAGCAAAGTCTGTCGAAACCGTTTGTTTCAGATAAAGAACTATTTATACGATCTCAACCGTTGAATGTTTTTAGTTTTTAATACACTTATGTATATTATACTGATGGGTTAGTGCTTCAATAACTGTGCTTAATAGGATGAGCATTTACCACGCTACTTTACTTGGGATCGTAACTACTGTAGTTGCCACACGTATAGTTCAGTGTCTGTTCTTATAATGAGCTGTACCTGTGGAGTAATTCTTCCTGTTTTTACACGGAGATCTTAATTTGTAATACCTGCTGTTAGACATGAACTTCTTAGCTCATGATGTATGATTATATCAATGAAGTGAAAATTGTGTAAGTACCTTTTTTATTCCGTGTACTTCAATTCACTGTTGTAATTTAGTGGTTATTTTAGATGTCTGTTTTGTAATATGTTTAAGACATTATAGGTGATTTCATTCCTTCTGAAGAAGATATCCGAGTGCCATTGAACCCTGGTCAAGGCGTGTCAGAATAAACTTGATGCAGCCAATTGGCACTGTAAGTCATTTAATGAAAACTAATAAATTGTGTAAACGTAGAAAATAGGTACAACGGCCACTAATGATACTTGTGAAGAATAAAATGAAATAAAATAAAAAAACCAAATGAGAAGCTGGGAAAATATCTTAGTTTTGAGTCGGACAATGATCGATAGTCGTAAGCTAAAAAGCAATACCATATTGGTGTCGTAAGAGCTACAGTGACCAGCAACGTGAATTTCGTTAATGGCAGGAAATATGGTACAATTTCCATATTATATCTGGTGGTGAGTAGTTACTTGCGTACTGGTGTAATTGAACGTGCGAGTACTGATGCGTATTCTCAGCCTATGCCCATAAGAAAACAAGAGTACTTTGCGGTGAAGCAAGGAACAACGTTCTGTAATAAAGTTCGGGAAGGGGGAGGATGAGGATTAAAATCAGCCGTCTCTTTTGAAAGAAACCATCCCGGGGTTTGCCTTCTAAAACGTAGCTCAGGACAGTGATCTGAACCTCCTTACTACTCCGCCCTGCTATATGGATTGTGATGTGGCAGACAGAACTGTTAGATTGTATACGCACCCGCCTGCTGTATCACCGGCGTGGGAAAAACACAATGCTCTCTATAGCGTTAAGTTGTTTTATGATGCTGACGAGAACTAGGATGGCATGCATAGCCGTCGTATCCACGAAAGGGTGATGTTGGTGGGGTGGGGGAGAGAGAAAGGGTTGGTGGACACTGAGTCAGCCCAGGTGTGTGTCTCCCGCAGGCTCTGGTTCCTCAACTGTGAAAACAGATTTCACCAATCACTGCTCGAAGAAAGAACAGCGCACGCCAGAAAGGAAATGGCCCGCTATCGGTCGTCACTCCCACGCCATGTAGCGGTGCAAGTGCTTGCAAAAAAGGGGAGGTGGGTTTTGGTAGCAGACGGGGCTGGTTGAGGTGGTCGTTTCAGCATGAGCTATCAGTGTCGTCCCGCTCAGGGCACAGTGAGTCGGCAAGTAAGCGAAGACGGGGGTGCATTGATTCCATTCTATAAAACTATATCACTACGCTGATAACTTTAGGTGAAAGGTCGAATGGGTTGTTAGGAAAAATAGACCTCTTACTCAGTGAATCATGTAATGTGAACCTACAGGGTGTTTCAAAAATGACCGGTATATTTGAAACGGCAATAAAAACTAAACGAGCAGCGATAGAAATACACCGTTTGTTGCAATATGCTTGGGACAACAGTACATTTTCAGGCAGACAAACTTTCGAAATTACAGTAGTTACAATTGTCAACAACAGATGGCGCTGCGGTCTGGGAAACTCTATAGTACGATATTTTCCACATATCCCGCATGCGTAGCAATAATATGGCGTAGTCTCTGAATGAAATTACCCGAAACCTTTGACAACGTGTCTGGCGGAATGGCTTCACATGCAGATGAGATGTACTGCTTCAGCTGTTCAATTGTTTCTGGATTCTGGCGGTACACCTGGTCTTTCAAGTGTCCCGACAGAAAGAAGTCACAGGGGTTCATGTCTGGCGAATAGGGAGGCCAATCCACGCCGCCTCCTGTATGTTTCGGATAGCCCAAAGCAATCACACGATCATCGAAATATTCATTCAGGAAATTAAAGACGTCGGCCGTGCGATGTGGCCGGGCACCATCTTGCATAAACCACGAGGTGTTCGAAGTGTCGTCTAAGGCAGTTTGTACCGCCACAAATTCACGAAGAATGTCCAGATAGCGTGATGCAGTAATCGTTTCGGATCTGAAAAATGGGCCAATGATTCCTTTGGAAGAAATGGCGGCCCAGACCAGTACTTTTTGAGGATGCAGGTACGATGGGACTGCAACATGGGGCTTTTCGGTTCCCCATATGCGCCAGTTCTGTTTATTGACGAAGCCGTCCAGGTAAAAATAAGCTTCGTCAGTAAACCAAATGCTGCCCACATGCATATCGCCGTCATCAATCCTGTGCACTATATCGTTAGCGAATGTCTCTCGTGCAGCAATGGTAGCGGCGCTGAGGGGTTGCCGCGTTTGAATTTTGTATGGATAGAGGTCTAAACTCTGGCGCATGAGACGATACGTGGACGTTGGCGTCATTTGGACCGCAGCTGCAACACGGCGAACGGAAACCCGAGGCCGCTGTTGGATCACCTGCTGCACTAGCTGCGCGTTGCCCTCTGTGGTTGCCGTACGCGGTCGCCCTACCTTTCCAGCACGTTCATCCGTCACGTTCCCAGTCCGTTGAAATTTTTCAAACAGATCCTTTATTGTATCGCTTTTCGGTCCTTTGGTTACATTAAACCTCCGTTGACAACTTCGTCTTGTTGCAACAACACTGTATTCTAGGCGGTGGAATTCCAACACCAGAAAAATCCTCTGTTCTAAGGAATAAACCATGTTGTCTACAGCACACTTGCACGTTGTGAACAGCACACGCTTACAGCAGAAAGACGACGTACAGAATGGCGCACCCACAGACTGCGTTGTCTTCTATATATTTCACACCACTTGCAGCGCCATCTGTTGTTGAAAATTGTAACTACTGTAATTTCGAAAGTTTGTCCGCCTGAAAATGTACTGTTGTCCCAAGCATATTGCAACAAACGGTGTATTTCTATCGCTGCTCGTTTAGTTTTTATTGCCGTTTCAAATATACCGGTCATTTTTGAAACACCCTGTACATGGTCAGTATCGTTACACTGAATTAAATTTGTTTACATTAAGAGTGGGGTTGTTGAAATGATTTTACTTATTCTGGGACTATATTGTAACTAGGCAAAGTTTTATTGCTACTCTTAACAACGATCCGCTTCACTTTGTTTAGGCATGGACAAGTTCGACGTGGTTTGCAGACGTGTCAGGGACCACTTCGAATACTGAGGTCCACTCTCTATTACCTACCAGATCAGACAAATACCAGCCCTAAGAGAATTCATTGCCACACACTGTTGATGTTCCAAAGCTAAGCCGCAAAACAGATAAGGTGTAAGCGAATTTACATGAATGAAAGTTAGCAAAGTGAGAGATTCATTATATTACTGAATTGTGCACGTCCCTCTTATTCCACGCTCATGGTGTCCTACTGACCGCCGGCCGCGGTGGTCTAGCGGTTCTGGCGCTGCAGTCCGGAACCGCGGGACTGCTACGGTCGCAGGTTCGAATCCTGCCTCGGGCATGGATGTGTGTGATGTCCTTAGGTTAGTTAGGTTTAAGTAGTTCTAAGTTCTAGGGGACTTATGACCTAAGATGTTGAGTCCCATAGTGCTCAGAGCCATTTTGTCCTACTGACCTTCCGATGTTGATAATGGCGGTCATGAAGGTAGAAAATGGCGGGAGTGGATGCAAGATATGGTTTGCAAATCAATGTTCTCAACTTTCAACATTTATTTACTCAGAGAAGCGACTCGTAGCGGGGTAAAGATAATTCTCTAATTTTTGGTCTGCTAAAATTACTGGTGCCCTACGTACATCGTAAAATATTGACAATTATTTTAGCATGTCCCTCTCTCTGTGGGAAACAACAGGTTTCTTCAGTTTCTCCATAGAACAATTGATCTCTAACACGATGCTTTTCTGCACTAGGAAAGAGGAAAGGGTGTGCCCTCAATTAAGCATTCGCACATACGCAAATACTACCTCGCTAAGGTCTTTTAGACCCCGAGCGTTTGAAACAGAAAGGAATGGTAGAACTATCAATACGGCCACTCGTAATATTCAAGCGCGCTGTCCCAAATTTGACGGATTACATAGGCCGTTACTCAAACTGTGAAAATATCGCTCTTTGTCACAGTTCCCAACAGTACAATTTCTTTCATATGAACATACCCGGATCTAGTCCAAATAAAATTAAATAAGCAGCTCCGTCACAACGCCCCCCCCCCCCCCATTGCCAAAAAAAATTAAATTAAAAAAATATAAAAAAAATTAATGAATTATTTAATCAAGCCACTTGCCTATCGCGACTGCATTCGAATCAAGAACACACTCTCCATAATTGTGCACCCAGGACCCACAGGTCCTTCACAGACAACGGGAATTCAATGTAGCCACCATGTACACGTGCTTGTTCGTACAAATGCTTTCACGTGCGAGTAAGCTCAGCTTAATTCTACGCGTCACACACAGATAACCTCAACGTACAATCTAAACCCGCAAGGCTTATCTAAACTCCGATCAAGCACACTCCGTCATCGTTGTTTGTCCAGCCAGCACCACGAGACCTACTGGGAACAATGGATTTTCAAGGTACTCACCGTATAACCGTATCTGTCCATTCGAAAGAAACCACACGGAAATAATCTCAACCTATTTCTGCACTTCACTAGCATTTAATCTCATCTTAAGACTAACCTTTTGTATAAGACAAGGGCTGCTGGTTATGTTGTTCCTATTGTTTTTCTCATTTAGTCGCAATGAGTCCTAAACAGGAATGCATTAGTGCGTAATTCACCCATAACAAATACATACCCTCGTCGTCAGCAACATTAGGGGGGCACACACTAAAATCAACTGCCCACCTCCAGCCCCTGCGTCCGAGTGCAAAACATGACGAGACCAGCGGCCAGTGGTGGAGGATGGACTTTCTGCCAACCACGACCTACCACACTTTCGGAACAGTTCACATCTTTTCTATCCAAGGAAGAAAATTGGAGCTGGCAGTGGCTTGTGATCGCACAGGCAGCATCTATGAAACTTCTGAACAGACGACACATTCCATGCTGTTCAGCCACCCAACAGCAGAAAACAAAAATGAGCCACATAAATATAAGCACTGAGACAGTGAGAACACTTGAGGATTAGTCACAGATGTGCACTGAAAAATAGAGTAAAACAGTTTGTCCATCCATTCTCCATAGCGAATTCGTATCACTGTACCGAATTACATTGGAATTATTTGCGCAAATTACGAACTACGAGTCTCTCTAAAATGGACAAAAGTGAAAGGAGAAAAGTGGTACCTTTTCAACATTTTCGATACAAATTATTTTAGAAGGACGACATATGCAGAAGAAAACAGTATAAATATTCACCATGCTCCAGAAAGTTTGTAAAATGGTTTTATGCTAAGAAGGATGTGAATTTCTTTTCGCGTTTTTAACTTTTAGTATTTTACTATTTTTAGTATTTTAGTTTTACAATAAAAAGTGTAGAGTTTGGAAGACAGGTAGGGCTGATATTCTGATACCACTACATTATCCAGGAAAAATAAACTATGGATGTAAAAATCTACAAACATTGTTAACTTGGAATGTAAAGATTATACAGGAGAATCATCTCAGATGTCCGCTCCCGGTAGCTGAGTGGTCAGCGCGACAGACTGTCATTCCAAAGGGCCCGGGTTCGATTCCCGGCTGGGTCGGAGATTTTCTCCCCTCATGGACTGCGTGTTGTGTTGTCCTACTCATCATCATTTCATCCCCATCGACGCGCAAGTAGCCGAAGTGGCGTCAAATCGAAAGACTTGCACCAGGCGAGCGGTCTCCCGACGGGAGGTCCTCGTCACACGACATTTCATTTCATCTTAGATAAAACGAACAAGAAATATGTAAATATTTAAGTACGCATGTAGGGCGGAAAATGTTTGCATATTCGTAAAAATAATAAATTCACGCTTGTTTATCGAATGACTGTAGCTATGTCTATTTCTTAAATCTAATAAATTCATGTACTACGTTTCAGTCCTTATTCATTGCATATACGTATTTTCTTTCTTTCTTTCTTTCTTTCTTTCTTTCTTGAGGCCTTTGTCCCATTTCAATGCGGTGTCGGCATTGTTATTACGGATTGGGCAGTGTTAATTGCAGAGGGTGGCCGGATGCCCTTCCTACTGCCACCCCAAACCCCCTGGGACGTAAATAGTGTACCCACACTGTCTGCATTTAGTGTAAGCCACGAATAAGTACGAACGTCTGAAAATGTCTGTGAGGTGTGTAACTGAGGCGGAAAGTGGGGAACAGCCCAGTATTCACCTACCGGGATGTGAAAAACCGCCTAAAAACCACAGCCAGGCTGGCTGGTATATGGGCCCTCGTCGTTAATCCGCTGGGCCGATTCGATCCGGGACTAGCGCGCCTACCCGAGTGGCATTAGCGCTCTCAGTCACCCTGGCGGGTATGTATTTTCTTATTGTAGTTAAATAAAGTGTTGGAAAATTTTATGTGGGGGGGGGGGGGGGAGATTCTATTTAGACAAATCTCAATCTTATTCCATGTTTCGTTATGCTTGTCCTTGCAAGCAGTGTGTCACATCGTTACAGTTTCTTCTATCAGTTTTGGCTGTACTGTCACTCAGTGTGTCTCAAGATACGTCGCAGTATAAACAAGAGTGTGGCTGTGGTTCTGTCGCTCGTTTCTCTCGAGTGCTGGAGTGAGTCAGGACGGCTAGTAAATGTCCCCAATGCTCGGAGGAGGGTGGCAACGTAGAGATAATTTAGCAAATATATGTGTAAAACATCAATGGAAGTAAAACGAGGGTAATAAATGTAGACGAATTGAATAAGGTTATGCCGATAGAATTAGATTGGGAAATGATGTATTACTAGTAGTACTTGATAAGTATAGCCATTTGTGCCGCAAATTGACAGTGGCTGAAGCAGAGAAGATATAAAATGTAGGCTGTCAATAGCAAGAAAAGTGTTTCGGGAAAAGACAAATGTATTAACTTCGAATATAAAATTAAATGTTGAGAAGTCCTCTTGAGGGTATTTGTACTGAGTGTAGAGTAGCGTGGAATTGAAATGTGGACTATAAAATTGCACACAAGAAGAGGAAGTCATGAAGTGCACTGGGGAAAAAGAAACTTGTGGCGCAGCTCGACTAAAAGAAGGTATCAGTGGATAGGACGCATCCTGAGGCATCAAGGAGTCTTCATTTGGTAACTGAAGGAAGTGTGGGAGATGAAAATTGTAGAGGGCTTCTAAGGTCTGATTACGGTAAGCAGGTTCAGGGTGATATAGTTTGAAGCATGTATGCAGAGAAGAAGAAGCTTTAACAGAACAGCGTGGAGAGCTGCAGCTAGCCAATCTTCGGACTGAAGTACACAACAACAATATGAGCCTCGTTTGTTCAACACGCTCTGGTCGGTCAGCCATTATTAAATGTACAGAATGTAGCTAGGGTGCAGAAAAAAAGCTGTGACAAATATAGTCACTAATACATTAAGAGACTTAGTTGAGCTTGTCTGTACCAGTAGTTCACACCATTACGAAAATTCACATGAGGAAGGTCAAACCTCTGTTATTTGAAGGATATCGTGCATACATGAAGGCTGGATATGTTGGCTGAATATGCACTGTCAGAACTTAATAGTTTTGTTACCAATGACTCATGGTTAGGATAACATGAGGCTGGAAGGACACTCTGTTCCGAACGTCATAGGCCTCCCCAAGTAATGCGTAATACATGCCATTACATAGATGAAACTACAGTTGGAAAGGAAATGTAGTAATTCTAATTGATGTAGGGCTTATGCTGTGTGGAGCTCTCTGTAACACGTCACTGGACGATGTGGCGCAATCCACATCTACATTTATACTCCGCAAGCCACCCGACGGTGTGTGGTGGAGGGCACTTTACGTGCCACTGTCATTACCTCCCTTTTCTGTTCCAGTCGCGTATGGTTCGCGGGAAGAACGACTGTCGGAAAGCCTCCGTGCGCGCTCAAATCTCTCTAATTTTACATTCGTGACCTCCTCGGGAGGTATAAGTATGGGGAAGCAATATATTCGATACCTCATCCAGAAACGCACCCTCTCGAAACCTGTACAGCAAGCTACACCGCGATGCAGTGCGCTTCTCTTGCAGAGTCTGCAACTTGAGTTTGCTAAACATCTCCCTAACGCTATCGCGGTTTCCAAATAACCCTGTGACGAAACGCGCCGCTCTTCTTTGGATCTTCTCTATCTCCTCCGTCAACCCGATCTGGTACGGATTCCACACTGATGAGCAATACTGAAGTATAAGTCGAACAAGTATTTTGTAAGCCACCTCCTTTGTTGATGGACTACATTTTCTAAGGACTCACCCAATGAATCTCAACCTGGTACCCGCCTTACCAACAATTGATTTTATATGATCATACCACTTCAAATCGTTCCGTACGCATACTCCCAGATATTTTACACAAGTAACTGCTACCAGTGTTTGTTCCGCTATCATATAATCATACACTAAAGGGTCCTTCCTTCTATGTATTCGAAATACATTACATTTGTCTATGTTAAGGGTCAGTTGCCACTCCCTGCACCAAGTGCCTATCCGCTGTAGATCTTCCTGCATTTCGCTACAATTTTCTAACGATGCAACTTCTCTGTATACTACAGCATCATCCGCGAAAAGCCGCATGGAACTTCAGACACTATCTACTAGGTCATTTATATATATTGTGAAAAGCAATGGTCCCATAACACTCCCCTGTGGCACGCCAGAGGTTACTTTAACGTCTGTAGACGTCTGTCCATTGATAACATGATTCTGCGTTCTGTCCGCCAAAAACTCCTCAATTCAGCCACACAGCTGGTCTGATATTCCGTAGGCTCTTACTTTGTTTATCAGGCGACAGTGCGGAACTGTATCGAACGCCTTCCGGAAATCAAGGAAAATACCATCTACCTGGGAGCATGTATCTAATATTTTCTGGGTCTCATGAACAAATAAAGCGAGTTGGGTCACACACGATCGCTGTTTCCGGAATCCATGTTGATTCCTACAGAGTAGATTCTGGGTTCCCAAAAACGACATGATACGCGAGCAAAAACATGCTCCAAAATTCTAAAACAGATCGACGTCACAGATATAGGTCTATAGTTTTGCGCATCTGCTCGACGACCCTTCTTGAAGACTGGGACTACTTGAGCTCTTTTCCAATCATTTGGAAGCTCTGGACACATATTCGTGAAGACGGAGGCTCAGATCCTCATGAGCTGCCTTGTTTCCCTTCATCGCTCAAGGAAAATTCCAGGGTCGTCTCGAAATACACGGTGGTCTGCTGTCCGATCATTTCCTGTATCTCTAAAGACCTCGTCGTCGACGGGTCGTAATGCACTTATCTTTCCTTTCTTCCTTTTTATTCTAATTGCATCTCATTGTAAAGTCATTTTAACTCAGCTTTGTAGAACCAATAAATACCTGACAGCGTTGATATCGAATTATCGTTAATTGTGTCTTGTAATTAAAAAAAAAGTTGATAAATTTTGGAAACACCAAATCTTGCTTTGTGGGCAGCATTGATACAGGGAACACAACGTACGAAAAATGTTGTTTCTCTCTGACATCATGTCATATATGAGCCTATGAAATATGTCTGTACAAAATGTATACATTCTTAACTATAAAATAGTCGAAATTATTATTCAGTTCCTCCTTTTCTAGCAGACAAGTGAGCGTAAGTGAAGTCTGCGAAATGTTCACTTTGCCCGGTAGATAGATCAAAGTGGCGATAGACAGAGAAAAGAAAAGATGAAGCAGATGAAGTCGAATCTGGTTTGGTGTCTCTCCATAAACTGCGTCTTCCAGTTGTTGCTTTCCACATTTTTCTTTTTGTGTAATGAGTGTAGTGGATTATTCCACTCAGCAAGTTTAAACGCCAAGTTGCGTGAATGGGAACCGATATGCCGTAATCTCTTAGTTTCATGTCAAAAATATGATTAAGGAAAAATTCCTCTTCCTGTTGGTTGAATATATATTCATTCACATTGCTGGAGGAGAAGCTAGGTACCACGTGGAAAATGAGGTGGCTTCCTTCTTAGCAATAAGCTAATTAATGAAACAAATGGTTAGTATCCCCAAAAAATTTTCTCGTCTTCAGTAACGTAACTGTTTTGTAAGTTCTTTTATTTTAAGTGTGTATCTTGAGGCTTGTCTTATTATCAATTCTGTTATGTTCAAACGAAGTAAATTTATTACAGATCGCATGTTCAGGGAAAGTGTCCACTTGGCTACTTTCTCGTGTCTGGCGACTGGCCACTACGCCCGACATTATGCAAAATATTGTCTGAATACGAATTTATGTAACCTTTACAATTCACAAACACATGCTTTCGAAGACTAAAATATAAAGTTTTACCAGAATGTAGCAACATATATTGTTTTAATACGAAGGCATTTATTTTTCTTCAAGGTCTGATCGGTCGCGAAATTGGAATCACAGTGAAGATGTGTTGCACATTGCCTCTGGTTTGGACATCGATCGCGTCACGTCCCACTTTTCAGTTCCGAGTGCACAGTGATGACGTAAAGGTGCCTATGACAACAGAACCTCCGGCCTAGGGTGAAGTGCGTGCTGTTAGTCGATTACTTCGTGCTGAGAGGTTTCGCCAGATTTCATGCTGCCCACAGAACGCAACTGTCAAGAATGACAGCTAAGTGTGGCAGTAGATTGAAGCAGGACTTACAGCTCGCGCAGAATACGGTGGCCGATGGGAAGTGACCAGTTTTCGTTAAAAGTGCTGGGCGAGTTCATCCGTTTGTTCAGAAGGGAAGGCCGACAAGCGTAAGCCACCTTTCGGTTGATCGGCAATGACAGAATCGACGCGCACGCCCTAATGTCTTTCTCAAACGATTTTACAGAATCTATTCGGTAACACAATTTAATTTTTGCTTTACTTGTAGCTAGGTTCATTAAGATGTGCCAATCATTTCGTCAATGGTCGTAGTTATTGTGATATTTATGTGGAACTAAGACGCTAAGCGAAATTCGAAAAAGTTTGCAATGAAAACAGGTGTCGCTATGATTTTGCGTATGGTGCACATTACATAATAGGCTACGTTGCTACGTATGAAAATTATCTAACATATTTAATTTTTCTTTAGACTTGGTTGGAAGTCTCTATTTGTCACGAATCTCGAGAAAATTGGTCTGGCGTAGTGCATTCATTTTCAATCGCACCGCGCCAGCGATAAAACCAGAGTGAAATGTCCACAACATTCCTCAAATTTCAAAAACGGTTTGAGATACCAAAATTAGATTTTGGCAAATGATAGCACACAAAGAGCAGAGTATGTTACCATATGGGTATTATGCCAACCTTCATTATCTACCGTATTATTTCACTAACTACGGACTTTTCCGATAAAAGAATGTGACTTTTAAGGGCCATCGATAGCTGGTGAAACGAGAAATACTACGGGTTTTGGAACAACATAAGTCATTACACGTTTATTTAGTTCTGAGGATGTGCCTTTTCATAAGACACTGACCTCACTTATCCTCCGTTCCTCACTTATGAAACATAATAAACCACTGTTTCAGAATTTTGTCGCAACTGCGTCTGCACAATATGTTAGTGACGTGTGACTGAGTAAAGTCCGCTGAGTTTTGGAAAAAGAAGATAATTTTAACATGACAACTAGAGAAATGTGTAATTTTACTCAAAATTCCCCACTAGTGAATCTCGTCTGAAAGTTACAAAAAGCGAAAATAAATCGCTGCATTTTTGGCGGAATACTTTTTAGTTACTAAGCAAAGAAGAGGTAACAATCGTTTTCAATCGTCACCATGCAAATGCGGGCGTGGAGGAGCTTAGCGTCATGTTCACCAAAAATGTGAATGTAGGCTTCGGTTTAGAAAGGCACTTCCCCTGCAGCTCTTGGCATTCCCCCCTATA
Source organism: Schistocerca nitens (assembly GCF_023898315.1). Lineage (NCBI taxonomy): Eukaryota > Metazoa > Arthropoda > Insecta > Orthoptera > Acrididae > Schistocerca > Schistocerca nitens. Next base: position 423,791,305 of record NC_064617.1, on the reverse strand, counting down.
GCGCTCTGACAAGGAGAGGACGTCTACTCAGCATCGCCGAATTCGTCCAAATTTGTGGTACATGTGGCGCGTGGTGAGACAAGAAAGTGCCACAAGTGGAAACTCCAGATGGTCAAGCGCTTAGGAAAGAAAAGGAATTTTGGTACGGATGATTCATCATGTGCATCTCATCAATTGTCCCTGTGAGGGTGTATTCAGGAAGCAGTGTTTGGCTCAGCAGTATGAGATCGGATTCGCATTAAAAGAGTGTCAGGTTCGAATCTGCCCAGTAAATAAATATTTTTGTGCTCCTTAGCAATCGTACACTACTGGCATCACAATTAACCGCAACATCATATAGATTATTTTATTAATTTATATAAGAACAAAAAGTATAAGCATAGGATGAAATGCGGGACTGTAAACAATTACAAAGGGATTGTAGTTAACGCGTACATGGGAATGTCGCATATGTAAATCAGTGCTTCCATTCTTTTGCAGTTGATCATTTACATGTATCGGGGTGATATTCATCAAAGAAACAGGGAAGCAATAATTTTGACCGCATCTTGCGCACGTTATAATCGTCGCCTTTTTTGCAGTGACATGCTTTTTCTAATGTCTCCATAGAAAAAAACAACTTGACTGATATTCTGAAAACAGATTCCTTCATCGCAGAGTCCAGCAGCGAACCACACGTAACACAGCACGTCGCTGAATACGTGCGAGGATAGCTGGTGATGCACCGTATAATGGAATGTAGTTTGATGCAAGCTTCTCGGTAAGTGATTTCTTCTTCTTTCTCGCTAAGGTAAGTGCAGTTTTATCATTTTTATTAGGTTTCTTACCTGACGATAAAAATGTTCATTGCAGGGTTGCACTAGTGGCCTACATTTGGGGAGAACTACTTTGATACTGCACGATGGCAATCCGTCTTCGTTTTGGAACAGTTTGTCGTATATTTGTCAAAGAGCACAAAAATATTTGCCGCTATGTGAAGTCGAACCCGCGACCCTGTCAATACGAATTCGTGGTCTTCCCGCGTTTTCTTCTCTTTTTTCTTTTTTTTTGTTTATCTCATTTTGTTCGATATTATTCGTCGCATTTGTTAAAGACAGGCGCTCCATGACACCTGTTCGGGTTCATTGTTGATCCATTCACACGGTTTTTCTTATTACAGATAGCATCTAACCCTCTGACCGAACACGGTGAGCAACCGTGCCGGCGTGAGCCAAACATCGCTTCGTAAACACATTGTCACAAGGACATGGTGATAGATCCGTATCAAAATTCCTTTTTTGGCCATCTGAAGTTCCCATTTGGGGAACTTTTATGTCTCACCACGCCCTACACGTACCATAAATTTGGACGAATTCGGCGATGACGAGTAGGCATCCTCTCCTTGTTAGCGACCCCCCCCCCACACTGCTGCACTCCCCACACTTCACATGACGACTGGGCATCTTGCGACCACGGGGCATTGTGCGCGCACTATACAGACGTTCAGTTAGAGGAGACCAGGGAAAGAAGAGAGTGTCAGCCGATGATCTTGTTCATCGATTGGACTAGGCGATTCGACGAAATCGTCTATGACCGACAACTGAGAACAAATAAAGTTACTGTCCTTCACGGGAGTGCTCGGCTGCGCATTGCAGCTGTAATAAATACGCTGCCGCAGCGTTTTCGCTGGAAAATGTTCGATCGCCCTCCATACAGTCGGACTTGCCAGCTGTGAGGACAGCATTTTGGCACAGACAACGATCTGCAGAGCAGAGTAGGGAACTGACGGAAAATACAAGTGGTTGCCTTCCATGACGAGGGTATTGGAAAGATGGAAGAACACTACGACAAATGTCTAAGTCAGAGTGGCGACTATGTAGACAAATAGCTGGAAGGTAAATTTTACTAGTAAAACATTTTTGACTTTCACTGTGATTTCCATTTCGCTGCCTATCGAACCTTGAAAAATAAAATAGCTCTCGTACATGCAAATGAATCTGTCACTTGCTTTAAATTGGACAGAGAGAGAAAACAAAATATTTCACTGCAGAAAACCGAGCGCCGGTATCGGCACGAAAATCGATGATGTAACTAAAGAAATTGTGGTGTCACCGCTAGACACCACACTTGCTAGGTGGTAACTTAAATCGGCCGCGGTCCTGTAGTACATGTCGGACCCGCGTGTCGCCACTGTGTATTCGCAAACGTAGCGCCACCACAGGGCAGGTCACAAGACACGGACATGACCTCGCCCCAGTTGTACGGACGACATAGCTTGCGACTAGACCTACCAAGTATTCCTCTCAATTGCCGAGAGACAGATTAAATAGCCTTCAGCTAGTCCATCGCTACTACCTAGCAAGGCGCCATGTGTATCATTGCTAATTGCTTACTACTATGCAAGAGATGTATTTCAACAAGAACAAGACTACATTAAAGTTAAGTATATTAAAATCTCTCTTCTTTTCTTTATAGTTTTCATCCAGTCTCCTGTTTCAGAATTTACGCCCGTCTGCGTTAGTTTCGCGTGCACCTAGCCACTCATTGTGTCGAGACCTTAGGGAATCGACACAACAGAAATCACTTTGAATAGTTTTAAATGTTCGTCACTAGGCTGCAGCAATCCCCAAGAGAATATAACGAAGTGACCACTGCACGCGCGCTGGCCACTATAGCTGTACTTACCGCGCATTATATTCAGACTGCTTTAGAAGAAGATAGGACTCACGTTTTCCAATCTCCGTATGGAGAGTGAGGTGGCTACTTTCTTAGGAGCAAGGAAATTAATGAAATATATGGCTAGAATCCCCAAAGCCGTTACAAGGGAAAACATGTATCAGGCTGGTTCCATATTTTCAAGATCAGGAGAAATGAGTACAAAAAGATAACGGCCACTAATTGCTTCTATCATCACGACGAGGCATCAGTACATGGATGATAATTTAGTTACAGTAAGCAGGAGAGTTCGTGGGTAATGTCGTTGCTCTCCCAATATAGTAGTTATGATTTTGACATTGATTCAACACGTAAAGAAGAAGCCTGAGGAGTAAAGAACTCCAGACGGGGTTTTATGAGTCTTAAGTAGTAGGCTTAAGAGTGTAATATGAAATAGTCAGTGCACCAACTACGGACTCTCAAATCATGTACTTTGAAGTAAAGCCTTCCTGTGTTCGTCCGACGTAATTTCTTGTATATCGAAGCTAAAATTCACAGGAATTGCCTAGTTTTATATGAAATGCAGCTTCACTTTTACGATAAGTTTCTCCAAGTGTGCCTCTTCAGATCAAGGGACGTCGATGGTAATCTATAAACAGCTTTCTCTGTAATCTATGGCACACAGATGAAATATGTAGAAGTCTTTCGTGCATTGCTCATTTGGAAAAATATCAATCAAAATCAGGACTGACAGTTCAAAGAAAATTATTGAGTACATTCTCTTTGGAAAATACTAACGCAGGGAACGAATGTTCGTAACATCCGAAAATGATTATTAATAAACGTGATGTAATGATTTACCTCAAAGCAAGGTAGTTACAAGAGAAAACATTTAACTCTGACATAATTAGTGTTTTCTCTCCTAAAAGGAGATCTACAACGAAACTTTATAATTTCAAATTTTCTATGTCAATTACCGAGCTCCTCTTACCATTCGGTTTTACGTCGATGGTTCATGATGATAATTAAAAACTGGCATAGCATATTATATTAAACTCAGTCAGTCGATGTTTGATGCTGCTTTCATTGCGACGTACTCTGTTACTCAAGTGATACACTCGGAGAATCTGGCCTGGCACGAAATTATTCTAAATTCACAATGTAGACGATACCAAGCCTTCATACGAGACAACTCTGTTTGGGTGTCGTCAGTCTTCTGACTGCCCAGCCACGAATTCCTCTCCTTTTCATCTCGGAGTAGCACTTGCTAACTTACGTTCACTATTATTTGCCAGACAAATTCGAACCTCAGTCTTCTTCTACAGTCAGTACCCTCTACAGCTTCCCCTCGTACAATGGAAGTTATTCCGTGATGCCTTAACAGATGTCCTGTCGTCCTGCCCCTTTTTCTTGTCAGTGTTTTCCATATATTCCTTTCCTCTACGATCCTGTGGAGAACCTCTTCGTTTGTTACTTTATCAGTCCTCCTAATTTTCAACATTTTTCTGTAGAACCATATCTCAAATGCTTCAATTCTCTTCTCACAGACCTTTTTACTACCATACAATGCTGTGCTGCAGACGTACATTCTAGGAACTTTCTTCTCCATGTAAGGCCCATATTTGAAACTAGCAGACTCCTCTTGGCCAGGAATGCACCAGTATTAGTGTGCTTTCTTATGCTTTCTTTGCTCCGTCCATCATGGGTCATTTTGCTACCTAGGTACCAAATTCCTGATCTTCGTCTACGTCGTGATCACCAATTCTGATGTTAAGTTTCTCGCTATTCTCAATTCTGCTACTTCTCATTACTTGCTCTTTCTTTGGTTTACTTTCAATTCATATTTTCTCCTCACTACACTGTTAATTTCGTTCAACACATATTGTAATTATCCTTCACTTCCTTTGACAATAGCAATGTATCAGCGAAACTCATCACTGATATCCTTTCAGCATGAATTAATCCCACTCTTTAAACTTTCTTTAATTTTCCGCCGGCCGCGGTGGCCGTGCGGTTCTGGCGCTGCAGTCCGGAACCGCGGGACTGCTACGGTCGCAGGTTCGAATCCTGCCTCGGGCATGGGTGTGTGTGATGTCCTTAGGTTAGTTAGGTTTAAGTAGTTCTAAGTTCTAGGGGACTTATGACCTAAGATGTTGAGTCCCATAGTGCTCAGAGCCATTTGAACCATTTAATTTCCGTCACTGCTTCTTCACTGTATAGATAGAACTGTATGGGTGAAAGACTACATCCCTATCTTGCTCCCTTTTTAATTCCAGCACTTCGTTCGCCACGGTAGCAGGTTCGAATCCTGCCTCGGGCATGGGTGTGTGTGATGTCCTTAGGTTAGTTAGGTTTAAGTAGTTCTAAGTTCTAGGGGACTGCTGACCTCAGAAGTTAAGTTCCATAGTGCTCAGAGCCATTTGAACCAGCACTTCATTCTTCCAGTCTCGTTGTTGCTTCTTGTGCATAGTGTATATTCCCCGTGTCTCCTTAAGGGTTATCCCTTGTTCTAATCGTCTTTCACTGTACATTAGCGCTATTTATCTCATAATTTCGAACTTCTTGCACCATCTTACACTGTGGAACGCTTTTTCCATGTCGATAGGTCTTATGAACGTGTCTTGGCTTTTCTTCATTATCAACGGATACTTCAGAACTGTCTCTCTGGTGCCTTTATTTTATCCAACGCTAAACTGATCATCAAACAGATTAAACTCTGTTTTCCATTCTTCAGTATATTATTTTTGTCGGCAGCTTGGATGCATGAGCTCTTAAACTGATTGTGTGATAATTCTGGCACTTCTACGCTCTTGCTACCTTCGCAATTGTGTTGATGATGTTTTTCCGAAAGTATGATGGTATTTCGCCAGACTCATACATTCTACACACCAACGTGTATAGTCGTTTTGTTGCGACTTCCCCCAATGATTTTCAAAACTCCAATGGAATGTTATTTATCTCTTCTGCCTGTTTCAATTTAAAGTCAGCTGAAGCTATTTTATATTCATCTTTATCACTGGATCCCCTACCTCTTCTCTGTCGCCTCCTGTTTCTTCATCTATCACTTCATCAGAAAAGTTCTCCCCGTCATACTGGTCTTCAATGTATTATTTCCACCTGTCCTTCACATTCTCCTCCGAAAATCTCTTGTTGGCGCCGACCTACATAGGGAGAAACGATGAACATGATGAAATAAGGGAAATAAGACCTCGTACGGAAAATGATAGGTGTTGGTTCTTTCCCCACGTTATACGAGAATGGAATAATAGAGAACTATGAAGGTGGTTCGATGAACCCTCTGCCAAGCACTTAAATGTGATTTGCAGAGTCCCTACGTGGATGTAGATGTAGATGATCAGGCCTCTCCTCTGCATTTAACAGTGGAATCCTCAGTGCACTCTTAATGTAACCACCTTTGCTTTTTTCATTTCACGGAAGATTGTTTTGACTTTTCTATATGCTGAGCCAGTCCTTCGAACAATTATTTCTTTTTCCACTTCTTCACATTTTTAATACAGCCAATTCGCATTAGCTTCCGTGCAGTTGATATTTATTTTATTCCTAATTGACTTTTATTATCTGTATTCTAGAATTTCCCTGAACATTTTTATACTTCCTTCTCTCATCGATCAAATGAAGTATTTCTTGTACCACCCATGGTTTCTTCGCAGTTACCTTCTTCGTACCCAAACTTCGGTCATTGCCCTTTTTGGAGATGTTCATTCTTCTTCAACCGAACGGCCTACTTTGCTGTAGATTATTGCAGTACCTATAGCCTCAGAGAATTTCAAGAGTATTTCTTCATTCCTTTTTACTTCCGTATACCACATTTTTGAGCATTGGTACTTCCTGACTAATCTCTTAAACGTCAGCCTATTCTTCGTCATTACTAAATTCTGATCTGAGTCTATATTTACTCCAGGGGACGACTTACAATCCAATATCTGATTTCGGCACCTCTGCCTGATCAGTACGTAATCTACCTGGAATCTTTCCGTGTCGTCCGGTGTTTTACAAGTAAAACTCTTCATCTAGCGATTCTTGAACAGAGTATTCGCTATCACTAGCTGAAATTTATTGCAGAACTCAATTACTCTTTCTCCTTTCTCTTTCCTATTACCAAGCCCATATTCATCAGTCTTGTGATTGATTTGATGCAGCCCGCAACGAATTCCTCTACAGAGCCGACCCCTTCATCTCACAGTAGGACTTGCAACTTAAGTTCTCAATAATTTGCAGGATTTATTCCAATCTCGGTTTTCCCCTACAGTTTTTATCACCTGCATCTCCTTCTAGTTCCGTGGAAATTACTCCCTAGTGTCTTAACAAATGTCCTACCATCCTGTCCGTTCTTCTTACCAGTGCTTTCCACATATTCCTTTATCACCGATTCTCCGGAGAACTTGCTCATTCCTTACTTTATCATAGCCCCTAATTTTCAACATTCTTCTGTAACATCACATCTCAAATGATTCGATTCTCTTTTTTCTGGTTTTCTCACAGTCTATGTTTCACTATCACACAATGCTGTGTTCCAAAAGTACGTTCTCAGAAATTTCGTTCTCAAATTAAGGCCTATGTTATTACTAGTATATTTCTCTTGTCCAGGTATGCCCTTTTTGCCATTGATAGTCTGCTTTTTATGTCCTTGCTCCGTCCGTATTGGGTTACTTTGCTGCTTAGGTAGCAGAATGCTTTAACCGCGTCTACTTCGTGAGCCCCAGTACTAATGCTAAATTTCTTGCTGTTCTCATTTCTGCTACTTCTCATTACATTCGTCTTTCTTCGATTTTACCATGTAATTCTTCTTGACTTTCACTGAAGATAGAAATATAATCAGCAAACTTGTCATCGATATCCTTTCACCTTGAATTTTAATTCCGCTCTTAAATCTTTCTTTTATTTGCGTCATTGCTTCTTCGTTGTATGGAATGAACAGTAGGGGCGAACGACTACATCACTCTTTTACGCCTTTTTATACCTTGCACTTCGTTTTTGGTCTTCCATTCCTCATTATTCCTCTTGGTTCTTGTGCATATTGTATGTTACCAGTCTTTATTTATAGCTTACCTCTACCTTTACTTTATCGCTAATCTCATTTCTGCTATTCCTTAATACTTTTGTCTTCCTTCGATTTACTCCCAATTCACGTACTGTTTTCTTCAGACTGTTCATTCAATTTAACACTTCTAGTAACTCTTTATCACTTTTAATGAGAAGAGCAATGTTACCCAGCATTTAGTTCCACTCTCTCTTTTATTTCCGTCATCGATTCTAAGACGTACAGACTGAATATTAAGGGAGAAAGGCTACATCCGTGCCTTACATCGTTTTTAATCCGGGAACTTCGTTCTTGGTGTTTCACTGTTATGGTTCCCCCGTGTATCTAGTACATATTGTATATTACATGCCTTTTCCTATGGCTTACCCCTATTTTTCTCAGAATTTCGAACATCTTGCTCCATTTTATATTGTCAAACGTTTTTTCCAGGTCGACAAATCTTATGAACGTGTCTTGACTTATCTTCAGTCTTGCTTCCATTATTAACCACAGCCTCACAGTTGCCTGTATGGTGCCTTTACCTTTCCATTCTTCTGTATATTATTCTTGTCAGCAGCTTGGATGCATGAGCTGATAAGATGATTGTGCGATAATTTAGGTACTTGTCGGCTTCTGCAAACTTCGGCACTGTGTGGATGCCGTTTTTCTGAACGTCTGATGGTATATATCCAGACTCATACATTCTACAGTCCAATGTGAGTAGTAAATTTGTTGTCATGTCCCCAAATGATCTTAAAAATTGTGATTGAATGTTGTTTAGCCCTTCTGTCTTTTTCGATCTGAAGTCTTCCAAAGTTCTTCTGAATTCTAACATTGGGCCCCTATCTCTTCTACACTCCTGGAAATTGAAATAAGAACACCGTGAATTCATTGTCCCAGGAAGGGGAAACTTTATTGACACATTCCTGGGGTCAGATACATCACATGATCACACTGACAGAACCACAGGCACATAGACACAGGCAACAGAGCATGCACAATGTCGGCACTAGTACAGTGTATATCCACCTTTCGCAGCAATGCAGGCTGCTATTCTCCCATGGAGACGATCGTAGAGATGCTGGATGTAGTCCTGTGGAACGGCTTGCCATGCCATTTCCACCTGGCGCCTCAGTTGGACCAGCGTTCGTGCTGGACGTGCAGACCGCGTGAGACGACGCTTCATCCAGTCCCAAACATGCTCTATGGGGGACAGATCCGGAGATCTTGCTGGCCGGGGTAGTTGACTTACACCTTCTAGAGCACGTTGGGTGGCACGGGATACATGCGGACGTGCATTGTCCTGTTGGAACAGCAAGTTCCCTTGCCGGTCTAGGAATGGTAGAACGATGGGTTCGATGACGGTTTGGATGTACCGTGCACTATTCAATGTCCCCTCGACGATCACCAGTGGTGTACGGCCAGTGTAGGAGATCGCTCCCCGCACCATGATGCCGGGTGTTGGCCCTGTGTGCCTCGGTCGTATGCAGTCCTGATTGTGGCGCTCACCTGCACGGCGCCAAACACGCATACGACCATCATTGGCACCAAGGCAGAAGCGACTCTCATCGCTGAAGACGAGACGTCTCCATTCGTCCCTCCATTCACGCCTGTCGCGACACTACTGGAGGCGGGCTGCACGATGTTGGGGCGTGAGCGGAAGACGGCCTAACGGTGTGCGGGACCGTAGCCCAGCTTCATGGAGACGGTTGCGAATGGTCCTCGCCGATACCCCAGGAGCAACAGTGTCCCTAATTTGCTGGGAAGTGGCGGTGCGGTCCCCTACGGCACTGCGTAGGATCCTACGGTCTTGGCGTGCATCCGTGCGTCGCTGCGGTCCGGTCCCAGGTCGACGGGCACGTGCACCTTCCGCCGACCACTGGCGACAACATCGATGTACTGTGGAGACCTCACGCCCCACGTGTTGAGCAATTCGGCGGTACGTCAACCCGGCCTCCCGCATGCCCACTATACGCCCTCGCTCAAAGTCCGTCAACTGCACATACGGTTCACGTCCACGCTGTCGCGGCATGCTACCAGTGTTAAAGACTGCGATGGAGCTCCGTATGCCACGGCAAACTGGCTGACACTGACGGCGGCGGTGCACAAATGCTGCGCAGCTAGCGCCATTCGACGGCCAACACCGCGGTTCCTGGTGTGTCCGCTGTGCCGTGCGTGTGATCATTGCTTGTACAGCCCTCTCGCAGTGTCCGGAGCAAGTATGGTGGGTCTGACACACCGGTGTGAATGTGTTCTTTTTTCCATTTCCAGGAGTGTATATTGACTCCTGCTTCTTCTCCTATCAAGTCATTAGACAGGTACTCTCCCTCATTTCGGCCTTTAATGTACTCTTTCCACCTATCTGCTCTCTTCTCTGCATTTCACTGTGGAATTACCATTGCACTCTTAATGTTACTGCCTTTGCTTTTAATGTCACCGAAGGTTGTTTTCACTGATATACTGAGTCAGTCTTTCCTACTATCATTTCTTTCTTGATTTCTTCACATGTTTTCTTCAGACATTTTTCCTTAGCTTCTCTGCACTTCCGAGTACTTTATTCCTAATTGACGTGTGTTTCTGTATTTCCCTAAACCTTTTTGTACTTATTTCTCTCATCGATAAACTAAATTATTTCTTGCGCTATGCATAGTTTCTTCGATGCTTTCTTTCTACTTATATTATTCGTTACATCTTCTGTGACTGCCCTTATAGAGATGTCCTATCCTCTTCAACTGAGCTACCTGCTGAGCTATTTCTTATCGCAGTATCTATAGCCTCACAGAACTTTAAGTGTATCTCCTCATTTCTTAGAAGTTCCGTATTCCACTCCTTTGCTTATTGATTGTTCCTGACTGGTCTCTTAATCTTCATCACTACTAAATTGTGATCTGAGTTCATACCTGTTCCTGGACATGACGTACAATCCAGTATCTGGAGTAATCAAGCCGGCCGTTGGTGGCCGAGCGGTTCTGGCGCTACAGTCTGGAACCGCGCGACCGCTACGGTCGCAGGTTCGAATCCTGCCTCGGGCATGGATGTGTGTGTTGTCCTTAGGTTAGTTAGGTTTAAGTAGTTCTAAGTTCTAGGGGACTTATGACCTCAGCAGTTGAGTCCCATAGTACTCAGAGCCATTTTGGAGTAATCAAACTCAAATTTTCCCGTATCTCCCGGCCTTTTCCTTTTGTGATTGTTGAGCAGAGTATTTGCTATTACTAGCTGAACTTTGTTTCAGAACTCAATTAATTTTTCCCTTTTCTTATTCCTAGTACTAAGCACATATTCTCCCATAACAATTACTTCACACTCCTTTCCCTACAACCGTATTCCAGTCCCCCCTGACTATTAGATTTTCATCTACTTTTACGTACTGAATTACCCGTTCAATATCCTCATATACTGCCCCTATTTCTTCTTGTTCGGCATGCGACGTCGGCGTGCATACGTGAATTATCGTTGTCGGTGTTGGTTTGCTTTCGACTCTGACGAGAACAACCCTATCACTCAACTGTTCACAATAACACAGTCTCTGTCCTACCTTCCCATTCATAGCGAATCCTAATCCCGTTACACCATTTCCTGCTGCTGTTGACATTACCCTATACTCGACTGACCAGAAATCCTTTCCTTTTTTCCATTTTACTTCACTGACCTTTATTGTATCTAGGCTGAGCATTAGCATGTGCCTTCCCAGAGTTTCTTGTTTCCCTACCACGTTCAAACGTCTAGCATTCCACGCCTCGAGATGTAGAACTTTATCTTTTCGTTGTATATTCGATTTTTTTCCGATGGTCACCTTTCCCTTGGTAGTACCCTGCCTGAAATCCGAATGGTGGCTATTCCGGAATCTTTCGTCAGTGGAGAAATCATCATGACACTTTTTTTTATTTACAGGCCGCATGTTTGCTTTTATATACTGAATTATCCGACCTGTATTCCCAGAAACATTGTCTACCTCTTCACTTTACAGTTGCGATGTCGGCATTTATACTTGAAATATCGTTGTCGGTGTTGGTTTGCCGTCGATTCTGATGAGAAAGAGCGAATAATAGAACTGTTCACTGTAATTCACTGTCTACCCTACCTTCCTATTCATATCGATTGATACTCCTTTTATAGCACTTTCTGCTGCTGTTGATTTTACCTTATGTGGCCATAAATTCTTAGCTTCTTTCCATTTTACTTCACTGACCCCGGCTATATCGAGAGTGATCCTCAACACTTCCTTTTTAAAATTTGTAGTTTCCCTACAACTTTGAAACTTCTGACATTCCATACACCGACTCGTATGACTGAGATTTAATTGCAGTCGAATTAGTCTGTTACACCCCCACTAAATACCACAGTAACAGGATAAGCTGTATAACAGACTGTTCCTGGTTGCAAGAGATCGTCAGCTACTTTGATGGACGGTGAATTTATGCCTACATTACTAAAGGCAGACCTCACCGAACATCTAGTTTCCACTCAGAATCTAACAATTTTTTTCGCGTGAATGGTCTGAGAAACTCGGAAAATCTCATCACTCCTCCGTGAGGGCTTATTGAAACGCGGCAGTTTGGTGTCTTGTGAATACCGTAATATCAATACTGCGCCTGTAGTTTCAGTTTTACATTGCTTCAATTTTTAAGCCGCATTCAGTGATGTGCTGCATAAAATACACTCCTGGAAATGGAAAAAAGAACACATTGACACCGGTGTGTCAGACCCACCATACTTGCTCCGGACACTGCGAGAGGGCTGTACAAGCAATGATCACACGCACGGCACTGCGGACACACCAGGAACCGCGGTGTTGGCCGTCGAATGGCGCTAGCTGCGCAGCATTTGTGCACCGCCGCCGTCAGTGTCAGTCAGTTTGCCGTGGCGTACGGAGCTCCATCGCAGTCTTTAACACTGGTAGCATGCCGCGACAGCGTGGACGTGAACCGTATGTGCAGTTGACGGACTTTGAGCGAGGGCGTATAGTGGGCATGCGGGAGGCCGGGTGGACGTACCGCCGAATTGCTCAACACGTGGGGCGTGAGGTCTCCACAGTACATCGATGTTGTCGCCCGTGGTCGGCGGAAGGTGCACGTGCCTGTCGACCTGGGACCGGACCGCAGCGACGCACGGATGCACGCCAAGACCGTAGGATCCTACGCAGTGCCGTAGGGGACCGCACCGCCACTTCCCAGCAAATTAGGGACACTGTTGCTCCTGGGGTATCGGCGAGGACCATTCGCAACCGTCTCCATGAAGCTGGGCTACGGTCCCGCACACCGTTAGGCCGTCTTCCGCTCACGCCCCAACATCGTGCAGCCCGCCTCCAGTAGTGTCGCGACAGGCGTGAATGGAGGGACGAATGGAGACGTTTCGTCTTCAGCGATGAGAGTCGCTCCTGCCTTGGTGCCAATGATGGTCGTATGCGTGTTTGGCGCCGTGCAGGTGAGCGCCACAATCAGGACTGCATACGACCGAGGCACACAGGGCCAACACCCGGCATCATGGTGTGGGGAGCGATCTCCTACACTGGCCGTACACCACTGGTGATCGTCGAGGGGACACTGAATAGTGCACGGTACATCCAAACCGTCATCGAACCCATCGTTCTACCATTCCTAGACCGGCAAGGGAACATGCTGTTCCAACAGGACAATGCACGTCCGCATGTATCCCGTGCCACCCAACGTGCTCTAGAAGGTGTAAGTCAACTACCCTGGTCAGCAAGATCTCCGGATCTGTCCCCCATTGAGCATGTTTGGGACTGGATGAAGCGTCGTCTCACGCGGTCTGCACGTCCAGCACGAACGCTGGTCCAACTGAGGCGCCAGGTGGAAATGGCATGGCAAGCCGTTCCACAGGACTACATCCAGCATCTCTACGATCGTCTCCATGGGAGAATAGCAGCCTGCATTGCTGCGAAAGGTGGATATACACTGTACTAGTGCCGACATTGTGCATGCTCTGTTGCCTGTGTCTATGTGCCTGTGGTTCTGTCAGTGTGATCATGTGATGTATCTGACCCCAGGAATGTGTCAATAAAGTTTCCCCTTCCTGGGACAATGAATTCACGGTGTTCTTATTTCAATTTCCAGGAGTGTATTTTTTAAATGAGGCGTAGCTCAGGTTTGCGGTAGGAGTGCAGTTTAGCTGGGGGATCTACAAGTGTGGGCTCAGTCAACTGCAATTTAATTTTATTATGAACAATGAACCATAAAATTACCAGAGGACATACACAACACAAAACAAAACCAGGAGTCTGAACTTAATTTCCCGAATAACATAACACCTAACGTAATAATGTAAATATTGAGGAAAATAAGCTTTCGCTCCAAAATACAATAAAGTCTTAAGGAGGCACCAGTGAATATAACTTCCAATAACAAAATCTTAGCCGGCCGAAGTGGCCGTGCGGTTAAAGGCGCTGCAGTCTGGAACCGCAAGACCGCTACGGTCGCAGGTTCGAATCCTGCCTCGGGCATGGATGTTTGTGATGTCCTTAGGTTAGTTAGGTTTAACTAGTTCTAAGTTCTAGGGGACTAATGACCTCAGAAGTTGAGTCCCATAGCGCTCAGAGCCATTTGAACCATTTGAACAAAATCTTAAGTACCAACGTAAATACTTCACTCCAAGGCCGTTAAAAATGTGCTCTAGTATAACCTACCACAACATACCCTAGTAAGGAGGTAGCCCCCGGACACCCCACCGCTACCACACCTTAAGCAAACACGGACGGTATGGACAACATACACCGATGAGCCAAAATATTATGACCACTGCCCACCGCGAGGTTTTATGCTGTTTGGTGGCGCTCCGGGCACTTGACATGATAAGAGAAGTATATGAGTTGTGCAGAGACGAATGGGTAATCATTCTAGCGACTATAAGTGGCTCGAATCCAGCTGTCTGGCGAATTAAGTAACTTTGACAGAACTCAGATTGTTGTGGCCAAGTGCGTGGAAGTGTGCATCTCGGAAAAGGCGACGCTGGTCGGCTGTTCGGCTGTTGCTGTCGTGGGCATCTATGGAAAGTGGTTGAAGAATACTGACACCACGAGTAGGCGACAAAAAGTTGGAAGTCCATACCTCATCACAGAACACATTGATCGGAGACCTGACGAGTCTCTAAGTAGGATGGCCGGTGATCTGTGGCAGAATGAAGACAGGCAGATGTGTTTTAGAGCACGTTGGTCAGCGCACAGTGTTGAACATGGCGTTCCACAGCAGAGGGGCCCCTACGTGTCACCATGTTAACCCCAAACAACAACGTCATTTATGATTACAGTGGACAGGGAATCATCGAGATTGGACCGCGGATCAATGGAATCGTGGCGGCTGGTCTGCTGAGTCCCGTTTATTGTTGAAGTAAGTCGATGGCCGTGTCCAATACAGGAGAACGGCTGTTCGAAACATACAGAGCATCACGGACGCAGGCCGGTCGGAACGGTATTACGTTATGGGGGACATTCATCTGGGCTTCCGGGGGACCTGCAGTTGTAATCGAAGGCACCACGACAGCTGCGCACCGCGTGAACATTATTAGAAACCACTTGTAACCCCATATGCGTGATATCGATGGGATCTTCCAGTAAGATAACTGTCCGGCCAGAATTGTGCTCTAATGCTATGAGGAGCATGATAGTGAACTCACGTAGACGTCTTGGCCATGGTGAAACCAAAATGGGGCACTATCGAGCCGCCCGTAAATTACGGGAAATGTGTGATCTGTACACTGGCGTTGATGCCACAAACCTCTGGCAACTATGGCGCGCTGAATCACTTCTGACAAGGGAACCTCCCCATCGCACCCCCCTCAGATTTACTTATAATTTGGCACAGTGGATAGGCCTTGAAAAACTGAACACAGATCGATCGAGAAAACAGGAAGAAGTTGTGTGGAACTATGAAAAAATAAGCAAAATATACAAAGTGAGTAGTCCATGGGCAACATAGGCAATATCAGGGAGGAAGTGAGCATAAGCGGGCCGTGGTCTCGTGGTTAGCGTGAGCAGCTGCGGAGCGAAAGGTCGTTGGTTCAAGCCTTCCCTCGAGCGAAAAGTTTACTTACTTTATTTTTGCAAAGTTATGATCTGTCCATTCGTTCATTGGCGTCTCTGTTCAATGGAATAAGTTTAGTGTCTGTGTGTTGCGACCGCACCGCAAAACCGTGTGATTAGTAGACGAAAGGACGTGCCTCTCCCATGGGAACGTAAAACATTTGATCGAATGGTCATAGGTCAACAGATTCCTTCACAGGAAAGCACGTCTGATATATTCTATACGACACTGGTGACGGCATGTGCGTCACATGGCAGGAATATGTTTCGACACACCTAACTTGCACACTTGGCGAATGGGTAAAAAGATTCTTCTACCTTGCCCGATTTAGGTTTTCTTGTGGATGTGATAATCACTTCCAAAAAAGTGATGAAAACGTAAGAGTGTCACATGAACTGCAACAAATGAATGCAACAGTTTCACAGTCGCACAGTTTTCCCTGTGCTCTGTCAAAACATGTGTTTTTAACGTTTTCAAATTTTTCCGTGTGTAGACCGTCAAATCCTGCGTATGTCCAAGCAGATCTGAACATGTCTTGGAATTTTGGAGAGCGAAGTTGATTTTGTGAGATTGCCTGAACTTTGATAATTGTCTGAAAATAAAAAATTAAACTTTTCACCCGAGGGAAGACTTGAGCCAAGGACCTCTCGTTCCACCGCTGCTCACGCTAACCACAAGACCACGGCGCTGCTGAGATTACAACCTCCTTGATGTTGCCTATGTTGCCCATGGACTACTCAGTTTGTATATTTTGCTTATTTTTTCATAGTTCCACACAACTTCTTCCTGTTTTCTCGATTGATCTGTGTTCAGTTTTTCAAGGCCTATCCACTGTACCAACTTATAACTAAATCTGAGGGGGGGTGCGATGGGGAGGTTCCCTTGTGAGAGGTGGACCAACACGCTTTTAAGCAGGTGCCCATAATGTTTTGGCTCAAGTATGTACGCAATCTACAGTAATATATGAAATATCGAGGCACACATAAAGGCAGCTTGAATCACAATCATTAAAATACAATTCCTCACATAATTCATTCCCTTACGGTATTCAGTCCTCAATGTGTTTGATAAAAAAAAAAGAAAAAATACACTTAGATAAAGCACTGCTCCTTTATATACACTGGGTGGAGAAAAATTGTCACTAAATTTTAACCCTGGATAGCTGATGCCAGTAGGAATTAAAATTACTGATGTTGTGTAGGTTGACAACGCACTTTTTTAAACTACAGAAACTTGGCGCCACGCGCTCCTGTTGGCCGTGGGATTGCCCTCTTGCCGTTCTGTTGACGTACAGCGCTAGGGTTGTTTGTTCACACATACAAATGTACCTCACCCCGTCACTGCCCCAAAGTGACACGCACACGCGTCGAATAGGTCTTGCTGTTTGTCTCCACCTCATGTCAGAGGCATTCACACATAAGCTTTGCTTCGGAGCACACATACGTCATCTGCGATTTAGTCAAACAGTAACCACGGCAGTACAGTATTCGTTTGAAGAACAACGACATATGGTTTTTGTTTACGGACTAGCCGACGATAATGCGCATTAATGTATGAGGAACGGTACCCAGCAAGACGCCAACATGCAAACGTTTACAGCAATTCACCGACGACTTGACGGAAAAGGCTCATTAGCGGGATATCATGGTGATGAAGGGAGATCTCGAACACGATGGAATGCTGCATTTGAAGAGACCTCGAGCGCTTCGAGGAAGCACAAGTACTCTAGCGGTTGAACACGACATGGGGTCACTCATCGGTTAGCGTGGAAGATTTTGAGGGATGACGGCCAGCATCCATTTAGTTTCCACCCTGTCCAAGACCTAAATCCTTTGTCGGACTATAAACACCGGCTAGGGTTTTGCCGGTGGTTTCTGCGACGTGCTGCACGAGATCCCGACTTCCCGTCATTGTGTTGTTTACTGACGTAGGCACCTTACAGCGGTATGGCCTTTACAACACTCGACACGTTCATTACTGGGCAAGGGAAATCCTCACGTCACGTACGTCCACGGACACCAGGAACGATTTTCGCTCAAAATTTGGGCAGACACTGTGGATGACCATCTGAGTGAGCCGGTCCGTCTACCTCCTCGACTTACCGCGGCAAATTACCTTCACTTTTTCCAAGAAACTCTACCCTGCCTGCTGGAAGATGTTCCCCTGGAAATATGGCTACGCATGTGGTTGTAGCACAATGGGCCGCCCGCAAATAACAGTCATGCTGTACGCGGATATTTAAATGAACTTTTCGACGGCCGGGTAATTGGCAGAGGTGCTTGGTGGACATGGCCCCCGCTATCACCAGACCTCACGTCCTATGGGAATTCTGCAAGGTTCCAGTTCACCCACCCCGAAGGGAACCATCTACAAACGAAGAGGAATTAATGGATCACATTCAACATGCCGCCAATAACATCAGGAAAGTGCCAGGATTCTTTCTTCGAACGAGTTCGGCAAAACACCGTTCGACGTTACCAAGCCTGTGTCGCGTCAGAGGGTCGCCAGTTCGAGCATCTGCTTTAAATAAACAATGTCCTAGCTAAAAAAAAGGCCCTTTCGGGGCGACACAATTTGTGAAAGACTTTCTGCATGCGACGGGTTTGTTCCCGGTACATCATGAAACTACAATCGATGAGTCGGGACCCCGGCGGATTCGCCCCAAGGCCCCCAGAGTGGAAGGCTGGCGCCCTGCCACCAAGCGTGCGGGCCGCCTTGGATACATCGCTATCTCCAGCACGCAAAGCATTCGCGGTCATTCGTTGTCCAGAGCATCCGGTAAGAGGGCAATCCTGCGGCCAATCGGAGCATGTGGCGCTAAGTTTCCGTAGTTTAAAAATTGTGCGTTGTCGACCTACATTAGTAATTCTGGTTCCTACTGGCATCAGCTATCCAGCGTTAAAATTACGTGACACAATTTTTCTCCACCGTATATATATCGGCTTTGAAGTCAATAAAAACATTCAGAAGTTAGGATGGTTTTCAAAAAGAACGTAACAAACACAATTAAAAAAAAAAAACAAAACATAACAAACACAATTGACTTCACATATCTTAAACCCTTCTTGCAGCATTGGTACCACTAGCGCACTAAATTTTAGTACAGTCAAATGGTGTCAACCTCGCATCAGTAAGCCTCACATACAGGGTGTTACAAAAAGGTACGGCCAAACTTTCAGGACACATTCCTCACACGGAATGAAAGAAAATATGTTATGTGGACATGTGTCCGAAACGCTTATTTTCCATGTTAGAGCCATTTTATTTTCTCTTCAAATCACATTAATCATGGAATGGAAACACACAGCAACAGAACGTACCAGCGTGACTTCAAACACTTTGTTACAGGAAATGTTCAAAATGTCCTCTGTTAGCGAGGATACATGCATCCACCCTACGTCGCATGGAATCCTTGATGCGCTGATGCAGCCCTGGTTAATGGCGTATTGTATCACAGCCGTCCACAATACGAGCACGAAGAGTCTCGGGGTTGCGTAGACAAGAGCTTTCAAATGCCCCCATAAATGAAAGTCAAGAGGGTTGAGGTCAGGAGAGCGTGGAGGCCATGGAATTGGTCCGCCTCTACCAATCCATCGGTCACCGAATCTGTTGTTGAGAAGCGTACGAACATTTCGACTGAAATGTGCAGGAGCTCCATCATGCATGAACCACATGTTGTGTCGTACTTGTAAAGGCACCTGTTCTAGCAGCACAGGTAGAATATCCCGTATGAAATCATGATAACGTGCTCCATTGAGTGTAGGTAGAAGAAACTAAAATGAGCTCTATCATGGAAATTAAGCGTTTCCGGACACATGTCCACGTAACATCTTTTCTTTATTTGTGTGTGAGGAATGTTTCCTGAAAGTTTGGCCGTACCTTTTTGTAACACCCTGTACACACGGAAGTGCCAATGAAACTGGTACACCTGCCTAACATCGCGTAGGACCCCTGGAAGCATCCAGAAGTGCAGCAACGCGACGTGGCATGGACTCGAATAATGTCTGAAGTATTGCTGGAGGGAACTGACACCATGAATCTTTCAGGGCTGTTCATAAATCCGTAAGAGTACGAGTGGGTGGAGATCTGTTTTGAACAGCAAGGTATCCGAGATATGCTCAATAATCTTCATGTATCGAGAGTTTGGTGGCCCGCAGAGGTGTTTAAACTCTGTTCCTGGAGCCTCTCTGTAGCAATTCTGGACATGTGGGACGTCGCATTGTCCTGGTGGAATTGCCTTAGTCAGTTGGAATGCACAATGGACATGAATGGATGCAAGTGATGAGACAGGATGCTTACGTACGTGTCACCTGTCAGAGTCGTATTTAGACGTATCAGGGGTGCCATATCATTCCAATCGCGCACGCCCCACACCACTACAGCACCTCCACCAACTTGAACAGTCCCCTACTGACTTGCAGGATCCTTGGATTCATGAGGTTTCCTCCATATCCGTACATGTCCATCCGCTCGATGCAATTTGAAACGATACTCGTCCGACCAGGCAGACGTTTCCAGTCATTAACAGTCCAATGTCGGTGTTGACGGGCAGTCATCAAGAGTACACGAATAGGCCTTTGGCTCCGAAAGCCCATATCGATGGTGCGTCGTTGAATCATTAGCACCCTGAAACTTGATGGCCCTGCACTGAAATCTGCAGCAGTTTGCGGAAGGGCTTCACACCTGTCACTTTGAACGATTATCTTTAGTCGTCGTTGGTCCCGTTCTTGCAGGATCGTTTCCCGGCCGCGGCGATGTCGGAGATTTGATGTTTTACCGGATTCCTGATATTCACAGTACACTCGTGAAATGGTCGTACGGGAAAATCCCAACTTCAGCACTACCTCGGAGATGCTGACTCCCATCGCTCGTGAGCCGACTATAACACTACGCTCAAACTCACTTAAATCTTGATAACCTGTCATTGTAGCAGTAGTAACCGATCTAATAACTGTGCCAAACACTTTTTGTCTTATATAGGCGCTGCCGACCGCAGCACTGTATTCTGCCCGTTTAAATATCTCTATTTGAATATGCATGCCTATACCAGTTTCTTTGGCGCTTCAGTGCATTACTGCATCCATCGTACAATCCCGGCGCTACCTACGCAGTAAATATTAAAAAGCATACAAATGGTGGCAACCTTCATAATTTAAACTTCAAGTCGAACATGATATTGCTTTCATTACTTAAAAGATACACTGCTGTGACATAAGTACCAATAAGAGCCAAATTTAATTTTGATTTTACACAAGAGGGAAACGAGGAACAATACTGACATTCAAAACGAAGCCCTCCCTTAAGAAGACAAGTATACTAAGACACTTAGTTTAACAGTACACAGGCTCATGCTAGTAGGCAACACTAAAGCAGTGTAATGCATGAGACAGAGATGATGGAAGAAGCACAACTAAAAGGACAGCGCCACAATAAACCACAATGGCAATTTAAAACGATGTCACTCTTATGCCGATCAACCACACTGTCTGCCAAAGAATGGCACGCAACAACTAATGAACGGCAATGACTGCAAAACAACTCGAACACACATGGACCACACATTATGTATGTGTCACATTGCTGCAGTAGTACATGGTAATAAAGAGGAAAATAGACTAAACAGCCTCTATGGAAAGAAAACGCATGGTGAACCGTAACATGCAGACGGTATGTGCACTCCAGTTATTGCTGACATCGTGACTACCTATTTTCTTGCAACTGCCGAGCACGATGATAACATGTCACTTTTGAATCCTCACTTATCGAAACGTGACAGGTATAGCGCCTTCCTGAACACCATATCCTGACACGGCAGCCAGGAAATGGCAGGAAGACATTGCGGGCATGTTATCTGCAGCTCGCCGCATCGCTCCGGAAGTCGTACTGTGTGCACAACACCGAGGGAGCGGCAGGCAAACAGCATGCACCCATTGCCTGTAGCTCTGAACTGTCTTGTTGCTCAGCGGTTGCATCTCCGTGACTCAGTGTACTGTCTGGCTGCTGCCCGAATGCACTGCAACAGACAGTATTTTCTCTTCATTGACCCCAAGCAGACTCGGCGAGACTATGAATGCCTGACAGTGCACAGACTTCCTTTTAACCACGAATACCACCCACATCATAGGCCTCTCTGAAACAGACAAAGGGAGTCTTGGAATAACTCGAAAGCCTTGGGAGTACACAAATGCCACCACTGACCGAAAGGCCAGAACAACAAAATAGCACAAGTTACTTTTATGCACAGCCTTCCAGTGACCATAATTTCTTCCACAAGCGCTTTCTAGCTCCCAGCAGGCACGAGCTCTGGATGTATTTGTCAAATCCTGTCTGCTGCTCCGGCCACCCAACGCCTCGTATTGACAGCAGACCTTTGCAGTGTAGGCAGTTCAAAACCCAACTGCCTTGCTGCCTCTACGCTGTCTACTTGTCAGACATCAGGCGGCACCGTTGAGCTTCTGCAAAGATTTCATCACTTTTGCTGGAATTTTACAATATCTTGTTCCAATATGGGTTCCTCGTACTGACCAGTGATCTCCCATCGTGCATCACACGTAGCCGTACAGACACCGGCACATCCCGGGCTAGTCCCGCTAATGTCAAACAACCTAATGTCTGGCCCCAGCGACGCACCACAGACTTGAGTGCCGCTTTCCATGGCAAACCGGCGCGGGCTCCTAGGAGATTCCATTCCGGTCGTGCAACTGCGTTTTGCTGCGCTGCACGACCACAGCTACCGTCGGCGTGGCGCTGCATGGGCAGCTCGCCGAAACCTGCACTCTCTGGCGCGCCTGGGAACATGAACCACTCTGGCATCAACTACAGCATCAAGTGCACCGTGAAATAGCTCATTCACATAACATAAATTTGTATCTTTTATACGTCTGATACTTAATATACCAAGCCCTACATTGAATAAAGGATGTCTGTCAAAAGAACATACAGTATCGCAACTAGTTCCGTTCTGTGCTGTTATTTACGGCCCGCATCTCGTGGTCGTGCGGTAGCGTTCTCACTTCCCACGCCCGGGTTCCCGGGTTCGATTCCCGGCGGGGTCAGGAATTTTCTCTGCCTCGTGATGGCTGGGTGTTGTGTGCTGTCCATAGGTTAGTTAGGTTTAAGTAGTTCTAAGTTCTAGGGGACTTATGACCACAGCAGTTGAGTCCCATAGTGCTCAGAGCCATTTGAACCATTTTTTTGTTATTTACATTCCCCTAAAAAAATCTGTTACTTGTTATCTGAGGGCAAACTAACAAACCAAAATTTTTATAATGTAGGATTTCTGACATCAAATGATAAAAAAAACTGTGGCAATTTACAAAATTTCGGAAGGATGTTGATTGCGTCATTTGGCAAGATCTTAGGATAATAATTTTGGAAGTCATGTTAGGGAAAACAGCGATCTATGTTATTCTAACTAAAATAAACAACTGTGAGCACAAATGGTTTTATCTGAATTACTGGTGGCTGGTTTTAGTTTTAGTAGACCAGCTACAGACCATTTGGTGACACTGAAATTTTACAAAAATTGTGTGAATGGGGTCAGAAATTACACAGTTATTCATCTTGTACAGAAATCTATAGGCAATATGCCAGTTGGTCTCCTCCCCCGGCAATCTGGGATTCGTGCCATGTGTAGTTTCTTGGTATTCTACTGAGTGTTTGACATCCTATGTGCGGGCATTACGGTGCAGTGGCGCTAGAGGCATCCGCGATAGCTGCGAGGTATGGTATTCGTTTGGGCCGGCTTTCAGTCAGGGTTTACGAGCACAGTGCTGGATAGGGACACTACGGGTACGAGTTGATGTTGGACAGGGTCCTGGGTTTCGATAGCTCGACTGTAGTCTAGCGATAAGCTCTGCGGTTTGGTGTTACTAAGCGTGTCGTTGTATGTAGAGTTAAAGTTGTTGCTCGCTGTTTGTGGTTATTACAGTGACCGCAGTCAAGGCACAGGGTTGCGTAATTTGTAGTCAAGAGTGGTAGTTATTCAGTGCTCGGTCACTCTCTGTTATACCTAGCTTCACCGTAGTCAGGAAGGTGTTTGACGGTGCCTTAAAGAGGTGAAAGATGACTCTAAACGTTTACCTGAATTTATAAGAAAGAAACGCCGGTACAGCACATCGGTGTGAAGAGGTTGTGTGGTGTTGCCGTTGTGAATTACTGTAAGGACTGGCTACGACAGCAATGTATGTAGTTTGCAAAGGAGTTCTATAATGCGTATCTGCTGCCTTAAAGCGACGGAAACGGCCGTTACCGAGTTAGTGGACACCTCAAGATTGTGGTACGCGTCGATTTTCTATGTCTTCGTGTCGCTATCGGATTAATCGAAATGGGAAGAACTGGTGGGCTGCCGCCTTGGTATAGTTTTCAAAACGGTGAAACTTGGAGTATGGAACACTAACGCGTTCCTATAGTGTCTTGTCGCACGGTCAGTGTGTTCCGACCAGTGCAGGGCGTTGCGATCAGATTTTTCGTTGGTATTGGTTTTGTTGATTTTAAAGGTTCTTACAGTGTTATTTTTTCGCCTTTTGTGGCAGTTGTTATTGCGGAGTACGTTTTGAATGAAGTACGGCGCTTCGCTTGTGTAGAATGGTGAAGTGGAGCACCACAGTAATTATTTTAATTAAGGGTGCCTGACCGTAAGTACTGTTATGGGTACGGCCGCACTGCGCTTCTGCACAGCACCCTAGGGTCAGTTGTGCCAAACCATGTCCTGTCTTTGCCCCTGCTTGGGCGACCACGTCGAGTTGTGGTTAGGTTTATCGGCATCTGTAGCTGATTTTGTAGTTCAGTGGGCGTACTGGCAGCCTGTGTGGCAATAACTTATTTGTAAATGGCTCTGAGCACTATGCGACTTAACGTCTGAGGTCATCAGTCGCCTAACCTAAGGACATCACACTCATCCAAGCTCGAGGCAGGATTCGAACCTGCGACCGTAGCGGTCGCTCGGCTCCAGACTGTAGCCCCTAGAACCGCACGGCACTACGACTGGCCCAATGTGTTTGTATTTGAGCAGAGAAGTTACGAGCTTCGCCAGCCTTAATCTTTTTTGGAGTTTCGTTAAGTTTTAAAACTTTTGCTGTCAAAGCTTTAGCTCTGCTTCTGCCCTCATTTAAGTTGTCTGACTGATAAAATTGAGCACTGGTATTTCAGTTGCCTGCGTTCCTTGAGGTCTGTGACACATAAACATATAGCAGTGTTAAGCTGTTGTGTTCCTGGCGTTGGCATCGCACACCAGAGGCCGTATACGTGCTCTTTAAAGGAAGGCTGGTTGAATAATATTTGTTTGGTTATTGAACTTTAAGCGATTATCTTTATGTTAAGGGAATTTTAAATATTGTTGTTGTTGTCATTGTTGGCGCCCGATATTTAGCGTGTGCTGTCACTTGCAGGAAGAAAGCAGTAATCGAAGTGCATGTTGCAGTTTTGGCCAGGGTGAAGTCTCACCAGCCGGTCGTGCGGGATGCCTCCCTGAGATTCCACCGAGCTTCAGAATTCCGCCAGCAGGACCGAGAGAGCGCCTTCAATGTTTCCATCATCCACTGGGCGTCGGGCGTCACCCAAACTGGAGAGCTTGATCATTTCATTATTCGGAACTGTTTAAAGAAGTAAATGGATTTCATGCTATTCAGCCTCGACAGTTAATACATAGTCCTCTTCTTCCATCAAAATTGAGTTCAGCAATAAAGTTGCGACAAGTATAATACAAAATTTGTATCCATTTGTGACGTGTAGATGATGTGTCTAGTGGTTGTGTGTCCCGGATGGCACAAGTTGCCAACTGCTGAGTGTCATAAAAATGCTACGTGTTGTGATGCATGAGTTGCGCCCACCATTCCCATTCTTCTATACGCCTCTATCCTAAATATTTTATCCCTTTGCAAATGAATACCTTGTCTTCATGTTACAACAACTGACGGGAATATGACAACGAATACTTTGTTTTACTGGATGGGAAAGGGAGTTTACGCCGTGACGACAGGCTTAGATAGCGCCTGTCTCCACAGTAACCAGCGGCGTTTTTGCTCTATACATCACTGCAACGACATCTGCATTGTCATAGGTGCGTATCATCCGTCCCCATGGTAACCAGCGACCTCCTACTCCACACGTCTGTGCATCGACAAAACATGTACGGTGTTATAGTCAGTTTGCAGTAGGGTTTTGGAGCATATACTGTATTCAAATATTATGAATCACCTCGAAGGGAACGATCTATTCACACGTAATCAGCATGGTTTCAGAAAACATCGTTCTTGTGCAACGCTGCTAGCTCTTTATTCGCACGAAGTAATGGCCGCTATCTACAGGGGATCTCAGGTTGATTCCGTATTTCTGGATTTCCGGAAAGCTTTTGACACCGTTCCTCACAAGTGACTTCTAATCAAGCTGCGGGCCTATGGGGTATCGTCTCAGTAGTGCTACTGGATTCGTGATTTCCTGCCAGGAAGGTCGCAGTTCGTAGTAATAGACGGCAAATCATCGAGTAAAACTGAAGTGATATCAGGTGTTCCCCAGGGAAGCGTCCTGGGACCTCTGTTGTTCCTGATCTATATAAATGACCTGGGTGACAATCTGAGCAGTTCTCTTACGTTGTTCGCATATGATGCTGTAATTTACCGTCTAGTAAGGTCATCCGAAGACCAGTATCAGTTGCAAAGCGATTTAGAAAATATTGCTGTATGGTGTGGCAGGTGGCAGTTGACGCTAAATAACGAAAAGTGTGAGGTGATCCACATGAGCTCCAAAAGAAATCCGTTGGAATTCGATTACTCGATAAATACTAAAATTCTCAAGGCTGTCAATTCAACTAAGTACCAGGGTGTTAAAATTACGAACAACTTCAGTTGGAAAGACCACATAGATAATATTGTGGGGAAGGCGAGCCAAAGGCAGGACACTTAGAAGATGCAACAAGTCCACTAAAGAGACAGCTTACACTTCATTCGTTCGTCCTCTGATAGAATATTGCTGCGCGGTGTGGGATCCTTACCAGGTGGAATTGACGGAGGACATCGAAAGGGTGCAAAAAAGGGCAGCTCGTTTTGTATTATCACGTAATAGGGAGAGAGTTGATACGCGAGTTGGGATGGAAGTCATTAAAGCAAAGACGTTTTTCGTCGCGGCGAGATCTATTTACGAAATTTCAGTCACCAACTTTCTCTTCCGAATGCGAAAATATTTTGTTGAGCCCAACCTACATAGGTAGGAATGATCATCAAAATAAAATAAGAGAAATCAGAGCTCGAACAGAAAGGTTTAGGTGTTCGTTTTTCCCGCGCGCTGTTCGGGAGCGGAATGGTAGAGAGATAGTATGACTGTGGTTCGATGAAACCTCTGCCAAGCACGTAAATGTGAATTGCAGAGTAATCATGTAGATGTAGATAGTTACACTGATTACCCATAGAAGGTAGTTCTTATCTTAGCCCTTTCTTATGGTATTTATACTTTTTCCCTATTTTTTAATTATTATGAGTATTCTTTAAATGTATTTGTCAATTAAGACTGTTTTTTATGTGTTTACACATTTATTTTGCTATGCTTCACTTTATACACACGTTATTTTTCTTGCCTTGTTGATCACGCACAGCGCAGTGGGTAGACAGCTCCTCCGTCATAGCTCTTGGCATTCGTTTGCTACTCGGCATTTGACGACTGGTTTCTCTCGCCGTATACAGTTGCTCTGTCCATCGTCTATGCGTGTCACCAATGGGTATGCTACTTTTTGTAACTTAATTGCGTGTTGATTGCTGTATAAGATGAATAACTGTGTAATTCCTGACCTCCTTCATATAAATTTTATAAGATTTCATTGTCGCCCGCTGGTCAGATACCGCCACCAGTAATGAAATGAAACATAATTTGTCAACCTAGACTGATTATTTTCATTAAAAGCTTAGTACTCTCGCCTGCCGCGATATACACGCAGTGCAGGAAACCAGCCTGTGAAGCGCAAGAAGACAACACTTGCTTCTTATTACTTCCGTAAATTAATTTGCAGGAAACCAGCCTGTGAAGCGCAAGAAAACAACACTTGCTTCTTATCACTTCCGTAAATTAATTTTTGAGTAGTTTCATATGACACACAGAGGTATTGATAATCTGTTTTTACATTCTCCTGTAGAATTACAATGACTGAACTTAAGGGTTTGCTGCAACCAGCGATTCCTTGGTCTGCTAAAAGTGGTTCGATGAAACTTTCTGAAGAATGAAGATTTACAATGAGTGTAATAGAAATTACACTGTTCCAGAGAATGAATGTGGCTGTACTGCTAATCATTCATGGTGTTCACTATACGTGAGTAATGACTTAACAGTTGCTTTTCTTCGATCCCCTCGACACTTCACTTAGATCAAGAGATGTGGCCTCAAGCCGCTAAGGTACTGCCATTAGCGCCGTAAACTCACAGCGGAACGGCAGCGAAGGAGGCAGAGAAAGTTTGCGCCAGTAAATTATCAAGGTAATATCTTTATGGAGGGAGGCCCATAAAGATTTGACTGCTCTCGTAAACGAGTGATGAAGGAAATGAAGGTGAATAGCTGTGTCAGCCATGATGCTTAACTACTCACTCTTAGAGATCCACAAATAAAAACTGATTGCTGTGGAAGACAACCAGCCATATTTAACAATTTGTTGAGTAGTTGAGTTTGTTGTGAAATCTATTACAACTATCACTTGATATTGCAATTCTTTAAGAATGATTGGCAACACTTGTAAAGCCACATTAAACCATTTATGTTGTGTGACAAGGCTTCAACTTCTAGGTTCTTCCCAGTTCACAGTTTTTTTCTTCAGTTGTGTATAAGTAGAAAACAATGTGATTTTCTTGGAGATAGCACCCTTGTTAGATTTATATGCTTTGACATGCTTGGCTGCACCTTAGTAACGTTTCAGTTTGGTGTAGCGCATGATTTGGGTCGGTTGGGGTTTGCGCTGGGGCTTCTTCGAGTGTGGTCATATTTTGAAATAATTTTTATCAACAGCCAAACATCAGAACATAAATGTTCAATCGACATCAAGAAATGTCATCCACAGTTTAATATTGGAATAAACAATGCTCCGCCCATCAGTAATTCTTTATTAAAATGGGTGCAGGAAAACAATAATAATACAGATAACTTATTCTTGGCAGACTGAAATGTTCCTAAATCCCAATCTTACTCGGCCCAGGAGACAAACAGCGGGTACCACGAAGAAAGAAATATCACTGTCTGTCCATAATAGCTATAGCTTAACAGGTGGGCACAAAAATTTGCACAACATAACAAAAAAGAACGACTGTCACAGAAAAGAATTAGAATCTACTAGCATAGAACTCCATCGACTCTTCACGTAATACTGCGGACAAAACAATTTCATAACGCTATCTATAGTACTAAGGAAGGTCAGCAGCACAAAACAGAGAACATATCGTAACGCGGCAAGATAAGTGACACTACTCGAAAAAGACATCTTTTTTGTCACCGAAGTACCTCAAAGTGCACGAAAAGTATAATGGAATCTACTTACAACAATACTTACTTGAGATTTAAATAAAGCTTGTATTGTTTTAGTATAAGTTTCTTAGAGTTGATTTTTTTTAGTATTGCATTTTTGAGTTGTGTCACTTTTCATGTCGGGGTGCGATTAGGCTAAACACAATGATTAAATCACAACCTCTGCATTATTACAATAATGCAATAAACGCTCAATCTCTGATGCACCAAGGCCCCACCATATGATACGGAAATTTCGCCTTACAACGTGTAACAGCGCCACCGTGTTTTAACGCACCATTAAGGCACCAACTGACTTTTCACCATGTCTGGCGCATACCGTGGTAATTTACTCTGCCAAAGCCTTTCAGCTTCCCACTAATGGCTGCGAGTCACAAAGGCACAGCACTTGGTACTCTGCACAAATCTTCCGTAACCTCTCCACCATTCTGGCTTTGACCAGCCGGCTTCTTCTGAACACGGCCCACTCTGCCACTCGCGCTGTCTTCGTTGACAACTGCGACTCTGCAAACACACTGGCTCCGCGCCACTCACGTTCCAGTCCCCCCCACTCTTTCTCGGTGTCAACAAACTACGCCCCCACTAGCCTGCTGTGAGCTGCTGACTGGAGCATTCAGGACTAGCTCGCTGATAAGAGACAACCTGGGCCATCCCGCCGTGTCTGGCAAAAGGGGACGTACCACAACATTACAAACCGCGTTACGAGCAGCCACAATACTGGCCTCCAGATGAAGTTGTTGGTTCCATTTCGGTAACACAGACTGCGTTCCACTCTGCCATGCCGATGCACGAAGCCTCGGAACAGTGTTACTGCATCCAAACGTCCCCTCCGAAGTCAGCACAGTAACTTACCCACACAGGCGCACCCACCTGGGCTACCGGCCGTAATGCATCATCTGCCAATATACGGAGACTTTTCATGCAATTGAGCTCTTCGAATGTGTGGTAGTGAGTGTGATCCAAAAGTGTGAAAATTATTGCCCCACATTTAGTCTTTTATACAAAATCATTTTTTCTTTTAAATGACTCCAATGTGCATGTTGATAGCTGCTTGCGAGGTGGTTCGTTGTATGTTGACTGAAACGAAGTAAATGAGAACCCACTTTGATGAGGAAGTTAATGTTACTGTGACTGTTTTCCAACGTCGAACTGTGTCGCTAACATATCTGCAAGCATTCTGGCTCAGTTTTACCTTCAGATGTCTGCTGAAATTCATCAAGTGTCTGTCATGGGCGTGCAAGACGTCATACATGACCTTAAGTGCATGACATCATCAAGATGGTGAAGTCAAGAAATTAAAAAAGAAAATGCAACATGGCACTAGTGGGAAGTTTAAAAAATGCATCTTAGTAATGACGGAAAAATTTAAAAGTGCAAGATGGCACTGTTAGGAAATTTAAAAATGATATCTTTTTACATTCGTTAAAATGAAACCACCAATGACATCGATTTTTTTTATTTAAAGCAAAAGAGGTTAATTAGTATGTGTAACCCACTATGTTAAAATGCATCCACTTACACTACAGTTTTCCAAAAAAATTACATAAGCTTGACCTAAATTAATGCCACGTTCAAAAGTATTCGGTTCATACATCAGCACCCTCAGGGGGCCCAGCATTTAGTTGCTGGATATTGGCTTGGCGACCCCGGGGTCCCTGAGCTGGGGACTGGGAAGCGCCACCAGTCGTCAATACCATAAGCTCTGAGCGTATTTCAACGACCACCGTAAGGCGCAACAGTGGAATGTTGTACAGTACAGAGCCCGGGCATCTTGGCTTAACTGCGTGGGTGACGAGGATGGTATAAACATCCATAAATACCATTCAATCTCAAGGTGTGCTGTGCGCTGAGGAGACGCATGGCTGTTGAGGCAGAACAGTTGCTAGCGGGCGACCTCTGGGGAACCTGCCGCCCCCCGGTTGTATTAGGCTTACCCAGGCAAGCGGGGCTCTGTCTGGGTGGACATTCCTTCCCCTGGCTGCTCGTGGGACCACCATGAAACGGAACAGGAATAGTGTGCAAGCACGAGTCTCTAAGAAAGGAAAGTTCAATGCATTAACGTATGACCCCCAATCGTTCCCTTCCCTGCCCACACCAGGGGAGGAATGGCGGTCTAAATTACCTGGTGTGACGTATTCTCCTCGATTTCTAGTTTGCAGCCGAACAGATGGGAACTCATTTCTGACCACAAAGCCTCAGTTTTTTGTGGAAAATTTAGAGGACAAGTTTGGAGAAGTTGAGGGAATGTCTAAAATGAGGTCTGGAGCAGGCCTCATACAGACAGCATCCCCAGCACAGTCACAGCCATTGCTTGCTTGTGACAAGCTCGGTGATGTTGCTGTCTCGATTACGCCTCATAAGAGCCTCAATGTGGTTCAGGGACTTATTTTTCATCATGACCTGTTGTTGCAGTCTGACGACGAGCTCCATGCAAATTTGGAACGCTGCGGTGTCCACTTTGTATGATGTGTCTTCAGGGGACCTAAAGATAGTAGGGTCGCCACTGGCACCTTCATCTTAGCTTTCGACAGTGACACCCTGCCCGAGAAGGTCAAGGTGATGATATATCGATGTGATGTTAAGTCTTATGTCCCTCCTCCCATGCATTGCTTTAAGTGCTGGAGGTTTGGGCATATGTCATCGAGATGTGACGCCAACCCTACCTGTCGGGATTGTGGCCGTGCCTCCCACCCCAACGTCCCATGTTCGCCGCCCTCAACTGCAGACAGAAACATTCACCTAGCTCATCAAATTGCATGGTTTATCAAAAAGAACAGAAGATTGTGGAGTATAAGACCTTGGACAGGCTCACTTACACAGAGGCTAAACGCAAGTACGATCGACTTCACCCTGTGCTAATTTCATCGACATATGCTGCAGCAACTTCGATGTCGCCATCCCTGGCGATGAGCCCCCAAGCTCAGCCGCTTTTTGTGGGCCCTCCAGCCCGGTCGTCTATTCCTGCCCCCCTGGTAGTTTGGGTAACACCCTCTTCCATTGCTCCCATGTTATCAACATTGGGAGTAACAACCCCTCCTTCTTTGGGGACTTCAGTCCCCACCTCTGTGCTGGAGAAGTGCCCACCTCCTCCGGCTCCCATCGCGTGGAAGGGATCGCTTGGTGCCCTCCCTTCCACGGTTACTGCCCCTCCAGATATCAGCCAGTGGCTGAAAAAGCCACCACCTGAGGGCCACAGGGCTTCCAGGTCTTCCTCGGTCCATGAGCCTGGATTGGAAAAGCCCACACAGCCTGATAAACCGAAGGACAAACGGGACCCTACCAAAAAGAAGAAAAAGCAAAAGGAGAAGGACACAGAGACAGAAAAGGAGTTCAACACTGCACCTGAAGATGATGTGGAGCATCTAGCATCCACTCAGGAGCTAGATGTTGCTCGACCCGTAGCTCCTGTGGAAGTTGATCTGGCTACTTCGCAATCGGTGGCGGCGAGCACTTCTAAGGCGTGACCTATCCTCCCCCCCCCCCCCCCCCCCAAAAGGTTCTTTCATGTCTTCACAGTCGGATACCATTATCCTTAAATGGAATTTCCGTGTTTTTTTCCACCACCTTGCTGAGCTGAAACAGCTTTTGTGCCGCTTCCCTGTCACTTGTCTGGCCCTACAGGAAACCTGGTTTCCTGTTCGGTGGACCCCCTCCCTCTGTGGCTACCGGGGTTACTATAAGAACCGAGTAGAATACGACAGGGTTTCTGGTGGTGTCTGTGTCAATGTTCTTGCCACTGTTCCTAGTGCCCCAGTGCCACTTCACACGCCTCTCAAGGCTGTGGCTGTTAGAATCCGGACAGATGAGGTTGTCCCTCTTGCTGACCTAGCTGCCTTGTTCGCCCAGCTCCCCCCCCCCCCACCCCCACCATTCCTCCTTTTGGGGGACTTTAATGCTCACCAACCTTTATGGGGTGGGGCCAAGATCTCAGGCCAGGGGAGGAACGTTGAGGCTCTCTTTGCACAGCAGGACATTTGCCTCCTTAACACTGGTGCTCCCACATATCTTAGCTTGACTCATGGCACATACTCGGCCATTGACCTCTCTCTTAGTAGCACAGGTCTTCTTCCATTCCTCAGTTGGAGGGTCCACGACGCCCTCTGTGGTAGCGACCACTTTCCTATCCTGGTTTCTCTTCTTCAATCCCAACCCCCTGACCAGCTACCACGATGGTCTCTTCGTGGAGCTGATTGGGCAGCCTACACCTCAGCTACTATGGCCTTTGCTGTGCTTCCTGGTGACATTGATTTGGCAGTGGACGAGGTCACTATGGCCATTGTTTCTACTGCTGAGGCAACTGTCCCTTGTTCTTCAAGTACCCTAAGGCGTACGTCAGTCCCTCGGTGGACACCAGAGATTGCAGAAGCTACCTGTGACCACTGGCGAGCCCTGCAACGACACCGGCGTCATCCTTCCCTAGAGAATCTGGTTGCCTTTAAACGGCTGCGGGCCCGGGCTCAGCGGTTAATCCAGCGGAGCCAACATTACTGCTGGGAACAATATGTTGCCACCATAGGTTCTCGCACCTCCCCATCTGAGCTGTGGTCGCGGGTTCGGCGCATTTTTGGCTTTCGCCCTCATGCCTCTGTCCCTTGCCTTTCTCTTCAGGGTACACTTTGTACTGACTCAATCGCCATCGCCGAACATCTGGCAGAGTTCTTCGCTTGTAGTTCTGCGACAGCAGGCTATAGTGCAGAATTCCGGGCCATTAAAGAGCAGGCTGAGCGTATGCAGTTGTCGGTTCGCAAGCACTGTTGGGAACGATACAACGCCCCGTTTAGTGAATGGGAGTTCCAAAGTGCCCTTACAGCTTGCCCTAATACCTCTCCAGGTCCAGACCGAATTCACAACCAGTTTCTCCAGTTTCTTCGCCATCTCTCAGCGCACTGTCAGGATGAATTACTCGCCCTGTTTAACCGCATCTGGACTGAGGGCGTTTTCCCAACTCGTTGGCAGGACACCGTTACCATCTCGGTGCTGAAACCAAGTGCAGATCCACTGGCGGTTGATAGCTATCCCCCTATCAGCCTTACCAACGCTACGTGCAAACTCCTGGAACGGATGGTGAGTCAGCGGCTCATGTGGATCCTCAAAGCTCGGGGCCTGCTGCCCCAGCAACAGGGGGGCTTCCGTCAGGGCCGCTCAGTGATCGACAATTTAGTCTCGCTAGAGTCGGCTATTCGCACAGCTTTTACTCGGCGAGAACATCTAGTTGCTGTTTTCTTTGATCTTCGGAATGCGTACGATACCACCTGGCGCCATCATATTCTTGCGACGCTGCATAAATGGGGCTTACGGGGTCCACTTCCGATTTTTCTACCCAATTTTCTCTCCAATCTCTCCTTTCGGGTTACAGTTGGCACTTATTTTAGCTCTGATAATATTCAGGAGAACGGTGTCAAAAATGGTTCAAATGGCTCTGAGCACTATGGGACTCAACTGCTGTGGTCATTAGTCCCCTAGAACTTAGAACTACTTAAACCTAACTAACCTAAGGACATCACACACATCCATGCCCGAGGCAGGATTCGAACCTGCGACCGTAGCAGTCGCACGGCTCCGGACTGCGCGCCTAGAACCGCGAGACCACCGCGGCCGGCGAGAACGGTGTCCCGCAGGGCTCGGTTCTCAGTGTTCCCGTCTTTTTGGTGAGAATTAATGGTCTTGTGGCTGTGGTGGACTCATCAGTCTGTTCCTCCCTATATGCCGATGACTTTTGTCTATATTACAGTTCCCCAAGCATCAGTGTCGCTGAACAGCGGCTGCAGGGAGCTATCCGTAAGGCACATTTTTGGGCATCCAACCATGGTTTTCAGTTCTCAGCCTCTAAGACCTGAGTGATGCATTTCTGTCGTCGTCGAACGGTCCACCTCCATCCAGAGCTCTACCTTGCCAATGAACTCATTCGTATTGAGGAGACACATCGCTTTCTTGGCATGCTGTTTGATGCTCAGCTCACTTGGGCACCTCATCTTTGCGACCTTAAACAACGGTGCTGGCGGCACCTCAACATCCTTCACTGCCTCAGCCACACTGTTTGGGGGGCTGCACGAACAACCTTCCTACAGCTCTATAAGGCCTTAGTTCAGTCCTGTCTCGACTACGGGAGCATGGTGTAAGACTCAGCAGCACCTTCAACGTTGCAGATCCTCGACCCAATTCTCCACTCTGGCGACAGGTGCCTTCCGCACTAGTCCGGTGACTAGCCTACTTGTAGAAGCTGGAATCCCTCCCCTACGATTCCGCTGACAACAGTTGCTTGCATCATACATCGCCCGCATCCATGCCTCGCCTGACCACCCAAACTGCAGGCTCCTTTTTCCATCTTCTGCACTCCCCTCCCCACGATGGCGGCCTAGGTTGGATCTCCCGATCGCGGTCCACGTTCGTTCCCTTCTCTCCTCACTCGAATCCTTTCCCCTTCCTCCATCCTTCCAGCCCTCTTCCTATACCCCTCCTTGGTCCCTCCCTCGCTTGCAGCTTTGCTTGGATTTGTCCTGCGACTCCAAGTCCTCTGTTCCACCTGCCAGTCTTCGCCAACAATTCATGGCACTTCTTGCCTCGTTTCACGATGCAGATGTAGTCTACACCGATGGTTCTGTGGTCGATGGACGCACTGGGTTTGCTTTCATTCACGGCGACTACGTTGAGCATCATTCCCT
Source organism: Schistocerca nitens (assembly GCF_023898315.1). NCBI lineage: Eukaryota > Metazoa > Arthropoda > Insecta > Orthoptera > Acrididae > Schistocerca > Schistocerca nitens. The sequence continues at coordinate 423,755,438 of NC_064617.1, read as the reverse complement.
GCCTTGTGGGAGCAGTGTTTTCACTGTGGAACTGGTTGCTCTTTATCGTGCACTTGCTCACCTTTCCTCGGGAGTAATTTGTCATATGCAGTGACTCCTCGAGTGGTTTGCAAGAACACGACCAGCGTTTTTGTCAGGACCTTTTGGTGTGCGGTATTCCAGATGCTGTTTTTGCTCTCGCTGAGTGTGGTCGTTCAGCGACGTTTGTGTGGTCCCTGGGCCACATCGGCATTCCAGGAACCGAACGTGTCGATCAGTTGGCCAAGCAGGCCACCACTTCGCCACTCCTGGAGCCTAGTCTCGTGAAAAGAGACCTCTGGTCAGCCCTACATCGCAAGGTACGCGATGTCTGGAGCTCTGAATGGCCTGTCTTGAACACGCCAAATAAGCTCTGCATGGTAAAATCGTCCACGGCCATATCGAATTCATCCTTGAGGATGGGACTCAGTTGTTCTCTGCCGTCTCCGAATTGGAGATACGCCGTTGACCCACAGCTATCTGTTCGCCGTGAGAACCCGCCCAAGTGTCGCTGTGATGCAGAGCTGACAGTGGTCCATCTTTTGATAGACTGCCCCCTTTTAGCCCCCTTGCGGCAGTCCTTTAATTTACCAGCTGCACTTCCTTTAATTCTAGGTGACGATGCCTCTATAGCTGACTCAGTTTTACCTTTTATCCGTGCAGATGGGTTTTGGTTCAAATGGCTCTGAGCACTATGGGACTCAACTGCTGAGGTCATAAGTCCCCTAGAACTTAGAACTACTTAAACCTAACTAACCTAAGGACAACACACACATCCATGCCCGAGGCAGGATTCGAACCTGCGACCGTAGCAGTCGCGCGGTTCCAGACTGCAGCGCCAGAACCGCTCGGCCACCAGCGGCCGGCTCAGACGGGTTTTATCACTCACTCTAGTGTGGGCGCTCTCGCGTGATTTCTCAGGCTACACCCATTCCAGCGACTTTTAATTGTGACGTGGATACCAAAATAGTGTCTTTTATGGTAACAAGTTGTGTTGGTACCTCTAACAACGCTTTCCAGCTGGAGGTTCTTCGTTTGTAGTTGAGTGGTTGACCTTTTACCTGATCCATCAACCACTGTAGTTTGTTTTACTCTAGTCAACTATTTGCTCTGCTCCTTTTAAGTGTCCTCTATTTTGTGTTATTGCGGTGTTCATTTTAGCTCTGTACCCCCTTGGTGTTCCCTCCCTCTGGGTGCAGAGGATACGCTTTTACTGTATAGGCCTTCTACAAGTATGTCTGTTTGGAACAGGGGACTGATGACCTCGATGTTTAGCCCCCATCAAACCCCAAAACAAACCAAACCATACATCAGCCTCATTATTATCATCTGATATATACACTCCTGGAAATGGAAAAAAGAACACATTGACACTGGTGTGTCAGACCCACCATACTTGCTCCGGACACTGCGAGAGGGCTGTACAAGCAATGATCACACGCACGGCACAGCGGACACACCAGGAACCGCGGTGTTGGCCGTCGAATGGCGCTAGCTGCGCAGCATTTGTGCACCGCCGCCGTCAGTGTCAGCCAGTTTGCGGTGGCATACGGAGCTCCATCGCAGTCTTTAACACTGGTAGCATGCCGCGACAGCGTGGACGTGAACCGTATGTGCAGTTGACGGACTTTGAGCGAGGGCGTATAGTGGGCATGCGGGAGGCCGGGTGGACGTACCGCCGAATTGCTCAACACGTGGGGCGTGAGGTCTCCACAGTACATCGATGTTGTCGCCAGTGGTCGGCGGAAGGTGCACGTGCCCGTCGACCTGGGACCGGACCGCAGCGACGCACGGATGCACGCCAAGACCGTAGGATCCTACGCAGTGCCGTAGGGGACCGCACCGCCACTTCCCAGCAAATTAGGGACACTGTTGCTCCTGGGGTATCGGCGAGGACCATTCGCAACCGTCTGCATGAAGCTGGGCTACGGTCCCGCACACCGTTAGGCCGTCTTCCGCTCACGCCCCAACATCGTGCAGCCCGCCTCCAGTGGTGTCGCGACAGGCGTGAATGGAGGGACGAATGGAGACGTCTCGTCTTCAGCGATGAGAGTCGCTTCTGCCTTGGTGCCAATGATGGTCGTATGCGTGTTTGGCGCCGTGCAGGTGAGCGCCACACTCAGGACTGCATACGACCGAGGCACACAGGGCCAACACCCGGCATCATGGTGTGGGGAGCGATCTCCTACACTGGCCGTACACCACTGGTGATCGTCGAGGGGACACTGAATAGTGCACGGTACACCCAAACCGTCATCGAAGCCATCGTTCTACCATTCCTAGACCGGCAAGGGAACTTGCTGTTCCAACAGGACAATGCACGTCCGCATGTATCCCGTGCCACCCAACGTGCTCTAGAAGGTGTAAGTCAACTACCCTGGCCAGCAAGATCTCCGGATCTGTCCCCCATTGAGCATGTTTGGGACTGGATGAAGCGTCGTCTCACGCGGTCTGCACGTCCAGCACGAACGCTGGTCCAACTGAGGCGCCAGGTGGAAATGGCATGGCAAGCCGTTCCACAGGACTACATCCAGCATCTCTACGATCGTCTCCATGGGAGAATAGCAGCCTGCATTGCTGCGAAAGGTGGATATACACTGTACTAGTGCCGACATTGTGCATGCTCTGTTGCCTGTGTCTATGTGCCGGTGTTTCTGTCGGTGTGAACTTGTGATGTATCTGACCCCAGGAATGTGTCAATAAAGTTTCCCCTTCCTGGGACAATGAATTCACGGTGTTCTTATTTCAATTTCCAGGAGTGTATACTTCTGTAAATACTGTAGTGACTTGTCATTAAATTTGTGTACGGAACATCAAAACATTACGTGCAGTGTTCCCACATCTACCTCAGCATCATTATAACCAGTATATTTCATGTGTCTGTAATAGTTGCTGTAATTAGGCTACAACATTTTAACAGATCGCACTGTTTAGCTAGGTCTGGACTTGCCTGACTTCGCAGAAACCAGACTTATATTGCATAATGTTTGGACCTGTACATCCCTAAAATTTTGCACTGCGTGTTTTATTAAAATTCAACCATTTTAAGAAAGGTTTGTTTCCTTTTCTGCATACGGTTTTTTCAGTTGGGTGTTTGGATGAAAATTGGTTTTCTGTAGTATTGTGCGGTAGAAACCTCCTGCCATATGTCGCATCATGTAAGCTTTCAGCGGATACGTGCTTGGGTTGGCCTCCTGAACTGCTCGAATTCTAATTCGGTTGACCAGTTGGGGATGAACCTTTTCTCAAAAACTGACATTTGCTTCCAATTTCTAAGAAAATCACTGACTCTGAATTTCCGTGGATCTACAAACGGCATCAAGAGGTCTCACATTAATTGTTTATGTTTTGTGTTATTATATTGATTGACTAGATTTTGCACCACATCACTCCAGTCCAAAGAACCCTGAATGTAGAAATATGTAAACGTCTTTCCTTTAAGAGCTCTGTTAAACTGCTCCACATTTGGTGCATTCAAGTCCTTACTTAAGACTGTAAATGATTCAAAATACTATTACTTTTTCCGCATAGCTTTCTAAACGCATCTCCAACCTTCGTACCAGTTTTACTCTTTAGAGCAGTGCCCAATGCATATTTGGAATACACATCAGTTACTGTTAAAGAATGTTTATAGCCTGAATTGTAAATGGAACATCCAACAAGGGCAGACAAAGCAGATTGATGAAGGCCATGAAACCCATGCTCTTCGGATGAACTTCTCGTTCTGGGCGGTCCAGTTCTTCAGCTACTTTAGCTTTCATTATGATTCCACTGACGTCAGAAACAAAACCTCGTTGGAATGATGCATCAACAACAAAATGTTTCTTTATATAATACATTACAGAGGGAGGGAGAAAAAAGTCAAACAAATAAAAATACGTCCATATAAATTTTATAATAAAAACATTAGGTTTGTTAGTTCAACAGAAAGGTTCATTCCACTCATTGTAGTCAAGATATAAATTTTATTTTAAAAAAATTTTATAGGTCATTCGTTTTTCGGTAACAAGGTCCATTTTTCTCACTGGAATTAAAAAAAAAAAACCTAACGTTATAACTCCCATTGTTCGAGAACAAGAGCCATTCGACTGATTAGCGTTATATGGGAAACTCCGCAAGTGATAGTCATGCTGCCATTGCTCCAATAATTTCACGTTTAGTTGGGCAGCTGTTTTCTGTTGGAGTCTAGGAAGTAAGCGTCATCCCTTATCCTATTTTGAGCATCACATTCTGGCTACAAATCATCTTTAATCCACCTCACTTTCTCACGAAGACAAGTTACTCAGGTGGAATAACTGAATGTATTTAGAGCTATCTCGAGTGACACACCAGTTGAGCCAGTGCTATGATGGCTGTCATTCGCGATTAATGATTTTTCAGAAGCTGTATGCAATTCACAGTAAGGCGTTGTCCACCCTAGAATGAAAACACCAGAAGGAACCATGCTGCTTAGAGACCCAAGGTCCTCGGCGGTACTTTTGGGGCAGCCACCACAAATTGTATAAAGCGTGGATAGTGACCAGGATGTAGCTGTCTGTTGGCCGAAAACTAATTAAAGACAAGAATTGCGCCAGCTAGAATGAAGAGATAACTTATCTTTATTTCTGACGAAACGTGCACCAGCAATACAAGTCCAAGTAATATCCAAGAGTAATCCGTGTACTGAGCCTAGTCGAATGCAATAGCGAATATCACACTGCATTGGCTCCGCTATAAACTCCACGAAAGGCTAGCAACAGACTATAGACTGTCCGTCTCGGGGCCAGCGCTCCTCCTTATATGCAAAAGGCAGAGGGCGGTGCGGACCCGAGCTCAGCCATGGCGCGACCTCTTCCGTCGGCGGTGACGCCCTGAGACGCCGACGGCCGCCACAGGAACTGTGGCCAGCGATGTCACGGTCAGGGCGCGCGTGCGCTAGTTGGTTTGTTGGTTGGTTGGTTGGTTCCGTGGGTGCAACATAACATTTGAAATGCAAATTCCTTCGGATCAAATCGATTGTCTGTCGAGGCATATTTGGCAATCAAAGAAGAAGCGATATATGGTTCTGAAGAAAAAAATTCTTAAGCAAGAGAGGTTTCCCTTACCTTGAGTAAGAGATTTGACTCCTGGATACAACACTGTGAACTGATTCTCAGCTTATATACAACTTCGAGATGCATCTTCAAGTTTATCAGCGTACTCTTCGACTATGAAAGGAGACGGTGTATATGTTTCCGGGGGAAAAAATTGAATGTGGTATCTCACTTTACCAAAGTCCTCGATTACCTTGGTTAAGATGTTGGAGACCAGTGATCATTTGTGGCTATGAGGGCTCAGTAGATCCAAGATGTGCGCTTTTCCTATTACATGATCATGACGTTATTTTCACTTGAGGAATTACGAAACTTCTTATGGGCAGCTTAAAACCTCTGATATCTGGTTACGCCTTGTTATCCTATTGGTTGAAGGTGTTATTTCTGTAATAGAATCGTGAATGATCAGAAATTATGCTTCCGTATTCTTTGGGAACGGTGCTTTTGTTTGCATTTCAGATACCATATCAGTGACAGATAATTTCAGTATTTCTTCATTTTGACGTGAACAAGAGATTTCACGAACGCTGTACAACTCATGAATGGATTTCGCCTTAGTCCTCTCTCTCGATAACACAGCGAGTGAAAATCGCAGTACAGTTCATACTCTCGTGCAGCTATTGTTTGTGCTAAAATCAACTGAATAGTTCTCTTCGGATATACCTTCAACTTTGTTATGTGTATCGAACGGGATAAGCCGCAGTCGTGTGAAACCGAAATCTTGTTGGATTGAAAAGCTAAAAATTCTGTTTTGGGCGGTGTTTTGAATTTCACTCATTACGGCCATGTACTAATTTCTGGTGCAACATATTCAATTAAATTCCAATGACGGAATACTACTCAGGCTTAGACCATTTCTCAAGATGTCCTATAATCTAATCTGTTCATTACCGTACACTTGTCTGTCTGGCATTTCCTAAGACAACTTTTGAGCGCAATTTTCGATTTGGCCTCTGCTTCATCTGAGGTAATTCTGGCCCGCTGCAAATCAGTATAAGTTACTTGCGAGAGTTTAATCCTCCTGTAAACCTACCGCAGTGAGCGGGCTGCAGAAATCGAAACGTCCACCTTCACAAACGAATTCTTGTAGCACATTTCTCGTTCTCCAGCCAGCATTATTCTGCGTAAGATTGCGTAATTTCGCATAAAAAAAGCATATCTTTTCACTAGTGTCGCAATTCCGATATTGTGCACACGATCAACAACTTGGTTATTCAAATAATGATGAATTTCCGAAAACAACCAAAGTGCGCAATTAAGTAATTAACGTAAGTAACTCTCTGCACTCCCTTCTAATCGATAGGCATTCCTTCAGTACTTAGACGACTTTCGCATGGCAGTAAGTAAATGTTTTTATTTTGTATCACAATTGAGATGGAATCGTTGTGAGCAAAAACGGGTGACCAAATGATTTATACTTACGACATTTGAGACAGATAATAGAGTCGTCAACTATATTTTTTCTATCACATTGAATATGTTACTCGTCTTCCTCTTCTCCTTCACTCACCAAAACGTCGAATGAGAGCTCACAACGAATGATGTCAGTACCTATAGCACTACGTATCCTAGCTATGTTAGTATTCGACGATTTTGAGGAGTCAACATATTTTTCAGGTTCTTATTCTCCTTCTCTTCTTCTACATCTTCTATGTAGTGGTTTTTTTTTCAGGTACAGCATGGTGATTGAACAGTTACTTCTTCAGTATCGAAATCCACAAGACTTCAATCTTGATCTTTAATTGATACACTCAATTCTGAAACGTATCTTAACATTTTGGCATTTAAATGGGTGTGTTTGGTGGTTCCATAATCTTCTATCCAGGTGTTACTTCAAACCAGGACCGATGTGAAGTGTGTGTATGGGCAGCACTGCTCAGTGAACCTTCAGAAACATTACAGTCGACGCATAGGACGTTAACGATCTGAATATTTATTTGATGTTCTGCTGTCTTTATGGTTTCTTTTTCGATTACATTTAACTAAAACCTAAAACTAACTTATGTTATAACACAGCTCAATTAAAGTATAGTTTATTCTTGAGTGTTTTATTGTAACTGACATGCAATTTTCCTTCGATTTTCCTTTTGTTCTGTATCATCTACATTATTTTTGATTCTGTATGACTCTTTCTCACTGAAAAAGGTGGAAATAAGGTAATGGACTTCAGAAATCCCATGTTTCAAAGGAATTATGTCTAGAATTTTCTGATCGTTTATCTGATTATAAAATTAGAAGATATTTTTATGTATTGCTTATCTAATCAACATTCGGTATACAATTGTTTATAATCGAGTTTTCACCAGATGGGCTAAACATTACACCATACTCGATGTCATCAATTGTGATACTGTCAGTATGTGCTAAAAACTTGCAAATTTACCTCCCGAGTTCAGAAAATTTAAGTAAAGGTGGTCACACATTTGACTTTTAGATGACTGAAAATGGTTGTACTTGCACTTGATTGTATAGATTTTTAAATATCTCGCCACTTTACAAAAACTAATAAATTAGCGAAATTATCAGAATTATGCACAACATTACCCTTTATATTGTAAGATACCCTATGTGAACCAGGTTCACTTTTTGTCTGAACATTAATAATCGTACTCTTATATATCTTTTAGGTGTTTTTGGGTAAGGAATCTCTTGTAAAGAAACCACAAAAATCTGGCGTGGTGTTTCCGATTTCTTGGCACAATATTCTAGGCCAACACTAATGCCCACTCTTGTTGGAAGACAGCTTTAGGAGAATTTTTTCATTTAATACTGGCAATCGCCGTTTCTCCTGTTGTTGTTGTGGTCTTCAGTCCTGAGACTGGTTTGATGCAGTTCTCCATGCCACTCTATCCAGTGCAAGCTTCACCTCCCAGTACCTGCTGCAGCCTACATCCTTCTGAATCTGTTTAGTGTATTCATCTCTTGGTCTCCCTCTACGATTTTTACCCTCCACGCTGCCCTCCAATACTAAATTGGTGATCCCTCGATGCCTCAGAACATGTCCTACCAACCAATCCCTTCTTCTAGTCAAGTTGTGCCACAAGCTCCTCTTCTCCCTAATCAATACCTCCTCATTAGTTATGTGATGTACCCATCTATTGTCTAAACTATTTATCGTCCACGTTTCACTTCCATACATGGCTACACTCCATACAAATACTTTCAGAAACGACTTCCTGACACTTAAATCTATACTCGATGTTAACAAATTTCTCTTCTTCAGAAAGCCTTTCCTTGCCATTGCCAGTCTACATTATGTATCCTCTCTACTTCGACCATCATCATTTATTTTGCTCCCCAAATAGCAAAACTCCTTTACTACTTCAAGGGTCTCATTTCCTAATCTAATTCCCTCAGCATCACCCGACTTAATTCGACTACATTCCATTATCCTCGTTTTGCTTTTGTTGATGTTCATCTTATACCCTCCTTTCAAGACACTGTCCATTCCGTTCAGCTGCTCTTCCAAGTCCTTTGCTGTCTCCGACAGAATTACAATGTCATCGGCGAACCTCAAAGTTTTTATTTCTTCACCATGGAATTTAATACCTACTCCGAACTTTCCTTTTGTTTTCTTCATTGCTTGCTCAATATACAGATTGAATAACATCGGGGAGAGGCTACAACCCTGTCTCACTCCCTTCCTAACCACTGCTTCCCTTTCATGCCCCTCGACTCTTATAACTGCCATCTGCATTCTGTACAAATTGTAAATAGCCTTTTGCTCCCTCTATTTTACCCCTGCCACCTTCAGGATTTGAAAGAGAATATTCCAATCAACATTGTCAAAAGCTTTCTCTAAGTCTACAAATGCTAGAAAAGTAGGTTTGCCTTTCCTTAATCTTTCTTGTAAGATAAGTCATAGGGTCAGTATAGCCTCACGTGTTCCAGCATTTCTACGGAATCCAAACTGATCTTCCCCGAGGTCGGCTTCTATCAGTTTTTCCATTCGTCTGTAAAGAATTCGCTTTAGTATTTTGCAGCTGTGACTTATTAAACTGATAGTTCGGCAATTTTCACAACTGTCAACACCTGCTTTCTAATTATTATAGTCTTCTTGAAGTCTGAGGGTATTTCGCCTGTCTCATACATCTTGCTCACCGGATGGGAGTGTTTTGCCAGGAATGGCTCTCCCAAGGCTGCCAGTAGTTCTAATGGAATGTTGTCTACTCCGGGGGCCTTGTTTCGACTCAGGTCTTTCAGTGCTCTGTCAAACTCTTCACGCAGTATCATATCTCCCATTTCATCTTCATCTACATCCTCTTCCATTTCCATAATATTGTCGTCGAGTACATCGCCCTTGTATAGACCCTCTATATAGTCCTCTATATACTCGTGTATAGACCCAAATACAGGCAATTTCTTTCACGGAGTGCTATTACTTCTATTGTAGATTATATCTTTGCATCTCTGCTGGCTGTTTACGAACGACTTTTGCATCACTACCATCCTTAACAACTACTTCTGCAATTCCAGCTAACCCAGCTAGAGCTGATAATGGGTAATATTTCACCTGATCTGGGGTAGGGTATTACACGCTCTCTGTAGAGCAGTTTTACTTTCGGAGTAACTTGTTAATTAATTTTGTGATTGATTTTTCACATCTGTTATGAGAGTACTGCCTGGTTTAATCCACTTCAGATTAGTTTCAGATGATTTAATTAGTCTGTTCGTTACATTTTCTGCTTTCTTTTTTTTCTTAGTCTTTTCATGCCCAAGCCCTTTTTTAACTTCAGCTTTCATTGCACCTGTTAATGTTACAGGAGCTAATTTTTCACTGAGTTCAGTGTCTTTCGCTGTCACTTGTCACCATGCTCTTTCATAAAAAATTTGGGCCTGCTCGATATCTGTCTGACAGACCGACCGGTTTCATTACGTAAGCGATATCATATTCCTTACACACGAAATGTACTGTACTAACTCCCACATCACCTCTGTTTACTCGTTCCATCAACTTTGTCCCTGGATCACAATATGGGAGCCAGCTAAATGAAGCTTTATGGGTAAGGTGTTGATAACACGATTAAAGAGAGAGACACCTTGCTTCTTCTTCTTCTTCATTGCTTGAAATCCACCTTATGAGTGATGTAGTAGAATCTAGACAATGTCGATATATATTACTTGCTGCAAGGCAAAAGAGTTGTTACTGTTCATGAAGTTGCGATTTAAGACGCATGCTCTTCAAGTTACCATGAGTCATATCGCTGACGAAAGAGGGTTCAAACCACAAAATGACAAACAGATGATCTGTTTCCAAATACACTTAGATGCATTATATCTGGTCCTTAAGATTGTGAGAAAACGGATATGATTATTAAAGGAATGTGACTATTAACCTTCTCCTTCATGGAAGTCGTTTCAAATCTAACTACTTATTTATGTAATCATATGAAGGATTTCTTTCCTATGAGTTCCCATTATGGTGTAGACAGCTGTTATCTTTGTGAAACACGGAGCAAAATTCCGAAACACTTAGATACAATGCAGATGTACTATTTGTTCAAACAAAACGAAAATATCCAGGAGGAAATTTTCACTCAGCAGCGGAGTTTACGCTAAAGTAAAAGTTCCCGACAGATTAAAACTGTGTGCTACACCGAGACTTGAACTCGGGGCCGTCACATTTCGAAGGCAGATGCTTTACCAACAGAGTTACCGAAGCACGACTCACGATCCAACTTGAAAGCTTTATTTTCGCAGTACCTCATCTCCAACCCTGTAAACTTCACAGAATTTCTCCTGCGAAACTTGCAAGACCAGCACTCGTGGAAGAAAGGATATTGTGGAGACATGGCGAAGCCAAAGCCTGGGGAATCTTTCCAGAAGGGAAGGTAGGGGACGAAGTTGGTAGAGAACTGGCCCACAAGGGTTAAAGGTCCTGCGCTCAAATGTAGGTCCTCCACATCACTTTTAATCTGCCGGGAAGTTTGGAGACACGCGTGATTTGAGGCATGTATTCGGCGAACATGTCAACCCAGATATTACTTTCATTTCATTCGTCGAAATGTACAGACGAGGATGTAGGGGTAATGCATATAAATTTCTAGTTATAAGTAAAATGTTAATTTAAATATCGGTTCCAATCGTATTAATTTCGACAACTGTAATTGCATATAACATCATCCAGTACATGTGAGCAGTGGTATAGCTTGAGATGTTTTCTTACAATCAGTTCAGATGATGATCAAGGATTGAGGTTCTCAACGTGTTTCTCAGTTTCATTGGACGAAAGATCAGTGTTGAAAGCCAGGCGTTGAAATCTCGACGAGATATCGGCAGAAAACTGGATCTTCTGCAAAAAAGAAAACGCAAGTTGAAAATGACTGACTACTGGAAAATGCATTTAAAACCGTTTCTCAACCGCTACAGGCATTAGGACGGCTGTTCCGACAGAAAAGAGACCGACTTGAAGAAGATTAAGCCAAAGAGAACACTGTATTTATGAAAACAGAAGTGAGGGAAGATCATGATGGAGAAGAAAAAGAAGATGATGATGAATAGAATATGGATGGGGATGATGATGATGAAGATGGAGGTGAAGAAGAGTCTCTAAAGAATGTTATAGCAGAGAGAAGGCGAAAACTTGCGGCATCATCTGTTTAGTAGACCAACGGACAGAACAAGTGATACTGCGTACGGCATAGAAATTGCTCAGATAGCAAAAGTGTGAATGACTGGTAATTCAAAGGTAGCTGTTGAAGAAGATGGTTTAATAATTCACAATGTAAACCACTGGAGAACGAGGGGATTGTATAATCTATTGTTTAAAATTAAACTACCTTAGAGGACTTATTCAACACGAGATCTTCAAAATAACGATAAAATTCTCAAGGCTACCAGTGCTCATAATCGTAACTATCTCCCCTACTGTCCAATTAATTCCAACTGGAGCTATAAACATACACAGATCGTTCAGGCTACATTGGATAAAACTGGTGCATCATTGGCTCTGAGCACTATGGGACTTAACATCTGTGGTCATCAGTCCCCTAGAACTTAGAACTACTTAAACCTAACTAACCTAAGGACATCACACACATCCATGGCCGAGGCAGGATTCGAACCTGCGACCGTAGCAGTCGCGCGGTTCCGGACTGAGCGCCTAGAACCGCTAGACCACCGCGGCCGGCGGTGCATCATTATTGAGAGATAATAACACACGTGTTGGTATAGAAGGGAACGAAAATGCACTTCATGTTCACTATTAGAAGACAGTCTCCACCCAATGGCAAGCACTTACAGATTTCGTTCACTGAAAGGATCTGAATGAATTCGTGGAGCAGTTAGTTTTCTTGCTAGCTAGTGACAGGCTATAATTCTGCTGCACAGCGGAATAACTATGTAGTGCAGATTTAAAATTTTTATTCCCGCTCGGAACGAAGTAGATTGATCTGGTATCCCAAATGTTATGTCAACACGGTATACCGTCTCTGCAGTAGACCTTGGTACCGGAACAGGATAAATGTAAGCACAACTGTACTACTCAGCAAGGCACTTGAGATAACACTATATAACTCCGGCCGATCATAGCTACAACGTAAAAAGTCGCCAGAAAACCCGAGCTCGACGGCCTCGACTCATTACTGAAACTACCACAGCATGGCAAGGAGCGCTGATAGGACTAATAAAGGGGGAAGAGGAAAACGTATTCAGAGCTACTGGTTCACTGGATCCATACATCATCCACGTTCTGCTGTTAATGCCTGGTGGGTCATTGCGGATGAGAAGACTGCTGAATAGGCAGCAGTTTTTGCTGATGATCTGCAAGCTCCCGTCTTCGCACAAACCAGTCGAGGTGTGCCAGAGCAGCCTTCCGTCTGACTCGTAAACACCTGCTACAGACTTGCACTGTTGATCCTTTGGGGATGTGGGAGATGGCCTGGTCAAATATTTAACAGAATTTTGGGATGCAATGAATTATCAGCTGCTTCCTTCGAAGACTTGACTTCAACTGCAGTCAAGCCTTCGAAGGAAGCAGTTGAGCATCACGACATCCAGAAACATATTGCTCCAGAAGACAGTATCGATAATTTTGAGAGGTGCATATGGGACCTGAAGATGGCATAATGAACTACCGAAACTGGTAGTGAAAATAAAATAAAATAAGTTCTCAATTTGCATGGCTGTTTGGCAAATTCCTTTGTTGAATAAATGCTCCAGTCTTAGTTGATGCATGGTGGATGGCCGGAGTCCCTCTGCCTGACAACCGGCATCTTGGACCACCGTCGGCAGACTCCTCCCAAGTGCAGGATGAGGTAAGGAGGGAGCTGAGGTGAGAGCCGAATGGGATCAGTGGAGTAGGACGGGACGCGTGTACTTAACTCGCTGTACACTCGGCTAAGGCCCTGACCTGCGGTAGCAGCCTCACGAAGCGTTGACGAGGCGTCAGCATTCTTCCACGGCACCTGCACCTCGCGCCCGACCAACAGTTCAGCTATGAAGAAGCTAGAACCTTTGTAAGCTTTGCTTCACAATAAATGTATTTAAAGCTAATGCTGTCTCACTGATACCTCCAGGTGTGCATGGGACCATTCACCCTCACATTTGACTCGAGCTCTTGACTAACACCCAACCTCAGGGCTGGATCGTTAGTGACTACTGAAGAGGAACTTCGCAAAACAGTAACTATTGCTTGAAGTTTGTGATGTCTGTTGAAAATAAACAGAATCTCGTTATTAAAAGCGTAGCATAAAATCAGAAAAATGTAACTGCTCCCCAACAGTGATCACACAAAGCTGACGGAGACAAATGTAATTGACACTCCGCTTGACGTAATATGACACGCAAGTCGATTCTTTTGGGCAGGCAGTCATAGGAAAGCCTGAACTAGCTGACAAAGAGATTTTGCAGATAATTTTAATTGAGGAGGGCTGAGAACTTTACATAGTCACGCCAGTTGTTACTCTGCGGCGTCCTGTAACCTGTGATACACCATTTACATTAGCACAAGAAGATGCAATTTAGAAGTTGCGAAAACGGTTGTGTGGATTTACAATCGACCATAAAAAAATTTGCTACAGCGGACCATTGGATACATCATTCACTTACACTTTAATACTTTTAATACATCTACATATACATCTACATGACTACTCTGCAATTCACATTTAAGTCCTTGGCAGAGGGTTCATGGAACCACAATCATACTATCTCTCTACCATTCCGCTCCCGAACAGCGCGCGGGAAAAACGAACACCTAAACCTTTCTGTTCGAGCTCTGATTTCTCTTATTTTATTTTCATGATCATTCCTACCTATGTAGGTTGGGCTCAACAAAATATTTTCGCATTGGGAAGAGAAAGTTGGTGACTGAAATTTCGTAAATAGATTTCGCCGCGACGAAAAACGTCTTTGCTTTAATGACTTCCATCCCAACTCGCGTATCAACTCTCTCCCCTATTACGTGATAATACAAAACGAGCTGCCCTTTTTTGCACCCTTTCGATGTCCTCCGTCAATCCCACCTGGCAAGGATCCCACACCGCGCAGCAATATTCTAACAGAGGACGAACGAGTGTAGTGTAAGCTGTCTCTTTAGTGGACTTGTTGCATCTTCTAAGTGTCCTGCCAATGAAACGCAACCTTTGGCTCGCCTTCCCCACAATATTATCTATGTGGTCTTTCCAACTGAAGTTGTTCGTAATTTTAACACCCAGGTACTTAGTTGAATTGACAGCCTTGAGAATTTTACTATTTATCGAGTAATCGAAATCCAACGGATTTCTTTTGGAACTCATGTGGATCACCTCACACTTTTCGTTATTTAGCGTCAACTGCCACCTGCCACACCATACAGCAATCTTTTCTAAATTGCTTTGCAACTGATACTGGTCTTCGGATGACCTTACTAGACGGTAAATTACAGCATCATCTGCGAACAACCTAAGAGAACTGCTCAGATTGTCACCCAGGTCATTTATATAGATCAGGAACAGCAGAGGTCCCAGGACGCTTCCCTGGGGAACACCTGATATCACTTCAGTTTTACTCGATGATTTGCCGTCTATTACTACGAACTGCGACCTTCCTGACAGGAAATCACGAATCCCGTCGCACAACTGAGACGATACCCAATAGGCCCGCAGCTTGATTAGAAGTCACTTGTGAGGAACGGTGTCAAAAGCTTTCCGGAAATCTATAAATACGGAATCAACTTGAGATCCCCTGTCGATAGCGGCCATTACTTCGTGTGAATAAAGAGCTAGCAGCGTTGCACAAGAACGATGTTTTCTGAAACCATGCTGATTACGTATCAATAGATCGTTCCCTTCGACGTGATTCATAATGTTTGAATACAGTATATGCTCCAAAACCCTACTTCTTAAACACTGGTGCGACCTGCGCAATTTTCCAATCTGTAGGTACAGATCTATCGGTGAGCGAGCGGTTGTATATGATTGCTAAGTAGGGAGCTATTGTATCAGCGTAATCTGAAAGGAACCTAATCGGTATACAATCTGGACCTGAAGACTTGCCCGTATCAAGCGAATTGAGTTGCTTCGCAACCCCTAAGGTATCTACTTCTAAGAATCTCATGCTAGCAGCTGTTCGTGTTTCAAATTCTGGAATATTCCATTCGTCTTCCCTGGTGAAGGAATTTCGGAAAACTGCGTTCAATAACTCCGCTTTAGCGGCACAGTATCGGTAACAGTATCATCGGCACTGCACAGCGAAGGTATTGACTCAGTCTTGCCGCTTGTGTACTTTACATGCGACCAGAATTTCTTCTGATTTTCTACCAAATTTCGAGACAATGTTTCGTTGTGGAACCTATTAAAGGCATCTCGCATTGAAGTCCGTGCCAAATTTCGCGCGTCTGTAAATTTTAGCCAATCTTCGGGATTTCGCGTTCTTCTGAACTTCGCATGCTTTTTCCGTTGCCTCTGCAACAGCGTTCGGACCTGTTTTGTGTACCACGGGGGATCAGTTCCATCTCCTACCAATTTATGAGGTATGAATCTCTCAATTGCTGTTGCTATTGTATCTTTGAATTTGAGCCACATCTCGTCTACATTTGCATAGTCAGTTCGGAAGATCTCTTAGGAAGGCTTCTAGTGACACTTTATCCGCTTTTTTAAATAAAGTTATTTTGCATTTGTTTCTGGTGGATTTGGAAGAAACGGTATTGAGCCTAGCTACAACGACCTTGTGATCACTAATCCCTGTATCAGTCATGATGCTCTCTATCAGCTCTGGATTGTTTGTGGCTAAGAGGTCAAGTGTGTTTTCGCAACCATTTACAATTCGCGTGGGTTCGTGGACTAACTGCTCGAAATTATTTTCGGAGAAAGCATTTAGGACAATCTCGGAAGATGTTTTCTGCCTACCACCGGTTTTGAACAAGTATTTTTGCCAACATATCCCCACCAACTGTAACCGTATGAGTGGGGTATTTATTTGTTACGAGACTCAAATTTTCTCTGAACTGTTCAGCAACTATATCATCGGAGTCTGGGGGTCGGTAGAACGAGCCAATTATTTAGTTCGGCTGTTAAGTATAACCTCCACCCATACCAATTCGCACGGAGTATCTACTTCGACTTCACTACAAGATAAACCACTACTGACAGACACAAACACTCCACCACCAATTCTGCCTAATCTATCTTTCCTGAACACCGTCTGAGACTTCGTAAAAATTTCTGCAGAACTTATTTCAGGCTTTAGCCAGCTTTCTGTACCTATAACGATTTCAGCTTAAAAAAAACTGTTAACTGTATAAACTCTAAGGCAATCATTTATACAGTGGTTTTGCTTTTTGAAATAAGCCAGGTCTTATTCTGGCGTGTCGTGTCCGTGAAATAAAACAGGCTGTGAGATTTTGAAACTCACTGTCTTGCTGTTGGAACAAGTTTAATTTTGTTGGAACAAGTCGAAAATTTCTGTCTCAGCCGGAAAATAAGTATATATGAGATAACTGCTCGTAGAAATAACGTATTGATGCTGCTCCTACTACTGCTGCTGCTGTCTGTGTGTTCGCCTTTAAATTTTAAAAATAATGTAACTGCATCAAAATTTCTGAAATAATTGGGAGAAGTGATAACAAAACGACTATTCACTTTCTGACAAGAACGAGATACAGAAGAATGGAAAAGAAAAATGAGATTGTATTAGATGACGATCAGCTCGGTCTTAGGAAACATAAAGCTACCAGAGAGGCCGCTTTGACGTTGCGGTTGGTAATAGAAGCAAGACTAAAGAAAAATCAAGATATGTTCATAAGCTTTGTCGACCTGGAAAAAGAGTTCGACAGAGTGAAATAGTGCAAGATATTCGAAATTCTGAAAAAAATAGAGGTTAGCTACAGGGAAAGGAGGGTAACATACAATAAGTACAAGAATCAACACGAAACAATAAGAACGTAAGACCAAGAACAGAGTGCCAGGTTTAAAAAGGAGGAGGAGAGCAATGTAGTCGTTCGCGCCTACTGTTCAATCTATGAATCGAAGAAGCAATGACCCAAATAAAAGAAAGATTCAAGAGTGGAATTAAAATTCATGGTGAAAGTATATCAATGACAGGATTCACTGATGACATTGCTATCCCCAATGAATGTGAAGATGAATTAGAGGATTTGTTGAATGGGGTGGTCTGTCTAATGAGTACAGAATATGGATTGAGAGTAAATCGAAGAAAGACGAAAGTAACGAAAAGTAGCAGAAATGAGAACAGTGAGAAACTTAACATCAGGACTGGCGATCAAGAAGCAGACGAAGTTAAACTATGATTCTTAGTCAACAAAATAGCCCATCATGGACGGAGCAAGGAGGACATAAAAAGAAGACTAGAGCTACCAAAAAGGCATTCACATCTCAAATGCTTCTAACCTTTTTCATCCTCTAGTCTCAGCGTCCATGTTTCTGCCGCATATAGTGCCACACTTCAGACGAAACATTTGCCAAGCCTTTTCCTTAGTCCTTTATCTAATTTGCCACGTAAGTCTCCTCTTTCTGTTGAATGCCTCCTTCGCTACTGCAATTCGAGTTTTCACCTCCTGGTGACATCTCAAGTCTTCAGTTATTGTGCTTCCAAGATATTTAAATGCACTTACTTGGCTAATGGTAGATTGTCCTATTTTAATGTTGGACAGTCTGCGTATTGTGCTGATGACCATAGTCTTTGTTGTTGCTGTGTTTATTTGCATCCCATATTCCACACAAGCTTCATTCAGATCTTTCAGCATGGTATTCACTGTTCACTCACTTTCAGGCACTAATACCATGTCATCAGCAAATCTTATACGTTCTATTCTCTTTCCACTTCCAGCAATACATATTCGTCTTTTCCAATATAAGATTTTCGCAATAATCTCTCAATATCTTGTCTTACTCTACAAATTTTTTCCTCCAAATTTCCCACCATTACAATGCTGACGATTTCTTGACACCTGAGGATATAACCTTTTGGCTTATCTCTCCTTTTAGTCAAGTTTTACCATACATTTCTTTCTTTTCCCGACTTGATTTAGTACTTCTTCATTACTTATTCGATTTACCAATGTAATCTTCAGCATTCTTCTGTTTTACGACATTTCAAGGGCTTCTTTTCGCTTATCGTCCACATTTCACGTCCATACTAGCCTACACTCAAGACAAATTCCGCTAACATTTATATTTACATTCGATGTTAACGAATGACGCAGTCTAAAGTCTAGATAAATTTTATGGAAGGACTACGAACTAGCAGAGTTAATAGATATACACATGAACTCCCTCAATATTGCAGAACCTTCGAGATTTAGTGTTTTCAGCTGTTTCCGAATAGTTACTATATGCATACTATTCACCTTCGCAAGAAACTGCCAGTACGCATCCTTGTTTTTCATTTTTGAAACAACAACTGAAAACAAATTCAGCACTTCGGCTTACGTTATGCTCTCCCCGTCATCAGCAGGTTAAAGAGTGCTAGACCTGGCGTAGTCTCTCAAGCATCACGCACTTCCCTTCTGGTAGCCAATAACGTTTTGACTAACATCTGCAACTGTGCTCTTACATTCTCATTTATTGAACAGCGGGTTGTGTTATATTAGAAACTTCCTAATGTTGTTATGATTAGGTCCTTGAAATTATCTAATCCAAATTATTTCAGGAGAGATATAATGTATGTACATTGAAAAACACTTCTTAAAAGACGTCGTAATGTTCTGACAAAGAGGAATATCTTAATCATAAGGGGAAAAAACCAACGGAATGAATCTTCTTGCTACAGAAGACGTGTAACTACATGAAACAGTAACCACAACCTCGGGTGACAAGTTAAGCCATGAGCGGTGGAATTACGTCTCAGCACCCGACGCGAAACTTCTGTCTGCTGTTATCTCTGCCACATCCTTCCAGACTCTGCTGACCTGCCACGAAGTTTAAATACACTTTTTATGCTGTTAACGAGTTTGTCACTTTCCACGCAGATAATGAGAAAAACTAGAGAGTTCTACTGCACGTAATTTGTACAAAACGCTGGCTGCTGCTCCTGCTATCTCCTTTTTCTGGCTAGCGTTAGCTGTTTATGCCCCTCATTCCTCGCATTTCTTACAAAATATTTTGTAATGCTACGTTTCCTTGACCATCAGTCATATAACAGAAAATTTCTTCACTAAGGAGAAAGAGTCATCAAAGAGTTGAGCGTTCGTTGGACAGTATAATTCGTATACCTGTTCTAGTCAAGAATAAACTGGAGATGAATCGCACACCATTGTCTTACATCCAACATAATTTAGCCACATGTTTTACGAGGATTAACATTCATGTGTGCTGTTTACAAAATAAACATTTTAAATTAGAAAAAAATTAAATCATCCTGGACACAGGTGTCAACAGTGTCCAACAATGAGGCGTATCAATCGTGTCCATTAGCAGAACACGTTGTGTAACAAATGACATGGCAGTGTCACAAAACCATATTCATACTTACGCACACTATTTTATCAAAAATACAAAAATTATAAACATAACAACAATATATTCTGTAGTCTGCAGGGGTAGAAACAGCAGTTGTGGCATTCAGATTCAAAGTGAAATCATATCTCTTGAATTCAAACAATGACTGCTTAAAACGAATTTTGAGTTCGTTACAACAATTGGCTCAATGTATAAGAAGTTCATTCAGAATTTGCAACAATTAAATTCTCACAGATATGCCAGTTAATTCCAGATGAAATGATGTCACTCACAATCACTATCATTTTTAGCAAGCTTTGACCGAAAAGCACTTTTTAACAAAATTATCTTGTTACATTATTGTCTGGAAAGAGGTCGCTCATTATACATACATTAAAAAAAGTTTTCTATCACCTCGGTTCCGAGAGTTCCGGTACCCGTACAGAAAATTGGAATAGAGATCAATATAAACATCATTTCCGCTCTTTTTATTGCTCATGAAAACCACACATTGCATGTTGTACCATCATACAGCGAGACCTTAGAGGTGATGGTACAGACTGCTGTACTCCCTGGTACCCCTAATACCCAGTAACATGTCCTCTTGCATTTATGCATGTCTGTATTCGTCGTGACATACTATCCACAAGTTCATCAAGGCACTGTTGATCCAGATTGTCCCTTTCCTGCCGGCCTCGGTGGTCTCGCGGTTCTAGGCGCGCAGTCCGGAACCGTGCGACTGCTACGGTCACAGGTTCGAATCCTGCCTCGGGCATGGCTGTGTGTGATGTCCTTAGGTTAGTAAGGTTTAAGTAGTTCTAAGTTCTAGGGGACTGATGACCACAGCAGTTGAGTCCCATAGTGCTCAGAGCCATTTTGTCCCTTTCCTCAACGGCGATTCGGTGTAGATCCCTCAGTGTGGTCACGTCGTCCATAACCAGCCCTTTTCAATATATCCCAGGCATTAATTTGATTTTATTTGATTCTAACAGGAGAGCTAAAACAGCTTAGGTCTAACCCGCCACTGCCCGCACCGAAACTAGGTTTATTGTGCGGTATCGCTCCCTGTATATCTAGTAAAGCCAACCAGTGCCCTTAAATAGTACAAGGAGTCCCTCTACTAGTTATTTGTTAGACACAATTTCTTCAGGTCTAGTTGTCCCGAAGATTCTGTATCTTTTACTCTTCAATGCCATGCATTCAGAGATTAGATGTGATGCAGTTTCTTCACCCTCATCACAGATTCTACGTTTAGGGTCCTCTTCCATTACGCCCATTGTGTGTAGGTGTTTCTTGAAATTCCCATGGCTGGTCATCAGTCCAGTCATGAGTTTGATCTCTTTCCTGTTGAATCCCAGGATTACAGAGCTTCTTTTAAAACATGTCTTGGGCATCATTACCTTACCATGTTTTTGTTTATGGACCTTGGTCCAATATCCTACGTGCTGTTTCCTAAGCCAGTTCCATAGTTCTAATTTGATCATAGCCTTGGTGATTGTCAAGACAGGTTCCGGCCTAATAAATGGAGTTGTTGCCCCCATCCTAGCCAATCTATCGGCTTGTTCATTGCCATAGATTCCTGACTGGCCAGGGACCCACACTAGGTACACCCTGTTGCTTCCCCCTAGCTCCACCAGAGCCCTGTGGCAATCTGCAACAATCTTAGATCTTGTTGCAGGAGCTGCCAATGATTTCAGGGCTGCCTGGCTGTCTGAATAGATCTAGATGCTACGGTCATTGTAGCACCTACTCATATTCTCCTCCACACATGCCCTGATTGCAATAATTTTGGCTTGGAATACAGAGGCCAGTTTCCCTAGGGAGATACTGCTCTCCCGTCTTGGCTGAACCCAACACCTTGATCTGTTTTCGACCCATCAGTGAACCAAACGATGTCCCCCGTCCGGTGTCGAACTGTTTTCTCCCACTGTTCCCTACTTCCAATTATTATGTTGTAAGGCTTGTCGAAGCAGTTCGGAGTTATTATACAGTTAGCGGGCATTTCCCCAGCCATACCTATATTTACCTCACTCATTAAGTTAGTGCGTGATTCTGGATATCCAAATGAGACCCAGTTTTGGCCAATTTTAAGTCTGTATGCCCCAGCTGTGGCTCCATCTTAACCCAAACGTGAAATGGAGGTATATCCAGCATGACTTCCATTCCAGCGGTTGGTGTGCTGCTAATTCCGTCCGTTATGGCTAAGCAGGCCAATCTCTGCACCTTAGCAAGCTCTTTAGCAGCAACCCGCTGTTCTACCTTCTTCCACCACACTGCGGCCCCATAGGAAATCCTAGGTCGAACTACTGTGGTGTATATCCAGTGCATACCCCTGGGGCTTAGGCCCCAGTTTTTGCCACAAGCCCTCTTAGTACTCACTAAAGTGCTTTTCCTTGGAGCAGATTTAATATGAGGGTTCGAAGTTAGCTTCTCATCCAAGGTTAACCCCAGCTAGATATTTCACTGTCCCCTTCACAGGTAGAGTTTCATCGAAGAGTTTTAGATTCCAACTTGCATGCTGAATATGTCTCTTCGTAAATGGCACCACAACAGTCTTCTTAGGATTAACTCTCAGATCCTGTTTAATGCACCATTTTTGCACAATGTCCAACCCTCCTTGTGCTATATTCCTGACTGTGTCAGTGAATTTGCCAAGTATTACGATGACAAGGTCATCTGTGTATCCTCGGCAGAATCATTGTCTGGAATTTAGTTACTCAATAGGTTCGTTCACCACTAGATTCCACAATAGAGGAGACAAAACTCCTCCTTGTGGGCAGCCTCTAATGGTCTTAATTACCATCTTTTCATTCATCATGGTAGCCTCTACCTTCCTTCCACTAAGCATGGCTCTGGTCCATCTACATATAGTGGTCCCCAGATCATGCACCTCTGCTGCCCTTACCATGGAATCGAAGGTCGTGTTACTAAAGGCCCCCTCGATATCCAGGAAGATGCAGAGGGCTATTTCTTGGAAGTGAAGTGCCTTTTCCACCTTCCCGACGAGTTGGTGGAGAGCTGTTTCACATAATTTACCTGGTTGGTATGCGTGTTGGTTCAGGTGTAGAGGGACCCTACATAGCCTCCTCTCCCCAAAGTATACATTAACCAGTTTTTCCAATGTTTTGAGAATGAAGGAGGACAAACTGATTGGTCTCATATCCTTGGCCTTGGTATGATCAATTCTCCCTGGCTTTGGAATGAAGACAACGTTCACTGCCCTCCAAACATTGGGAATGATTCCTATTGCTAAGCTAATCCTAAATAGCTTGCATACGATTCTTATAAGCTTTCCACGTGCCTGTTGCAGGAGAGCTGGAAAAATTCCATCTGGGCCAGGTGACTTGAACATCTGGAATGTTCCCACCGCCCACTAAATTTTGTTGAAGTTCACACACTCTTTGGCCGATTCCCAGTCCTCCCTTCGAGTGTCTGAGAACCGTTGTCTCTCTTTGGGTCACATACTGGTCTGTGTTATCCGACAGAGCATATTGAGGAAAGTGAGTTTTGAGGAGCAATTCCAGGGTCTCATGCGCTGTCTTTGTATGTTTCCCATCCTCCTTCCTCAGCATACCTCCTGGATTAGTTGGTAGTGAGAATCTTGTGAAGTCTGGCTTGTACAGCCGAGCCTTCCACTTCCTCACAGAATGCCTTCCAGGATGCCTCCTTTGCTTGTCTTATTGCAAGATTGTAACTGACAAGAGCCTCACGATATTTAGCCCATTGTCATTTGCATCTCGCACTATTAAACAGTCTCCGTACCTGTTTTCTTTGCGTTTCCAATTTGTTATTCCACCAAGGAACGCTCCTATTTGTGCACTTCCTGGTGATTGTGCAGTTGTCCTGATATGAGGTCATTATGGCAGAGGTAACAGCCTCTGCTACTTTCTCAAATTCTACTGGTTTCCTTATCGTGGTTTTAACTTCCGATGAGCCTAAGTCAAGGTCCCTCCTATATGTCTCCCAGTCTGTTTTCCTGGGATTTCTATAAGTCATGGTCTGTCTGATTCCCATTTCAACCTTGAATTTAATGTACATAAGGTCCGATGAGGATGGCTCCAACACCACATGCCATTGTTTGACGTAGCTACCCATTGTCATGGAACCAAATGTTATGTCAATTACTTCTTCGCTTCTGCTATTCCTGAATGTAGGTTCATTGCCCCTATTCAGGACCGTTGTTAGCTAAGAGGAATTCAAGAAGGTACTCACCTCTACTGTTGGTGTCCTTGCTGCCTCATACTAGGTTGTGGGCATTGACGTCACACCCTACCAGCAGTTGGTCACCTTGCCGACGAGAAGTCTCTACCAGTCTCCTCATCTCCGAGGGGGGAACTGTCTTTATAAGGAAGGTATGCTGAGGCCAAGAGAATTTCCCTCGTGATACCTTCCTCACATTTTTGCATTTTGATGGTCACTAAGTCCCTAGAGCAGAAATCCATCATTTGCATGAAAGAAATGCCGTTTCTAACATAGATGCATGTTCTGGAGTTTCTTAGATTTTTAGCATAGATCAGCTTACCTCCAGTGCCTCTGAGGTCCGATACACCCCTTTTGTATAAATAGGGCCACGTCCGCTTCCTGTCTCCCCAGGCAGCGGCTCAAGGCAGCAGAAGACCCCTTTTTAAAAGCGTTCCATTATACTTGGGCCATGACGGCGCATCTCGTATCTACCCCCGAACTAAAATGTTTCCTCCAGCAGCTTTTTTCACCTTTTACTCATAGACATGCAGGATTTGGGTTTGGTGTGTTAATATTGTAGAATCGAGTGTCATCCCTCTGCATTACATACTGTACGTTTTAATAGGCAAATCTGCACATTATTGCCGAAGTAGATAAAGTGACATACTCACCTACTTGCTATGACGTATAAAATCTCTCATGTAAGGTGTGAAATTGACATTCAGTCTATCTGCAACCTCGCATATCCTCCTCCTTCCATGTTCAATTTTGCGCTGGATCAATCAACAGTTGAGAAATTGTTTTCAACTGCTGACTATAGCAGTTGTTATATATTTATATTGACCAACTCTCTGTTTTAATATGGGGTAATCGAAAAGTTGTTCTTTCAATCTCCTTTTCGTTATTTTTCCACTGCAATTGATTTTCTGTATACTATCGATTTGAGCACTGAAGTAATTTTTTTACAAAATTTTATATAGTTTTAATAATTTTCTGATTCAATACAATTGTTTCAAAAATATGAAGCCTATTCTTTCTATTTTATAGTTGTATAGGTTATAATTTTAAATTTAAAGAAATTAGAGCTTCCCTATAAACTTTTACCATTCATAATTTTTTTAGACTGATTTTGTGATATCAAGACTTATGTTATATGATGATGGGGATGTACTGAAGTTGAGGGAACTTTCATTTAAAATTATCCTCCCCTTTTTTAAATACTTTTGTATGATTCTCAACCTTAGTTTAGCTTGTGAATTATAATTCAAGAAAGTTTCATTTCTTACAATAATTTCTTAATTTGTGTTATACTTAACAGCACCCTTCTCATAACTTTACAAGAACAATCCCATTCGCCAACATATTTATATTCCCCCCAAAATCTTAAACTTATGCATTATAATTTTAGAGAAGAATTAAATTATTCCTTGACTTTTACAAACGTATTAAATTCCTAATCTTAGTAATTACCTTGTAAATATTAAATTAACATCATGAAATTGTAAAAACCCTTTTCTATACATAACCTATATTTTAACAAACACATTACATATATATTTTAACAAACACATTATATACTGGGATATAGCCTCCAAAGAAAATATCAAAATTTAATTTTCTTAACTTAGATGTGTTGTAAAATATGAAAGAAAAGAAAATATTATTGATCTGTCAAGATTGAAAACTGAAAAGTATTATTACCAAAAATCTGTCTCTTGCACAAAACCCTTAGAAAATTAAATATTTTTGAACAACAACAAACTTCATGTGTTCATAAAAATTTTCTTTTTTCAGTTTTATCTGACACTAGTCCGTCACAGACAATCCTTTCTCATATATCTTGAATGTGGTTCATTAAAGTCGTCATTCTCCTTTTCATGCGCCTCAACGTGTCTCTTCTGAGCATGAAATGGTGGTCGGCAGAGAGAAAGATTGCAGAAGGTTTGAGTGTATTGTGCATGCTTGGTTACCTTTGTTCCATTCCGCATGTACCCATGGCGAAATTATATTAGAGATGCATTATTAGCAGCATAAACTTATATTCTTTGTCCATCCTTGAATCTTTATGTCAATCCATCGTTATTTAATTCGTCCCATGTTTTCTACACGAATAGTCTTCTTCCACCTATCGGTGTGACATTTGAAAGTGTTGTAATCTGCCATAAGGAATATCGGACATTTGTATTGCTGGAACAGTTATAATTGGGATTTTTTGTTGGTAGGTAGATGCAATAATAGTCTTGTATGTGAAGGGATTTAGAAATGTCTCTTGATTTCTTCTGGTCCAGGCTCTTTTTTCTTCCTAATCTTCTGCATTGAATCTTTTTTTCTTGTTGCATCTTGCTATCTTTCCACTTGTGCCTTCATTCTTCTATGGACTGGGAATTGAGATTTAAGACCTGCTTAACCTCATTATTTTTTAACCCGTTCTTATGATATTTCCTTTCAAATCGTTGTGTATCCTTTATCGTATCAGGGTGTCCATCAGGATAGATTGGACACATTTGCATCGTTCTCTTGCTTACTTCCATGAGTGTTCAGGGAATGTTTCGCAGTTGCCGGATTCTGTACGGCATGACGATAGTTTCAGCCATTCTGTATCTCGATTTACAGAAATGCGCCTCTTGTTCTTCTGGTGAATTCAAACATTCGTTCTCCCTTGATGTCACATGTCCACCTCCATTCTGGTTAGGTGAACATTCATCGTATCTATTTATTCTGCTCTAAAAAGCTTGCGGCCGAAGTGTTAAGGATCTAGCACTTTAGCAAAACTGTTGTTTCACGTGAATAAAGATCGCATCATGGTACATGTTGACCATATCCGAGATTCGTTGTAGATCCCTACTTTTGTCCAGAAGTGTTATCCTTTTGGACTGTTGCTTCCACCAAGGCATTTCCTTCCATCATCTCAAAAGCTGACGTACCTAGCACCCACATTAAAAGTTCCTTCCTCTCATGCCTTACCGTTCTACTCAGTTCTGATGTCGATCTGACCTCAATGATGATGCATTGTTCTTGATGACATCATGTATAATACAACACAGTGCACAGTTTTATCCATCTTACATATCTTACATCCCAACATTTCTCTAATTTATATGGTATTACTACCTATCTTATCATAACTCTTTCTCCCTTAAGATACATTACAAGCTTAACAAACACTAAACTACTAAGAGACATTACAAAAATTCCATATTTTAAATATACATAAGATTCTCCTTACAACTTTACATCTTTTTTATTAGATGAACATCCACTGCCATTTATATGTACAACTTTTTTTTCTATTAATATGAATGTTATGGTTTCCTCATCTTCATCACGATGGATAGTAAGAGGAAAATTGATGGTAATGAAGTTTAGTGTATTAGTAGGTCTGTTTTTTTTTTTTAACTTCAGGGACATCATGTTATAAAAACTCCGCACCTTGACATCGACTCCGCACCTTGACTCCGACTCCATGGTCTTTTTCTCTGCAGTCTCTTCTTTTCAGCATAAACTGTCATGAAACTTCAAAATACAATATTTCTCTGTTTCCTGTTTCCTTTTTTTAAAACCCTCTGTCCCTCTGTCTGCATCCTTCCAAGAAATAACATGTTTCTCGCCCTCCTTAATAATTCAATTCTCTCTTGTAATTCTTATCTCCTAAAAATCTTTTGCATCTATTTCCCTCACATTTCCTTTTTATAAAAACTTGTGGTACCTTCTACAAATCATAAACTCTTCTCAGTTTCCCCGAAACTATCCCCTCAACTAAATGTTCCCTGTCGGTGACGGAACAAACCACAAATGAATATTTCCTTCTTACCTAATTCTTTACTTCCTTCCCAATTCTTTGTTCCTTTCATCCACAAAAATGAACTTCTTTCTACTTTACACTACATTTTAAGAGAGAATCTTTCTCCTTGCTTTCTACTCTTTCCCCATAACACATTTCTTCTGGAGAAGAGTTGCTTTAGTTCATACCTTATTGTTCTTCCTTCACAAGTAACCTTTTGAAATACTGAGAAAGTAAACTAATTTACTTTATCGAAATAAGTGCAAATTAATTTTTTTGTATGTATTTATTAGCTTCCCTACTTTTTGACTTTTCATTTTGCTCTTATTGGAATCTGGATATTTGATAAAATAATTTTTTTGTGGGGTTAATATTTGCTGTTTTATCCTTTATACAATTTCAATTGACTCACATGGTGCAAGCCCAATGAGTTTCATGTTTTTAGGTTAACCAATTAGACTGCATTATTATGGACCACTTTGCTTACTTCCATAGGGCCTTGATATACTGAAAATAACTTATTGTTTTGATGTTTTTTCTTGCTAGAGAGATGGTGGGTCTTCACAAGTACTTTTTGTCCTAGTGAAAATATTCGTGAGGTTGCTGTTTTGTCCGCTCGGCTCTTTCTATTTAACGCCACAGCCTTCAAATTGCTCAGTACCAGTTTTACTAGATGTTAATGTTGTACTGGTGGTAATTTATTTTTCAGAATGTAATTGGAGGTAATAACTTACTGCTATGTGGCATTTAGTTTACCACATCCAGGAAGTCAGACTAATGTCTGTCCCACGTATTATGACGTTTGCTACAATACAAACGACAGAGGGTTCCTAAATCCTTCATCGTTCGTTTAGCGGGGTTGGCTCTTGACATATATTTGGAAATATAAACAGGTTTGACTTTATGCCGTCGCAGGGTCTTTTGCCATTGTGCTGAATCGTATTGTGGTCCACAGTCTGACAGCGTTTTATCGACACGACCAACCTGTCGAAGGAAATTTTGTGTCAGTGCATTGCTTATACTGCACCCAGTTGCTTTCTTCAAGGTAGTAAACGTCACGTATTTTGACCTTAATTCTAGGACCATGAAAATGAATACATGACCTCGCTGTGTACGAGGAAATGGACCCATTAGATCTGGTACTGCTACGTGTCCCAGTTTCTCTGGAATGATACAGAACATTGGTGGTTTCATTTGAAAAGTTACTTGTTTAGCCCTCTGGAATTTCTTACGTTTAGCCAGAACCTGTTTGAGCCTTCGCTCCATATTTGCGAAGTGACAAGGCATCTTTAATTTTAAAAATGCATTTCGTAGGACCAGAATGACTGTTTCTCAAATGAGTATTCTTAATATACTTATTTATCAGATCCTGTGGTACAAGTGCGATCCATAAACTTGTATCTGTATTACGTCTGTAGCATAAGACATTGCCCTTTATGAAATAGAATTGTCTAATGGCGCGAGAGTCACGATTTTTCAATTTAGCTTTAACCATGGCGAGATCTGGGTCTTTGCTTTGTCCCCTGCCTAACTGTTTTAAAGTATATGTGATGTAATTTTCAAATGGTACATTTTTCAGCTAATACATGGCTACTTGCTCTTCTTCTGCATTACTCACTCTGCTTTCATTAACTCCTTTTGGCAATCTGGAGAGGATATCAGCTATGATGTTTGATGGTCCAGGCACGTAGGTGATTCGAAAATCATATTCCTGCAACGTTAACATCCACCGACCTAATCTTCCTGGCAATAGTTTTGCACTTAACATAAATTCTGGTGCTTTATGGTCAGTAGACACACTGGTTTTTCGATCAAACAGGAGGTATCCGAATCTACGAAACACCCATACCACTGCCAATGCTTCTAACTCTGTGATCGAGTAATTCTTTTCAAATTTGCTTAGTACTCGACTAGCGAAAGCTATCGTCTTTCTTATCCACTGTCCGTCTTCCTAATACTGTTGAAAGAGTACCACACCTAATCCTGTTTTAGCACTGTAGGTCGCTATACAGAATTCCTTCGTCAAATGGGGATACGCTAAATTTGGTGCCTTTACCAGTGACTATTTTAGTTGTTGGACCTCCTGTTCTGCTTGGACACGCCTCAGCGAGGGCATCTTTTTACTAGTTAACGTACATAAACGTGGGGTAGCAAGGAATTCTATCCAAATGAACCTTTTGTAGAAGTTAATGAGTCCCAAGAAGCCACGCAACCTCTTTCTGTTGTATGGAATGCCTATATTCTGTATTGCTTGCAGTTTGCTAGGGTTAGGTTCAATTCCATGCTCAATAATAATATGGCCTAAAAACATAACCCTTTTATTCCTAAAACTGTACTTTATTATGTTCACAGTTACTCCATATTCTTCTAATGTCCTTAGCAACTTACTGAGCAACTCATTATGAAGTTTCCATGATGGTTCGGTCACTAAAATGTCATCGACATAATAGGTGAGACGCTGTTGGAGATTTTTTGTCCAATACAGTTCTTACCCCCCCCCCCCCCCCCCAAAGAACGATGGACCTTGCCGTTGGTGGGGAGGCTTGCGTGCCTCAGCGATACAGATGGCCGTACCGTAGGTGCAACCACAACGGAGGGGTATCTGTTGAGAGGCCAGACAAACGCTTGGTTCCTGAAGAGGGGCAGCAGCCTTTTCAGTAGTTGCAGGGGCAACAGTCTGGATGATTGACTGATCTGGCTTTGTAACACTAATCAAAACGGCCTTGCTGTGCTGGCACTGCGAATGGCTGAAAGCAAGGAGAAACTACGGCCGAAATTTTACCCGAGGGCATGCAGCTTTACGGTATGATTAAATTATGATGGCGTCCTCTTGGGTAAAATATTCCGAAGGTAAAATAATCCCCCATTCGAATCTCCGGGCGGGGACTACACAGGAGGACGTCGTTATCAGGAGAAAGAAAACTGGAGTGTGGAATGTCAGATCCCTTAATCGGGCAGGTAGGTTAGAAAATTTAAAATGGGAAATGGATAGGTTAAAGTTAGATACAGTTGGAATTAGTGAAGTTCGGTGGCAACAGGAACAAGACTTCTGGTCAGGTGAATACAGGGTTATAAATACAAAATCGAATAGGGGTAATGCAGGAGTCGGTTTAATAATGAATAAAAAAATAGGAGTGCGGGCAAGATACTACAAACAGCATAGTGAACGCATTATTGTGGCCAAGATGGACACGAAACCCATGCCTACTACAGTAGTACAAATTTGTATGCCAACTAGCTCTGCAGATGACGAAGTAATTGAAGAAATGTATGATGAAATAAAAGAAATTATTCAGATAGTGAAGGGTGACGAAAATTTAATAGTCATGGGTGACTGGAATTCGGTAGTAGGAAAAGGGAGAGAAGGAAACGTAGTAGGTGAATATGGATTGGGCTAAGAAATGAAAGAGGAAGCCGCCTGATAGAATTTTGCACAGAGCACAAGTTAATCATAGCTAACACTCGGTTCAAGAATCATAAAAGAAGGTTGTATACATGGAAGAAACCTGGAGATACTAACAGGTTTCAGATAGATTACATAATGGTAAGACAGAGATTTAGGAACCAGGTTTTAAATTGTAAGACATTTCCAGGGGCAGATGTGGACTCTGACCACAATCTATTGGTTATGACCTGTAGATTAAAACTGAAGAAACTGCAAAAAGGTGGGAATTTTAGGAGAGGGGACCTGGATAAACTGAAAGAATCAGAGGTTGTACAGAGTTTCAGGGAGAACATAGGGGAACAATTGTCAGGAATGGGTGAAAGAAATACAGTAGAAGAGGAATGGGTAGCTTTGAGAGATGTAGTGAAGGCAGCAGAGGACCTAGTAGCTAAAAAGACGAGGGCTAGTAGAGATCCTTGGGCAACAGAAGAAATACTAAATCTAATAGATGAAAGGAGAAATTATAAAAATGCAGTAAATGAAGCAGGCAAAAAGGAATACAAACGGTTCACAAGCAAGATCGACAGAAAGTGCAAAATGGCTAAGCAGGGATGGCTAGAGGACAAATGTAAGGATGTAGAGGGTTATCTCACTAGGGGTAAGATAGATACTGCCTACAGGAAAATTAAAGAGACCGTTGGAGAACAGAGAACCACTTGTATGAATATCAAGAGCTCAAATGGAAACCCAGTTCTAAGCAAAGAAGGGAAAGCAGAAAGTTGGAGGGAGTATATAGAGGGCCTATACGAGGGCAATGTATTTAAGGACAATATTATGGAAATGGAAGAGGAAGTAGATGAAGATGAAATGGGAGATACGATACTGCGTGAAGAGTTTGACAGAGCACTGAAAGACCTGAGTCAAAACAAGGCACTGGGAGTAGACAACATTCCATTAGAACTACTGACGGCCTCGGGAGAGCCAGTCCCAACAAAACTCTACCATATGGTGAGCAAGATGTATGAGACAAGCGAAATACCCTCAGACTTCAAGAAGAATATAATAATCCCGATCCCAAAGAAAGCAGGTGCTGACAGATGTGAAAATTACCGAACAATCAGTTTGATAAGTCACGGATGCAATATACTAACGCGTATTCTCTACAGACGAATGGAAAAACTGGTAGAAGCTGACCTCGGGGAAGATCAGTTTGGATTCCGTAGAAATGTTGGAACACGTGAGGCAATACTGACCCTACGACTTATCTTAGAAGCTAGGTTAAGGAAAGACAAACCTACGTTCCTAGCATTTGTGGACTTAGAGAAAGCTTTTGACAATGTTGACTGTAATACTCTCTTTCAAATTCTGAAGTTGACAGGGGTAAAATACAGGGAGCGAAAAGCTATTTACAATTTGTACAGAAACCAGTTGGCAGTTATAAGATCCGAGGGGCATGAAAGGGAAGCAGTGGTTGGGAAGGGAGTGAGACAGGGTTGTAGCCTATCGCCGATGTTATTCAATCTGTATATTGAGCAAGCAGTGAAGGAAACAAAAGAAAAATTCGGAGTAGGTATTAAAATCCATGGTGAAGAAATAAAAACTTTGAGGTTCGCCGATGACATTGTAATTCTGTCGGAGACAGCAAAGGACTTGGAAGAGCAGCTGAACGGAATGGACAGTGTCTTGAAAGGAGGGTATAAGATGAACATCAACAAAAGCAAAACGAGGATAATGGAATGTAGTCGAATTAAGTCGGGTGATGCTGAGGGAATTAGATTAGGAAATGAGACCCTTGAAGTAGTAAAGGAGTTTTGCTATTTGGGGAGCAAAATAAATGATGATGGTCGAAGTAGAGAGGATACATAATGTAGACTGGCAATGGCAAGGAAAGGCTTTCTGAAGAAGAGAAATTTGTTAACATCGAGTATAGATTTAAGTGTCAGGAAGTCGTTTCTGAAAGTATTTGTATGGAGTGTAGCCATGTATGGAAGTGAAACGTGGACGATAAATAGTTTAGACAATAGATGGGTACATCACATAACTAATGAGGAGGTATTGATTAGGGAGAAGAGGAGCTTGTGGCACAACTTGACTAGAAGAAGGGATTGGTTGGTAGGACATGTTCTGAGGCATCGAGGGATCACCAATTTAGTATTGGAGGGCAGCGTGGAGGGTAAAAATCGTAGAGGGAGACCAAGAGATGAATACACTAAACAGATTCAGAAGGATGTAGGCTGCAGCAGGTACTGGGAGGTGAAGCTTGCACAGGATAGAGTGGCATGGAGAACTGCATCAAACCAGTCTCAGGACTGAAGACCACAACAACAACAGGAGAAACGGCGATTGCCAGTATTAAATGAAAAAATTCTCCTAAAGCTGTAATTCTGTCAGAGACAGCAAAGGACTTGGAAGAGCAATTGTACGGAATGGACTTGAAAGGAGGATATAAGATGAATATCAACAAAAGCAAAACGAGGATAATGGAATGTAGTCGAATTACGTCGGGTGATGCTGAGGGAATTATACAGGGTGTTTCAAAAATGACCGGTATATTTGAAACGGCAATAAAAACTAAACGAGCAGCGATAGAAATACACCGTTTGTTGCAATATGCTTGGGACAACAGTACATTTTCAGGCGGACAAACTTTCGAAATTACAGTAGTTACAATTTTCAACAACAGATGGCGCTGCAAGTGATTTGAAAGATATAGAAGACAACGCAGTCTGTGGGTGCACCATTCTGTAGGTCGTCTTTCTGCTGTAAGCGTGTGCTGTTCACAACGTGCAAGTGTGCTGTAGACAACATGGTTTATTCCTTAGAACAGAGGATTTTTCTGGTGTTGGAATTCCACCGCCTAGAACACAGTGTTGTTGCAACACGACGAAGTTTTCAACGGAGGTTTAATGTAACCAAAGGACCGAAAAGCGATACAATAAAGGATCTGTTTGAAAAATTTCAACGGACTGGGAACGTGACGGATGAACGTGCTGGAAAGTTAGGGCGACCGCGTACGGCAACCACAGAGGGCAACGCGCAGCTAGTGCAGCAGGTGTTCCAACAGCGGCCTCGGGTTTCCGTTTGCCGTGTTGCAGCTGCGGTCCAAATGACGCCAACGTCCACGTATCGTCTCATGCGCCAGAGTTTACACCTCTATCCATACAAAATTCAAACGCGGCAACCCCTCAGCGCCGCTACCATTGCTGCACGAGAGACATTCGCTAACGATATAGTGCACAGGATTGATGACGGCGATATGCATGTGGGCAGCATTTGGTTTACTGACGAAGCTTATTTTTACCTGGACGGCTTCGTCAATAAACAGAACTGGCGCATATGGGGAACCGGAAAGCCCCATGTTGCAGTCCCATCGTCCCTGCATCCTCAAAAAGTACTGGTCTGGGCCGCCATTTCTTCCAAAGCAATCATTGGCCCATTTTTCAGATCCGAAACGATTACTGCATCACGCTATCTGGACATTTTTCGTGAATTTGTGGCGGTACAAACTGCCTTAGACGACACTGCGAACACCTCGTGGTTTATGCAAGATGGTGCCCGGCCACATCGCACGGTCGACGTCTTTAATTTCCTGAATGAATATTTCGATGATCGTGTGATTGCTTTGGGCTATCCGAAACATACAGGAGGCGGCGTGGATTGGCCTCCCTATTCGCCAGACATGAACCCCTGTGACTTCTTTCTGTGGGGACACGTGAAAGACCAGGTGTACCGCCAGAATCCAGAAACAATTGAATAGCTGAAGCAGTACATCCCATCTGCATGTGAAGCCATTCCGCCATACACGTTGTCAAAGGTTTCGGGTAATTTCATTCAGAGACTACGCCATATTATTGCTACGCATGGTGGATATGTGGAAAATATCGTACTATAGAGTTTCCCAGACCGCAGCGCCATCTGTTGTTGAAAATTGTAACTACTGTAATTTCGAAAGTTTGTCTGCCTGAAAATGTACTGTTGTCCCAAGCATATTGCAACAAACGGTGTATTTCTATCGCTGCTCGTTTAGTTTTTATTGCCGTTTCAAATATACCGGTCATTTTTGAAACACCCTGTATTAGGAAATGAGACACTTAAAGTAGTAAAGGAGTTTTGCTATTTGGGGAGCAAAATAACTGATGATGGTCGCAGTAGAGAGGATATAAAATGTAGACAGCAATGGCAAGGAAAGCGTTTCTGAAGAAGAGAAATTTGTTAACATCGAGTATAGATTTAAGTGTCAGGGTGTCGTTTCTGAATGTATTTGTATGGAGTGTAGCCATGTATGGAATTGAAACATGGAGGATAACTAGTTTGGACAAGAAGAGAATAGAAGCTTTCGAAATGTGGTGCTACAGAAGAATGCTGAAGATTAGATAGGTAGATCATATAACTAATGAGGAGGTATTGAATAGGATTGGGGAGAAGAGAAGTTTGTGGCACAACTTAACTAGAAGAAGGGATCGGTTCGTATGACATGTTCTGAGGCTTCAAGAGATCACCAATTTAGTCTTGGAGGGCAGCGTGGAGGGTAAAAATCGTAGAGGGAGGCCAAGAGATGAATACACTAAACAGATTCAGAAGGACGTAGGTTGCAGTAGGTACTGGGAGATGAAGGAGCTTGCACAGGATAGAGTAGCATGGAGAGCTTCATCAAACCAGTCTCAGGACTGAAGACCACAACAACAACAACAACAACAACAGTTCCTAAACCTGTTATAAAGGCAGAAGAGGATATGTTCAGTTCGAAAGGGAGCCTATTGAACTGATAACTTCCTCCAGGTGCGATAAAAGCCATATACTTTCTACATTCAGGTGTTAGTTCTGTTTGCTAAAAACTAGACCTCAAGTAAAGGGAAGAGAAAATTTTGACCCCAAAGAACTTGTGTAAAAGCTCTTCCAGTTTTTCTGGGCGATCGGTCTCAGGAATAATAATGGAATTTATTTATCGCGCATCAATGACCAACCTATACCTTCTTATCGAGATGGCGCAGTGGTTAGCACACTGGACTCACATTCGGGAGGACGACGGTTCAATCCCGCGTCCGGCCATCCTGATTTAGGTTTTCCGTGATTTCCCTAAATCGCTCCAGGCAAATGCCGGGATGGTTCCTTTGAAAGGGCACGGCCGAGTTCCTTCCCCGTCCTTCCTAATCCGATGAGACCGATGACCTCGCTGTTTGGTCTCTTCCCTCAAACAATCCAATCCAATCCGTATTATCCACAATTTGCAATGGACTGTTGTAAGTTGAAGTTGATGTTTCAATGATGTCATCATCTAGCATTTTGTGTAATTCTAAAAATACTTGTCTTCGGTAACACGGTGGAATATTGTAAGGCGGTACTTTAAATGGCTTGTGATATCGAACCTTGAATTAGTATTGAAAATTTTTAATGGCACCGCTTTTGCCGTAATACTCCTTCTAATTCGGCGTTGTCTAAAATTTCCCTTATTTGTCGCAACTTATTATCTATTTCTTGATGAAACTGACATTTATTCAATCTGCCACCTCACAGAATGCCTCGCCCGTATGCTGCCGATGTGGCTGCACTATCGCTTGGAGGATGGCATTCACGTATCGTACAGCGCCTTCCATAACCACCAGCGTCGTACATCGGACCCATATAATGCCACCCTAAAACAGCAAGGAATCTCCACCTTGCTGCACTCTCTGGACAGTTCGTCTAAGGCGTTCAGACTGACTGGGTTACCTCCAAACAAATCTCCGACGATTGTCTGGTTGAAGGCATATGCGACACTCTTCGGTGAATAGAACGTGATGCCAGTCCTGAGCAGTCCATTCGGCATGTTGTTGGGCCCATCTGTACCGCGCCGCATGATGTCGTGGTCGCCACGGACATCGGGAATGAAGTTGCGCATCATGCAGCCTATTGTGCAAAGTTTGAGTCGTAACACGACGTCCTGCGGCTGCACGAAAAGCATTATTCAACAGGGTGGCGCTGCTGTCAGAGTTCCTTCGAGCCATAATCCGTACGTAGCAGTCATCCACTGCAGCGGTAGTCAGTCCCTGGGCGGCCTGAGCGAGGCACGTCATCGACAGTTACTGTCTCTCTGTATCTCTTTCATGTCTGAAAAACATCGCTTTGGTTCACTCCGAGCCGCCTGGACACTCCGTTGTTGAGAGCCCTTACTGGCACAAAGTAACAAAGCGGATGCGATCGAACCGCGTTATTGGCTATCTAGGCATGGTTGAACTACAGACAACCCGAGCCGTGTAACTCCTTCCTGGTGGAATGACGAACTTATCGGCTGTCAGACCCCCTCCGGCTAATAAGCGCTGCTCATGCATAGTTGTTTACATCTTTGAATGGGTTTAGTGACATCTCTGAACAGTCAATGGAACTGTGTCTGTGACACAATATCCACAGTCAACGTCTATCTCCAAGAGGTCTGGGGGAGGGGGGGGGGGTGATGCAGATCATTTTTTGATGCGTGTAATTTACAGTGCAACAGTATATTTCTTATGTTGGTAAGCAATACACACTCTCTCTGTAAAATTATTGACGGATGCAGGATGTGTTATCTATTTAAAAGAACAGACTCAATAAAATATATTTTGGTGATAAAACTTTAAGAGATTTCCAGAACCAATCAAAAGACGTGGGATGTGTTAAGTACAGATGTATGATATTCAAAGTTGACAGATGGTAACGAAGAATGAGGAGTAATCAAAGTGATGGACCCAATGACAAAATTGCTGTGACAAACCTCATCGTAACGTTACTCGTATGAAGATAAATGGCGATACTATGAAATGTATGTACTGTATGATATAGAGCGGGATGTGAAAATAAATTTAAGTTCTCTCTCTGAGACCCCAACATAACCATCCCTTGTGGAATTGCTACAAAATCTAGAATGAAACCGTGGACCCTACACGTAACAGCGTCTCACTGGATGTAACAGATATTGTACATTTTTCGAAATGATTTCCCAAGAAACCTCATTGACTATATACATTTTCCGCTAGATATGCTCCATTTCCGACTATGTGAAACTACCAGCAGTTCGTAGATTATATGGAAGGTATGCTAACACAGCCCTTGTTCATCTTCAACAACTTTTCTTTTGTCCAGACTAGTAGTGAAGTTTAGGCCGTTGTAGTAATTTATTTTGAGGTAAACGGAAATTCTGAGAGATGTTACTTACAAGTTCTATCGTATTCCATTGTCTTTTGGCATCTGTCTCGGACACTTCGGCCGATGTTCATGACTTTTCTGGCGTTTCGTCATAACGAGTGGCTGGAAATGTCAAGGCTTCACCCTCCATTGCTGGGTGAACCTTTGACG
The DNA here is from genome assembly GCF_023898315.1 of Schistocerca nitens. Classification (NCBI taxonomy): domain Eukaryota; kingdom Metazoa; phylum Arthropoda; class Insecta; order Orthoptera; family Acrididae; genus Schistocerca; species Schistocerca nitens. Next base: position 423,716,816 of record NC_064617.1, on the reverse strand, counting down.
ATGCCAGACACTAGCATTCCTAATTGGAATCCCCTCTGCCCCACTCCCAACCTGGTGGGATGATAAGTGCGTCTGATCTCACACTTTGGGAATGAAATATGTACAAAAAATTGTATTAAAATATTGAAAGAAATTTCTTTCTCTCTCTCTCTCTCTCTCACACACACACACACACACACACACATCTCTCTCTCTCTCTCTCTCTCTCTCTCTCTCTCTCACACACACACACACACACACACACACACACACCTACCACTCCTCCCGATAACTGGCTTACAACAGGCCGGACTTCGAACACCCAGTTCTTCTCATTAGAGCAGAAGATAAAAGTGTAAAATAAATAAATAAAAGTAGCTTCACCCTCTAGAACCCATCAGACCAAACATTCGACACTGTTCACTGTCGCCGCGCAGGGTAGCCGCGCGGTCTGGGCACCTTGCACGTTCCGTGTGGCTTCCCCCGTCGGAGGTTCGAGTCCTCCCTCGGGCATGGCTGAGTGTGTGTTGTCCATAGCGTAAGTTAGATTAAGTAGTGTGTAGGCTTAGGGACCGATGATCTCAGTAGTTTGGTCCCATAAGACCTTACCACAAATTTCCAAATTAACTACCTGTCTCCCTTCCTTCGGCCCGCCGGAGTGGCCGTGCGGTTCTGGGCGCTACAGTCTGGAACCGAGCGACCGCTACGGTCGCAGGTTCGAATCCTGCCTCGGGCATGGATGTGTGTGATGTCCTTAGGTTAGTTAGGTTTAATTAGTTCTAAGTTCTAGGCGACTGATGACCTCAGAAGTTAAGTCGCATAGTGCTCAGAGCCATTTGATCCATTTCCCTTCCTTCGCCAATGCGCAGTAACATCATCAACTTTTTGTTCGTTTACAAGCTTTCACAAATGTTTATAGAAATGTCCCAAATGTTTTTTCTAGTATTGACATTACAATCAAATATTAAAATGAAACGGTCCTATTTTCATCATCTAATATAATTAAGAAAAAAAATTACTGTTTGCACAGATTACACAGTGAGTTGGATAGTTTTACAAGCGAATCACAGGCGACCCTCAACTCCACGTAGGCGCATATACTAAGATGTTAAAAGCAAATCTTACAATAAATTGAGAGAGAAACGTAATTCACGTACCAGAACTTAGAACTAACTGTGTCAGTACATACGGAATGGGTATTGCAAGAAACCGAATTTTTCAGTACAAGGATTATACGTAATCGACGATTATATCCGCTATATTTGCTGAAATTCCTGTTTCAGGTGCATGTCAGCGACCGTGTACTGTATGTATGGCGCTTTTTCCCTGGTGAAGAAACACAGCAAAGCAACATGTCATAGACTTGACAAAAATCGCACGCATGTATCGATTCTTATAATTGCGAACAAATACTTATAAATACTATTACTCGCTGATGTAACCCAATAACAGTACACAAAACTCTCAACGGGCATTCAGAAACTAAATTGTATTTATTGGCATTGATCACAATTCTTGACAGTTATGAAGAAGTACTAAAGTTTTCATGGAAGGAAATAGTTTCTAGTTCCTAATAACTTATGAGAGGTATTACGACTCTTTTAGATATCCGTTAATTCGTTCTGCACCATAAGCTCACAAAGATTTATATTGATGTGACTAGACTCCACATTTTCTCTTGGTGGTATCAGACTAACATTTTGATTTAGTGCTGAGAGCGGTGCGATCTCTTATGCTCAGGAGTGACAACTCTTAAGACTGATGGTATACCCCAAGTAGCCTTCAGATTATTCTGAATATTTAGCCAGCAAATAGCCTACTTCAGAGTAGAAAGTACAATCAGTCTGTGAGAGGTTCACTTGTACGTGGAGGCGGATTTTGTATTATAATTCATGAAAAATGACCTGAAACGGTTTTCATATGTAGAAGAGGTAGTATCTTTGACACCACTGAACGAAAGATGTTGCCTGAGTGGCAGAGTCGACTGTGAGTAGGAGCTCGCGGAGCGCAGTTGCAGTTGCCGTTGCACTCTGTTATAGGTAGCATGTAAGACTTAAAGTTTATAGCTAGTGGTCAGCTGTGAGAATTAAGTTGTTGGTCTAAGGACGTAGCATAATATAGTTTTTATAAAATGAAGTGATGAATGACTTTTTTTTGTGCTCAGACACAGCCAGTAAATGTTAGGTCGTAGCTATTTCTATAAAAGTGTGTATTATGAATTTGTAAATCTATAAGATTATCAAGAACTGAAGTGAAACTGATTGTTAACAAATATCAAAGAAAAGTAATGAACTGATACTCTAACTCAAAGGGAAAGCAACTGGAACAAATTGGTAAGGTAATGAAATTTTGTATATTTAGTTTTAAGTACGCAGCAACGCAACTTGTGGACTTCGCTGAATTTTACAGTACAGACTCTTGAATGTGGGAACCAAGTATTTTCCATCACATTTAATCTGTAGGTTTCTCAGGTATACTTGATTTTTAATGTGTTGTGTGTTTTGTAATCCTGATACAGAGAAGTTAAATTTTGGAATCTATTTTGTCAAACGGAGTCAGACTTATTCTCATGTAACAATCCAAGTGTTTTTTAATTATGATAGTAAGTGAGAACTGTTGAGAAGTTCACTGACTTTGATGTTTCATGTAAAATGTTCCACATCAGATTCTGTGAAGGTGAATCTTTATTTTGAACACAATTTTCAGTCTGAAGCATTTAGTCTTAATATATCCCCTTATCAGTACCGCCTCCTCTTCCATCTGATGTTTATTTAAATGCAATGAATATTTTTCTAAAAAAATCAGTTTTCAATCAGAATCAGAAAAATATTAATGTGTCAGAATCAGAAAAGTATTAATTTTGTAACAGCATCAATGCAGGCAGCATTGCACAGCGCTGAGCCAATGTACAATATTTGCAATGAATATTTTTAAGGTTATCCATTTATCAACCAGTCTACTGATATTATTTGTATGAAGCTATTTTACGGCCGGCATTGTACTTCACTATGTCAAGATTGAATATTTTTATGCCCACTGTGGAGAGGACAGAATACCAAGATAACATCCGTTGCGACTGTAGAGCTAAGGAAAATTTATTTCATTGTTTATTTGCACAGGGAATTTCATCGGTTTATTGCACAGGGCCATAGAACTCGGTGCTCACGAGACTGGGTAAATTTCAGAGTGGTTGATTTCATTATGGCAATTCTGCGTTGGTTTTGCAGATTAAGTCATTTGCAGAGCTAGACACCACACAGTATATTTGCGTAACACAAACATTACGCATTACATATTAACAGAGAAACACCTACACATTTTTAAAGAGCGTTGCAAGCCTGTCGACTGACCACATCACACCAGTGTGCGAGGAATTCTAGATATGATGGTGGAACCATCACTGAAAAGCGAAATGGAAAGCAAATGTGACTATAACTTTTTACTTTACGTGCGTTATGTTCTGCTCATTCTTCAGGGATTGTTTATTCAGTTAGAGGCCTACTTATTGTTTTGGCCACTTTATTGCGTAATCTTATGGACTTTTCGTAAGTGGAGGTGGGTCATCTTGAAGTCTGTCGCGCCGGCCGAAGTGGCCGAGCGGTTAAAGGCGCTACAGTCTGGAACCGCACGACCACTACGGTCGCAGGTTCGAATCCTGCCTCGGGCATGGATGTGTGTGATGTCCTTAGGTTAGTTAGGTTTAAGTTGTTCTAAGTTCTAGGGGACTTATGACCACAGCAGTTGAGTCCCATAGTGCTCAGAGCCATTTGAACCATTTTTGAAGTCTGTTGCGAAGGAGGGTTCTCTAAGTTTTCTCAATAGTGTTTTCCGAAAAGAATGTGTTCTTCCCTCCATTAATTCCCTTTTGAGTTCACGGAGAATTTCCGTAATTCTCGCATCTTGTTAGTAGATAGTAGATAGAACTGGTGGAACACCTCTTGAGAGTGATTCTACTGTCAGTAATATACGTCTTTCACAGGGAACAGGCAGACAGAGAAAAGAAATAAGGATTGGTGCAGAATCATATAGATAATCGTTTTTCCCACACCCCTTTTGTAAGTGGAACAGGGAACGTATCCTCTGCCATTCACCTTACGGTAGGGATCCCAAACACTCTAACGGTACTAGGTTGTACATGTGTTGTGTATGTGCATGTTTTATGGGTGAGCTAAACTTTTCTAGAATTTTCCCAAGAAGCCGAAGTGGACCACTCGCCTTCCTTACAACCATCTCTAAGTGCTCGTTCCATTTCATGTTGCTTCTCAACGTTACACACTCATGTTGTATCGGCGTAAGTGTGACTAGGAGGATATCACTAATGACGCATTGCAGGAATGATTTTCCTACTCATCTGCGTTATGCTTTTCGACATTAAGGGAAAACTTCCATTCATCACACCCAGTAGAAACTCTGTCGTAGCCAGGCTGTACCCTAACGCAGTCATTTAAAGCTAACACTTTCCTCTACAATACAGGGTGATGGCCACTCACTGCATGTAACCTATCGTATCCGCTATATCAATTACGTATACGGATAACAAGAGCGGTCCTATCACCGAGCGAGGTGGCGCAGTGGTTAGCACACTGGACTCGCATTCGGGAGGACGACGGTTCAATCCCGTCTCCGGCCATCCTGATTTAGGTTTCCGTGATTTCCCTAAATCGCTTCAGGCAAATGCCGGAATGGTTCCTTTGAAAGGGCACGGCCGCTTTCCTTCCCCATCCTTCCCTCACCCGAGCTTGCCCTCCGTATCTAATGACCTCGTTGTCGACGGGACGTTAAACACTAATCTCCTCCTATCACTCTTCCCTGGGGCACACCTAACTTTTTCGTCCGATGACCACTCAACATCCAGGACAATGAACCGGCTTCAGTTCCTTGAAAGGTTTTCCAGCTCCTCCCATATACGGGAGCCAAATCTATGTGCTCCGATCCTGTGTCAAACACTCCCCGTAATACCTGAACTACTAGGGGACTTAACAAAGCAAGTTACACATTATTATGGGAGTCCAAGTAACTTCTACTGAATGCTGCATACAGTTCGAAGTGACATAAATACATGACACTTTTTCTACATAAGGTCTGAGTAAACAACGGTCGCACTTTCTACCAATCGTTCAAATCCTCGACAATACAAATCCGCTCCTCGATCATAGAGCTATTCGGGAACCGCAGCGTAAACATCATTATCGTTGGAAAAATCTCTTTCCCCAGATGTTCTTCCGGCTTGCCCGACGGCAATTGGTTCAAATGGCTCTGAGCACTATGGGACTCAACATCTGTGGTCATAAGTCCCCTAGAACTTAGAACTACTTAAACCTAACTAACCTAAGGACATCACACACACCCATGCCCGAGGCAGGATTCGAACCTGCGACCGTAGCAGTCCCGCGGTTCCGGACTGCAGCGCCAGAACCTCTAGACCACCGCGGCCGGCCCCGACGGCAATCGCATGGTGAAAGAAGTGGACTTAACAGTCAGCATTACCGACATCTGTGCTACCTGGTCCAACTTTGGCACCATTTCGCTACAGCTGTACACGACGTTGCATTTGGTTCGTATACGGTCAGAATTTCACGGATAATGTATGTGTAACTTAAACGTTATGCCTACAAGAATCATACTATCGCTCATAGTGCTACTTTACGTTCCATTTGATTCACCACCTCAATCTCACACCATAATGGACCTGTTTGTTACACGTACGCAGAAGAACTGAGTCTGCGGGAAACACAGAACATTTACTGTCTTCTGGCAATGAGCCACTCTTTTTACGCAATAGTCTTACCATGGAACGAAATGTGTAATTAACTGTCTGAAGTCGCTACATACTTTGTGATTCTGCGAGGCACACACAATGTTTGTCATTTTTTCTAAAAAGAGTTATTAGAGATCAGCATCTGCTTGAGATGCAAGTACTGGACCCGCTGAGTAACTAGAAGATACGCACCGAATGTGTCTATACATAAAGACGACAACGTGCATCATTATGAAAACAGACGAAATGTGTGCTGAGACACACATTTTGATGCTGTTAACGAGGGCTGTGCGTGTAAGAGACAGCTCACGCCGAGCGTCTAAGTTCCATGGAAATTGTTTCCACAACATTAATGAGTGAAGCTGTGCTAAGTGACAGTAACTGGCGAAGTCCTGTAACAAGGGATTAATATTTTGTGGTAGCTGGCTTTAGCATAAAGCGAAGTTTAAACACTAAAAGAAATTGCAGGAAATACCAAGGCCAGCGCAGGGAATGTGATAAAAGTATATATTTCTTATCAGCGTCAAATCAGATACTGTTAGAGAGGAATGGGATTAAATTTCAGGCCTCTTATATTGCCTTAAAAATAATGCTCTACTGTAGGCATGTGGTTATAATCCAGAACGACCAAAAATGTTGCAGCGAAATAAGCAAACAAAATGCAAGGAAAATTCAGTTTCTCTATTTAATAGGGTGCGAGGAAGTCATCTGCAGTTTGTGTATGAAAAAGGTATATGTAGGACCAACATTATATTACAGGATGTACAGGACACTATGTAGGATCGGAGTGTTGTCTACTAACATGAAATGTGTGTAATGATGTGTGCAGCTACACTTTTTATTTCTCACTTATCAGTTATTCCGTCAGCGTTAAGTGGAATACTGGAAGGACTACTGGAAGCGTCCCCTTGTGTGTGAGCTATTTTCGTGGATGGAAAATTAATCTGATGCTCTTAATTAGATAAAGGTGCTGGCTATGCGTTGTCATTGTAGAAATGCGTGGTGCACTAGCACGCTCCTCGGTCGCTGGTACGCCGATCGACAAGATGCAGATGAAATACTTGGCATATGTAAGCCAACAAAATTATTAAATATAAATAACGACTTTAAGGACTTGACAGACTCACGGGCTCAACTGGAAGATTATATTTTGAGCAATGCGCATGGGAGATGATAGGTGAGCAGTCAGTCTATCTTATACTTTCAATTCCTATAAATATCAACAGCGATACCAATTTCCTTCATGATTCTACTAAATTTCTGAGGACAAGAAACTGGCTAAGCCGCTTAGATAACATTAACTCGTAATAAGCTGCTTCATTTCAATAAAGATTTACACTAAGCTGACGAAAGTCATACGATACCTTCAAATACAGTGTTATAATTCCGCCGGCCGCTGTGGACGAGCGGTTCTAGGCGCTTCAGTCCGGAATCGCGCTGCTGCTACGGTCGCAGGTCCGAATCCTGCCTCTGGCATGATTGTGTGTGATGCCCTTAGGTTAGTTAGGTTCAAGTACTTCTAAGTCTAGGGGACTGATGACCTCAGATTTTAAATCCCATAGTGCTTAGAGCCGTTTGAACCATTTTGTTGGAACTCCTTTTGCCGGCATAGAGCAGCGTCTCGGTGTGGCATGGATTCAGCAAGTCGCTAATGGTCCCATGCAGAAATATTGAGCCCTGCTGCCTCCACAGTCATCCATAATCGCGAAAGTGTTGTCGATGTTTAATTTTGTGCACGAACTGACGTGTCGATTGTTTCCCATAAAAGTTCGATGGGATTCATGTCGGATGATCTAGGTGACCAAATAATTCTCATAAATTGCCTGGTTACATGGCGCGTTCTCATCCGTAACAGTACCATAGTTTTTTGGGAAAAAGAAGTCCATGAATGGCTTAAAATGGTCACAGTTGCTTCAGTTGTACCAGAGGACACTGTCAGTTCCATGTTAACACAGCCCACTCCATTATGTAGCCTCCACCAGCCTGCACTGTGCTTTGTTAAGAAATTGTGTCCTTGGCTTCAAGCGGGCTGCGCCACACTTGATCCCAACCATAAGTTCTTCCCAACTAAAATCGAGACTCATGTGACCAGGCCACGGACTTCCAGACGTATAGGGTCCAACCGATACTTTCACGATCCCAGGAGAGGTGCTACAGGCTATGTAGTGCTGTTCGCAAAGGCAATCGCGCCGGAGGTCAGCTGCCATAGCCCATTAATGCCAGATTTAGCCGGACTGTCCTAACGGATACGTTCGTCGTACGTCCCTCAACTTCTGCGCTTATTCTTGGCAGTGTGGTTTTTCTGTTAGCACTGACAACTCCACGCAAAAGTCGCTGGCCTAGGTTCTTAAGTGAAGGAAGTTGATCACTGCGATGTCCGTGGTGAGAGGTAGTAGCTCCAACTACCATTCCGACGTGCGGTCATTATCATGTCGGAAATCCTTTAAGATGAATCACCTGAGTAAAAATGACAGCTCCGCCAATGCATTGCCCTCTCATAACTTGTGCACGCTGTACTACCGCTGTCTGTATGTGCGGATGCTGCTATCCCATGACTTTTTTCATCTCAGTGTGCTATACACTGTCCAGTAACATTGATGTGATCACAGGTCAGAAGCCTGAATAACCACTTTTTGCATCACAGACCGCTGCGAAACGTGCAGGAAGAACGTCATTGAGGTTCTGGAAGATACCAACTTGTATGTAGAACCAAGTGGACTTGACTGCCGTGGCCTGCTGCCCTAGGTTATTCGGTCAACGATCCATGTCGTGAACAACCGGTGAGGTGGTCCTACAGATCCTCGACTGGGTTTAAATCCAGGGATTCTGGTGCCCAGGGGAGTACTGTAAACCCACCCTGGTTGTCTTCGACGTACGCGTGTACACTCCGAGCTATGTGGCATGTTGAATTGTCGTGCTGGGAAATACTATCGTGCTCAGAAAAAAGAAACTGCACGTGGGGGTGCACATGGTCCCCAAGGACAGATGATTACTTGTGTTGATCCATTGCGCCTTTCAGAACGACGAGGACACTCAGGGATGCCACGAAAACATTGCCCAGATCGCCGGCCTGAGTGGTCGAGCGGTTCTAGGCGCTACAGTCTGGAGCCGAGCGACCGCTACGGTCGCAGGGTCGAATTCTGCCTCGGGCATGGATGTGTGTGATGTCCTTACGTTAGTTAGGTTTAATTAGTACCAAGTTATAGGCGACTGATGACATCAGAAGTTATGTCGCATAGTGCTCAGAACCATTTAAATCATTGCCCTGATTGCTCCCTTCTCCGGCCTGGACGCTTCCGATGGGATTACGACAGGGCCAGATGCAGGATAAAACAAGATTCATGTATAAAGGCCTCCTGTTTCCACTCAACGGATGTTTCGTTCTGTTACTGAGGTGCAAATTTCAGCCTTTTTCGCCGATGAACAGCAGTCAGAAGGGTGCATGAGCCAAGCACATGCGGCGACGACCTTACACAACAACGTTCACTGAACGGCCGTTGAAGAGACACTGTTGGCAGTCCTCTGGTTTATCTGGGCGATCAGTTGCCCTACAGCTGTGCATCTATTTGTCCATACACATCTCCGCAGCTGCCGTTCACCGTTTTCATGTATGGTCCGTGGTGCCAAGGCGCCGGGTTTGGATAGCGCCATTTTGCCATGCACGGTATACTTTAACTACGGCTGTGTGCGAACAGTTTACAAACTTAGCCGCTTCGGAAATGCTTCCACTCTTGGCCTGAAAAATGATCATGCCCTTTTGGGCGTTACGATAATGACTGCACTAGAATGAAATTTTCACTCTACAGCGGAGTGTGCACTGATGTGAAACGTGCTGGCAGATTAAAACTGTGTGCCGGACCGAGACTCGAAGAAGAACTGTTGCTTCGTGTGCCTCCTCCCCCTTTTCCCGCCATCCCCCTCCCCCCAAATACGTTTTATAAACTCTCCACTACTAGTGCTGCTACCTGCTGTCTGTGAGTGGTTATTGAAAGTTGACGTCGAACATAAGCCGTGGTCACACTGCAGTGACTGGAGCGTGTATATCACGATCCTCTCATTACTTCAAAGACATCTTTTACAATTGGCGTAGAGGCTTTGTCATTTACCCTACACAGCGTTCACCTGGGATAGAAGAGCATGGATGTAATTCAGTCACATGCTGTCTGTCTTATTAGGGTATAGAGGACTAGATGAAAACAAAATCAGATTCACACACCAGGAATGTATGCAACAACTGACCTAGGGATATTGTTAAAAAATGGAACGTATGGAAGAACCAAGAGAGCACTGCAGAACAACAGGCAGGAAAGCTCCGGTGTACCCCGTGAATTCGTCACTACCACATGTGAAGCCACAAATATGTAGACACCACTGATAGCCACAAGTCGTCCATACGTGACCCTAACCACCTCGCATACTACTAGTAATTCGTCTTTTACTATGTACTACTGTCAGTATCTTATGATCGACCACGCACCCAATAGGTCGCACGGTGGTGGACGAGAAAAATTTCATGAGTTACGCAAAGTTAATATGTTGTTGTTGTGGTCTTCAGTCCTGAGACTGGTTTGATGCAGCTCTCCATGCTACTCTATCCTGTGCAAGCTTCTTCATCTCCCAGTACCTACTGCAACCTACATCCTTCTGAATCTGCTTAGTGTATTGATCTCTTGGTCTCCCTCTACGATTTTTACCCTCCACGCTGCCCTCCAATGCTAAATTTGTGATCCCTTGATGCCTCAAAACATGTCCTACCAACCGATCCCTTCTTCTAGTCAAGTTGTGCCACAAACTTCTCTTCTCTCCAATCCTATTCAATACCTCCTCATTAGTTACGTGATCTACCCACCTTATCTTCAGCATTCTTCTGTAGCACCACATTTCGAAAGCTTCTATTCTCTTCTTGTCCAAACTAGTTATCGTCCATGTTTCACTTCCATACATGGCTACACTCCATACAAATACTTTCAGAAACGACTTCCTGACACCTAAATCTATACTCGATGTTAACAAATTTCTCTTCTTGAGAAACGCTTTCCTTGCCATTGCCAGTATACATTTTATACCCTCTCTACTTCGACCATCATCGGTTATTTTACTCCCTAAATAGCAAAACTCCTTTACTACTTTAAGTGTCTCATTTCCTAATCTAATTCCCTCAGCATCACCCGACTTAATTTGACTACATTCCATTATCCTCGTTTTGCTTTTGTTGATGTTCATCTTATATCCTCCTTTCAAGACACTGTCCATTCCGTTCAACTGCTCTTCCAAGTCCTTTGCTGTCTCTGACAGAATTACAATGTCATCGGCGAACCTCAAAGTTTTTACTTCTTCTCCATGAATTTTAATACCTACTCCGAATTTTTCTTTTGTTTCCTTTACTGCTTGCTCAATATACAGATTGAATAACATCGGGGAGAGGCTACAACCCTGTCTCACTCCTTTCCCAACCACTGCTTCCCTTTCATGCCCCTCGACTCTTATAACTGCCATCTGGTTTCTGTACAAATTGTAAATAGCCTTTCGCTCCCTGTATTTTACCCCTGCCACCTTCAGAATTTGAAAGAGAGTATTCCAGTCAACATTGTCAAAAGTTTTCTCTAAGTCTACAAATGCTAGAAACGTAGGTTTGCCTTTTCTTAATCTTTCTTCCAAGATAAGTCGTAAGGTCAGTATTGCCTCACGTGTTCCAACATTCCTACGGAATCCAAACTGATCTTCCCCGAGGTCAGCTTCTACCAGTTTTTCCATTCGTCTGTAAAGAATTCGCGTTAGTATTTTGCAGCTGTGACTTATTAAACTGATAGTTCGGTAATTTTCACATTTGTCAACACCTGCTTTCTTTGGGATTGGAATTATTATATTCTTCTTGAAGTCTGAGGGTATTTCGCCTGTCTCATACATCGTGCTCACCAGATGGTAGAGTTTTTTCATGACTGGCTCTCCCGAGGCCATCAGTAGTTCTAGTGGAATGTTGTCTACTCCCGGGGCCTTGTTTCGACTCAGGTCTTTCAGTGCTCTGTCAAACTCTTCACGCAGTATCTTATCTCCCATTTCGTCTTCATCTACATCCTCTTCCATTTCCATAATATTGTCCTCAAGTACATCTCCCTTGTATAAACCCTCTATATACTCCTTCCACCTTTCTACCTTCCCTTCTTTGCTTAGAACTGGGTTTCCATCTGAGCTCTTGATATTCATACAAGTGGTTCTCTTCTCTCCAAAGGTCTCTTTAATTTTCCTGTAGGCAGTATCTATCTTACCCCTAGTGAGACAAGCCTCTACATCCTTACATTTGTCCTCTAGCCATCCCTGCTTAGCCATTTTGCACTTCCTGTCGATCTCATTTTTGAGACGTTTGTATTCCTTTTTGCCTGCTTCATTTACTGCATTTTTATATTTTCTCCTTTCATCAATTAAATTCAATATTTCTTCTGTTACCCAAGGATTTCTATTAGCCCTCGTCTTTTTACCTACTTCAGTTTCAATCTGCAGTTCATAACCAATAGATTGTGGTCAGAATCCACATCTGCCCCAGGAAATGTCTTACAATTTAAAACCTGGTTCCTAAATCTCTGTCTTACCATTATATAATCTATCTGAAACCTGTCAGTATCTCCTGGCTTCTTCCATGTATACAGCCTCCTTTCATGATTCTTGAACCAAGTGTTAGCTATGATTAAGTTATGCTCTGTGCAAAATTCTACAAGGCGGCTTCCTCTTTCATTCCTTCCCCCCAATCCATATTCACCTACTATGTTTCCTTCTCTCCCTTTTCCTACTGACGAATTCCAGTCACCCATGACTATTAAATTTTCGTCTCCCTTCACTACCTGAATAATTTCTTTTATCTCGTCATACATTTCATCTATTTCTTCATCATCTGCAGAGCTAGTTGGCATATAAACTTGTACTACTGTAGTAGGCATGGGCTTTGTGTCTATCTTGGCCACAATAATGCGTTCACTATGCTGTTTGTAGTAGCTAACCCGCACTCCTATTTTTTTATTCATTATTAAACCTACTCCTGCATGACCCCTATTTGATTTTGTATTTATAACCCTGTAATCACCTGACCAAAAGTCTTGTTCCTCCTGCCACCGAACTTCACTAATTCCCACTATATCTAACTTTAACCTATCCATTTCTCTTTTCAAATTTTCTAACCTACCTGCCCGATTAAGTGATCTGACATTCCACGCTCCGATCCGTAGAACGCCAGTTTTCTTTCTCCTGATAACGACGTCCTCTTGAGTAGTCCCCGCCCGGAGATCCGAATGGGGGACTATTTTACCTCCGGAATATTTTACCCAAGAGGACGCCATCATCATTTAATCATACAGTAGAGCTGCATGTCCTCGGGAAAAATTACGGCTGTAGTTTCCCCTTGCTTTCAGCCGTTCGCAGTACCAGCACAGCAAGGCCGTTTTGGTTAATGTTACAAGGCCAGATCAGTCAATCATCCAGACTGTTGCCCCTGCAACTACTGAAAAGGCTGCTGCCCCTCTTCAGGAACCACATGTTTGTCTGGCCTCTCAACAGATACCCCTCCGTTGTGGTTGCACCTACGGTACGGCCATCTGTATCGCTGAGGCACGCAAGCCTCCCCACCAACGGCAAGGTCCATGGTTCATTGGGGGGAAAGTTAATATAACATCACCAAAATTCATTGTACACGTGCCTACGAGGGATCATTAAATTCAAGAAGAACTGTGCAGCTATGATGATTAAAATGAACTAGCCTTAGCTTAGAGAGCACTTGGTCGCTTGTGAGCAGAATCTATCAAGTCACACAAAGAAATTACGAATTGAATATTGAGCAAACGAATAAATTAATATGTTACTTGGAGATAGGATAAGGATAAAATGAAAGAAATGTATTCGCAATTGCCAATATGTTTAGACTTAAGCTGCACAATTGATTAACGACGGTGAAAATTTGTACTGGACCGGGACTCGAACCTGGGTTCCCCACTTATCAGTGGTTTCCTTAGCTGCTTCGACTGTCTGAGCGTGCTTCCAGGACTGACCCATCTTCTATACGATACTGTGTGTCTAAGTCCTGTATTCGCACAGTTTCTGTGGTTTCCACTCATTGCCGTTGCCCTGTCTTGGCGTGAAATACTATTTGCCATGTCAGGACACTGCGTAGTACAATGCGTAACACAGACGCTGCAAATAGTATGAGGGTAGAATATTTCCACAAGCAATATCGTTCAGCTTCAAACCAACGATCCTGTCACGGACCCAGGGCCTGGCTTCGCAAGGCATCTAAAAATCACACGGAATCTAACAAAAATACCGAATTATCATGTTTCACGAATATTACACAGTTCTGCAGTTGGATAAACCATCTAAAGTTAAATATCAAACAGAGACAGAACACTACGTTTACGATCTAACAGCAGAGTTAACCGAACACATCCATTACTTACCAACACAGACCAGGCAGTGAACCAAAAACTTGGCTCCACTGCGCTAGGAACGCCGGCGGCTGGTGGGGAGGGAAGAGCCTTCTGCTGTCTATACCTGCATCTTGCACCAGGCCGAAGCATTTATTTCCTGTCCCTAAGCTATGTCTCTGGTCCTTCCCAAGCAGTCGAAAAGCTAATATTACAATACAGTTCAATGACACTAAGATACTCTGTACCTACAGAGTAGCGTGCTTCAAAACGTTCGTTACCTCTCATTTACAAACCCAGACATAAACCTAGATGGAAAAGGAAGTTGAAATAAACTCCGTCAAGGGTAAATAAATAAATAGACACACACACGCATTATTCCTTACCAGAAGCTGGGTGAATGATCTTGTCGCGAAGGAAGCAAATAGGAACAAAAATGTTAAGGACAAGTTGCCGACAACATATTCTGACACAAACTGCACACAGCATTAATGAAAGGGAGCATACTACCACCTTAACAATAATGATTTATTGGCAGCTCATATCTGGATTCATTACATTGTCTTACATGTTTTCGCGGCTGTGGTAGCACGTAATGACAATGTTTCATTTTGTTTTCGTTATTGTCTTTTGCCTTCAGGTACCACTACTGGGCAAAATCCTTCTGCTTCCTTTGATGTCTCATGCTGTCATTGGCCATAGTCGTTCCCCTAGTGATAACAGATACCAGACATAAAACATTGTACGCATATCACATGTACACTCGTGCTCAAAAGTATCCGAACGACCTTAATTCCATTTCGCCTGATTCGCATGCAACCCACATAACGCATCTGTCTAGCAGGTCCTCTAATCGCTCCTTGGTACAGTCGTTTGACTTTTGAAAATGGTTCCAACAAGTCATCACTAGAAAACACTGCTCTGTATCGCAATAACTCAAGATGTAGAGTAATACCACGATACTAGAAATATCAGGGAACACCTTATCACAGATAAGACTGTCCTTAAGGCTTGTAAGCTCACTTTTATTGCAATAAATGACATACCTGATTAGATTAGAGATTAGATTAGATTAGTTTTTGTTCTATAGATCCGTGCTGAGGAGATCCAGGTGGATGTGGAACATGTCAATTGTTTTTTAAGCTGAAATAACAATACTAATAGTATGAATATATACAATACATCATTTGTTTCTATTAAAAAATTCGTCAATGGAGTAGAAGGAATTGGCCACTAGTAAGTCTTTCAGGCTCCGTTTAAACTGATCTTTATTTGTAACTAAATTTTTTATGTTTACTGGCAAATTATTGAAGATGAGTGTTCCTAAGTAGTGGACCCCTTTTTGAACTAAAGTAAATCCTTGTGCAGATCGTTTTTGTTCCTGGTATTGTATGTATGAACTGAGCTGTTTGTTGGGAAAAGAGATATATTATTTAGGACAAATTTCATTAATGAGTAAATATACTGAGAGGCAGTAGTTAGTATACCCAGTTCTTTGAAGATGTTTCTACAGGACGTCCTTGAATTTAGTCCACAAATAATACGCATTACACGCTTTTGGACTCTGAAAACTTTTGTTTGACTTGAAGAGTTACCCCAAAATATTATACCATATGATATTATGGAATGAAAGTAGGCAAAGTATGCAAGCTTTTTCATTTTTATGTCGCCTATGTCTGCTAACACTCGAATTGCAAATACAGATTTGTTAAGGCGTTTCTGCAGTTCTGTGGTGTGCTCTTCCCAACTGAATTTATTATCAAGTTGTAATCCCAGGAATTTAAGACTGTCAACCTCTTCTATCTGCTCTTCTTCGTATTTTATGCATATGCTGGGTGTAAACCTCTTACAGGTTCTGAATTGCATATAGTGAGTCTTTTCGAAGTTTAATGTCAGTGAGTTCGCTTTAAACCGTTTATTAATATCAATGAAAATATCATTAGCAGATCTTTCTAGAACTACACTTGCCATACTGTTTCTTGCAATACTTGTGTCATCTGCAAACAAAACTAACTCTGCTTCTGGCAGTCTAACTGATGAGAGATCATTAATGTACACAAGAAAAAGCAATGGCCCTAAGATGGATCCTTGTGGGACACCACATGTAATTTCTTCCCATTCTGGTGATGACTGATGACTTAATTCACTAGTCCCTTGCACTGACACCCTTTGTTTCCTGTTAGTGAGGTATGACTTGAACCATTTTGCAGCACTGCCCGTGACACCATAGAATTCTAATTTACTTAATAGGATGTTGTGGTTCACACAATCAAATGCTTTTGACAAATCACAGAAAATACCTGCTGCTTGTAATTTGTTATTTAATGAATTAAGTTAATTTTCACTGTAGGTGTAAATAGCCTTCTCGATATCAGAACCCTTCAGAAATCCAAACTGTGTTCTTGATAATATGTTATTTGTGGTCAGATGGTTGAGCAGCTGCCTGTAAATTACTTTTTCTAAAATTTTTGAGAATGCTGGCAAAAGTGAAATCGGTCTGTAGTTTGATGGAATCTCTTTATCCCCTTTCTTGAATAGAGGCTTAACATCTGCATATTTTAGCCAGTCAGGAAATGTCCCAGTTATAACTGACTGGTTACACAAGAAACTTAGAATTGTACTAAACTCACAAGAACATGCCTTAATTAACTTGGTTGATATTTCATCGTACCCACTAGAATGCTTTGTTTTTAAAGATTTTATTATGGAAGTTATTTCTTTTGGTGAAGTGAGTGATATATTCATGTACTTGAAGCTATTTGTGAAGGCTAGTTTCAGATATTCAAGGGCATTATTTACTGATCCTGAAAGTCCCATTCTATCAGTAACGGATATAAAGTACTTGTTAAATAGATTTGCCACACTATGCCCATCAGTTACTAATGTGTCATCTACCCTTAGTGCTATTTGCTCCTGTTCCTTTCTGATTCTACCAGTCTGCTCTTTCACTATATCCCATATTGTTTTTATTTTGTTCCCTGACATTGCTATCTTCTTCTCGTAGTGCATTTGTTTAGATGTCTGAATTACTTTTTTTAATGTTTTACAGTATTCATTGTATTTAGCTAAATCATCAGCATTGGAGCTATTCTTGGTCGACAGATACATTTTCCTTTTTGTCTTGCAGGAAATCTTTATTCCTTGTGTAATCCATGGTTTTATTATAGACTTCTGTTTAATTCGAGTAACTTTTAGAGGAAAACAGTTTTCGAACATGGTACTGACATTGTTCATGAATGTTATATTTTTCATTCATGTCATGAGCACTATAAACATCTTTCCAGTTCATATCTTTGAGCAGTTTTCTAAAACACTCAATTTTTGGTTGATTGACTACTCTCCTGTATTCAGATTTAGCAGTCTTGATAATCTGCTTAGAATTTACATCTAAAACAAGGAGCTGCATGTCATGATCTGATAGTCCATTTATAACAGGTTTTATGATATGATTTTGTTCCTTTGATTTGTCTATAAAAATGTTATCAATGGCTGTCCTTGAGGATTTAGTGATCCTAGTTGGAAAGTTTACAGTGTGAGTTAGATTGAAAGACAACATTACTAACTGCAGTGAATGTTTACTGGAAAATTGCATTAGAAAATCTGTATTAAAGTCACCAGCAATCAAAATTACTTTGTTTCTTCCTGTTAAATAACCCCTACGAGCTTCTAGATGATCTAAGAATAGATTATAATTTCCTGCAGGTGCTCGGTAAATAGTTATTATTATATAGGATCTGTTATGGAACTCTATTTCTGTTGCACATGCTTCTAGATGCTGCTCTAAACAGAATTTATTAATGTCAATATTCTTTAATTTATGGCAGTTTTTGATAAATGTGGCAACTCCTCCTCCATCCATATCTACTGTGCAGAAGTAGGAAGCTAGCTTAAATCCTGAAATGTCTAACGTATCTATATCAGTGGTCACTTGATGTTCAGAGAGGCAGATTATGTCAATTAGGTTAGATGAATTCATTTCATCGATACAAATGAGTAGTTCATCAACTTTATTTCTAAGTCCCGGAATGTTATGGTGTAATAAAGATAACTGATACTGCATACTAATGGGATTGTAACTGCTTTGGCGAAGATGAACTGGCAGTTTCTGATTACTTTCTGTTAAACATTGTTTAAATGGAGGCTATATGATAAAATCAGACTCCTGTTCATCTGTTTTCTCAAATTGAGTGTGTCTGCCACTCTCTCTTAAAACTCGTTTTCTTTCCCCCTTCCCTATCCTAAAAAAGGCATCCCTCTGACACCACTGGTATTTTACCACTTGTGGCAGTGTCCCCCCTTAAGTTTCCTGCAATCAACCCAGACAGTTTTCCCTTCCCTTTCCTATTGAGCTGAAGGCCATGCCTAGTGTAGTCCCACCTATCGATAGCATCCACAGGAATCAAACCAATATGGGAGCCTATATCCGTCCTAAGCAGCCACTCCAGCTCCAAGTTCAACCTCCCTACGGAAGAGTTCAAATGAGGCCGATCATGGCGTCTCAACACAGACACAAATCCCACACTCGTATGCTTCGTTGCTGATGCTGTCTTCAGCAGGTCACTCTCTATGGAATATTCAGAGTCTCTGTCAATGCTATTTCCCGGACCACCCACTATAACCACGGCATCCTCCTTTGTGAAATCCTTGCATAAAGCACCTACATCCTCTGTTACCCTACCCAGATCTGCACTAGGCTTGAAAAAGTTTGTGACCTGGTACTCAGGACCTAGATTTTCCTGCAGTAGTTGGCCAACACCTCTACCATGGGAACTACCTAACAACAGAACTTCCTTTCTCTTTACAAATTTCCCTACCTTTTTCAAGTCCTTGAAAGCTTGTTGTGCCCTTTCTACAGCTTCAGCTACATGAGGCTCATCCGATTCTGACTGAGGCAACAGGTCAAATCTATTTTCAAGAATTATGACAAGGCTGTCTGATGCTCTCCTTTGCCTGTTCCCCCTATTACCTGTTGCCACTTCCCACCTCTGTTTACCCTTCTCCCTCTTTAACCTGTCCAGATCCTCCCTTGCCTTGTCTAGGTCAGCTTGAAGAGCTGCAATTTTCCCTTCCTGTTCCAGTATTTTCCTATCTCTACTGCAGATCCTACAATACTACTGGTGAGACTCATTTACGTCCCCATTTTCCCACGCCACTACATTCGCCCCAATGAAAGAAACTACAGCACCCATCACACCATACCCCGGAGCTAACGATCCTACGGCATGTCACACACTTCTCACTCATGGTAAAAACAGAAATCGTATAAGCTGATTTAAGTACTGACTAAAACGTAAACAAAGTACCCTAGAAAATATTCAGGCAGATATAAATAAATTGAAAGAGTACTGAATAAAAAAACTGGTGATTACATATAACTCACTGTTTACTTACGATACGCGCGCGTGAAATCAAGCCTAAAATCCGTGCTATAGGCGCGAGAAGGAAAATAAACTTCTTACCCCGTTTAATCTTCTTTAACACTTCACTAACACTTCCACTAATGTAACAACACTTATATTATATTTATACCAACTGGAAACGTTTATCTATAAGTTTAATTCACTGCTTACTTACGATTCGCGCGCGTGAAGTTAGGCCTATGATTCGAGCTACAGGCGCGAGAAGAAAAATACGCTTCTTACCCCGTTTAATCTCATTTTATACTTCACTAACACTACCACTAATTCAACAACACTTACATTATACACTCCTGGAAATGGAAAAAAGAACACATTGACACCGGTGTGTCAGACCCACCATACTTGCTCCGGACACTGTGAGAGGGCTGTACAAGCAATGATCACACGCACGGCACAGCGGACACACCAGGAACCGCGGTGTTGGCCGTCGAATGGCGCTAGCTGCGCAGCATTTGTGCACCGCCGCCGTCAGTGTCAGCCAGTTTGCTGTGGCATACGGAGCTCCATCGCAGTCTTTAACACTGGTAGCATGCCGCGACAGCGTGGACGTGAACCGTATGTGCAGTTGACGGACTTTGAGCGAGGGCGTATAGTGGGCATGCGGGAGGCCGGGTGGACGTACCGCCGAATTGCTCAACACGTGGGGCGTGAGGTCTCCACAGTACATCGATGTTGTCGCCAGTGGTCGGCGGAAGGTGCACGTGCCCGTCGACCTGGGACCAGACCGCAGCGACGCACGGATGCACGCCAAGACCGTAGGATCCTACGCAGTGCCGTAGGGGACCGCACCGCCACTTCCCAGCAAATTAGGGACACTGTTGCTCCTGGGGTATCGGCGAGGACCATTCGCAACCGTCTCCATGAAGCTGGGCTACGGTCCCGCACACCGTTAGGCCGTCTTCCGCTCACGCCCCAACATCGTGCAGCCCGCCTCCAGTGGTGTGGCGACAGGCGTGAATGGAGGGACGAATGGAGACGTGTCGTCTTCAGCGATGAGAGTCGCTTCTGCCTTGGTGCCAATGATGGTCGTATGCGTGTTTGGCGCCGTGCAGGTGAGCGCCACAATCAGGACTACATACGACCGAGGCACACAGGGCCAACACCCGGCATCATGGTGTGGGGAGCGATCTCCTACACTGGCCGTACACCACTGGTGATCGTCGAGGGGACACTGAATAGTGCACGGTACATCCAAACCGTCATCGAACCCATCGTTCTACCATTCCTAGACCGGCAAGGGAACTTGCTGTTCCAACAGGACAATGCACGTCCGCATGTATCCCGTGCCACCCAACGTGCTCTAGAAGGTGTAAGTCAACTACCCTGGCCAGCAAGATCTCCGGATCTGTCCCCCATTGAGCATGTTTGGGACTGGATGAAGCGTCGTCTCACGCGGTCTGCACGTCCAGCACGAACGCTGGTCCAACTGAGGCGCCAGGTGGAAATGGCATGGCAAGCCGTTCCACAGGACTACATCCAGCATCTCTACGATCGTCTCCATGGGAGAATAGCAGCCTGCATTGCTGCGAAAGGTGGATATACACTGTACTAGTGCCGACATTGTGCATGCTCTGTTGCCTGTGTCTATGTGCCTGTGGTTCTGTCAGTGTGATCATGTGATGTATCTGACCCCAGCAATGTGTCAATAAAGTTTCCCCTTCCTGGGACAATGAATTCACGGTGTTCTTATTTCAATTTCCAGGAGTGTATTTATAACACCTGTACACGTTTTAAAATAGTTTAATAACAACGCTTTTTATAATTATTTAGTGCAGCAAATACTCGAAGAGTCCGCGTCGGCGCAGTGTTGCCAACTTCCAAAAAATGTTACCACTCTCATTATTACGTCAGATAGGTAATGCACGTAGTAAGTTCGTCATATTCAGGATTTCCTCTTGAAAGTAACATACCGTACTTATTATTTAACACGAAATGACATTAAAAATTTAAGTTATTCACGAGCAGCTAGTTGAGAATAGGTATGAACTTCAAATGACACGACGAACCGTATCGTTCTGCATATGGATTCAAACCCAGGTCATGCAGAGTAAGATTTTGTGACTGACGGAAACTAACAGTCATTCCTGACTAGGCATACAGAGAGTAATATACCTCTATTTTAGAAAGTATCAGTTAGCAAATATCAACTTTAAATTACATAACGTAAACATTTTTAACGGACGCGAATTCATATCCAGCATCTATTGTCCCTGTTAACGAACTACGAGAGAAGTTAAATATTGCTTCTTCACAAGTAACTTACTTGAAATGCCGTGAGGTCAAGCTTTGTGTTAGAGAGGAATTCGAACCCAGAACCTAATCGGATTGTTATCGAAGCACAATCAACTGTGACATACCGGATTTTCTCGGCAGCAGCTAGATGTTTTAACTAAAATGACTAGACGAAACTTTAATTTTTTCCTTCCTAGGACTCCAACCCGGCACCTATCGCTGTTATATTCTAGAGAAAACTGACGTTAAATACGGGTTTGTTACACCAGCAGCGACATGTGAGCATGTTTGAACTAGAAATAATATAACGAAAAGTTCAGTGCTGACTGGGAATCGAACCCCACACATATCGTTGTTGACTACACACAAACAGACGTCAGCTACCGAATTTTTCTCCACCAGCATCTCGGAATAACATCCTTGAACTTAGAGTGACCTCGCAAATAGTTATATGTCTCACTGAGAGTCAAAAACGTCAGATATCGTTAGTGTAGATAACAAATGGAAAGCCATTACAAGTCAACATTATTATCCACCAGCAGATAGGTGTTCTCATGCTAGAGCTTGGTAATTCATAATGAAAACCTTAGTGCCTGCCCAGATTCGAACCCATTCACGCGCAATATGTGGAGATGTTGAGGAATCTGCAGTTTTGAACAAACAACAAATTGTAGTCGAGCTGTATTGTCACGAAGGGATCAAATTCGTCGTTAAGTCCGGTCTGAGTTGCATTCCCAGTTCAGAACCAATTTTTCGGCATACAGAAGCTCAAATAAAAGATGGAATAAGTGTCCTGTGATCCTATATAGCGTCTGTTTCGTCACTAGAAATAAATAACTAGTATAAGAAAGGATACTGGTGATAGTATTTCTACATTTCACCACCCCTGACTTTATTGTGGTTCAACCTAACTTCTACTTGGTAGAGAAGGAATATCATGTTTAATGTGAATTTCAGACCACAATTCCATTATACCTTCTTCACTTGGCGTAGCCAGAAGCGAATAGAATCTGTCTCTCCACATAAAAAATCATCAGCAGATGGTGCAATCGAACCTAGACCGTCAGTATACGAACCTATCATCAATCCAACATACCACCAAATCCTTTTCTCCGTTACTTATTTTTCTATCATAACACCGATGCGGCACACTCGATGAGAAATCTGACACACAGGCTCCCTGTAGTGGTTTGCAGCATGTTCAGTACAGTCATTTACTTGGTTGACCGAATAGCCATGAACTAGCTGCCTCGGCTATTCAATGCATACATTCGACTCTATTTTGTAATCACCGAAATAAAATAACGTAACTGCCACCTACACAGAACTGCCAACAGTGCAGGATGCAGAAATTTAAATAGGAAGAGTTCCTGTGCATTTGAGGTACTCTATCGCACTATCTGTTTGTTGAAACCGTCGTGGAGTGCAAAAGAAAAGCTGTAACAGTCTGTCTCTCAGAAGTCTAGATCCGCCCTTATGCATTATCTCACAGCACTGTGGAATGCGGAAGTTCTGGAGGAACTGTTGTCGACTTCTGGAGTAGCTAGCTACTAGCGTAACGGTAAGCGTCCAGAGTTCTACTTCATCCGCAGCTACCTTTTTTAAAATGCAGTTCTGCTGTCTGCTGAAGTTATCAATTTAATGTAACTTTGAACATAATTCCCTTCACTTCTCAACCCAAAGCAGTCGCATGTGGAAAAAAGGGATAACTTCTGCGACATTTAGTTCTTTTGAGGTTTAATAGACGGCCAGGCAGCAGACGCATCTCGAAGCTTTTGTATTATGTATGGGGAGAGTGCATCGTGCCAAAATAGTCAGAAAAGTATTTTCTACATTAGCTCTCGTCTGGTAGTGGCATTTTATTCTTCTTCAAACCTTGTTTGACAGTTTTAACTCACAACAAGTTTTCTACATGCATGTAATCAATAAACTCCATGTGCATTGTCAGACTGTTATAGGTAACATCAGAGAATTCGCATATATCGTTGATGATTAATTTCTCTCTCATGATTAGTATTGTTTTCCCACAACACTAAAAGAACCCTTACGAAAACTGAGCAAAAAAAAAAAAAATGGGTCAAATGGCTCTGAGCACTATGCGACTTAACGTCTGAGGTCATCAGTCGCCTAGAACTTAGAACTAATTAAACCTAACTAACCTAAGGACACCACACACATCCATGGCTGTGGCAGGATTCGAACCTGCGACCGTAGCGGCCGCTCGGCCCCAGACTGTAGCGCCTAGAACCGCACGGCCACTTCGGCGGGCGAAAATTGAGCACTGTATTATAAGAAATGAAATAAAACTACCCACGATAACCTTACGACGAATGTCTGTTTTAATAAATCTGAGTGCCTGAACACGAGTGTGCCTCTATTGCCACGAATTAGTAAAATAATACTCACGTAGATTTTGATTGTGTCTGTGTTTAATTGGTATGCTGTGTCTTACTCAACAGGTATGGAAATGTGGCATTTCATAAATAAAGTTATGTATTCCTATAAATCCAAAATTTGTTTGTCAGCAGCGGAAAGAGGCGTTACCTGTCGTGCAGCGTTGTAGGTTTTTCACCATTGCACTATGAGCTGAAAGTATTGCTTGCGATTTGCTTATCAGTTCATTTCCTTCATACTTATCACCCTGGTATGTGAGTCTTACGTGAAGAACAATATTGAATTTCGTATCGTTGACGGTCGATTCGAATTTCTTTAGAGACGCTTGTATTGTGAAGCAGCTTGTCAGTCAGAAAGCCGAGATATCTGACCATCAACACAACTTACTGAGTTGAGCTGCCAAGAGGATTTGATGTGTGAAGATTTTCTTCTGATTTCGTTACAGAATTTTTTCTGGAAATTTGCAGCCCCATAAAATAAATCAGAAAAAAACTCACACACGCTAGCCTCTATCATGGTTAGAACTGACGACTCCTTGAACCGTTGTAACATGAGACACAGGCGGTACCACGGGGCTACGGACAGACTGCTACCGGTATGCCACACTCATCATGGTATTAGTCGCTCAGCCTCATAACGCATCGTGTACGATAATAAAAGTTATCGCTTATGTGAAGAATAGCACTCCTTTATTCAAAAAATTGAATTTTCTGTGTCTGTGTCTTAGTTAACATGAGGATTATACAGCACGAGTAAAACAAACGGAAAGGGAATACCAAGTAAATTTATCCAGTAACTTCAGTACCATACGCGGAAGTGATTGCACTGTCACAGTGTTGCCAAATGTTTGTGACGATGTTGCCAATTCTCAGCTGTGCTAGTAACAGCTCTGTAGCGTTGTAGGAGGAGAATCCCGTGCTGGTGTCGTAGGAGGATATGGAGAGGAGGCGCGGGGTTTGGTTAATATGCAGAGTTTTCTCCTACCAGTTGTGTCAAACATTCAGGTGTGTAATCTTCCATCACGATTACAGTTTCCCACAAAATATATACGAATAAAACACTTACCTTGTTACTTTGTGACAAAAGATTATTTCAGTACAATCAAAAAACTTTGGAAATCAACTTTGCCCACCTGTCACGAAAAGTAAGATAACAAACACTATGCAACTCGAAATCGATTATATCTATGTGCAGTCTTGGGATCATAGAGGTAGAATTTCATGAATTGCACGAGAATGTAGAAAAATTTTGGTGCAAAAGGAAGCTGTAAGAAACACAGTTAACTAATTATTCTGTACCACGTAATAATCAATTCATTTGAAAATTCAGAAGAGAAGAAACCAAAAATTATGCCCATTAAGACAGAACCTAAAGTGCAGATGCGGGCACTGTGCAGATCTGGGCTTTTTCATCTTCAGATCTATGCAAATAATGTGTACTAACCAGCGTATTCATTGCTTTCGTAATGTTTCCCTCTTGTTTAGTCTTCTAATGATGAACTGAATTCACACCCATGAGTCTGATTGTATCTTTGTATCCTTCCATCTACTATCTTTGTGTGTTATTGTTCGGTGTTCAAAAAGCAAAAAATTATTCTTGCTCCCACGAGGTATTAAATAAGGTCACAAGAAGGCTAACGAATTATAATCAAAATGCAGTGAGATGCCAATTTGTCTGTCGTCATGGTGTTAAGTCGATAGAAATAGTTGGGTGTTATTGCCTGCATCACCGGCATCCCATTGTCGTCTTCTCTTATTGAGATTTTCATGACTCTGAACACAAGACGCCGAGATAAATGTGTATCTTCTCCGTGACGAAACATCCCACATTCCATTCATCTTGATCCATTCGTTACGTGCATTTGCGGTTATGAGTGATAGGAAAGCTGTTGTGAGGTGACGAATAACAATAACAATGGTAGTAATAACAAATCAATACTCAAGGATGTTTACTGCATTACAGACGATTAACAAAATAACCAAGAAAGGCTGAGTGTTTAATTGGCGCACTGCATAGGTGTTCTTACCACTTTGTTACTGAATTCTGATCTGGTTGTTTGCAGAGAGAAAAGAAAGAACCCTGTAGCCATACATATCGCTAGTACAATGAGATATTACCTACCAACTATCCTTGCTTTACATCACGAGACTAAACTGGCGTCACTGAGCTGATATTCTAAATACATTCCTGTTTCCTCTCTCTGTGTGTCTCTCTCTCTTTTTATTTTTATTTTTTGAGGAAAGCACCGAGAAGCGTGAATAATAAGCAAGTAGGCATATAACCTGTTCACAGTTATTTTCATCGGGATATGTAATGGAAAAATACAACTTTTAAGTGTATTATTGCAAAATTCCAGTTATTGACAGTCTATTCGTAAGCTTGCTTGCATTCAGTGGGGTGAAACCTATCAGAGAAGCAGCAAAACACAAACATATCTTGCACCATGCGCAACACACAAACGAAATCTCGCTGCACTGATGTGTTGTCCGATATATTACATGGTAAACATATCTGATTCATGTTTCTGAATACAGCTCTATGAGATATCAATTTGAATGCGTACCAAGTGTATAGAAGTATATCTTGAAATACGCGGAAAGGCACATAGAGGTATTCGACTGAAACATAGCCATAACCAATACTCTACATCTACATCTACATTTATACTCCGCAAGCCACCCATCGGTGTGTGGCGGACGGCACTTTACGTGCCACTGTCATTACCTCCCTTTTCTGTTCCAGTCGCGTATAGTTCGCGGGAAGAACGACTATCTGAAAGCCTCCGTGTGCGCTCGAATCTCTCTAATTTTACATTCGTGATCTCCTCGGGAGGTATAAGTAGGGGGAAGCAATATATTCGATACGTCATCCAGAAACGCACCCTCTCGAAACCTGGCGCGCAAGCTACACCGCGATGCAGAGCGCCCCTCTTGCAGAGTCTGCCACTTGAGTTTGCTAAACATCTCCGTATCGCTATCACGGTTACCAAACAACCCTGTGACGAAACGCGCCGCTCTTCTTTGGATCTTCTCTATGTCATCCGTCAACCCGATCTAGTACGGATCCCACACTGATGAGCAATACTCAAGTATAGGTCGAACGAGTGTTTTGTAAGCCACCTCCTTTGTTGATGGACTACATTTTCTAAGGACTCTCTCAATGAATCTCAACCTGGTACCCGCCTTACCAACCATTACTTTTATATGATCATTCCACTTCAATTCGTTCCGTACGCATACTCCCAGATATTTTACAGAAGTAACTGCTACCAGTGTTTATTTCCGCTATCATATAATCACACAATAAAGGATCCTTCTTTCTATGTATTCGTAATACATTACATTTGTCTATGTTAAGGGTCAGTTACCACTCCTGCACCAAGTGCCTATCTGCTGCAGATCTTCCTGCATTTCGCTACAATTTTCTAATGCTGCAACTTCTCTGTATACTACAGCATCATCTTCGAAAAGCCGCATGGAACTTCCGACACTATCTACTAGGTCATTTATATATATTGTGAAAAGCAATGGTCCCATAACACTCCCCTGTGGCACGCCAGAGGTTACTTTAACGTCTGTAGACGTCTCTCCATTGATAACATCATGCTGTGTTCTGTTTGCTAAAAACTCTTCAATCCAGCCACACAGCTGGTCTGATATTCCGTAGGCTCTTACTTTGTTTATCAGGCGACAATGCGGAACTGTAACTGGGGTCGACAGCATCGTCGTCTACCACCTTGACAACTCGAACGGTGAGAGTGCTCGGCCGGTTACTTACGTTTACTGGTATCAAAGCTACAGCATGAAAACACAAAAATGTTAATAACCCGAAGATCATTAATTTTGGAACCCACAGAAAGTAAAGCAGTCATCAGTCGGAAGAGTTGTTTGAACACCACAGTGCTTTAATAGGCACGGTCTTGTTGGAGGTGGTATGCCGTTGCTTTCCTCCGACCTTTGAGTTTACTTATCTAGCCAGTTAATAGAGGAACCTACAGTCTAACGTGGCTTTCGGACCACAATGCAACTCGGAATTTTTCACATCAAAAAACACTGCCCGAGGGGAAATAAGTGTAAAATGGCACATAAAAATCTTAGCACTGACGAGAGATCGAACCTGACACCTTTATATCCGTAGTCTTGCTCTCTATCACCCTGCCACCATGCAGCCAACAGTGTGGTTTCTGCTTGGCATTAAAATTAGGATCTCCGTGGGTGCCTGCGTTGGCACTTGCGTGTCCCTTAGGAGACATCTTCGGGATTACCATCGTATACGTGTGTGTAAACGCCTTCCAATGCCCACTCAAGGAAGGCAAGGATACACAGTCTAGCTTCAATATTACAAATACGCCTCAGTTTGTGGATGAACGCAGACTTAGGTTGATAATCATTTTGAATATTTAGCAGTACTGCACCCACTGGTGTTAAGCTCGTTTTCAACCAATGATCCCCACAGCTACAGGAACACTATTTGTGATACCTCTCAGACAAAATACTTACGCAGTGCTATCAGACGAAAAGATCAACCAGATACACACTGTGGGAAGTTTGTTTCACAACTTTCGTACCTGGATAAAGAGCTTTTCCTATTTGAGATATCTGTGAACGTTGCTGCATAAGACGATTTAAGAAGAAACTAAATTCCTTCAGCTACGCCAATGTTTAAAGAAATCGTCTTAACTGCACTAAATCGTGGTTTGTGAATCGGTTATCGGCCGTACTCTACCGCATTTCGTTGGTTGGAAGGCAAAAAGTTTACTGACAAATTTCACTGGGAGGTCGTGTCGTTTTATTTAATGATTACAAAATCAGGTAAAACGAACAGCGAGGTTGTCAGTATAAGCACATCACTGTTGTCAGTATGATGTTTCACCACCCAGGGTGTGTAATGATAAGGTCCCGTTTAGGTCAGGCATATTGTATACAGAAGTGGAAGAGAGAGCACCACTAAATTCTACAATCCGTATGCATTGCGTACACACAGAAATTACTGTTACAGTATACTAATGGAGCCAAATGAGTGAATTGCATATTTTCCGGTGAGACATAGCACTAGGAAACAGTCTTCGCTACATTAGGTTACTTAAACTGGTGTCACTCTGGGCTAGAATTTATGGTCAGCGACTAAGTGCAAGGTCAATGAGTCGGATGCGGCTTTTGCAACAGTGAAATACTTTCCTACATTATAGAAGCGAATATTAAATTTGAACTAATATTGCGAAAATTTTGGACTTGGATAGCTTAGAATGAAAATCTTCCTGTTTATTGCAAAGGAAAACAATTGATTTAAAAAAAAAAAAAAAACATTCTCTGTCATACACAACTTGAAACAGACGACGTCGACCAAATCATATCGAAGAACTGACAGCGACGTATATCGGAAGGCAGTAAGATCCCTTGGCTTTTGGTTAGGCAGTATTCGACAGCCATTTCTAGGCGCAAGTATATGAAGGAGGCAGCGCGTTTTTGTTATCAAGTAACGTCTTCATCAATTACTGCAGTTTTAATGTGATCTACGAGTAAATGCTGATGTTTGATATTAACATGAAAAGGATTCCATAGACAGGGCAAGAACCTGTTCTTGGGCAACTACTTCTATAATGACCAAAAGGCCTTAAATGATCTTCAAGCACATGGGTTAAAGAAGCGGTATGAAGAAAATGATAGTAATAATGACGGTAATAGTCGAATTATCCGGTAACTTCACACTTCACGGTGGATTTTCACGAACTAAGGAATTTGCTGAATTAGTGAAAATTTCCAAATGGCTTTACATCGAGGCTATGACGCCTAGAAGCGTCTTCACATCCTGCTGACATGAGAATAGCATAATCTCCACGTCTGAAGTTTGCTTCTACTTAACCGTTTAATAGATTCGCATTTTTTCCACCGTGACTAATTTTGTAAGCTAAGCAATCATCCTTTACAGCACACTCCTGGGGCTGGGAAATGTGGCCACAATGGTCTGGTGGAACGATCACAGGTGCAACGCGTGGGTTCAGGCATTTACTTTTAAGAGGCACAAACAGATTTACTTTACCTCTGGTAACCTTAAGAGAGATATGTTATAATCCAGAATACGCATTGCACATAACGTTCCTTCATTACCAAATGGGCAGAGTCGTTTTACGTTGTAAAATGACATAGGTGGAGGTCATGGTAAACAGAAATACTGTCGCCAGTAAACTTACTTACATTAGAAAATTTTATTTTATTTGATGAACCGATAGCCATTCAAGGGCTCTTATTTTACTTGTACTTGATTGAACTAGAGACGTTGAAAAATTTGGTGCTGGACTGTGATTCGAATTCGTATCTCCTCTTTCGAGGATCTGAATCTCTCGGAACAGTATAGTTCAATCATTTCGTTCCTTTTCCCAAGACTGCAATATTATCCAGGTCTCCTCCAGAGGTAAGTATGTAGCTCCGAATCCTGATCCAGTACAAAATTATTCATAATTTCATTTCAAGCCCTATCACATGCATACCGGCCTGTTAGTGAAAATTAACGTGCATTTTAAATGTCTGTTCATGTGTTACCAATAACTTCTGGTCAGACACGCACACATCTTAGTGTTGGTGAGTAAGCAGTTCATACTTAAGCTATATTCGTGGACGATAAAGAAGAATGATAGGAGTGCGGTTCGATTGCTCTCAGGCACAAAAATTTGTATTCTTATTTTAGATTCAAACACCTAGCAGCTGGTAAGGAAATCCGATACGTAACATTTGATTTTACTTAGTTAAAAATCCGATTACGTGATGGGTTCGTAACTCCGTCACAGAACTTCATATCATGCGCTTCATCTTTAAATGCATACAAACTTTGTTACTTCTGAATTGAGGAATATCAGACATCTTTCGTGGTTAGTTAACAGGGATGAAAGGGTCTTGATAGGAGTCCCGGTTTATTACAAAAACTATCGTCTTTTATTTTCAAGTTTAGATTTAGTTACTCATATTGGCAAACATTTCGGTAATTCATCACTGTTCATGGCTGGTCAGCAATATGATATGATTAGTTTAGATTAGATTAATACTTGTTCCATAGATCATGAATACATTTCGTAATGATGTGGAACGTGTCATTTTAATGAAAAATTTCTTCACATATCAGTATTCAATTTCTGTAGAGCAGTTTTTTATCCTGTCTCTCATTCTTTTTTATTTCTGTCTCTCTCTCTCTCTCTCTCTCTCACACACACACACACACACACACACACACACACACACACACACATTCGCTTTTTATTTTTGTTTGTTGTGCTCGACTATTGGCGAGGCACGAATGCGTCCGTGAAAGAGTTTCTTAGTTTTGAGTACAGTTACGAAAGAAATATAAAAACAACTATTAGAGTTACTGATTTATGATGCTTTGTTAGCAGTCACTTCTCAGCATTATTAGTAACTACGCTGCAGTCCCTAAACCTAGTTACAGAAATGCGAATCAGATGCATTGCGCGTGGAAATCGCAACTAATCTCATCCTTTAAATAGCGGTTTGCGAATTCTAGTCACTATTGGACTTGTAAGAGGAAGGCAGAGCACATGCTTCTTCGCTGGCCCTGTGGTGACATGCTGGCCTGTGGAAAATCGTCTGTTATGATTCGCGGTTCTAGTCTTGCTGACAGTGTCGTTTTTATCCCATCTGCGAAAGAGCTACAAGCAATCAGATCAAACATCGATAAGCATACTGCAAGAAATACTTTCAGCTCATAGTGCAATGGTGAACAACTTACAATGCTGCACAACAAGTAACGCCTCTTTCCGCTGCTGACAAACAAGTTTTGGGTTTCTAGGAATACATAACTTTATTTATGAAATGCCACATTTCCATACCTGTTGAGTATGACACAGCATACAAATTAAACCCAGACCCAATCGAAATCTACGTGAGTAGTATTTTACTAATTCGTGCCGATAGAGGCATGCTTGTGTACAGATTCTCAGTTTTGTCGTAAGGTTATCGTGGGCAGTTTTATTTCATTTCTCATAATACAGTGCTCAATTTTCGTAAGGTTTCTTTTAGTGTTGTTAAAGCAATACTAAACATGAGAGAGAAATTAATCATCAACGGTATATGTGAAATCCCTGATGTTATCTATAACACTCTGACAATGCACATGCAGTTTATTGATTACATGCATGTAGAAAACTTGTTCGGAGTTAAAGCTGTCAAACAAGGTTTGAAGAAGAATAAAATGCCACTACCATACGAGAGCTAATGTAGATAATACTTTTCTGACTATTTTGGCACGATGCACTCTCCCCATACATAACACAAAAGCTTCGAGGTGCATCTGCTACCTGGCCGTCTACTAAACCTCAAAAGAACTAAATGTCGCAGAAGTTATTCCTTTTTCCACATGCGACTATTTTGGGTTGAGAAGTGAAGGGAATTATGTTCAAAGTTCCATTAAATTGATAACTTCAGCAGATATCAGAATTGCGTTTCAAAAAAGGTAGCAGCGGATGTAGCAGAACACGGGACGCTTACCGTTACGCTAGTAGCTAGCTGCTCCAGAAGTCGACAACAGATCCTGCAGAACTTCCGCATTCCACAGTGCTGTAAGATAATGCATAAGGGCGGATCTAGACTTCTGAGAGACAGACTGTTACAGCTTTTCTTTTGCACTCCACGACGGTTTCAACAAACAGATAGCGCGATAGAGTACCTCAAATGCACAGGAACTCTTCCTATTTAAATTTCTGCATCCTGCACTGTTGGAAGTTCTGTGTAGGTGGCAGTTACGTTATTTTATTTCGGTGATTACAAAATAGAGTCGAATGTATGCATTGAATAGCCGAGGCAGCTAGTTCATGGCTATTCGGTCAACCAAGTAAATGACTGTACTGAACATGCTGCAAACCACTACAGGGAGCCTGTGTGTCAGAATTCTCATCGAGTGTGCCGCATCGGTGTTATGATAGAAAAATAAGTAACGGAGAAAAGGATTTGGTGGTATGTTGGATTGATGATAGGTTCGTATACTGACGGTCTAGGTTCGATTCCACCATCTGCTGATGACTTTTTATACGGAGAGACAGATTCTATTCGCTTCTGGCTACGCCAAGTGAAGAAGGTATAATGGAATTGTGGTCTGAAATTCACATTAAACATGATATTCCTTCTCTACCAAGTAAAAGTTAGGTTGAACCACAATAAAGTCAGGGGTGGTGAAATGTAGAAATTCTATCAGCAGTATCCTTTCTTATACTAGTTATTTATTTCTAGTGACGAAACAAACGCTATATAGGGTCACAGGACACTTATTTCATCTTTTATTTGAGCAACTGTATGCCGGAAAATTGGTTCTGAACTGGGAATGCAACTCAGACCGTGCTTAACGACGAATTTGATCCCTTCGTGACAATACAGCTCGACTACAATTTGTTGTTTGTTCAAAACTGCAGATTCCTCAACATCTCCACATATTGCACTTGAATGGGTTCGAATATTGGCCAGGCACTAAGGTTTTCATTATGAATTACCAAGCTCTAGCATGAGAACACCTATCTGCTGGTGGATAACAATGTTGACTTTTAAAGCATTTTCATTCGTTGTCAACACTAACGGTATATGACGTTTTCTACTCCCAGTGAGACATATAACTATTTGCGAGATCACTCTAAGTTCAAGGATGTTATTCCGAGATGCTGGTGGAGAAAAATTCGGTAGCTGACGTCTGTTTGTGTGTAGTCAACAACGATATGTGTGGGGTTCGATTCCCAGTCAGCACTGAACTCTTCGTTATATTATTTCTAGTTCAAACATGCTCACATGTCGCTGCTGGTGTAAAAAACCCGTATTTAACGTCCGTTTCCTCTAGAATATAACAGCGATAGGTGTCGAGTTGGAGTCCTAGGAAGGAAAAAATTAATGTTTCGTCTAGTCATTTCAGTTAAAACTTCTAGCTGCTGCCGAGAAAATCCGATATGTCACAGTTGATTGTGCTTCGATAACAATCCGATTAGGTTCTGGGTTCGAATCCCTCTCTAACACAAAGCTTGACCTCACGGCATTTCAAGTAAGTTACTTGTGAAGAAGCAATATTTAACATCTCTCGTAGTTCGTTAACAGGGACAATAGATGCTGGATATGAATTCGCGTCCGTTAAAAATGTTTACGTTATGTAATTTAAAGTTGGTATTTGCTAACTGATACTTTCTAAAATAGAGGTATATTACTCTCTGTATGCCTAGTCAGGAATGACTGTTAGTTTCCGTCAGTCACGAAATCTTAGTCTGCATGACCTGGGTTTGAATCCATGTGGAGAACGATACGGTTCGTCGTGTCATTTGAACTTCATACATATTCTCAACTAGCTGCTCGTGAATAACTTAAATTTTTAATGTCATTTTGTGTTAAATAACAAGTACGGTATTTTACTTTGAAGAGGAAATCCTGAATACAACGAACTTACTACGTGCATTACCGATCTGACGTAATAATGAGAGTGTTAACATTTCAGGTATGTCATTTATTGTAATAAAAGTGAGGTTACAAGCCTTAAGGAAAGTCTTATCTGTGATAAGGTGTTCCCTGATATTTCTAGTGTCGTGTTATTACTTTACATCTTGAGTTATTGCGATACAGAGCAGTGTTTTCTAGTGGTGACTTGTTGGAACCATTTTCAATAGTCAAACGACTGTACCAAGGAGTGATTAGAGGACCGGCTAGACAGATGCGTTATGTGGGTTGCATGCGAATCAGGCGAAATTCAATTCAGGTCGTTTGGATACTTTTGTGCATGACTGTACAATCATCATACGTTTATTTGTATCATATCTGTTAGTGTAGTACACTTCTAGCCACTAGACTTGAAACACTAGAAATGATCTCCTCATGGGGGTAAGGAGATTTGTATGTCTCAATGATCTAAAGTCCTATGCTGGCGGGAACTACGCTTGGTAGGTAAGGAAACAGGTAAGGAGTTGTCCCCCATAGGTGGCTCCCTTTTCGGGAGCGTGTGAGTGGCAACCACATGGTTCCTTCGCTATCTCTGACATTGCTTCCACATACTTGTCACATTTCTTCTGTTTTCTTTCCTCTCTGCCTCTCGTGGCCATCTCTTGCTTTTTCGATCCGGACGCTATTAATTTGCGAGTGTTGTGTGGATAAAATATTCTAGCCAGCTTGTTGTTGTTGTTGTGGTCTTCAGTCCTGAGACTCCATGCTACTCTATCCTGTGCAAGCTTCTTCATCTCCCAGTACCTAATGCAACCGACATCCTTCTGAATCTGCTTAGTGTATGCATCTCTTGGTCTCCCCCTACGATTTTTACCCTCCACGCTGCCCTCCAATACTAAATTGGTGATCCCTTGATGCCTCAGAACATGTCCTACCAACCGATCCCTTCTTCTGGTCAAGTTGTGCCACAAACTCGTCTTCTCCCCAATCCTATTCAGTACCTCCTCATTAGTTATGTGATCTACCCATCTAATCTTCAGCATTCTTCTGTTGCACCACATTTCGAAAGTTTCTATTCTCTTCTTGTCCAAACTATTTATCGTCCATGTTTCACTTCCATACATGGCTACACTCCATACAAATACTTTCATAAAAGACTTCCTGACACTTAAATCTATACTCGATGTTAACAAATTTCTCTTCATCAGAAACGCTTTCCTTGCCATTGCCAGTCTACATTTTATATCCTCTCTACTTCGACCATCATCAGTTATTTTGCTCCCCAAATAGCAAAACTCCTTTACTACTTTAAGTGTCTCATTTCCTAATCTAATACCCTCAACATCACCCGACTTAATTCGACTACATTCCATTATCCTCGTTTTGCTTTTGTTGATGTTCATCTTATATCCTCCCTTCAAGACACCATCCATTCCGTTCAACTGCTCTTCCAAGTCCTTTGCTGTCTCTGACAGAATTACAATGTCATCGGCGAACCTCAAAGTTTTTATTTCTTCTCCATGGATTTTAATACCTACTCCGAATTTTTCTTTTGTTTCCTTTACTGCTTGCTCAATATACAGATTGGCTACAACCCTGTCTTACTCCCTTCCCAACAACTGCTTCCCTTTCATGTCCCTCGACTCTTATAACTGCCATCTGGTTTCTGTACAAATTGTAAATAGCCTTTCGCTCCCTGTATTTTACCCCTGCCACCTTTAGAATTTGAAAGAGAGTGTTCCAGTCAACATTATCAAAAGCTTTCTCTAAGTCTACAAATGCTAGAAACGTAGGTTTGCCTTTCCTTAATCTTTCTTCTAAGATAAGTCGTAAGGTCAGTACTGCCTCACGTGTTCCAGTATTTCTACGGAATCCAAACTGATCTTCCCCGAGGTCGGCTTCGTGTTAGTATTTTGCAGCTGTGGCTTATTAAACTGATTGTTCGGTAATTCTCACATCTGTCAACACCTGCTTTCTTTGGGATTGGAATTATTATATTCTTCTTGAACTCTGAGGGTATTTCGCCTGTTTCATACATCTTTCTCACCAGATGGTAGAGTTTTGTCAGGACTGGCTCTCCCAAGGCCGTCAGTAGTTCCTATGGAATGTTGTCTACTCCGGGGGCCTTGTTTCGACTCAGGTCTTTCAGTGCTCTGTCAAACTCTTCACGCAGTATCGTATCTCCCATTTCATCTTCATCTACATCCTCTTCCATTTCCATAATATTGTCCTCAAGTACATCGCCACCGAGCGAGGTGGCGCAGTGGTAAGACACTGGACTCGCATTCGGGAGGACGACGGTTCAATCCCGCGTCCGGCCATCCTGATTTAGGTTTTCCGTGATTTCCCTAAATCACTCCAGGCAAATGCCGGGATGGTTCCTCTGAAAGAGCACGGCCGACTTCCTTCCCCATCCTTCCCTAATCCGATGAGACCGATGACCACGCTGTCTGGTCTCCTTCCCCAAAACCAACCAACCAAGTACATCGCCCTTGTATAGACCCTCTATATACTCCTTCCACGTTTCTGCTTTCCCGTCTTTGCTTAGAACTGGGTTTCCATCTGAGCTCTTGATGTTCAAACAAGTGGTTTTCTTATCTCCAAAGGTCTCTTTAATTTTCCTGTAGGCAGTATCTATCTTACCCCTAGTGAGATAAGCCTCTACATCCTTACATTTGTCCTCTAGCCATCCCTGCTTAGCCATTTTGCACTTCCTGTCGATCTCATTTTTGAGACGTTTGTATTCCTTTTTGCCTGCTTCATTTACTGCATTTTTATATTTTCTCCTTTCATCAATTAAATTCAATATTTCTACTGTTACCCAAGGATTTCTATTAGCCCTCGTCTTTTTACCTACTTGATCGTCTGCTGCCTTCACCACTTCATCCCTCAGAGCTACCCATTCTTCTTCTACTGTATTTCTTTCCCCCATTCCTGTCAATTGTTCCCTTATGCTCTCCCTGAAACTCTCTACAACCTCTGGTTCTTTCAGTTTATCCAGGTCCCATCTCCTTAAATTCCCACCTTTTTGCAGTTTCTTCAGTTTCAATCTGCAGTTCATAACCAATAGATTGTGGTCAGAATCCACATCTGCCCCAGGAAATGTCTTACAATTTAAAACCTGGTTCCTAAATCTCTGTCTTACCATTATATAATCTATCTGAAACCTGTCAGTATCTCCTGGCTTCTTCCATGTATACAGCCTCCTTTCATGATTCTTGAACCAAGTGTTAGCTATGATTAAGTTATGCTCTGTGCAAAATTCTACAAGGCGGCTTCCTCTTTCATTCCTTCCCCCCAATCCATATTCACCTACTATGTTTCCTTCTCTCCCTTTTCCTACTGACGAATTCCAGTCACACATGACTATTAAATTTTCGTCTCCCTTCAATATCTGAATAATTTCTTTTATGTCATCATACATTTCTTCAATTTCTTTGTCATCTGCAGAGCTAGTTGGCATATAAACTTGTACTACTGTAGTAGGTGTGGGCTTCGTATCTATCTTGGCCACAATAATGCGTTCACTAAGCTGTTTGTAGTAGCTTACCCGCGTTCCTATTTTCCTATTCATTATTAAACCTACTCCTGCATTACCCCTATTTGACTTTGTGTTTATAACCCTGTAGTCACCTGACCAGAAGTCTTGTTCCTCCTGCCACCGAACTTCACTAATTCCCACTATATCTAACTTTAACCTATCCATTTCCCTTTTCAAATTTTCTAACCTACCTGCCCGATTAAGGGACCTGACATTCACGCTCCGATCCGTAGAACGCCAGTTTTCTTTCTCCTGATAACGACAGCCTTTTGAGTAGTCCCCGCCCGGAGATCCGAATGGGGGACTATTTTACCTCCGGAATATTTTACCCAAGAGGACGCCATCATAATTTAATCATACAGTAAAGCTGCATGCCCACGGGAAAAATTACGGCCGTAGTTTCCCCTTGCTTTCAGCCGTTCGCAGTACCAGCACAGCAAGGCCGTTTTGGTTGTTGTTACAAGGCCAGATCAGTCAATCATCCAGACTGTTGCCCTTGCAACTAATGAAAAGGCTGCTGCCCCTCTTCAGGAACCACACGTTTGTCTGGCCTCTCAACAGATACCCCTCCGTTGTGGTTGTACCTACGGTACGGCTATCTGTATCGCTGAGGCACGCAAGCCTCCCCACCAACGGCAAGGTCCATGGTTCATGGGGGGGCTAGTCAGCTTATTAAAAATTATTTATTTATTACGACGTTTTGAATACTGGTATCATTAGTTATCAAAGAGCTTAGTACTTGTAAGGTTCTGTGCCATTACTAAAAATCACGCCAAATATGGTGTTTAATTCCAACACAGAGACTTTTCTTATAAGTTCAAAGACTTTTGATACCTAATGCAAGCAATAGCCAAAACGTCGTAATAAATAAAAAAAAAAATTAATAAGCTGAGAAGACGCTTTTATTAACAAAATATTCGCAATTAATTTCCTGTATTAAACTGTTAATTTGGTATCCATTCTCTAATCTTACTTTCCATGGCTGGGAGGAATGCTTCCTCAACCGTAATGTCACCAGCTTTCCTATGGGAGCATACCCTTTTTCATTCACACAAGCCTCAAAATAAGCCCCGGATAAAAACTGACAGTCATGGACGACG
Organism: Schistocerca nitens; assembly: GCF_023898315.1. Classification (NCBI taxonomy): domain Eukaryota; kingdom Metazoa; phylum Arthropoda; class Insecta; order Orthoptera; family Acrididae; genus Schistocerca; species Schistocerca nitens. The sequence continues at coordinate 423,677,578 of NC_064617.1, read as the reverse complement.
ACCAGGCAAGGAAAAGATTAAGACTTACTGAATAAATAAAGGACATACTCAATGTTGTCACATGTTATGGGTCCAGGGACAAATAAGACAGAGCTTAACAAAATACTCAAAGATTATAATATGGATATAGCAATGACTACAGAAAGCAAAATGATGTTGAAAGGTAACAAATATCTAGAAGATTATCTCTTATTATACAGTGGATTAGCACCTGAACAAAGAGCACCTAGTGGAGTGCCAGTACTGGTAGTCGCAAAACGGTTAGAAACACTGGCAATCTGCACTACTAAATGAAAGAATCCTTCCACAAACTGCGACATGGAGACTGAAATATGACAGAGGATGTCCATCAGTTATAGGAACCTACCCACCAGAGATTTAACAATCCTAAGAGATTTTGGTCTTAAATTCAGTAGGCGATTCGAAATCATCTACCCAGTCACTGAGAGACCATAATGGCGCCGATACGGAGAATGTCAGAGAGAAGGCCGAAGTACTGAATACGGTCATCTGAAACTATGAGGAAGATAGTAACACCGTCCCTCATTTCAATCACCGTACGAACTTCTAAATGGCAATTGTTGAGATAACTGATCGCGGAACAGAGAAACAACTATTATCACTTTGTAGTGGAAAGACATCAGGACCAGATGCGATAGCCGTAAGATTCGACACAGGTTATGCGAAAGAACTTGCTCCCTTCCTGGAAACAGTTTATTGTAAGTCGCTGGAGCAACGAAGTGATGCCTTATGGCTGGGAAAAGCGTTTTCAAGAAGCGTCTTAGCAGAGATGTACATAACTGTAGGATTATGTTGTTGACGTCGATCTGTTGTACAATTATGGAACATTTCTTATGTTCAATATTATGACTTTTTTTAGAACGAAAATCTCATCCGTGAAAATCAATGTGGATTCTGCAAAGAGAAATCTTGCGAAACTCAGCTTACTCTGTTCCTCCATGAGATCCACAGCGTCGTAGATGACGGTGCTCAGAATGACCCGTGTTCCTTGACTTCAGGAAAGTATTTGACATCGTCCCGCACTGCCTTTTAATGAAAAAATACGAGCTTATCGAGTATCGGATCAGATTTGCAACTGGATTCGAGACTTCCTTGCACATACAACTCAACACGTCGCCCTCAATGGAACAAACTCGACAGCTGTAAAGATAATTTCCGGAGAACGCCAGGAAGGGTGATATGAAAGTAGTTGTTTACACTGTATATAAATGATCTAGTAAAGTGCGTCGGAAGCTCTTTGCGGCTGTTTGCAGATGATGCGGTTGTCTATAAAAAGGTAGCAGCTCCAGAAGACAGCAACGACTTTCAGAATGACCTGCAGAGGAGTGATGAATGCAGGCCTCTGGCAGTTGACATTGAACGTAAATCAATACAATGTATTGCGAATTCATAGGAAAACAAATACACTACTGACAACTACGCTTTTGATAACAAATTACTGTAAACAGAATCTACGGTGAAATGTCAGAGAGTATTCATCCGGAGCGACCTTTAGTGGGATGAACACATAAAACAAATAGTAGGGAAACCTGATACTAGACTGAGTTTTATGGGAAGAATTTTAAGGAAAATGTAACTCATCGACAAAGGAAGTGACTTTCAAGGTGGTTGTTCGATCGATTCATAGTCATTGTTCATCAGCCTGGAACCCTCGCCAGGTGGGACCGATGGACGAGGGAAAGAAAATCCAATGAGGAGCGGAGCGTTTTGTCGCCAGGTGTTTTAGTCCACGCGAGAACGTTACAGAGGTAGCGCACGTTACAAGATACGTGTTGTGACTTACGGAGGGATTTATAATTGAAATTTCAGGAGAGTACTTTCCGGGAAGAGTCGGGCAACATATTACTTCCTCTCACATACGTTTCGCGAAATGAGCACAGCGAGAAGATTCGAGAAATGAGAGCTCAAACAAAGGCTTACCAACAATAATTATTCCCATGCGCCATACGCGAATGGAACAGGGCAGGGGTGTTCAGTTAGTGTTACTAGATTTAAAGCAGGGATTCACGAAAACAGAAAATAGAAGGGCGTCTGAATTAGATGGAATTAGCTCAGAACTGATTACATGTGGTGGAACATATCTAGACTTCAGAATGCTCAAACGCTATAACATGTGATGGGATACAGGTGAAATACCAGAATAAGGTGAAATACCAGAATAAGGTGAAATACCAGAATAATGCAGATAGGCTGAAGCTATGTCATTCTTCAAAAAAGGGAGACAGTAGTAACACAGATAAGGAAACGGGTCTTACGAATACCTCTTGTAAGACTGATAGCGAAATTATTAATGAAAGTCTATGAAACATCTCTAATTCAGTTTTCTGTAAAGGAAGATCCTCCGTCGACGATGATTTCACCCTGAAACAAATTCTGTAAAAAATCAGTCTGGAAGCACGTCTTGCATTTATCGACTACAATAAAGAAACTGATTGGCTCTACAGAAAAACAGTAATGGAGAAAAAGGTTTCCTCTGGCACTTGATAAAAATATGCCAAAATTTATGTATCAACACCAACATATGAACAGATACTGGCAAAGAGCTGACACTAGAAACAGAGATAAAGCGGTAATAGGGCAAGGATATAGTACGTCACCTACATCCAACGACCTGGGCAGGGCATAGATGAATGACGGAACACCACACGGTGTGATACTTGGGACACGTCGTCAATTTCTACATCCGACGCTTTTGTCGACGACGAGGAAGGACAAAGAAAACAAATTACTAATAGCGGTAGGCAGTTTAAACATTGTGAGTCTAAATTATAACCTGATGACATCAACACAAAAAAACAATTGCCTTTTTAGGGGAATGTCTGATAAGGAACAAGATAATGATCAGTAACATCAGAAAACTTTTGAAGGACAGGAAGACATAAGTAAGAAAATACCTATAAACATATATGTGACACGACAAAAAGAGCATGGATGGGTAGAACGAGAAGAGAGATGCAAATGAAATTTCATTAAGTCATCATACTAGCCACAGTGCTGTATGGAGCAGAATGCTGGGCATTAAGATCAAAGGACCGATGAAAGTCCTTAGATCAGTACAAGGCTGCACAAGAGGAGAAAAAAATGAGAAATTTTGAATTAAGAAAAGAACTGGCGGTACAGCCATTAAGTGAAAAAGTAATCCAACGAAAGCAGTACTGGGAAGGTTACGTATTGGCTTTATCATCTCAGAGGATCCCTCTACAAGCGATGGAACACATCTCTACTGGAAGAAGGAGTGTGTGACGGCCGAGGGAGAGACTGTGAGGTCGGAGTAGGCCATAAGAGCTAATCCTAGATTACAGAAGATTTTGTACTTAGGACATTCACAACTGAGAGGCATGACAATCCGCTTCAACTGGAAGTGCTTCCGGACCCCCGTTGTGGCCCTCCACACAGCAGTGGTTGGCATTCCTACCGAGCGGCTACCCGACGGTTGAAAGCGTCCGCCAGCAAGCAATGACTGGAGCTCTTGCACTGACTGGCCCGATCGCATGTTATGTATTACCAAATACTATAATTTCGTGCACCTGAAGATGGGATTTTAAAATCTCGAAACTTGTTGTGGTTTAAATAAGTATTAGCACAACTGAAGCAGAGCTCTCTAAATTAATTATTGTACACACACATTCATACCAGGGGATTCACGATTCTTTTGTGAGCACGTGCGTGGTGATGGTCGGATCTCAAGTCACTGCTGGAGTGTGTGTTATGCCAGTCTCTCGGCGACCCATGACCTAATATGACGAATTTGCCCTACCAACTCGCACCCCTTCCCCCTTTCTCCCAGGGGGCTCACAGTTCGTTCGTACGTTCATGTCGAGGATAGCTACTTAAGCCACTGCAATACTTCTTCCTTTACTGTGGTGCAATTTTTATATCTTTTTACACAATTATTCTCTGGGATACATTCACTGCTGATAACCTAGTTCGCTTGTAGGACTTAGACTATAGTTTTCCCAGTTTATTATTTTATTGTACACTACTTATTTCGGTTGTGTTTGGTCCCTATATCTGACTTTGGTCTCAACTTTCTCAAAATGTTTTACAGAAGTGCGGGCCGTGCGGGGAGGGTCGTCCTATACACAGAACGCTATCGAGAACTTCTGGGGGGTCGACAAATGGTGAAACCCTGACCAAGCAAGAACTACACTATTGATGCCCGAGCAGTGACACACTCTCCGCACATGTCGACGAGTTAGGTACCTGTCAACCTGGGGGTAGAGGACCACAGGACACTGGCCGTCAGGCAATGTGTCCACTGCTCTTGCCTTGATAGCGCCCGTGCAGAGAAACCCTTATTCGGAGAAGGCGGTATTATGGCAGATATTGGGCGTCTTGGTAGAGATTGAAGTTACCAGCCAACAGCCACGAGACTTCGGCAGTTTCCTCAGATACGCCGCGATACACTGAGGATCGGTAGGACCTTAGAAATTTCGCTCATTGGTCACGCCCTGAGAGGAAAACAAAACCAAGCGATATGCACTCAAGACCCTCCGTGTCTAGTCTATACCCGAATAGATGGAGGGGTTCTTTCTCTCTACTAAACCAATGTTCTTTGTGCCTAGTATTGGAAACGTATTTGGCGAGCACTTTTCCATATGAAACGATTCCATCTTAATTAAGGCAGCAAACCCTGCCGAGTGCCGGCCGTTACACTCTTTTAAACAACTTGGTAATGTATCTGTTACAACTACGCACAATAACATGGTACAGGGTTTAATTTTTCACGGGCACCGAACGCTGCAGTTTCATAAAGAACTACACGAATACTTGGAAACGTGGGGGATCCACTTTGTACGTCGTGTGTACCCAGGCCCACCAGGGAAGAAGGCTGACACTGGAGCATTCATCCTCGCTTTTGAGGGGGATTCGTGTCCAGAAAAAGTGAAAACCATGGTTTATTATTGAGATGTGGGGATTTCCCACATCCAGCGATGTGCTTTAAAAGTTAGCTTTTCATGCGCTTCTCATTTAGTGGTTTCTGCAGTACCAACCTCTGAAACCACACTCCTTACCTGCACAGTCCTCCGGCGTCTGCCGGAGACAGGGCTCCCTTTCGAAAACCACCCGCCAGAAATCTACAGACTATCAAATCGACACCAACCAGTCGTTGATGGAGACTTGGACTGTGTGCGTTCCAGGGCTGCTCGCTCCTAGTATTAGCGTCTGTTGACACGAGTCCATCTCGTTACCACTCATCCTTCAATCATGCCACTACAGCTAACTTTTTGTCATCTGTCGATATGATTTTTCCATGTCTATCATGCCAACGATTCCACCTTTCTCAAAGCCCAAAAGATGGCGGTAAGTGGTACGTGCACGACCCCTGTGCATGCTGCGTTGCGATTTCTGCATTGGGAAGTTCCAGTAAAGTTAGAGACAAACAACTGTCATCGAGCGGTCACATCATTCTCCATATTTAGGAATGGCATTTTCCCGTAGTGATAATGCTGAGGTCAAGCTCACATAAAGATGAACTTTCAGTTAACACATCCTACAGCCGTAGAATTACTGGAGTAACAGTTTTGGCACCATTTAGTCACGGTAATTATGGAATTGAAGGTTAAGGATTTTTAAAAAATAATTTTGTATCTTTAGTGTAATGTCAAGCTGTGCACTTACTTTGAGAAATTACATCAGAAACAGGAACCAAAAGAAACTTCCTGGCAGATTAAAACTGTGTGCCGGACCGACACTTGAACTCGGGACCTTTGCCTTTCGCGGCAAGTGCTCTACCAACTTTTTTTTTCTCTTTTTTCTTTTAATCTCAGTTTGTTCGCTTTTTTTCGTTGTATCTACTCGGGGCGGACGTCGTAAGACATCCGATTAAGTTCGTTGAAGGTCGATTAACTCAGTTTTTTTTATTACAGAGGGTACGTAACCCTCTGACCGAACACGCTGAGCTACCGTGCCGGCGAAAGTGCTCTACCAACTGAGCTACCCAAGCACGACTCACGACCGTCCTCACAGCCTTACTTCTGCCAGTACCTCGTCTCCTACCTTCCAAACTTTACAGAAGCTCTGCTGCGAACCAAGCAGAACTAGCACCCCTGAAAGAAAGGATATTGCGGAGACATGGCTTAGCCACAGCCTGGGGGATGTTTCCAGGACGAGATTGAGTGAAAATCTCATTCTAGGAACAGAAAGAACTCCCAAAAACGTGTTCGTAAACACTTCCTCAAAATTCCATTTATATCTTTAAGTCTTCGAAATTACTAAGCTATGGAGGATGCCCGCTAACTAAACAATTACCAAGTTGGTTAACGATGTTATAACTCGTAATAAGATTCCAAATGAGTGCAGAACTAGTGTCACTATTCTTCTGTACAAAAAATAAGAAAAGAAAGATCCTTGCAAGTGCAGAGGGATGAATCTACCCATTTCATTTCTTAAACTCATAATAAAAATTAGAGGAAATTCAACGGCTGTAGGAGAGCTGCACGGCCTTAGATCAGGCAGGTCACGCGCGAATGAATTCATTCCTGAACAGGTTCTAGAGGAGTCCCTTGAATACAACGGACCAACTTATCTTTTTTTTTTATTTATTTACAGAAGGCTTTCGATAGGATTCAATTAAAAGATGCGGTAAACCTGCTATGGAATCGCGGCATTCCTTACAAAATTTTGAAAACAACTGAATGCATTTATTTCAACAAGTACACTCAGGTGAAAATTGATTTCAGCGGAACCACGTTAATAATAATATTAGACATGGTGACTGCTTGAGTCCGCTATTTTTGAATACAGTCACGGATGAGGCGATAAAAGTAGGCGTTGGTTGGTAGTCGTTACAGAATAGGAGATGAGGAAGTACAAATCATTTGTTATGCTGGTGATGCCGTTCTGTTAGCAGGCAATAAAGAGAACGTGCAGGAACTTTTACGTACGAGTATATTCACCGTGCGAGCCAGAACACTAGATACGGTCATATCCAGTCAAAAAACCAAATGTATGACCATTTTTGTGGAACAAATTGGTTGCAAACTGGAAGTAGATGGAAACATTATTTAAGAGGTAAAGACGTGTAAATACCTTGGTATTGAACTGTTTAGTACTGGAAGTGTCGAAAAGGAGGTTAGAGAACATTAGCAAAAGCACACAACGTGGCAGGATATTTAAATGATAGTTTGGAAAAACAACTCATAGGAAATGTTACAAAGAGAAGAATATACAAAACAATAACCCATTTTGACACACACAGCTGTGGCAAAGCCTGAAACGTCAAAAAACTAGAGGACTATTGGAAACCACGGAAATGAAAAATACTGTGGAGGCTTGCACGGAAGACATTAAGAGATAGAGAACTGAAAGCACTACAAAAAGATTTAACGTGGGCTCCATTAATGAAAGAGTACATAAGAGAATGCATGGAACGGAACGATCCCACAAGCAAGATGGATAAACTGAAAATTGTGAAAGTCGTATGAGATAAATCACTAGCTGCCGAAAGAAATATAGGCCGTCCAAGGAAAAGATGAAGTGATACTCGTTTGCAGTCGATGTTAAAAAAATGTATGTACAGACTGAGTATATTTCTTCAATACCGTTGCACATATTGCAACAATACTGACAGATCTTTCTTCGTTTTCGAAACTCATAAAGAATACGCTGAAGATACAGGTAATGAAATCAAAGAATAGTTCAATGTGGAATTTGTCGCTGATTTGCTTTTTGTTACAACGTGAGAATAGTGGATGTACCAGCATTATCACTGTGCTTATAGCTGACGGTTTGTTATCAGAATTCTATGTAGGACAGACGACCAGATATGAAATATCTGTACACAATGTTGTAAACGTATGAGACAATTTTTAATTGAAATATCAAACATGCGAACAAATTGTGTTTATCGTCACCGATGTGTGGAAGCTTCATTATTGGGGTTCTCATTAATATTCGTTGTGTCGTAAATACATGCCATGTGTGTACTTTCTGGCAGTTAATCTTGATTTTGGCGGGTGGTGAGCATAACCGCTGAAATTTAGCATTTGTTTTGAGTTAGTGTGTTTTACTGTTATATGGGAATTTATGGCGTGTTATAGTTAATACGAAAACAGATTCCAATCATGTGATAGGTGCAATATATTTCTTTAATTACATACAACTGTTAATTTATACAACGTTTCTTCTGCAGCACATGCCCTGAAAAGTAATTTTTTAGGCTATGAAGTACGTAACCGTCTTTCCCTTTTGGTATTCATGACATTAACTCCGAAACCTCTCTTGTACGGCATTTAATGGGCAGAAGCGTAGAATGAAATTATGAACAGAAAAGCATTGCATTTCTTACTCACAAGAAGCTATCTCTTAACTGTCATGAATGCTAACACATTTCACCAGTAGTGACGTAATATAGTATATCGATAATCCCTGCAGCAGTATGTTCGTTACATCACTTCTACGCGTACAGAACATACACTACATGGTCAAAAGTGTCCGGACACTTATTAGTGCACATTAATATGGGCTGTGCCCACCCTTCGCCTCTCTGCCAGCTCCTTTATGACCGACTGAACTCTGCTGAGGACACTTTCAATGGCGTATCTGAACATCTGTGGTGGCAGCCCATTCTTTCTCAAGAGCCGAAACCAGAGGAGGTAGCGATGATGGACTGTGGGGTCTGGAGAGAAGTTGACGTTCCAACTCGTATCAAAGGTGTTAAATTGGTTCAGTACGGGTCCCTGGGCATATCAGTCCATTTCAGGAGCCTTAACGTCCACAAGCCATTACCTCACAGGTGCTGCTTTATGGCAGGGTGCAGTGTCATGCTGCCACAATCATCGCCTCTGAACTGTTCCTCTACAATACGCAGTTAGACCATTATACTCCATTCTTTATAACTCCGTACACACAGTCATTGCGCTAGGTGGACTGCTGGTACCACTTAGGAACTCAGGAGTGATTCCTTCCGCTGACTTCATGCTACTTTTTACGATCACTCCTCGCAAAACTCGACGTTCCCTGGTCGTCAGTAGTTCATGAGGTCTGTCTATTCATTGTTTAGCTGTATTTGTTCCTTCGCGTTTGCACGTCACAGTCACATCACCAACAGTCGACTTGGGCAACTTTGGAAGGGTTCTAATATCCCTTATTGACCCGATACTCAGGTGACAGCCAATGACAAGTCCACGTCCGATATCACTGAACTCTCCTGATCGACCTACACTATGTGATCAAAAGTACCCGGACACCTGGCTGAAAATGACTTACAAGTTGGTGGCGCCCTCCATCGGTAATGCTGGAATTCAATATGGTGTTCGCCCATCCTTAGCTTCCACTCTCGCAGGCATACGTTCTATCAGGTGCTGGAAGGTTTCTCGGGGAATGGCAGCCCATTCTTCACGGAGTGCTGCTCTGAGGAACGTTATCGATGTTGGTCGGTGAGGCCTGGCATCTACATCCATACTCCGCAAGCCACCTGACGGTGTGTGGCGGAGGGTACCTTGAGTACCTCCATCCGTTCTCCCTTCTATTCCAGTCTCGTATTGTTCGTGGAAAGAAGGATTGTCGGTATGCCTCTGTGTGGGCTCTAATCTTTCTGATTTTATCCTCATGGTCTCTTCGCGAGATATACGTAGGAGGGAGCAATATACTGCTTGACTCCTCGGTGAAGGTATGTTCTCGAAACTTCAACAAAAGCCCGTACCGAGCTACTGAGCGTCTCTCCTGCAGAGTCTTCTACTGGAGTTTATCTATCATCTCCGTAATGCTTTCGCGATTACTAAATGATCCTGTAGCGAAGCGCGCCGATCTCCATTGGATCTTCTCTATCTCTTCTATCAACCCTATCTGGTACGGATACCACACTGTTGAGCAGTATTCAAGAAGTGGGCGAACAAGCGTACTGTAACCTACTTCCTTTATTTTCGGATTGCATTTCCTTAGGATACTTCCAATGAACCTCAGCCTGGCATCTGCTTTAGTGACGATCAATTTGATATGATCATTCCATTTTCAATCACTGCTAATGCGTACTCCCAGATAATTTATGGAATTAACTGCTTCCAGCTGCTGGCCTGCTCCATTGTAGCTAAATGATAAGGGATCTTTCTTTCTATGTATTCGCAGCACATTACACTTGTCTACATTGAGATTCAATTGCCATTCCCTGCACCATGCGTCAATTCGCTGCAGATCCTCCTGCATTTCAGTACAATTTTCCATTGTTACAGCCGCTCGATATACCTTAACATCATCTGCAAAAAGCCTCAGTGAGCTTCCGATGTCATCCTCCAGGTCATTTATGTATATTGTGAATAGCAACGGTCCTACGACACTCCCCTGCGTCTTACTTCGGAAGACTCCGTTGAGAATGACACGCTCCGTTCTGTTATCCAGGAACTCTTCAATCTAATCACACAATTGGTCTGATAATCCATATGCTCTTACTTTGTTCATTAAACGACTGTGAGGAACTGTATCGAACGCCTTGCGGAAGTCAAGAAACAGGGCATCTACCTGGGAACTCGTGTCTATGGCCCTCTGAGTCTCGTGAACGAATAGCGCGAGCTGGGTTTCACACGACCGTCTTTTTCGAAACCCATGCTGATTCCTACAGAGTAGATTTCTAGTCTCTAGAAAAGTCATTATACTCTAACATAATACGTGTTCCAAAATTCTACAACTGATCGACATTAGAGATATAGGTCTATAGTTCTGCACATCTGTTCGACGTCCCTTCTTCAAAACGGGGATGACTTGTGCCCTTTTCCAATCCTTTGGAACGCTACGCTCTTCTAGAGACCTGCGGTACACCGCTGCAAGAAGGGGGCAAGTTATTTCGCGTACTCTGTGTAAAATCTAACTGGTATCCCATCAGATCCAGCTTCCTTTCCTGTTTTGAGCGATTTTAATTGTTTCTCTATCCCCCTGTCGTCTATTTCGATATCTACCATTTTGTCATCTGTGCGACGATCTGGAGAAGGAACTACAGTGCAGTCTTCCTCTGGCACGGCGTCGGCGTTCAGAAACATCCCAAAGGTGTTCTATAGGATTGAAATCAGGGCTCTGTGCAGGCCAGTCAATTACAGGGATGTTATTGTCGTGTAACCACTCCGCCACAGGCTGTGCATTATGATCAGGTGCTCGATCGTGTTGAAAGATGCAATTGCCATCCCCAAATTGCTGTTCAACAGTGGGAAGCAAGAAGGTGCTTAAAACGTCAATGTCGGCCTGTTCTGTGATAGTGTCACGCAAAAAAACAAGGGGTGCAAGCCCCCTCCATGAAAAACACGACCACACCATTACACCGCCGTCTCCGAATTTTACTGTTCGCACTACACAAGCTGGCAGATGACGTTCACCGGGCATTCGCCATAACCACACCCTGCCATCTGATCGCCACATTGTGTACCGTCATTCGTCACTCAATACAACGTTTTTCCGCTGTTCAATCGTCCAAAGTTTACGCTCCTTACAACAAGCGTGGCGTCGTTTGGCATTTACCGGTGTGATGTGTGGCTTTAAGCAGCCACTCGACCATGAAATCCAAGTTTTCTCACCTCACCCCCAATTGTCATAGTACTTGCTGTGAATCCTGAAGCAGTTTGGAATTTCTGTGTGATGATCTGGATGGACGTCTGCCTATTACACATTACGACCCTCTTCAACTGTCGACGGCCACTGTCAATCAACAGACGAGGTCGGCCTGTACACTTTTGTGCTGTATGTGTACCTTCACGTTTCCACTTCACTATCACATCGGAAGAAGTGGACCCAGAGACGTTTACGAGTGTGGAAATCTCGCGTACAGACCTGTGACAGAAGTGACACCCAGTCACCTGACCACGTTCGAAGTCCGAGAGTTCCGCGGAGCACCCATTCTGCTCTCTCTGGATGTCTTAGGCTACTGAGGTCGCTGATATGGAGTACCTGCCAGTAGGTGACAGCACAATGCACCTAATATCACAAACGTATGTTTTTGGGGGTGTCCGGATACTTTTGATCACATAGTGTATTATGAAATGATAATTAAATAGACACCCTAGCTGCAAGCAGGAGTTGATGCACTTCATTGGGGACATGTTGAAAATGTGTGCCCCGACCGGGACTCGAACCCGGGATCTCCTGCTTACATGGCAGACGCTCTATCCATCTGAGCCACCGCGGGCACAGAGGATAGTGCGTCTGCAGGGACTTATCCCTTGCACGCTCCCCGTGAGATCCACATTCCCAACATGTCCACAACACTACATTCGTAGTGCGCCTAATAGATGTTTGCCCATCATACTCATTACTAATGGCAGATTAATCTACCAAGTCCCGTACGAGTTCGGGCATAGCGTGTGCGTTCGCACAAGAAGGTCAAAGGCCGGGAACCCATATTTTTAACTACACTCCTGGAAATGGAAAAAAGAACACATTGACACCGGTGTGTCAGACCCACCATACTTGCTCCGGACACTGCGAGAGGGCTGTACAAGCAATGATCACACGCACGGCACAGCGGACACACCAGGAACCGCGGTGTTGGCCGTCGAATGGCGCTAGCTGCGCAGCATTTGTGCACCGCCGCCGTCAGTGTCAGCCAGTTTGCCGTGGCATTCGGAGCTCCATCGCAGTCTTTAACACTGGTAGCATGCCGCGACAGCGTGGACGTGAACCGTATGTGCAGTTGACGGACTTTGAGCGAGGGCGTATAGTGGGCATGCGGGAGGCCGGGTGGACGTACCGCCGAATTGCTCAACACGTGGGGCGTGAGGTCTCCACAGTACATCGATGTTGTCGCCAGTGGTCGGAGGAAGGTGCACGTGCCCGTCGACCTGGGACCGGACCGCAGCGACGCACGGATGCACGTCAAGACCGTAGGATCCTACGCAGTGCCGTAGGGGACCGCACCGCCACTTCCCAGCAAATTAGGGACACTGTTGCTCCTGGGGTATCGGCGAGGACCATTCGCAACCGCCTCCATGAAGCTGGGCTACGGTCCCGCACACCGTTAGGCCGTCTTCCGCTCACGCCCCAACATCGTGCAGCCCGCCTCCAGTGGTGTCGCGACAGGCGTGAATGGAGGGACGAATGGAGACGTGTCGTCTTCCGCGATGAGAGTCGCTTCTGCCTTGGTGCCAATGATGGTCGTATGCGTGTTTGGCGCCGTGCAGGTGAGCGCCACAATCAGGACTGCATACGACCGAGGCACACAGGGCCAACACCCGGCATCATGGTGTGGGGAGCGATCTCCTACACTGGCCGTACACCACTGGTGATCGTCGAGGGGACACTGAATAGTGCACGGTACATCCAAACCGTCATCGAACCCATCGTTCTACCATTCCTAGACCGGCAAGGGAACTTGCTGTTCCAACAGGACAATGCACGTCCGCATGTATCCCGTGCCACCCAACGTGCTCTAGAAGGTGTAAGTCAACTACCCTGGCCAGCAAGATCTCCGGATCTGTCCCCCATTGAGCATGTTTGGGACTGGATGAAGCGTCGTCTCACGCGGTCTGCACGTCCAACACGAACGCTGGTCCAACTGAGGCGCCAGGTGGAAATGGCATGGCAAGCCGTTCCACAGGACTACATCCAGCATCTCTACGATCGTCTCCATGGGAGAATAGCAGCCTGCATTGCTGCGAAAGGTGGATATACACTGTACTAGTGCCGACATTGTGCATGCTCTGTTGCCTGTGTCTATGTGCCTGTGGTTCTGTCGGTGTGATCATGTGATGTATCTGACCCCAGGAATGTGTCAATAAAGTTTCCCCTTCCTGGGACAATGAATTTACGGTGTTCTTATTTCAATTTCCAGGAGTGTATATATGACGGTAGTATTTGTTCCCGAAAGAACAGTTACCGTCGATGACCATGCAGCTTTGCTCGGTCGGGGCACACATTTTCAACATGTCCCCAATGAATTGTATCAACTCCTGCTTGCAGCTAGGGTGCCTATTTAATTATCATTTCATTTCGAGCAAAGCTGCATGGTCATCGACGGTAACTGTTCTTTCGGGAACAGATACTACCGTCATATATACACTCCTGGAAATGGAAAAAAGAACACATTGACACCGGTGTGTCAGACCCACCATACTTGCTCCGGACACTGCGAGAGGGCTGTACAAGCAATGATCACACGCACGGCACAGCGGACACACCAGGACCCGCGGTGTTGGCCGTCGAATGGCGCTAGCTGCGCAGCATTTGTGCACCGCCGCCGTCAGTGTCAGCCAGTTTGCCGTGGCATACGGAGCTCCATCGCAGTCTTTAACACTGGTAGCATGCCGCGACAGCGTGGACGTGAACCGTATGTGCAGTTGACGGACTTTGAGCGAGGGCGTATAGTGGGCATGCGGGAGGCCGGGTGGACGTACCGCCGAATTGCTCAACACGTGGGGCGTGAGGTCTCCACAGTACATCGATGTTGTCGCCAGTGGTCGGCGGAAGGTGCACGTGCCCGTCGACCTGGGACCGGACTGCAGCGACGCACGGATGCACGTCAAGACCGTAGGATCCTACGCAGTGCCGTAGGGGACCGCACCGCCACTTCCCAGCAAATTAGGGACACTGTTGCTCCTGGGGTATCGGCGAGGACCATTCGCAACCGTCTCCATGAAGCTGGGCTACGGTCCCGCACACCGTTAGGCCGTCTTCCGCTCACGCCCCAACATCGTGCAGCCCGCCTCCAGTGGTGTCGCGACAGGCGTGAATGGAGGGACGAATGGAAACGTGTCGTCTTCAGCGATGAGAGTCGCTTCTGCCTTGGTGCCAATGATGGTCGTATGCGTGTTTGGCGCCGTGCAGGTGAGCGCCACAATCAGGACTGCATACGACCGAGGCACACAGGGCCAACACTCGGCATCATGGTGTGGGGAGCGATCTCCTACACTGGCCGTACACCACTGGTGATCGTCGAGGGGACACTGAATAGTGGACGGTACATCCAAACCGTCATCGAACCCATCGTTCTACCATTCCTAGACCGGCAAGGGAACTTGCTGTTCCAACAGGACAATGCACGTCCGCATGTATCCCGTGCCACCCAACGTGCTCTAGAAGGTGTAAGTCAACTACCCTGGCCAGCAAGATCTCCGGATCTGTCCCCCATTGAGCATGTTTGGGACTGGATGAAGCGTCGTCTCACGCGGTCTGCACGTCCAGCACGAACGCTGGTCCAACTGAGGCGCCAGGTGGAAATGGCATGGCAAGCCGTTCCACAGGACTACATCCAGCATCTCTACGATCGTCTCCATGGGAGAATAGCAGCCTGCATTGCTGCGAAAGGTGGATATACACTGTACTAGTGCCGACATTGTGCATGCTCTGTTGCCTGTGTCTATGTGCCTGTGGTTCTGTCAGTGTGATCATGTGATGTATCTGACCCCAGGAATGTGTCAATAAAGTTTCCCCTTCCTGGGACAATGAATTCACGGTGTTCTTATTTCAATTTCCAGGAGTGTAGTTAGTGTATTATGCTTTTACTGATGCTCTACTGACGACACAACACTGTCAACCGCGTTTTATTCGGCGGGTCCGCTTCTCGTAACATTTAGCTGTCGATTCAGCGTCACCCAGGAGTGTCGAGATAGTTTTGATCATATAATATACAGAATGCCCCAATCGTTCGGAGTCAAAATTATACAGCCTTTAAAGGATACTAATCTTAATATTTTTAATTAGGAAACAATGATCCAATATGAATATCTCATGCTTTCCACGATCTTGAATGAACCGTATGTATGAGATAGATGTTTGTAACTGCTTATGCTACATATCGAACAACTGCCGGCCCTTCGTTTGAGAACAATTGACAGTGATTTGTCCCCGGCTGAGTTAATTACTGTTTTTGTTCCATGACTGGCTGTCGAAAACCGAGCGTTCCTCTTTACACGAGTTTGCAGATATGCATGTAATGTAGGGTGCAGTGTGGATCATTGCCTGCAAATACGAAAGAATATACAGGAAATAGTTTCACAATTACCACAATTCTGATTGATAAGACCTTATCTCGGAACGTAGGAGCTTTCAAGAAAGAGGTTGTTCGAGCCAAAGAAAGATTGAAAAGGATATCAAGGAGAATATGAGACGCATTTTCATTGTGTGAGAGCGTATTTATGAATAAATAACGGCAAATCTGCCCGCTAAATACAGTTTTGGGAGTATTGGTGGAGTATCATTGACACCGTCATTATAATAACGTGCAAGTAATGAGTGACAATTAAGTTTTCACCTGAGTTACACAGCACTGTGTATAGAAGCATAAATGATGACTATTTACAGTTCGGCGGGCGTGAGATCTTCGGTGTGGCAGGATATTTCTGGTTCCAATACGTTCAGGGTGATGTATAGGGTGTGACAAAGAGGTATGACCAAAATTTTAGGAAAAATTCCACACACGTACATGGATGTTGCCTCTCCCCACTGTTGTAACTTCAATAAAATTTTGCGAAACGCTTAGATGGGAAAAGAGGAATATATATTGGTGGAAAAATAATAGAATGTATAAGATTTGCTGATGACATGGTATTAGTGGCAGAAAGTGAGCAGACAGTGAATAACATGCTGAAAGATTTGAATGAAGCTTGTGTGGAATATGGAATGCAAATAAACACAGCAAAAACAACGAGTATGGTCATCAGTACAAGACGCAGTCTGTCAACATTAAAATAGGACAATCTACCATTAGCCAAGTAAGTCAATTTAAATATCTCGGAAGCACAATAACTGAAGACTTGAGATGTCACCAGGAGGTGAAAACTAGAATTGCCATAGGGATGGAGGCATTCAATAGAAAGAGGAGACTCTTATGTGGAAAATTAGATAAAGGACTAAGGAAAAGGCTTGGCAAATGTTTCGTCTGAAGTGAGGCACTATACGGGGCAGAAACATGGACGCTGAGAGTAGAGGATGAAAAAAGGTTAGAAGCATTTGAGATGTGAATGTGGAGGAGAATGGAGAGAATAAGCTGTATGGAAAGAGTGAGTAATGAAAGAGCACTGGAAATGGTTGGTGAGAGAAGATGTCTGCTGAAGGTTATAAGACAAAGGAAAAAGAACTGGTTGGGACATTCATTGAGAAGGGAGTGCAGATGCTTTGGTAGGACTGGTTTGTGGGAGAAGACTGAGAGGAAGGAGGTGGTACAAGATGATAGACGACATAAAGGGAAGAGGAAATTATGCGGACTTGAAGAGGATGGCAGAAGACCGGACAGCCTGGAGAACTACCATGTGAAGACCTGCCTTTTGGCAGAACACTGATGATGACGTGGATGTGGGGCAGAAGCGCATTTTCTTAAATTTTGAATTCAGTTTTTACAACTCTTCAAGACATTAATCAGCTGCTTTGAAACGGAGTCTCATCTGTGAACATTACAGTTCTCTATAGCGAGGGTTGACACGTCGTTGAACGAACCATTCACAGAAGTGTACCGTTGCGGGAGAGTCAGCTGCTGATAGTGCTGGGACACGCTTCACATTTTACAGTTACAGCAGGTTCTCATGCACCACTCCCAAGAGGTCGTGTGGTCAACATTACTTGTCTTACGCTGGCAGTAGGGTTGGCGTCAACTACACGAAGTTCCTCCTAAAGCTAAAGTGTCGTCGTCCTTTTAGGGCTCACCCAATCGCGAGTATTAAGATTACACGTTCCACTCTCCCTAAGACGAGGATCAAATGCTTCAAACCTCCTATCGGTGCACTGTCGTTCTGGAAATCTTTTCCGGTACAAACGTTGAGCGGCAAGGCCATTACCTTCTGATAATCCGCATATCAAATGGGCATGTGCAAGCTCCCCATTTGAGTACACTTCCACTGCACTGTACCAGAAATCCATCCTGTGATGAACACAGAAAACTTGATGCTACGTGCTTGCACAGATCGAGGTGAACACTGAACAGTCCCCACGGCCCGCGTGATGCTTGTTGAGCAATGAACTGAGTCATTTAAATATTACCTTCATTCTTTGGAACAACAAACCCTGAACGCGCACCTAACAACGAACCCGTTGAGTGCGAGGTCGCAAAAGTACAACGATCTTACCCTCGACGCCCCATATATCGTCTCTCTTGCAACCACAGTATTGGCTGATAATGGCAACAGGGGCGGGACTGAAGGTATCCAATGGTGAGTACAGCATGAGGCTAGAGAGCGTAGTTGAACTGCTTAGTCGAATTATTTGTCGACTAAGCAGTTCGAGTACGCTCCGTAGCCTCATGCTAGGCGACGAATAATTCGCTACAGTGCCAGTGGTGCTGATACAAAGCAGATTAATAGTAACGATAAACGAAGCAAACATTGCATTACATGCATAACAAGAGTTGCCGTTGTTGACATTTTATCAGAAAAGAACGCAAGGATTTTCGTAGAGTGAGAAAGATGTGGGAGATAAAACGTTAGCGTTTCTACAAGATGAATCAGTGGAACGTGTGTTGTCATATACGCTTCACTGTGCGGCCAGTGTACACGAGGGATACAATAACGACGATACTTACTTAACAAGTAAAGCGATATTAAAACGGATGTCGAGCCATGCAATTCATCATCCTTGTCGGTCAGAGAGTAAAGGACAATCATGGTCCAAGGAGCGGGTACTAAACATAATTACGTACGTGTTAGATCATCCGCAGCACAGTAAAAATACCATTATGAACAGATTTCGAATAAGTCGTCAATAATATGACCCTGTCATGGACAAAAAAACTACAGACATTCAACGGAGAATAAGGCGCGCTTGTTACAAAAACTGATTTTTGGCGTTTCGAGGATGCTCGATACAGATTACAGAATGTGCACGATAGTGACCCACTACATCAAATTGCGACATAGATTACAGTGACTTCACGGGAAAAAGTGGATGGTTTCACATAACTTCAAACAGAACAACAGAATGGAATACGTAAGATAACGAATTTTCAAACAAAACGTCAACTTGACGATGCACAGCAAACTGAAGAATCGGCCCGAAAGTTTGTAGATGAGATAAACAAGGTTACCTCAGCGCATTCGTATGCAATTATGCCGAGTGTTAATGTGGATGGTAAATTGGCTGTAAAATTATTTATTGCGCTGCGAGAAGTTGGAGGTAGTCTGACCCCTACGATTCTTTCTCGTGTGCGTGATCTTACAAGGGCAGTAGGAAATATTTACGTCAGAACAAGCTAGATTGGGGAAATGGGCTAAGAGAACTACAACTTTAGTATGAGCGCTGCTTTTGGCCAATAGCTGGTCAAAACAACTTGATTTTGCTTGATTCCTGGTCTGCTTATAAAAATCATATCCTTTAGAGCAAACTTTACGTCCTGAAAGGTATGTGACATTGCAGTTCGTGTCATTTCGAACCAGTGAACAAATTGCCCCTCTGGATGTTTGTTTTTTCAATGCCTGTAAAATATCTTATCACAATAGCCGCAGCTACCCCTTAAAGCATAGCCAGTTTCACGACAAGCTTCACGACAGTCTGTTTCCAATGTGGCAGCATACCATCACATTATATCAGTTCTCATCACCCGTTTACACCAATATGATTCTATATGCATTCTTTAAGAGAGGGTACCTAGATGAACGTCTTGCACGGTGTTTAACTCCAAAGAAGTTCGTTTTTGATCTTGATGGTGCAAAGCTTTGAGATCACTGTGGAGCGCTGTTTGTCATTCGGTGCTCATGGTGCGCTTTATTGATTTGTTTTGAACGTTTCTTGAATGTCAAAGATGTCGATTTTATGAAATGTAATACGTACGTAAGATCGATTTCTGCACGTCACGGACAGTCATATTTTGTCGCCTTCTTGATGCATATGATGAGTCATTAGCAGCTAATTTTTTGCTACCATAACTGATAACATAACACTTTCAAATGATTACTGAAGACTGAACTTGCGACTTCGCACTCAAGGTATTGTTTGTAAGAATTAGAACTTACTGTATACGCCAACCAAATATAATCAAGGAGGTACTTGGAACATTTCATGCAAGAAAAAGTTCGTGAAATGCTGCTACGTTCAGTTTCTGTGTTTCCTGCGGTGAGACTGAATGAAGAAGAGAAATAAAAAAAAAAAGAAGTCTAACATGGAAATAAAGTGTTTCCTGACCCGTATACTTATATACATTTTAGTCCTCTATGCCTGAGGATTTGTCTGATGACGTGATAGAAGAAGAAACCGGAATCGATACGGAAAGGAGACAGGGGATACATTTTTAAGAGGCAGAATTTGGAAGAGCTTTGGACGACTGAAGATCAAATGAGACGGAAGTGATGGATAACATTCCATCACAATTTCTAAAATCATTTTAAGAAGTGGCAACAAAACGTTGGTGCGCAGCAATGGCACCGACTTTTTATAATTTCTATGGGTGTATATCAATGGCGGAATGTAGATATATTATCTGGGGAGTCTAGATATTTTTTTAAAATGATTACTTTTCATTTATAATCTTTTATGAACATCGCCTGTGTTAAAAAGATCTGTGCCGCGATGAAGTAAAACCAACTGGTATTATAAACATACGTTGGGACTGCCCTAGCTCAGTCGGTAACACAGTTGACTTAAAAGTAACAGAAATGAGATCAAACAGCGGGCCTGATAAACTAGGGCTAACCTACAGACCTAGAATTGTAAAGTACGCGATATGGGTCCGCCTGCAAAAATAAAAATCCTAACCCCCCCCTAACATAAAATGTATAACGTATCATTAAATAACGTAACTTTGATTTCACCAGGTAGCAATAGAAATTTAATCGAGTGCGTTGTAAAATCCCACGTAATAAGAACAAAGAGATCACTCGTTTACTATAATCAAAGTATTAAACAAATTGATACAGATAAATGTTATTAAAAATTAAACACATTATAGTCATTGACAGTCAATATCAATAAGCATAGGCCTATAGTTGTTTGATTCACTTGTACCTACAAAAACTCACTGACTCACCTTGATTTCTAAGGAAACTGCACCATTCGGCGTAATTTCTGTGATGGAAGGTATTGATTATTGACTGGCTTTAATACATGACTTTGGATACTGTGTAGGCTGAGTTCACTGATTTTGTCTTGTGTCATAGAACACAGATAGTTCTTTACAAGTAGGAGCTTCAAAAATAAGTGTTCAGCCGAAGAAGCACCGACAGGAGTGGTTAAAAACAGGTAAAAGTTTGTGCATTAATCTAGTACGCAACAGCTACGATTGAATTCTCTGTTACTAATAGTTTTGTTAATCAGCTACCTAGATTAATAAGGCTGTTTTTTTTTCAGAGCTTTTTTTAATCTGGGAATTTACTGGATAAATCCTCTTAATGTTCATTTTTAAGAATTACTACTGCGTTGTGAATCCCTAAGTCGGAACCAGGATTTATAAATTCTGGGAAAATAATTTTCAAAAAATATCTAACATTATCCATACACTCAAATTTGCTCTTTTACTTGGCTACAGTGATGTTCAGACAGTCATTAAAATGTCCCATTTCTTTGTCAAACATGTACCTAATGACATTGCTTCTTAAAAATTGTGTCGATAGCAAAATAAATTATCAGCTGTATATGAAAGAGAGAACACGATTTATCAATCTCTACTTTTTCCGATTGCACAATTTGATATGATAAACAACAAAGCTTTCATTGAAGTGCTATATGAAACACGAATTCGCATTTGTCTAATTGTTTTTTCAAAACAACAATTCGTTACCTTTCTTCCCTTTGCTTAAACGTGGACATTACTTTTTTTGGAGACTTAATTAGTCTAATAGACATAAGCATGAGGAAGAGCTTTTACAGACTGGTGTCTTGAAGACGAACATGTTGGGCCAAGTTCTTTTTGAGGCACAAGAAGATACCAAAAGTTTCCATCTTTTCATTCTATGACTGACAAAAGGACAACGTTTCTACTGCGTCATTAAACGACCTGACTTATGGAATTCCACGTGTAGCATCGTTAAGTGCTAGACCTGATGTGTGAACTGCTCAAGACACATATTTTGATGTCTTTTGTCTTTGTTGAATTCTCGTTCTGATAGCTTTGTGTATGCCTGGCATGCAGGCACAACCGTCATAACCCTGACCACAGCATTTAGTTAAAAAGTCCCTTTTCATCTATTGCAGTTAGTATTTCCTTTTCTGTTCGTAATGCACTTTGTGATGTGTCGACAGAGGTGCCGACACAGTGTTTTTTGAGGGGGCCGAAATGCACGCTATAAGCGCACGAAGGATGGCGTGAGGTCTGAAACAGGATACGTAATGAATGCTATAAAGAAAAGTACGTAGCTGCTATAATACTTAACTTTAATCCATTTGTATACAGCATTCTTGATGATACAAGTGAGACTCTTTAGATTCATGAAGTAACTAATGGCGCCTTGCTAGGTCGTAGCCATGGACTTAGCTGAAGGCTATTCTAACTGTCTCTCGGCAAATGAGAGAAAGGCTTCGTCAGTGTAGTCGCTAGCAAAGTCGTCGTACAACTGGGGCGAGTGCTAGTACGTCTCTCTAGACCTGCCGTGTGGTGGCGCTCGGTCTGCAATTACTGACAGTGGCGACACGCGGGTCCGACATGTACTAATGGACCGCGGCCGATTTAAAGCTACCACCTAGCAAGTGTGGTGTCTGGCTGTGACACCACACTTTGATCTTTTATTTCACGAAAACTTAAAAAGCTTTCATTTATCTTCACCTCACAACACTATCCAGTGTAACATATCCACAGTTAAATTATCTATTTTTCTAATGTCGTATGCTGCTTGTGTAATAGTAGAAAATAATAAGACAGCGTTAATATCCCTAATAATTTCTTTTTCAACTGTATGGGACAGGAAGTTTTGAAGTGAAGAGCTAAGGTATTTTTTAGTTATGGGCCTCTTACGGTTTATCTATAGATCGCGCAATACCGGATTGTATTTTGCGAGAAGTTTGATGTTCGCTAAAAAGTTTCCACTGTCTGATTTTCCTATTTTCTCCCTACGCACCCGAAAAGCTATATTATTACATTCTAGTGTTATCCTACATTAAGCTAAAGAACGTGTATTCACGCTTTCGATAGTTATGAATACATAGCGGCGTCAAATGTGTTTTTCTTGCCTTCGGACGTACATACATTATCATGTCACACTATACTTTTAGTTAACCACCTCCAGTCTCGAATAACCTGACTCCAAGGCGAAGGATTTTCTCAAAGAAAGAAGTTTTTACTTTCATCATTTACATCCAACTGATAATCTGCGGAATCAATTGAACAGTGTGTGATATTAACAGGCCTAATTACATTAATGGCGATTTTGCTACCACCTTTTTTTTCGCCTTGATAATTGCTGTTGTAACTTTTCACTTCAGAACAACATTCACTCGAACTCTGTAACCGTTGTACTAAACTGAGTAGACTGCCCGTTATTACACGATTACTTCTTGTTGGATAATTGACGGTGTAGTCGAATAAAGATATGACAAAAGTTAAGTGTTCATAAAAATGTGCATAATACAGTCGCGAGTACACTAAACATCAAGAATGGATGATTTTCTTCCTAAATGTGAAAATTGGTATACATTTTCATTTGTGTCATTGTTTGGCAATACCTAATCAGTGCCGCACTTTTGCGAAGTCCGAGGAACGTGTTGCAGTCAAAGTGGTTTGAGAGGCGCCAAGGACAAGCACTTATTACATACTCTGCACTAAACTCAATTTAGCGTTGACTGATTCTACGAAACCACGTTGATCTGGCCATTTCTATGCATTTCACTGTACTGTTTATCGTGTACATGTTTCAGTGTTTCTATTTGTATATATTTCGTTTTTAACAAAATAACGTTATCTTTTATTTTCTGCGGGCCGCTAAAATACCTGGCCGGCCCGCATTGCAGACCCTAACGTTACACTCAGCATCACAGGCGCACGTTTCTGAAGTTTACTCAGTCTGAAATGCCCTGGCGCTAAAGCGACTCGCTGACCATGTGTCCGCCCACACAAAGGCCTCTGTGACTGGGCCTGGCCCGCGAAGTCTGTCGCCCTTGTGGGTTTGGATTATAACGATACCTTAAACGAGTATTCTCAGAATATGTAATTGTAACATTTACCAATTCTTTCTGTATTAAATTATTTGTCTTTTTTCAACTTTTAATTCAGTAACAAAATGCTAGTTAGATCTGTATCAAGAATTGTGTACTTTAAACAACTCACATGCACGGTGATTGCAACAGGCAACGATGTTATCAACACCTTACTAAAAGGAGTTAACACATTCATACAAATTAAAATGAAAAAGTCTTCATAAACCAGATAGCTTTATTTCATTGAGAAAGAACTATGCAAAGATTTATTTGTGAACGGAGCTACAAAATAATAAAATTTGCGTACTAGGTAATAATCATGACACATTAACTTTTAGTATAAAACACTTCCCTTCTTAGGTCAGTTGCAAATAAGATTTATTTGCAATTTTTGTAATATTTTAGTCATTTCTTTACGAACATGCAAAACTGCCAAATCATTCAATACTTTTTGTGTGATGGCTGACCGTAAAAGCTTTTTCAGTCGTCCAAGTGCTGGAAACGATTTCGCAAAGGTAGATGAGGTAACAGGTATAGTTAAAATCATTCGAATAAACTTCACAAATCTGTGAGCATTTAACGCGTGGAGTCACTGTTTTCTTTACTTAAAGTCTGACAAGTTGGCCACTTTCTCTTTCTTCGCTCTGCATACATCTAGAAACATGTCCCTATGCAGTGTTAGCTTGTACTTGTTAATGTCTGCCGCGTAGAACTGCAGGGTTCGGTTAGCACCAGTTTGACCGACAGCGAAAGCTTCAAGTTGTGAAATAAGTAACGGAGCATTTGAGTCAAATCTACGATTTAGCGAATCCAGAGCCACAACAATTTTTTTAAAAAATATTTGTCTGCACATTTCCTCCGGCGGTTAATACCTTCGTCGTAGCATTTTCGCATCTTCCTTTTTCTAGGCACAACTGGTATTTCAATGTTGAGTTCCTCCACTTTCCTAATGCTTTCATTCTAGAACTCAAAAAATAATCCCCTTGTGAAACTAAACTTGCAGACAACGTTTCAACCAATGTTGTGATTTCTGAGTACGATAATTTCTTCTGAAAAGAAGAATGAAGTTGCTCAATCCTGCCGAAAACTGAGATTAACATTTTCAGGTAAATAAGAAATCTGAATTGACGCAGGTTTGGGAAATATCCACTAGCCTTCCTAACGACTTCACTTTTTTCCTTCTGACAGATCTTCCAATAATTTCAAGAGAACGTTATAGTTACTTCCCAGCGATTTTAGTAATTGTACCCTGACACACCATTTCGTTGGACTGAATGGTCGCAAAGTCAATGTGTGAACGTTTTTTAGAACACCACCTTCGTTGTCTTCTTGTAGCGATTGAAACACCGCTAGCCTCTTTACCGAATGTCTTACAAATGTTATTAATTCACGGAGAATCGCCAGAAAGTCTCATACATAACTAGTACCTTGCATCACATCCTGTAATACAAAATTCAAATTATGCGCCGAACAATGAACAAATACAGATCTTGGCTCCAACTTTGTACTCCTGTTAAACATCCACTGACATCGGTCGCACCATCATAACATTGATTACGACAGCTTTTGTGTCGAGGGATAAACGTCTTATGACATCTTGGATGACTTGAAACAATGTCCTAAAACTTGTTAAAGTCACTTCGTAAAAGTCCATAAAAACTTATTCAATTTGAAGATTTTTATCGATATATCTAAAAAAATGTGGATAGTTGTTCCTTCACTGATATGTCGGAAGTCTAATCTACAATAACAGAAAAATATAGTGCCTCATTAATAGATTTCACAATGTTTTACTATAAATCACTGGATAATCTTACAATTTCATATCGTGATAAACCCATTTATATGAAGTTCGCTGCGGCCAAGCTTTCAAGTCAGGAGCATTTTCTGCTCTAAGTAGCAGAAACTGATCAGCATTTGATGCTTCATCGGTGTGACCACAAATTGCCATTCCTTGCTGTCTTAGAAACTTGAGGGACGTTATTTAAAATCGCCTTGCGTGCATTTTTCAAATCTTCTAATTTATGTGTTGAGATAAGGGATGACACATTGGTACCTTGTTTCGTAGTTGCCAGAGCAGTCATGGGAGAACGGTGAAGTGTACATTTTTCATGAACTCTGAAACGTTCAGTTGCCTTTTGCCACTGGGAAAATCCACATCGAGCAAATGCATTAAACGAGTCCCTGTCTGCAGAAGTATCAGTTGCCGACGGAAACACTATACTGGAATTAGAAGCGTTTTTACACATACTGCAGAACCCCATGTCCAATTCTTTGTTGAAATAAATCCAAGGAAATATGTTTTTCCAGCTTTCATGGTATGACCTACCTGATAGTTTTTTGACACTTCTTGCTGATGCTCTACAGGAACTGGCAGAAAACACATTCACGACTTCCTTATTTTTTGGCTGAACCAGCTTTTTACTATAGTCCACCTGTGATGATGATTACAAACGTATGACTGATTTATCCATATCGAATAAGTAACTGTTCGAAATAGAAAGGATGTATAGAAGCAGCACTCAGTATTGTGTTTCAGCTTTCCACACGCGTTCAGTAATCGCGCAACGGTTGAAAACTGCGAAAATGTTCGCCCTGCGAACAGCTTTTGCTACGCCCATGCCGTCAGTAGACGCTCTTCCTTCTACTAGCTATTAATGCGGTAACAGCTCTTCAATCTACAACATAAGCTCCCGCGTCTTTCGAAGTCGTTGTCTCAACAAACAAAACGATAAGAATCCAGATTACATGCAAACAATTTCACTAAAATATTAAACCACCCCACTCTTTCGTTTAAAAGAAAAATAGCTATTGAAGTAGTTTGTAACAGTGGGCTTCCTTGTATCTCGGATTATTCTTTGTTAGTGCTCAATATTTTAAATCAGGTATTTTAAAACAATTGCTGACGAACGGAGTGGGCGTATTGTGGCGTGTCACTTGTAAGAAAACATGAAAGCAAGCCGAGAAGACAGGATTCCATTCACAGCATAGTGCCACTGTTACTTTGGGGAGTGCCTTTGACTTGGCCAGAGAAAGGCAAGGAACGAGGGAGTGCGATGTTTGATTGCCTTTCCACAGAGACATCTGAGACAGGCGTGTTTTAGAGGTCAGAAATTTTAGCTTTGATCTCGGTTTTTTAATAGTTCATTAATTTTTGATGAAGTGAGTGAGAAATATTTATTTTATTTTATTTCTATGAAACTAAAAATTCTGAGGATGCGGCGCATCCACAAGATAATGTATGTGGGTGCTCGAGCCCCGGTGCACGCACATAGTTGGCGCGCATGGTGTGTAGAATGTACTAGACTGGCGATATAGGCCTACGGTCAGACTTTTGGGGAAATAACATCCAAAAAATTCCGAACACAACATCAAGAATTATCGTATTATCATCTCAGGAGCTCATGCATCCAAATCTCTGACAAGAATAGTATACAGAAGAATGGAAAAGGAAATTGAGGATCTGTTAGATGACGATCTGTTGGTTTTCGGAAAGATAAAGCCACCAGAGAGGCAGTTCTGACGTTGCGGTTGATATGGCAACCAAGACTAAAGAAAATTCGGTACACATTCATATGATTTGTCGACCTAGAAAAAGTGTTCACCAACGTAAATTAGTGCAAAGTACTCGAAATTGTGAGAGAAATCGGGGTAATCTATACGGAGAGAAAGGGAGAGACGTGTAATACACAATACGTCCAAGAGCCAAGAGGGATCAATAAGAGTGAGAGCCCAAGAACGAAAAGCTCGGATTAAAAAAAGTTGTAAGACGAGGAAGTAGTCTTTCGTCCCTACTGCTGAATCTATACATTAAAGAAGCAATGTCGGAAATAAAACAAAGGGTCAAGAGCGGCGTTAGAATTCAAGGTAAAAGGATACCGGTGATATTATTCGCTGGCGACGTTGCTATCCTCAGTGAAAGTGAAGAAGAATTACGGGATTTGTTGAATGGAATGAACAGTCTGATGAGTACAGAATGTGGATTTGGAGTAAATGGAAGAAAACTGAAAGTAGTGAGACGTAGGAGGAATGTGAATGCGGAGAACTTAACATTAGAATTGGTAATGACGAAGTTGAGGAATTGTGCTACCTAGGCAGAAGGATAAGCTATGACGTACGGAGCAAGGCTACTAGTATGAAACATACGCCTTAATTTGAGAATGTACATTTTAAGCACAGTATTGCACAGTAACGAAAGAAGAGAATCGAAGCATTAGAGATGTGATGCTACAGAAGAATGTTGAAAAGAGGGTAGACTGATAAGGTAAGGAACGAGGATGTTCTCCGCAGAATCAGCGAGGAAAGGAGTATATGGAAATCACACATAAGAAGAAGGCACAGGAGGACATCTGTTAAGACATCATGGAATAACTTCCATAGTACCAGAGGGAGGAGTATGGTGTAAAAACTGTAGGGGGGAGGGAGCTGCAGAGTGCAAAAGTTATACGGGAAGACAGATACTGGAATACATCCAACATATTATTGAGGACGCACGTTGATAGTGCATGAATCACTTTCAGTTACTTTTTAGCTCAATAAGTGATGGCAAGTGATTTGATATTGTATACTGAACGACATGTGTTGCATTGGGAGTCATGCTGTGAGCATCTGATTCAATGTGCAATTCCATTGCAGGTTTTAACGCCTTGTGACGAACGTTTCTATTTATGAATTAGTGTTGTTATAATATTCTGCGTAGCAAACAGATAGCATAAATAGACTTCGTATAAGAAAAGGAAAACTGCAGCAAGGAATACTCAACGAGAAATAACTTTTATGGGCCACATCAATACTGCAATAGCTTCCTACAGGACATTTTCGTCCGGAAATGGGATCTAATTCAAGCATGATAATGGTTGTATATTACCAGCAATGATTATCGACTAGAGGGTTGCAACAGTACAGGTGATCTAATACATTATTTCCTGCAGCCAGCCATGTTCTGTTCACTGTAGATGTGCTTCCACGACTGCTCGCGTAAAAAGATGGTCCCGGTATGACGGTTCGTGAGCCCATTATATCCCTACACGCTGCAGGTCGTTGGACTGGAAGGCTAGATTCTCTCCCATGACTATTGTCATCGCCTGTGTTACATGTGGTCGTTGGTGTATGAAGTCTTCAGTAGAAAATGAAGAGCATCTGTTTGGTAATGTCATAGCTGCGGAGCTTCTTGCAGAGCAGATAACGTTGATATTTCAAAGAATGCAGAAAAGTTTTATGTACTATTTCAGTACATGTATTGTATTTGGTGGTTTTCCCCGTTCTGCAACTGTTAGGACCTTAAGATATTGCTGTACGGTGTAAGATGAGTATGTCGATGAAAATGAAATATTCGTTTACTTCCACTGATAAATACCTACGTCAGACACTGTGATACCTTCAGTTGACCATTGCGCCATATGTACGGGCTGTAATAAAATGATACAAAATTAGAGAAAGTAGGTGTCCTTGTGAACTGGTTGAGTACAATAACATCTGCTCTGAAACGTAACGCATTGAGGTCGTAGACTGTCGAATTTATAGGCTCCTCTAGCTCTTCAAATGGTTCAAATGGCTCTGAGCACTATGGGACTCAACTGCTGAGGTCATAAGTCCCGTAGAACTTAGAACTACTTAAACCTAACTAACCTAAGGACAACACACACATCCATGCCCGAGGCAGGATTCGAACCTGCGACCGTAGCGGTCGCGCCGTTCCAGACTGTAGCGCCAGAACCGCTCGGCCACCAGCGGCCGGCTTCTAGCTCTTCCCTTCGACGGCTAGCGTGAGTTTGTTCTCTGACGAAGCGCAAGCTGAACTTCGCGGTATGCCGGGATGAGCCTGACAACATTCAAGGCGTTGGATGGCGCAACCCTATGGGTGATAAAAAACTCACGCTTACTACCTAGCGGATGGCATTGGCCAGTATAAAATGAAAACTAATGAGGGTCGTTTCTAACATTGGTTCCTACACTCAATTTATTCCTCACGAAAGCCGCTAAGTGTTTTGTCTGTGTCTTTTTATTACACCTTACATATACGGCGTGATTCAAAATTCCTAGTACACGCTGGGAGGGGGGGGCGGGGGTTGTAGAGGGGACTTCGTAGATGAATTTTTGATATGAAATCCATGTCCAGAAATGTAGCGTTAGGATCTAATATAATCATTTTCAGATCTCACACTTGACGATACACACACAACGGACACCAGAAAGTCTGCCCTGCCTCGTCTATAAGAGACCTGTGCCGTACAGGAGCTCATAGTATGCGCAACGTTTCGAGTACTCGTCTTCTTCTTCTACTCAAAATGACGAAGAACGTTCCCTTCAAAGTCGAAACTGCAGCACGTTCATGGAATACCGGAGTCGGCCTTCCTAGTTGCGAACGTACCGATTTCTCGCAGCTTTATTATAGTCGGACTGTTCTTGCCTTCTACGGAAGTTCGTGATTTATACTGAAATAAGGAAATCGCGTCGGATAAAGAGTGTTGCACCGAACCGATACTGATACAAAACGAGCTCAGGAAAAATTCAGTTTTCATTCTATCTTTTCGAGAGCTCATTAGTTAGAAAAAGTGAATGTCTTTTAAAAACGAAAAGAAACTAGGTATCCTATTTTTTTCACTAGAATGTAGAAGTATCGGGAAGAGAACAGGTTAGCTGTAAGCACTTATGTGTTCCAACAGTGCCCAATAAGAATGACAGTTCGGTGAATGTCGAAAACTTTATTATTTGAAAGGTACTGGAATGCTGACAGAGCGTAAGAAACAAGCCTGCAACGAGCAGAGCGAACGAGATAGTTGGTCTGGCACTTGTTGCTCATAATCCACGTATCAGCTCCAGAGAAATTACGACGGTCTTGAAACAGCCGAAGTTATCCCAACGTTGTCACATTTTGTGTGCAAACGTCTTCATGTGTCGCTTCATTAGCAGATCAAACAGTGGGACCGCAGCAGATGCGTGGGATTCTGTTGCTCGATTTTCAAATGACAGTAGACCAGCAGGGTGTTTCATCAGACAATTTTCCCACAAATCATGAAAAGCTTAATGTAAGAGGCCGGCCGAAGTGGCCGTGCGGTTAAAGGCGCTGCAGTCTGGAACCGCAAGACCGCTACGGTCGCAGGTTCGAATCCTGCCTCGGGCATGGATGTTTGTGATGTCCTTAGGTTAGTTAGGTTTAACTAGTTCTAAGTTCTAGGGGACTAATGACCTCAGCAGTTGAGTCCCATAGTGCTCAGAGCCATTTGAACCATTAATGTAAGAAGTAAGCCTTATTGGGCTGTTGGGAACCAGCACTGGCTGAGGCAGGTTGGCTATCAGAGGCAGTGGAGTGTGAACTTGGGACATGGCAGTGATATGTGCAATCACTGACCTCGCTCATTGTTTTCGTAAGCATAAGAACGAACCGGAGAATGGGGCTGGAACAAAACATCTATGAATACGGTCGTTTACTGAAGAGGGTTTGGTGAAAACCACATTGTGATCAGAGTTGGAGATCACGACATAATTTCATTTTAATTAGGCACTGAAATCAGAATTAGTGGTATCGTGCGAAGGCGGGAAGCGGCCATTGTTGCGGTAGTGGGGCGGCAGAGTGTCCAAAGGCGTTACGTAGTCATAGTGGGTTTCAGAGCGCGTTTACGGAAAGTTTTCGGAGCACAGCAGGCTCAGAGATTAAAAGTGACAGATCATTATGCTGATAAGAACACGTAGAGTTTGACAGATGTCGTATCCATATGAGATGTCAGTCTACCTTAGTTACATCATAAGCTTTATACTTGTTCACTTGCCGGCCGCTGGTGGCCGAGCGGTTCTGGCGCTCCAGTATGGAACCGCGCGACCGCTACGGTCGCAGGTTCGAATCCTGCCTCGGGCATGGATGTTTGTGTTGTCCTTAGGTTAGTTAGGTTTAAGTAGTTCTAAGTTCTAGGGGACTTATGACCTCAGCAGTTGAGTCCCATAGTGCTCAGAACCATTTGAACCATTTTTTGAACTTGTTCACTTAATGTAAAATAAATCTGAATTTGAACAGTCGCATAGAAAGCGATTTTTATTGGTGTTTCAAAGTAAATTTTTGCTGGTGACAGTATCTGCAGACATAGATGGAGATAAGCTAACTGAACAATGCTCATACCTATCATACTCCGTCACTTAACCAAATGTCGTTAAGCTGTGTAGTGGATGACTGTTCCTACAGATTGTCAATGATGGCCGTCTGGTAGCCAGTGAGGAGTTAGTGTAGTTTACGTATTGCAGAGACCGTGTGTTTTCCTACTGACAGCTTCCGAAACTATCCTGGCGGCTTAAGTCCCGCAAAGCAGAGCAGCAAAATAATTGTTTCGCCACTTGTGAGTAACTAATTCGGTAGGGAGGAATTGTCAGACGGAATTAGTTCCAGTCTCGCAAGGTCCTAAATTCTGGTGCGTGCTATTGGGAACTTTGCATAATAGTTGTAAGGTATTCACATTAACTTCGTTTCAGGAAGAAGGTCCACGGTAATATATGTGATTTTTCCGGATTAGTTTGTTATTTATTTAATTGTGTGCCGACCTCTTTCCGAGTGTTGCAGTAATCATGCAAGATTCAATTCGGTGCACGTGTGGGAGCAAAGTATAAGCATAACTGAGTCATAGGTAAGGAAAGATACGTTTAACAAGTCCAGAAAAAGGAAGATCTGAAGGGAGGTCTATGTTGTAACTAAGTCACACATTCCTGTTAGATCACCGCTTGGCGTCCGAGCCGGGGTGATAAGTATTACACAGCAGAACTTATTATTTAGGTTGTTCTTCCTCTAGCTGTATTCCGATATACTTAAAACTCTAGAATAAATTAAATGGGAAGGTTTGTGCATTGAACGATTTATTCTAATTAACGTCAAATTGGTAAACCACATTAATTTCATTATCGAGAGGGAGTCAACCATGTTTGAGACTTTTGGTGTGGGATTATTGGAGACGACGTTTTTTGTACTTCTTTGGAAAAGACCTTAACGAGTAAATGGTTTGCACAGTTCCTTGCCGTAATGCTGCCGGTTCTCCTACAGCAAGTACCAACTCGATGGATGCCAGGCTCACTACCCGCTATTGGCTACGAAAGCCCTCGCTCAGATCTTTCCCTAGATAGGATTTGAAGGCATTATCAGTTGGTCTGGGCGTCCATCTGATTTGACATCACGGGACCTCTATTTTCTTTTTTTCTTTTTTTGGATAAATTAAAAGACGACGTCCAAGCACAAGTTTCGACAACCCAAGAACATTTAAAACATCACATTATTGCAGCATTTGCAATAATATAGAAGGAATCTTTCCAGTCTGTCCAGAGGTCCTTACATCAGTAATTTCAAATGTGTATTGCAGTAGACGATGGGGAATTTTGAACACTGGATGAAAACAGAATCTTAAGGAAGTTCTTAAGACCACATCATTTTGTGATTTGCTTTTTGTTGCTATTCCTAATCTAATTTTGTAATGTAAGTGTATATCTCGGCGTCATAATCATGACGCTACGTTATCATTTAACAGTCTTTATATCTCATTCCCTGTTTTACAAACCCATTCAATATTTGACGTGTATATGCATATCTTTTAAGCCTACGGGAAATAAAGCACAGAATTATTACTATAGGCAACTGATGATTCATTCTTAGGTGCCACAACCTTCGCCATACAGTCGGTCTGTCGGTCCAGCCACAAGTAGCGAAGTGTGATCAGTACCAGCTATAAATGAAAAAAAAAAAAAATTTCTCCACTATTCTGCTTTCACGAACGACTCTGTGGTCAGGGAATTAGCAGCTGTGGCAGTACATTTTGTAGCAAGAGGTCCTCAAACACTTGCATCTGGAACCAATTATATTAAGGAATTACCGCTTTCGTGGCATGTAGGCACTACATCAGGTGCATATAAAAATTAGAACATGGTGAACAATATGGCGAAGAATAAAAAGGCCTAATTGTACACTGATAAGCCAGTACATTATGACCCCTGCCCACAGTGAAGTCAGATGCCGCCTGATGGCGTTGGTGATACTTGATGCGGTAACGAAAGTTTTTAAGCAGGGCAGACAAGGACGGGGGATCACCTTAACGAAGATAGGGGCTGCAAATGGAAAATTCATTGAGATAAGCGACATTGGCAGAGGGCAGATTATTATTACGCAGAGCCTGTGGAAGACGAAAACCGCGAAGCTGATTGAATTACCACGTACTACCGTTGTCAGCATCTACGGAGAGATGTAGGACAGACACTCCCACTAGGTGCTAAATGGTTGGACATCCACGATTCTTCACAGAACGTAGGGTTCGGAGGCTTGTCTGCTCTGTAAAGTAGGATAGATGGTGATCTGTGGCGTATCTGCCGAAAGAGCACAATGCTGGTGCATGCACAAGTGTTTCGGAGAACACCGTTCGTAGTACACTGTTGAACACGGAGCTCACCAGCAGACCACCCCTACGTGTTCACGATTTAACCCAACGATGTCGTCAATTACGATTGCAATGGACATGAGATCACTGGGAGTCGACCGACGATTAATGCAAATGTGTCGGCTCTTCGGGTGAATCACATTTTTGCTGCACTAGGTCGCTGGTCGTCTCTACAAACTCTGTCATCGACGTGAAGGGCGGCTCGAAACGTGCTGAGTGCAACGCCACGGACGAAGGCTGGTGGGCACAGTATTATGCGCTTGCATCGGACCTGTGGTAGTGATCGAAGACACGTTGACAGATGCGAACCACATGCATCCCTTCATGCTTTATTTATCTTGTTTGTTTGTCCATCTTTTTCACTGGAGGTCTGCGGGACCACGGCCGTTCACTATTGTAAGAAAGTGAAGCGCCTACAGCCGTCCTTTTGATATTATTTATTGTATAACTACCAGTTTAGGCGCTACAATGCGCCACCTTCAGGCCTGAAGATGGCGCACTGAAGGACCGAAACTGGTAGCTACACAATAAATGAGATCATAACGACAGTTCTAGACGTTTCACTTTACATCTTCCTCGACAGCAATGTCACCTTTCACCAGTATAACTGTCCGAATCTTCGAGCCAGAAACTTGCAACAGTGGTTTGAGGAAGATTATACTGAACTCATGTCTCGGCGACCAAATTCTCCTGATGTAAATTCAAGCCAGTCGCGGTGGCCGAGCGGTTCTAGGCGCTTCAGTCCGGAACATCGCTACTGCTACGGTCGCAGGTTCGAATCCTACCTCGAGCATGGATGTGTGTGTTGTCCTATGGCTAGTTAGGTTTAAGTAGTTCTTAGTTCTAGGCGACTGATGACCTCAGATGTGAAGTCCCATAGTGCTCAGAGCCATTTTTGATGTAAATTCTTTGGAACCCACCTGTGTCGCTATCGGGCGCCATCACCGCGTACACAAACCAGTGGCCCTTTATTTACGCGAATTACATGACCTGTGCGTGGACATATAATGCCACATCCTCGACAAACCTACCAACAAACTGTCGGATCCTTGATATGCAGAATGAGTCATATATTTTGTTCCAATGACGGACAAACAAGCTATTAAGCACGTGTTCATGTAGGTTTGGCTCAACAGTGTGTGTAGATGTTTTCCCTTTCCCAAGTTTTATTCATCTACTATTCGCCCAAAGATTAAGAATATTGGGCCTTTTTATAATTTTTCAACATGTCGTTTACCATATTTTAATTTTTATATGCATCGGACGTTGTGGCTCCATGCCACGAAACCGGTAGTGCCTTAATATAACTGGTTCAGATTACAGTTGTTTTCGGAGCTCTCCCTACAAACTATTCCATTTTTGCAACTAGTTCTCTCAACTGCGCCAAGCATGAGAGCTCCATCAGCTTGCAGCTGCATTTCTCTATAACAACTCGGTTTTCTGCGTCAGGCGATAATCGTTTTAATGTTCAAAACATACATATACTAAATTCTAAATACTGTAATTACTACGCTAATCATTTCGCTTCTTTTGGAGCTATAATACTTGCAGAAATTACTATAGCCCTACCTGAAAAATTGCGTTTGGTTCTGATATCTTTGTAATTAACATAGCTCTAAGAAGAGACTAAACGTAATTTAGTGACAATGTTTTCACAAGTTATTTTGGTGAAAGAATTATGATATCTCAAGCGGTAAAGGAAAGAGATGAGCTGAATCACCATGCACGTTAAAACTTTATACGAGGGCGTGCTGAAAAGTAATGCTTCCGAATTTTTGTATGTGAAAACTCTGTTCACTTTTTAAATAAAAGAAACGTTGTTCACATTCTTCATCTTTATTCTTCATGTCCACATATTCGAAGTCCTCTGTCGCTAGACGGCTCCGAATTACAGCGTGTAACATGGTGGCGTTTAACGCAACCGTGTCGGTGTGTCAGAAACAGCGTATTGTAATCGAGTTTTGAATTCGAAGACCTCGACCAGACGTGGAGCACGCCGGCCGAAGTGGCCGTGCGGTTAAAGGCGCTGCAGTCTGGAACCGCAAGACCGCTACGGTCGCAGGTTCGAATCCTGTCTCGGGCATGGATGTTTGTGATGTCCTTAGGTTAGTTAGGTTTAACTAGTTCTAAGTTCTAGGGGACTAATGACCTCAGCAGTTGAGTCCCATAGTGCTCAGAGCCATTTGAACCAATTTAGACGTGGAGCACCATCCCTTTCAACATGACAATGCTAGACCACACTCGAGCGCTGTGAGATCTGCTACGATATGACGACTTAGCTTCACTGTCATCAATGATCCTTCATGCAGCCCCAACTTGGTCCCATCATATTTTTATCTCTTTCCAAAACGTAAAGAACTGATAGCGATAAAGCGGTTCACGCCGATGTGGGAGGTTGTGGCTTTGTCAACAAAGTCAAACATTCTACAGTGTCGGTATCAACAAACTGGTGTCATAAAAAACTTATTACAGCCAAGACAGCACTAATAATAAATATTAATTAATGCGATCTATTGACTACAAAAAGTTTTTTGCAACTTAAATATAAAGCGCTCTTTCCATTTTGTCAATACGAAAAATTTCAGTGAAACTGGCCTCTCGTTGGGAGAAATGTGCTCGTCACCATGGTGACTGTACTGAGAAAGGAATGTGTCAACATGTAGATTAAGGTTCAAATGGCTGTGAGCACTATGGGACTTAACATCTGAGGTCATCAGTCCCCTAGAACTTATAACTACTTAAACCTAACTAGCCTAAGGGCATCACACACATCCATGCCCGGGGCAGGATTCGAACCTGCGACCGTAGCGGTCGCTCGGTTGCAGACTAGAACCGCTCGGCGACAACGGCCGACGAAGAATAAGGAATTAGAACGTTAATAACGTCTGTTTTATTTAAAAAGCCTGAAGAGGTATCACATAAAAAATTTAGAGGCATTACTTATCAGCACGACCTAGTAATTCCGGTCCAGACGGACTCGTCATGGTAAAAGAAAATGTAGAAAATTGTTGCCAGTGTACCCATTTTAGAGGCGCCATCTTGTAGGCTCACAGTAATACATACATTTCGTACCTCGAATTGCACTCTTTTCGTAGTTTTTTTTCCACCTCTTACTTCTCCCTGGGGTCTATTCACCTTATCAAGATACTCAGCAAATATCACTTCCGCAGCTGCTTGTAGTGATAACCCGAATTCTCTAACACAGTTACTTGTCTGCAGTTCCTAAAAGTGTGTTCTTGATACTGAAGACAATACTGCTTTGTGGAACATGATAATAGTGCTATAATCAAACGAAAGGAGACGGTATGCAGCTTACCTTTAGTCAATTAGAAGACCTACCAGAAAGAATTTTTTGCGGGCAGTGAAGAACACGTAGAAAATGAAGAACCTCTTCTGCTGAAAGATGACATGTAAGTATACAGGTTTATTTCAAATAACCACATTTTGCTAAGAAATAAGGAAAAATACCTGCTAGCTTGAGGCAAATAAAACGTCTCTCTGATTACTGTAAATGTGCAGAGGGAACAGTTCTGCTACAAGAATGCGACGAACTTACTCCACTGTAGAACTGTACCAACAGAAAGCGCTGGAGCCGAGCAGGGCAGCTGTCGGTCACCGCTGCTTCTTGAGTGAGGATCGACTGTGCAGCGTGACCTGGGGACTGGAATGCATCTTCGATAAGCCTTGCTGCTTGGAAAGGGGAGGACACAGAAATTTAATAACAAGAAGTTCCGGCGAAGGGCTGAACTTCCTGAACTGAAAATTTTGTCACCGGATTAACTGTGCTGGTGTATTTTGCTCCCTTATTGTCGAGGTCCTGAGATTAAGAAAGGAACTTCACAAACGGAGATCTGACACTTTGTAGGCAGTAATAAGCTGCTGATAAAGTGTACTAATTTATTACGTGGATCGGTTAGGTCGCGTACCATCGTGCGGTACACAATATATCCGACACCAAAGGTTGGCACTGGCGCAAGAATGATAACATTCAAGCAGTTTAACTTCGATACAACCTGTGAAAATCTGCTTGCAGTGAATCGTATCCGCTTATCCTCCTTTTTTCCATGCTTTTGAATCCACCTTAGTCTTATACAGCTCATTTATCATATCGTAACGGGAAGCAATCCTTATAGGTGAATGCCCAATGCAACAAGCTAGAAATACAATGACGTATCTCATACTGAAACTTCCTGGCAGATTAAAACTGTGTGCCGGACCGAGACTCGAACTCGGGACCTTTGCCTTTCGCGGGAAAGTGCTCTACCAACCGAGCTACCGAAGCACGACTCACGCCCCGTCCTCACAGCTTTACTTCTGCCAGTATCTCGTCTCCTACTTCCAAACTTTACAGAAGCTCTCCTGCGAACCTTTCAAAACTAGCACTCCTGAAAGAAAGGATAGTGGGGAGACATGGCTTTGCCACAGCCTGGGTGATGTTTCCAGAATGAGATTTTCACTCTGCAGCGGAGTGTGCGCTGATTTGAAACTTCCTGGCAGATTAAAACTGTGTGCCGGACCGAGACTCGAACTCGCGACCTTTGCATTTCGCGGGAAAGTGCTCTACCAACCGAGCTACCGAAGCACGACTCACGCCCGTCGTCACAGCTTTACTTCTGCCAGTACCTCGTCTCCTACTTCCAAACTTTACAGAAGCTCTCCTGCGAACCTTGCAGAACTAGCACTCCTGAAAGAAAGGATATTGCGGAGACATGGCTTAGCCACAGCCTGGGGGATGTTTCCAAAATGAGATTTTCACTCTGCAGCGGAGTGTGCGCTGATTAGAAACGTCCTGGCAGATTAAAACTGTGTGCCGGACCGAGACTCGAACTCGGGACCTTTGCCTTTCGCGGGCAAGTGCTCTTCCAACCGAGCTACCGAAGCACGACTCACGCCTCGTCGTCACAGCTTTACTTCTGCCAGTATCTCGTCTCCTACTTTAGTTCCTGTATCATTACGAACTGTGATCTTTCCATTCGAAATGAATCAAGTTCTTGAACTGTTCACCCTATCATCACTATTAAATGGCCTATTATCAACAATAACCTGCTACGTACCCACCAACATTTTGTTGTGGCGTATTCTTTACTAAGATTCTAAATAAAAAGCGGCTTAAAGAGAAAGGTACTAAACGCGGAAAATTGCGCTATAAAAACTGCGCTGAAATATGTGAATATGTGTTCCAAAGCGACGAAAGACAAATAGGCAAGCAGCCTATGATTTCTGGCTTTAGCCTTGTATCATAATCATAAGTCATACAGTAGAAGAAGCTTTAGAAAACCTGCTTGATGTATTTTAACTACAGCCCGTTAACCTTCCCGGACAACATCCATTACTCTAAATGCCCCTGTTTACCCTTTGAAACAAACCGTTTTCCTTCTGGTGAATGGAAATATTCATCGCGCTGCGCATACAGCTTTTCATTTTCAGAAGATTGTTCCTCCGTTCAAAAGAGCCTTCAGTTATGAAAATAAAAGCACGTCACACGAAAGTGCTCCTTCAAAAGCAAGGAGGAAAACTAAAGCTAGTTTACCATGGAAAATGAGGGCAGTCGCAACGTGGCCTGGGTTAGATTGCTAACCTCTTGGGTAAACAGAATCCCGAACGAAAGACGTTTTACGGCCTTAAATTATGGATGTATTCCGTTTGTCCATGAGACGAAAACATCTTCTCATTTTAGCAGAACATATCATCTAGGCGCTTCCAAAACTGTAGTGCGAGGTTGCCTGAGGCCTACAATGTTGGCACTCGACGCCCATCATGTTGTCTACCTTGCACAGTATTGGCTGCTAATGGGAACAGAGGCGGGACTGAAGGTATCCAGTGGTGACAACAGATGAGGCTACGGAGCGTATTAGAACTGCTTAGTCGATGAGTAGCTCACAACACGCTAAAGTGCGAGTCCTGCTGCTACAAACCAGAGCTATGTCAAAGATACACAGGGCAAACATAGCATTATATCAACAACAACAGTTACCGAAGTTGACATATCGTCATAAAGGAACCTAAGGAATTTCTCAGAGTGAGAAAGAAGTGGTGGACGAAATATTAGCGTTTTTGAAAGATGAGTCATGGAATGTGAGGTGTCGTATACGCTCCACCGTGCGGACAATGTACATGAGTGCCGTGATGACGATACGTGCTTGACAAGTGAAAGTGTTACTGAAACAGATATCGAACCATGTAGTTCACCATCATTGTCGGACATGGAGATACAATAGTTGTCCAAGGTGTGTACGTGAAAGATCATCCGCAGTATCTTAAAAAACAATAACGAACGGATTTCGAATATGTTCACAGCACTGTGACCGTGCAGTCCATTAACAAAACTACGGATATTCAATGCAGAACAAGACGCATTTGTCATAAAAACTGGTGTTTGCTTGTTTCAAGGATGCTCAAACTGCGCGCGACATAGATTACAATGATTTCAATGGAAGTAGTGGATGGATGCGTAACTTCAACAGCGCTGCAGAACTAGAAGATGTCAGATAACGAAATTTCAAACAAAGCATGAACTTGGTGATGCACAGAAAACTGCGGTAAACGGCGGAATGAGCCCGGAAATTTGTAGATGACACAAACAAACTTATCTTTCAGTAAGGAATTTCTTTTCAACTCCGACCAGTCGGGATTTGTAAGGGAGATGCATATGAAAGGAACACTGGAAATCAGAGGTACCAAGAATGTTGTATCAAGATCAAATAACGTAAACGCCTTAAAGAATCATTAAGCGATTGTGCCGACTGCCAATCTGGTAAATTGGCATACTTATTGGGCGGCGAGAAATTGTAGATGCTCCGCCCCCCCCCCCCTAAGGTTCTTTCTCGTGTGCGTGATCTTGCAAGGGCAGTAGAATGTACTTGCGTCACGTCTATGGTATGAGCACTGCTTTTGGCCAAGAGCTGCTCAAATTAGCTTGCTTTTGCTTGAATCTAGGTCTTCGCATAAAAATCATACTCCTTTAGAGAAAAGTATCCCTCCTGGTCATACCACCTGGAACCACTGGAGAAATTTAGCCTGTCTGTTATTTCCGTGCCAATAAAACGTAAAATAACACTACCTGCAGATACGCCTTAAAGGCTAGCCATTTTCACGATAAACTCCACGACAGGCGGTTGCATGCCATCACATTCCACCAGTTCTCATCACCCCGTTGTACCAATATGATTCTAGATGTATTCTTTACGAATGGATACGTACCTGAACGTCCTGCACGGTGTGAAAGTCCCAATGAGTTCGCCTTCGATCTTGATGGTGCGAACCTTTGTGATCACTCTAGCGCGCCATTTTTCATTCAGTGTTCACGGTACAGTTTAATGGTTTGTTTTGAACATTTCTCGAATATCAGCAGTGTCCATTTTGTAAAGTATAATACATACATCCCATAGATGATTGGTCTCTGCGCCTCCCGGACACTCATATTCCGTTGCCTTCCTGATGCACATGGTGAGTCATTAGCAGCTAATATTTTTTTTATCATAACTGTTAACACAACAAATGAGCCTTACTAAAGATTGAATTTGCGACTTCAGACTCAAGGGGTTCCATGTCAGGTGCCGTAAATTCTAGCAGGAATATAGTTTTTGGCCGTACTTTTTTATGTGAATAGAACTTAGTTACGCGATAAAAATAAATAAAGGTCGAATGTGCACTGAGGTAAATTCCAGCTGCAGACAAGGCTGCGAAACACACGTATTTCAGCAAAGAGGGATGGAAAAATTATGAATCTAAACGACGCATAGCGAACGAGCTTCGAGTAAGAGAAGCTGGGCTCAGAAATAGTCTTAAAGAGGTATGAGGCTATTTCAAGTCTAATTTTATCTACATTTATTACCTATGGGCTATGTACTATTTAGAAATAAGCCATAAATTAATTGACCCCTATATTTTGTTAAGAACATTCGCATGATTTTTTTATTAAATGCGCATTACAGCTTAAATTTCACGGACATACGATATTATACTTATTTTACCTAACTTCTTTGTAAGATTATGTTTAATGTAACATCTTTTGCACCAAGCTCTTTGATGTGACATCTATGTAAATCAAGGCATTGGCTACAAGTGATAATCGATTTAAATCAATGGAGGAAGTTGAACATTTCTGCTGGACTGGGATTCCAACCCGAATCTCCCACTCACTGGACAGGTGCTGTTAACCACTGTGCCATCCGGACACAGCGGTCAGCGCAGCGGCGCGGGGTACCCTAGCACGCCTCCCCTCAGATCCAAATTCGCATATTATCCACACACTACTGACGTAGTTGCCCTTGCCCATTATCCTTATTACTCACGGCGTTTTGCGCGTGCACATCCACACTGAAGTGATCAATTGGTCGGCCTCACCTTAATGATATACATGCTGTATCTTTCCTTTCGGGCATATATATTCGTATAGATCAGTTATTTGGTTTCTAATGGAAATAATAATGTAATTTTGTGTAAATTTTGTGTCGAAGACCCATATTTGATCCATATTTATTTACCGGGGCAGGGTCTTTTTCCAAGTGCTGCAATGTTTCTGTCTATTCTGTTTTATTGTACTAAAAGTAATAATTTTATATAATTGAATTTAAGAACTTTGTAAAGTAGTTAGTTTCATAATTATTCAGTGAGACTTGATTTTGAAATACTCAATTAATTTTTTCAAGATTTCCTTCTTTCTTTTTTTCCATGAAAGATAGCTGAAGTTTCACCAAATTAAAATTGCTAGCAGTTGAACAAAAGTACTATGTTTAGTTGTCGTTCTTATTGAAATCCCTGTTCAGTATTGAAGTTACATGAATAAAACTGGAATTATTCAAGACAGTTACCTGGTACTAAAACTGAAGTGCCAGGATTAGGAATAATTGTTGTACCAGTATGCAATAGTGTTTATATCTTCCTTATATGTAGTTAAAAGGCGTTTTATCGCGTCTTAAATAAATTGTTCAGTCTTGATCCTGTGCTACTGATAGATTATTTTCTGCGCCGCCATGCTACATGTTCAGCCAGCTTTGCTTCGCACATTACAATAACAGAAGTGCAACTATCAATTTTATAACGCTTCTATGCTGTAATAAGTAACTGGCTACGATTGTTGAGACTGTAACAAATCTAGGGACCTACGTCCCATTTGAGCCATGTAATGTAAAGAGAGAAATGTTCCCAGACAATATAAATTGTAATCATAGTAGAGAACATAATTATCAGAAATCCATTTAAATGACAGTATTTCTGCAATAGTGAAGCTGAAAAAAAGAATCTCGTGTCCAGGCTTTTAGTGCTCCCCTATTAGTAATCATTTATCTGGAATGATCACTAGCTTTCTGCTTTAATATACACGTAGTAATGTTACTGAGAACCACTTGTTGCCAAAACGTTTTAATACTCGTTCGACGTTAGTCATGCTAAACCAATGGTGTATTGCGTGGTAAAGTCTACTTCTATATCTTACCATATAAGCTGAAATGGAATTCCACTATCAAGTAAAGTAAATAACAGTAATTAACTTTCTTTATGAACATTGCCAGTACTTTGTACAACTTTGCCAAATTACGTGGGCGACTGTTCTTTTGTATGTAAATGCGTTTTACTTCTATGTAACAGAATCTTAGAGTCCCGTTTGCTCTGCTGTTACTTCTTTCAATAGACAATTTTTATAAAAACGAAATGTAGGCCGATACCTTGTTCATAATACAAGGTTACGATCAAATTAACATCCCTTCACAGGAGTAACGTTATCTGAACATTTCTAATTTAGAAATATCCGGTAGTGCGGTAGTGTTGTATCCCCTTTCCGTAATCTAATAACACTCGCAAGAAGTCGAAAGTTAAAACATTGTAGAGCCGTGACGGTTTTCTCGCAGAATGTCGATGTCACTAGTCATGATCTTTGACTAACGTGTTGCCGTTGGAGCGCAGCGCCCTCCGGTGTGGTGGATCCGGGCGTGGTGGGCAATGTTAGCTGAGAAATTAAGCAGTAACGAGCTTTTCATGAGGCCTCTTCGCCGTGGTGCTAGCTGTTGGTGGGCGACCAGTAATGGGATCACGTTGCCCCTTGTAAGTCATTGGCTACCGACGTCGCTTGTGCAGTGGCTTATCAAAAGGGCACCAAGCTGTCAGGTCAGTGTTGACTGTCATTTTAGTCTGTCTTCCTTCTGCTTGTTGGGGACGGACGCCCATGTCTCCTTGGTATCCTTAGGGATATGAGATTCCAAGATCTTCTTATCATTTTAGACTGATTCATTGGGTGA
This sequence comes from Schistocerca nitens, assembly GCF_023898315.1. NCBI lineage: Eukaryota > Metazoa > Arthropoda > Insecta > Orthoptera > Acrididae > Schistocerca > Schistocerca nitens. The sequence continues at coordinate 423,632,961 of NC_064617.1, read as the reverse complement.
TATCATATTATAATTTGTTTTATGTATTAACCTTATGTATTCGTGGTGCTTGTGAATCTTTTAGCCAGTGAAAAGCGCCGTGTTTGGAACATTGGTGGTGTGCATTAATGTATGTTACCTGCTCTTGTCCGCCTCCTATTAATTCGTCTGATTTTTAAAGTAAGTGACTGGTCGTGTAGTTTTTAATTGGAGGAGCAGCGAAATGTTTAGTATCAGCAGTTACTGCAGATGTTGAATTGTTCATGTTAGAGCGTGTCGGTTTTGCTATTTTACTGGCCTATTTATAATTTGCTTTTGTTGTTTATTTTCCTTGAAGCTAATGCTAAAGCCCTATGCTGCATCAGAAATTATATAGCGCACCTGTTCTATTTAAGTGGCTCAGATAGACTCTTCCAGGACACATTTGTTCTCTCCGAACCGCTATGGACTAATGTGTGTACGGTTGAGCTTTGAATGTCATCATGCGAGTGTACTTGTTGCTGATTTAATGATTTTGTAAAAAGAAAAAACATTACAATTTTATTGCTGAAATTGTTTTTTTTTTTTTTTAGATATTTGTAACTGGCATCTTAAATCTTTTGGTTGTCACGGTTTTTGGTAAGATCACACATTAATTCTACACTAAGAATTATTTATTTGATGCATCGCCGTGTTGGAATTCTAATTAAAATTATTTGTGCAGCAGCGAACTGTCGTTAATCTTTTGTACTCCATTGGTAGTACATGTCACATAGGATCGGGCCTATCTTACTCACAGCCCATCGGCTTGCTTCGCCGGCTGTTTACGTCATTTGGAGTGCATACGCTCGGCAATTCTCGCCACTGTCTGTCTTTCGCGTTGTTTCCTCCAACTGAAGTCGCACTACTTAATGTTCCTGTTCAAGTTAAGTTTATACTTGGAATAAATCTTAATTTGTATCCGTTGGTTTGTGGCATTCCCCTTAAGCAAATTTTGATTTGCTTCGGGATCCCAACATATGCCTTAACCTATTGTAACTTAATTATTCTTGTGTTATTGAAAAATGTGTTAAATCTTGTGACGTATAAATTTTCGGTGCCTACAGTGTCACATCTTTGTGTCCCACATATTTGTATTTTTAAAGGGGATCACTTAAGACTATTTCCATGGGTTCGCCCCTCAAATTTCTCCGTCATATCAAAAAATTGTCGTCTGATGTAGTACAAACTGAAAAAATAAATTCCTTTTAAAGCACAGTTTCGTATATAATTTATATTCAAAACCTTACACTGTGTCAAGGAACAAATCCTACATCGAGAATACTTTACACAAGTTTAAGGGAAGAAATGCTTCCGATAATTATTACAGTATTTAAAGAACATCAAAATATGAACAGGCTGAAATGAACAAACAGTACATGAGACTATGTTAATCAATTCAACTGTAAAAAGCTAAGGAGCATATTAGCAAAATGAGAAACATGCAAAAGTGAAATGCCAAAATGAGCACTTGATTGGGAGTAAATCAAAACAATCATAATGGCTGAAAGAGAGCACAATAACATGAGCCATAAACGAAAAAGAGCTAAGCAACTAAGCAAATAAGAGAATAGGCAAAAATGAAATGCCAACAAAATGAGAGATGACCGAACTCCGTCGGCACTTATATACGGTTGCGCTCGTGGCGGCACCTCGCGGCCCGTACGCAACACGCGCGCCTGCGGTCGCAATGCACTCTTAGCGTTCGCGGCGGCGTCTAGCGGCCCGTACGCAAGTTGTGCGATTGCTGTCGCAGGTCGACCCTTAATCTATCATGCTACAATCTTCAGCTGATGAGTGTTTCAGGACTCAAAATTATCTTCCGTATATACTGATGTTACATTGTTTTTTATTGTTTTCAGTATGGTTTTAGTTTTCTTTTATCAGTCAAGTGTAAATCACGTTTTATTCTCACCATTTGGTAAATAAGGCCCTTCTGATCTGTCCTGGGACTGTAGTTTAGATTTACGTCCGCCTTTATAACGGCTTTACCCTTATTTCATTCTGCGTCTTATATAGGATGCGTTCGCCTTAAAGAATATTAAGTCGACTTGCTTTTAAAGTTAACTTTAAATTTTTTGTAAATTATTTAAATTGGCTTTGAATTTTACATGGTCACATTGCTTGGGCTTTTAATTAATTGGAAAAGGGGCTTAACTGGCTACTATGTGAGTGAAACCGTGTAAAATAAATTTGCGTTTTACAGTGAATGAAATGTGTAAAATCCCGACTGGTCCAACTCTTCCGGATTTTCCTATCTGGTCTAAATTAAGAAGGCGTAATTATCACATTAGAATTACTGTTATTCTTGAAGTCTGCAATGAAATCTTTAGTATGTAATACTTCGGTACGCTGTTTGAAACAATACGCCTGCAATGAAATTTCTTGACTTGCCTTTATGGAACAGGAACTTTTCATCTTATGTAAAAAATTATTTAGATAATAAAATAAAAATATTCTCTTATATTTACCAAATATTATACTGAAGTGTTTTTCCCTCACATTTACAGGTAATCGGCTACACAATTTCGTTCACCAATTGTCGGTTTTTAGAGCGAAAAAAAAATGAATAAGAGCAGAACATGTCATTCCTGTACCGCCTGTGATGGTTAAAGTCCGGTCCGTTTATACGCACAAGCAGTATCTCATGCCGATCTCAGCGAAATGAACGGACTGAATCCACAAATATTTTACTGCACGCTCCGTTAATATTTACATGGTACGGATTTTGATGTAACTGGATAAACTTCATCAAAGAAAATATTTGTGGAATACTGCTGCATGTATTGACGTTAACACGCATACAAGTATACAACTCCGGTGACGGAAATTATTTTTCGGAGCTGCTGTACTGACGGACTCCAGAAGAATGGCAGTAATTGGTTGGACGATGTGACAGCGGATTACACCACAAAGCCGCCCGCGCGTTTACAACACCAACATTAATCTAACCAACTCGTATCCACGCCGTTACGGGAATAAATGTCCGTGATGCTCCCGTTCCTCGTGCTCCATCAACACAATTCTTCAGTCTATGTTTTTACGTGGTGTGGGAACGGATACAGTGAAAATGTTATTCCCAGAGATTCGTGACAACATCTAAATCCACCGGAAATCTTTTTCGGGATGAAATCGGAATGATCAGAAGCCAATCAAAGACGTTATATTGTGAAGGTGTCCGCCCCTGGTAGCTGAGTGGTCAGCGCGACAGACTGTCAATCCAAAGGGCCCGGGTTCGATTCCCGGGTGGGTCGGAGATTTTCTCCGCTCAGGGACTGGGTGTTGTGTTGTCCTTATCATTATCATTTCATCCCCATCGACGCGCAAGTCGCCGAAGTGGCGTCAAATCGAAAGACTTGCGCCAGGTGACCGGTCTACCCGACGGGAGGCACTCGTCACACGACGAGATTGTGAAGGTAATAAAATAAGCAATTGAAAAATGTACTGTTTATCATCCTCTGTCCGCTACTATTTACAGGGTACGTCGCCATTCATTCGTTTCTACATTCCAATATTTAGGTCTCTTAGCACCAAAATTTCCTTTGCTGTGTTTATAGTGATTAGCAATCCTGTCAGCTTGTCAAAGTGTTCATATTTGTCACTCCGTTGGAATCAAACCACTAGGACTATTTGACGACCTTCAATTTAATTCCAGTGTACTTTTTCATATCTGTCCATATATTACTTAAAATTTTCTTTTGGATACCTATCGTTCCACCTCCTCTACCTCCCATTTAACCATCACACTGTAAGTATGTTTGTACTCATCAGTTTTATTCATACGTACCCGAAGCTCACATTCTGGAGAACAGAGCGATTAAGGAGCTGATTGGTCACGCGTGGATAATCGAGAAACTTTTAGCACCAAACGTGGATATCAATCTACTCTTCGTAGACATGAAAAAGGCCTACTTCAAAGTCCACCAGAATTATTCTAAGCTCAACATACATCTGAAAGAAACCAAATAAATATCATGCAGGTATGCAAAGTATGCAATAGAAGCACAACAGTGTGGCGACTGACAGAAACATGTTGACAAAGGTCTGAAACAAGAATATGCTTTGTCATCTTGATATATGCAAGGAGCTTTTAAGAATTCGACAGAAATTGAAAATATGGGTATTAAGTGAAATTTTCCTGTGCTCTGTCTTGTTCTCTTGTTCCTTCCAAGATGAACGTATAAATCTCATGATATGAAAAAAATCAAAGGAGGAATTTCAAAATAATCATGAATCTCATAAATATGTACCTAAAAACTGGTGGCAACACTACAACTTTGGTAGTGAAAAATAATTTTGTTAAAGGATATATGCGACCTTGGTCATGTCAGGAGACCGAAATAATAAAAAGGAAGGACTGTAATACTAAGGCTTTCGATGTAAATACTATATTTTTCGCTATAGCCGACATAATCGTCTTGAGAAATTTAGCAGCTGTATTGATAACTGTATTGAAATTTAAAGCGGTCTTATCCTCTTAAAATAATATATCCAGGCTGTGACTGCCTTGACTACAAAAGCCTGCTGCGTTAGAATTTTCGTAAATGATATAGATTTTATTTGATGTTTGTGCATGTGTAATCACTTATCATGAGAGTATAGCAAGGCAAAGAAAACTTTTGTAATGGAAAATTTTCGTCAAGGACAGTAGCTGTTCAATAAGTTAAAATGTCTGTGAATTCCTAAGGGCCCAAACAGCTGAGGTCATCGGTCCCTAGACTTACACTCTACTTAAACTAACTTATGCTAAGCACAACAGACACCCATGCCCGAGGGAGAACCCCAAACTCAGGTGGGAGGGGCCGCGCAATTAGTGACAGGGCGCCTCTAACCTCGCGGCCGCAAGGCGTGGCTGTGCAATATGAAATGAAAATCAAAACACAATTAAAACACCTGTAGCCGTTACTATTGTACTTATTTACGCAAGCAGTTTCGGTGTTCCATGACACCATCTTCAGGCTACTTAACCAACCTTGTGTGCAGTCATGGAAGGAGCCAGTATAATGTAAGCAATGCCCGTGGATCTCTGGTTTACACGACACTATCCCATCGTTCATCAACTGACGCCAATAAAATCATATACACGCAGGTTCAGCAACCAGCCCATCCTACTGAGACTCAGATGGCCTAACTTACGCCTCCACTATAGGAACAGGTGCCCCCCCCCCCACCCCCACAGAACGGGCTTGACGCAAGAAGAAAATACACTTCCTAAAACCTAGAAACACCAGTAATTTTCAAGGCTGATAACACTCATAAGGGCGTGAGGCTAAAACACAACGTATTGCGCCCCCCCAGGGGATCCACAACTCTTTTGTGGATACGTGCGTAGCGAGCACGGGACCCCGAGCTGATGTGGCCTTCCTTCCTTTCCGGGCTGCATACCTTCCCTTTCCGCATCCTTCCCCATCCCCCATCTTCGCCCCCCCCCCTCACCTCTGGCTCTTTCCTTCCTTTTCTCCCCCTCTGGGGGAACGGTTTGTGCCTACGTCCGGAGACGGACGCTTGTAAATGTACCACATTCTTCGCCTTCCTTACTTGTAAGTCTTCGTCCTTCCTTTGTCCCTCTCTTTTCCTTACCTCTTCTCTCTACCCTTTTCTCCGCTGCGGCGTTTGAGACCTCTTCTTTCCTTTCCCTTTCTCTTTCTTCCTCCCTGTGCGTGTCTGAAGGCCAACCCACGCACTTCCATGCGTAGCCGGTGACGGGGTAACGCGTAATTCCCCGCCCCGGGTAGACAGGTAGGACACGTACGTACCCCCTGGTAACGGCCAGGCCCAGGGAGGGGTGATTACCCGAGCTGATACCTTCCGAAAGTGCCGATTGGTCCCTCCGTCCGTTTGTCGGGAGGTGTGACCTGAGGTGTGAACAATCACCTAAGGCGGGAGTGCCCTCAGAGAGGGCCCCCACAAGGGAGGAGCGCGCCATCGGAGACGCCGGTAATCATGGGGGATTCTTCCGCAATGGTTTCCTCATCTTCCACTATGTCTGCTCACAAACGTAAGTTCACTGAGTCTCAACCACAGTCAGTTCTTCCATCGTTGCCACAGTTCCTTGTTGTTTCTCGGTCTGACGAAGGTCACGACTTCTCCACAGTCAACCCTTTCATAATTCAGAAAGGTGTCGACGCAATTGCAGGTCCTGTAAAGTCTTGTTCCAGATTACGGAATGGCACCCTGTTGTTAGAAACACACAGTGCCCTCCAGGCACAAAAATTGCTGCGTACCTCACTACTACACACTTTCCCTGTCCGGGTGGAACCGCACCGTACCTTAAATTCCTCGCGTGGAGTTGTTTATACACGCTCCCTCGATGGACTGTCTGACGAAGAAATTCAGCACTACCTGTCAGACCAGGGCGTAACGGCTGTTCATAGGGTTATGAAAAGGGTTGACACGAAGATCATTCCAACCCGCACTGTCTTTTTGACATTTGACAAAGTGCAACTCCCATCGAAAATCAAAGCAGGCTATGAGATAATTTCCGTTCGTCCTTACGTCCCAAACCCTACGCGTTGCTATCGGTGCCAGCGATACAATCACACCAGCCAGTCCTGTTCTAATCCGGCCAAATGTGTTACGTGTGGCAGGGATGCCCATGAGGGTGCTTGTCCACCTCCATCCCCTCGCTGCATCAACTGTATGGGTGACCACGCTGCTTCCTCTAGAGATTGCCCAGTTTTTAAGGACGAAAAGCTCATCCAGGAACTAAGAGTGAAGGAAAAGGTGTCGACCTTTGCTGCTCGGAAGTTGTTCGCCAGTCGACAGCCCAGCGTGCCTCAGACAGGCAAATACAGCACTGTCCTTGCTTCTCCTCGGCCAACAAAGGAGGCGGCCACGCAGACTTGCGACCTCACCTTTAGTGCCACGGTCGTCCGATCGGCCAGCGCAAAGATCGCCCGTTCAACTTCACCACTTTCGCCTGCCCACTCTTTGGCTCACCCTTCGTCGGGTTCTGCTAAATCTCGAGCCCAAAAGTCCGACACCAAGTCTTCGAAGAAAGAGCATACTCGTGAAGAGTTTTTACGTACGGCAACTTCACCACCATCGGTTCCTCCTTCCTCTAAACCTCATACTTCCAAGAAGGCTACAAAGAAACCCAGTTCCTCTCCTTCTCCGCCAAGGCGTGTCCCATCCACAGCGCCACCTGGCGGAAATCGCCCTCGGCCGTCTTCTGTGTCGCCGAGGCGCACTGCTGGTGGCCGGTCAACCGGCCGATCGCTGGTGGCAGGAGCTGCTCCTGACCAACCTATGGATCAGGATCTTCTGCCTTCGGCCGATTGCCATTCCATGCTGTCGGTCGCAAGCTCTGAGCAGTCGTTGAGTTGACAGCACCCTTGGTCACATTCCTCCATTTTCTGTTCACCCTATGTCCATTATCCACTGGAATATCCGCGGCATTCGAGCCAATCGGGATGAATTGTCGATCCTCTTACGATCCTACTCGCCGGTCATCTTCTGTCTTCAGGAAACAAAGCTGCGTCCTAATGACCGCTTTGTTCTCCCTCATTTTCAGTCCGTCCGATATGACCTCCCCTCTGTGGAAGGCACTCCAGCCCATGGAGGACTCATGATTCTTCTCCATGATACTCTCCATTATCATCCAATCCCCTTAGACAGTTCCTTCCAAGCTGTCGCCGTCCGTCTTTCCCTTTCTGGATACACGTTCTCTCTTTGTACTGTATACGTTCCATCGTCCACACCAATGGCACGAGCTGATCTCCTTCATCTTCTTGGTCAGCTTCCACCCCCATATTTGCTGGTTGGGGACTTCAATGCCCACCACCCACTTTGGGGATCTCCACATCCTTGTCCACGTGGCTCCCTATTGCTAGACGTCTTCCACCAAGCGGATCTAGTTTGCCTCAACACTGGGGTCCCCACGTTTTTGTCTGCCTCCACGACCAATTTATCTCATTTGGACCTTGCGATCGGTACTGTTCCGCTTGCTCGGCGCTTCGAATGGTTCGCCCTTGATGATACACACTCGAGTGACCACTTTCCATGTGTCCTTAGGCTGCAGCCTCAACTGACATATATGCGCCCGCGACGCTGGAAGTTTGCCCAAGCCGATTGGACACTTTTTTCGTCTCTAGCGACATTCGATGACCGTCGCTTTCCCAGCGTCGACGATGAGGTCACACATATTACCGACGTTATTCTTACAGCTGCGGAACGTTCCATTCCACGCACCTCCGCATTGCCCCGGCGCCCCCCAGTTCCTTGGTGGAACGAGGCATGCCGTGACGCAATCCGTGAGCGGCGACGTGCTCTTCGCATTTTCCGTCACCATCCTACTTTAGCAAACTGTATCCGCTATAAGCAACTCCGTGCGCGATGCCGTCGCGTCATCCGCGATAGCAAGAAGGCAAGCTGGCAATTCTTTATTAGCTCCTTTAACACCTTCACTCCCTCCTCGGAAGTTTGGAGTCGGCTTCGACGGTTCTCAGGCGCGCCTAGTTTCTCCCCGGTCTCTGGGCTCACTGTCGCGCATGATACCTTAGTGGACCCCGTCGCAATTTCTAACTCATTGGGTCAGCACTTTGCTGAGATTTCGAGCTCTTCAAATTACCCGCCAGCGTTTCTCCCGAAGAAACGTGCAGCGGAAGTGCGACCTCTTGCTTTCTCCTCTCAAAATCGCGAAAGCTACAATACTGTTTTCTCCATGCGGGAACTCCAACATGCCCTCTCTTCTTCTCGCTCCTCCGCCCCAGGATCGGATGGTATCCATGTCCAAATGTTGTTGCATTTATCAACCCATAGTCTGCGTTACCTCCTTCGCCTTTATAATCGAATTTGGACCGACAGTACCTTTCCCAGACGATGGCGGGAAGCTATCGTCGTTCCCATTCCGAAACCTGGAAAGGACAAACATCTCCCCTCTAGTTATCGCCCCATTTCTCTCACGAGTAGTGTCTGTAAGATTTTGGAGCGTATGGTGAATTACCGTTTAGCTTGGTGGCTGGAATCCCGCCGTCTTTTAACACCTGCCCAATGCGGATTCCGAAAGCATCGCTCTGCAGTTGACCATCTTGTTGCTCTCTCCACTTATATCATGAACAATTTTCTCCGGAAACGCCAAACAGTCGCAATATTTTTTGATCTGGAGAGAGCATACGATACCTGTTGGAGGACAGGCATCCTCCGCACACTGTTCTCTTGGGGCTTTCGAGGCCGGCTGCCCCTTTTTCTTCGCGAATTTATGGCAGAGCGAACATTTAGGGTGCGGGTGAACACTACTCTCTCCCGTACTTTCTCTCCAGAAAACGGGGTACCCCAGGGCTCCGTGCTGAGTGTTGTACTGTTTGCCATCGCTATAAATCCGATTATGGATTGTCTCCTTCCTGACGTCTCGGGCTCCCTCTTTGTGGACGATTTTGCGATCTACTACAGCTCTCAACGGACCAGCCTTCTTGAACGACGTCTTCAAGGATGTCTCGATCGCCTCCACTCTTGGAGCCTCGAAACCGGCTTCCGTTTTTCTCCCAGTAAGACCGTTTGTATTAATTTTTGGCGACGTAAGGAGTTTCTTCCGCCCTCCTTACATCTAGGTCCTGTCAACCTTCCGTTTTCAGACGTCACTAAATTCTTGGGTCTTATGTTTGACAGAAAACTGTGCTGGTCCTCCCACGTTTCCTATCTTTCGGCTCGCTGTCTGCGAACGCTCAACACCCTCCGTGTCCTGAATGGTACCTCCTGGGGAGCGGACCGAGTGGTCCTTCTCCGCCTCTATCGCGCCTTAGTGCGCTCGAAATTGGATTATGGAAGCATAGTCTACTCCTCTGCTCGGCCGTCTATTCTTCGGCGTCTCGACTCTATCCACCACCGTGGATTACGTTTAGCGTCTGGAGCTTTTTACACTAGCCCTGTGGAAAGCCTTTATGCTGAGACTGCTGAACCTCCGCTGTCCAATCGGCGAGCGGTCCTTCTGAGCCGTTATGCTAGCCATCTGTCTTCCATGCCTGCTAATCCAGCCCACGACCCTTTTTTCGACGCCTCCTTTGATGTAGGGTATGCAGGCCGCTCCTCCTCCCTACTACCCCCGGGAGTCCGCTTCCGTCAACTGCTCCATTCTCTTTCCTTCCGCTTTCCTAAAACCTACTTGACAACTTGGGGTACAGCACCGCCTTGGCTTCGTCCCCGGATCTGTCTGCTCCGTGATCTTTGTCAATTTCCCAAGGATGGTACGCCTTCACTTGTTTATCGTCGGGCATTTGCTGCTCTCAGTGCACAAATGACAGACGCCACCTTTATTTACACCGACGGCTCGAAAACATCGTTGGGTGTAGGGAGTGCCTATATTGTTGGCGACGCCCCAAATCACTTTCGGCTTCCCGACCAGTGTTCTGTTTATACTGCGGAGGTTTTCGCTGTTCTCCAGGCTGTCCACTACATCCGCCGCCATCAGCGGATACAGTACGTTATCTGCTCCGATTCTCTCAGCTCTCTCCTCAGTCTCCAAGCTCTTTACCCTGTGCACCCTCTGGTCCACCGGATTCAGGACTGTCTGCGCTTGCTCCACCTGGGGGGCGTCTCGGTGGCGTTCCTCTGGCTCCCGGGACACGCTGGTATCTGTGGGAATGAGGCGGCTGATATAGCAGCCAAGGCTGCAGTTTCTCTTCCTCGGCCAGCTATTCAGTCGCTTCCCTTCACCGATCTACGGAGCGGTTTATGTCGCAAAGTTGCTCAATTATGGCATGCGCATTGGTCAACACTTCCCCGCAATAAATTGCGGGAAGTGAAAGCCCTTCCTTGCGCTTGGACCTCTTCCTCCCGAACGAGTCGTCGGGAGGAGGTAATTTTAGCTAGACTCCGGATAGGGCACTGTCGTTTTAGCCATCGGCATCTTTTAAGCGGCGATCCTCCCCCACTCTGTCCCCACTGCTCTCAGCTGTGGACGGTAAGACACCTTTTAATTGAATGCCCCTATTTTAATCCGTTACGCTCCCGTCTACAGCTATCGCCTGATCTATCGTCGATTTTAGCAGATGACACGCGCTCAGCCGACCGCGTTCTCCAGTTTATTAGTGACAGTGAAATGACGTCAGTCATTTGAAGTTTTATCGGGGACCATCAACCCCTCTCTGTAGTGGACTTTTAAGCCTTGTTTCTGCTTTTCGTGTCCAATTTTTTGAGTTTTGTTCCCATTTTTGCTGTTTTCCATTTTCAGTTTTTATTCTTTCCTCAGTCGCGGACCGGGCGCTAATGACCATAGCAGTTTTGCGCCCTAAAACCAAAAAAAAAAAAAAAAAAAAAAAAAAAAAAAAAAAAAAAACAACGTATTGCGCCCACAACGTTGTCTTTTAATCATAAACTGTAGTTAAAATAGTCTTTCAGAGCACGGTGAAAGTTACTGCACGGTTACGTTTACCAATGGCCGACGCTTTGCCTTTTCCTTGAATGAGAACACTGATTGCAAGAATACCACTATTGAGTACACGGAAAGAAATGCCGGACAGTTAATTTTGCTAGTGACGATAGTCATTAACGGCACAAAATGTACCGCGTAGTTAAATTGATTACCGGCAAACTGCCTACCTTAAAACCACCGCTGACCTCCTTCGAGAAAATCAACACAGTACTTAGTGATCGGGTGAGAATCGCTGCATCTTTAAAAAGTTAAGGATCAACGCCAGTGAAGGGACGGTATGGAAGAACAGACCTTGTAAGTCCAAACCAGTAACAAGCGGCAATAAGTTGTAGCCCCGGCTTAGCACACTTTAATTACAGACAAGGATGTAATGACAGCAACGTCGTGACGCATAATGGCTCACAACCATACATCACTTAGACATAGGTCAATAAGGAACGTTAATAGCCGTGACAAAATAATTGTTACCAATAGAGTGTCCATATTTCGCTTTTATATATTTTATTTTTGAGTCAAGTCTTCTCACTGGTTTGATGCGGCCCACCACGAATTCTTCCCCTGTGCTAACTTCTTCATATCAGAGTAACACTTGCAATACACGTCCTCAATTATTTTCTGGATGTATTCCAATCTCGGGTCTTACTCTTCAGTTTTTGCCCTCTACAGCTCTCTCTAGTATCATGGAAGTAATTCCCTGGTGTCTTAACTGATCATCCTGTGCCTTCTCTTTGTCAGTGTTTCCCACATAGCCCTTTCCTCTCCGATTCTGCGCAGATGGTTCAAATGGCTCTGAGCACTATGGGACTCAACTGCTGAGGTCATTAGTCCCCTAGAACTTAGAACTAGTTAAACCTAACTAACCTAAGGACATCACACACATCCATGCCCGAGGCAGGATTCGAACCTGCGACCGTAGCGGTCTCGCGGTTCCAGACTGCAGCGCCAGAACCGCGCGGCCACTTCGGCCGGCGATTCTGCGCAGAACATCCTCATTTTTTACCTTATCAGTCCACCTAATTTTCAACATTTGTCTGTAGCACCACATCTCAAAGGCTTAGATTCTTTTCTGTTCCGGTTTTTCCAGTCCATGTTTCACTCCATACGATTCTGTGCTCCAGACGTACGTACTCAGAAATTTCTTCCCCATGTTAAAGCCTATATTTGATACTAGCAGACTTCTCTTGTCCAGGAATGCGTTTTTTGCCAGTTCTAGTCTGCATTTGAACTTCTTGCTCCGTCACCGGTTATTTTGCTGCCTAGGTAGCCGAATTCCTTAGCTTCATATACTTTGTGACCATCAGTCCTGATATTAAGTTCCTCGCTGTATCATTTATGCTACATCTCATTACTTTCGTCTCTCTTCGGTTTACTCGCAGTCCAATTGCTATACTCATTAGATTGTTCATTCCATTCGGTAGTTCATGAAATCCTTCTTCACTTTCACTCAGGATAGAAATGTCATCAGCGAAGCGTAATACTGATTTCCTCTCACCTTGAATTTTAAATCCACTACCGAATCTTTCTTTTATTTCCATCATTGCTTCTTCGATGCACAGATTGAACAGCAGAGGCGAGAGACTACACCTCTGTCTTACATCGTTTTTAATCACAGCACTTCGTTCCTGGTCGTCCACTCTTATTATTCCCGATTGTACATACTGTATATTACCCGCCTTTCCCTATAGTTTACCCCAAGTTTTTCGAACATCTTGCACCATTTTACATTGTCGAACGCTTTTTCCAGGCCGACAAATGCGATGAGCGTGTCTTCAATTTTCTTTAGTCTTGCTTCCACTACCAACTGCATCGTTAGAACTGCCTCTCTCGTGCCTTTACCTTTCCTAAGGCCAAACTGGTCGTCATCTAACACATCCTCAATTTTCTTTTCCATTCATATGTATATTATTCTTGCCAGTATCTTGGATGCATAAACTGTTAAGCTGAATGTTGCCACATTCCCCAATGATTTTAGAAATTCTGATGGAATGTTATCAATCCCTTCTGCTTCATTTGCTCTTAAGCCCTCCAAATCTGTCTTAGATTCTGATTCTAATACTGGATCCCTATCTCTTCTAAATCGATTCCTGTTTCTTCTTTTATCACATCAGACATCTACCCCCGCAAAGAGGCCTTCAATGTACTCTTTCCACCTATCCGCTCTCTTGTGCATTTAACAGTGAAATTACCGTAGCACTCCTAATGTTACCTCCCGAGGTTTTAATTTCACCAAATGTTATTTTGACTTTCCTTTATGCTGAGTCAGTCCTTTCGAAAATGATTTCTTTTTCGATATGTTCACATTTCTCATACGGTCATTTTGTCCGGCCTTCCCTGCACTTCCTACTTTTTTTCATTCCTCAGCGCCATGTATTTCTGTATTACTGAAATTCCGTGAACGTTTTTGTACTTCGTTCTTTCATTGATCAACTGAATCATTTCTCCTGTTACCCATAGTTTCTACCCAGTTACCTTCTTTGTAGCAGTGTTTTTCTTTCCAACTTCTACGATCGCCCTTTCTAGAGGTGTTTATTCCTCCGCAAGCGTACTGCCTGCTGAGCTCTTTCTTATTGCTGTTCTATAACCTTACATAACTTAAAGTGTATCTCGTCGTTCCTTAGTTTCTGCATCCCGTTTCTTTGCGTGTTGATTCTTCCTGACCAATTTCTTAAACTTCAGTCTACTCTTCAGCACTACTACATTGTGACCTAAGCCCATATCTGCTCCTCGGTACGCTTTATAATCAAGAATCTGGTTTCTGAATCTGTCTGACCAGGCTGTAATCTGACTGAAACCTTCCCGTATCATCCGACTTTTTCTAAGTATACCTCCTCCTCTTGTGATTCTTGCACAGAGTATACGCTATTATTAGTTGAAATTTGTTACAGAAGTAATTTAGTCTTTCTCCTCTCTCATTCGTTGTCCCAAGCCCATGTTCTCCTGTAACCGTATCATCTTCTCCTTCCTCTATAACTGCATACCTGTCCCCCATGACTATCAGATTTTCATCTCTTTTTCACGGACTGTATTATCCGTTCAATATCCCGATATACTTTCTCTATCTGTTCATCTTCAGCTTCCGACTTCGGCATGTATACCTGAACTATCGTTGTCGGTGTTGGTTTGCGTCTATTCTTATAGAAACCACCCTATCACTGACATGATCACAGTAACACATTTCTTCCTATTCATTACGAATCCCGTTGTATTATTTCATGCTACTGTTGATATTACCCTATACTCATCTAACCAGAAATCCTTGTCTTCTTTCCACTTCACTAATCCCTCCTATGTCTAGATTGGCCCATTGCATTTTCCTTTTCAGATTTTCTAGCTTGCCTACAGCGTTCAAACTCCTGACATTTCACGCCCCGACTCGTAGGACGTTATCCTTTTGTTGGTTAATCAACGTTTTTCTCAACGTCACCACCCCCTTGGCAGACGCTCGCGGAAATACAAGCTAGGGACTATTCCATTCCGGAATCTTTTGCCAGTGGATGTATCATTGACACTTCAATTACAGGCTACATGCGCTGTGGATACACGTTATGTGTCTTTAATGCAGTGTTTTCCATTGCCTTCTGCATCCTCGTGGCGTTGATCATTGCTGCTTCTTCCAACTTTAGTGGCATTTTCGCATCGCAAGAACAAGAGGGTGCCCTGAATCGCTGTCCACTCCTTCGCCCTCTTTGGCATAATGAGGGTGACTTCTTATGCCGGAAGTCGTCGGCTGCTAATGCTGATCGTTAATCAAAATTTAAGCGGTAGCGGTTTTCCAACCCAGTCATTGACTTCACTGTCCCGTGTTTACTATTTATTTATTTATTTTATTTATTTATTGATTTATTTAACCTGGCAAGATTAGGGCCATAAGGCCCTCTCTTACATCTAACCAGGCATTCTACTTATTTTACATTCATATGTTTTAGTAGGCATGTTAAACTACATCTAGTACAAAAAGTGAAATAAACAATTTGAAAGGTACACCTGGAAAAATACATACATATAGAGTTTATATTCTTAGATCACAAGTACTGTTATAATTAGACATTATTGAACAGACAGATTTGAGATAGGAGTGCTGGCAGCAGGGAGTATGAGGGAGACTCATGGTGAAGGGAGGAGAAGAATAGAGAGACATGATGAAACATAATTAAGGAAATATAAAGGAAAAGAATATTGCGTGGCTAATAGAGATAGATGAAGAGGAAGGCATCTCAGGAGCAACATAGGAGACGCTAGCTTTGCTATTTGACAGATGAGGGGATTGTCCTTGTACATTAATTTTGTGGAGAACTTTATAAGGATGATAGTAGGAAATGCTTCAACTTCTTCTTAAAAGCAGCAGGAGATTGAATTTTGCGCAAGGTAAAGGGCAGTTTGTTCCAGAGGCGGACAGCGGCAACTGAGAAGGAGTTTGCAAAAGTTTTTGTTTTGTGAGTGGGCACAGTTAGGATACCAAATAAGAGTGACCTCGTGTTTCGATTATGATGACATGACAGGTTTTTAATCTCTGAAGCAAGGTACTGGGGTGTTTGCGCCTCGAGGAGTCGGTGGAGTAGACATAGTGTGGTAGTCGCGCAATTTGTCCGGCCGCAGCCACCCTAGCTGGGAGTATGAAGCACTAACATGATCGTATCGGCGAATGTTGCAGGTGTAACGCACACAGGCATTCATGGTTAGCTCTAGCCGTCTTTTGTTTTCACTGCTCATGCCTTGTTGAATCACATCACAATAGTGGAGGTTCGGTAGAACGAGTGCTTGCACGAGCTGGCGTTTCAAGTCCTGTGGAAATATGTTCCGAAACTTTTTGAGAGCATAGAGACAAGCAGACGTCTTTCGGCACACTGCGACTGTATTCTCCGCCCAGTTGAGATGCTCATCCAAAGTTACACCCAAGTTCTTCACTGTTTTCTGATATGGTATTGGAGTACCGTCGAGCAGAATAGGAGGTAGCCGTTCGCGGAAATCTGAACTTATTAATTTCTGATGGGCTATTAAGATTACTTGCGTCTTTTTTGCATTTAGTTTAAGCCCCAGGTTTTTCGCCCATGTCACTACTGAAGACAGATCATCATTCATCTGAGCGATTGCAGTGTTTACATCTTCAGGTCTGACGCTTAGGTAGAGCTGGAGGTTACTGTAACTACGGAACATATTCCACGAAAATTATAGAATCTTAAATCAGATACCATTTGCGGCAGTTATCATTTCTCATCAACCTTGCGTGTTTGTTATTCTTAAACGCGTGAACTACTTGAATCCCAACGTCCTTCATAACTTATTACGTACCTTCCCTCGAATTCTTTAATATGATTCCTTCTTATATTGGTCTTGCACTTTTTATCTTCCAACATGTATCCCTCTTTTAATATTCATAATATTCAATAAAACGCTTTGTGAAACAATATGATTTCTATATTTGACTATCGCCTTCTACTCGGTAAAATTTTTAAAAACGCATGCGCAGTCTGCCGGAGAAACAACCATCGTCACCACGACAATACCCTACGATTAGTGAGCGTCTCACAGTCACAACGGTCTGCATGACACCCTTACAGTTTTCACAGTAATACTCATTTCCATATTATTCTGTTCACTACCTGTACCTTAAATTACATTACAACCTTTACTGAATTGAAATATTTTTGCCCCACTCATATAGAGGAGAACGTCTGTTTTTTTTTCTATTCTTCCATTCGCGATGCGTGTTCGTACGTACGTAAGAGGTATCGACAAAGGGGGAGGGAGGGAGGAGAGAGAGAGAGAGAGAGAGAGAGAGAGGGGGGGGGGCGAGCTGTGGGATAGGGGGGTGGCATTCCTCTGCTATATGACGCCAATAACAAAATAACTGGGTTAAGAGATGGCCCAGGAAATGAGATGAGGCATGGAAGGAAATGAAATGCGCCGAGTGTGTCTCTCGGCTCGATAACAAAGTACACAGGACCGGGAATAGCCTGTGTCACTGCTCTCGCTGACCCACATAGCTCAGAGCTTGATAACTCACTCTTCTGTGTGAAGGGCAACTTGCTTATGCTTCCAAAAATACCTCTGCAAGAGCCAGTTTTAACGGTAAGGGATTCATATGCTTGCGGACAGGAATACGTAACAGTAGAGTAGAAAGTGCCATGTTTTCTAAGTCACAATCTTAAATGGCGTGTGTAACATATTTGACAAGTTAGAACATGGAAAACACGCAACACAAGGCATAAATTCATCTGTTACATGACAGTCAATTACAAATGAAAAAAATATAAAAGTAACGTATGAATCTGTTGTCAATCACGGCCCACGTTGTTATAGAATACAGCCAAGTGGCAGAAAGATGCCAGTGAAATTTGCTGTAGGAGATACATTTATACTTCTTCTGCTTTTCTACACTGATGTAGACAACATTGATTCCAAGTAGAGACATTATGCAGTTGCTCAACCAAATATTACAAAATGTTTAATATGTTCAGTGCTCCGAAACAGTTAAAGAGATCATACAATACACTAAATAAATTAGACACTCAGTTACCAATGCGATTAACGGTTAATGAGGACATGTGACACTGATGAGTGATCTGTACGTCGGATGGGGACATAAAGCTCGGCGGTCCCTTTGTTGCTATTCAAGAGGAGCAGTCTATGTTCATATTACATCACGTACTTATTATTACACTATACACGCATCCGTAACACTCACCTGCACTCCATAAGTACATACATATCACAGCTCATACATATCCGAAAGGAAAGAGGTCAATGTAAGCGAGGGGAAGAACATCCTTCCCAGATAGGTGACTGAAACCACTCCGTTGATTTCTCAGTGAAATGTGCCACACGACAGTTTTATTTAGCCTATCTGCTGGGACACGTTCGTGCAATCTACATCCATTTTATTTTCATTACTTTTTCACTGCACTCTGTTCCGTGATTCATTTGCTTGTTTTCTGTCTCCCTTAACTCCCAGCTCGCATAGCGTCATTTTTCGCTGAAATAACGGCACTTTTACAATGATTGTCGGAAATTATCACTACCGTAAGTCGAAATTCCGTGACTGTAAATTTTTCTCGATCAGACCCACCTAAAACGTAATTCTGATAGTAGCATTTTCTTACGAAAAGCACATACGGTTATTTTTGTTTTTCTACGGCACATCTAGTCGTAGTCTTCAATTACTCTAAATATAAAAACCTATTAGCTGCATCAATGGCTTTTTCGTTACATTTCTTTTCAGTCTTTACATTTCTGAAATCTTATTTCAATTGAAATACCGGTCTAATCACAAATTTGCTTTGGTATTGCTGAAGTTTATCTGCAGTAAAGCAACAAGTAGAATATCAGGATGGTCAGACATCCACGTGCCGGCCACGCCCAACAGCGCTTAACTTCCGTGATCTCACGGGAACCGGTGTATCCACTGCGGCAAGGCCGTTGCCTGTACGTCCATCCACAAGATACAATTTGAAACGAGACTCAGCCGACCAGGCAACACGTTTTCAGTCATCAACAGTACAATGTCGGTGTTTACAGCACCAGGCATCAAGGATACACGAGTGGGACTCTGGCTCCGAAAGTCCATATCGATGATGTGTTGCTTGAGGCTTTCCCGACGGACATGTTGTATATATGGTACTCAGGCGAGACGTCGGATGTCATAGTGAAAACTCCACAATATTTCGTCAGCGAAACTGGCCGAAATCTTCAGGTGCGACGAACACACTGCTAAGGCAGGACCAGGGCCCCCTATTTATGCCGCAGCTACAAGGAATCTCGTAAACACCGGGTCTTCTTAGGCCAAGGCTGTCCTTAGATGAGCCCAAGAGAGCTCTGAGTTTTTCCGGCGGACGAAAAACACATTTAACTTTATGCCTCTTCAATAATCTTCCTATTTTTGAAGAGACACCGCCGATGTACGGCAAGATGACCATTCCCCTTTGTTCTTCGCCTTCTTCCACTTCCTCACGTTGGGTAACCCGCTTCGGTTGGCGAATCTCCCATTCGGAGTATCCATTTTGTTGGAAAATGGTACGCAGATGGAGTAGCTCATTGGATAAGCTGTCTGAGTCTGATATGGCTCGTGCTCTGTGGACCAACGTCCTCAGTACGCCACTTCGTTGCAAAGGATGGTCACAGCTGGTGGCCTTTAAGTATAAGTCCGTGTGCGATGGTTTACGGTACACTGCGTGACCCAATGTGCCATCTTCTTTTCTCCGTACCAACACGTCCAGGAATGGAAGTTCGCCGTTTTTCTCCATCTCCATCGTGATGTTGGGATGAAGCGAGTTAAGATGCTCAAGAAAAACATTCAGCGATGCAATGCCGTGAGGCCAGATAACGAAGGTGTCGTCCACATATCGCTAAAAACACGTAGGTTTCAAATCCGACGTCTGGCGTGCTCTCTCCTCGAAGTCTTCCATGAAAAGATTAGCCACATTGGGTGACAGGGGACTACCCATTGCGACGCCGTCAGTCTGTTCAAAGTATTGTCCATTAAATAAAAAGTATGTCGAGGTGAGCACATGTTGGAATAAGTCTAAAAGTTCCCCATCCAGCTTCTCGCTAATGAGCAACAACGATTCCTGCAATGGTACTCGAGAAAAAGTGAGACTACGTCAAAACTCACGAGTATATCTGATGGTGCGAGTCGTACGTTCTTGAGCCGACTAATAAAGTCTTGTGAGTTACGGATATGATGCTCACACTTTCCTACTAAAGGATCCAATTGCGCTGCCAGATGTTTCGCGAGATTATACGTTGGTGCCCCGATATTGCTCACAACAGGCCGCAGTGGCACATTATCCTTGTGAATTTTGGGCAATCCGTTTAGCCTGGGAGGTACGGGCGCCTGTGTACGTAGTCTCTTAGCAACCATATCGGAGATCGTGCTGTTTTTGAGGAGCTCCAAAGTTTTCCGCTGAATTTTTGCTTAGGGGTCCTTAGATAGCGTGCGATATGCAGAGTCGTCCAGAAGCTGGTGCATCTTGCTCAGATACATCGACGTGGAGAGGATAACAATCTAACAGCTGCAGAGAGGTCAGTGGTTCGATCCATACGAGAAGATCCTGATATTGTGATTTTGTCGGCGGATAAGGGAAATGCGACTGTTATCCTCTCCACGTCGATGTATCTGAGCAAGATGCACCAGCTTCTGGACGACTCTGCATATCGCACGCTATCTAAGGACCCCACAGCAAAAATTCAGCGGAAAACTTTGGAGCTCCTCAAAAACTGCACGATCTCCGATATGGTTGCTAAGAGACTACGTACACAGGCGCCCGTACCTCCCAGGCTAAACGGATTGCCCAAAATTCACAAGGATAATGTGCCACTGCGGCCTGTTGTGAGCAATATCGGGGCACCAACGTATAATCTCGCGAAACATCTGGCAGCGCAATTGGATCCTTTAGTAGGAAAGTGTGAGCATCATATCCGTAACTCACAAGACTTTATTAGTCGGCTCAAGAACGTACGACTCGCACCATCAGATATACTCGTGAGTTTTGACGTAGTCTCACTTTTTCTCGAGTACCATTGCAGGAATCGTTGTTGCTCATTAGCGAGAAGCTGGATGGGGAACTTTTAGACTTATTCCAACATGTGCTCACCTCGACATACTTTTTATTTAATGGACAATACTTTGAACAGACTGACGGCGTCGCAATGGGTAGTCCCCTGTCACCCAATGTGGCTAATCTTTTCATGGAAGACTTCGAGGAGAGAGCACGCCAGACGTCGGATTTGAAACCTACGTGTTTTTAGCGATATGTGGACGACACCTTCGTTATCTGGCCTCACGGCATTGCATCGCTGAATGTTTTTCTTGAGCATCTTAACTCGCTTCATCCCAACATCACGATGGAGATGGAGAAAAACGGCGAACTTCCATTCCTGGACGTGTTGGTACGGAGAAAAGAAGATGGCACATTGGGTCACGCAGTGTACCGTAAACCATCGCACACGGACTTATACTTAAAGGCCACCAGCTGTGACCATCCTTTGCAACGAAGTGGCGTACTGAGGACGTTGGTCCACAGAGCACGAGCCATATCAGACTCAGACAGCTTATCCAATGAGCTACTCCATCTGCGTACCATTTTCCAACAAAATGGATACTCCGAATGGGAGATTCGCCAACCGAAGCGGGTTACCCAACGTGAGGAAGTGGAAGAAGGCGAAGAACAAAGGGGAATGGTCATCTTGCCGTACATCGGCGGTGTCTCTTCAAAAATAGGAAGATTATTGAAGAGGCATAAAGTTAAATGTGTTTTTCGTCCGCCGGAAAAACTCAGAGCTCTCTTGGGCTCATCTAAGGACAGCCTTGGCCTAAGAAGACCCGGTGTTTACGAGATTCCTTGTAGCTGCGGCATGTCGTACATCGGACAAACTTGTCGCACTGTAGAAGAGAGATGCACTGAACACCGACGCTACACTCGTCTGGAGCAACCAGAAAAGTCTGCAGTGGCCGAGCATTGTCTCAGTACAGGCCATTCTATGAATTATCAACATACAAAAATTCTCGCATCGACGAGTTTGTACTGGGACAGTGTTACTAAGGAAGCAGTGGAAATACGTAGCTCGACGAATTTTGTAAACAGAGACACGGGCTTTCAGCTTAGTACAGCTTGGGATCCAGCACTGGCCATATTGAAGTCGCATCGAGCAGGGAGGAATACTATTGGTCATAAGACTGACGACGATTCGCCAGCAACATAAATATTCTGTTGACAACGGGAGAATAATCAAGGCGCCTACGTGGACGCGCAGTTTTGCTTGTGGCTTTCGTCAGAGGTCGCTGGGGCGGCCGATGGCAGCACAGAGCAACGGCGGCAGCCTCCGCGCGTGCGCCGAAGTATTTGGTTCTTCATCATGTAGGTGGCGTTACTGTCCTTCCAGCTACCAGTTGATATCGTGGCTATTGGCCATCGAATTTGGCGCCTCCACGCATGCGCATTGCCTGCCTAAAACTGGCATAAATAGGGGGTCCTGGTCCTGCCTTAGGACATCTCTGGCGGTACTCCGCAAGGATACCGCCCTTCGATTGTGCCATTCCAGCACTAATCGAAGCGCTAGGTTTCAGGTGCCAGCCAGCCAGCCAGCCAGCCAGCCAGCCAGCGTCAGCAGCAGCAGCAGCAGCAGCGGTCCAGCCGACAGCAGCCAGCCAGCCCTCCAGCAGCAGCAGCAGCAGCAGCAGCCAGCCAGCCCTCTAGCAGCAGCAGCAGCAGCGGTCCAACCAGCCCTCCAGCAGCAGCAGCAGCGGCCCCGGACCCGTCCGCGGCAGCAGCAGCAGCAGCAGCAGCATTCCTCCCCTCCGTCGTCGAGTCAGCGCCAGCGCCAGCAGCGTGGGACTCTGGTCTTCGTCCGTCTTCGTCTTCCTCTGTCTTCGTCTTCATCCGTCTTCGTCTGTCCCCAGTTCTTGTCCCTTCTCTTTCGTTCTGCCGTTTTTGTTTCTCCCTGTCGTCATGTCCGCCCCCACCACCACTACCACCACAGCCATAGTTTATACTTCCCCCTCCGCCGCCACCACCACCATAACATGGTGTGCCCAGTCACACCCCCCTCCTTTCATTCTGCCTCTTCTCACTCTCCCTTCGCCCTCGCTCTTTGTCGCCCCCTCTCCAGCTTCTTCCTCCCGCTCCTCTCCCTCTCATCCTTTCCCCCCACTCCCCCAGCCTGCCACTGCAGCTCCAGCTAGGGTGGTGGCCCGTCGGGCCACTGCCCATGCCCAACTCTCCCCATCGCCTTCGCCATCACCGCCCCCGCCGTCACCGTCACTATCTCCAGCGCCGACCGCTGCGTCCACGCTGGGACCTGTCCCTTCCCACCACCTCCCTATAGCTCCTGTCCCTCATATCACCACCCACCCTACTGCCGCCGTTAAACGCCCTAATGGTACCACCACCTCCTCCGCTCCCAAAAAGACCCCGTCCCGTCCTCCTTCCCCCCTCCCCAGGGTGCCATGGATGTCTCCCCGCCTGGCCCTGCTCCCTCCGCCTCCTCCTCTCCTCCTCTCCCCCCCTCTTTATACAAATATCTCCTCTCCCGTACCGATCCTTCCCTTCTCGAGGCCCGGAATCTCTCCCTCCTCCTCCGCCAACACTTCCCTGGTGCCCCCATCTATCTCCTCACTCCCAGACGGGATTCCATTCTCATCTCCTCCCCCAGCCCAACCCTCCATACTGACATCCTCTCCCACCTCCCCATCACCCATTTTGGCCCCAACGCCGCCCTCACCCCTGCTCCTTCTCCGTCTCCTACCCACCAACCCCAACCCCCGCGTCACCCGCCAACCCTCACCGCCGTGATCACTCGGCTCAGTCCGTCGATCACGGAGGAGAAGGTGTTGGCGGAGCTCAAGGCGCATCCCACACTGGAGGTGTGGGCGGTCCACTGCATTTTCAACTCGGCCGGCCCCACCCGCCTTATGCAGGTTTTCTCTGAGGATGCCCCCACCATTGACTGTCTCCTGAAGGAGGGTGCCCTCCTCTTCAACCAGCGCTATAAAGTCGACCCCTCCCATTCCCCTCCTCAATCCCTGCGCTGCCAGAGGTGTCTGCACTATAACGCACACCCAACAGCTGAGTGCCGCGAGGCCCCCACCTACTCGCATTGTAGGCAAGCGCACTTCCTCCAGCAGTGCCCTAACCTCCAATCCCCTCCCTCCTGCAATACCTGCAATCTCCCCCATCCCACCTACTCCCAAAAGTGTAAAGCCCAACCCCCTCCTCAACTCACCGCCGCTGTCCATCCTCTGGATGCCCCCACCCCTACTGGCAATTCCCTTTGTCCCCCTCCTCCCCACTGCTGAGGACATCATCAGGTTCCTCACCATCGTCCTTCAGAATGTTCATCCCTTTCAGCGCCCCCCATCCCACCTACTCCCAAAAGTGTAAAGCCCAACCCCCTCCTGAACTCACCGTCCCTGTCCATCCTCTGGACGCCCCCACCCCTCCTGGCAATTCCCTTTGTCCCCCCCCCTCCCCACCGCTGAGGACATCATCAGGTTCCTCACCATCGTCCTTCAGAATGTTCATCCCTTTCAGCGCCCCCACACCCTCCAACAGATATCCCTCGCCGCCCGTTCCATTTTCCAACTCAAAATGTACGCCACCTACTCCAACAACCAGGCCCATTTCACCTTCTCCCATCTTGACACCCTCGTCTAAATCCCTGTCATGGCACGACAGCAATGTATCCTTTTCAACAATATCCACTCCCTTCCCGCCAACAAGAACATCTTCCTGCACACCCTTGCCACGCACTGCGGGGATGCCTTCCTCCTCAATGAAACCTTTCTCCAACCCCACCACACCATCCACACTTCGCCCTATCTCCTCCACCACTCCGATAATCCCCTCCCAATTGCGTGTGGCGTAGTTGCCATTGGTCACCACTGCCAGATCCCCGTTCGGCTCCAACCTCTCCTTCCCGACCCCACCGAACACCTGATCCTTAGTCTCTTCTTCCCCGGCCTTACCGTTACCTGCGCCACCATCTATGTCCGCCCCAACGCCCCTCTTCCCTTCGACTTCCTCTCCCGTCATCGACCGTACCTTCTCCTCCTACGTGATCGCCGCCGACCTCAACATCCATAGTCATTCTGCTGCCCAGTTATGGCAGTGGCATCGGTTCCTCTCCTCCCTTCAAGGCGACCTCATCCCCATCCCTCAGTACACCCACCCCAAATCCAACTCCACTCCCGACGTTATCCTCTACTCCCCCAGCCTCCTTGGCCGCATAACCGTGGATGTCCTGGAGCCTATTGGTAGCGACCATCTCCCTGTCCTCCTCACCATTTAAGACGGTCGTCGCCCCCGCCCCAACCCTCGTAATGACCCTCCCCCTAAGTACGTCCATGACTATTCCCGTCCCAACTGGAATGCCTACCGGGATACCCTCTCCACCCAGGTCAATAGCCACCCTTTCACCTACCACCACCCTGACAATGTCACCCATGCCGCCTCCTTTCTCCAGCAGACCTTGTCTAAGGCCATGAAGGCCCACGTCCCTACTGTCGCCTCCACCCCCACCGTCCACCCCCACAGGCCGTCCTCCTCCTCCGTGAATCCCGCCGTCTCTACCGTGCCTTCCTCCGCACACGTGACACGGACACACTACGACGCCACCGGCAACTCCAGTGACACATTCGTAATTTGCTCGCAGCTAGGAAACGCTGGGACTGGCGACAGACATGCACCCCTTTAAATGCTACCCTACCTATCAACTCGTCCAAGATCTGGTCAGCCTTCCGTCGCCTTACCAGAACTAAACCCTCCCCCTACTATCCTCTTCTCCATGATGATCACCCCTTCCCTGACACCCTTAGTAAGGCCAATCACTTCGCCTCCTACCTCTCCGATGTATTTTCCATCCCCCATGATCCCCAGTTCGAATACTCCCTCTTCCCGGATATCCACGATCGAACTAATACCTCTGTCCCTCCCCTCGCTCCTGGTTTCCAGTACTTGGACAACATTGCCCACACGGAACTCAATGCCCCTATCACTACACAGGATCTCAAACGCAACACCGCTCCTGGTACGATCGTGTCACCTACCGTCACCTTCGTGAAGCTCCTCTCTCTTTCGTCTCCACCCTGGCCAGGCTCTACAATGTAGTCCTGTCCACCAGTTACTACTCCGACCTGTGGAAAACCTCCCGTATCCTAATATTCCTTAAACCTGGTAAACCGCCGTCCGCCATCTCCTCCTACCGTCCCATCAGCCTTACCTCGGTCTTCAGCAAGGTCCTGGAATCTATCCTCACCCGACGCATCCACCAGCATCTCCGCCAGCACCGCCTCCATCCCATTACCCAGTGTGGCTTTCGGCCGTCCTTCTCTTCCGACGACCTTCTCCTTCACCTCACTCATCTCCTTTCCGACCAGCTTAATTCCCGTCGCTCTGCAATCTTCCTCTCCCTGGACCTGGAACGTGCATATGACCGCATATGGCATTCTGGTCTCCTCTTCAAGCTCCAAACCTTCACCCTTCCCATTAACTATGTCCGTCTGATCAGCTCCTTTCTCTCCCGCCGTCCTTCCTGTGTCACCATCCATAACACAGATTCCTACACTTTTTTCCCCTCCGCCGGTGTGCCCCAAGGCTCTGTCCTCTCCCCCCTTCTGTACCTTCTGTACACAGCGGACATGCCGCCGCCGTCACCCCCTGTCCACCTTCTCCAGTTTGCCGATGACACCGCCTTCCTTGCCCTTGCCCCCACCCTGCAGCGCTCCCAACACCTTCTCCAATCCCATCTTGACCAGTTCACCACTTGGTGCAACCAGTGGTTGCTCAAGTTCAATCCCTCCAAAACCCAGGCGATCATTGTAGGCAAAACCACCACTTCCTTCCGCCTCCTTGATTTCTATCTCACCATGGCCGTCCTATCGCCCTCACTCCCACCCTTAAGTACCTTGGCGTCACCCTCGACCGTCGCCTCTCCTGGACTCCCCATCTACGGACAATTCAAGCCAAGGCACGCTCCCGAATCTGTCTCCTCAAGCTCCTTTCCGGCCGTACGTGTGGTCTGGACCCCTCCACCATCCTCCACACCTATAAATCCCTCATCCGCCCTATCCTTTGTTACGTCCATCCGGCCTGGATCTCCGCCCCCCCCCCCCCTACCTTTTATAAATCCCTCCATGCAGTGTCGGCAGACTTGCCAACACTACGCACACTAATTGAAAGAGGCAGCCAAGATGCACGTGCTAACTCACGAAGGATGGAGTGAGGTCTGAAACAGGATACATAATGAATGCTATAAAGAAAAGTACGTAGCTTCTTGAATACTTAACTTTTAATCCATCCTTTGTATACATCGTTCTTGATGAGACATCTGGAGATTGTGGCGATACAAGTGAGACTCTTTAGATACAAGCTATCTAAGGCTAATGGCGCCTTGCTAGGTCGTAGACATGGACTTAGCTGAAGGCTATTCTGTCTCTCGGCAAATGAGAGAAAGGCTTCGTCAGTGTAGTTGCTAGCAACGTCGTCGTACAACTGGGCGAGTGCTAGTCCATCTCTCGAGACCTGCCGTGTGGTGGCGCTCGGACTGCGATCACTGCCAGTGGCGACACGCGGGTCCGACATGTACTAATGGACCGTGGCCGATTTAAAGCTACCACCTAGCAAGTGTGGTGTCTGGCGGTGACACCACACTCCAAATCCTTGAAAGCCATGCTTTCCGCCTCGCCTATCGCATCCGTCTCCCCTCCCCCACGCGGCTCCTGTACGATCTCATCCCCTTCCCCCACCTCCTCCTTTTCCTAGAAAGGATACGGATCCTGTACACCTCCCGCAAACTCGATCCTCCTCACCCGCCAGTCTCCCCGATCCTCTCCCACCCCACCTGCTGCCGCGCCTGTATTCCCACGTCCCACCCGGTCTCAATCTCTCCACCCTCCTTACCCTCTCCCAAGGTGGCTTCCGCCAGCTCCCTCTCCCTGATGATGCCCTCCTCCCCTCCATCTACACCTCCTACCAACTTTGATCCTCCCACCCTCCTCCTGTGTTTGCTCCTCTGGGCACCCTCCCTCCCTTCTCTCCCTCTTCCCTCCCTCCTCTATTTCTCCCCACTCCTCCCCCAGGCTTCCCCTTCCCTGTCCCTCTCCTCCTGCCCCCATCTCCTCAGCCATTGGCATCTTTGTTCTCCCCTCTCCCCCACCTCACCCTTGTTCCTCCCTTGGCAGGTCCCCGGACTCGCACACGCTAAGTGGACGTTCGCGCGCTGGAGATCATCGCCATCAGTGTCTCGTGAGTGCCGTCGTGTTTAGTGTTCAGTGTTCACCGTCACACTCCATCGTTCACCAGTGCTATCGTCATCTTCAGTGTTTGTGCTTCGTGTCACCAGTTTGTAGTGTGGATTGTCATCGACTGTGAGCGGCTTCATGTTTTTTTATGTTCATGTGCCTACTGTTTTTTCCCGCCGTTTTTCCAAGTGATGTATCTTCTCTGTTTATATCATTGTACTCTCTTCGGCTGAAGAGCGGCGTATTGTGCTGCTGCCAGCCTACCTGTTCCACAGGTTTTAAAATCACAATAAAGAAAAAAAAAAAACCTGCCTTAGCAGTGTGTTCGTCGCACCTGAAGATGTCGACCAGTTGCGCTGACGAAATATTGTGGAGTTTTCACTATGACATCCGACGTCTCGCCCGAGAACCATATACATATCGATGATGTTTCAGTGAATGGTTCGCACGCTGATACTTGTTGATGACCCAGCATTGAAACCTGCAGAAATCTGCGGAGGGGTTGAACTGCTGTCACGCTGAACGATTTTCTGCAGTCACATTTGGTCCCGTTCTCGCAGGATCTTTTTCCTGCCGCAGCGATGTGGGTGATTTGATGTTTTACCGGATTCCTGATATTCACGGTACACTCGTGCGCCACCGTAACACCACGCTCAACATCATCTAAGTCTTGATATCTTGCCATTGTAGGAGCTGTAACGGATCTAACAATAACGTCACACTCTTGTTGTCTTATATAGGCGTTGCCGACTGCAGCGCCGTATTCTGCCTGTCATCTCTCATCTCTCTGTATTTGAATATGCATGCCTGTACCAGTTTCTCTAGCGCTTCAGTTTATATGTAGAGCATTACGAAAGAGTGGCTGATAGGTTTATAGTTCCTTATGTATTAGCTGCCTGCTACGTTCGGCTTATAACAATGAGAGCACGCTCTACATTTTACTTATGTATCTTTATTTCTCTTTTCACGTGTATTTGTATACTACTCTTTTTGCCATATGTGGCTTAATTTAAATGGCACATAACCACGATCTTACATAAATCATCGTACTCAGTTTTCCGACTTCCTAGCTTTCTTAACAACACTTTTTTCAGTGTGAAATTTTTGAGGCTTTCGCGGCCACTTCTTTACATGGAGCCTGCTGGTGCTGCTTTCGAGATCTTCTACTGACAATTATTTAATTTCATTTTTTCCCCCTTGTGTTTCGCGGAATTCTCAAATTTCCACCATTCATTGCTTTCATGGAGCAGAACCCGAGGCGAGAATTTGTATATACTTCCACACTAAGCTTCTATCAAAGAAACAACATTCAGAAAAAAATTCATTCGTTCGAAACACAACTTGCTTTATTCATTCACAACGTCTTGCAAACAGTAGACGCAAGTGGACGATTAATTTCCCTCTCTAGATTTTCGTAAGTCTTTCGATACTGTGTCTCGTATACTGATAACGAATATGCGACCATACGATCATTGCAGGTGTGCAATTGGCTCAATGAATTTTTGACTAATAGAATCTAGTACACTGGTGTGCAAAACTTAAGAACGAAAGTAACTTTCGCATGATGTGTCAATGGCAAGTAAGATATATTGATGAAACTTGGCACATGCACAGAAAGAACTGTTACAGTATGGTGCAGAAGGTTACTGAAAGAAATACGCAATGCCACGATCGGAAGTGACATTTTTATTCAGAGACGATAATTACAATGAAGTCACCGGGATTTGTGATGAGCCACTGGACATTACTAAAATATGGACTTAATTCTTAATAGGGTTTCACACGGCCTCAATGCGTGCTCTGCAACTTGCTCCCATGCTGGCCACGACGTTGGCACGGAGTTCTTGTGGGAGGGCGTTCCATTCCTCCACCGGCGCGGTTGAAAACTGTTGGATGGTCGTTTGAGCATGTGGACGTGTTACAGTACGTCTCTCGAACGTGTCCCACACTTGCTGGATGGAATTTAAATCTGGACATCGGGCAGGCCAGTACGTTAAGTGAATATCCTCCGGTTTAAGGCCTCCACCAGCTACGCAGTTCGACGTGGTCCCACATTGTCTTCCATAAACATGAAGTTATGGCCGAATGCTCCCATGAAAAGACGCAAATACGGAAACGATTTATCAAATAACGTCAGACAATGAGCTGACGATGCTTTTTTGTACAGGAAAGCAACCTTGGTAAATGATCGTAAGGAAATGCAAAATGTCTTTCAGAAAATATCCACTTGGCGTAAAAGATGACAGCTCTCTTTCAAGGAGACTAGATAATGCCACTGAGAAACAGAAGAAACCCGATAGTACCCGTCTACGTGATTAGTGGTGAATATCTGGAGCACATCACACGGTTGGATAATCTGTATGGAATAGTACAAAGTCATAAAATCAGTCTTTGGGAAGACGATCAAAAACTTGAATTTGTTGATACATTTACTGGAAATTTTGGAACATCTGTGAAGAAATCACACATAAGACGTTTGTGCACCAACGTGGCTGTCTTTACCACGTAGAAATTACAACGACCAGCTAATAAATTCATAGATGTGCTGCTGCAGTCTTAACAGGTCTGTTTATCTCATACAAAAGTGAAATACAGACGCTGAGGAACTTAAAAATGCGTTCTTAGGAAAGGTGGCTTTAGAGCTAAAAAAACTAAACTCCGCCCGAACAGGCCATGAAGGCCCAACGGTACCGACCGGCTGCCGTGTCATCCCCAGCGCACAGGCGTCACTGGATGCGGATATGGAGGGGCATGTGGTCAGCACACCGTTTTTCCAGCCATATGTCGATTTACGAGACTGGAGCCTGTACTTCTCAATCAAGCAACTTCTCAGTTTTCCTCACAAGGGATTAGTGCTGCCCGCTTACCAACAGCGCTCGGCAGACTGGATGGTCACCCATCCACGTGCTAGCCCAGGCCGACAGCGCCTAACTTCGGTGATTTGACGGACACCGGTGCTCTGCGGCAAGGCCGTTGGCACAGGATGTGACTTTATCTAATGAAAACCTAGCACTGGTTTTCCAGGAAGACTGCGATCCAATGTTTCTGGCATCATCTGACGTCTCACCTTCAGATAATAAGACAGATAAGGGCCCATATAGAGGCGTACAGAATTTTCCCGCTCAATACACGAAGATAATGAAACAGAAAATAGCTAATACCGACATTACCTTCTGTCAAACAATGTAACGTATCTTACGAAGTATATAGATGTTTTTGTACAGAGTTTAGACAAAACTATGGGAACACCGCCATAAATGCACGCTTGGTCGCAAATGGAGATGCGAGCCAAGCCCGCAAGTTGTACTGTTAGCGCAGACAGGAAAAGCGGTAGAGTATCATCCGCTGTCACAAAAAGGACGAAAATGTATATCGTCTGATGGTGATAAACGGTCATTGAAGACGATTGTGACGAAAAATGAGAGGACGATAGTTGCAAAACTCACTGCAGAGCTGAATGTCACACATGCTAACCCTCTCTGTACCAAAACAATACAAAGGGTGCCCCACAAGTTGGGTATCGCAGAGCGAGCTCTAAATCCAAAGCCACACATCGGTAATGGAAAAACCCGTAACAGAAAGTCATTAAACATCGAATATAGAGGAATCATTGAATATGGTACACTATCAAGTCAACATTGTAATGACACTTTGCTCCTTACCCAAGTGCTTGTTTCCAGGGTGCAGTCTGCCATGACGCCACTGTTATCGAATACAACGTGCGACCATTCTTCAAACGAAAGGATATTTGGCGAATGGAATGGTCTGCCCGTTGTCCTGAATCAAACCTTACGCCGACTTCAAACCTTACGCCGACTTCAAACCTTACGCCGACTTCAAACCTTACGCCGACTTCAAACCTTACGCCGACTTCAAACCTTACGCCGACTTCAAACCTTACGCCGACTTCAAACCTTACGCCGACTTCGATCCTACTAAACACATGTGGAATGCGTAGAGGAGACGTAATGCAGCACTCCCATGCGCAACACCAGTTGCATTCAGTTGCCGTAACCCACGCTGGTGGAGTCATTTGTTTGGATGAATCTTGTTGCACAGTGTGTTCAACTTTCGATCGGGATTATGTCCCAAGAATGAGACATGCCGGTGGTTGGGCGATGATTTAGGCACATATACCATGGCATTCTGTGATCGCAATGAGTTAAATGCCAGGTCACATTACTACAAGGGATTATGTGGGTTTTTCGGTGATCTGATCTATCCCGTGGTAGAATGATTGATCCCCATCGTGACGTTGCGAACAAGCTGACTGGGCCCCAGTTGACATGGCTCGCACCATCCAGGGCTGGTTTTGAGAGCACGGTGACGAATTATCGAATCTCTGCTGCCTACCGTAGTCATCAGATCTGAATAAAATTGCGCCTTTGTGATCTTTTTGGGATTGGGGGGTGCATAATCGCTATCCTCCTCCATCGTCTTTATCTGAACATGCAAAGATTTTGCAGAAAATGGTATAAGATGCCCTTGAAAACCATACAATATCTGTATTTATCCATTCCGAGACGACTGGCAGTTGTTTTGGCTGTCAACGGTTTTCCTGAATCGCATTAGGAATGGTAAGGTATAGCGTTTTTGGCGTTTCTACATTCTTGTCAAACACTGTAATTATTCGACATTTCTCAAGACACGAAGCGGAGTGAAATGCTTATTTTAAGAGTTCTTGGAGTGACTAGAGTGAAGACCTAAAATTTCTTTAATTTCATGATGTCGCGATTCAGATACTGCGGTTGCAATCTGTAAACAAGATTTGCTGTTTTTCATACAGTTTGAAGTACGTACATAAATGTTCAGTAGAGCAGAGACAAAATGAGGACAGTAAATGCAATTTGTCTCTTAGATTTGCAATTCGTATAGTATTTGTGGTCATGAATACGGCACTGGTACATCAGTGGTTAGCGATAGACGGGCGCACACTCTTGCGGTTTTGTCACGCTTACCTGTATGTACTTGTTAAACTATACTATGTTCGCGGTTGGCGTTTCACCTTGAAACTGAAGCTGAGTATGCCCAGCTAGGTTACGAGTAGGTACTAGCTTGAGAAAGATGTTGCGGAATAGCGACTGCTTGCTTTAGTAGAGAGTGTGTGTGTGTGTGTGTGTGTGTGTGCGTGTGCAAGTTTTTCGACTTAATTCTGATTTGACTGTCTTACCAGGAGCTATTTTGTCCTTAAGACCATTCGACGAATGGTTGTTTATTTTACATGATGACAGAAATATTAACCATCTTAGTGGCTGAGGTCGCTAGGGCATACTTACGTAGTTGCACTCGAATCGGCGGTAGCTGTTCGAAATTATTATTTTCCAGTGTTTGCATTCGGGTAGTAACGCATAGGGAGATATGATAGCATGTGCCCATGTACGAGGGCGTACAAAGAAAAAAAGATGAATCAACATTGCTGTGGGTGGAGCTTGTGTAGTGCACATTTCTGCCGCAAGGCGTGTATGGCGCAACTAATTGCCAGTTCAGTGCAACCTGTGTTGTCGAACTGGCTTGTTCTGTTCATCTGCAGTAATTGTTTTTGTTAGCTCTGTTTTCTTCTTGTTTCGTTTTTTTTTACGACGGCAAGTTTAAGTGAACTACGTGCAGCTGTGAAATTTTGTTTTCTACTCGGTACAAATGCTGCTGAAACTGTTTAAATGTTGGAAACAGCTTACAAAGATGACACTATGGGAAAAACTAAAGTGTTTGGATGGTTTGCTCGATTTAAAAATGGTGACATGTCGATTGATGAAAAACCTCGTTCTGGACGTCCATCAACTACCCTGTTGTTGTGGTCTTCAGTCCTGAGACTGGTTTGATGCAGCTCTCCATGTTACTCTATCCTGTGCAAGCTTCTTCATCTCCCAGTACCTACTGCAACCTACATCCTTCTGAATCTGCTTAGTGTATTGATCTCTTGGTCTCCCTCTACGATTTTTACCCTCCACGCTGCCCTCCAATGCTAAATTTGTGATCCCTTGATGCCTTAAAACATGTCCTACCAACCGATCCCTTCTTCTAGTCAAGTTGTGCCACAAACTTCTCTTCTCCCCAATCCTATTCAATACCTCCTCATTAGTTACGTGATCTACCCACCTTATCTTCAGCATTCTTCTGTAGCACCACATTTCGAAAGCTTCTATTCTCTTCTTGTCCAAACTGGTTACCGTCCATGTTTCACTTCCATACATGGCTACACTCCATACAAATACTTTCAGAAACGACTTCCTGACACTTAAATCTATACTCGATGTTAACAAATTTCTCTTCTTCAGAAACGATTTCCTTGCCATTGCCAGTCTACATTTTATATCCTCTCTACTTCGACCATCATCAGTTATTTTACTCCCTAAATAGCAAAACTCCTTTACTACTTTAAGTGTCTCATTTCCTAATCTAATCCCCTCAGCATCACCCGATTTAATTTGACTACATTCCATTATCCTCGTTTTGCTTTTGTTGATATTCATCTTATATCCTCCTTTCAAGACACTGTCCATTCCGTTCAACTGCTCTTCCAAGTCCTTTGCTGTCTCTGACAGAATTACAATGTCATCGGCGAACCTCAAAGTTTTTACTTCTTCTCCATGAATTTTAATACCTACTCCAAATTTTTCTTTTGTTTCCTTTACTGCTTGCTCAATATACAGATTGAATAACATCGGGGAGAGGCTACAACCCTGTCTCAGTCCTTTCCCGACCACTGCTTCCCTTTCATGCCCCTCGACTCTTATAACTGCCATCTGGTTTCTGTACAAATTGTAAATAGCCTTTCGCTCCCGGTATTTTACCCCTGCCACCTTAAGAATTTGAAAGAGAATATTCCAGTTAACGTTGTCAAAAGCTTTCTCTAAGTCTACAAATGCTAGAAATGTAGGTTTGCCTTTCCTTAATCTTTCTTCTAAGATAAGTCGTAAGGTTAGTATTGCCTCACGTGTTCCAACATTTCTACGGAATCCAAACTGATCTTCCCCGAGGTCCGCTTCTACCAGTTTTTCCATTCGTCTGTAAAGAATTCGCGTTAGTATTTTGCAGCTGTGACTTATTAAACTGACAGTTCGGTAATTTTCACATCTGTCAACACCTGCTTTCTTTGGGATTGGAATTATTATATTCTTCTTGAAGTCTGTGGGTATTTCGCCTGTCTCATACATCTTGCTCACCAGATGGTAGAGTTTTGTCATGACTGGCTCTCCCAAGGCCATCAGTAGTTCTAATGGAATGTTGTCTACTCCCGGGGCCTTGTTTCGACTCAGGTCTTTCAGTGCTCTGTCAAACTCTTCACGCAGTATCTTATCTCCCATTTCATCTTCATCTACATCCTCTTCCATTTCCATAATATTGTCCTCAAGTACATCACCCTTGTATAAACCCTCTATATACTCCTTCCACCTTTCTGCCTTCCCTTCTTTGCTTAGAACTGGGTTGCCATCTGAGCTCTTGATATTCATACAAGTGGTTCTCTTCTCTCCAAAAGTCTCTTTAATTTTCCTGTAGGCAGTATCTATCTTACCCCTAGTGAGACAAGCCTCTACATCCTTACATTTGTCCTCTAGCCATCCCTGCTTAGCCATTTTGCACTTTCTGTCGATCTCATTTTTGAGACGTTTGTATTCCCTTTTGCCTGCTTCATTTACTGCATTTTTGTATTTTCTCCTTTCATCAATTAAATTCAATATTTCTTCTGTTACCCAAGGATTTCTATTAGCCCTCGTCTTTTTACCTACTTGATCCTCTGCTGCCTTCACTACTTCATCCCTCAGAGCTACCCATTCTTCTTCTACTGTATTTCTTTCCCCCATTCCTGTCAATTGTTCCCTTATGCTCTCCCTGAAACTCTGTACAACCTCTGGTTTAGTCAGTTTATCCAGGTCCCATCTCCTTAAATTCCCACCTTTTTGCAGTTTCTTCAGTTTCAATCTGCAGTTCATAACCAAGAGATTGTGGTCAGAATCCACATCTGCCCCTGGAAATGTCTTACAATTTAAAACCTGGTTCCTAAATCTCTGTCTTACCATTATGTAATCTATCTGATACCTATTAGTATCTCCAGGATTCTTCCAGCTATACAACCTTCTTTTGTGATTCTTGAACCAAGTGTTAGCTATGATTAAGTTATGCTCTGTGCAAAATTCTACAAGGCGGCTTCCTCTTTCATTTCTTCCCCCCAATCCATATTCACCTACTACGTTTCCTTCTCTCCCTTGTCCTACTGACGAATTCCAGTCACCCATGACTATTAAATTTTCGTCTCCCTTCACTACCTGAATAATTTCTTTTATCTCGTCATACATTTCATCAATTTCTTCATCATCTGCAGAGCTAGTTGGCATATAAACTTGTACTACTGTAGTAGGCATGGGCTTTGTGTCTATCTTGGCCACAATAATGCGTTCACTATGCTGTTTGTAGTAGCTAACCCGCACTCCTATTTTTTTATTCATTATTAAACCTACTCCTGCATTACCTCTACTTGATTTTGTATTTATAACCCTGTAATCACCTGACCAAAAGTCTTGTTCCTCCTGCCACCGAACTTCACTAATTCCCACTATATCTAACTTTAACCTATCCATTTCCCTTTTTAAATTTTCTAACCTACCTGCCCGTTTAAGGGATCTGACATTCCACGCTCCGATCCGTAGAATGCCAGTTTTCTTTCTCCTGATAACGACATCCTCTTGAGTAGTCCCCGCCCGGAGATCCGAATGGGGGACTATTTTACCTCCGGAATATTTTACCCAAGAGGACGCCATCATCATTTAATCATACAGTAAAGCTGCATGTCCTCGGGAAAAATTACGGCTGTAGTTTCCCCTTGCTTTCAGCCGTTCGCAGTACCAGCGCAGCAAGGCCGTTTTGGTTAATGTTACAAGGCCAGATCAGTCAATCATCCAGACTGTTGCCCCTGCAACTACTGAAAAGGCTGCTGCCCCTCTTCAGGAACCACATGTTTGTCTGGCCTCTCAACAGATACCCCTCCGTTGTGGTTGCACCTACGGTACGGCCATCTGTATCGCTGAGGCACGCAAGCCTCCCCACCAACGGCAAGGTCCATGGTTCATGGGGGAAGTCAACTACCCTAATCGACGAAAATACTGAAAAACCTGAGCTCACAAACCGTCGACAGACAATTGATAAAGTATCAAAGAATAGTGGGTTATCTTATCTTATCTTATATTACATTACATATAAAATGCCTAATATATTTGCTGACAGAGTAATACTGTACGTAAATTCAGTTGCAGAGGCTCGAGTTCTGTTTACAAATGACCACTGTTACAAAAATGGTTCAAATGGCTCTGAGCAATATGGGACTCAACTTCTGAGGTCATCAGTCCCCTAGAACTTAGAACTACTTAAACCTAACTAACCTAAGGACGTCACACACATCCATGCCCGAGGCAGGATTCTAACCTGCGACCGTAGCGGTCGCGCGGTTCCAAACTGTAGCGCCTAGAACCGCTAGGCCACTCCGCCCGGCAGCACTGCGGGGAAAAGAGAGCAAATATGGGCTAAAGAAACATCAATAAAAAGTGAAACTTCCACTTAACATTACGAAAGATTAAGTGATAAGGAAAACTGGAAAGCAGTGGGCGCTTTATACATATGCGTCGGCACTGTGTCTTGCTGGTGTTAAGTAACGTGAATTTACGGGAAAGGGAACTGACAGTCTCTTATAGGAGACCAGTTATAAGTGCAATAATTTTAGAGGTGGACATTAGTATTAAATTATCTGTAAAACTTTGATGTATCAGAGTGGTACTGCATATATATGTTACTTAACACCAGTAAGGAGTAGTTGCTGTGTTCCGAGATAATTTAGCTAGTAATTTGTTTCTGCTGTGTATTCTACCATATTTAGGTACATTAGTGTCAGATAGACTTGATAAATTGAAGGTTTCGATTTTTATTTGCGTCTGAACAGGAAAAGCGGTTTCTGTTTAGGGCAAACGTTTGTTTACATTCTTAACTGACGTTAATACGCGTGATTATCAATTAAGTCAGTGTACAGTACTCAGTATTTACGTTTATTTTAATATTCACTAGACAGCCCTAGCATTTTACTGTAGATCACTGTTTAGTTTTCTTTAGTATACACTAGATAGCCCGTAGAAGGAAATAAGCACCTGTTCTAGCTTCTACCATACATTTTTATTGTTTTTCATTGTTGACTGTCCTTTCTGCCAACTAGAGTGTAGCTGTCAACCTTGTGTGGCAGTGGGTTTCTTAAGTTTCTTATAGTAAATCACATGTTAGCTAGATGGATAGGGACTGCGTCTGTTGTGTGCGGATGCAGGAGGAGTTGGCCACAGTCCAAACGCAGGTGGAAGCGTTTTTTTCCACAGTCAACAGGCTCCAGAGTGCCATCCTGAGGTGTCGTGGGATGGGGTTCCTGGGGCAGCCTCCGCTGTACTAGATGTGCAGGGGAGGATGTCGCAGCTCTCTGTCGCCGATCTCACGTGCGACTGAGCCGGCAGACCCACTCTCACCTCAATGTGGGTGGCGGACTGTGTCGAAGCCTCGAGCCTCAAGGCGAAGGCTGCATGGGGGAAACAAACTGCTACCAAATCCCATGATGCATTTCGCTAATAGATTCAATGTGCTGTCTGATGGTGGGTGGGGGGGGGGGGGGACGTTGAGCGAGATCAGAACGCACCTTCTGCCAGGATAGTGGCCGCTCCTTCAGCAAGGACCTCATGCACGTGGGGATAGGGGTTTGTTAGTTATTGGGAGCTCCAATGTTAAGCAGGTCGGGTAGCCCTTCAGGAACATAGCGGTTAGAGCGGGGAAGAAGTCCAACGTTCACTCGGTGTGCTTTCTGGGGGGGGGGGGGGATGCCTTTTCCGGGATGTGGAAGAAGCTCTTCCGGCGGCTATCGACCGTGTGGGGTGCAGCCAGCGGCAGACTGTTGCACATGTCGGCACCAACGATGCCAGTCATCAGGGTTCCGAAGAAATTATTGGGTCCTATCGACGGCTGGCTAAATTGACGAAGGCAGCTTCCATCTCTCGAGGAGTGGAAGCCAAGCTGACGATTTGCAGCATTGTACCAAGGGTGGACTAGGGTCCTCTGGTTTGGAGTCGAGTGGAGAATCTAAACCTGAGGCTACGACGACTCTGTGACGAAAATGGTTGTAGATTCCTCGACCTACGCTATGCGGTGGAAGGTTGTAGGACGCCCCTCGATAGATCAGAGGTAAACTACACACAGGAAGCAGCTACATGGGTAGCACAGTACTTGTTGTGTGCACATGGTTTTTTTTAGATTAGGTTCCTCCCCACGGGAAACAAACCGTTGGCCTGAAAACATACCAGTTCATGACACTGACGTGGGTGTGACAACCGTAAAAATTGTTAGTTCGCCTGAACAGGTCATTCCAAAGGATTTAAGTATGCTAAATCTCATGTTAGTAAATTGTCGAAGTGTGTGTAGCAGATTTCCGAGTTACTCTCTGGAGTAAACAGTAGTAGTGCCAATACTATATTAGGTACCGAAAGCTGGTTGAAACCAGACATAGATAGCAGTGAAATTTTGAACTCGGATTGGACAATGATTAGGAAGGATAGGTTCAAAATGGCTCTGGGTACTATGGGACTCAACAGCTAAGGTCATAAGTCCCCTAGAACTTAGAACTACTTAAACCTAACTAATCTAAGGACATCACACACATCCATGCCCTTGGCAGGATTCGAACCTGCGACAATAGCAGTCGCGCGGTTCCAGACTGAAGCGCCTAGAACCGCTCGGCCACCATGGGAAGGATAGGACTGATGCTATGGGAGGTGGTGTGTTCATTGCAGTTAAAGGCTATTTAATCGCAGTTGAGATCGATACCGGGTCGGACTGTGAAATACAGGGTGATTCAAAAAGAATACCACAACTTTAGAAATGTGTATTTAATGAAAGAAACATAATATAACCTTCTGTTATACATCATTACAAAGAGTATTTAAAAAGGTTTTTTTCACTCAAAAACAGGTTCAGAGATGTTCAATATGGCCCCCTCCATACACACGAGCAATATCAACCCGATGCTCCAACTCGTTCCACACTCTCTATAGCATATCAGGCGTAACAGTTTGGATAGCTGCTGTTATTTCTCGTTTCAAATCATCAATGGTGGCTGGGAGAGGTGGCCGAAACACCATATCCTTAACATACCCCCATAAGTAAAAATCGCAGGGGGTAAGATCAGGGCTTGGAGGCCAGTGATGAAGTGCTCTGTCACGGGCTGCCTGGCGGCCGATCCATCGCCTCGGGTAGTTGACGTTCAGGTAGTTACGGACAGATAAGTGCCAATGTGGTGGCGCTCCATCCTGCTGAAATATGAATTGTTGTGCTTCTTGTTCGAGCTGAGGGAACAGCCAATTCTCTAACATCTCCAGATACTGCAGTCCAGTTACAGTAGCACCTTCGAAGAAAAAGGGACCAAAAACTTTATTGGCTGAAATGGCACAGAAAACGTTCACCTTAGGCGAGTCACGTTCATACTGAGTTGTTTCCTGCGGATTCTCAGTGCCCCATATACAGACATTGTGACGGTTGACTTTCCCGTTAGTGTGGAAAGTTGCTTCATCACTAAACACAATCTTTGAAACGAAAGATTCATCTGTTTCCATTTGAGCAAGGATAAAATCACAGAAATCGATTCTTTTAATCTTATCAGCTGCAGACAGTGCTTGAACCAATTTCAGACGATAAGGTTTCATAACTAACCTTTTTTGTAGGACTCTCCATACAGTTGATTGTGGAATTTGCAGCTCTCTGCTAGCTCTGCGAGTCGATTTTACTGGGCTGCGAACAAATGCTTGCTGGATGCATGCTACATTTTCATCACTCGTTCTCGGCCGTCCAGAACTTTTCCCTTTGCACAAACACCCATTCTCTGTAAACTGTTTATACCAACATTTAATACACCACCTATCAGGAGGTTTAACACCATACTTCGTTCGAAATGCACGCTGAACAACTGTCGTCGATTCACTTCTGCCGTACTCAATAACACAAAAAGCTTTCTGTTGAGCGGTCGCCATCTTAGCATCAACTGACGCTGACGCCTAGTCAACAGCGCCTCAAGCGAACAAATGAACAACTAAATGAAACTTTATAGCTCCCTTAATTCGCCGACAGATAGTGCTTAGCTCTGCCTTTTGTCGTTGCAGAGTTTTAAATTCCTGAAGTTGTGGTATTCTTTTTGAATCACCCTGTAGTCTGGATAAAGCTGTCAATCAGACAAGGCGCGACCATTGTATTAGGATACTTTCATAGACCACCAGCATGCGCAAATAACGTCGCGGAACGTTTCAGGGAAAAGTCTTGAGTACATAGGAAATAAATATCCAAATTATCCATTAGTTAAATATGGAGACTTTAATCTGGCGTCCATTGACTGGGAAAATCACATGTTTATCACAGGGGGCAGAAGCAAAGACTCGCGTGAAGTTATTCTAGGAGCGCTCTCAACATACAACGTTGAGCAATTGGTTTGAAAACCAGCTTCAGATCTGAACATATTATATATTTTGGCGACAAACAGACGTGATCTTTTTGAGGAAATTAATCTAGAAGAAGGTACTACCGACGATAATGTCGTTGCTTCTATGTCAGTGAAAGTGGGGAAAAAATCGGGATAGACTTTTCTTGTTTGGGAAAGTAAATAAAAGTGTCATTAATGAATACCTTCATAGTAATCTCCAAGCATTCATCGCGGGACACAAAGATATTGAGCATCTTTCGTCGGAATTTCAAGGTACTGTCCACCAAGTGCTAGAGAAATGTGCCTAGCAAAAATATAGGGGAGGGAAAGGATCCACCTTGCTTCAACAAACATATAAGGAAGTTGCTGAGGAAGCAGAGAGTTTTGCACAGTCCTTTTAAACGCAGTCACAATCCCGCTGACGAACAGAAATTATGCGAAGTGAAAGCAGCTGTCAAAAGGTCTATGAGAGATTCTTTTAACGAATTTGAAAGCAATATTTTATCTGCAGATTCTATAAATAACCTCAAATTTTTGGTCGTATGTAAAATCTATGAGAGCTACAGATAATTCAATACCTTCTCTTGCTGATAGTAGGGGTAATGTAACCGGTGATGATAAACAGAAGGCCGAAATTCTAAACCTAGCTTTCAAAAACTCGATTACGGTAGAGGTCTGCAGCACCATTCCCCCTTTCAGTTATCGAACAAACGCAAGGATGGCTGACATAGTCTTTGTTGTATCTGGGATTGTAAAACAGTTAAGATCCTTAGACGCCAGTAAGGCATCTGGCAGAGACGCTATCCCTGTAAGATTTTATGTTGACTATGCTACAAATA
The DNA here is from genome assembly GCF_023898315.1 of Schistocerca nitens. Lineage (NCBI taxonomy): Eukaryota > Metazoa > Arthropoda > Insecta > Orthoptera > Acrididae > Schistocerca > Schistocerca nitens. The sequence continues at coordinate 423,590,545 of NC_064617.1, read as the reverse complement.
TAGCACTATTCTTATCCATCATCTATCAGAAATCATTGGAACAGCAGAAAGTTCCAAGGGACTGGAAAAAGGCCCAGGTCATAGCAAACTATAAAAAGGATAGAAAATCGGATGCACATAATTATCGGCCAATTTCACTGACATCGATTTGTTTTAGAATCATGGAACATATTTTGTGTTCAGATATAATGACCTATCTAGACTCTGAGAAGTTCATCTGCAGAAACGAGCACGGTTTTAGGAAACAGCGGTCAGGCGAGACACAGCTGGGCCTCTTTGTGCGTGATATACAACAGGCTATAGATACCGGCTCCCAGGTCGATGCCATGTTTCTCGAATTTCGAACTGCGTTCGATTTAGTTCCACACTGTCGCTTGCTCCAATAAGTGCGTTTACGGTCTATCCGATGGCATATGCTGTTGGATAGAAAGTTTTATAATAGACAGAGCAGTATGTCGTCCTGAATGGGGAGACTTCAACAGAAACAAGAGTAACATCAGGTGTGACCCAAGGCAGCGTAATAGGTCCGCTGCTTTTTACGATTTAAATAAACGATTTGGTTGATGGTAGTGACAGCTGCATTAGACTGTTTGCCGATGATGGTGTAGTCTACAGGAAAGTAGTATCACACGAAAGTTGTGAGCAAATTAATGAGCTTTGCAGAAAATAATGTCTGGCAGTTACCTCTCAATATTAGTAGGTGTAACCTAATGCGTATAACAAAGCGAAAATTCCGTTTTTGTAAGAGTACAAAATAAATGCCCAGTCTTTGGAAGCGGTAACATCCGTCAGGTATCTGGGTGTGACTATTCGAAATGATCTCAAATGGAACGATCAAAACACAAGTAACGAGTAAGGCGAACTCAAGATTGCGGTTTATTGGTAGAATCCTGGAGCGATGCAGTCCTTCAACAAAGGAAATTGCTTACAATGCTTTACTTCATCCAGTCCTAGAATATTGTTCGTCTGTATGAGACCCTTACCAGTTGGGACTGATTCAAGAAATTGAGAAGGTCCAAAGAAGAGCGGCAAGATTTGTGAATGGTACATTTAGCCATCGCGAGAGCGTTACAGATCTCATAGAAAGTTTGAAGTGGGATACACTTGCAGATAGACGACGCGCTAAACGGAAGAGGCTGCTCAATAAATCCCAAAATCCGATCTTCGCCGAGGATGTAGAGCAACTTTCATATCGCGCAATGACCACCATTCAAAGATAAGGGAAATTAGAGCTCGTACTGAGGCGATCCGCGAGTGGAACAGAGGTGAGGAATGTGACTTTGGCGCGAATAGTGCCCTTCAACACACACCGCTTAATGGCTAGCGGAGTGTATATGTAGATGTAGATATCGGTTTGAGCCTATACCACTGAACTATTGGCCTTTGTCTCTGGTAAGATGAATACTTATGTTATGTAAACATTTCATTCTTTTGACTCCTGTTACAGTTTTGTGTAGACAATAGCATTAGCAGTGGGCGAATACATTTGAGTGTTTACTCTGACGTACGCAGAATGTAATCAGGCTCCTGTCTTAAGCCATGGCATGCTACGCTTCTGGTTTTTATAACAATTTTATGACAAATGCCACTCGGTGTCAGCTAATGTATTTTATCACCATGTGGTGTAATAAGCGAGTACACTTACCTCACTAATATTTTCTATTGTTAGTAAATTGTTATGTATGTAAAAATAATTTGTACCCTTATATTTTCTTTTTTGGGACCCACTCATTCTGAAGAGGCTGGCTGCTTTTTTCAACCCCTTCAAGTTTTGGTTTTGTATACAGGTATAGCTGCGGAGGTGGAATAGACGCAGCTAATTGTTTCTTGTTAAACTAGCGATCTAGCCATTATTAGATACAATACTCTTACTGTTGTGTAATTCCGTTTGAAAATTCTGTTTTGAGACTGGTATGGAATGAAACTACGTACTGAGGGCTGGAAAGCAGAATGTTTGTGTTATTGGGTGTTGTGGACATGAGGATATTAACATGTCTGTTGCTGTGAGTTTTCTGTACATTTTAAAACTTTGTGTGTTTGAATGATATCTATGTCGATGTTTAGTGATATCCTTATGTGGATTTTTCACCGCTATCCATGCAGAACTGTATGTTTGGTGTTACGAGTTTAGTGTTCTCGGAATGTGTTCAGTTTTTTATACCAGTCCACAGACACAGCACATCACTCACGTATCTGTACCAACATTTGACATTATAACTGACAGGTTAGTTATGTAGGAACTGTTTTCCGAAATGGTCCATGAAGATTTATACTAAAAGACGACTGAGGGGAGAAACCATTTCCAAGCAATACAGCTGTCTGTGCGGAGAATTTCCAAGTAGAAAATAATTTTGTTGCAGATATGTCAGGGTGGCCAGTCTTACGTCTTCTTCTTGTACAGGGTTTGTAGAATCTTGTACCGCAAGGAATCAAAGGGAGAGGATGTCGATATGTGTGGCTGGTATCCTCTTTTTTATACAATACAAATGCACATGCATATTAATATGGTTCTTTATTTACATGAACTTCTACTTAACTTGAATGGAGTCCATGTGTCGTGGTACAAGCTCATTAGTAATAGTCCACTTGCATACAATATCGGTAATCTTGTTATTACAAACTTTAATCTTACTGCTGGTCCAGCTATAGTTACTAATCAGGTCGCTATGTACCGTCATAGACTGTTACGAACTAATCCCGCTCTACGAGTGTACGACAGACGCAAAACTGGCCCTTCAGCCAGCGGCGGCGGCCTAAATACTTGCTGCCGAGTGGGCGTTGGCAGTCTGTTGCTTGTCAGTGTGTTCAAATGGCTCTGAGCACTATGCGACTCAACTTCTGAGGTCATTAGTCGCCTAGAACTTAGAACTAATTAAACCTAACTAACCTAAGGACATCACACACATCCATGCCCGAGGCAGGATTCGAACCTGCGACCGTAGCGGTCGCTCGGTTCCAGACTGTAGCGCCCAGAACCGCGCGGCCACTCCGGCCGGCTTGTCAGTGTATCTCTGGCCTCTCTCATGATAGGTGCGCTTGATCCAATGTTACAATCGATCGTCGCGCTACATCTTTGCCTACTGCTGTGCTGGCGACAGCTTATGCCAGCACATTCCTGCTGCTTGTGTGGTGCAGTGTCAAAAGCCTTCCGGTGTGAATAAAGAGCTAGTTGTGTTTGACAGGAATTATGTTTTCTACCCCATGTTGACTTTGTGTCAATAGACCGTTTCCTTCGAGGTAATTCATTATGTTCGAACACAATATATGTTCCAAAATCCTGCTACACAGCGACGTTAACGATATGGGCCTATAATTTAGTGGATTACTCCTACTACCTTTCTTGAATATTGGTGTGACCTGTGCAACTTTCCAGTCTTCGGGTACGGATCTTTCCTCGAGCGAACGGTTGTATATGATTGTCAAGTATCGAGCTAATGCATCAGCATACTCCGAAAAGAACCTAGTTGGTATACAGTCTGGACAAGAAGACTTGCTTTTATTAAGTGATTTAAGTTGCTTCACTACTCCGAGGATATTTACTTCTACGTTCCTCATATTGGCAGCTGTTGTCGAATCGAATTCTGGAATATTTCCTGCGTCTTCGTTTGTGAAGGCATTTCGGAAGGCTGTGTTTAATAACTCTGCTTTGGCAGCACTGTCTTCGATATTATCTCCATTGTTATCGCACAGAGAAGGCATTGATTGTTTCTTGCCACTAACATACTTCACATACGACCAGAATCTCCTTGGATTTTCTGCCAGGTTTCGAGACAGTTTCGTTGTGGAAACTGTTATAGGCGTCTCGCATTGCAGTCCGCGCTAAGTTCCGAGCTTCTGTAAAGGATAGCCAACCTACGGAATTTTGCGTCTGTTTAAATTTGGCATGTTTGTTTCGTTGTTTCTGCAACAGTGTTCTAACCAGTTTTGTGTACCAAGGAGGATCAGCTCCGTCGTTTGTTAGTTTATTTGGTATAAACCTCTCAATTGCTGCCGATACTATTTCTTTGAATTCAAGCCACATCTGCTCTACACGTACATTATTAATTTGGAATGAGTGTAGATTGTCTCTCAGGAAGGCGTCAAGTGAATTTTTATCTGCTTTTTTGAGTAGGTTTATTTTTCACTTATTTTTAGAGGATTTGGGGATCACAATATTCAGTCTCGCTACGACAACCCTGTGTTCACTAATCCCTATATCGGTTTTGATGCTGGTTATTAACTCAGGATTATTTGTTGCTAAGAGGTCAAGTGTGTTTTCACAACCGTTTACTATTCGCGTGGGCTCATGAACTAACTGCTCGAAATAATTTTCAGAGAATGCGTTTAGCACAATTTCGGATGATATTTTATGCGTACCTCCGGTATTAATCATGTATTTTCGCCAACATATCGAGGGTAAATTAAAGTCACCACCAACTATTATCGTATGAGCCGGGTACGTGTTTAAAATCAAACTCAAGTTTTCTTTGAACCTTTCAGCAACTGCATCATCTGAACTGGGAGGTCGGTAAAAGGACCCAATTTTTATTTTATTCCGGTTGCCAACAATGACCACTGCCCATGCTAACTCACAGGAAGTATTGTAAGTAGGCTGTTTAGGTTTTTTTATTGGTAACGCCACCTCTGTATGAAAATCACTGGCTGTGCTGTGTGCAGTCTGTGGCTGCTTTGCATTGTTGTAATACTCACCATTGTAGTGATAGGCAGCTGGCTGCGAACAGCGCGTAGCGTTGCGCAGTTGGAGGTGAGCCGCCAGCAGTGGTGGATGTGGGGAGAGAGATGGCGGAGTTTTGAAATTTGTCATGAACTGCTATATTTATAAATGATGATATCAAGGTAAATACATTCTTTGTTCTCTATTAATATCTTTCATTTGCTAACTATCCCTATCAGTAGTTAGTGCCTTCCATAGTTTGAATCTTCTATTTAGCTGGCAGTAGTGGCGCTCGCTGTATTGCAGTAGCTTGAGCAGCGAAGATTTTTGTGAGGTAAGTGATTTGTGAAAGGTATAGTTTAATGTTAGTCAGGGCCATTCTTTTGTAGGGAATTTTGAAAGTCAGATTGCGTTGCGCTATAAATATTGTGTGTCAGGTTAAGCACAGTCCTGTAAAATTGTTGAAAGGGGACATTTCACATGTCGACCCTTAGCCTAGGATACCTCACTGGAATCTTCTGATTTTTTCTTGTAGTTTGTGTAATTAGTGTAGATTTTGTTTATTGCTAGCGCGTAATTCTAGAGAGAATCTCCTTTGTAGTTGTAGTTTTTCATTGTTGTATAGTAAAATAGTTGTGGCATGCATGTAGATTTGCACCAAGTATTTCGCAGCTGCAATTAACTAGATATTATTTTCAGTGTTATGTTAATGTGTTCTCTTAATTTTGCTCTTCAAATTGTGTTTTTCTGTGTTGTTGTGTGAAATACTGTGACAATAATGGCGTGTGAAAAACTTAATACTAGGCTCCAAAGTAAACTAAGAAATGACAGTAAAAATGAAAGCAGTGTGTTAGCGTCACCGAGTAATGAATTAACTGATGTTCAAAATAGTAATTTAGTAATTGTGCATAGGGAAATGGAGCGGGCGGCAAACAATGGCGTAGGCGGTGAAACAATTAGTGAAGAGGGAAGCATTATCGATCGATCGGTCGGCGACAGCTCGCCTCAGGAATCCGAAATGACAGGAAACAATCTCACAAATGCTGTGGATTCAGGATTTGGGTCCTCACCGTTTTCTCAAATAAGTCAAGACACATTTTCTGCTTGTTAAAATGTGAATGTTGCCGGTGCAACTTCACTGCCGAAAAGCACTGAGGAACGTGTTTCAGACACCAGTGCATTGTTATTACAATTAATGCAACAAATGGAACAAAAGCTTGAAAAATTAGACACAATTGAACAAAATCAGAAACAAATGGAACAAAATCAGAGTCAAACACAGCACCAGTTAGACGCAATGGAACAAAATCTTCACACCACGCTTGAACAAACACGTGAAGATTTAACTACTGAGTTACATAACATCGAATCGAAATGTCAAAAAGTATGTAATGACGTAAAAACACAAATTTGTGAGCATTTTCAACCTATTTTTTCGCGGCATGAAAATGCACTACAGAATCACGAAGCAGCCATAAAAGAACTGCAACTATTGTTCATGAAAATCATGAGACCTTGCAAGCTAAATTTGACTCAGTTGCATCAACCGATTCGGTTACGCAACTTGCAAAAACTCAGGAAAACTTAAAGGACACAGTAGATACTCTGAAACTTGGTTCAGAAAAACACACTGAGGAAATGTGTTCACTATCGGAGAAAGTAGCCGAACTTTCGGATCAGTTCACTAACTTATCTACGAAGGTAGATGTAATCTGAACGACACAAAACCGGTAGTCTTTAATGACACAGAAGAGTTCGAACAAATTAGGAAACTGAAACAAAATCTGAATCAAATTAATACGCAACACCAAAGAGAAATCCGTGAAGTACAAGGTCAGCTGACACAGGTAATACAAGAATTACGTATTTCAGAGGACACTCGCGCTCCAACACGGGAAGAGGGACTTAGAAATACGGAAAAGCCGCAAAATAATAACACAGGGCATTTCGGAAGTTATGAAAGAAATTGGCAATGTGCACCGAATTTTGAGATGGAACGGCCGACGCGACCTAACAATGACCGATATGCGACTCACCGACATGATGATTTTGACTATAAGCTGTTCATTACTACATGTAAATTCAAAACATTTAAGAATTCTGGCAACGACATTCATCCACAAGCATGGCTCCATCAATTCTCTCATTGTTTTCCTCCCAACTGGTCATTAGAACACAGATTAGAATTTATGTGTGGCTACTTAGAGAATGAACCAGCTGTGAGAATGCGATCGGTCATTCACGATTGCCACAGCGAAGGAGAATTTTACCATGCCTTCCTCTCAGCATATTGGTCTCAAGCCACACAAGACCGAGTAAAACATCGCATCATAATGATGAAACGTTTCGAACAATCTGAATTTTCCAGTATTATGAAATATTTTGAAGACATGTTGCATAAGAATCAGTATCTTTCAAACCCATACAGCCCCTCAGAACTCATCCGAATTTGCTTAATCAAACTGCCTGAACATTTACGACATATTATTTTGGCAGGACGTTGCAAAGACGACATTGAAGCTTTTCAGGGACTGTTACAAGAACTGGAAATTGACACTGACAATCGCGGAACGCGAGAACAGGAACACAACAATTACAGGTCACATCTGTCACAATTCCGCGATGACAGAAATAATACACGACAAGGCTATTCTTATAACGTAAATCGTGACCAAAACAGACACCACCCGTATAACAACCGTTGGCAGAGTAGTAATTATTACAGGGAAAGATCACCTCTCCGCGGTAATGACTATCACAGAGACAACCCGAGAAACAGACAATATGGGAACCAAAACAATTATTATTACGAGAGACAGAATAGCTTTAGACGCAACGGTCCAGCGCGCAGTTACGATTCAGGGAGAAATTCTCCACCACTTAACCGACCAGAAAGAAACCACAGAAACTACCGACATGACGATAGACGATATGATCGTAACGACAGACCTGAATTGCATCAGAACTGGCGGGATTTAAACAGGGCAGGGCCCTCTCGTCACGGTGAATTTGTAGAAGTTAGGTCTCCAAACCCCAATAACGACGCGCGCCAACAAAGAGACAATAGGCAATGACTCACACCGGTGGCAGCCACAAAACGTACGTATGAAACTGACGACGCAGCTGCCGTAGCTAGTAATTACGTAAAAATGGAAGACATTAGGGACATCTTACTCCAAGAACACGACGTAAAACATAAAAACATGGCATATCCTGTGATTCACATTACAGTAAATGACGTAAAATTTACGGCAGTACTTGACTCTGGCAGTCCCATTTCAGTAATCAGTGAAACAGCCTTTAGCAAATGCAACAAATCGAACGATTGCCCCACACTTCCGTTACGTAAGATTAAATTACAAGGTGCAATCTTTGGAAAAAGTGTAGATGTACGCCAACAAACCAACTTAGAATTCTTTTGTCAAAACCACAGTTTCTCTATGAACTTTCTTATTGTTCCATTATTGTCGACGGAAATTATACTGGGAGTAGACTTTTTGAATGAATACAAAGCAACCTTAAGCTTTCACGATGCTGAAATAAGTTTAGAAAAAGAAGGTAAGTCAGTAGCTTTGAAATTTGAAGATTGGCTCTCAAACCATGACGAAGAAATTAATCGGCTTTACCTCCTGTTAGACAACAGTTCGGAATTTTCGACGGAACTTGACACTAACAATCACTCTGCAAGTACTGACAGGGGTGATATCGACGGCGCATTTGATACTAATGAGTTAATTCAGAATAAAATTCAAACAATTGAGAATTGTAATGACAATGATAGGCAAGACCTTTTTGAGATTTTACAAGCACATTCCACAGTTTTTACTCACACAACAGGAACAATCAAGGGATTTCAATACCAATTTCGTGTTCGTGAGCATACTAAATTTTGTGTTAGACCATACGTAATTCCGGCGCATTATAGGGACCGTGTTAGAACAGAAATACAATCTATGCTTGACGAGGGCATTATTGAGCCTGCAGTAAGCTCATACAACAATCCATTACATGTTGTTGAGAAGAAAAATGGATCGATCAGGTTTGTCTTAGATTCGAGACAAATCAATACTATCATCATTCCTGAAACAGACAGGCCGCAAACGTTGGAAGAACTTCTTCAAAATTTTAATGGTGTAAACGTGTTGTCTTCCATTGATCTCAGATCCAGCTTTTATCAGATCGAACTTCATCCAGAATGTAGAAAATACACAGCTTTCCTTTGTTTCGGCGTTTGTTATCAGTTTCGGAAACTTCCCTTTGGTTTGAACATTTCTTCAGCAGCATTCATTCGCGGGCTAAATTCCATATTACCTGAGTTCTTAAAACGTCACATCACCTTATATGTGGACGATATTCTAATAGCAGAAGCTTCATGGGAACAACATAATCGCATCCTCAACAGTTTGTTACGTATTTTTGCAGAATCTGGAATTACAGTTAACTTGGAAAAGTCTGAATTTGGTAGGTCAAAGGTGAGGTTTTTGGGACATATTATTTCTTCTGAAGGCATTCAGCCGGATCCTGAAAAGTTAGAAGCAATCAGAGCCATTCCAGTTCCATCCACAAAAAAAACAAGTCCGCAGTTTTCTAGGTCTCGTAAATTTTTATCGTCGTTTTCTGAACATGCAAATTCTTGTTACACCAAAACTTTGTTCTCTCACTGGAAAAAATACTATTTGGAACTGGGACGAACAAGCACAGTTGGAATTCAATTCTTTGAAAGAATCGCTACTTAACGCGCCAATACTAGCTCATCCAGATCTGTCACAAGATTTCTGCCTTAGCACGGATTCTTCTAAAGTCGGACTTGGTGCCCATTTATTTCAAGAAGCCATAGAAAATGACACTACTGTTCAGAAAACCATTGCTTTTGCTAGCAGAGTGCTAACAAAATCTGAAAAAAATTATTCCGTTACTGAATTAGAAGCTTTAGCTATCGTTTGGGCATTTAACAAGTTCCGTTTCTTTCTTTCTGGTAAGCACGTAAAAGTATACAGTGATCATCGTGCATTACAATTTCTTATGTCTTCAAAATTAAATCATGATAGGTTAAAACGTTGGGCATTGTTTCTGCAAGAATTCCGCTTCACAATAATCTACATTCCCGGCAAGGAGAACATTGTTGCGGACGCACTGTCACGCGCACCAGCTGGGCTTGAGAAAAGTAACACAGAAAGTAGCCTCGAGAAAAATTTCAGTATTCTTTACATTCAGAAAGTCGCCTTTGAAAACTTCATCACTACATCTTTAAAGGACATTGCTCATGAACAAGATAAAGATCCGATTTGGAAAGACATCAAGAGCAAATGGCATGAAAAGACACACACTCAGATTCGGCATTATTATCTGGTTAGAAACAACATACTGTTCAAACGCTGCACTGTTGATAAGCTATGGGTACTTTGCATTCCTGACGATTTTGTTAATAAGCTCATTTGGTACATTCATTTCAGCTATGCACATTTTGGCCCACGAAAATGTTATCATATTCTTCGAACGACTTGTTATTTTAACAATATGGAAAAGAGAATTCGAAGAGTCTTGTCTATTTGTAAACTTTGTCAAAAGGCGAAACCATCTACTGCCTCACATCGTGCTCCGTTGTTTCCTATTATTCCTTCTAAATTAAAAGAATTTGCTGCTGTTGATCTCTTGGGACCGCTTGTCAGAACATCTAATGGATTTTCGTACGTTCTAGTCGCTGTTGAACTTACTTCAAAATTTGTTTCTTTCACTCCGTTACGTAAAGCCACTGGACGGTCTGTATCCAACGCCTTTGTTAAAAATTTCTTACGTGAAGTTGGACACGTTAGTAAAGTCATTTCAGATAACGGACCGCAATTCAGATCTGCTGTTTGGTCACGCATGCTTCGCAACCATAAAATCAAACCTGTTTTTATTTCATTGTACTCACCACATTGTAACCCCTCCGAACGGATTATGAAAGAAATCAATAAGCTTTGCAGACTTTATTGTCACAGAAAGCATCAGCATTGGGACAGATATTTACACTTATTTCAAAACGTGCTGAATGAAATGCCTCATGACTCCACTGCTTTACCACCTACTCTTGTACTGAAGAATGAAGAACCACCGAACAGAATCAGAGAGCTTGTACCTTTCCCGAATACACGTAAACTTCGACACAAAGACATAATTGATTTGGCTCTTAAAAATATAAAATCTGCAGCAGACAAAAGGAGAAAACTACACGGTAAAGCAAATGTAAAGAAATTACATATTGGTCAGAAAGTTCTCATTAAAGCTCATTCATTGTCACATAAGAAGAAACACTTGAGTCACAAATTCTTTCTAGTTTACAATGGACCTTACAGAATCCGACGTATACCACATGATAATTGCGTTGAAGTTGAAACTCTGCGTACTAGGAAGAGTAAAGGTTTACACCACATTTCACATGTAAAACCGTTTATGGAAAGATAATCTGCTTTTTAACTTTTAACTGTTTTTTCACTTCACATTTCTAGTATGCTTTGTCAGACTTAAGAAACTGTTAACATGCAACAATGTTTGAAGTTAAATATCCAGTCAAGAACCAAGGGAACATTTTTAAACAGAAATTACGAATGCATTGTTATAGTGAACAGACGACACAGTGTTGTATTTGTACATTCTTGCTTGTTAGTTGCACGATTATGTAACGACTATCAGGCTTACATACTTAGGACACATACTGGTACTGCTAATGAGATTTTAATGCAACATTTTGGTTTATTTGAAAATACATTCTGAATTTAAAGTGCTTTCTGAGGGATACCAGATGACACAGAGGTTAGTTTATGTGACAGCTACACGACTATATCACGACGCTACTAATGAGTGACAATTTACAATGTTGCTTTTGCGGTGTATCTGTTTTATATCTGCAGTTTTTCTGAATTCTTCTGTAAAGTAAAACATGTTTTAGCAGTAACTTTTGTGGTATAGCAACAATGAGACAGCCTTTTCCGTAGCACAACAATACGTTACAATACAGTACTTTCTTCATCACAACAATAAGCGTAATAACTAAGATATCTATACGCAAAGCATTTCACTTTTGTTTATCATGAGGTAAGTACATTGACTTCTGCAGAACTTAGCTTTCGGAGGACGATAACTACGAGACTTCCACAGAGACTATCTTACAACATGACGCACAGTTTAGCGCTACAGGACACGTATTTGAGTGATTAATTTTGTACTTAAAACATTTATTTTTAAAGATTTTTGAATTGCAAAGAAAGTTTTCCGTGATACATTTCATTCCATTGCTGTAATCTGTAACTCCTGAGGGTATAATTACATTAATCCTCAGGGGGGTACATACCTACTTTGTGTACCATGTGTTTGGCACGCACAAGGAGCCCTAGCTAATATGGTATTTGCTTATACAACTTTACACATCGGTACCATATTTCTCTAACACACAAATTACACAGCTATCTGATCATTTTTTTTTACTACATCAGTGACACATGTTTACGCAATTACACAGTTGGGTAATTTCACACTTATGAAACTGTATTTTGTCTGTACTTTGTAAACTGTTCATATTTTTTCAGAACCATTGTGATACTATGAGAGCTTTGAATGATATATTTGGTATGGGATCATGATTTTAAAGTACGTTTGAGGTAGATGACACTATTGAAATGAGCAGAGAATTTTTTTTAAAGTTTTGATATTATTGGAGGAAGCTACGACGATTTTGAGATTTGACTGAGGTGTTATGATGTTATTTTTACGACGACGATGTGTATTATGCTGCTGAGGTATGTTTATGGTCAAGAAGCTGATGCTATATGAGGAATTTGATTATGCTACGTATTTCATGTAATGAAATATTAAAGAAGCGTCGACGAATTTGTATATGTGTAATAAGATAAGGAGTAATGAGTAGCGGTTAGGAACTCTGCGTTGTGAAGACGTATGTTGGAAACCGAGAATCGTACTTTTAGAATTATGAAATGTGTGTAAATGCGTGAATGTATCACAATGCTGACGAATATTTTTTTTTGGACACTTATATTTATAGGATTTTGTTTCTACAGATTTGCAACGCTAATTCTTGACCTGTGAAATATTTTTATATGAGACTGTCGCTGTAGCAAAAACTGCTGTCGTAAATATTTCGTTAAGAAAGGTAAGTGACCTTGATGTAATGCGTTGTGGCACGCAGCTGGGCCAGCCGCCCGGAGAAAAAGCCATTAGGTGGAGAAAAAAAGAGGCCATTAACCTCGCTTCTGACATTCCCTTGTAGAAAGCATCGTAAAAACGACACGGTTGAACTTGAAAACATATGATTATACTGGATGCCTAATGAAATGACGAGAAATATTTTTATGTCTATACACCTGATTATGACTACTGTCTCTCTAGTTGAGAGATTTTTCTACTAACTTATGAAATACCTCATGACTACTGAATGATATTTTTATGCTTTGCTTTGTACATAGTTGCTTATTTCATTTGATATCTAGTTTCTAGCTGCACTGCAGCATTGGTAAAAATAAAATTTTATAGATGTATTAATGTAAATATTTTCTGTCTACAGATCGAGTAAATAATAATTTTTTCAAAAAAATGAGGGAGCACAAAAAAAGGGCATTTACCTTCACAGGAACTGCATACATAATTTTCTTTTCTAGTACTTGGTAATCTTTTCTAGAATTAGTTTTTGTGGTGCACCACTTTAATTACATAGACATTAAGATGTGATTATACATTTCCCTTATCTGCATTGTTGTCTTTACTGTAATATTTTTCTGCTTGAGAGTTGTCATGTTTAGATATAATTTATTGCTTTTGCTTCTGCTGTTTGCCAGGCATAGTGTTATTGAATTTGACTTTGTATTATTCTGTTAAGCCAGTTTTACTAATGATTTAATTTTATTGTTTGCTGCACATTGCCTTAGATTAGTTGTAATATTACAATTGCTTTGCTAATTTCTTAATGCTGCTTGCTTCGCAAATCTGCGTTTTTTTCATTGCTGTTTATATTAATTGTTTTATGTGATGCTGCATTGCCTCGTTCCTTAGTTTAGCATCTGAGCTCAGTAGATTTAAGTTAGTTTAAGAGGGGGTAGACTATATAAGAAACTAACTATGATGAATTGGAAGAAATACATTGAAAATCTATAAGAAAATGGTTTGGCCAAAACAGTATTTTGAAATAGGATATGAACCAAAAAAAGTAGGGTTTAGGGACAACAGGTTTAGGTAGGATTTTCTTGGAAATAAATGATGAAGTAAGATAATGGAAAATAAATAATGAGGTAAGAAATATGTGAACATATATATACAGAAAGCATGCTTGAATAGGATTTTTTTGGTGGAAACAAATGTGGAAATAAGACGAAAGATCTATGGAATGAAGTTTTGGGTTGGACTGCAGTACCAAAAGTTACACTGAAAACGAACCCTGTCCTTTCCATTGTGTTATCCCCCTATGTGTTTGTGTACCCTTGTGTATTTGTTTTCTTCCTGTCTCTGTGTAGTTTCATAGAATTTTTTCTTTTCTAATACTATTCACCATGATGAGGAATACTGTTATCCTCAAATATAATTGGTATTAATAATGTTATTTACTTTGTAAAGATGTTAGACATTAGTAATTCTGTTCTGTTTTAATGCTCATGTGTGAAGTCGATGTTTCAATAATTATTCTGATCTTTTATGTATGTACTTATGTCAAAATTCCTATAACATTGATGTATATGTTATTTCGATTCTTTTGTAAAGCCTGTACTACAAATGTTATCTGTATTGTTATGTTCTTGAATTATGTGTTTTGTACCTTTGTTATTGTGTTCTTATGTTATAAAATTGTACTTGTCACCAGTTCATCATATTATTAACTTGTAAGTTACATTTCACTGCACACGTTTCTGTTGGTCATAGTATATGGACAATATGTGAGAAGTAGGGACTGTTAGTGTTTGTATGTGTGTTAATAATTCAGCAAGGGACTGGATAACAGCATTGCTGGTTCTAAGGACAATTCCAAAAACTTTGTGAGTGCACAAGTGGTGGTTATGGACTTGCTATATTCTCCGCAAGACTCTTCGATGGTGATTGTGCACCTGCACAGTCGCAACAGATGGCTGCTGGCCATCTCTACAAGGACTACATTGGGGCTGCATCTTTGCTGACTCACCAGTACCATTATTTCTGCAAGGACTGCAGTGGGTCTGCGCCTCTGGTGGCCCACCAATACCGTAATCTCTACCAGGACTACAGTGGGTCTGCTCTGTGATGACCTACCAAACGATATTCTTCAAAACTTCGATTGACTCCGCTGTGGGTTTGCTCTGTTGTGGCCCATTACCTGTCAGCATGTCAAGAGTCAGCACTGTCTTTCCGTTGGAAGGACAACGCTACTTTTTCAAGACTGCATGGAAATCCACTACTTCCGTGTGCATTTTCTTTTACTGCTCAGACTTTGAGAAAAACACTGCAATGTGATGAATGATCAGGACTGTCTTTATGGACTGTGAGAAAATTTTAGCTTTTGACCAACACTGTATCAATAAGTGTGTGCATTTGATTTCTTTGTTATTGTAATTGTGAAAAAAAAAATTTTTAACAAATATGTATTGGCCAGTGCCCAACAAAATTTGTAAAATTTTTTGTGGGGAGCATGGGGGCTATGTAAGTAGGCTGTTTAGGTTTTTTTTATTGGTAACGCCACCTCTGTATGAAAATCACTGGCTGTGCTGTGTGCAGTCTGTGGCTGCTTTGCATTGTTGTAATACTCGCCATTGTAGTGTTAGGCAGCTGGCTGCGAACAGCGCGTAGCGTTGCGCAGTTGGAGGTGAGCCGCCAGCAGTGGTGGATGTGGGGAGAGAGATGGCGGAGTTCTGAAATTTGTCATGAACTGCTATATTTATAAATGATGATATCAAGGTAAATACATTCTTTGTTCTCTATTAATATCTTTCATTTGCTAACTATCCCTATCAGTAGTTAGTGCCTTCCATAGTTTGAATCTTCTATTTAGCTGGCAGTAGTGGCGCTCGCTGTATTGCAGTAGCTTGAGCAGCGAAGATTTTTGTGAGGTAAGTGATTTGTGAAAGGTATAGTTTAATGTTAGTCAGGGCCATTCTTTTGTAGGGAATTTTGAAAGTCAGATTGCGTTGCGCTATAAATATTGTGTGTCAGGTTAAGCACAGTCCTGTAAAATTGTTCAAAGGGGACGTTTCAGTATCTTTTTCAATTTCGTCCCGTGAGGCCGTGAATCTGTGGGAAGAAAAGAAGCACAATCACGGGGAAAATGACAAGCACGAATTTAGTTCTGGTGGCGGCGCTGCTAACCATAGGGACCTACAATAAAATACATAAGAGCTAATGCGTTCCTGGATCGCGCCTCTTTCCCAGTGCCCACGGTTGCCATAAGCCCTGAAAAGAACTAGATTGCGCGGCGCAAAGCGATACTTGCGGACCACTGGCGGCTCCGGATGCTGCGGTGGGTGGAGCGAGTGTAGCAGCGTCCGATGGCGGTGGCCATGCAGAAGTTCCACCGTTGGTGGTCCGTCTCGTGGGTGGGAGCGATAAGAGGCGAGAAAGAGTTGTAGCGCCTGTTTCCGTGTGGGTGGTGCGAAGCTTGGCCATCTATTGCTTAAAAGTACGTACGAAGCGTTCTGCTTCTCCGTTGGACTGGGGGTGAAACGGAGCATTTGTTAGATGACGAATGCCATTTCGTTCACAAAACTGTTCAAAATCACGATAAGTGAACTGTGGTTCGTTGTCCGACAAAAGTAATTCCGACAAACCTTCAATGCAAAATATGGAGGACAATGCTTGATTAGTGCTACGTGACGTAATATTAGCCATAGGTACCGCATACGGAAACTTGCTAAGAGAGTCTACCACTATGAGCCACCGAGTGTTCCATAATAGTCCTGCAAGGTCAATGTTCAACCGTTGTCATGGTGAGTGAGTCTGAGGCCAAGCTGAGAATGTCTATGGTGGAACGGATTGGTTTTCCGCCCATGCACGACACTGTGACGTCATCCGTTCATTGTGGGTGTCCATGCCCTGCCAAGTACAGTGCCGGCGTGCTATTTGTTTAGTGCGAATAATTCCCCAATGTTCTTGGTGGAGCAATCGTAACATATCCTTTTGCATCACTTTGGGAATAAGCACACACGACTGTCCACTGTCATTTTCAACTAGGATCACACTCAATTGAACTGAAAGGCTATGCTGACGTGCGAAATATTGGCACAAACATGAGTTCTGGATACTGTTAAATGAGCGAGGCCGAGGCGTGCGAATATAATGCAACAAAATGTTGAGATCTGTGTCTGCTTCCGTGGCCTGTGCGATTTTTCTGTAGTGCAAGGGAAAAGATTCCAGCAATTTAGAGTCCTGCGCATCGATTTGGCAACAAGATGAGGCAGATGCATGAAAATCAGTCTGGGCCAATCGGAAGGCGAGATAGGGCGTCTGCATTGCCATGCTTTGCCGTAGGTCTGTACACAATTTCATACTGATGGTGCGAAAGCAACATAGCTCACCGTTACAATTTTTGAGCAGTGGGTGTAGGAACGGCCTTTAAGGAATGAAACAAGGATTGCAAAGGCTTGTGATCTGCCACTATAAAGAACTTGCGATCATACAAATAGTGATGAAATTTGGTTACACCATACGCAATAGCGATAGCCTCTTTTTCTATTTGAAAATAATTATACTGAATTTGAGTTAACAATTTAGAGGAAAAAGTGATAGGTCTGTCTTGTTCACCAATTTTGTCGCAAGCACAGCACCGATTCCGTAAGAGAAAGCGTCTACTTGCAAAATCACTGCTTTGGCAGGATCAAAATGTACTCAACATCTGTCACTGAGCAAGGTATCAATGAGTTACTGAAATGCGTCGTGACATTCTTTGGTCCACATGAAAGACAGATTTTTCCGACGCAAGCGATGCAATGGTTCCACGATCTGTGAAGCGTTCGGAATGAAACGAATGTGGTAAGTCAACTTGTTCAGCACTGACTGCGGTTCAGATACATTGCGAGGAACAGGCAGGTCACGGATTGTAAGCAAATGAGATTGGAGGGGCTGCACATCCTGACTGTTTATTACATGGCCTAAGTACTGTAGTGCACTTTGAAGAAAGTCACACATTTTTCGAGACGACACTTGAGTTCTGCTTCTGACAACACTCGAAAAAGAGTACCCAAATTGGCAATGTGTTCCAAGTAACGTTGAAAAATGGCGGGTGCGGAAGCACTGCCGAAGGGCAAACGCAAATAGTCGAACAGTCCTAAGTGTTTATTCACAACAAACAATTTCTGGGATTTGCAAATAGGTGTCACGCAGATCTATCTCAGATAGGTAACGTCCTGCACCAAGCCTGACCAAGAGTTCCTCCTGACGAGGTAACGGGTAAGTGTCAACTATTGTCTGTTGGTTGACTGTAGACTTGAAGTCAACACAAATGCGATTAGAAGGCTTAGGCAACAGAACGAGATTACTGGCCCATGGACTAGCTTGAATGGGAGCAAGTACACCATTATCTTGCAATTCTTTCAGTTCACTGGCTACTTTGTGTCTTAAAGCAATTGTAACGGGGCGGGCCCTGAAAATCTTAGGCTGTGAATTGTCTTTCAGTGTAACTAACATGTACTGCAAAGTTATTAGCTTTTCCCATTCCTTCTGAAAGTAGTTCAGGAAATTCTTTAAGCAAGCTAGCAACACTGCCTTTTCCTGCAAAACCTACACTGAAAGTACATTGTCTCGGATGCTAAGTCCAAGCCAATCAAAGGCATCTAGACGGAATAGGTTCTCACTGTCTCTTGATTTCAACGAAGTAAAATTCACTGTCCTACTGTAAGATTTGTAAGTGGCAGGCAAATTACACTGTCCAAGCACTGGAATTTCCCGTCCGTTGTAAGCAGTAAGGTGCTTGCTAGATTTAGAAAGGCGTGGTGAACCTCACTGTTCATACGTGGCACGATTAAGCAAAGTTACAGAAGCACCTGTGTCTAACTGAAAGTTCACACGATGGTAAGCAGTTCGTAATGAGACAAATAGTTTGTTAGAAAGTTGTTGCACAGCATTACGGCGAGAAGGAGGCACAACCTTAATCTTACTTTTGTCAGAGCCTGTTGTAGGTATTGAAAACACAGCGTTCACAACACATGCACAAGCCTTTTTTTTTTCTGGGAGAGGGCAAAATTGGCATTTTTGTCCGTTGCAAACAAACGGCTTGGATTCAATATTTCGACATAACTGTCGTAAAGGAATGTGACTGTAATATAAGTTAAATGTTCATTTGAGACTATAATAGTGAAGCCTTAGTCACAGCAAATAAAATTTGGTTTTATTGCCGGTTTCAACGAGCTACGTCATCATTTTGCAACGTAAAACATCTGTTGGTGAATATATAATGGGAATTGTGACCATACATCTGATAACAAGTACGAAACATTGTAAGACCAGGCAACCGAGGCAACTGTCCAGAACCATTGTAGTGACTTGGTTGTGCACCTTTGCTTCGGTTGCCTGGTCTTACAATGTTTCGTAATTATCAGATGTACGGTCACCATTCCCGCTACATTCTCTAACTGATGTTTTACATTTGAAAATGACGACGTAGTTCGTTGAAAGCGGCAATGTAACCCTATTTTTTAAAAGAAAAAAATGTTATGTAGTGTGACTAAGGCTTTGCTACTGTAGTGTCAAATAAACATTTAAACCGCTTTTTCCGCACGTGTAACACGTTACCTTACTTGATAGGCAATTCTGTCTTTTATGGGAAGCAAAATATCTAGGGCAAGACTTCACTAAATTCACAGGCCTATTTACATGCCTACCTAGCTGTCCGCGCGGCTGTGTACGCGCTCGTTATTGTGGGTGCTTAGGACAGTCACGAACAAGGGGCAACTCGACCAGACAAATCGGGGCCTGGTCGGACTTATTAGCCGCCATGCCACCAGAATTATATTAATCTAAGATTTATTTTTCTAAAAAAATCTTTGTTTCTTAATCTTTTGTTATACATAATAACCCACTAACTCCGCCTAAGCCGGTCCCAAGCCCGGTTGTAAAAGGAGGAGGGGGAGGAGTAACACCTCGTAAAAAAACCTTGGTTCACCTGGCCCGGGTGATAGTACCTTGTGAGGGTCCCTTGCCAGGGATACGTCGAAGACCTCAACGGTAGTGAAGACGGAGATGAAGATCATCGGTACGGCGGAACTGGCGGAAGAGGCAAGCATTATCAACAAGATAAAGCATATTGAAAAGCCCAGACACGTCTGTGTGGCAACCACCGGTACTCTGGCCAGCGTCTGTTCACCATGTGAGGTGCGGCTGAACACCAAGCTCCAGGAACTAACAATCCCTGGTTCTAACTACCCAGCATTAGCTGGAACTTAATTACAAGCAGTATGATTCGTACAAGTAAAATTAATATTACCCCAGGTGGCCAATCCACTCGCCCTGTGGCGACAACCAAGCTATCGGATTCTGGGGAGCTTGGGCTCGTACGACAGAGAAAGTCGGAGTTCTCTAGTAAACGTCCACGAAAGTCCCATACATTTATTGGCACTTTTAACATTCAGACACTAATTCAGACAGGCAAACTTCATAATCTTACAACAGAACTCGACAAACAGAAAATTCAAATCCTTGCTCTCCAAGAGACCAGATTCACTGATTCAGAAACAATAGACTACAACAATTACCGTATCTTTAAAAGTAAAACAGACAAGAAAATTGGCAAAGGAGCTGCAATATTTGGCATGGCTTTTATTGTAAATAAGGACACCCTTGACTCTGTTATAGACATAAATCAAATCAGTAACAGACTAATGACCATGCGAATCAAGCACACCAACAAAATATATACATTTATTAATGTTCATGCACCTACCAACATTGCCAACAAAAAAGAACCGGAGAAGACAGAAAAATTTTGGGAAAAACTCGAAACTGAAATGTCCAAAATTCCAGAGGAGGATGTAAAAATTCTTCTAGGGGATTTCAACGCGCAAATTGGCAAAGAGAGGAAATATAAAAAAAACAGTCGGTAATTACCCTGCACACAAATTCACAAACAAGAACGGCATGAGACTCATCGAGTTATGTCAGCAAAACAACCTAAAAATCGTGACAACATCACTTCGAAAAGACCCCAAGAAACAAAAAACATGGAGATCACCAAACCTTCAGCTTGGTGAATTTCAAATAGACCATGTTGCGATCTCCTATGACTTCCAGAAAGAAATACACGACGTTCAAGTCCGCAGAGGGGCAAATATAGATTCTGACCACTACCTTACCAGAGTTAAAATTAAATTCACTCCAAAAAGGAAACGCCAAAGGAAATCACCACTAATTCCCAAATTTGACTTGAAAAATATCAAGGAATCAGAAATTACAGAAGCATGGGATAAACAACCAACAAACAACTGGAAAGATTTCCGAACGAAAATTATACAGAAAGCAAGAGATTTGATTCCGTTAAAGAAAATATCCAAGCATCCATGGTGGAATTCGAATTGTGATAACGCATTAGAAGAGAGACAACAAGCCTTTTTAAATTACAATTGTGACAAATCAGAAACCACACAACAAACATTTTTCAAAGTGAGAAAACAAACAGCTAAAATACTTAGACAAACTAAAAGAAAATACCTTAATGAACAGCTAAACACAATTGAAGAAAACTTTAAGAACCACAACACTCAAGATTTTTATAAAATATTCGCAAATCAAATCAAAGGATACACTCCACAAAATCTCTGCTTCCGGAAACAGAATGGAAAATTGGCACTAACTAACAAAGAAAATTGCCAAGAACTAGCTAAATATTTCTCACAACTCCTAAATTGCCCACAACCAAGTACAAGATTCCCCAGATTACAACCAAAACACACGAATGAGACTTCACTACCACCATCTCAAGAAGAAATTTATAGCCACATTAGAAAACTCAAAAATAATAAATCATCGGGAGAAGATGGAATTGTAGCTGAACTACTGAAAAACCTTGGTCCAAATTCGTTAAAAGAGATCACTAGCATCATCCAAGAAATTTGGCAGACAGAAAATATCCCAGAGGAGTGGAAGTGTGCACTAATTCACCCATTGCACAAAAAGGGAGAGAGATCAGACGTAAACAACTACAGAGGCATTTCACTTTTACCAGTTACCTACAAAATTCTATCTGCATGTCTCCTAAAGAGGGCACAAGAACAACTAGAACATACAATTTCAGATTACCAAGCAGGCTTTCGTCCTAATAGATCATGCCCGGAACAGATATTCAACCTTAAAACTATTTTAAAGATTAAAGCAATCAGGTCAAAACCAATAATCTGCACATTCGTTGATTTCAAAAAGGCATACGATTCCATAGACAGACAGTCTCTATGTCACATTCTCGAAGAACGAGGCCTAGACACTAAAACCCGAAAACTAATTGAACAAACACTAACAGAAACCAAATCAAAAATTAAATTCAGAGGGGAAATTTCGGAACCATTCTCAATTAAAACAGGAGTAAGACAAGGAGATGGGATCTCACCACTATTATTCAATATAGTTTTGGACAAAGTTATGAAAGAGTGGGAAGTAACACTAAGGAAACAAAGCTTGTGGAAGCCAATTGAACTAGGAAGAGGTAAAGGAAAATTGAACATCCCTTATTTAGCGTTTGCAGATGACTTGGCAATTATAACTGACAGTGAAGAAACAGCAGTAAAACAAATTGAGACACTTAAAGAATGTGCTGAGAAGGTTGGCCTGCAAATCTCCTTTGAGAAGACAGAATTCATCTGCTCAAAATTAGATATTTCGAAACTAAAAACAAAGTATGGTGAAATAACTAGAGTCAAGCACTTTAAGTATCTCGGTGAAGTTATTGAACCAACAGGACTTGAGAAAATAGCACAAAAAAACCGATTACAGAAAATCAAGAAAGCATTCGGACTTATTCAAAATATATATAACAAGAAATGTCTATCAAAAGGCACTAAAATCAGACACTACAACACAGTCATCAAACCAACAGTCACATATGCAAGTGAAACACTCTCCCTGAATAGAAAATTAGATTTACACGAAATTAAGAAAGTAGAGAGAAAAATTATTAGAAAAATCCTAGGACCACGATACACACAAGATGGATACAGGCTGCAGACTACCGAGACAACCGAAAAAATATCAAACATCGAGGCAGATATCAGGAAGAGGCGGATGAAGTTTTATGGACATATAGACAGATTACCTGGAAACAGGTTAACTAAACGTCTATTGGACTATATGACATCACTTAAGGCAACAATACCCTGGGTAACTGAAGTTAAGAAGGATTTGAAAAAGGCAAAAATTGACATAACAAACACATCAGACCGGGATACATTCAGAAGAAAAATCGACAAGTGGAAGTTTACTCCAGAGACGGAATCTAAACCTTTCCGACCAAAGTGGACCGAAGAAAGGAAGAAGGCTAGCTGTGCGGCATTTGTGCACCGCCGCCGTCAGTGTCAGCCAGTTTGCCGTGGCATACGGAGCTCCATCGCAGTCTTTAACACTGGTAGCATGCCGCGACAGCGTGGACGTGAACCGCATGTGCAGTTGACGGACTTTGAGCGAGGGCGTATAGTGGGCATGCGGGAGGCCGGGTGGACGTACCGCCGAATTGCTCAACACGTGGGGCGTGAGGTCTCCACAGTACATCGATGTTGTCGCCAGTGGTCGGCGGAAGGTGCACGTGCCCGTCGACCTGGGACCGGACCGCAGCGACGCACGGATGCACGCCAAGACCGTAGGATCCTACGCAGTGCCATAGGGGACCGCACCGCCACTTCCCAGCAAATTAGGGACACTGTTGCTCCTGGGGTATCGGCGAGAACCATTCGCAACCGTCTCCATGAAGCTGGGCTACGGTCCCGCACACCGTTAGGCCGTCTTCCGCTCACGCCCCAACATCGTGCAG
Source organism: Schistocerca nitens (assembly GCF_023898315.1). Classification (NCBI taxonomy): domain Eukaryota; kingdom Metazoa; phylum Arthropoda; class Insecta; order Orthoptera; family Acrididae; genus Schistocerca; species Schistocerca nitens. The sequence continues at coordinate 423,566,942 of NC_064617.1, read as the reverse complement.
CCCGCCTCCAGTGGTGTCGCGACAGGCGTGAATGGAGGGACGAATGGAGACGTGTCGTCTTCAGCGATGAGAGTCGCTTCTGCCTTGGTTCCAATGATGGTCGTATGCGTGTTTGGCGCCGTGCAGGTGAGCGCCACATTCAGGACTGCATACGACCGAGGCACACAGGGCCAACACCCGGCATCATGGTGTGGGGAGCGATCCCCTACACTGGCCGTGCACCTCTGGTGATCGTCGAGGGGACACTGAATAGTGCACGGTACATCCAAACCGTCATCGAACCCATCGTTCTACCATTCCTAGACCGGCAAGGGAACTTGCTGTTCCAACAGGACAATGCACGTCCGCATGTATCCCGTGCCACCCAACGTGCTCTAGAAGGTGTAAGTCAACTATCCTGGCCAGCAAGATCGCCGGATCTGTCCCCCATTGAGCATGTTTGGGACTGGATGAAGCGTCGTCTCACGCGGTCTGCACGTCCAGCACGAACGCTGGTCCAACTGAGGCGCCAGGTGGAAATGGCATGGCAAGCCGTTCCACAGGACTACATCCAGCATCTCTACGATCGTCTCCATGGGAGAATAGCAGCCTACATTGCTGCGAAAGGTGGATATACACTGTACTAGTGCCGACATTGTGCATGCTCTGTTGCCTGTGTCTATGTGCCTGTGGTTCTGTCAGTGTGATCATGTGATGTATCTGACCCCAGGAATGTGTCAATAAAGTTTCCCCTTCCTGGGACAATGAATTCACGGTGTTCTTATTTCAATTTCCAGGAGTGTATATTACTATTTATAATTTGTCTACTTTCTTTAGTGGTATACTTAAAAACTAAGCTCTACACTATCTGCGGCGTTACAGATGTGCCAGTCGGGTATAAACCTACTTGCACGGCCTTGCTCACCGAGCTAATCCTTATGAGCTTGCCCCTGGCACTGGGCGGGCCCAAGAGGTCTTGACTATTCACTGCAGGTTCCTATTGTTCATTTTCCTACATCCAAGTCCTACTTACAAGAGAAAACCTAATGTACGTGAAATCCGATGAGTTGTCTAATTCGGTGTCATTTTACTCCACTCCCCCAAGTCCCGGACGTGGCGGATTACGACTGTAACGGCAGTCGGCCTGTCCACCCCCAGGCGGTATACGATTGGGGTACTGGGATACATTTTATTATTTGTCGTTAATCTCGGTTGTCCCTTAAATACTCTAGATGAAGCTTTTGTGATATCTCGTTGGCCAGGCCATTCAGTACTCTAAATGTATCCTCATGTCGTAGCAGGGTAAAGGTGTCATGGTTCGGTAGTTGCTGTCTCAGCACAGCTGCTACTTCATAAACCACATGGTCGGGAGTACCCTTCGGTGCACTAAAGTCGCATGAAGGCGTACCCCTTCTCCCAAACCAACACAGGTATGTCAGGTAGGGCCTATGACCAGTGAGAAAATGGAACAGTCCCCCTGTCAGCTTGAAGTATCCCAAATCTAATCGTTCTCTTACATCTGGTAGGAATTGAAAGTTCTTCGCCCGGTGTCATCGGCTTCCCATGCTTCCTGCCACAGCTCTACACCCCTTCTCTTCATTGCACCCTTATCCCCATCCTGAAACCCAGAATATATCCTGTTTTTCCGATCTCTCCCTTCTTCGTCCAGAAACATGCTACCTGTTCCGTAATTTTAATACCAAGGGCGCAAAGCCCCATTATAACCCACAAGGCCCCACCCAGAGGTGTCCTGTAGGCCCCAACTGACCTTAATAACATATTAATCTGTACTCTTCTCACAGTCATGACAGGCACCGCCCACGTGAACCCTTGTGCCCGGACTCCGCTGTAACCCACTACTGACGTTATTATGCTGTTGTGATATAGCTTTATTAAATCGGCAGGAAGATGCAATCTTTTGTATCCAATGTATATGAGATTGTTAAGCACTTTTAAGGCCCTTTGGGTTACGGTTTGAATGTGATTTACGAAATGTATCTTTCATCAACGATAACTCCCAGATATCATTCCTCTAGCTGCTGGAGAACTGGTGAGTCACCGATTCTAACTGTCGAGTTTCTAATTAGTTGTCCTTTCAACAGGAGATAGGTTGACTTATTTGGTGATATTTTCATTGTAGTTTTTTGGCACCATTGTTGTGATATATCCATAGCCCTCTCAATTTTTGGCTCAATGTCTTCACGGCTATGGCTACCCACCAACAGGAGGAGATCATCCGAGTAGGCTATCACCCCTAACACATCTTCACTCTGTTGCATGTTGTCCAGTAATGGTTCCATGTGGATGTCCTAAAACAAGGAATCCAACACAGAACCCTGGGGCATCCCTTTGTTATTGATTTTCTAACTCTCCCACTAGGGGATCACAGCCAGACTACCCAACCCTCGCAATAACTCCTCAGACAAACGTGTAGCGGCGTTGGACACTCCTTCTCCCTTAAATACGAGAAGAGCGAAGGCTACCACATGTGGTCAAAGGTGCCACTGATGTCCACCATTATGACCTCGACGGAGAGGGTGATTGCGTCAGCTGCTGACCGCCCAGGCCTGAAACCGAACTGCCTGACACTCAACCCACACAGCACTCGATGTGCAGCCAGTCTGACAGCCAGCAATTTCTCGAATAGTTTTCCAATGAGATCTGACAAAGATATGGGTCTGTATGATTTGGTCTCAGTTTTATCTTCTCTGGTCCTTTCCTTATTATAACCACATTTGCTGTTTTCCAGATTTTGGGAATTTTTTGCAATCTGAGGCACTCATTATGTAACTTGGTAAGTGATGCTACCAACTGAGGGGCGAGAACCTGCATTGCCTCCGCAAGAATTCCGTCTATCCCAGGAGCATTTCCTCTCCTTAAAGATTTTATTTGGGCAGCCACCTCCTCTTCAGAGAAGGCGTACACTGCCCCGTCATTTGTATATCCTACAAGATCAGCTATTCTCATTTGGCGCTGGCACTCCGTTTCCCCTTCCTCACTGTTGTCAGGCAACAGGGACTGGAGAAGGACCTTAGCATTTCTCTGCCAAGATTCTGTCATCCTGTCCCCATGCCTGACTGTGGATAACACCATTGGGGAGCAGATCTTCTCCAACGTCTCTCCATGGATCAGTAGTAAGTTGATTTATAACATACCTCTCCCAACTAACTGCCTGAAGTTCCTTCTGGAATGTTTCCTTTAACTCCCTCTATTGTTGCAGCCATCGTTTCCTTTCCCACCAGATGACACTGATCTGGTATTGCTTCCTTACTCTTCTGATAGACTGGCGTATATGCTCAAGTTCGGTGGACCATGGTGTCGGAGAGGCCGCTATGGCCCTCCTCCTGTTTGGAACAGCTGCCTTCACTGCCATGGTAATCACCCTCACCAGCGGCTCATCGGCTCATCGGCGTACCGATCCACATTTATGTTATGGTATTTATCACCTTCTGGTAATGCAGGAATGTCATACTCCCTTGCTAGGCGCTCCCAGTCAGTTCTACTGTAATTCAATTGCACATTCCACCCCCTGCCCCAGTGGAACTCTCTGTCGACTATCGTAAATGTGATCACATTGTGGTCACTTGTAGTCGCCTTACCTTCTACTTTCCAGTCTCACGATCCTTACGGCATTAGGTGTCGTGAGTGTTGCATCGATGTTCGTGCCTTGTCCCCCTCCCGCTGTATAGGTGGGAGGGTTACCAGGCTTGTTGGCCACCACAAGTTGCAAAGCCGTAATTGTTTCTTCCGATTTGCCTCCGTTTGAGTCTCTTGTGCCACTGAACGATATGGTGATTTTGCATTTATGTCAGCAGTCACAATAACTTTTCGGCCCCATAACGCCCTGATTACCCGAGTGAGATGGTTAAGATGCTGCCCAATGTCGTCTCCATACTGAAAGTACATACTGGCCAGAGATAGTACTCCCGCGGAGATTGTTTCTCCACGACGTTGCAGCGAGTGGTAGCTGCGAGGGAACTGTTAATTGCAAAGCTTTGTTCGTTATTATTATCGCCGTTCTCGGCTCACCTCCACTACTGACTTACTGCTATATCATCACGAGTCTGCTGCTATGTGTGCGTAGCTGTCCAACAGTTATTGTAGTCATTATAGAAAGTAGGTATGTACACGACTTTCTGGCCAGTTCTTTCGCCAGTCGAACGAAATGTGCCCATTGGCCAATACTGATTGTACATAAATTTCGTCTAGATCAAATTCTTCCTCTTCTGTCGAATGCTTTCTTGACCAGATCTCGTAGGGCCCCGAAGTCGGTGGAGAGATTCATTGACTTAAGCTGTATTCTGAGATTTGCAATGTTCGGGGAAGTGATGGATAAGAGTACTTTAAGATATGTTCTCGTATTCTACTATCTCGGGCATTTAATGTTATTGCATCACGGATCATTAAACCAATGTAAATGTTGCCACATCTACACTTAAATTTACACTTCCTAATCACGGCCTTCAATTCTGTCTACCACTGATGGTACCTCCGTTCCGGCTTTTCTGCACGCTAAATAACTGATGTATAGTTTCAGCTATTTGGACTTACTGGTCATAGTATTGAGTTAATGCAGTTATTACTTGGTCATAGCTGAATTCGACGGGAGACGCGGCTGGGAACGGTTTAGGTATTAACCTGAACACTGGGAAACTCGCAATTGAAAAGAAGTATTGTAACTTTGCAGTACATTGAACACAATGAACTTGACAATGTGCTTGGGACTGAGTCTGACATTCTTTCCAATCATCTTCAGTTTTGTGACATTACCGGAACGTTGGTATGCTGGTCGGCGGCACTTGTTAGGCCGGTTGGCTGGTCGGTTGTGCTTGTACGGCCGACGCAGCTTGTGCAGCCAGTGGCTGTTGTACAGTCGTCAGTAGGGTTGTGATTAGTTCTGAAACTGAAAAGCTTGTGTAAGATCCATCACATTGGCTATCTGCGGCAGAGACGCTGGGGCAGGGGGTGGAGTGGGCGGGGAATTAATGGGTTACACATATACGTTACAGCAAAAAGCAAGCAAAGTCTCAGAAAAGAGAGATTTGATTTGCTCTGCGGCTTCCCTCCTGGAATACATGCAAAAACAGAACAACAAATTAGCAAATAGAGACACTTGAACATGATCACCCCTGCCAGCTAAAACACAAAAGTAGCAAGGGAAATCTTCGGTCAAGTTTTTTAACTTAGATCACCGTTGAATTATCCTCGTCGCCACAGTAGTCTTATATCTCAAGGCATCAAGGAAGAGGGTGTTTTAATGGATGGCTAGTGCCCTTTTTCTACAACAAAAATACACACGTCGATTAATATGGTTCTTTATTTACGTGATCTTCTACTTAACTTGAATAGAGTCCATGTCTTGTGGTACCAGCTCATCACTAATAGTCCTCTTGCAGACAGATTCGGTAGTCTTGCTATTACAAACTTTAGATTCACTGCTGGTCCCGCTATAGCCACCAATCCGGTCGCTTTGTACTGTCATAGCCTTTTGCGAAATAATCCGCTTTGCGAGTGAATGACAGACGCCAAACTGGAATGAGCGAGTCAGTGAGACCCTTCAGCCAGCGGCGGCGACCTAAATATTTACTGTCGAGTGGGCGTTGCGGCATGTTGCTTGTTGGAGTGTCACTGGCCTCTCATTATAGTTGCGCTTGATCCAGCGCCTGCTATCGATCTTTGCTGACGAGTATGCTGCTGACAGCTTACGCCGGCACATGGTTGATGCCTGCTCTGCATAGTAGTTCTCTCAGCATACTGAGACGTTCTTTGACTGGTGTCTTTGTAAATAAGCTGATAACTTAGAGGACATTAGTTTTGCACTATTTGGAACAAGGAGGTTTTTAATTTTGTTAGTGTGGTGTATTGAATTTGTAATTTCGAACTTATATTTAAATTCTTTCTTGGCAGACGCTCTATCCATGAGTGCGTGGGCAAATGTCTATAAGGTACAATACATATGTAGAATTGTGGACAGTTGGGAATGTGAGTCTCACGGGAAGCGTGCAAGGGATAAGTTCCTGCAGTCGCGCTATTCATCTGTGTCCTCGGTGGCTCAGATGGATAGAGCGTCTGCCATGTAAGCAGGAGATCCCGGGTTCTAGTCCCGGTCGGGGCACACATTTTCAGCTGTCCACATCGAGGTATAACAACAACACCTGTCGGCAACTGAGGTTGTCAGTTAGTCATCATAAATAGATTGTTAGTCATGGAATACTAATAGTACAGTCAGATTGCAGATATACCTTACAAAAGATGGGATAGAAGATTTTATTTTTTTAACTCGTTCATATTGTTGGAAAGGTTACAAAACCAAGTTTTGCTAACAAAATTTCTCTTGGGAAAACTTCCTGCAGTCAAAAAACTTCGAAAATTTCGGACTTTTTTCAGTTTTTTCAAAATATCTCTGTTTCATTTGCTCCTATCGCTTTAACGTCTATTTTCTTTTTTAAAGAGCACAAAATGTTCAAAAATGTTCAGATGTGTGTGAAATCTTATGGGACTTAACTGCTAAGGTCATCAGTCCCTAAGCTTACACACTGGTTAACCTAAATTATCCTAAGGACAAACACACAAACCCATGCCCGAGGGAGGTCTCGAACCTCCGCCGGGACCAGCCGCAGAATCCATGACTGCAGCGCCTTAAACCGCTCGGCTAATCCCGCGTGGCAAAGAGCACAAAATTCTCTACAAATTTGATTGTTACCATTTTTTTCTACTCCCAGTATCTAAGGCGCTACAGCGCGTCAAAAAGTACCATTTTTTCAAATTTTGAGCATACTGGCAAGATACCTTATTTTTGAACACTATTTTTTCAGTTTCTCTTTGTGTAGTATAAATAGATTATCCATCATGCTATATGTTGGAATTTACCATCTCACTTTCAGGTATTCAATTTCTCTGTATGCAACATGAGGATTGCTGGGCACCCAACTATTGTGATTCTTACATTACTACCTGAAGTTCACTATGGGCCACCTCAGCCCTGGTATTTGTAAAACTATAAATATAAAAATACATCATTAAGAGACATACACACAAACACACAAACACACACACACACACACACACACACACACACACACACAATAAATTGTCTCAGGAAACTCAACTATTATTAGTGCAATAGGCAACCTAATTAGGTAGGTAATTATTCTTGTGTATAAAGGCCACATAGTTGACATTAAAAATAAGTAGCTTTAGTACAATTAAAATGCATTGTACTTACTAAAAAATGTTGACAGCTCTGGGTGTGTAATACTTGTAATATCGCACTTTAGCGCACTTGAGACAGGTATGAGCATCACTTCCAACGTTTTGATGGGCCAGGTTCCTCAGTATCACCAGAAACACCTTGAGTTACGGATTCAGGGTCTGTACATGGAGTTGATCCCAGATTGACCTCTTCTTTAAACAGCGAGTCAGCCTCTGCAAGTTCGTTGATTTCGTCAGCGGTTTCCTCGACATCCTCCATAACATCTTCTTCACTGTCTTCATATAAAAAGTTTGGCACGTTTTCACAGTTGACCCCAATACATTTCTTGCAAATTGAAGAACATTTCAAACCCGCTTTTCTGTAGGAGCACGCTCCGCCACAGTTCAGCTTGCATGAGCATGAAACAATGTGAAGAAGTGCTTCAGGTGCTGGATCGTGGCTCATTATAACGAATATTGGACCGCGGTCACTGTGATTCCAGCCCCATTTCTCAGGAGGTTTCCAGTTTCCCATCCAACTTGTTGGTACGTCCGCAACGAATGATGTTGTGCAGCATCTTGTGTAGGCGGCAACTGTGCAAGATTGTTTGCTTTTTGTGGCAGACTTGGCGAATAACTGGTACCGCAAATGGACTAGTGTGTGGGAACTGCTGACACCTCCACTATACAATGCGATAGTGACCTTTTCTCCTGCTGTTATTATTTCTTCAAGGGTAGCATGTGGTTTATTGAACGTGCAAAGCGCTGAGGTTGTTGTTGTTGTTGTCTTCAGTCCTGAGACTGGTTTGATGCAGCTCTCCATGCTGCTCTATCCTGTGCAAGCTTCTTCATCTCCCAGTACTTACTGCAACCTACATCCTTCTGAATCTGCTTAGTGTATTCATCTCTTGGTCTCCCTCTACGATTTTTACCCTCCACGCTGCCCTCCAATGCTAGATTGGTGATCCCTTGATGCCTCAGAATATGTCCTACCAACCGGTCCCTTCTTCTTGTCAAATTGTGCCACAAACTCCTCTTCTCCCCCAATTCTATTCAATACCTCCTCATTAGTTATGTGATCTACCAATCTAATCTTCAGCATTCTTCTGTAGCACCACATTTCGGAAGCTTCTATTCTCTTCTTGTTCAAAAATGGTTCAAATGGCTCTGAGCACTATGGGACTCAACTGCTGTGGTCATTAGTCCCCTAGAACTTAGAACTACTTAAACCTAACTAACCTAAGGACATCACAAACATCCATGCCCGAGGCAGGATTCGAACCTGCGACCGTAGCAGTCGCACGGTTCCGGACTGCGCGCCTAGAACCGCGAGACCACCGCGGCCGGCTCTCTTCTTGTCCAAACTATTTATCGTCCATGTTACACTTCCATACATGGCTACACTCCATACAACTACTTTCAGAAACGACTTCCTGACACTTAAATCTGTACTCGATGTTTACAAATTTCTCTTCTTCAGAAACGCTTTCCTTGTCATTGCCAGTCTACATTTAACATCCTCTCTACTTCGACCATCATCAGTTATTTTGCTCCCCTAATAGCAAAACTCCTTTACTACTTTAAGTGTCTCACTTCCTAATATAATTCCCTCAGCATCACCCGACTTAATTCGACTACATTCCATTATCCTCGTTTTGCTTTTGTTGATATTCATCTTATATCCTCCTTTCAAGTCCATTCCGTACAACTGCTCTTCCAAGTCCTTTGCTGTCTCTGACAGAATTACAATGTCATCGGCGAACCTCAACGTTTTTATTTCTTCTCCATGGATTTTAATACCTACTCCGAATTTTTCTTTTGTTTCCTTCACTGCTTGCTCAATATACAGATTGAATAACATCGGGGATAGGCTACAACCCTGTCTCACTCCCTTCCCAATCACTGCTTCCCTTTCATGCCCCTCGACTCTTATAACTGCCATCTGGTTTCTGTGCAAATTGTAAATAGCATTTCGCTCCCTGTATTTTACCACTGCCACCTTTAGAATTTGAAAGAGTGTATTCCAGTTAACATTGTCAAAAGCTTTCTCTAAGTCTACAAATGCTAGAATCATAGGTTTGCCTTTCCTTAATCTATTTTCTAAGATAAGTCGTAGGGTCAGTATTGCCTCACGTGTTCCAACATTTCTGCGGAATCCAAACTGATCTTCGCCGAGGTCGGCTTCTACCAGTTTTTCCATTCGTCTGTAAAGAATTCGCGTTAGTATTTTGCAGCTGTGACTTATTAAACTGATGGTTCAGTAATTTTCACATCTGTCAACAGCTGCTTTCTTTGGGATTGGAATTATTATAGTCTTCTTGAAGTCTGAGGGTATTTCGCCTGTCTCATACCATCTTGCTCACCAGATGGTAGAGTTTTGTCAGGACTGGCTCTCCCAAAGCCGTCAGTAGTTCCAATGGAATGTTGTCTACTCCCGGGGCCTTGTTTCGACTCAGGTCTTTCAGTGCTCTGTCAAACTCTTCACGCAGTATCGTATCTCCCATTTTCTCTTCATCTACATCCTCTTCCATTTCCATAATATTGTCCTCAAGTACATCGCCCTTGTATAGTCCCTCTATATACTCCTTCCACCTTTCTGCTTTCCCTTCTTTGCTTAGAACTGGGTTTCCATCTGAGCTCTTGATATTCATACAAGTGGCTCTCTTTTCCCCAAAGGTCTCTTTAATTTTCCTGTAGGCAGTATCTATCTTACCCCTCGTGAGATAAGCCTCTACAGCCTTACATTTGTCCTCTAGCCATCGCTGCTTAGCCATTTTGAACTTCCTGTCGATCTCATTTTTGAGACGTTTGTATTGTTTTTTGCCTGCTTTATTTACTGCGTTTTTATATTTTCTCCTTTCGTCAATTAAATTTAATATTTCTTCTGTTAGCCAAGGATTTCTACTAGCCCTCGTCTTTTTACCCACTTGATCCTCTGCTGCCTTCACTACTTCATCCCTCAGAGCTACCCATTCGTCTTCTACTGTATTTCTTTCCCCCATTCCTGTCAATTGTTCCCTTATGCAACTCCCTGAAACTCTGTACAACCTCTGGTTTAGTCAGTTTATCCAGGTCCCATCTCCTTAAATTCCCACCTTTTTGCAGTTTCTTCAGTTTTAATCTACAGTTCATAACCAATAGATTGTGGTCAGAGTCCACATCTGCCACTGGAAATGTCTTACAATGTAAGACCTCGTTCCTAAATCTCTGTCTTACCATTATATAATCTATCTGAAACCTGTTAGTATCCCCAGGCTTCTTCCATGTATACAACCTTCTTTCATGATTCTTGAACCAAGTGTTAGCTATGATTACGTTATGCTCTGTGCAAAATTCTACCAGACAGCTTCCTCTTTCATTTCTCTCCCCCAATCCATATTCACCCACTATGTTTTCTTCTCTCCCTTTTCCTACTCTCGAATTCCAGTCACCCATGACTATTAAATTTTCGTCTCCCATCACTACCTGAATAATTCCTTTAATCTCATCATACATTTCATCAATTTCTTCATCATCTGCAGAGCTAGTTGGCATATAAACTTGTACTACTGTAGTAGGCATGGGCTTCGTCTCTATGTTGGCCGCAATAAAGCGTTCACTATGCTATTGGTAGTAGCTTACCCGCGCTCCTATTTTTTTATTCATTATTACACTTACTCCAGCATTACCCCTATTTGATTTTGTATTTATAACCCTGTATTCACCTGACCAAAAGTCTTGTTCCTCCTGCCACCGAACTTCACTAATTCCCACTATATCTAACTTTAACATTCCACGCTCCGATCCGTAGAACGCCAGTTTTCTTTCTCCTGATAACGACGTCCTCTTGAGTAGTCCACGCCTGGAGAGCCGAATGGGGGATTATTTTACCTCCGGAATATTTTACCCAAGAGGACGCCATCATTTAACCATACAGTAAAGCTGCATGCCCTCGGGAAAAATTACAGTTGTAGTTTCCCCTTGCTTTCAGTCGTTCGCAGTACCAGCACAGCAAGGCCGTTTTGGTTAGTGTTGCAGGGCCAGATCATTCAATCATCCAGACTGTTGACCCTACAACTACTAAAAATGCTGCTGCCCCTCTTCAGGAACCACACGTTTGTCTGGCCTCTCGACAGATACCCCTCCATCGTGGTTGCACCTACGGTACGGCCATCTGTATCGCTGAGGCACGCAAGCCTCCCCACCAACGGCAAGGTCCATGGTTCATGGGGGTAGCGCTGAGGTTAGGTGTTCATTTTTCGCAACAATATTGCAGCACTTGATTTTTCCTTGACCAAAAAAAGCCGATGTTGCATCACATCCGCGTGAGTGAACAGAACGATTGCAGTTTATCCAGGTCCCATCTCCTTAAATTCCCACCTTTTTGCAGTTTCTTCAGTTTTAATCTACAGTTCATAACCAATAGATTGTGGTCAGAGTCCACATCTGCCACTGGAAATGTCTTACAATGTAAGACCTGGTTCCTAAATCTCTGTCTTACCATTATAGAAGCTGTCTGAAACCTATCAGTATCTCCAGGCTTCTAAATGATGGCGTCCTCTTCACTGTCAAACTTATAAGATGCAGTGGAAAACCAGAAAACCACTTGTCTTCTGCATTTCCTTATCCTGGCTTTAAGAAAAATAAGTTTTCAATGCCTTGCCCCAAACTGGTCATGAGCAAAAGCAGGTCAACATCTTCTCCTACAGTGACAACACTTCCAAAATCTTTGATTCTTGAAGTGGCAGATGTTACAATCGTAACGTCAGCATCTTCATGTGCCTGGCTTTGAAGCTGTTTCAGCTATCACCACATCGTCACCATATTTCTGGAAAAGGCGAGCCTTGACAGTTCGAATATCAGGACGAGGTGATTTGGGTATTTGCTCTAACAGATCGTCCATAGAAAACTGACATTATTCCGTATTGGTTTCGAGGTAGGTAAATATAGCCTCCACACCTTCATCTACTTGTGTTGCAGGTCGGTAACCTCGATTCTGTCCAGTAGCTGAAACACGGTGAAAGAACTTTCTGTAGCAAAATCTGTGGCATCACCCATCTGCAGCAATCAAATCATTTACATTTTGAATCCGCTCTATCACTTGTTGACCAAGTTCATCACCACATCGTTTAGCCTGTTCTAATACTGTCGATTGCACTTCCAGTTTCATTACTTTGTAAACAAAATTTCGTTTGGCATATGGCAATCTTAACTGCTTGGTTAAAAAGTCATCAGAATTCCCTTTTGCAAATAAGAAGCATTTCTCTTTGAAATTGAATTGACCTTTTCCTTGCGACCGACATAGCACGCCTGTTGGTTCGTGAGGATGTCGAAGGCTAGCTGCTATCATTCTCTCTTGTAGCATGCAACACGCAACATCACCTCACTGAGCATTTTCAAAAAACGGGTATGGGCAGACTCCCTGCGTTTAGCACTACAATCGATAAGTGTGGTCAGTCCTTTCTTTTTCACAAACGGTTCAAATGGCTCTGAGCACTATGGCACTTAACATCTATGGTCATCAGTCCCCTAGAACTTAGAACTACTTAAACCTAACTAACCTAAGGACATCACACACATCCATGCCCGAGGCAGAATTCTAACCTGCGACCGTAGCGGTCACGCGGTTCCAGACTGAAGCGCCTAGAACCGCACGGCCACACCGGCTGGCTTCTTTTTCACATTTCTTCCACCACTCACCACAGTTTTTTCGAAAATGAAACACAAATTCATGTCAGACATACTCATTTTCAGCACCACAACATATACTGAATGGAAGCGACTCCAAACTGTAGGACCCTTATTGTTATGTGCTAATGGCTCTCAACGCGCTGTGAACAATCACCAGAGATAATCGCCGTCCGCCTGCCAAAGAATAAATACGCTTTTGTCCGCTAAAGAACAATTCCTACATACTTTTTCTTATAACTGATCATTAACGTCAATCAACTGTAGAAAATGTACTGCACCTGCATGCAATCGTATTACATATTGTAACATAAATAAACTTCACGCAATCGGACGTGAATGTGTTCGTAGTTACTGAATATGATGCTGTTTGTCCTGGCCCTGCAGCAGAGTGAGATGGTAAATTCCAATGAATAACATGATTAGTAATTTGTTTATACTACACAAATATGAACAGAAATAACAGTGTTCAAAAATTAGGTAATTTGCCACTTTGCTCGAAATTTGAAAATTTGGTATTTTTTGACGTACTGTAGCGCCTTAGATACTGGGAGTAGAAAAAAAATGGTAAGAATCAAATTTGTAGATAATTTTGTGCTCTTCAAAAAAGAAAATAGACGTTAAAGCGATAGGAGCAAATGAAACTGAGATATTTTGAAAAAAAAACTGAAAAAAGTCCGAAATTTTCGAAGATTTTTGACTGCAGAAAGTTTTCCCAAGAGAAATTTTGTTGGCAAAACTTGGTTTTGTAACCTTTCCAACAATATGAACGAGTTAAAAAAATAAAATCTTCTACCCCACCTATTGCAAGGTACACGCTTTTTTTCTGACAGTTTCACTGGACTATAAAACGACTTGAGTTACATGTACACTCCTACAGTACATACTAGGGACCAGAACACACGGAAGAATTTAAAGAAGAAAATTATTCAATAGAACGATCTCATGAAAACAAATAAAAGTAGTATTTTGGTTCTCATTTACAAAAGTGACTGAGAAATTGAAACATCTCCTCACACCCAATTCCTGCCTTATTCTCACCAAAGACCCCACCGAAACGTTTAAAAAAGAAATTAAAAACTTAACGAAGACCTGCAAAAGGTTATTATCTGAATATGACGCTAAGTATTTGAGCAACGTGAATCCAGTAATAGCTCCTAAGCTGTGAGGATTTCCTAAACTACACAAGAAACGGCAACATTCACGAACTCTTATGCCAATCTACGCTGCAAGAAACTATAAAATTAGCAAAGATTTAAATTTATGTATCTAAACCAAGACAGAATTTAAATCTAACTTTGTAATTATAAATTTGGTGAAGCTCGTCAGACAAATTAAAAACAACCCTATTCCACATAGTGCAACACTAGCATCTTCTAATGTTAGCAGCTTATTTACAAACATACCACTGAAACAAAACGTCGATGTTCTGACAGAAGTACTGTACAGAGCAAGTATCAACCCTGTACAAGTAGATGACTTAAGAATGGCCATCCAGACGTGTCTGCAAGAATATTATTTTCCATTCGAAGGTACTCTATGCAAACATCTACATTACTGGTCTTCGCAATGGGGTCTTTTAATAGGAATCTTCATGGACCTTTCGAAAAACGTAACGAAACTCTCAGTGATGATATCAAATGTTGGTAGAGATATGTAGGTGAAACACTGTGTCTGTGGAATGGTACCAAAAGACAAGTAAACAGATTGCTAGACCATCTAAAGTTGCAATAGAAAAACATACAGTTCACCATAAAGACAGCTGAAAAATCCATTAATGTCTTGAACCTTAACATAGATATCAGTTAAAATGCATACAGTTTTAAAGTTTACAGAAAACCCACAACAACAGAAATGGTAATACCCTATGTCCACAATACCCAAAGACACACAAACATGCTGCCTTCTATTTCGTGATACATAGTCTTACATCCATACCAACACCAAAACAGAATTTTCAAACAGAATTAGACATCATTAAATTTAATGCATGTAACGATGGCTATATCTTTGGCTTAAATGACAACATTCTACACAAGAAACAAAGAAGAAAAATGATTCCCTACATATATGTCCCGCTACAGCTATAGTCATATCCAAAACCAACTGGTGTACTTTCCCTCATTGAGGAAACCTGTTTGACAAATTAGCCAAAACTCTCAAATACTGCAATCGTAAAACTTTATTTCATGTAAGAGGCACTGCAGGTCATACCTTATTCAACAGCAAGGACTAAACAGATTTATTTGTTAACAGCGCTGTTTACAAAATCACCTGCAGTGACTACAATAAACAGATCAAAGAGGTAGGGCTGTAGCACTATGCTGATCGAACACGAACACAGCTGGATATTACATAATTCGGAGTCCGCCTTTGCCAAACATGTGCTGAAGAAAGGACATAGATCTGAAGTCTACACAGAAGTTATACTGTACAAGTAGCCAACAAAGGAAGAGTAGAATGACTTCAGGTAAATATTTACCTCAAAATCCCCAGCTGCTTCTAAACGATTAATTGCAGCTGAGCACATTTCCACTTTTAGGGTTCACATGACGCAATCTACCGGCCACTTACCCACAGACTGTCGCAATGACATACTGCTACACAACACGAAAGCACAATAGAATTCCATATTTCTTACCTTGCTCATCTGACAAATTTCAGTTATAACAACATAAGTAGTAACACTATAATATCTACATCTACATGTTTACTCTGAAATTCACATTTAAGTGCTTGACAGAGGGTTCCTAGAACCACACTCATACTATCTCCCTACCATTCCAGTCCCGAACAGAGCGCGGGAACAACGAACATACTAAACCTTTCTGTTCGAGCTCTGATTTCTTTTATTTTATTTTGATGATCATCCCTACCTATGTAGGTTGGGCTCAACAAAATATTTTCGCATTCGAAAGAGAAAGTTGGTGACTGAAATTTCTTAAATAGATCTCGCCGCGACGAAAAACTTCTTTGCTTTAATGACTTCCATCCCAACTCATGTATCATATCTGCCACACTCTCTCCCCTATTGCGTGATAATACAAAACGAGCTGCCCTTTACACCCTTTCGATGTCCTCCGTCAATCCCACCTGGTAAGGATCCCACACCGCGCAGCAATATTCTAACAGAGGACGAACGAGTGTAGTGTAAGCTGTCTCTTTAGTGGACTTGTTGCATCTTCTGTGTCCTGCCAATGAAACGCAACCTTTGGCTCGCCTTCCCCACAATATTATCTGTGTGGTCTTTCCAACTGAAGTTGTTCGTAATTTTTACACCCAGGTACTTACAAGGGAACCTCCCCATCGCACCCCCCTCAGATTTAGTTACAAGTTGGCACAGTGGATAGGACTTGAAAAACTGAACACAGATCAATCGAGAAAACAGGAAGAAGTTATGTGGAACTATGAAAAAAGTAATCAAAATATACAAACTGAGTAGTCCATGCGCAAGATAGGCAACATCAAGGGTAGTATGACTCAGGAGCGCCGTGGTCCCGTGGTTAGCGTGAGCAGCTGCGGAACGAGAGGTCATTGGTTCAAGTCTTCCCTCGCGTGAAATGTTTACTTATTTTCGCAAAGCTATGATCTGTCCGTTCGTTCATTGACGTCTCTGTTCACTGTAATAAGTTTAGTGTCTGTGTCTTGCGACCGCACCGCAAAACCGTACGATTAGTAGACGAAAGGACGTGCCTCTCCGGTGGGAACCGAAAACATTTGATCGCAAAGTCATAGGTCAACCGATTCCTCCACAGGAAAATACGTCTGTTATATTCTATACGACACTGGTGACAGCATGTGCGTCACATGACAGGAATATGTTGTCGAGCCACCTGACTTGTACACTTGGCGAATGGGTAAAAAGACTCTTCTAGCTTGCCAGATTTAGGTTTTCTTGTCGATGTGATAATCACTCCCAAAAAAGTGATGAAAACATAAGAGTTTGTCACATAAACTGCAACAAATGAATGCAACAATTTCACAGCCGCACAGTTTTCCCTGTGCTCTGTCAAAACATATGTTTTTAACGTTTTCAAATTTTTCCGTTTAGAATTAGCGTCCCCATACTACTGCGCAGCTACCTCGCATCGGACGGACGGACGGACAGATAATAATTGTCTGAAAATAAAAAAATTAAACTTTTCACTCGAGGGAAGGCTTGAACCAAAGATCTGTCGTTCCGCTGCTGCTCACGCTAACCACGGGACCACGGCGCTCCCAAGCTCACACTCTCCTTGATGTTGCTATCTTGTCATTGGACTACTCAGTTTGCATATTTTTCTTATTTTTTTCATAGTTCCACACAACTTCTTCCTGTTTTAGCGATTGATCTGTGTTCAGTTTTTCAAGGCCTATCCACTGTGCCAACTTATAACTAAATCTGAGGGGGGTGCGATGGGGAGGTCCCCTTGTTAGCTGAATTGACAGCCTTGAGAATTGTACTATTTATCGAGTAATCGAATTTCAACGGATTTCTTTTGGAACTCATGTGGATCACCTCACACTTTTCGTTATTTAGCGTCAACTGTCACCTGCCACACCATACAGCAATCTTTTCTAAATCGCTTTGCAACTGATACTGGTCTTCGGATGACCTTACTAGACGGCAAATTACAGCATCATCTGCGAACAACCTAAGAGAACTGCTCAGATTGTCACCCAGGTCATTTATATACATCAGGAACAGCAGAGGTCCCAGGACGCTTCCCTGGGGAACACCTGATATCACTTCAGTTTTACTCGATGATTTGCCGTCTATTACTACGAACTGCGACCTTCCTGACAGGAAATCACGAATCCAGTCGCACAACTGAGACGATACCCCATAGGCCCGCAGCTTGATTAGAAGTCGCTTGTGAGGTACGGTGTCAAAAGCTTTCCGGAAATCCAGAAATACGGAATCAACTTGAGATACCCTGTCGATTGCGGCCATTACTTCGTGCGAATAAAGAGGTGTATCGTGTATTTAATTATATGTAGTGTTAAATAGTGTCCTTTGTGTAAACTGTGATTTAGAATTAAGCTAGATAGTTCTCAACTAATGTCACGACTTCACAAACTTTACCATTATAGCTATACAACCTGTAACATTTTAATACTGTGTAGTCTGATTATTGAATGCGTTTAATTTTATCGTTGGCGTAAAATGTAATTTACAACGTTAAAACATTTTCGGTGTACAACATCCTGTGCAAGTGTTTACTTGAGAACTAATGTTCCTTGCGGACGCTGCTCAGTTTGCCAAACAATCCGAAACCTATTGAGAAACAAATAAAAATCAGTGGAAGAGTTTACTGGCTATTCAACATTAAATTTCAATTTTTTGTGATTCTCGTTTATTTTCGGAGCAATCAACTCCCTTATTCTGTATTTTGAAGGAAATGGCCCGCACTGGCCGTAAAATACTTCTTAGTAAAAGTCACGACCAGTTTCGTGTGAACTGAAGACGTATCCTTACGTGATCTGTACAAAAATTAATAAGGAAATTTATTTCACACAGAATTCTTCATAATGGGTCAAGAATAAAGGATACTGAAAAGTAATATTACATAGCAGTACTTAAAGAATACACACCCATTCATTCTAACAAGTAACATGTCATAGCGGAAAGATAACTGCCTTAGAGCCACTTCCCATCGTTCACATCAAGTTATAAATAAATACTGCGCTAAAAGAGATAGTCAGTAGTTAAAATGGGCAGGATAGTACAACGTATATAAATAAAACCTAGATAAAAACCAAACGGGCTAAACAAAGCTGTGGGTTAGAAACGCACCTAGACAATTTTAGTGTATGAAGCCGATAGACAAGAAGAGCCTTATCGTGCCGCGAGCAGGAAGCAGGTTTAACGGTAGTAGGCATGGCAGTATTGATCGCTATGCAATGGGAAAAATGTTTACAGGTGGCGTCAGAGGCAACGGGAACAAAACCATCACTGTAGAAGGTGTAAAAGATGGGGTTGCTGAATTACTTGAAAATATGTAACAGAGTACAGAAAAGACTGTATCCCGTTAACACAAATTCCTTCTTTCACAATTACAGTTAATAAAAATACTGAAAGTAGGTAGTTAAAACGTAAAATATTAATAAAGCACGAGTGGTAATACATCCTGCCTCTTTCACAAATAAACTACCGTAATAATGGACAAACGTGAAATGCTAAAAGGAGAAGCTAAAGACTGTGATAATAAAACAGTGGTTTACAGGCGTAATGCCTGTCTGTTTAGACAGTCAAATTTCCTAAAAGACTCTTGTGTCTCGGATCCGTCTGCGCATTAAAGGCAGAATCAGGGAATCTTCTTAGAGTACGATAAATCTGTACTGCTTCTGAAATAAAACATTAAGGGTATTTTCTCTGCTTTGGAAATGCAGTTTTTGCGTATTCTTTCGGATGTCGGTATTAAAGTGAACAGTTCCAGCGCAAATGCGCGCTTGGTGCCGACTTCGAACTGGAATCGCTGATGTGCTCCCTAAAGCGGCTTTCGAAGTTTCGTCCCGTCTGACTTATATATTTAGCATTGCAGTAGCCGCACGTGACAATATACACGATGACGTATTTTTCTCCCGTGTCTCAGTCTCCCTATGCCTGAATTTTTCCTTTATTCTTTATGATGTAAAAAGCCGGAGTTATATCTTTAGAAGTCAAACATTGGCGATTCTGCTCTAAATATTACCATAGAATGGTATCCTATGAGATTTATTATCAGCAAATGATTTTCTATTTTCTGGGGTAAGGAGAATCAAAGCTGCGGGTGTCAGTGGGGCATGAGTAGACTAACGTTTCACATTCAACTTCTGTAATATATTTTTGGTAAATTTGCCAACCAAATCACTGTCATAACCATTTGAATATGCTGTGAAGTGTATTATATTGAATTCCCGATGAACTTCACAGGATAATAGGACACAATGCAATACTTGGAGTGGAGTCCTGAATGATGCCTTTTTGAGTTTTAATGGGTGGTTATACCTTTTATTTATACCGACGCCAGAAGTGGTCGGCTTCCTTAAAATATCATAAGAAATTTAACTCCATCAGTTCTGACAGACATATCCAAAAAGGTAATTGCAACTTTATTGCTTTTTCCGTAGTGAACTGGATCTTGTCATGCAGTTAGTTGTACTCACATAAAAAACTATCACAGTCTTGAGATGAACCCTTATATACTAAAATGATATCATCTATGTACCTGGCCAGAAACCTATTTATTAGAAAAATTACTTAAGTTCTCCAGCAATCAAGCCATGAATATGATCGCGAGGCATTAAGGTTAGTTGGAACGCCCTGTCCCGACAATGTTAAATTTAATGACTTGGCTTCCCAATATTTCAGGACCTACTGTAGCCATTGACATGAGAAGTTTACAGGACATTAATCTGTATGTTGTGAGTCTACTGAACCACAATAATTGCATTTCAGCCACTGATTTTGGAAATAAAATTTTTAATTACGCGGTTAAAATTTGTTTACTTTTTTGTGCATTATCCTAAATAATTTTAATTATACAGAACATTATGTTCTTCTTTTGGTTCAGTAGACTCAGGATATGCGTGTTATTACTCCCTGGATATTTGAATACTCTACTCGAAGTGGTTTCTGAGATTTAGGGAAAAATGCAACAGAAAATGTAAATATTCAGGAATGGCTTCTAAAGTTTCAAAACATCGTAACGCACTTTATATACGCTTAATTTTTTATTTTTAGTCACTTAGAAGCACCCTGCACCATACTGTATATCATCCTCTTGATCTTCTTCCAAGTTTTTTCCATCTTTTCTTCTTTCTGGACTCCTTAGTGGCCAACTGTGCTGCATACTCTGCTTTATCAGTGCGAACCTTGTCCATCTGTTCAAGTTCTCTGATGGAGTTTGCTCCAGGATTAATTCTCATATGTTGTAGCACTTCCACCCTACCAATGTTGCCATCATTAAAAGCAATAACAGCATCACTGACCCCCCCCCCCCACTTTAGTGTCTTCATTCCAACAAAAACATCTTTTGGTAAGCGAGTCCATATAAGATTATTGAACGACTCCTTGGGATTTTGAGTGTGACCATGCAGACACTTCTTCAGTTATTCAGGATTTGACAGGTCTCTGTAAATAGGTGTTATGATATCCATGACTACTGCTGGGATGGAATGTTTATAGTTGTATGAACCGTTTGAGTACTGGGCATCGCGTAATTGCACTACGGATCAGTGCGTAACATGCAGTGTCTTTTAGTAAAGTATTATTCATATATACACTCAATTGTATGGCACCCTTTTTTGGGGAACCAACACATAAAATATGAAAACAATTTTCAAACTCCAGTAAGGAGCCATAAGAGTAATAACCAAAAACACTATTCGAGCTCATTCTAAAGATCTGTTCAAAACACTGGGGGTTTTAACTGCTCCATGTGAATACTTTTAGAACATAAAAAAATACATTGGTAATTACTGCACAAACAGCTCTATCCATGACCATGCATCAAGGGACTCAACTTACATTTACCAAGAAAAAATAAACATAAAACTCAAAACAGAATTTTCTGCCAAGGAATAAAACTACACAATAAATTACCAAAAGAGATTAAAGAAACTGCAAAAATACATTATTTAAAAAGGTAGCTAAAAAGTACCTGTTATGCAATACATTTTGTACATTGACGGATTACTTAGATAAAACAGAGTAGGGGTTTAATAAAAAAAATGGTATATAAATAACGATGATTAAACAACATCCAACATTCCACGTAACACCTTCACTAGGTTTTTTCCTTCTTTTTTTCCTTTCTAGAAATACTTACCCCCAAGCTATGCATAGCATAATACTAACATCTCTTCCTCTTTCTGAGGTCAACATCTCACTCATTATGGAGTGATGCTGACTCAGTTTTTCAGGACAGCAAGTGGAAAGTTTCGGTACAAAAATGGCCCAGATATCACCTGTGTGTGTGTGTGTGTGTGTGTGTGTGTGTGTGTGTGGTGAGTGAAGTGTTACGAAACCAAGAGCGTATAGTGTGTGCAGTGACTGATAGTGAGATATGAGTGAACAGCGTGGCATTACATTATTTAATAAGTTACTTGTAAAAGAAGGATTCTATACCAGGAGTAAATCTATTGATTATATCTGACTAGAAGTCTGTAAATATATGTGTATACATACTAGCTTATTTGGAATTGGTCTTAACTTGTAAATACTTTAACATGTCCTCTATCCTTGCAAAAGGAGATCTACGGATGAATAAATCTGCTGCTGCTACAACAACAACAACAACAACTACTACTACTACTACTACTAATAATAAATCCTGAAAACTTGTCGAATTTACAAAGTGGGCGTGGCATATTCATCACAGCACACATTCTTTCTGCTGCAGTGTGTCCTTTGCCAATAGCTCTCAATCCATACAGCCACCTAACATTTACTTCAAAATTATTATCTTTACACTTATCAGAATTCCAAAACGAATGAGTTTATTTACAACTGGCACAACTAACGATAAATTTCCTGGCTAGTCCATTTGATTCCTCACTGTCTTTGTGTAAACTAACTGGCCCTCCACATATTTTGTAACACACACATTCACCTAACACCCTTGTTAGGATGTGTAAATCTATCAGAATATAACCTAACCTACCACTTACATCACTTTAGTTTTGAGAAAACTGTGCATCACAAAGTTTTATTTTGATCTTCGAAGCACTAATGGATGTTTCTCTAGATATTGACGAATTTGCCTATATTTTATTGTTTGTAACTTCACAAGCCACATGTTGAACACAATGTTTCCCTTTATTTGAAAATCTATTACCATGAAACCTACGTTTCTTAAAAACACTTCGTTTTGGCGTCATAGTTTACTTTTTGAGAGATTTACCAATGTATTCGCCAATTTTCCTAGGAAAAATGTTAGCACTTTGACAAGCAACATGTTTTTATACTATGAAACGTTACGAAACTGTATTCCACACAGATACCAATACTAACTTGTAATTTAACCTTTATAACTCAGCAATCCACAGCCTTCCATATAAACAATTACCGATTTTATTAGATCTTGAAGTAATACTTACTTTAACATTTTCAGCCATTGTAGATCATATTTAAAAAAATAAAATACTTCCCATGTGAGTTTATAAGTGATACATATATCATTTTATTCGGAAAATTGCAAACCTGAAACCAATTTTAGTAACTGAAGCACTTTGACAATTTCATCACACAGTCTTCCACTGTGCTCCCTGAGATTCTCGCTGATAATGTGATGTAGTTTGTGTGATGCTATGCTTGAATATAGATATATATTGAAACTGGAGAAGTGTCCTCCGGGGTCGACAGGTCAGAGAGTCTACTAATCAGTTCCTTCCTATTCGAAATAGGATTTTAAAGTTTCTGTTCAAATATTCTGCCAATACCTTCCCTAGATGAAAACTAGGTCCATTTCTGGTGTTAATAATTGTGCAGACTTTCTGTATGCAGCTTTACAACACGTCTGTCTAGTTGCATTAGGGTTCATCAGAATAACAAATGTCTTTTTAAAGGGACTAAAAAAGTTTCTTCTGTTTATCCTTTGTTTAATACCTTTTGACGGTTAGATGATAGCTACTTTTTTCAGTGTTATTCACCCCAGTGAACTGTTCCTATTTAGTGACATGTTGCTACTCTGATATAACCACTGCTAATTTGGATTTGATCGCCGGTATTACAAATGTATTATCATCATGAAGCTTTTTATTAATCCTGTTTATAGTTACGTTCTCTGTAGATCCTATAGAATATGGATAACTAGGAATACATAAACGGATAGAGTAATTCTCTTCCAAGAGACCATTTTTAAGAATTCAAAAAAATTCCTTTTTGTACAGATCACCTGAGGACGCAACTTCAGTTGACGCGAAACCGATGTTGAGTTTCAATAGAAGTATTTTAAGCCAATCCAGACAATTTCATTACAAACGAGGAAATTTGGCTGCGTTTTCCTGCAATTTCAAAAAAAAATCTTATTTCCTTATTCAGTTATAGTGAAGAGCAATAGTCAGCTACGTCAGATTAACAGGGTCACATCTTTAGGTGACACCCCGGGTACCCTTATTACATGCACATCTCCCACATTCTCTGTCTGGAGCACTTCGCTGTCATTACATTTGAGTAAATGACAGACGTCTTTAGCGACCAGCTGAAAGCAACACAGAACGGTGTTAAAACAGCACGCGTTGATTCACGTGTGTTATGTGATATACAACTCGCCGAAAACGTCTGTAAAGCCTGGTACAAACTCGAACGAAATGTCAACTCCGTGTATCCGTGCAAGTCGCAATTAAGAGATCGTTGTATCGAAATATTATCACAAAGCACCTGCAGCTATATCATAAATTTAATATTGTGTACAATTAAAGCGTTCAGACGAACTTCCAAGCGTTGAGTTCTGCCAGCTGTTTCTGGGCGAATATGCAATAACGACATTTGGATACTCGTTTTTCCTTTGACCGAATGAGGCCTAGTTCAGCCCGTCAGTGTATACGAACTCGCAGAACACGCGCCATCATGCTTCAGAAAATCCCCGTCAGTGGTTTGCATTGCCCTTGCACTACCTAGAGATTGGTATTTGGTGCGAAATATCTGTTGTCGGCATCATAACGTAATTATTTGACTAAACTGTTAATGCTGCGTGGTACGTCCAGGAACTATTTATTACATATTACGGTCAACTCAGAGGAGGAAATACTGTATGGATATTTTCAGCAAGCCTGAGCAACAGTTCACACCGTCTTACCAAACTCGCGTGAGCTGTTCATTGAGGAGAGGACACTCAGCAGAGTCAGTACAGTCCTGTGGTTTTTACCTGTGGAGCAAATTGAAGGGTCAGGTGTACTCATATAACCCTCGCCCCGTAGAAGAGCTACAGAACATTGAAATATGGCTGCTATCCTTCAGACAGAGCTGTTAAACATGTCTCACGTTTCGATAAATTGAGCGTAAGTGCTGCAGCGACGTTAATGGTGGCAGTTTCCAGCTTATTATGTGATGTTCACTAACAAGGGTTAAGAAATAGCGGTGCCTGCGTCGTTAAGAAGTACGAAACACTGTTCCTTCGGACATGCGTACATATCCTAAAGAACGTGCACTGCTACGGCTACAGCGGTAAAGAAATAAAGAAAATATATACGCATTTGCGAAAATGAACCACCATCGGCTGTGCATTGGAAAAACGACAGTGGAAATTTGTACCGGTTCGGGACTAGAAACAGGATTTCCCACTTTACGCGAGCAGTCGCCTTAACTGTTTCGGCTATCCGTGCACGAACCACAGCCAGACCGAAACTTCCACACGACGTCGTCCATGTCACTTCCAGGAAGGAAGTACTTAAAAATTGCTCTGTGCACTATGGGACTTAACATCTGAGGTCATCAGTCCGCTAGAACTTAGAACTACTTAAATCTAACTAACCTAAGGACATCACACACATCCATGCCCCGGGCAGGATTCGAACCTGCGACCGTAGCGGTCGCGTGGCTCCAGACTGAAGCGCCTAGAACCGCTCGGCCACAACGGCCGCCAGGAAGTATGTACTGAAAGTTAAGGGCGAAGAGATACGAATGTATGCATGTGCAAAGAACATTGCATTCCACTTCTTAGTAGCACAGGCACAGCTATTTCGTATTTATTCACCAATACCAGGCCCTCGACTCTCAATAAATATGTCCTCCTCGGCTAAGAATATACGTAACATAAGAGCGCAGGTTGTGACACATGCACGACAACATGTAGAAGTTTGAATCTAGCTATGATTCGTGCACAGATAGCCGAATCCGTTATAGAAACCGTCCACGTGAAGCGAGAAATCCAGGTTTGAGTCCCGGTACGGCACAAATTTTCATTGTCGTCATTCAATATATAGCCGACGGTGGTCCATTTTCGTAATTGCGAATAAATTTCCTTTATGACAAGGGTTAATCCCGCCTCAGTCTTATTGCAAAAAGTCGCTGGCGAGTTTTTGTGTCCACCCTGTCCAAGCACGTAGTGCACATAATGCCTGTTTGACGTTTATTACATTCTGCCTTCATTGCGATGCAGATTTTATTGGATAGTAGTGCAAAGGTCAGGGGATGATACAGCATTTCGAATGGCAACTGTGAAACTTTCAGACGAACCGACTGTTCATTTGTGGCAACTGAGTAATAGTCGCAGCTGTCGGTGCAGGTTTTGTTCGCGTTGAGCAGCAGAGTAGACCGATATAGCCACTGCCGTATCTGTGTTTCCCATTGTGTACCGTGAACAAACAAACAGCTTTAATACAACAGAGCCGCTGCAGGCGAGGCGCAGAACTCAGTGGCTGACGACAGGGGGGCGTGGGGGCAGTCGGACAGAGCTGTTGGCTTGTTTACAAAACAATGTCGCCGCGTGGTCCCGAGGGAGACCTGTGAAAGTGCGCGCTAAACGGATCTCCAACGGAAGAGGGAGCGACTGCATGTAGCTCCAGAGCTCCAGTCCAGAAAGGGCTACGTTGTGCAACATCGTGCGTGCAGTGCTAATCAAAGAGAATAGAGAAAGGAAAAGACAATAAATTAGATAATGAAAACGAAATGTCTCGCTGGGGAACGAGGCACTATGCTCTCGAGAAACCTTTCTCTGTGTTATATGTGAAGAAATTCATGTTACCAACACAAGCTGCTTTTAATGAATAATGACTTTATTGGTGACTATTTTCAGCAGAAAATACCGTTTTTAAGTTCATCTAAAATATAATACCATAAAACTATCTTAAAATTTCAGCTAAAAAAATTAATGACAAATATAAACATGCTCCAAAATATATAGAAACACAATAGCTAAAATAGAACGAGTTAAGCAATTTAAATCTCTTGGAGAAACTACTCAACAAAACAGACTAAAAAAATCAGGAATAGCTATAGGAGATAATAAAAAGGGAAGAACAGATGGATTGAGAAAAAATATCTAAAACAAGAAATCTGTATCTAGAAACCCAAAAGTAAAGAACTATACCACAGTGGGAAGACGAGAATGTTTATGTTCATGTGAGTACTTAAAATATGAACTATAATCTGGACAAAATATAGATATCTCAAAAACGAAGTGTTACAAAAATACTATGGGTGGTTGGAGGAGTAACGAGGACATCTACAAAAATAAGGAGAGAATATAAGAAGTAATGACAAAGCGAAAATAAATCTTCTTAGGACACCTCTATCGAATGACTGATAAAGGGCTAATGAAAAATAATAGTGTATTTCTCGAAAAAGAAATCGAATGTAGCATGCCTTACAGAAATAAGAAAAGAACTGGAAAGAAGCAACATCAAAGAATCGGAAATGAGAATTATTTTAAGAATAAGACTCCATTTAAAATGCTTTCCAGGTAGAAGAGATCAAAAGTCGGGAGCAAATTGAGCAGATGAAAGGAAAAGGCTACGTGGGGGAAAGATTAAGCAGTACTGCAAAAACATGAAACAGCAATGAAACAAGAAGTTGTTACGTGACCCAAGCTGGTCAACACAATTATAATAAATTATCTTGGTTCTACAGGTTAACACGTAAAACGTTATATCTCAGTTATCAGTTGTCTTCGTCAACAAAATTTACAAGACCTTTGAATTGCTGACACACATTCTCCACGTCACATAACAAACACAACTCTGTCAGTTTTGAAACTTACGTCAATGTGTCGAACATTTACAGAGCCACTTATTGTAACGCATTATTATACCAAATTGAAAGTTGTACTTCCTACCGAAATTTCTCATCAATAAAACATTATCCACTAAAGGAAACTTATGGCGGTAAGATGAATTTCTTATTGAATTTCTGAGATGAGAATTAACATTCATTTTTAAGCAATTATTGCTATGAGTATATTCAAAATACTACTTGGTACACAGTAGAATTAAATTACAGTCAATTGAATCTTATAAATTGGATATAACGATTAAAACGACATTACAGGAACAAGAACATACAGAAAAAAAAGAAGTGAGAAGATGCTATTTCTAATCGATAACTTGACAACTTTAATGCCAGGCAGAAGAGCAGCACCGTTAATTTTACATTTGAGAACATACGACAGATATGTGAACCAGACACACTACGTTGTAACATGCGGAGCATTAACACAACGCTTCTCACGTGAATAATAATATTACTAAAGTGACTTCTATCTTGCCAGATGAATACAACCATGCTTCTTGCTAAGCTTTGTCATTTTGCTGGGTAGAACTGTGAAAGCATTTTTTGTTTGCGGTGTCACATTGTTTGTTAGACAGTAGCATAGCGCTGCTATCAGAACTTTTTCTTACTTGATCTGTAGGTTTTCTCTAGTCATTCAACGTAATAACAGGGGAAGCAGAAACTATTACCTTCCTCTTTTTAGTAGACTTCAAAGGGAATCACTAATCATATTAGGGTCAGAAAAGTAAACTGCTAGCAAATTTCGAAAAAAAAGCTTCTTATTGTTTCTATTCTGGCTGATATACCTGTTGTCGAAAGGCGTTTCTTCCAAAATAGCGTTGCACACTGGCAGTCGGTCTGCGCTGATTTAGCTTTTAAGATATGATACGCATTTTAATAGTAGTTATTGTTAATTGGGTCGGAATACATAACAATGTGCTATTTAGTTTCCAACATCTGACCTCAATAAGATACCGCCTATTTAAGCACCAATCTAATATTGTTTCTTTGTAAGTATCCAGTTTTGCAAACTGTGTTCAGGCATTATCCTTGGACACTCCTCTACACTAGCTTTTCTTTCTTTTTAATTGATTCTCACACTTGCTTTCCGTGGAATAGTCACGAAAAAATTTTCAGTGATCAAGAAAATACTATCTTCATTAAAATGCCAGTCTTGGATCACCAAGTTTGTTTACAGTCAGGTTATGAATTTCGGTTAATAATGCCCATCTTCAGACATAGAAAAATATAAGCACATAGAGGTAGCCTAATTTACAAACGCATTCCTGCGTATACGAATGTAAAACAGAAAACATTTTGCGTTGCACGTACCACGCCATTACATGTGATGGTGAAGTCAAAATCATTAGCTATTTCGGTTTCGTCAAAAAAGTTAAACTATGGTATGTAAGGAACATTACCGAAGCGTTCACTGCACATGAAGAGAGACGCAGTTAGACTACTGTGAATCATCTGCCAGTATCTCGTCTCCTACCTTCCAAACTTTACACAAGGTCTCCTGCGAACCTTGCAGTAGGTCCCGAGTCCGAGTCTCGGTCCGGCACACAGTTTTAATCTGCCAGGAAATTTCATATCAGCGCACACTCCGCTGCAGAGTGAAAATCTCATTCTACTGTGAATCAGTTAGAAACGCGCCTCCACCCAAACCCACTACACGTCATCGATTCAGATCAGTTTACTTGATTTCGAAGGAGTACTTGCAACATAATGAAGTATATAAAAATTTAGTTCACATTTTATAAAAGAAAATGTAAAAGATACACACAAAATGCTTGTGCGTACACGTCATGTAAAAAGGTTACTGGGAAGATTACATAGTGTCTTTATACAATCGAAACAACCTAATTAAAGAAAGAATTACATATTACTAGTGAAAAAATTTCAAATGTGGACAATGTGCTCACGCAACACGCCCGCTGGGCGTGAGCTCGTAGCAAACCATAGGAACAACAGTAAAATGGAATCAAAAGGTCACAGGACGCCATAGCATCACTACCACACGACATCCATACAACAACCATGATTATAAAATAGCAAAATATCAAAATATGTGTTATAGAAATATAGCCTAGAAAGAGGTAGTAACACATATGCCACATCAGGAACCCCAAGACACTGTATAAAAGTACTATGCATGACATTTCAGATGTTGGGCTGGTAAATAAAGAAATGTTTTAGTGGGCAGGCAACGTTGGTGCACACTACTCAAGAGTGGATAAAATGGTTCACAGAAGATTAATAGGACGACGTAAAAACATTACTGTAAAACATTATTTATTCATGTGACCACGAATACTTTTCTATTATCAAATAAGTTAAACAATATTGTATATTATGCATGATATATTTGCACAAGGCAATCAGTATTAAAATATACAGGGTGAGTCACCTAACGTTACCGCTGGATATATTTCGTAAACCACATCAAATACTGACGAACAGATTCCACAGACCGAACGTGAGGAGAGGGGCTAGTGTAATTGTTTAATGCAAACCATACTAAAATGTACGGAAGTATGTTTTTTAACACAAACCTACGTTTTTTTTAAATGGAACCACGTTAGTTTTGTTAGCACATCGGAACATATAAACAAATACGTAATCAGTGCCGTTTGTTGCATTGTAAAATGTTAATTACATCCGGAGATATTGTAACCTAAAGTTGACGCTTGAAACCTCCGACGTTCAGTTAGTTGCGTGTTGTAACAAACACGGGCCACGGTCGGCGAGCAGCATCTGCAGGGACATGTTTACGATGACGACCGTGTTTACGAGTGTGGCTGTAGTGCACTATTGTGGTTTGGTCTAGCTGTCGCAGTGTCCGCATGTAGCGCTTGCTGCTATTGTTATTCTGCATTCGTCTCCGTACGCAGACCAACTGTAGTACACCGTGTTACCAGACGCCTGTGATAGTGTAGTGTTGTAGGAACTGTGACCATGGTGTATTCGAACTCTGAAAAGGCGGAGATGATACTCATCTATGGCGAGTGTCGACGAAATGCAGCTAAAGCCTGCAGGGTGTATGCAGAACGGTACCCGGAAAGAGAGCATCCAACGTGCCGCACATTGCAAAACATCTACCGCCAACTGTATGCAACAGGTACGGTCGTAGCACGCAAACGGGTCCGTAACAGGCCCGGCACAGGATAAGCGGGTGCAGTTGGTGTGTTAGGTGCTGTTGCCATAAACCCACACATTAGTACACGGGACATTGCGAGAGCCGGTGGACTGAGTCAAAGTAGTGTCATGTGCATACTGCATCGTCACCGCTTTCACCCGTTTCATGTGTCGCTACATCAGCAATTACATGGCGATGACTATAATCATCGAGTGCAATTCTGTCAATGGGCATTAACAGAGAATGCGTTGCAGTTCTACCTGTTTACCGATGAAGAGGGTTTCACAAACTACGGGGCAGTGAATCTACGGAACATGCATTACTGATCCGTGGACAATCCTCGCTGGCTCAGACAGGTAGAGCGACAGCGACCGTGGACTGTAAATGTATGGTGCGGAATCATTGGCGACCACCTCATTGGTCCTCACTTCATTTCAGGGGCCTAAACAGCTGCAGCATACATCGCGTTTCTACAGAATGATCTGACAACGTTGCTCGAAAATGTCCCACTGGAAACGCGTCGACGTATGTGGTATCAGCATGATGGTGCACCTGCACATTCCGCAATTAACACTAGGCTGACCCTTGACAGGATGTTCGACTGGCGTTTCATAGGACGTGGAGGACGCATAAATTGGCCAGCCCGTTCTCCTGATCTTACACCTCTGGACTTCTTTCTGTGGGGTACGTTAAAGGAGAATGTGTACCGTGATATGCCTACAACCACAGAGGATATGAAACAACGTATTGTGGCAGCCTGCGGCGACATTACACCAGATGTACTGCGGCGTGTACGACATTCATTACGCCAGAGATTGCAATTGTGTGCAGCAAATGATGGCGACCACATTGAACATCTATTGGCCTGACATGTCGGGACACACTCTATTCCACTCCGTAATCGAAAACGGAAACCACGTGTGTACGTGTACCTCACCCCTCATGGTAATGTACATGTGCGTCAGTGAAAAAGACCAATAAAAAGGTGTTAGCATGTGGACGTAATGTGCAGTCTCTTCTGTACCTAAGGTCCATCACCGTTCCCTTTGGATCCCTACGTAATTCGGTGCTCTCCGATACACACGATCGAACAGCGGAGGAGTGGTACTCAAGCGTCAACTTTAGGTTACAATATCTCCGGATGTAATTAACATTTTACAGTGCAACAAACGGCACTGATTACGTATTTGTTTATATGTTCAGATGTGCTAACAAAACTAACGTGGTTCCATTTAAAAAAACGTAGGTTTGTGTTAAAAAACATACTTCCGTGCATTTTTTTATGGTTTGTATTAACCAGTTACACTAGCCCCTCTCCTCACGTTCGTTCTGTGGAATCGATTCGTCAGTATTTGATGTGGTTTACGAAATATATCCAGCGGTAATGTTAGGTGACTCACCCTGTATATGGAGAAAAAAGAGGATAAATGGGAAAAAAGAGAGAATCTCCCCAGATTTATAAATAAAAAGCAAGAAAAATCGTCGAACGTAGATACTGTGCCCCCACAATTTGTTCGACAAAATAGGGGTCTCCAAAAGCCACGTGCTAAAAACGATAAAATATTAAAATGTCATTAGACATGAGTCTCATCTTACCTACTTCTAAAACACAAAGTGTAACTAAAACTGTTTCATTAAGGACGTTTGTCAAAGATTTTTCATAGTAAATGTTCTGCTTACGATAATCAGAAGGATTCGATTATAGAAATGTGTATCATTTGGCAGGTTGATCTCTGGCAATTCAGTGGCCATCCGTAAGATGATAAAGTTTTTGAATAAAGGCGCTATTTTCTGGGCATGTCATTACCTTACGTGTGTCAGAGTAACAAAACATTTAATTTTTTTGGAAAAAAACAGTAGGGAAAGGGGCGGTCTGCTTTACATTCCTATAGCTAGGAGTGCGTTTGTAAATTATTCTGCCTCTAAGTGCTTGTATCTTTCTAGGTCTGAAGATGGTCATTACTAACCTACTTTAGTAACCAGATTACAAATAAACATTGTGATGATGACTGGAATTTTAATAAAGCAAATATTTTGTTTATTTATAGTCCTGAAGAACATCTTCGTGGGCCAGCTGCTGGTAACTTTCCAAAGAGCTTGTAATTTTTTCGCACAGTGCTGTACTATATGCCGACACCAAATAATGTTTTGTTTACTGTTCTTCCTTATGATGCCCTTTTAATATCTGGGAGTGTATGTCGTTGCAGAGAGATCAAAAAGAAAGTTACGAAGCTTTAATTTTCAAACTCTGTGTGGAATTCTGTCTACTGGTGAACACTACCAGCCATAAAGGTTAGCACGCAGAAAGCATGGTCGGATGCCAACGTACAGTTAACTTCGTCTACGTACACACCATCGACGGATATGTAAGTGGTTATACTTGCTATTCGCTGAGACAGGTAGTACATTACTGTTGTTCGCTCTTAGTGTTTTTAAGAGCAATGGTAGGTTGGAACAGCGTCAGATGCTGAGAGATCACTGTGAAGGACATGATGATGTTTCGGTTTCGCTTGAGACAGCATTATCAGCGTTTAACAGAGTTTGAAAGCGGCCGCATAAGGTGGTCTCCATTTGGCAGGCTGGCGGAATAGTGTAATTTCCAGATTTGTGGGGAATTCGCATCTGACAGTCCCCCGTTGCTGGACTGCCTGAGAACGTGAGGACAGCTATACTCATCGTTACGGCTCCGCTGCCCACATCTCGTGGTCGTGCGGTAGCGTTCTCGCTTCCCACGCCCGGGTTCGATTCCCGGCGGGGTCAGGGATTTTATCTGCCTCGTGATGGCTGGGTGTTGTGTGATGTCCTTAGGTTAGTTAGGTTTAAGTAGTTCTAAGTTCTAGGGGACTGATGACCATAGATGTTAAGTCCCATAGTGCTCAGAGCCATTTTTGAACGGCTCCGCTCGAACATATTTGTCCACCGCAAGCACACTGCATTCCCTTTACGTCGACAACTGCCAAGTAACCGACTCCTTGCAAAATTCCGTGACATCCTGCACCACTGCTCCGAGACTCACGGCACCCGAACAAGGGAATTAGTACCCAAACTAGGCTGCCGTTTACACCACTACACAAACGGCCGCGTTTGGAGCGGTTCCGTAACCGGGAAGCATGGATTACCTATGAATTTCTTCGCATTGTGTTTAACAATGAATTGCAGCTCTCCAGTCTCTTAGACGACCATCTTCGGAGAGAATCGCGGGGATCTGGGGAGAGGACCCGTTCTTCCAATGCCTTGGAGAGGCACAGCTTCATCATGTGGGGGGCCATGGGGTACCACGGGTATTAGGAATGGAGCGAATTCTTACCTCCCACACGAGAGTATCGTGTTCGTTTTCAATAAGACAATGCTCGTCTAGAAACAGTACGTGTCTCTCTGAATTGTCTGCATGATGTTGAGGATCTTTTGATATTCCACCTGACAAACTACCCACAGTTTGTCACTATTTTTTTTACGTTTGACTGCATCCTCAGGGCCTCAAATTGCTTAAAGGTGTCGATGCAGGGTTGGAGACTTCGGTGCACTGCGACTTGTACTCATCCTTAGTGTAGGATCATGCACTAAATAACAGTCGAATATCTCTGACGTTCCTCTGTTGTAGGACCCTAGAGAATATTCTAAGCTTAAACATTATGAATCTCCTGAATAAAAGGAAATATTACTCAGAGGATGAGGACGGCCTCAGGAAATGCCACTCTTGAGCGACACAGCTTGTTGTATTCATACAGACATCTTTGAAATGAAGGTGAACAGGTAGGTTACGTGTTCCTAGATTCCCGGAAGGCTTTCGGCAAGATTCTGCATCGTCTACTACCAACCAAGATAAAATTATGCAGAGTACCTTCGCCATCAGATGATTAGCTCAGAAAATACTAATATAAATAAGTGTAATTTGATATCAATTGATGTCTATATATAGGGTGTCCCATTTATCTTGACCACCCTGAATAACTGTTTGTCCAGATGCAAGTTACAAAATGTTTCAAGTCAGGGAGACATCAATCAGCATGATTGTCTTCGTTGTATCTTTGTTTTTTTACAAAGATATGAACGGCGGTATGACTGTTTAAATGACACCCTGTATTTTTTGTTCGGTAATTCATTTCCTCTCCAAAATACCTATTCAAAAATGTATCACAGTGTACCATTCACTGAAACATAACCTTACTAATTACATCACACAACACAGAGGACAAATGAGAACATAAGTAGAATACATACCCGTCATTGTTGTCTGATACTATTTTTAATAGGAGCACTTCGTTCTTGATCGTCCACTCTTATTATTCCCTCTTGGCTGTTGTATATATTGTACATGACGAATTTCTCCCTATAGCTTACCCCCATTATTCTCACAATTTCGAACATCTTGCACCAGTTTACACTGTTGAATGCTTTCTCCAGGTCGACAAATCCTATAAATTTGTCTTGATTTTTCTTTAGTCTTGTTTCCATTATCAACAGCAACGTCAGAATTTCCTCTCTCGAGCCTTTACCTTCCCTAAAGCCAAACGGATGGTCATCTAGTGCATCCTCAATTTGCTTTTCCATTCTTCTGTATATTATTCGTGCAAACAACTTGGTGCTTGATCTACACTCCTGGAAATTGAAATAAGAACACCGTGAATTCATTGTCCCAGGAAGGGGAAACTTTATTGTCACATTCCTGGGGTCAGATACATCACATGATCACACTGACAGAACCACAGGCACATAGACACAGGCAACAGAGCATGCACAATGTCGGCACTAGTACAGTGTATATCCACCTTTCGCAGCAATGCAGGCTGCTATTCTCCCATGGAGACGATCGTAGAGATGCTGGATGTAGTCCTGTGGAACGGCTTGCCATGCCATTTCCAGCTGGTGCCTCAGTTGGACCAGCGTTCGTGCTGGACGTGCAGACCGCGTGAGACGACGCTTCATCCAGTCCCAAACATGCTCAATGGGGGACAGATCCGGAGATCTTGCTGGCCAGGGTAGTTGACTTACACCTTCTAGAGCACGTTGGGTGGCACGGGATACATGCGGACGTGCATTGTCCTGTTGGAACAGCAAGTTCCCTTGCCGGTCTAGGAATGGTAGAACGATGGGTTCGATGACGGTTTGGATGTACCGTGCACTATTCAGTGTCCCCTCGACGATCACCAGTGGTATACGGCCAGTGTAGGAGATCGCTCCCCACACCATGATGCCGGGTGTTGGCCCTGTGTGCCTCGGTCGTATGCAGTCCTGATTGTGGCGCTCACCTGCACGGCGCCAAACACGCATACGACCATCATTGGCACCAAGGCAGAAGCGACTCTCATCGATGAAGACGACACGTCTCCATTCGTCCCTCCATTCACGCCTGTCGCGACACCACTGGAGGCGGGCTGCACGATGTTGGGGCGTGAGCGGAAGACGGCCTAACGGTGTGCGGGACCGTAGCCCAGCTTCATGGAGACGGTTACGAATGGTCCTCGCCGATACCCCAGGAGCAACAGTGTCCCTAATTTGCTGGGAAGTGGCGGTGCGGTCCCCTACGGCACTGCGTAGGATCCTACGGTCTTGGCGTGCATCCGTGCGTCGCTGCGGCCCGGTCCCAGGTCGACGGGCACGTGCACCTTCCGCCGACCACTGGCGACAACATCGATGTACTGTGGAGACCTCACGCCCCACGTGTTGAGCAATTCGGCGGTACGTCCACCCGGCCTCCCGCATGCCCACTATACGCCCTCGCTCAAAGTCCGTCAACTGCACATACGGTTCACGTCCACGCTGTCGCGGCATGCTACCAGTGTTAAAGACTGCGATGGAGCTGCGTATGCCACGGCAAACTGGCTGACACTGACGGCGGCAGTGCACAAATGCTGCGCAGCTAGCGCCATTCGACGGCCAACACCGCGGTTCCTGGTGTGTCCGCTGTGCCGTGCGTGTGATCATTGCTTGTACAGCCATCTCGCAGTGTCCGGAGCAAGTATGGTGGGTCTGACACATCGGTGTCAATGTGTTCTTTTTTCCATTTCCAGGAGTGTATAAAGCTGATTGTGCGGTAATTCTCGCACTTGTCAGCTGTTGTCGTCTTCAGAACTGTACGGATGATACATTTCCGAAAGTGAGATGGTATGTGGGCAGACTCATACATTCTACACACCAATGTGAATAGCCGTTTTGTGGCCAATTCCCCCAATGATTTTAGAAATTCTGATGGGATGTTATCTGTCTCTTCTGTCCTATTTGATCGTAAGTCCTCCAAACCTCTATTAAATTCTGATTCTAATACTGGATCCCCTGCCTCTTGTAAATCGACTCCTGTTGCTTCTTCTATCACGTCATTCAAATCTTCCCCCTCATACAGGATTTCAGTATATTCTTTCCACTTAATTCGCTCTCTCCTCTGCACTTAACAGTGGAATTTCTTCTGCATTCTTAATGTTATCACCATTGCTTTTAATGGCACCGAAGTCTGTTTTGACTTTGCTCTTTGCTGAGTCTGTCCTTACGACAACTATTTATTTTTCGATGTCTTCACATTTTTGCTGCAGCCATTTCTTCTTAGCTTTCCTGCACTTCCTATTTATTTCATGCCTCAGCGACTTGTATTTCTGTGTTCCTGAGTTTCCTGAAACATTTTGGTACTTCCTCTTTTCATCGATAAACTGAAGTATTTCTTCTGTTACTCATGGTTTCTTCCCAGTTACCTTCTCTGTACCGATGTTTTTATTTCCAACTATTGTGATCACCCTTTTTAGAGGTATCGATTGCTCTTCAATTCTACTGCCTACTGAGCTATTCCTTATTGCTGTATCTATAGGCTTATAGAACTTCAACCATACCTTGTCATTCTTTAGTACTTACGTATCAACTTGTGATTATTGAACAGGGTATTCGCTATTACTAGCTGAAACTTATTACAGAACTCAATTAGTCTTTCTCCTCTCTCATTGCTTGTCCCAAGAACATATTCTCCTGTAACCTTTTCTTCTACTCCTTCCTCTACAACTGAATTCCAGTCTCCCCGATGACTATTAGATTTTCATATCCATTTATCTACTTTATTACCCTTTCAATATGCTCATATACTTTCTCTCTTCATCTGCAGCTTGCAAAGTCGGCATGTATACCTGAACTACCGTTGTCGGTGTTGGTTTTCTGTCGATTCTGACAAGAACAACCCTATCATTGAACTGTTCACAGTAACACATCTCTGCCTTACCTTC
Source organism: Schistocerca nitens (assembly GCF_023898315.1). Classification (NCBI taxonomy): domain Eukaryota; kingdom Metazoa; phylum Arthropoda; class Insecta; order Orthoptera; family Acrididae; genus Schistocerca; species Schistocerca nitens. Next base: position 423,529,093 of record NC_064617.1, on the reverse strand, counting down.
CTATTGATAACGAATCCTACTCCCGTTGTACCATTTTCTGCTGCTGTTGATATTACCCTATACTCATCTGACCAGAAGTCCTTGTCTTCTTTCCACTTCACTTCACAGACCCCAACTATATCTAGACTGAGCATTTGCATTTCCCTTTTCAGATTTTCTAGTTTACTTACCACGTTCAAGCTTCTGACATTCCACGATCGACTTGTAGGACGTTATCCTTCCGTTGATTATTCAATCTTTCTCTCATGGGAACCGCCCCCCCTCCCCCCTGCAGTTGTCTCCCAGAGATTCGAATGGAGGACTATTCCGGAATCTTTTACCAATGGAGAGATCATCAAGACACTTCTTCAATTACAGGCCTCATGTCCTGTGTATACACGTTACGTCTCGTTATTGCAGTGGTTACCACTGCCTTCTGCATCCTTATGCCGTTGATCATCGCTGATTCTTCCTCCTTTAGGGACAGTTTCCCACCCCTAGAACAGCAGGGTGCCCTGATCATCTGTGCACTCCTTCTCCCCATTTTAGGCCGTTCGCAAAATTAGGGGTGACTTCTTATGCCGGAAGTCTTCGGCCGCCAATGCTAGTTTGAGAAAGCTAGTTAGAGAATAAATCAGGAAATGGACACAAAGGATGCATTAACATTTGATATTTAACTTGCAAAGAATAAATGCAGGATGTAAGAACACAACAAGATACTAAAGCATTCGTGGTTTGAGGCAAAATTCTTACAAGACTGTGAGGTTGCTTCTTTGAACACGCATGTCACCTAAGCTAACAAAATAGTACCTTATATAAGAGGTGATCAAAATGTTTCCGTTCGAAGGCCTTACAGTCCAGAATCGGTATGCCAGTCAGGCAAAACCGCCGTGAGCATTGAGGAAATCATCCAACCGATGGCCCAGATTGACCACCGTATCCAACTGCATGAAGAAGTCCGTAACTGCATGTGCATATCCTCCTCCGGCAGGATTCCGTCGACATTTCAATGGCTTTTTTACGGGATCGGAAGTGTAATGTACCCATGGGGAGAGATCAGGATTGCGGGGCAGGTGCCTGAGTGTCCCCCAGTTGAAGCTCCCAGTTGAGGCTCTCAGCTGACGCTAGCGTCGCAGATCGACTGGCATCTCGTGACGAATCACGACCAGCATGGAACTTGGCGCATCATTCCACAACTGTGGTTTTCGACATATATTTTGTCCCATACACATTCTTGTACCGGCGTTTGTCCTCCGGCAACCAAGAAAAGAATAACTTCACGTTGTTCATGCCTGGCTGTATTTAGTAATTACGTTGCACTGTTCACGTTTCCGCATTTACCGCACACAATTTGGAAAAACACGGATGCCACACTGATTCCTTCCCTAGATGTCGGTGCTTACATACCCGCATTGGAGTTGAGCTACATTGCACATACGCTGGTGAAACTCTCTCAAACGCTAACATTTTGACCGCTTGTCATAACACGATACTAAGAAAGTTAATCAACAATTGGGGAAGGTACATATAACCCAATAACTAGGTGAGATAGTAAGAATTTAAGAAACAATGTTTTATCAGTACCCAATTAAACTACCACAAGTCCCTCCCACCACAAAAGTCCCAATCTCACTAATCTACGTAAGCCAAGTCATACTGGGATAACGGTTGTGCCCGTGCAAGAGCCTGTGAGTAAGTTGTCTTCAGTAAACTTCACAATTTCAAGATAAAATTAGCACGGCCGTTCACTACTTAATAGGTAGAGCACTTAACATTCCCATGAATAAAGAACACAGAATGACTAGGCAGAACATCATAAAACAGCCAGCCAGAGGTAACCGATATCATAAAAGGCAGTAAATTAACACGCAAGAAACAGCGCACGAATATGAGAAGGCCACGCAGAATGCTAAGAGGGACGCGATTCTATACTTAGGTAATTTATCTCAGAACGTTTCTGACATGCTGTAGCCTTTTGAAGTTGAAGCCGTATCTAAACCCAACACCACTCTGCGATTTAAATTAAGAAACTGTTTAAAACATGTGGTTGATAAATACGATAGAGCTGGTGTCTACAACATTCACTGAAACTCTTTGAGGCCGGCCGCGGTGATCTAGCGGTTCTAGGCGCTCAGTCCGGAACCGCGCGACTGCTACGGTCGCAGGTTCGAATTCTGCCTCGGGCATGGATGTGTGTGATGTCCTTAGGTTAGTTAGGTTTAAGAAGTTCTAAGTTCTAGGGGACTGATGACCACAGATGTTAAGTCCCATAGTACTCAGAGCCATTTGAACCATTTTTATGAAACACTTTGAAATAAATTACATCTGCCAGACTGGCAACTCAAACAGGTCGAGGTACAAGGAACACAAGGACGGATTCCGGCTTAATAACATTGTAAAGTCATCAGTAATCACGCTTATTCGAGAAAGTGGAGACCCTACTTTGGGATCTCATGATCTCTTAATTTTGCATGTACGAGATAAAGGTATGAAACTGGATCAATTAGAACAAATTGAGATTACTACACATGGCGTGAAAAATCAAAATACGTTAAATGAACAGTTTACGGGAAAAGTTTCGCTAAGTTCAAGTACCTTGGTTCCACGATCACTGTTCGCGGCCGATTCACCGAAGAGGTCAACACCAGAACGCAGGCAGCTTGGACGAAGTAGCGTACAACAACCGGAGTCACTTACGACCGCAGGATGAAAGATAATTGAAAATCAAAAATCTATCGCACTGTCATCCGACCAGTCGCCTTGTATGGTTGTGAGTGTTGGCCAACTACAGTTGAGGCAGAACGCCGCCTAAGTGTAATGGAAACGAAAATGCTAAGCGGGCTTCACTAAGTTAGATCACGTTTCCAATGACAGCGTTAGGAAACAGTTTGGCGTTGCACCGATCCAAGACAAGATGCGTGAGAGTCCTCTTCGATGATGTGGGTATGTTTTATCGGCCGGTGAAGATTCTGTTGCCAAAGAGGGTTGTACACTTGAAGCCGTCGTCAGAAGACTCAAAGGACGACCTAAGCAACGTTGGGCTGATAAGATTCATAAAGACCTTAAATGCGTGAACATCCACCCAGATGCAGACCGTGATAGAGTGGAGACACCGGACCCATGAAGCGGACCCCGCAGGCACGCGGGACAATGGCTGAAAGAAAAAAAGAACAGCTTACAGAAGACACAACAATTTCATCAAAGATTTTGTAGAGTCCTTTTTAATATCCGTCTTTGTTTAGCGACTTTAATTACAGTTATAATTTTGACGTTCTGTTTTTGTAATGATTTAAAATTCCGAGATTCAGGACTAGGTTATGGATCATCTTCGTTCTTTGGTTTCTCTTTGATTTCGTGTGTTCAATAACGAAGTTCTCTCACGTTACTTCTGTGTTTGTCTTCCGTGTGCGACTTCCATGGAGATATAAGGGGCCGTACACAAGACTGGCTGTTCTTGTGGCGCTGCAAGTTCTCAGGACAACACATGCCATGTCCTTTTAGCCCATTATATCAGTAGACTGTAATGAGTGTGTACTTCTTAAGAAGTCACGGTTACAAGGGAAGCGACGAAATAATTTTATTGTTGTTACTTATATTTCACCTTGATCGCTTTTAATGCATCCTGTATAACATTTCAACAAAGCCTCGACCTTCGAATGCGTAAATTTGGGTGTTTTTATGCTGTGAATAGTTGCCTGAGCCGAAATTTTAAGATTAAAAATTAGCACATATCGAAGCGAAGTTAGTGTGAGTATTCAAGCTCACTTCAAGAATCTGTCGATTGCATGCTACAAGACATGAGGGATTCCTTCAACAGTCCTGTGTACGGTGCCGCAATGACCTATGTGGCTAACTGTAACGATTTCCCACCCGCACTACGTTTCCTTCCCATTCCTACATTTCATGTTTCCATGTATGTACTAGCCGCATCATCATAAGTTATGTCCGTTCTGTTCGACATCAGATTTCACTGAACTCCGAAGGGAATCAGAATTTGCAGGTAGAGAATTTAATGGATGAGGGTCACTGGATTGCAGTATGCGATAAGTTGTAAATTTGAATCAGTCAGGGTCAGTGTTTGGATGCCCAAAGCAATGAAGAAAACTGTTCATGAGATGTGGTATCTGGGTTAGAGTTGCAGTCTGGGACAGATTTCCCGCTTTTACCATTGCATTACCACACAGACCGTTGTGGCTGGCAATCGTGATTTTCAAACTATGCTTTACCTTTCCTTTCCCTTCCTAAATATCATGTTTACACATATGTGTAAGCTGTATCATCATGAGTGATGTCTGTTCTGTAAGACATGTCCGACAGAATGTACACCCTCCACATATATACATTTCCGAAATAGTTACTATGAGCCAAACAGTCCATCTTACCCAGCTTTAAATGAACATACGGATCTTATTTAGCCAGAAAGGATTCCTTCTAACGTCTCATACAATGTGGTTTTATGGAACAACTTCCCTGTTGTAACCTGCTTCGGTGCGGCTGTCTGTGTCGAACGTTTGACAGTCTGGTCCTTCTAATTTAACTGCCCTCACACAAGCCAACTGAAGAAAGGTCCAAGACTGCATAAAATAACAGGTCTCCCGCACCATAATAAAATGAAAGGAGGTCAGCTTTACAATCGCTAGCAATAATGGATATTGTATGTAGTTTTCATGCAGCGTTAGAAACATTGACTATGCTGGCTATTGGGATGTGCGTATTACATTAGAAAAGAGGTTGCAGAAGAGTTTGGACATAATATGCTACGTAGAAATGGATGCAACAGCTACTCCGAGATGAAGAGATTGGCACAGGAGTATATATATATATATGTAGGGTGTCCCAGTTATCTTGTCCACCCAAAATATCTCGGGAAGAATAATAGCTATTGGAAAACGACTTTCACCGGTATCAATGTAGGGCTGGGGCCCATGAATGTATATATTTGGAATCATTATAAAACGAAAGCATATGTGTTTTTAACACAAACTAATGTTTTTTAAATGGACCTCCTATATTTTTTCTTCAGCAGTCCATAGCATGACAAAGCACATACACAACAGCGTTGATTGCATCGCAATATTCCCATTACATCCCGAAATATTGAGACGCGAAGTTGACGCTTGAAACACCCGACAAGCGCTGCTAGCGCACGTCTTGAGGCTCAGGCGTGAACCCCATGCTGCAGGATGGCAGCAGACCGTATTATTCGTTCCGGACTTCTTGATAAGTATGGAAGTAAGATTACGCATGTCAATCACATCGCGATTACGGGTAGCATGGAGTTCACGCCTGACCCTCAGGACGTGCGCTAGCAGCGCATGTCGGATGTTTCAAGCGTCAACTTCGCGTCTCAATATCTCGGGATGTAATGGGAATATTGCGATGCAATCAACGCCATTGTGTATGTGCTTTGTCATGCTATGGATTGCTGAAGAAAAAATATAGGAGGTCCATTTAAAAAAAACATAAGTTTGTGTTAAAAACACATATGCTTTCGTTTTATAATGTTTCCAAATATGTACATTCATGGGCCCCAGCCCTACATTGATACCGGTGAAAGTCGTTTTCCAATAGCTGTTATTGTTCCAGAGATATTTTGGGTGGACAAGATAGCTGGGACACCCTGTATATACACTCCTGGAAATTGAAATAAGAACACCGTGAATTCATTTTCCCAGGAAGGGGAAACTTTATTGACACATTCCTGGGGTCAGATACATCACATGATCACACTGACAGAACCACAGGCACATAGACACAGGCAACAGAGCATGCACAATGTCGGCACTAGTACAGTGTATATCCACCTTTCGCAGCAATGCAGGCTGCTATTCTCCCATGGAGACGATCGTAGAGATGCTGGATGTAGTCCTGTGGAACGGCTTGCCATGCCATTTCCACCTGGCGCCTCAGTTGGACCAGCGTTCGTGCTGGACGTGCAGACCGCGTGAGACGACGCTTCATCCAGTCCCAAACATGCTCAATGGGGGACAGATCCGGAGATCTTGCTGGCCAGGGTAGTTGACTTACACCTTCTAGAGCACGTTGGGTGGCACGGGATACATGCGGACGTGCATTGTCCTGTTGGAACAGCAAGTTCCCTTGCCGGTCTAGGAATGGTAGAACGATGGGTTCGATGACGGTTTGGATGTACCGTGCACTATTCAGTGTCCCCTCGACGATCACCAGTGGTGTACGGCCAGTGTAGGAGATCGCTCCCCACACCATGATGCCGGGTGTTGGCCCTGTGTGCCTCGGTCGTATGCAGTCCTGATTGTGGCGCTCACCTGCACGGCGCCAAACACGCATACGACCATCATTGGCACCAAGGCAGAAGCGACTCTCATCGATGAAGACGACACGTCTCCATTTGTCCCTCCATTCACGCCTGTCGCGACACCACTGGAGGCGGGCTGCACGATGTTGGGGCGTGAGCGGAAGACGGCCTAACGGTGTGCGGGACCGTAGCCCAGCTTCATGGAGACGGTTGCGAATGGTCCTCGCCGATACCCCAGGAGCAACAGTGTCCCTAATTTGCTGGGAAGTGGCGGTGCGGTCCCCTACGGCACTGCGTAGGATCCTACGGTCTTGGCGTGCATCCGTGCGTCGCTGCGGCCCGGTCCCAGGTCGACGGGCACGTGCACCTTCCGCCGACCACTGGCGACAACATCGATGTACTGTGGAGACGTCACGCCCCACGTGTTGAGCAATTCGGCGGTACGTCCACCCGGCCTCCCGCATGCCCACTATACGCCCTCGCTCAAAGTCCGTCAACTGCACATACGGTTCACGTCCACGCTGTCGCGGCATGCTACCAGTGTTAAAGACTGCGATGGAGCTGCGTATGCCACGGCAAACTGGCTGACACTGACGGCGGCGGTGCACAAATGCTGCGCAGCTAGCGCCATTCGACGGCCAACACCGCGGTTCCTGGTGTGTCCGCTGTGCCGTGCGTGTGATCATTGCTTGTACAGCCCTCTCGCAGTGTCCGGAGCAAGTATGGTGGGTCTGACACACCGGTGTCAATGTGTTCTTTTTTCCATTTCCAGGAGTGTATATTGTGTGTGCACGGACTAGTATTCCAAATTTCTCATTCATCTTCAGACCTACCCTCTTTGATTTTGTGTTGATAACACTCTAATGACATGACCACAAAGTCTATTCTCACCCACCTTGGCAAACTGCTGGGGTTTAATGAGTGAGAAAGCGGGGTGAGCGATGTCTTCCCGTTTACCTGCCCTTTATTCTTCACATTTATGGCTATAGGGGCATTTAAAATGTTTTGAGTAATCCACACGCATGAAAAATGTGCACAGATTATACAAGCACTGGTCTTCCGCATATCCCTTCCAGATCTGACTTTTTTTCCTTTTTTCTTTTCTGGAGGAAATAAAATTTTTGTTAGTGCTGTAATGCTGTTAGGCAATATTTGAGAAGCAAGGTTTATACAAAAATAAGTAGCCATTTTCAAAATGTACATTGCACATTTTGCTTCTTTTTATGGTCTAAATAACCAATTTCGAAATATTCACTGTTGTAATAAATAAACTGTTTATTCAATAATTACAGATACAATTGAATGTAGCGATCATAATAATATTCATTTATACAGAACCACCCACTTTCGTGAACTCTGGCCGTCACAAGCTGCTGCGCTCTGCTACACTAACTTGTTGACATATTTATAGTGATGCATACAGTTGGCAGCACTTGTACATGATAAAAAGGCTGAACATTCACAAATGTGTACATGAGTTTTTCAGTGGGAAAAAATATCTCTGTACCAAACAAGAGACAGTAAAATTTAACGTATACAATTGCAATTGTAGCCAGCAGATAAGAGCACGTGATCAAATCCGAAAGAACCCAGGTTTGTTCATATGAGTTCGTGAGTTCGTGATTAATTGAGAAGGGGGTTGGCGGGGGTGACTGATGACTGGTAACCACATATTCCGGAGTCTCAGCACACCGATGGCTATCAAAGCGGAATGCTCAAATTCTTAACAAGTAGGGCCTATTTGAATTCCAAATTATTTTTAGAGAGCTTGTTTTCCAAGTTTTTTCCTTAATCTGTCTTCTGTAAGAATATGGGATATTTTTAAGATTCCTATAGATCATGAGAAACAGCTGTTCTGTCACACTTCCTGGATGTACTCCAGAGTTCCATCGGCAGTCAATACGGTTGCGTAGGAGATAGTGTGATGAGGGTCATTCCCATTAGTGACTTTGGTCTGTTTTACTTCGTGTCACTGACAACACCCCATTCAACATAATCATATTTTCTTCTTCAGTATTTGAGTTATGACACTGATGCTGAAACTGTCTATTCATTCCTCGAATCTTGCAGTGTAGGAGGAAGAAAGGTGAGTTAAAATGTTCAAATGTGTGTGAATTTCTAAGGGACCAAACTGCTGAGGTCATCGGTCCCAAGTCTTAAAGACTGCTTAAACTAAGTTGTGCTAAGAACAAAACACACACCCATGACCAAGGGAGGACTCAAACCTCCGGCGGGAGGGGCCGCGCAATCCGTGTCATGGCGCCTCAAACCCCTTGGCCATTCAGCGCGGCAAAGGTGAGTTAGCACACAAGCTGGGATTGAGAAAGGCTGGGAAGATAAAAATCAGATTTCTTTTCAAAGGAAACGTTTCTGCATTTGCCTGAAGCGAAACTGGGAAGCCGGCCGCGGTGGTCTAGCGGTTCTAGGCGCTCAGTCCGGAACCGCGCGACTGCTGCGGTCGCAGGTTCGAATCCTGCCTCGGGCATGGATGTGTGTGATGTCCTTAGGTTAGTTAGGTTTAAGTAGTTCTAAGTTCTAGGAGACTGATGACCGCAGATGTTAAGTCCCATAGTGCTCAGAGCCATTTCAACCATTTTGAAACAGGGAAACCACGAAAACCAATATCTTAGATTTTCAAACGGATAATTATTTTGATAATATCTGCTAGCTTTTCTCTTGGCCTTGTTTGTACGAAATACCTTGTCAAAAACGATAAAGATATTTATAAAGAAGCTCAGTTTCACAAATCGCAAGAAACAATGTAAAAGGTGGATTTGTCATTGGTGGTAACTGCGACAAGGAATTACGTTTCGTTTTCACTTAACAGTTCACGTACGAGAAGAATGAGAAAATGTTTGAAAATTGCTATACGAGATTCCTACAGGTTAAAATAATGAATTAAATATTCATGCTAATAACCTACCGAGAAGAGGGCATTTCTTCACACATTAGGTGCAACGACGTGTGTGACTAGGCCCAGTATCTGTAACGAACGGCTCGTTACGCGGGAGATTCACTGCTACTTCAGCAAATTAATGCACTACGAAATGAGTCGTGATACAAAGTAGGCAACATGCGGTGGAATGTGCAACACAAGCAAACCGACGCTACCACTGCGGTCACATTACCAGCACAGGCCATTACTCAAGCTGACAGAGGGAATACATAGATTTCAATTTACGTCTCATACACATAACATTGTCGCACATTGGTTTCCAGGAGTTACACGAGAATTCTATACACAAGCTCTGTGGAAAGCAACGTTTATAATCGAGATATTCCACAATTCGTTTTCACGATTTTATCCCGAATAGACAATGCATTAATGGAGTCTTACTTAAATTAAAGCAAAGTGTTAGACGCCTAATAAGATCTTGGACAGCTCTTTTATTTGTTAGCATTTCCTCCGTCGACTGCCTAATCTTTAAAGAGTGTGAGTTGTCGGTGAATGCAGATATCACAAGTTTCCTCATCTTGTCTTTTATTCATGTGCCACTGACAAACAAGGAACTTACATTTTTATAAGCAGTCTCAAGAATTCTGACGTACTTCACATAAAAAAATAACAGTTCTCCTCTTTTTTTTTTATTTGGGCCATCAGACTTCTGATTGGTTTGATGCGACCTGCCATGAATTCCTCTCCTTTATCAACATCTCAGAGTAGCACTTTCAACCTACGTCTTCAATTAGTTGCTGGATGTATTCCAGTCTCTGTCTTCCACTGTAGTCTTTGTCGTCTACAGCTCCCTCTGGTACCATGGAACTAATTCCCTGATACCTGACGTCATATCTTACTGTCCCTTCTCCTTATCAGTGCTTTCCACATAGTCCTTTCCTCTCCGATTCTGCTTAGAACCTCCTCATTCCTTACCTTAAAGGCTACCTAACTTTCAACATTTGTCTGTAGCACCCCATCTCAAACGTTCCTATTCTCTTCTGATCCGGTTGTCACACCATCCATGTTGCACTATTATACAATACTGTACTCCAGACGTACGTTATCAGAAATTTCTTTCTCAAATTAAGGCCTACGTTTGAAACTAGTAGACCTCTCCTGGCCAGGAATGTCCTTTTTGTCATTGCTGGATTACTTTTGATGTCCTCATTGCTCCGTTCGTCTTTGGCTATTTTATTGCCTAGGTAGCAGACTTCTTTATTTTCATCTATTTCGTGACCGTCAATCCTGATGTCAAGTTTCCTACCGTTCTCACTTCTGCTACTTCTCATTACTTTCGTCTTTCATTGATTTACTCTCAGTAAATATTCTGCACCCATTAGATTGTTCATTTCACTCAGCAGATCATGTAATTCTTCTTCACGTACACTCAGGATAACAATAGGATCATCGAATCGTGTCATTGGTATTCTTTCACCTTGAATTTTAATTCCACACCCGAACCGTTCTTTTATTTCTATCACAGCTTCTTCGATGTACAGATGTACGTATAGGGGAGAAAGACCATATCCTTTGTCTTACACCACTTTTAATCCCAGCTCTTCGCTCTTGGTGGTTCACTCTTATTATTCCCTCCTGGTTCTTGTACATATTGTATATTACCCGTCTCTCCCTACAGCTTACCCCATTTTTTACAGAATTTCGAACAGATGTTGGCTTTTTCCAGGCTGACAAATGCTATGAACGTGTCTTTATTTTTCTTTAATCTTGCTTCCATTATTAACCGCAACGTCGGAATTGCCTCTCTCGTGCCTTTACTTTTTCTAAAGCCAAACTGATAGTCCTCTAGCACATTGTCAATTTTCTTTTCCGTTCTTCTGTATATTATCCTTGTCAGCAAAATGGATGCATGAGCTGTTAAGCCGATTGTGCGACAATTCCCGCACTTGACAGCTCTAGCAGTCTTACGAATTGTGTGGATGATATTTTTCCGAAAGTCAGGTGGTATGTCGCCAGACTCATACATTCTATACACCAACGTGTACGTCGTTTTGTTGCCAATTTCCCCAATCGTTTTAGAAATTGTCATGGAATGTTATCTAGTCCTTATGCCTTACTTTATTTTTAAGCCCTCCAAAGCTTTTTTAAATTCTGATTTGAGTACTGGATCCCATATCTCTTCTAAATCGACTCATGTTGCTTCTTTCATCACATCAGACAAATCTTCCTCCTCATAGAGGCTTTCAATGTATTCTTTCCACCCATCCGCTCTCTCCTCTGCACTTAACAGTGGAATTTCCGCTGCACTCTTAGTTATCACCATTGCTTTTAATGGCACCGAAGTCTGTTTTGACTTTGCTGTATGCTGAGTCTGTCCTTCCGACAATCATTTCTTTTTCGATGTCTTTACATTTTTGCTGCAGCCATTTCGTCTTACATTCCCTGCACTTCCTATTTATTCCATTCCTCAGCGACTTGTATTTCTATGTTCCTGAGTTTCCTGAAACATTTTGGTACTTCCTCTTTTCATCGATAAACTGAAGTATTTCTTCTGTTACTCATGGTTTCTTCCCAGTTACCTTCTCTGTACCGATGTTTTTCTTTCCACCTATTGTGATCATCCTTTTTAGAGGTGTCCATTCCTCTTCAACTCTACTGCCTACTGAGCTATTCCTTATTGCTGTATCTATAGGCTTATAGAACTTCAACCGTACCTCGTCATTCTTTAGTACTTCCGTATCCCACTTTTTTGTGTATTGATTCTACCTGACTAATGCCTTAAACTTCAGCTTTGTTTTCATCACTACTTTATTGTGATCTGAGTCTATATCTGGTCCTGGGTACCCCTTACAACCCAGTATCTGATTTCGGAATGTCTGTCTGACCATGATGTAATCTAACTGTAAAATTCCCGTATTACCCTGTCTTTCCAAGTATACCTCCTCCGCCTGTGATTCTTGAACAGAGTTCAACAGAGCTTTTTTGAATGCCAACAGTATTCGCACACCGTGTTGGAAATGGTAATGTGTTTTGTGTTTGGTGGTTCCATATCTTTGTTCACCCCTGTATTCATTGCTCCTAAACCAACACACTAAAATTCCGCTCAGCGTCAATGTTAACACGATGAGAGAAAGCAGTAATTAATCAAGTAGGGTATGACCTGTGACGGTCGCTGTGTCCCTAGCGTACGACGGTCATGTTTACTGACTTTAACATCACACACAGCCGTTACATCTGTGGCTCTAAACTGTGGAAATGATCGTCTGGTCGCTCGGTGACGCAATCTCACTTGCTTGTTATCTGTCTAATGTAACAACTTCCAAAGGCAACAAAAATTTGAAACATTTAATATACAAATAACTATCGATCGAATATAAAAAATTAAAACGCCGTCATAATGTACTCATTAAGACGTGTAATCGCGCATTAATGATTTAATACGACGAGAGGAGCATTAAACATTCAATGAATGACGTATATAGCCAAATGGTTGTTTGAAGTTTATTCTAATAAGCCTCTACAAGGTTTCAGTGCCACTAAGTGTATTTTCTTCAGAAGGAATAAAGTCACATAACTTTCATTACGTTAAAAGTGTAAGCATACATTATGAGCTAAAGTGCGTAAGTCAAATAGCGGACATCAAAGATTACGTCCTCCATGAAAAACAGCAAGTTGCCAAACGTTTAGTCAAACGTTTCTTCTTATAATAACCTGTACCTTCTCCCCGTTTTCCGTGAGTACGTAATCGATTATTTCTGCTGTTTGATTTGGGTGTTTTAACTCATAATGTATGCTTATAATTTCAACATAAATAAGCTATGTGACTTTGTTCATTCTGAAGAAGATAGTCCTAATGATACTAAAACTTAGCCAAGACTTAATAGAATAAATTTCCTACTCGCTGTATACATAATTTTTTGAAAGCTATTTACGGTTGCTTCTGTCAGCCAGGTTTAAAACAGTGACAAGCATTAATGATAGAAACTATGTATATGCCTTATAGCAGCCTTATTCGTAGATCTCAAATTACACAAACTACATTAATCCAGGATTTTAGAGCACTAATCGACTTACACCACTCTGTTCACATAATTTCATACATTTTCGAAACTTTTTATTTTTTATCCTCCCCTCCCCCAACAAAATAATTAAAGGAAAAAGTTTATCGCTTACTAAATTTTCGCTGTTGTAAAGTAAAACTTCAGAATCAGGCGCGGCTTTTAAACCCAGCAGATATCGTGCACCAATAAAAAGCCTAATTGGTCGATTGAATTACATGTATATGCCACTTTCCCAACTAAAAACAGAAACCATTGAGTTTTGAAAAAAAAATTAATGTTTCTTTATCCATAGTTCATTAAAAATTTTCAACAAAAATTAGACACATCTGGAAAAACAACCACATTGTAATAATACAGGATGCGGCAAATAAAAGTGGCCCAAACGAATGGATACGATTGGACGTACGCATATGACTACACACCGTTACGCGCACACCATGTGTACTCCCGCCACGTGATCCACACCGGTTCAGATGGTAGTGCGGGCTGTGTCAGTGTGAGCGGAGCAGTGCAAAGGAGATTCAAATGGCTCTGAGCGCTATGGGACTCAACATCTGAGGTCATAAGTCCCCTAGAACTTAGAACTACTTAAACCTAACTAACCTAAGGACATCACACACACCCATGCCCGAGGCAGGATTCGAACCTGCGACCGTAGCAGTCCCGCGGTTCCGGACTGCAGCGCCAGAACCGCTAGACCACCGCGGCCGGCCAGTGCAAAGGAGACGACGGTGCTCGCAGTGGAGCGGCGGGTGGTCGTTGTGTTAAGTCACGTGACAACGAAGTCGAGGAAATGGTGTGGCCAGTTGTTTGCTGAAAAGTTTATTGGTGTCAAAGTGCCAACAAAGAGTGCTATACAACGCTTAGTCCGGAAATTGCGCCCGCATCTCGTGGTCGTGCGGTAGCGTTCTCGCTTCCCACGCCCGGGTTCCCGGGTTCGATTCCCGGCGGGGTCAGGGATTTTCTCTGCCTCGTGATGGCTGGGTGTTGTGTGATGTCCTTAGGTTAGTTAGGTTTAAGTAGTTCTAAGTTCTAGGGGACTGATGACCATAGATGTTAAGTCCCATAGTGCTCAGAACCATTTGAACCAACCGGAAATTGCGTCAGACCGGATACGTTTTAAACAAGTGAAAAACACTCTGAAACGCGCCTGCAGACGAGAAAATGTGGCTGCAGTTCAGCAGAAAACGATTCAGAGTCCTGCCAAAGCAACCCGACGCCTGTAGCAAGGGACCGACATATCATGTCAATATTGCGGACGAATACTCCACCCGGAGCTTCATACGCATCCCTACTGATTGTCTGTTGTTCAAGCATTAAAATAAGCAGATGCTCCTCATCGCCTCCATTTCTCTGAGTGGCTGTTAACAATGAATGGCTTATGCCTGATGAAGCCTGGTTTTACCTGAGTGGTTATGTCAACTCACGGAATCACAGGTTCTGGGCAGCAGAGAATCCGCGTAACTACCACGAAACATCACTGCTTGAGCAGAAGGATGGGGTTTGATGTGCAGCGTCTGTACGCCACGTTATTCGTCCCATCTCCTTTCATCAGAAGCTGACTTCGGCGCTTTACGTTTTGAAACCATTGTGGCAGCATTGATGGAAGAGGAAGTGACCTACAGCAACTTCCAACAAGATGGACCAACCTTGAAGCATATTTACGCAATCTTCACCCCTGACAGTTGTTAGGAGAGGTCAGCCTGGTCGCGGCCATAGCTGGCCACCCGACACCTTATCTGTCTGTGTACGATTACTTCGTGTGTGGAGCCTTTAAGTCTAATATGTATCGCAACAGCGCTCATAGTTTTCAAGGACTGCAGCAGAGCATTTCGGATGAGACTGCAGCAATTCCAAGAGTCAGGCGTCGATCCGCTTTAAGCAACTTGCTGACCAGGCCCCAAAAGTGCCACGACATGAATGGTGGTCACTTTCAACACCTACTCTTCTAAGGTAAGTACTGTATTTCCTTTGCTGTGTTTCTTTGTACCCTTTAACTCTATTCTCCAGGCCACTTCTTCACATTTCCGTGACACTCGCTCCAGCCGGTGGCCATTCTATGTGCTCGACTGCGATTACTGCCTGCTTGTTGCTCAACACTCCGCTGTCCGTTTTGCAGTCCTGCTTTGGTAACTTCTATTTCCGAACTTTCGTCACGTCGGCTCAGCCATCACCTTCGTAGGCGAACCACTGGATGTATTGTGGATAATTCCTGTGAAACTAAAAAGACAAATGCCTCACGGAGATCAGTTTAGTTTATATCTGTTAGTGTTATCTGTGTTTAATTCTTTTAACGGGTCGTGCTGCCTGTTATGTGTCGTTTTATTTTAACTGTTCAGCATTTATCAAGAAGTGAGCCCCCTTTCGTAGTAGTAACAACCGTTCTGTGGAAGCATTAGTGATTTGTAAGTTGTTAAGTTTTAGTTAATACTTACCTGAGTAATTCTTCGCACATATTGAAGTGCTTGTTCCTTGTTGGCGTGTTTCATGCAAATTCTCTAGCCGAGCATTTGTTCACGGTAGAGGTAACCGGTAGTCAGTGCGTTGCACCCTGAAAGGAGAGCTTTTATTGTTTGACAAGTTTGGTCAACATGAACGTTTTTGGAGATTGTGTGTTGATGCTGTTAAATTTTTCTGCTCTAGCCTTGAGTATAGTGCTTTTGTTTTTATCGTGGGCCAGTGAACTGTTGGTTTATCCCTTCCTTGTTTAAGAGAGGTTTTATGTATATTGTAGTTGAGCCAGTGGTTGTGGTGTCACCGCCAGACACCACACTTGCTAGGTGGTAGCCTTTAAATCGGCTGCGGTCCGTTAGTATACGTCGGATCCGCGTGTCACCACTATCAGTGATTGCGGACCGAGCGCCGCCACACGGCAGGTCTAGAGAGACTTCTTAGCACTCGCCCCAGTTGTACAGCCGACTTTGCTAGCGATGGTTCACTGACATGCCGGCCGCGGTGGTCTCGCGGTTCTAGGCGCGCAGTCCGGAACCGTGGGACTGCTACGGTCGCAGGTTCGAATCCTGCCTCGGGCATGGATGTGTGTGATGTCCTTAGGTTAGTTAGGTTTAAGTAGTTCTAAGTTCTAGGGGACTGATAACCACAGCAGTTGAGTCCCATAGTGCTCAGAGCCATTTGAACCATTTTTTGGTTCACTGACAAATTGCGCTCTTCTTTGCCGAGACGATAGTTAGCATAGCCTTCAGCTACGTCATTTGCTACGACCTAGCAAGGCGCCATTATCATTTTTTATTTATCTTGGGATGCATGTACAGTCAGACCGATGTTCACCAATTATGGATTAAAGTTAAGTATTCCAGCAGCTACGTACTTTTCGTGATAATATAATTACTTTACCTGTTCCAGACCTCACGCCAGCCTGCGTGAGCTTAAACGCGTGCCTTTCGGCTTCCTCCAAACCCCGTGAATTGGCTCCTGCCAATTCACAACAGTGGTAACGCCTTGTCGCGGCGGATTGGGTGTTCGAGGTCTGTCTCGGAGTGGAATCTGGTGTCTGCGGTCTTGTATACTGATCTCACACAGAGCCGGCTTCTCATATTATGGCCTCAGGAACCTTTTTAAGTAAATTGTATTGCTACAAATTTTAGAAGTATAAACGGAATATATAAACATTGCACCGAGTAACAAGAAAAGATTTAATGCCTGAAATTAGTAAACCACTTCTTAAAATACTTACCGAACATAATGAAAAATTTGGATTCTACCTGTGGGTTAATTTTTTCTAATGTTGCATTGTGTAAATAGGAAAAGAAAAAAAATAATTCTTGCAGCTAGTTAATGTTTTTCATCAAAAGAAAGGTACTTAGGAAATTTGTAATATACTGGTTTGCGGTACTGTACTAATAAATTTGAGAGGATACTATTTTCAAGAAACAAATCATGTTAAATTTGTTACCCGGCCGTTCCGTTAGGACATGCTGATTTTGTCCCCTCACTGATTGTGGTCCTTGTTCAGCCTGTATCACTCGCGTCGGTCGTCTGCTGGCGTAGCGCATCAGCGCCAAATTTCGCACACTGTCCTAACGTAAACGTTCGCCGTATGTCCCACGTTGATTTGTGCGACTATTTCACGCAGAGTAGTTTGTCTGTTAACACTGCCAATTCTACACAAAAGCTGCTGCTCTCCGTCGTTAGGTGAATGCCGTCGGTCACTGCGTTGTCCATGGCGGGAGGTAATGCTTGAAATTTGGTATTCTCGGTGCCCTTTTGACACTTTGTGTCTCGGAATATCGAATTGTCTAACGATTTCCGAAATAGAATGTCCCATGCGGCTAGCTCCAAGTATCACTCTGCGTTTAAAGTCTGTTAATTCCCGTCGTAAGACCATAATCACGACGGAAACCGTTTCACGTGACTCTCCTGAGTATAAATGACGCCACCGCCAGTGCACAGCCATTTCATACCGTTTGTTGCGATACTACCGCCGTTTTTACATGTGCATATCGCTAGCCCATGATCTCTGTGAATTATGTACACTACTGGCCATTAAAATTGCTGTACCAAGAAGAAATGCAAATGATAAACGGGTATTCACTGGACAAATATATTATACTAGAACTGACATGTGATTACATTTTCACACAATTTGGGTGCATAGATCCTGAGAAACAAGTACCCAGAACATCCACCTCTGGCCGTAATAACGGCCTTGATACGGCTGGGCATTGAGTCGAACAGAGCTTGGATGGCGTGTACAGGTACAACTGGCGATGCAGCTTCAACACGATACCACAGTTCATCAAGAATAGTGACTGGCGTATTGTGACGACTCAGTTGCCCGGCCACCACTGACCAGCCGTTTTCAGTCTGGAGAATGTGCTGGCCAAGGCAGCAGTCGAACATTTTCTGTATCCAGAAAGGCCCGTACAGGACCTGCAACATGCTGTCGTGCATTATCCTGCTGAAATGTAGGGTTTCGCACGGATCGAATGGAGGATAGAGCCATCTGAAATGTAACGCCCACTGTTAAAAGTGCCGTCAATGCGAACAAGAGGTGACAGAGACGTGTAACCAATGGCACCCTGTACCATCACGCCGGGTGATACGCCAGTATGGCGATGACGAATACACGCTTCCAATGTGCATTCACCGCGATGTCGCCAAACACAGATGCGACCATCATGATGCTGTAAAGAGAACCTGGATTCATCCGAAAAAATGACGTTTTGCCATTCGTGCACCCAGGTTCGTCGTTGAGTACACCATCGCAGCACTCCTGTGATGCAGCCTCAAGGGTAACCGCAGCCATGGTCTACGAGCTGATAGTCCATGCTGCTGCAAACGTCGTCCAACTGTCGTGCAGATGGTTGTTGTCTTGAAAACGTCACCATCTGTTGACTCAGGGATCGAGACGTGGTTGCACGATCCGTTACAGCCATGCGCATAAGATGCCTGTCATCTCGACTGCTAGTGATACGAGGCCGTTGGGATGCAGCACGGCGTTCCGTATTACCCTCCTGAACCCACCTATTTCATATTCTGCTAACAGTCATTGGATCTCGACCAACGTGAGCAGCAATGTCGCGATACGATAAACCGCAATCGCGATAGGCTACAATCGGACCCTTATCAAAGTCGGAAACGTGATGGTACGCATTTCTCCTCCTTACACGAGGCATCACAACGACGTTTCACCAGGCAACGCCAGTCAACTGCTGTTTGTGTATGAGAAATCGGTTGGAAACTTTCCTCATGTCAGCACGTTGTAGGTGTCGCCACCGGCGCCAACCTTGTGTGAATGCTCTGACAAGCTAATCATTTGCATATCACAGCATCCTCTTCCTGTCGGTTAAATTTCGCGTCTGTAGCACGTCATCTTCGTGGTGTAGCAATTTTAATGATGAGTACTGTATAAATATGGACTCTCTATAGCTGTGTCCAACTGTATCTGTCAGTTATTGCAGTAACAACTATTAGAGACAATAGCAGTAGTTGGGAGGTAGTAGATAATGCAGTTTGTTTAGTGTGCGAAACAACTGGGCTTTTACTGAGGAGCCGGGTGGCGCTGGGGCCTCGGCACGAGGCGCGACTGCCGCAGGTGTGAGCAGGGCAGGCGACTTGTTTGGGCCGCCCGGCGCCCCGTGTGTGTGAGTGTGCCTTGCCCCTTGCCGCCCCCGTGTGTGGCTCGTCGCCTCCCTTTGCGGGGGCATCGGTCGATGAAATCCATTTTCGCAGCTGCACGGGCGGCGGCACCTGGCCGATGCCACTGCCTGACCTGTCGCCAGCGACGATAAAGCATCCGCCGCCACAAAGGCCGGTCCGCGTCTTGTAATGGCGACCCCGCCCCCCGCTCCCCGCCCCCCGCCCCCCTACACCTCCCACCACTACTGCCTCCCACTGTCGCCCCCGCCAGATTTATCGCCTTACTAAGCGCCTGTCCCGCGACATGCAAGCTTTGGCCGCGCTGTTCGCGATCCCACCGTGAAATATCTCGCCCCGTATATCTCGCGTTATTGCCTGGAATTGGACGTCATGACGAAAAAAACGAAAATTGCCATTCGACGTAGTCTTTCACAATTTTGAGAAGTGAAACAGAGTTCGATGTTCTGTGGTCCATATCGAGAAACCATAAGGCACAAAAACAAATAAGGAGCTGCTACTGTAACTTACCTGTTGTGTCATTATTTACCATTATTTAGACCACAAATGAAATCGAAATCAACTGCAAGTAGCCCTTCTTTTAACGTGAATGTTACGCAGAGGAATATTAAAGGTCTGAGTATTTCTTTTTAATTTTTATTTGCTACATGCTCCATTAAAACATTTGTGATATACATGGTTGTAGTGTGTGTGTGTGTGTGTGTGTGTGTGTGTGTGTGTGTAGTTTAATACAATGTCTGTGTTGTATAATCACTATGGTGATGGCGGTGATGGTTCAAATGGCTCTGAGCACTTTGGGACTTAACTTCTGACGTCATCAGTCCCCTAGAACTTAGAACTACTTAAACCTAAATAACATAAGCACATCACAAACATCCATGCCCGAACCAGGATTCGAACCTGCGACCGTAGCGATCGCGCGGTTCCAGACTGAACCGCCTAGAACCGGCGATGATGATGGTATGGTGATGATGATGGTATGATGATGATGATGATGGTATGATGATGGTATGATGATGATGACGGTATGATGATGATGATGATGATGATGATGATGATGATGGTATCATGACGATGATGAAGATGATGATGGTATCACGACGACGATGATGATGATGATGGTATGATGACGATGATAATGATGATAGTATGATGATGATGATGTTGTTGTTGATCATGGTATGATGATGGTATGGTATGATGGTTGTAGTGTGTGTATGATGATGATGATGATGATGATGATGATGATGATAGAAGCGACAGGATGAAACCTGATGCCGACAAAAAACTTACTCGTCGTGGAAAGCACCAAGAGGGCCGCCAAGCTTGTCATCCTCAACGTATGGGCGAATCCCCATCGAGAGTGTCATATGGCCTCACTTGACGAGACACTGTAGAACCATCACATCGGTGCAAAGTCTAGTGATCACAAACCTTATGCCGTCGCCACTCCTCCTCTGGCAGTGGAAATTATTTCCACTACCCAGAACCGTGCGTTAGTGAACTCGGCCTCGTGGGCAGGTTTGAGTATTAAGGTGTACCTTCTCACAAGCAAATTGAACTTGAAGACCCACACACCTGAAGTTGTTAAGCCAAACGAAAACAATGTTACTGTTATTTTCGCAGACCAAAACAATGAAGTACGCATCTGACAATACTGAACTCTGTAAAAAATGAATGCACCCATCTGGATACGATTCTGAGCAACTTATTAAGCCCACTACCGTTAATCCATTTAGGCATTTGTCGTAGCGTTGAACCCACTTTTCAATTCCCTCGTTATAAAAGACAGCAGCCAGTGCTTTTCGACAATTTTCTATTCTGGACTGCAGTTCGTTGTCTGTGCCAAAATATTGCCTTCATAGCCAGCGGTTCATTTGCGTAGAAATGAGCCTCAGGGGTAGCCAATTACGGGCTGTATTGTGGGTGATCAAACACTTCCCACCGAAAACGCTGCAGGATCATCTTCACTGCCTCTGCAATATAATATTTCACCAATTGAAGTTGCATAACAATCTCTTCGCACCGTGTGTTGCGTAACGTTTTACTTTAACGATACCTTTCTCTTTCATTTCGAACTGTGTAGTTCTCGAGCAAATGTCACCGAAGTGATGATATTTGAAGAAAGAGTACCATGGAGGGAGAGAAGAAAGGCAGATTCGACTTCAACGTCCTGTCGATGATATAATCATAAGAGAAGGAGCACAATAAAGGGTTGGGGAAGGATAGGGAAGGAAGTCGGTCGCGACCTTTTTAAAACAACTATATCATCATTCGCCTAAAGAGATTCAGGGAAGTCACCGAGGATCTAAAGCTCGATGGATGGTAGTGGGAATCTGAGCCACAGTTTTGCCGAGGAGAGAGGCATTTGACTCGCAGTAAGAACGGGATGGAGTTCCTCGCTCAGGGCTCCACGTTTAGGCATCTGGTAGATTTCCTGAATCTGCGACGGGCGTTCAGTGAGTAATGCAAACTTATTTTTTTCTGAAATTAGGTTGGTTTTATTCAGGATTCTACTACACCACATTATTTCCCATTCTTTCGGCTATAAAATCATATTTTGAACATAATCTCCGTTCAATGGCAGGCCGCGGTGGCCGAGCGGTTATAGGCGCTTCATTCCGGAACCGCGTAACTTCTACGGTCGCAGGTTCGAATCCTGCCTCAGGCATGGATTTGTGTGATATCCTTAGGTTAGTTAGGTTTAAGTAGTTCTAAGTTCTAGAGGACTGATGACCTCAGATGTTAAGTCCCATAGTGCTCAAAGCCATCCGTTCAATGCAATGGCCTTATGCCATGTTACTGGAACGGCCTGTATGTTCGCTTCGTACCATTGTACCGGTCTACGTTGGAGCCTACGTCTTGCTGCATCAATAACCTTCCCATCATCCAAGTACTGTTTCCCGCGGTGTGCACCGTTCAGTGGGCAAACAGATCGAAGTCGGGAGATGTGAGGTCCTGGCTGTAGGGTGGATGTGAAAGAACAGTTTAAAGATGTTTTGTGAACCACTCTAGGGTTCGTAGTCTTGTGTGAGACTTTTCGCTAACACGGAGAAGGAGAAGTTCGTTTGCATTTTTGCGGCGACGCACATGACGAAACAGTTTCTTCAGTTTCGTGATGGTAGCACAATACGCATCAGAGTTGACTGTAGCACCATGAGGGACAACATCGAACAGGATAACCCCTTCAGAGTCCCAGAAGACCTTCGCGTTGACTTTAAAGGCTGAGGGTGCGGCTTTGAAATTTTTGATCGGAAGAGAGATTGTGTGTCCCCACTCCATGGACTGCCGTTTTGTTTCTGGTTCTAAGTGTTGAACCAATGTTTCATTGACGATGACGATGTTCGACAAAAATTGTCATGATCACTCTAGTAGTGCGCAAGCTATTCCGCACAGGTGGTCCTTCGTTGCTCGTTGCTCTTGCCTCTGTTAGGAGGCGAGGAACGTGGCAGTCACACATCTTTGACTACCCCAACTGGTGGACGAGTGTGTCAGCACTACCAACAGAAACGTCTGGTTGAGCAGCGATGTGTTAGGTCCATAGATCACCTCAAATGAAAGTGTCAGCACGTCCCAACATTGAGGACGGTTGGCACTCGAGATATAGGACAGGTTTGAGTAAACTTGTTGCGACGATGACAGACGCGTCGCCCTACGACTCACCTTGCTTTTGTTCACTGTCAGGTCTCTGGAACGCGCCTATTTGAGTCTGCGTTGCTCTGGTTTTCCTCTAAAAAAAAAAAAAAAAAAAAAAAAAAAACCACAATAACAGCTCTCTGCCTGCAACGCATCTCCGATCTCCGTTACAGAAGCCATTTTGAAGGCTGCGTATAAAAGCCAGCACCTATCTGAACTTCATGAAACTATAGGCGCTGAAGTGAGAATATTCCACGATAACAAATTCCGCATTTTCTTCCGGAAATTTCCGGGAAAAGAATGTGTTGCATTACTTATTAAACAACTATCGTATTAAGATGAGTTGGAAGACAGCACTTTTCAAATGTACACCATCGTCTGCCCTCACCGTCTTTGTTCTATTCCAAGTTATGCTTTCTCTTTGACGAACTCGGAGCTGTCGAGACATTAAATATTCCTCTTTCAGTCTTCCTCCATAAGGAAATTTCTGGATTCTACTTCTGGTTAATGTAAAGAAATCTTTCTATTTTCTCGTTGGTAAGCAAGCCAAACACCGCCACTCTTTTTGTAATGTTTACAAGTGCCTCACATGGTTGAATTTGTTCCTTGGTGGCCGGGCAAGCAAATACTACATTACAGATTGGTAGTGAATTTCGATTAAGTTAACGGCGTCCTCACCTGTCAGTGCACTGAGAAAGTGACGAAACGAAGCTGTATCTGGGTTCGGATTTTCTGCTCAACTACAGTTCGCCCTACAGTTAACTGGGAAAACTAAGCCTGATTGCAGAAGACATGTTCATTTGCATCACTAATACGAAGATGCTCCAAAAAGTAACAAGTCCTCTGCGATAAAAGGTTCATTCATACACTGAAACAGATACACAAAGTTACTTATTAATTCTGCGCACAGTCACAGTGGTTTTCAAAGCATATGCCTCATCGGCGAATCAGTCTGTCGAGATTAGGTAAAACGGAACAGGGGTCCAGGTCTCCAAGGAACTTAACAACAGCCTTTTCAATACCGGCACCGATTTTGAACCGTCAAATGGCCAGATGCATCAGTCACTTTGTGCGAAATGACTCTGAGCACTATACGAGTTAACTTCTGAGGTCATCAGTCGCCTAGAACTTAGAACTAATTAAATCTAACTAACCTAAAGACATCACAGACACCCATGCCCGAGGCAGGATTCGAACCTGCGACCGTAGCGGTCGCTCGGCTCCAGACTGCAGCGCCCAGAACCGCACTGCCACTCCGGCCGGCTCAATTTGTGCGAGATGCAGGCTGTATGCAGGGTGTTCCTGTACACGCTGTCGGAAACGCCAAACCAAATCACGCGACCGTTTCAGCTTTGCGAAAAAGTTGGACAATTCCACAATAATTCCTGGCATTCACGGTCTCTCCATCACTGACGAAATCAAACAACAGCACATCAGGCGTGTCCTAAAACACTGTAAATTATGTTCGTAGATACATTTACGTGTGGAGGGTGGGGGTGGGGGGAAGTGAGAGGGGGAAGGGGGATGGCACCCATGTTTTTTACGTCTCAGGTGTTAAATAATGAACAGTGCAATCCTCAAATCTGTGATGAGGTACTAATGTGACATAATTCCAGTTACATTCTTACTTGCTTAGGTAGGTTGATTGCCTATACAAGGTCTTTAACTGACTCCATCAAAATGAAGTGTGGTATACACCTTGAATTTATGTAATACACCACGAAAGAATTATTCGAATGGAAATCGTTAGATATGACATACTTGTACAGACATATAAATGACGACAATTTCAGAAAACCCGGATGATTTATTCAGGAAAGAGAACTTCACAAATTGAGCCAGACAATAGCGCGTAGGTCCATCTCTGGTCCTTAGGCGTTATTCGACCTGGCATCGATTGATAAAATTGTTGGATATCCTCCTGAGGGAAATGGTGCCAAATTCTGTGCAGTTGGTGCGTTTTAGCTCATCAGTATCCAAACCTGTTGAAGGGTCCTACCCATAATGCTCCAAAAGTTCTCAACTGGTCAAGGTAGCGTTTGGTAAACACGAAGACAAGCAGTAGAAATTCTTGGCGTATGTGAGCGGCCCTTATTTTGCTGAAGTGTAAGCCAACGATGAACAACCAAATGGGGCGTAGAATGTAGGGATGTACCGCTGTAATGTAAGGGTGCCGCGGATGAAGACCAAAGAGGTCCGGTTACGGAAAGAAATGGCACTCCAAACCATCACTCCTGGTTTCCGGACCATATGGCGGGCGACAGTCGGGCTGGTACCCTAACACTGCCTGGGACGTCCTTAGATACATCTTCGCTGGCCATCGAAGATCAGTTATCATTGAAGACAATTCTACTGTAGTCAATGAGGCGCAAGAAGTGGCTGGAGGCGCCCCTGGCAGCGGTGGGGTACGAAGCTGACTATCGCCTGCCCCACAACCAGAAGTGGTGGAGTGCCGTTTCTTTTCGTAATATAGTGCCGCTCATGTGTCCAGTGTTGTCGTTGGGCGCACTGCTGATGGCATGCCATCCGCCACTGCAGCAGAGTGGAGAGCTCGACAGTTGTCGCTGACAGTTCGTGGTCCTTTCACAAGTCATTGACTTATCACTGTGAATATTTATCTTGTCGTGGAGCTATCATGGTCATATATATTGCTGAGCCTGGCTCTCCTGACACAGATTCTACTGAATGGTTATAATTAAAGTGCAGTACACACAGATGTTCACCGTGGTAACGGAACTTGACAGGTATGCTAAGCGTTAATGTGGAACCGATGTGCACTGGAGAAAAAAAGAAATTAGATCCAGTTGTGGCCTCCAGATCCAAATATGGCGCTATGAATCCAAGAAAGACTATAGAAACATTTCCATTTTAATGGGTTAAGAATGGGACTTCACAGAAAACACCGGACAAGTGAGAAAGACTTAATGTCGAACTACTATCCGCCACGTACACCATTTATTCAGTACAGTCACCGGAAACGTCGACGAGATGCTGCGCCCATAAAACGACATGATCATCAGTTTCTCGCAGCAGGCCGGTGGAACGCTTAGCAATATTGGCCTTAAAATCAAGTCCAGACCGAACTTTCCCTGTTGAAAGCGTTCTTTTAGATATCCCCACAGCAAAATGTAGCAGAGATTATGATCAAATGATCTTCCAGGCCACGCATCTGCAAAGCCTCTGGAGATAATACCTTCACGGAAGGTTCCATTAAGCAGATCTTTCACTGGGGGAGCGACATGAGGAGTATGGGTTACCACTTCTTTTCTCAGCAGGACCCCTTTGGTCACATTTACATCACAGCGCTACGTTCACGATATTCTACTGCCAGTTTTGTTGCCCTTTATGGCAAGCCATCCCGGGCTTACAATTCAGCAAGGTCCCCCCAGGGGGTCCACAACTCTTTTGTGGATACGTGCGTAGCGAGCACGGGACCCCGAGCTAATGTGGCCCTCCTTCCTTTCTGGGCTGCATACCTTCCTTTTCCGCATCCTTCCCTATCCACCATCTTCGCCCCCACTCCCCTCACCTCTGGCTCTTTCCTTCCCCTTCTCCCACTCTGGGAGTATGGTTTGTGCCTATGTCCAGAGACGGACGCTCGTAAATGTAACGCATTCTTCGCCTTCTCTGCTTGTATGTCTTTATCCTTCCTTTGTCCTTCTCTTTTCCTTACCTCTTCTCTTTAACCTTTTATCCGCTGCGGTGTTTGAGACCTCTCTTCTTTCCTTTCCCTTTCTTTGTTTTTCCCTTTCTCTTTCTTCCTCCCTGTGCATGTCTGAAGGCCGACCCACGCATTTTCTTGCGTAGCCGGTGACGGGGTAACGCGTAATTCCCCGCCCCGGGTAGACAGGTAGGACACGTACGTACCCCCTAGTAATGGCCAGGCCCAGGGAGGGGTGACTACCCGAGCTGATACCTTCCGAAAGTGCCGATTGGTCCCTCCATCCGTTTGTCGGGAGGTGTGAACAATCACCTGAGGCGAGAATGCCCTCAGAGAGGGCCCCCACAAGGGAGGAGCGCGCCATCGGAGACGCCGGTAATCATGGGGATTCTTCCGCAATGGTTTCCTCATCTTCCACTATGTCTGCTCACAAGTAAGTTCACTGAGTCTCAGCCACAGACAGTTCTTCCATCGTTGCCACAGTTCCTTGTTGTTTCTCGGTCTGACGAAGGTCACGACTTCTCCACGGTCAACCCTTTCATTATTCAGAAAGGTGTCGATGCAATAGCAGTTCCTGTGAAGTCTTGCTCCAGATTACGGAATGGCACCTTGTTGTTAGAAACAGTCAGTGCCCTCCAGGCACAAAAATTGCTGCGTACTTCACTGCTCCACACCTTCCCTGTCCGGGTTGAAGTGCACCGCACTTTAAATTCCTCACGTGGAGTCGTTTATACACGCTCCCTCGACGGATTGTCTGACAAGGATATTCAGCACTACCTATCTGACCAGGGCGTAACGGCTGTTCATAGAGTTATGAAAAAGGTTGACATGAACATTGTTTCAACCCGTACTGTCTTCTTGACATTCGACAGAGTTCAACTCCCATCGAAAATAAAAGCGGGCTATGAAATAATTTCCGTTCGCCCCTATGTCCCGAACCCTACGCGTTGCTATAGGTGCCAGCAGTTCAATCACACCAGCGAGTCCTGTTCCAACCCGGCCAAATGTGTTACGTGTGGCAAGGATGCCCATGAGGGTGCTTGTCCACCTCCATCCCCTCGTTGCATCAGCTGTATGGGTGACCACGCTGCTTCCTCTCGAGATTGCCCCATTTTTAAAGACGAAAAGCTCATTCAGGAAATCAGAGCGAAGGAAAAGGTGTCGACCTTTGCTGCTCGAAAATTATTCGCAAGTCGAAAGCCCACTGTGCCTCAGACAGGAAAATACAGCACTGTCCTTGCCTCTCCTCGGTTAACAAAGGAGGCGTCCATGCAGACTTGTGATCTCACCTTTAGTGACATGGTCGTCAGATCGGCCAGCGCAAAGATCGCCCGTTCAACCTCACCACTTTCGCCTTCTCAATCTATGGCTCACCCTTCATCGGGTTCTGCTAAATCTCGATCTCAAAAGTCAGACACCCGGACTTCCAAAAAAGAGCATACTCATGAAGATTTTTTACATACCCCAACTTCACAACCATCGGTTCCTCCTTCATCTAAACATCATGTTTCCAAGAAAGCTAATAAGAAACCCGGTTCCTCCCCTTCTCCGCCACGGCGTCTCATCTACAGCACCACCTGGCGGTAACCACCCTCGGCCGTCTTCTGTGTCGCTGATGCGCACTGCTGGCGGCCGATCAACCGGCCGATCGCTGGTGGCAGGAGCTGCTCCTGACCAACCTATGGATCAGGATCTTTTGCCTTCGGCTGAATGCCCTTCCACGCTGTCGGTCACAAGCTCTGAGCAGTCGTTGAGTTGACGGCAACCTTGGTCACATTCTTCCATTTTCTGTCCACCCTATGTCCATTATCCATTGGAATATCCGCGGCATTCGAGCCAATCGGGATGAATTGACGATCCTCCTACGATCCTACTCGCCGGTCATCTTCTGTCTTCAGGAAACAAAGCTGTGTTCCCGTGACCGCTTTGTCTTCCCCCATTTTCAGTCAGTCCGATTTGATCTCCCCTCTGTTGAAGGCACTGCAGCACATGGAGGACTCACGATTCTTCTCCATAATACTCTCCATTATCACCCAATCCCTTTAAACACTTCCTTCCAAGCTGTCGCTGCCCGTCTTTCCCTTTCTGGATACACCTTCTCTCTTTGTACTGTATACATTCCATCGTCCACATCAATGGCACGAGCTGATCTCCTTCATCTTCTTGGTCAGCTTCCACCCCCCTATTTGCTGGTTGGGGACTTCAATGCCCACCACCTGCTTTGGGGATCTCCACATCCATGTCCGCGTGGCTCACTATTGCTAGACGTCTTCCTCCTAGCGGATCTTGTTTGCCTCAACACTGGGGACCCTACATTTTTGTCTGCCTCCACGACAAATTTCTCTCATTTGGACCTTTCGGTCGGTACTGTTCCGCTAGCTCGGCGCTTCGAATGGTTCGCCCTTGCTGATACACACTCGAGTGACCACTTTCCATGTGTCCTTCGATTGCAGCCACAACTGCCATATATGCTCCCCAGACGCTGGAAGTTTGCCCAAGCCGATTGGACACTTTTTTCGTCACTAACAACATTCGATGATCGTCACTTTCCTAGCGTCGACGATGAGGTCACTCATATTACAGACGTTATTCTTACAGCTGCGGAACGTTCAATACCACGCACCTCCGAATTGCCCCGGCGCCCCTCAGTTCCTTGGTGGAACGAGGCATGCCGTGACGCAATACGTGAGCGGCGACGTGCTCTTCGCGTTTTCCGCCACCATCCTACTTTGGCCAATTGTATCCGCTATAAGCAGTCCCGTGCGCAATGCCGTCGCGTCATCAGCGATAGCAAGAAGGCAAGCTGGAAATTCTTTACTAGTTCATTTAACACCTTCACTCCCTCCTCGGAAGTTTGGAGTCGGATTCGACAGTTATCTGGCGCGCCTAGTTTCTCCCCGGTCTCTGGGCTCACTGTCGCCCATGATACGTTAGTGGACCCCGTCGCAATTTCTAACTCATTGGGTCAACACTTTGCTGAGATTTCGAGCTCTTCAAATTACCCGCCAGCGTTTCTCCCGAAGAAACGTGTAGCGGAAGTGCAACCTCTTGCTTTCTCCTCTCAAAATTGCGAAAACTATAATACTGTTTTCTCCATGCGGGAACTCCAACATGCATTCTCTTCTTCTCGCTCCTCCGCCCCAGGACCGGATGGTATCTACATCCAAATGTTGCTGCATTTATCACCCCATAGTCTGCGTTACCTCCTTCACCTTTATAATCGAATTTGGACCGACAGTACTTTTCCCAGACGATGGCGGGAAGCTATCGTCGTTCCTGTTCCGAAACCTGGAAAGGACAAACATCTCCCCTCTAGCTATCGCCCCATTTCTCTCACGAGTAGAGTATGTAAGGTTTTGGAGCGTATGGTGAATTGCCGTTTAGCTTGGTGGCTGGAGTCCCGCAGTCTTTTAACACCTGCCCAATGCGGTTTCCGAAAGCATCGTTCTGCAGTTGACCATCTTGTTGCTCTCTCCACTTATATCATGAACAATTTTCTCCGGAAACGCCAACAGTAGCAATATTTTTTGATCTGGAGAGAGCATACGATACCTGTTGGAGGACAGGCATCCTCCGCACACTGTTCTCTTGGGGCTTTCGAGGTCGGCTGCCACTATTTCTTCGCGAATTTATGGCAGAGCGCACATTTAGAGTGCGGGTGAACACTACTCTCTCCCGTACTTTCTCCCAAGAAAACGGGGTACCCCAGGGCTCCGTGCTAAGTGTTGTACTGCTTGCCATTGCCATAAATCCAATTATGGACTGTGTCCTTCCCGATGTCTCAGGCTCCCTCTTTGTGGACGATTTTGCGATCTACTACAGCTCTCAACGGACCAGCCTTCTTGAACGACGTCTTCAAGGCTGTCTCGATCGCCTCCACTCTTGGAGCATCGAAACAGGCTTTCGCTTTTCTCCCAGTAAGACCGTTTGTGTTAATTTTTGGCGTCGTACGTTCTTCCACCCTCCTTACCTCTAGGACCTGTCAACCTTCCGTTTTCGGACGTCGCTAAATTCTTGGGTCTTATGTTTGACAGAAAACTGTGCTGGTCCACCCACGTTTCCTATCTTTCGGCTCGCTGGCTGCGATCCCTCAACACCCTCCGTGTCCTGAATGGTACCTCCTGGGGAACGGACCGAGTGGTCCTTCTCCGCCTCTATCGCGCCTTAGTGCGCTCGAAATTGGACTATGGAAGCATAGTTTACTCCTCTGCTCGGCCGTCTATTCTTCGGCGTCTCGACTCTATCCACCACCGTGGATTACGTTTAGTGTCTGGAGCTTTTTACACCAGCCCTGTGGAAAGCCTTTATGCTGAGACTGCTGAACCTCCGCTGTCCAATCGGCGAGCAGTCCTTCTGAGTCGTTATGCTAGCCATCTGTCTTCCATGCCTGCTAATCCGGCCCATGACATTTTTTCGACGCCTCCTTGGATGTAGGGTATGCAGGCCGCCCTTCCTCCCTACTACCACCAGGAGTCCGCTTCCGTCAACTGCTCCATTCTCTTTCCTTCCGCTTTCCTAAAACCTTCTTGACAACTTGGGGTACAGCACCGCCTTGGCTCCGTCCCCGGACCTGCCTGCTCCGTGACCCTTGTCAGTTTCCCAAGGATGGTACCCCTTCACTTGTTTATCGTCGGGCATTTGCTGCTCTATGTGCACAAATGAAGGAAGCCACATTTATTTACACTGATGGCTCGAAAACATCGTTAGGTGTAGGGAGTGTCTATATTGTTGGCGACACCCCAAATCGATTTCGGCTTCCCGACCAGTGTTCGGTTTATACTGCGGAGCTTTACGCTGTTCTCCAGGCTGTCCAATACATCCGCCGCCATCAGCGGATACAGTATGTTATCTGTTCTGATTCTCTTAGCTCTCCCCTCAGTCTCCAAGCTCTCTACCCTGTGCACCCTCTGGTCCACCGGATTCAGGACTGCCTGCGCTTGCTCCACTTGGGGGGCGTCTCGGTGGCGTTCCTTTGGCTCCCAGGACACGTTGGTATCTGTGGAAATGAGGCGGCCGATATAGCGGCCAAGGCTGCAGTCTCTCTTCTTCGGCCAGCTATTCGATCGATTCCCTTCGCCGATCTACGGAGTGTTTTATGTCGTCGTGTTGTTCTTTTATGGCACGCACATTGGTCGACACTTCCCCATAATAAATTCGAGACGTGACATCTCTTCCCTGTGCTTGGACCTCTTCCTCCCGAACGCTTCGTCGGGAGGAGGTAATTTTAACTAGACTCCGGATATGGCACTGTCTTTTTAGCCATCGACATCTTTTAAGAGACGATCCTCCCCCACTCTGTCCCCACTGCTCTCAGCTGTGGACGGTAAGACACCTTTTAATTGAGTGCCCCTATTTTACTCCGTTACGCGCCCGTCTACAGCTATCGCCTGATATATCGTCCATTTTAGCAGATGACACGCGCTCGGCAGATCGCGTTCTCGAGTTTATTAGTGCCAGTGAGATGACGTCAGTCATTTGAAGCTCTTTTTGGGGACAACCAACCCCTTTCTGTAGTGGATTTTTAATCTTTTCTTCTGCTTTTAGTTTCTCCAATTTTTTGAGTTTCGTTCCCATTGCTGCTGGTTTCCATTTTAGTTTTTTACCGTTTGCTAAGTAACAGACTGGGCGCTAATGACCATAGCAGTTTTGCGCCCCAAAACCAAAACAAAAAAAAAAAAAAAATTCAGCAAGGTAATGCCCAGCCGCATACGGCGAGAGTTTCTACTGATTGTCTTCGTGCTTCTCCATGTTGCACGAAAACTGTGGTTTTCCCATCGTTGCTCTCTTCCAAAGCAATAATCGCAAACTGTGCAAGGAGGTCTCGATAACGTGGAGACGACACCTGGCAAGCCCTCTGGAACCCACACCACACAGTCACATACAACGAGTACAGTAGCTTCAAGTGTACAACATGCGATTTAAAAATTCCCCAAACTCGAAAGTTCTTTAAACTCTCTACATCCTGTAGTAAAAAATCTGTCTCGTCGCTCCACAGAATACTGGCTGGCTACATGTCATTAACTTCAAAAAATGGTTCAAATGGCTCTGAGCACAATGGGACTCAACTGCTGTGGTTATCAGTCCCCTAGAACTTAGAACTACTTAAACCTAACTAACCTAAGGACATCACACACATCCATGCCCGAGGCAGGATTCGAACCTGCGACCGTAGCAGTCGCACGGCTCCGGACTGCGCGCCTAGAACCGCGAGACCACCGCGGCCGGCTCATTAACTTCGATACTTGCCAGAAACCGAAGAGCAAATGCAGAACGTTGCTGTGATCATGACGTTTCGGTTTCTGCAAAATCTGCATCTTGTACAGGTACCTGTGTCTTATAGACCGCAAAACTTTCCGTACTGTTGGCCGTATGTGGATAATTCACGTAACACTGAATGAACACTAGCACTGCCCGAGGCACAAGCTGCGTGGTCAGTTACAGCAACAGCAGCCTCGTCAACCACTTCCACCGGGGCGGGATGCCTTCCTCTCACAGGTACCACACCAAGCACAACCGCGTTTCTTCTTTACAACAGTTAATGACATGGGACCTCTTCTCAGACCTTTCAATTGTCGACACTCTCTCAACGCAGCGCTGTAATTGCTGCCGTTCACATAAGTAGTTTCACTAACAGTGCACGGTCCCTCTTCTCGATAGCTATACTATTCACTCACGTTGCGGCTTGTCGGATGACAGCGTGGATAACATACCGTCATACAAACGTCGTATAGCGCCAGAATTGCACTTGGTGGCCACCACTGGCACTAATTTTTTTCCAGCGTACACCGATTCTGCATTAACGCATTAGCGAATCTATCAAGTTTGATGCCATATGATAACAACAGCCCACACTGCACCTCTGTGATTATCTGCACTTTGATAATAGCATTCGGATGACAGTCGTGCGATCCCGAGCAATGCGAGAATGAATTTCGTGGACCGGGAAACTGCAGTCTCCAAAGGGCATGACCCCACGACGGTGTTACGAACTAGCCACTGTTGAATTCCGTGCTTGTTTGTCGACGGTAGCATATCCAAGCATTACTTCGTGCCAATTTGACGTCTGCTGGATGCTGCTTATTTGGTGTTCTGTTTTAATAGACCGCAGTATGCATACGTAGAGGGAATCTAATACAAAATAAAGGGCTCTAGTGTAACTGATACTGAATTAATTAATGTAACAACATTGAATGTTTAATTATCTCATGAACATACGTCTTAGGAACATTGTAACACCAGAATCGATATTTAGCCTGAAAATTCAATTTTCTTTTACTGTTTAGTTAATAGATTTGTATTTGAAGGTAGTAGCTGTATTTAGTTTTTTTAAAAAAAAGTCACATATTGCCTTCTTTTTGCAAAGATAGTTATATCGAAGCCGTGTAAATGGCAATTCTAAAGGGAGAGGACCAACATTCTGCGAGGGAAACCACACGAAATTTCCTTGTGCCTGAAACTGGTCTTCAGAGAACAATAATGTTAATGAACATGACATTGTAACTCATTACTGGATTGATCACTACGACGTTGCGTGTGGAAAATTTCATACTGTGTAGCAGTAACGTGTATTTGACTCTCAAAAAATTAGTCTAATCTTGTAGTTATGACCTTGTAGGGCGGGTTCTGGGGCTCACTGATGGGAAACAGTTTCACTTGGAGGCGATAAGCGTACACGCATGCACATGAAAAGAAAAATGCACCATACTATTCACCTGTGATTTTGAAGGCGCCGAAATGGTGATACAGCTGTATTATGTATTCTTTCCATGTTTTCTTTGTCTCATAGTAATGTCAGAAGGAACCGATTTCCCTCTTTATCTTCTGCCTCATTTTGCTGCTGGTCTGCTTTGCGCTTGTACGAGGTACGAAACCACTGACAGCAGTTCTGTTATTTGTTGACTCTGCAGCTGAACAGGCGATGTTAGACGCTGCCCTAACACTTAGATGTTGCTCTCCCTGGTTTTCCTTGATTCCTTAAATGTCTCAGCGTAAATATTTCAACTTATGTATTTAAACTTAACACACACACACACACACACACACACACACATACACGTACACAAAAATGCAATAGAAAGAAAAAAGTTGTCGCGCTCTGGTGTCCGAAACTTCTTGTTCCGCTTTTCCTCGTCGCTAGTCTGTCAAGACTTCCTCTGCACGTTGTGTGATTTTTAAGCCAGGAATAGATGCCGTTCATCAACAAAGGATTCATAAATTATTTTATTCTACATCTAATAACAAATAATAAAAATAATACACAAGTTTATTACTGAAGTTGCAGCATCACTTGTTAACGGTAGATTTGAGTGTAGAAATACGATATATATACATACAAAAGATTTTTATATCAGTCAGTCTGCATTACAATAACTGTTCAGCAGATGATGAGCCACGGCAACTATGAAAGTCTATAAATGTTATTCAACAGACAAACACACAAAACAGGCTCAATGCATGAATGTTCGAACTTCATTACACCCACCGCTGGAACTGCGTAGAGGGGATGCTTGCATCTCATTGGTAGAGGCGTAAGCGTTTGTGGCAGTGTCCTCTTGCCGCGGTGGTGGCTGAAGGAAACGCAGCTGCGTAACTGGCAGCGCTCCGGCTCTTGTGACCGAGCGGTTCTAGGCGCTTCAGTCTCGAACCGCGCGACCGCTACGGCCGCAGGTTAGAATCCTGCCTCGGGCATGGATGTCTGTGATGTTTTTAGCTTATTTAGGTTTAAGTAGTTCTAAGTTCTAGGGGACTGATGACCTCAGATATTAAGTCCCATAGTACTTAGAGCCATTTTAAAAGTAGATAAATGTAATATAATTCTTATAACAAAGAGAAAGAACTCGATAGTATATGATTAAAGGGCCAGTGGTGAACGTCTTGAACGCTTGACATAGTAAAGTATGGAATGACGACAGATCTGCCAGTAGTCTTGACTGTTATATTCACTAACTGTTACAGTTGGTGTTGAGAAGTACGTGACTGTAAGTTCGTGACAAGATCGCTTTTGACAAAAAGTAGTACAGAGAATGTAAGGACCAAGAATAATACGGAATTCTTCGTGTTGATTGATTATCCATAGACAGGAAGTTAGAAGTGTCCTCCTTCAAGGAAACAGCCGAAAACTAATTAACGATAACATCCAATTGACGTAGCAAGTTAACAATCGTATATGCTTCTGGGCTGCTACAGAACAACATCCATATCATGTGGGAATAAACGGTACGACTCTGTGATAAGTGCATCTTATCATTGCCGTTAACATATGCGCATTTATGATTCTAGTGCAGGATAAGTAGTCTGTAATTAAATACATGACGCAACGTAGTGTCAGTAAAGTAATTTGATTCCTCGTTGCCTTTTGTTGGGAAAAACAATGGACAAGTTTAATTTTCGAGCAGGTCTTATAGATTGAACCGTGTAGGTTGCCGTAATTTTTGAAATACACACTAAAACGAATGTTAAATGTCATTTTATTTGTTTGCGGCCTCAAAAAGACTTTCTTTGCAGCTCCTGCATTTCATATCACTAGAACCTGCGATATCAAGGAAAAAATCCGTAATCATCCTAAGCCACGAATGAGGATGGAAAAAAAAAAGAAAATTGACAAGAAGGAAGTGTTGTTGCCTGACGTCCGCGGGAAAACTTCCTGCCGCTATATCGTCTCGCCGCGCTATCGTCTGTCCATTCTGCGGTTGGGTGTTCACCTTGACAAGCTGAAGGATGTAGCGACATTGGCAAGACAAACTCAGCCATCAACTTGTTAGCCCTCAGCCTTTGGCATCTGAGGCACTTCTGCTGGAGAGTGGTTTCCACAGTAGTTGATGATCTAGGAAGTGGCAAATCTTTTTCAGCGTGTAAAACAATTCAACTGCATGTTATTATAAATAATGACGTAACAATCCCCCCAGGGGATCCACAACTCTTTTGTGGATACGTGCGTAGCGAGCA
This sequence comes from Schistocerca nitens, assembly GCF_023898315.1. Classification (NCBI taxonomy): domain Eukaryota; kingdom Metazoa; phylum Arthropoda; class Insecta; order Orthoptera; family Acrididae; genus Schistocerca; species Schistocerca nitens. The sequence continues at coordinate 423,492,524 of NC_064617.1, read as the reverse complement.
CGGGACCCCGAGCTGACGTGGCCTTCCTTCCTTTCCGGGCTGCATACCTCCCCTTTCCGCATCCTTCCCCATCCCCCATCTTCGCCCCCCCCCCCCCTTCATCTCTGGCTCTTTCTTTCCCTTTCTCTGGGGTTATGGTTTGTGCCTACGTCGGGAGACGGACGCTTGTACATATACTACATTCTTCTCCTTCCTTCCTTGCTTGTAAGTCTTCATCCTTCCTTTGTCCTTCTCTTTTCCTTACCTCTTCTCTCTACCTTCTCCGCTGCGGCGTTTGAGACCTCTCTTCTTTCCTTTCCCTTTCTCTTTCTTCCTCCCTGTGCGTGTCTGAAGGCCAACCCACGCACTTCCATGCGTAGCCGGTGACGGGGTAACGCGTAATTCCCCGCCCCGGGTAGACAGGTAGGACACGTACGTACCCCCTGGTAACGGCCAGGCCCAGGGAGGGGTGATTACCCGAGCTGATACCTTCCGAAAGTGCCGATTGGTCCCTCCGTCCGTTTGTCGGGAGGTGTGACCTGAGGTGTGAACAATCACCTAAGGCGGGAGTGCCCTCAGCGAGGGCCCCCACAAGGGAGGAGCGCGCCATCGGAGACGCCGGTAATCATGGGGGATTCTTCCGCAATGGTTTCCTCACCTTCCACTATGTCTGCTCACAAACGTAAGTTCACTGAGTCTCAACCACAGTCAGTTCTTCCATCGTTGCCACAGTTCCTTGTTGTTTCTCGGTCTGACGAAGGTCACGACTTCTCCACGGTCAACCCTTTCATTATTCAGAAAGGTGTCGACGCAATTGCAGGTCCTGTAAAGTCTTGTTCCAGATTACGGAATGGCACCCTGTTGTTAGAAACAGTCAGTGCCCTCCAGGCACAAAAATTGCTGCGTACGTCACTACTACACACCTTCCCTGTCTGGGTGGAACTGCACCGTACCTTAAATTCCTCGCGTGGAGTCGTTTATACACGCTCCCTCGATGGACTGTCTGACGAAGAAATTCAGCACTACCTGTCTGACCAGGGCGTAACGGCTGTTCATAGGGTTATGAAAAGGGTTGACACGAACATCATTCCAACCCGCACTGTCTTCTTGACATTTGACAAAGTTCAACTACCATCGAAAATCAAAGCCGGCTATGAGATAATTTCCGTTCGCCCTTACGTCCCGAACCCTACGCGTTGCTATCGGTGCCAGCGGTTCAATCACACCAGCCAGTCCTGTTCCAATCCGGCCAAATGTGTTACGTGTGGCAGGGATGCCCATGAGGGTGCTTGTCCACCTCCATCCCCTCGCTGCGTCAACTGTATGGGTGACCACGCCGCTTCCTCTCGAGATTGTCCCGTTTTTAAGGACGAAAAGCTCATCCAGGAAATTAGAGTAAAGGAAAAGGTGTCGACCTTTGCTGCTCGAAAATTATTCGCCAGTCGACAGCCCACCGTGCCTCAGAAAGGAAAATACAGCACTGTCCTTGCTTCTCCTCGGCCAACGAAGGAGGCGGCCACGCAGAATTGCGACCTCACCTTTAGTGCCACGGTCGTCAGATCGGCCAGCGCAAAGATCGCCAGTTCAACCTCACCACTTTCGCCTGCCCACTCTCTGGCTCACCCTTCGTCGAGTTCTGCTAAATCTCGAGCCCAAAAGTCAGACACCAAGACTTCGAAAAAAGAGCATACTCATGAAGAGTTTTTACGTACGGCAACTTCCCAACCATCGGTTCCTCCTTCCTCTAAACATCATACTTCCAAGAAGGCTACAAAGAAACCCAGTTCCTCTCCTTCTCCGCCAAGGCGTGTCCCATCTACAGCACCACCTGGCGGAAGTCGCCCTCGGCCGTCTTCTGTGTCGCCAGGGCGCACTGCTGGCGGCCGATCAACCGGCCGGTCGCTGGTGGCAGGAGCTGCTCCTGACCAACCTATGGATCAGGATCTTCTGCCTTCGGCTGAATGCCATTCCATGCTGTCGGTCGCAAGCTCAGAGCAGTCGTTGAGTTGACAGCGACCTTGGTCACATTCCTCCATTTTCTGTTCACCCTATGTCCATTATCCACTGGAATATCCGCGGTATTCGAGCCAATCGGGATGAATTGTCGATCCTCTTACAATCCTACTCGCCGGTCATCTTCTGTCTTCAGGAAACAAAGCTGCGTCCCCATGACCGCTTTGTTCTCCCTCATTTTCAGTCCGTCCGATATGATCTCCCCTCTGTTGAAGGCACTCCAGCACATGGAGGACTCATGATTCTTCTCCATGAAACTGTCCATTATCACCCAATCCATTTAAACACTTCCTTCCAAGCTGTCGCCGTCCGTCTTTCCCTTTCCGGATACACGTTCTCTCTTTGTACTGTATACATTCCATCGTCCACACCAATGGCACGAACTGATCTCCTTCATCTTCTTGGTCAGCTTCCACCCCCATATTTGCTGGTTGGGGACTTCAATGCCCACCACCCGCTTTGGGGATCTCCACATCCTTGTCCACGTGGCTCACTATTGCTAGATGTCTTCCACCAAGCAGATCTAGTTTGCCTCAACACTGGGGTCCCTACGTTTTTGTCTGCCTCCACGGCAAATTTATCTCATTTGGACCTTGCGGTCGGTACTGTTCCGCTAGCACGGCGCTTCGAATGGTTCGCCCTTGATGATACACACTCGAGTGACCACTTTCCATGTGTCCTTAGACTGCAGCCTCAACGGCCATATATGCTCCCGCGACGCTGGAAGTTTGCTCAAGCCGATTGGACACTTTTTTCGTCTCTAGCGACATTCGATGACCGTCACTTTCCCAGCGTCGACGATGAGGTCACACATATTACCGACGTTATTCTTACAGCTGCGGAACATTCAATACCACGCACCTCCGAATTGCCCCGGCGCCCCCCAGTTCCTTGGTGGAACGAGGCATGCCGTGATGCACTACGTGAGCGGCGACGTGCTCTCCGCGTTTTCCGCCACCATCCTACTTTGGCCAACTGTATCCGCTATAAGCAGCTACGAGCGCGATGCCGTCGTGTCATCCGCGATAGCAAGAAGGCAAGCTGGAAATTCTTTATTAGCTCATTTAACACCTTCACTCCCTCCTCGGAAGTTTGGAGTCGGCTTCGACGTTTCTCAGGCGTGCCTAGTTTCTCCCCGGTCTCTGGGCTCACTGTCGCGCATGACACATTAGTGGACCCCGTCGCAATTTCTAACTCGTTGGGTCAGCACTTTGCCGAGATTTCGAGCTCTTCAAATTACCCGCCAGCGTTTCTCCCGAAGAAACGTGCAGCGGAAGTGCGACATCTTGCTTTCTCCTCTCAAAATCACGAAAGCTACAATACTGTTTTCTCCTTACGGGAACTCCAACATGCACTCTCTTCTTCTCGCTCCTCCGCCCCAGGACCGGATGGTATCCACGTCCAAATGTTGCTGCATTTATCAACCCATAGTCTGCGTTACCTCCTTCGCCTTTATAATCGAATTTGGACCGACAGTACTTTTCCCAGACGATGGCGGGAAGCTATCGTCGTTCCTGTTCCGAAACCTGGAAAGGACAAACATCTCCCCTCTAGCTATCGCCCCATTTCTCTCACGAGTAGTGTCTGTAAGGTTTTGGAGCGTATGGTGAATTACCGTTTAGCGTGGTGGCTGGAATCCCGCAGTCTTTTAACACCTGCCCAATGCGGATTCCGAAAGCATCGTTCTGCAGTTGACCATCTTGTTGCTCTCTCCACTTATATCATGAACAATTTTCTCCGGAAACGCCAAACGGTAGCAATATTTTTTGATCTGGAGAGAGCATACGATACCTGTTGGAGGACAGGCATCCTCTGCACACTGTTCTCTTGGGGCTTTCGAGGTCGGCTGCCCCTTTTTCTTCGCGAATTTATGGCAGAGCGCACATTTAGGGTGCGGGTGAACACTACTCTCTCCCGCACTTTCTCCCAAGAAAACGGGGTACCCCAGGGCTCCGTGCTGAGTGTTGTACTGTTTGCCATCGCTATAAATCCAATTATGGATTGTCTCCTTCCCGATGTCTCGGGCTCCCTCTTTGTGGATGATTTTGCGATCTACTACAGCTCTCAACGGACCAGCCTTCTTGAACGACGTCTTCAAGGATGTCTCGATCGCCTCCACTCTTGGAGCATCGAAACAGGCTTCCGTTTCTCTCCCAGTAAGACCGTTTGTGTTAATTTTTGGCGACGTAAGGAGTTTCTTCCGCCCTCCTTACATCTAGGACCTGTCAACCTTCCGTTTTCCGACGTCGCTAAATTCTTGGGTCTTATGTTTGACAGAAAACTGTGCTGGTCCTCCCACGTTTCCTATCTTTCGGCTCGCTGTCTGCGATCGCTTAACACCCTCCGTGTCCTTAATGGTACCTCCTGGGGAGCGGACCGAGTGGTCCTTCTCCGCCTCTATCGCGCCTTAGTGCGCTCGAAATTGGATTATGGAAGCATAGTCTATTCCTCTGCTCGGCCGTCTATTCTTCGGCGTCTCGACTCTATCCACCACCGTGGATTACGTTTAGTGTCTGGAGCTTTTTACACTAGCCCTGTGAAAAGCCTTTATGCTGAGACTGCTGAACCTCCTTTGTCCAATCGGCGAGCAGTCCTTCTAAGTCGTTATGCTAGCCATCTGTCTTCCATGCCTGCTAATCCAGCCCATGCCCTTTTTTTCGACGCCTCATTTGATGTAGGGTATGCTGGCCGCTCCTCCTCCCTACTACCCCCGGGAGTCCGCTTCCGTCAACTGCTCCATTCTCTTTCCTTCCGCTTTCCTAAAACCTTCTTGACAACTTGGGGTACAGCACCGCCTTGGCTCCGTCCCCGGATCTGCCTGCTCCGTGACCTTTGTCGATTTCCCAAGGATGGTACCCCTACACTTCTTTATCGTCGGGCATTTGCTGCTCTATGTGCACAAATGACGGACGCCACATTTATTTACACCGACGGCTCGAAAACATCGTTAGGTGTAGGGAGTGCCTATATTGTTGGCGACACCCCAAATCAATTTCGGCTTCCCGACCAGTGTTCGGTGTATACTGTGGAGCTTTACGCTGTTCTCCAGGCTGTCCACTACATCCGCCGCCATCGGCGGATACAGTACGTTACCTGCTCAGATTCTCTCAGCTCTCTCCTCAGTCTCCAAGCTCTTTACCCTCTGCACCCTCTGGTCCATCGGATTCAGGACTGTCTGCGCTTGCTCCATCTGGGGGGCGTCTCGGTGGCGTTCCTCTGGCTCCCGGGACACGCTGGTATCTGTGGGAATGAGGCGGCCGATATAGCGGCCAAGGCTGCAGTCTCTCTTCCTCGGCCAGCTATTCCGTCGCTTCCCCTCACCGATCTACGGAGCGATTTATGTCGCAAAGTTGCTCAATTATGGCATGCGCATTGGTCAACACTTCCCAATAATAAATTGCGGGAAGTGAAAGCTCTTCCTTGCGCTTGGACTTCTTCCTCCCGAACGCGTCGTCGGGAGGAGGTAATTTTAACTCGACTCCAGATAGGGCACTGTCTTTTTAGCCATCGACATCTTTTAAGCGGCGATCCTCCCCCACTCTGTCCCCACTGCTCTCAGCTGTGGACGGTAAGACACCTTTTAATTGAATGCCCCTATTTTAATCCGTTACGCGCCCGTCTACAGCTATCGCCTGATCTATCGTCAATTTTAGCAGATGACACGCGCTCAGCCGACCGCGTTCTCCAGTTTATTAGTGCTAGTGAAATGACGTCAGTCATTTGAAGCTTTTTTTGGGGACAACCACCCCCTTTCTGTAGTGGATTTTTAAGCCTTCCTTCTGCTTTTAGTTTCTCCAATTTTATGACTTTGTTCCCATTGCTGCTGATTTTCAGTTTCGTTTTTTTTACTGTTTCCTAAGTCACAGGCTGGGCGCTAATGACCATAGCAGTTTTGCGCCCTAAAACCAAACCAAAAAAAAAATGACGTAACAAGTTTCAAAGTCGTGTATTATGATCCCTTTACCTCATCTTAATAAGACCTGGGCGAGTTATACTCACCAGAAGTGTCGGATTTAATAATAATAGGACACAAAATATTATGCTCTCGGAATAACTGGCTTGACTTCGCATATCCGCGATCGTGAAAGTTTGGAACATTTCAAATGCGGTAATTTAATTCCCACTAAGCAATTGGGCTTTCTAATTAAATGAAGAGGAGGCTCTAAACAGTTACTACAGATAGTAGTGATCTCGGTGAGAAGGACGCAATGGCTACCAGGCAAACATCGCCCAAGTCGGTTAGTGTGGCTTACACAGCAACACTCACCCATTTTTTCCCTCGGTAATCTTTTAATAGCATAACAGGGAGGGTGATGTTATGAAGAAATAAAACAAGAGTCATTAGTGATACAAAACTGATAATTATTTGCACCTATACATTTAGAATTATACATACGGCTTAAAACACCCAACTCCAGGGGAAGGAATGGATATCGAGGCACGTGATATAAGGAGAAAGACAGAGAAATAATAAACAACACTTCAAAGATATAAACTCGATCTTTCGTTTTGATACTATGTGGATTTATAATTTACAAAAATAGATTCCTTTCTTTGTTGTTAATAATTTAATAAACTTATCAGCGTGTTAAAACAACAAAAAAACTACTTTCAACATCGATGTCGCTACTGAAGAAATACTGCCTCGGCTGGAAGAAATTGACCATTTCTGGGAAAGTCAATCTATATTAATCCAGCACAACCCTTGCTGCTGTGTGTTTTTGGTGAACGTCCCTCCTATTCAATACGTGAATGGGGCGCGGGAGTAAATACTGTCTGTAAATCTTTGTGTAAGGTTCAGTTTCATTTATTTTATGGTCACGGTCAATTCGTAAGTATGGGACTTGTCTACAAAAGTGCGATATCGAAATGTCAACAGTAAGCATCTCGGCGATACGCAACTGCCATCGGCATCGGAATTGTATAAGGATATCTGTGGCGCTCTATCTATAACAAGGGGACAAGTGCCAGTCGCAATTTTATATATTTTTTATGTTTATGTTCAGAATTTGTGTAGTTCAGAACTCAAATATCAGTCATCAAAAGCATGTCAATGCGACTCTCAAATAATTCTCGAGAAAGTAGATTTCGAAGTTTTCCGGCTGACTGCAACACGCAAAAGCAACGTCAATTTTTCCCGACAGGCCTCGAGGCTATGTGGTAGAGTGCCCCCATCTACCAGGCGTGTAGTGCAATTTCAGTTATTAGCCCAGGTAAAATTTTCAACAAGATACACATTGCGTGAGCATTTCGCTAAACCGTAAAATACATAAGGATGAAAAAAATTAATCTGTAGTTTTTAAAATTTAAACACTCTTTTATAAAAGATGAGCAATAAGGAATCTATATTTTCAACAAAAACACAAATTTTAAATGTGGTTCGTAATTAGAAATAAGAAAATATCCATTTTTCATGAAGTAGGAATTAGATATCTGTTCTTTAGCATACATTTGATAAATTTTATATTTAAATTATGTAGGTATTTGAACTGAAAAGAAAAACAATAATGAGCAAAACGAGACTCGAACCAGCGATTACCAGTATCGAGCGCTAATGATTTTTCGCCTTCTGTATTTTAAACTCCACGGAATTGATAGTAGAATATGCATTTCTCTTTAAAAATTTGCATCAGCCGGGAATCGAACCTAACGTAGCACGTGAACTTTCCACCTTACGCTTCCAGGACCTGTGGAGGAAAATCGACCTTGCTTTAGCTTGCTAACGACGGTCGGTAAACTTCAAAGTCGATTTTGTCGAGATTTCTGGAGCGTTGCATCGAAGTATTGTGGAACATTAATATTTAATTTCTGAATTTCGCGTACCACAAATTGAAAAAAATTGCGAAAACCCGATTACCGTGTGGTCCCGTTCTAAGAAACCCACGACGGAAACGCCATTGGATCGTCCCTGTTTCTTCTGTCAATCTAAGGGTAAGGGTCCTATATCGGCGGGCAGTAGCCCAGATTAGACAGATAACTTTTTTGATGCTTTTTTTGCTAAAGTGGTCGAACGGAATCAAAACTAAATTTATGGTGGATGACCTCCATAACTGTTGCCAGTCACCCACAAAACGACGTTAACTAAGTTACAGTTCTAGTTGATTAGTAAAGGAAACTATTCGTCCTATAAATCTGGCATAATTTTCAGTCCACATATTAGTTTGTGTATTGAAGTTTATTCTTACCACGTTCTCACTAAAAGTTTTTGCGACTTACAGCTTTCTGCAGCTGAAGTCGTGGTGCACATCCGCAAAAGTGACACTTCTCATCCAAAACCAGCATAGAATTAAATTCTGAGTGATTTCTGGATTATATTTTTCGTTTTTACCATACCACACATTAAAAAATATTTACTCGTTTTCAAAAGTAATCGCAAAAAATTCAACTTGAAATTGTACAAATTGTGGGATAAAGAAGAGGAAGGAAGTTGTAAAAATGATAAAAATTATTGTCTTAGTTTATGTTATATCGAATTAAAGGTATATAAATTCTCGAAATTAACTTGTCATGTATAAAGTGACATAGGAGGATTACTAGAAAGACATGTAAAACAGTCATTGAAGGCTTGAATAACATTTACCTCATTTACTCTGTGTCATTGATAACATATAAAACATTCACTGTATTCTTAGTTTCTAAAATATGTTTATTTTCACCTCGTACATTGAGATCAGTATCTATAGCTTCCATATCGATTTCAAACCTCTTAAAAAATAAGGTTCCATCGTACACAAACAGGGGTACACTAAACGATCATTTTGTGTTAGACTGTCATTAGAATGGTGGTTTTGATTTCCTACATCGAAATGTAGTTTTTCAACCACGGTTGTTCTGTATTTCATCCTGCTAGCTTATATCAATCACACATGGCGTTTTACAGAATATCTGTCAGAAAACTAGTGGTTAAGATCAATGTGCAAATAAAAACTGCGTTGACAATATTTCCCAATATAGGACGGTAATATGTTAAATGCAGAAAGGTTTTCTCTAATAACTGCTCAAGCAAAACTGACGTTCCCCTAAATCGATCGCTATAAAGGGTGGTCAAACAGTTAGCATTTGAGGGCGCGACTCAGATGCAGGTATGTAAAGCCGTCGGCACAAGGATCGTGCTGTCGAACGTCATTTCTGAGCGCGCCGAGTTCAACGTGCTGCTGAACGCTCTGGAACGATGCGACATTTGCATACAGTACGAGTGCCCCAACGTGGTATACAAGATCGCAGCGCTCTCTAGCGGCAGTTGTCGGCTGTATCTGGATCGAAAATCACCCTGTTAACGAAGTGGACTGGTGTAAAATTAATACTTCAGCTCTATTAAAAAGCACATTTCCAACCTTCTCCATATTCTACTCATATTGTTCCGTCTGTAACATAGATAAATATAACTGCAATATCCATGGACATGTTATCAGGCAAAAAGAAAACTATCATATCTGGTCAACAAGGTCATCAGCTTATAAAAGTTCCATTACATATAGTGCGATACAAGTTTTCCATACAGTTCCTCACAGGTTAAAAATTGCTTCATGATTCTCAGTTTTAAATAAAACCCTGAAGTCATTCTTAATTTTGAATCGTCCCCTTATAAAAATTTATGAATGACTGTTCTGATAAACCTCTTACATTATTTGATTTTTAAACAGCTGAGCAAAACTGAACGTACTCAGACATTTCTCTCTTTACTTATTCTGATCAACACTAAACTGACACACAATATTTTTACCGCAACGTAGTCTGACTTTCAAAAATCCCTACAAAATAATAGCCCTGACTAACAATAGCCTATAACTTTCATGAATCACTTACCTCACAAAAATCTTCGTTACTCGAACTACTACAATACAGTGAGCGCCAATACTGCCAGGTAAATAAAAGATTCTAACTACTGAAGGCACTAACTACTAATAGGCATAGTCAGCAAATGAAAGATTTTGATAGAGAACAAACAATGTATTTACCTTAATAGTGTTCCAAAGTCATCATCATATATATCAGTTCATCATACCCAATATTACAAATTTACTCTTTCTGATGGACACACGTCCAGATCGTCCGCTCTAAAGATTCTGCCATCTCTCTCCCCACATCCACCACTGCTGGCGGCTCACCTCCAACTGCGCAACGCTACGCACTGTTCACATCCAACTGCAGAACACTACAATGGCGAATATTCCAACAACGCTATCCAGCCACAGACTGCACACAGCACAGCCAGTGATTTTCATACAGAGCGCTAGGTGACGTTACCAACATAAAAACCTAAACAGCCTACTTACATAGCCCCCGTGCTCCCCACAAAAAATTTTGCAAATTGTTTTGGGGAGTGGCCAATACAGATTTGAAAAAAAAAAAATATGGGGAGCATGGGGCCCATGTAAGTAGGCTGTTTATGTTTTTATGTTGGTAACGTCACCTAGCGCTCTGTATGAAAATCACTGGCTGTGCTGTGTGCAGTCTGTGGCTAGTTGGCATTGTTGGAATATTCGCCATTGTAGTGTTCTGCAGTTGGATGTGAACAGCACGTAGCGTTGCGCAGTTCGAGGTGAGCCGTCAGCAGTGCAGTGTTGGATCTGGGGAGAGAGATGGCAGAATCTTGAGAGCGGACGATCTAGACGTGTGTCCATCAGAAAGAGTAAATTTGTAATATTGGGTATGATGAACTGATATATATATATATATATATATATATATATATATATATATATATATATATATGACTTTGGAACATTATTAAGGTAAAGTCATTGTTTGTTCTCTATCAAAATCTTTCATTTGCTAACTATGCCTATCAGTAGTTAGTGCCTTCAGTAGTTTCAATCTTTTATTTAGCTGGCAGTATTGGCGCTCGCTGTATTGCAGTAGTTCGAGTAACGAAGATATTTGTGAGGTAAGTGATTCATGAAAGTTATAGGTTATTGTTAGTCAGGGCCATTATTTTGTTGGGATTTTTAAAGTCAGATTACGTTGCGCTATCAATATTGTGTGTCAGTTTAGTGTTGATCAGAATAAGTAAAAAGAGTAATGTCTGAGTACGTTCAGTTTTGCTCAGCTGTTTAAAAATCAAATAATGTAAGAGGTTTATCAGCACAGTCATTCATAAATTTTTATAAGGGGACGTTTCAATTTGTCACTGTTCCTATTCAGTTGCAGAATCTTTACAACATTTGAAATGCAAAACTTGCAGGTGCAAAACATCTTACTGCAAGTAGTGCGACCTGTCTTGTAGATAAAGCCAATCGAAAAAACCCACTCCTCAGAAAAGTGTACTTACATTTCCATGGCATCGAATATCATAGAATATAATTCTATTAAACTAATAAGAAGGTATCAGAACCTGCTGACTGGTTTGATGCAGCCCGCCACGAATTCCTGTCCTGTGCCAACTTCTTCATCTCAGAGTAGCACTTGCAACGTCTGTCCTCAATTGTTTGGTGGATGTATTCTACACATTCTACACTACATTACTGTCATACACCCTTTTTAATCAGAACAGTTCGTTCTTGGTCGTCTATTCTTATTATTCCCTCTTGGCTCTTGTACATTTTGTACATTACCCGTCTCTCCCTATAGCTTACCCATATTGTTCTTAGAATTTCGAACATCATGCACCATTTTACATTGACGAACACTATTTCTAGGTCGACAAACCCTACGAACGTGCCTTGGTTTTTCTTTAGCCTTGCTTCCATTATCACCTGTAATGTCCACCCACCTTCATTCTTCCATCTGTTGTCTACATTAAACAAAGCGCAGTCCAAGTAATTAATAAGCAAAGTCTTTTATGAAGATTTGACAGGAGCGAATTTTACAATAAACTTCAAAGCTTTCTTATATTTCCATGTTGAGATGGCTCCAGTTCTTCTTGTCTAGATGTCTGATTCTTGAAGCTGATAATCCAACATCAGGTCCTCACGGTTGCTTTGAACTTAATAACTTGGCAAATAGTTGTTGCAGAATTTTTTACGTAATTGTTTTCCACAGATTTTTCTCACATTTAGGTATATCACACAGTATTTTGATTTTTCACATTAACAAAGCCAAAATTACAGTGTACGCACTTAGTATACAAAAATACGTCCGATCACGTCAGAGGCAAGCCTATGACTCCCATACTCTTCGGACATAATAATATTTCAAAGACTTTACGATTTTTCTTAACAAATGAATTCCTACGAGTTTTCGTTACATTATTAATTTCAATTATTTTCTACTGCTGTTGATATTACCCTATACTCGTCTGACGAGAAATCCATGTCTTCTTTTAATTTCATTTCACTGACCCCTACTATGTTTAGATTGAGCCTTTGCATTTCCGTTTTCAGAACCTCTAGTTTTGCTGTCACGTTCAGGTTTCTGACTTTCCACGCCCCTACTCGAGGAACGTTATCCTTTCGTTGATTATTCAATCTTTTTCTGATGGCCACCTCCCCCTTGCCAGTCCCTTCCCGGAGATCCGAAAGGGGAACTATTCTGGAATCTTTTGCCAATGGAGAGAACATCATGACACGTTACCAATTACAGGCCACATGTCCTGTGGATACACGTTAGGTGTCTTTAATGCAGTGATTTCCATTGCCCTCTGCATCCTCATGCCGTTGATCATTGCTGAATCTTTCTTCTTTAGGGGCATTTTCCCACCAGTAGGATAATAGAGTGCTCTTAACCTCTGTCCGCCCCTCCGCCCTCTTTGACAAGGCCGTTAGCAGAATGCGCGTGACTTTTTATGCTGGATGTCTTCGGTAGTCAATGCTGGTTGTTAATCAACGTTCAAACAGTGGCGGGATTCGAACCCTGGACCGAGGACGTATTGATTACTAATCGAAGAAGCTACTCCCAGAACTTATTAGACAACGACAAAGTTAGAAAAAAAGTGTTTGGGTCTATTGATATGCAAGGCAGAAACACATTATCTGTAAGCTTACAAATATGCATCTCTGTTCATTACGCTACACCGATCGTCAATGACTTGCGACCATTCTTTCCATCTTATCTCTTAAAAGTTTTAATCGTAGATGTGTTATTAACTGACATTCAATTACAACAAATTTTACCAAGAAAAATGTGTTTTTGATGGATCAACATAGTGCCATTTGCTTGAAACGGCATACTTTCATAATACAATAATTCTTCAATCACCAAAACGAAATTTCCCGCAGTTTCATTGCATCAAATCAAACACTAACGACGGGCTTTCGAGAGATTCTCTATTTTCTGATGCTTAGAAGCGGCATATATTTATGTACATATGGGCTTCAACTTAAAGCAACCATTGAGTCTCGCTACTCTGTATGAATATAGAGGGCATCAAGTGACGTAAGTGGAGTTCTTCCATCTCACTGGACTACGTTCAGAATATCAGAAAACTACATATTCCACTTCCCGTTCGAAAATACTCTACAACTTGCTCTACCATCGCTATGATGTCACAAACTCGGCACGCTCAACGTTCGAATGCACGTGAGTGTGCTGTCGGCTTGGGTACCGACATGTAGAGAAGGGAATGTATGGCACCCGCGTCTTTTCGACGTGCATCCGGTAAATGCGGGAACCAGAACTGTGGTGACGTTCTTACCAAAACCATCCAAACAGAACCAACGTATTATTATTTTCTTGACTGCCGAAGCAAAAACGTCGGTAAACGTCTGTCCGAGAACGAATAATGTGTATAGGCAGCATGCCTATGGAAAACAATCGTTGTGGAATGGTGCACAAAGTTCGTACTGTTCGCTATTCGACAAAAGACGCCAGTCAATCTAGGAGGCCACCGTCATTTCTCGGAACCTGGCATCTGCATCACTGGGCAGCGGCACTGCTCAACGGCAGAGAAATTACAGGCTGCAATTAGGGAAAAGAGCGACAGTGAGTGTTGGTGCATCATGATAATGCACGACAGTATATCGCAAATGTTGTATCGTCTAATTTCTAACGTCCTCCCCCGGTCATTATGACCCATCCTTACCACTTGACAGAACTAAAGTGCCTGTGAACCAAGGCCCTGCATGGTAAGGAGATCACGGATGAAGTCGTGATTAGGCATCAGAATAACAGCCGTCATACATGCCCTACAATATTTCAGGGAGGAACGCGTAGCAACTACTCTAGAACACACGAACAACTGTTACCAGTACTAAATCTTTTTATTACAGAATAACCATACACATTGGTTTTCCATGTTTTAGTTTGGTGACATTGGAAAAACCTCCATAATTTGGAAGATCCTGACAATTCACAAACTATTTGAAATTAATAGTAATAAACATGAACACAAATAATTTTCGGGTTTGCTGCGGGGCGACGTCGTCGACCACCGCCGATATTTCAGCAGCAGCACTGCCTGCTATTCTCAAGGCACAGCTGCAAGGAGGAAGCAATGTGCAAGGGAATTTAATACCTCAGTTCACAGATGAGAAACAAGGAAGATACCACACACAGAACAAGTAACCGCAAAGTCAACACACAACCAAAGATAACCAACATCAGAAATATCGATATTGACTATTAATCAACAGGTGAGGTAGCACTAATTCTGTCCCTCTGTTTTTTGATGAGAGACAGAGCCGGATTCCAGGCAGCATTTAGACAAAGTCTACCATCTCTGTTTATAAGATTGCTTGATAGTTTGATTTCAACAGCTTCCTTAATAACACTATCTCAATAGCTGGACATGCAAGCCAGAATCTCCGTGTTGTATTCCATAGGATGACTGATGCCAAGGCAGTGTTCTGCATTAGCGGATTTGCTCGGCAGTTGTAAGCGTGTGTGACGCTTGTGTTCAATACACCGGTCTTCCACAGTCCTGATTGTTTGACCAATATATGACATGCCACAACTGCAAGGAATACGATAGACACCAGCCTTACGCAAACCAAGACCATCTTTTACGGACGACAACAGGGCCTAAATCTTAGAAGGTGGTCGAAAAACACATCATATTACTGCAAAATACGGCCAATCCTGTTAGAAATGGTTCCTGCGTAAGGCAAAAAGGCCGTAGACTTAGGTGCCACTTCGTTGTTATCGTCACTCACCCGTTGCACAGAAGGCTGATAGCGCAACGCACGTTTGACCTGCCTCTCACTATAACCATTCTGACAAAAGGTAACTTCGAGACGTGATAGCTCAGCAGCCAAACTTTCAAGGTGTGAGATAACGTGGGCCCTGTGAACCAAGGTACGAAGTATTCTTTCACGCTGAGCTGGATGGTGACAACTATCAGCTCGCAGATACAAGTCAGTGTGAGTAGGTTTCCTATATTGCTCAGACAATCAGAACTGTGGAAGACCGGTGTATTGAACATAAGCGTCACACACGCTTACAACAGCCGAGCAAATCCGCTATTGCAGAACATTGCCTTGACATCAGTCATCCTATGGAATACAACAATACGGAGATTCTAGCTTGCACGTCCAGCTATTGGGATAGTGTTATTAAGGAAGCTGTTGAAATCAAACTATCAAGCAACCTTATAAACAGAGATGGTGGTTTCTGTCTAAATGCTGCCTGGAATCCGGCTCTGTCTCTCATCAAAAAACAGAGGGACACAATTAGTGCTACCTAACCTGTTGATTAATAGTCAATATCAATATTTCTGATGTTGTTTATCTTTGGTTGTGTGTTGACTTTGCGGTTACTTGTTCTGTGTGTGGTATCTTTCTTGTTTCTCATCTGTGAACTGAGGTATTAAATTCCCTTGCACATTGCTTCCTTCTTGCAGCTGTGCCTTGAGAATGGCAGGCAGTGCTGCTGCCGAAATATCGGCGGTGGTCGACGACGTCACCCGGCAGCAAACCCGTAAATTATTTGAACATTCAATTCGCCGGGAAAAGTTAAGGTCTAACATCAAGACATATGAACCTTTGAAAAGCGCTCCTATAAGAGAAAGGAACCCCTATCATAACTTACAATACAGTGATCACAAAACAATTTACCATCCAAAATATTACATGCACAACACTTCAATATGCCCTATTGTGTATACTATTTTAGCTGGACAATAACATACATTTATCGATACCTTTCTCGCGTTTTGAGCTCTATGAACTCACACACGATACGTGGCTAGCATGGAATGAGAAGAAAATACGTGACTCAACTCCAATCTCCGATAGAGCTGAAGTGCACACACAAGCTGATGACTCCCCTGCTGAGGACCTGAGCAAACGCAATATTTACCGTGCTTTATCGGCGGCTGCTCTGGTCGACAGTTGCGTGTGTTGACTTTGGCACGTCGACGATGTGCGGACCTGTAAACCTCAATACTATTCTGGCCTTGACTGTATCAGCAGTCGGAAACTACCCTGAGTTTTCGCGAGGCTGAAAACTGTGTTTTTCGCTAGCTAAACTATTGAAAATGTCCACTCGCTCTGGCTTAGCGACACGTACACCACTGGCCTCTTTAATTGTTCTGCAGAACGTAAGTAACTCGGTTCGAAATCCGTAATCTCCACTCTGTAGCTGTTAAGAGATTTTCGAACCCTGTGAACGCAAGTGTGCAGTAAAATGCTCTTCTAGGCTGACAGAACAGGAAGTGCTCCGTCTACATACGGCCCTGGTCTAAAGAGACCTATTTCCCTTCTACCCACGGCTCCAGTCTGAAGAGACCTCTCTTCCTTCTGCCCTGACAAGACCGTCCTGTATATCTTTCTGATTCCCCTCACCGTACCTCGTGTTTATACCCTACCATAAGTCGTAGCGGCCGACTTGCATGTACGACTTGCATCGTTTCTTGGCCCAGTGAGGACTGAGAAGCCAATTGTGGGTGGAAACTATTTTCCTTCTGGCCTACAGCATTCATGTTTCGCTCCTATCTTCTCACACTCCTGCCACATGGGGTAGCCTCGGTTCGCACAGCTGCCCCTAACAGAGGTTCGAGTCGTCCCGCAGTCATGGGTGTGTGTGTTGTCCTTAGCGTAAGTTAGTTCAAGTTGGAATAAGTAGTGTGTAAGCCTAGGGACCGATGACCTCAGTAGTTTGGTCCCAAAGGAACTTAACACGAATTTCCAATTTTCTCTCAGACTCCGACGATACATGAGCTGTCCACATGCAACTTGGTGTTGTCCACGCGTGAATCACGTGATATGCGGGTATTTGTTAAAAATAGCGGTGCTTTACAATGTGGCCTTTTACCTGTTTCGAAAAAAGAAACCTAGCGACAATGTTTTTCAGCTATTGAAAGACCTCCCATTGTGATTCTGAAAGCATTACTTTCCTAGAAGCTTTCCCAGACACGAGGTGTCGTGTTTCTCCATGTGTTCTGTCCAGTCATCTCTGACCCACTGTTAGCTTTATTTTGTGCGGCTCAATATTTTTCGTAAATGCGAATTCAGTGTATTAGTCCTCTGAAAGTGGTTACATGGACGCCTGCTATGCTAAGGTGTTTCTTTCTATGCAAAAACAGACATAATGTCTGCAGCGATACCGCAATCACTTTTTATACACTGTTACATTTAATCGGTTTTGATTGCAAAATGTTCATTCACATGACCGTTTTCGGTTCCTCTAGAACGATCTTCAGATCTGCAATTTCGGTTACAGTAGTAATCCGTCCACACTCAGCAACCTTCACATGCTACGTCACATGTGACTTCTGTAACCGAAATTGCAGATCTGAAGATGGTTCTAGAGGAACCGAAACCGGTCATGTGAATAAACATTTTTGCAATCAAGACGAATTATAAGTAACAGTTTCTTTCTATTCCACACAGGTGTGAGTCAGAGAAGCACGCTTATTGGTCTATTTTTAGCTGTGCACTGTCATAAACGACCAGCTTCGGCTGTGCTAATGGTGCCTGCATCCCCACTGTGAAAGGTCAGCTTTTTACGACCCCTCTCGAAATGCATTCCATTTTCTACTTCTCTCGACGGCTGGGAACACCCTTCGTCCACTTTATTTCAAAGTGATTGTGATACTACGTAACTATTAACATGCAAATTAGGGAATGCTTGTTAATATCACGTTCATATCAGCCACGTATGAATGATTACACTCTGTGCTATGCAAATTAGTATAACTTTACTTGAAGTAGAGCATGTGTGGTATCAAACTCCTCAGCTTCATAAGTAGATTACTTTTCTGTATTTAAGGTAGTATGTTAAGGGGCAAAATTATACCGCCACCTTACATATCCTTCCCCTTCAGAGTTCATTTTGTACAGAAGTGAATCAATGGTTGAGGCATCGATTAATACCATACAAGATTCTGCAAAATTTTCTTTATATGAACATTCAAGACCTGCCACGGATATCAACTGTATAGTCCAGCTTTTCAAACTATTCCTATGAATAAAGTATGCCACTGTTAATGGATATACATATATATGGATACACATGCTGCAGATGTTTCAGTTCTAAAATTTTGTTTATAGATTACACATATTCTCTTCCATCCTGAAAATTAGTATACATTAATTCAACAGTTATCTATTGATTCTCTTTATCAATCATTCTGAAAATTAACCTTATCAATCATACACCCTAAGTGTGATCATCAAAATGGTTCAAGATGTGGAAACTTCCTTCAAATAATTACTTGAACTACAGTTTCTCAACCAGTCGTGTAATTTAAATTATCAGTTCTCTAATAGTTTTCAATTATCATATGTCTGCTATCTGAGAGCATGTCAAAATTCTTGTCTCTTAAAAATTATCATAAATTAATATCCTGCATATGGATGCTTTATCTCCAATAGAAACACATGAACATGCACTACTCCACTGAACCTCTAGAAAATAGCTTTAGCACAGTATTTGTAACTCTCTAATAATACAAAAACATTACTACCCACATGTATACCTGTAGGAATATGGCTTTAAAAAAACGTAAAGTATTAATACACACATACATAGAAGTAGAACAGTCTAATCTCCACACTTATACATCAGTTCAAAATATTCATTCTATTCACAAGAAAGACATCCACCTTTATTGTTATACCCTCATAAATTAACTACTTTTCATCATTTCATTCACTTAAAAATAATTTACTGAAAATATCCCTTGGAATTTTTCTTTATTAGCACCCCACTTGAAAAATATTTTGTACAAAGTTTGTATATAACTGTCCATTGTTTTTCATGGTGATATTGTAGTCTCCCTCAGCTGAAGTGTGATGCCATGTAGACGAAATTGGGAATTGGCACAGAGTGAGCAATATGAGAGGGCATTGCGTTGGAGTTAAAGTCTCCTGACTGTCAAGTCCAAAAACTAAATCAACTCTGTTGAGTAGTCATGTATATGGTACATGACTGGTTGATATGTGGTAGAGCTGACTGAACATATCCTTGGCTGCTCCATGTAGTGGTATTATGGATCCTCAGAAGCTGCAGTAATCATCATCCTTACATGGGATTGTAGCCAATTGAAGTAGATTTGACCTCCAGCTAATCATTTATAGGTGGTATGTCACCTGGTTTGATATTAATAATTATCTAAGGATGGGATGTGGGATTCCTCTCTTCTATGCCATCTTGTTTCTTGCCTGTCTTTTATGATGACTCTTCTGTATTTGCTGCTCCTTCTGCCCTTCTTGCTTCAGTTTGTTTTTTCTTTGGGCTGGGATAAGGTAAATTGGAATTTTAGGAATTTTGACTTTTGTTTCCCAGAAATATTTGATGTGAATCATTGAATAATGTAATATGTGGTTACTACGTTTGCCTGGCAATGTAGCTTCCAGCAGCCCATTCTACTTATGTGTTAGATACATGTTATAGAATTGAATTACCTTGGTCTTTCTGGAGATGCTAACTTTTCAGTAGCACTCCCGCAATAAACTATGCCTGTTATTGTGGTTATGAATTTCTTTGTAACCTCTGCAGCTTCAGGCTGCCTCTTTGAATAGGTACTGTGCTGATAGGCTCTTCATTGCATCTGCCACACCAGCATCTGCCTGTCGCCTCGTTCCATGTTCGTTGATGAACGTTCAAGGTAAGTTGTTCTATGGTGTTCTTTACTGCTATCTTCTGTCGAAGTAGTAGTAGTAGTTGTATTGCCTAGCGCCTCTCCTCCCTCTCTGACTGCCCTTCCCTCTCGCTGCTATACTGTCACCTCATCTGGATCTTCATGTTCAGGTCGACCCCGTGGATTGTCATCAACTCGTTACTTCATGCTGTGGTCCTAGATGTCCACTCGTGTTACAATTTTTTTTAACCAATGATAAACTACTAACAGTTTTAATAACTGCCCTCAAAACTTTACACTGGGCTTCTAACATATCTCACAATTACTTCTGTGTAAATCCCTTTTGCTTTACAAATTTAGATTCGAATATTTCATTGTTTCTTAATTCTATGTTTCCCCATGTTTTGAGAGAAATTGTTACAGTAGAAGGAAACGGTGATGTACTTTGAATATCATTAGTATGTGCATGCAGTTGGTATGTTTTTAATCCTAAACCTTGTTAGATTCATGCTAAGAAAATGAAAAATGTCCTTGTCCTGTGTTCCCTCCCCTCTTTGCCACTTGCACTCTTATATACTATCGACTCCTGCAACATAAATTCTGGACCTCGCAATGTTCTCGTCCGATTACCTTACATATATGTATACCTCAACTATTTCAATCAGGTCTGTCAACTTGTTCCAATACCACACACTTACTATAACTTTAATACTTGCATTTATTGGCTCTCCTGTATTTTCCATCTTAACCTCCTTTGATCTCCATCATCGGCTCTTTGAATCAAAATTCTGCTAATGTCTAATTAATAATACTAAATCCTCTTCACATTAATTCAATGTCCTTCATCAATCAGTTCGACTATAATTTAGTGTTTTAGGTGACATATCGATAAAACGAATGTTAATCTCATGTAAACAGCAAATTATCAAGGTACCTGATCTCGGTCAAACATGTGAACTTTGATTCTTATTATTCTCTCATATGCCTTTAGATGTCTTACGTGGTAAATGCCTAAGGACTTTCCTGCTTTTGGGTTGACTAATTCCACAGAATTCCTACAAATTTATACTGGACCCTTATATGCAGAAAAGAAACCAGTGGCATTTCTGTTTTTGTCTGTTTCATAAGTAATATGTTTTTACTCAAATATTTTGTCCTACTGTAAACACTTAATTGATGGCAGTTTTTTCTGCCCTGGAATTTTCTTCATGGCTGCACAACAGATGTTGTTCAGTACCATTGCCACAAGATTTCGGTGTTGTATTCTTGGGATTGGTGAATATTTTATTACCTCCATAATTTTGTCTAGGGCTCGTTTATTTGTTAAGACAGTAATTGGTGGAAGTAAAGTGGTGCTATGGGGCAATTCATTGATCACTGTCTGAAACTGTGTCGAATGTGTATTATGGGTGTTATGCTTCTTACTGCAATATAAGCGACGCAATGTTCCTAATTCTTTCATTGTCTGCTCAGCTGGATTTGTACTTGGTTTGTATTTTGAAATGTATTTGGGCTTGATTCGATGCTTCTTGAGTGTAGTCTGCCACTGTTTTGACCTGTATTGTGGCTCACTGTCAGAAAAAATTTTGTCAATCCTGCCCACTTGCTTTAGGAAATCCTGATTGAGTGCTTTTGTAGTTGCCTTTTTCAAGGGGGTAAGGGTAACATACGTAGATATTAATTCTACCACAGCAAAATAAAAGTGTTTCCATTATTTGTCTGTGATAACATACCCTTTAAATCAGTTGCTGCAATGTGTTTTAATTTTTCAGGAATTATAGGATACATATGTGGTCAGTTGGAAATGTTACGTGCTTAGCCCTCTGACGATTTTTGCATTTGGCGAATACTTTTCTTATTCCTTTTTCCACATTAGGAAAATGACATGAGTGCTTTAATCGCAAGTAATATTTTCGTGGGCCATCATGATCATTGCTAAGATGTGTATACCAAATTTATTTGTTAATTAACTCTTCTGGAATACACACTACCCATGAACTTCTATCTACATTTCTTCTGTAAAACAAGAAGTCATGTTATACGACATAATGGAGGCGAATGACGATGGCGTTCTTATCTTTCCACTTATGTTTGATTTCCAAAATCTCAGGGTGTTTGTTTTGTTCTGCGGCAATTTATTTGAATGCATTAGTTACTTAGTTTTCAAACGGTACATTTTTATACAATAAATCCAAAACTGATTGTCCTCATTATTACTTCCCGTACTTTTATCAACACTTCGAGGAGATACTCATAGCGCATCTGCTAAAAAGTTAATATTTTCCTTGTACGTAAGTAATTGAGAAATCATACACTTGTAGTATTGCCATCCAGCTAGCAAGTCTGCCATTAGTTAGCATTGCTGTTAACAAAAACTCCAAAGCCTTATGGTTAGTAAAAACTTCTGTTTTTCTTCCAAATAGAAAGTATCGATACCTTTGGAGTCCTCACACAATAGCTACCGCTTCCAATTCTGTAATGGAGTAATCCTGTTAACACTTAGTAAATATTCTACATGGCAAAGCAGTAGTTTTATTAATAATTTGTCCCTCTTGCTCGCATTTCTGAAATAGTGCTACCCCAATCCCGTTTTTTCGCTGTCTGTGGCCATGCAAAAATCCAAGGTTAGATCGGGATGGGCTAATTATTGGTGCTTTTGTTAGAGCAATCTTTAATTTCTGAAATACCTCCTCTGCTTGCTGGTTCCACACCAATGGTGTATTTTTGCCAGTAAGCTGACATAAGTGTAGTGCTGGTAATGTATCTTTCCAAATTAATTTTTTGTAAAAATTGATCAGACCTAAAAATGCGCGTACTGTCTTCCGATTGTAGGGCCTTACGAAATCCCTAACCACTTGTAATTTATTTGAATCTGGTTCTATCACCTCTGCTGATATTATGCGACCCAAGAACTGTATTTGCTTTATTCAAAACGTGGATTTTACAACAGTTACTATGACACCATAGTTTTTTAATGTTTGTAGAAGTTTTCGTAGAACTTCATTGCGTTGTTGCCATGATGGTCCTGCAATTATTATCTCATCTACATAGCATATCAGTTTTCTCCGTATTTCTTTATTTAAAATTATTCCCAATGCCCTTATAAAAGCTGCAGATAACATATTAAGCCGCAATGGTAATCTTTTGAAATGGTAGCTCCGCCCAAATGCTATAAAGGCTGTATACTTCCTACATTCTGGTGGTAACTCAGTTTGCCAAAAATTTGATCTTAGATCGAGGGATGAAAAGATTATTGTCACCTGAGATTTCTGAAGTAATTCCTCTAACTTCTCCGGTCGATCTGTTTCAGTAAAAATTATTGTATTGTTCTCTCTCGAATCTAGTACACGACGAATACTACCATCTTTCTTTTCTACAATCCATACAAGACTATTGCACGTTGATGGTGTGGGTTCAACTATCCCATCTTCCATCATTTTGTGCAGTTCAAGAAACACTTTGTACCTATAACACAGTGGTATGGTGTCAGGTGGAACCCTAAAGGTGTTCTTTTACCTCAAACTGGTACTGAAAATGCTTAATTGCACCTGTCTTTGATAAAAATGTCTCTGAATTACTACGCAGTATCCTCTCTAACTCTTTCTTATCATATTGAGAGATATTACTTACTTCCTGTAATATCTTCTCTATTCCTAATGAATGTCATATACTAAGTCTGGATCTATCATCTTCGGTTCATCATCCAGTTGTGCTATGGATGTTTATCTTCTGACACCTCTCCCTCAGTTTGCATACTTAATTGCATGTACTCACTGGGAGTCATGACCTGTCCAGGCTTCTCTCACCTAATGTCATGTTTGCTTTTCCCATGTCCAAAATTGCTCTAATGTCATGCTCCCTTTTCCCATGTCCAAAATTGTTCGTTGTTGATTCAAGAAATCTGACCCAAGAATCATCTCTATTGACAATTTCGACATAATTACAAAATTAGTCTTTATACGGGGTTATTACAAATGATTGAAGCGATTTCACAGCTCTACAATAACTTTATTATTTGAGATATTTTCACAATGCTTTGCACACACATACAAAAACTCAAAAAGTTTTTTAGGCATTCACAAATGTTCGATATGTGCCCCTTTAGTGATTCGGCAGACATCAAGCCGATAATCACGTTCCTCCCACACTCGGCGCAGCATGTCCCCATCAATGAGTTCGAAAGCATCGTTGATGCGAGCTCGCAGTTCTGACACGTTTCTTGGTAGAGGAGGTTTAAGCACTGAATCTTTCACATGTTGTTGTTGTGGTCTTCAGTCCTGAGACTGGTTTGATGCAGCTCTCCATGCTACTCTATCCTGTGCAAGCTTCTTCATCTCCCAGTACCTACTGCAACCTACATCCTTCTGAATCTGCTTAGTGTATTGATCTCTTGGTCTCCCTCTACGATTTTTACCCTCCACGCTGCCCTCCAATGCTAAATTTGTGATCCCTTGATGCCTCAAAACATGTCCTACCAACCGATCCCTTCTTCTAGTCAAGTTGTGCCACAAACTTCTCTTCTCTCCAATCCTATTCAATACCTCCTCATTAGTTACGTGATCTACCCACCTTATCTTCAGCATTCTTCTGTAGCACCACATTTCGAAAGCTTCTATTCTCTTCTTGTCCAAACTAGTTATCGTCCATGTCTCACTTCCATACATGGCTACACTCCATACAAATACTTTCAGAAACGACTTCCTGACACCTAAATCTATACTCGATGTTAACAAATTTCTCTTCTTGAGAAACGCTTTCCTTGCCATTGCCAGTCTACATTTTATATCCTCTCTACTTCGACAGTCATCGGTTATTTTACTCCCTAAATAGCAAAACTCTTTTACTACTTTAAGTGTCTCATTTCCTAGTCTAATTCCCTCAGCATCACCCGACTTAATTTGACTACATTCCATTATCCTCGTTTTGCTTTTGTTGATGTTCATCTTATATCCTCCTTTCAAGACACTGTCCATTCCGTTCAACTGCTCTTCCAAGTCCTTTGCTGTCTCTGACAGAATTACAATGTCATCGGCGAACCTCAAAGTTTTTACTTCTTCTCCATGAATTTTAATACCTACTCCGAATTTTTCTTTTGTTTCCTTTACTGCTTGCTCAATATACAGATTGAATAACATCGGGGAGAGGCTACAACCCTGTCTCACTCCTTTCCCAACCACTGCTTCCCTTTCATGCCCCTCGACTCTTATAACTGCCATCTGGTTTCTGTACAAATTGTAAATAGCCTTTCGCTCCCTGTATTTTACCCCTGCCACCTTCAGAATTTGAAAGAGAGTATTCCAGTCAACATTGTCAAAAGCTTTCTCTAAGTCTACAAATGCTAGAAATGTAGGTTTGCCTTTTCTTAATCTTTCTTCCAAGATAAGTCGTAAGGTCAGTATTGCCTCACGTGTTCCAACATTCCTACGGAATCCAAACTGATCTTCCCCGAGGTCAGCTTCTACCAGTTTTTCCATTCGTCTGTAAAGAATTCGCGTTAGTATTTTGCAGCTGTGACTTATTAAACTGATAGTTCGGTAATTTTCACATCTGTCAACACCTGCTTTCTTTGGGATTGGAATTATTATATTCTTCTTGAAGTCTGAGGGTATTTCGCCTGTCTCATACATCGTGCTCACCAGATGGTAGAGTTTTGTCATGACTGGCTCTCCCGAAGCCATCAGTGGTTCTAGTGGAATGTTGTCTACTCCCGGGGCCTTGTTTCGACTCAGGTCTTTCAGTGCTCTGTCAAACTCTTCACGCAGTATCTTATCTCCCATTTCGTCTTCATCTACATCCTCTTCCATTTCCATAATATTGTCCTCAAGTACATCACCCTTGTATAAACCCTCTATATACTCCTTCCACCTTTCTACCTTCCCTTCTTTGCTTAGAACTGGGTTTCCATCTGAGCTCTTGATATTCATACAAGTGGTTCTCTCCAAAGGTCTCTTTAATTTTCCTGTAGGCAGTATCTATCTTACCCCTAGTGAGACAAGCCTCTACATCCTTACATTTGTCCTCTAGCCATCCCTGCTTAGCCATTTTGCACTTCCTGTCGATCTCATTTTTGAGACGTTTGTATTCCTTTTTGCCTACTTCATTTACTGCATTTTTATATTTTCTCCTTTCATCAATTAAATTCAATATTTCTTCTGTTACCCAAGGATTTCTATTAGCCCTCGTCTTTTTACCTACTTGATCGTCTGCTGTCTTCACCACTTCATCCCTCAGAGCTACCCATTCTTCTTCTACTGTATTTCTTTCCCCCATTCCCGTCAATTGTTCCCTTATGCTCTCCCTGAAACTCTCTACAACCTCTGGTTCTTTCAGTTTATCCAGGTCCCATCTCCTTAAATTCCCACCTTTTTGCAGTTTCTTCAGTTTCAATCTGCAGTTCATAACCAATAGATTGTGGTCAGAATCCACATCTGCCCCAGGAAATGTCTTACAATTTAAAACCTGGTTCCTAAATCTCTGTCTTACCATTATATAATCTATCTGAAACCTGTCAGTATCTCCTGGCTTCTTCCATGTATACAGCCTCCTTTCATGATTCTTGAACCAAGTGTTAGCTATGATTAAGTTATGCTCTGTGCAAAATTCTACAAGGCGGCTTCCTCTTTCATTCCTTCCCCCCAATCCATACTCACCTACTATGTTTCCTTCTCTCCCTTTTCCTACTGACGAATTCCAGTCACCCATGACTATTAAATTTTCGTCTCCCTTCACTACCTGAATAATTTCTTTTATCTCGTCATACATTTCATCAATTTCTTCATCATCTGCAGAGCTAGTTGGCATATAAACTTGTACTAGTGTAGTAGGCATGGGCTTTGTGTCTATCTTGGCCACAATAATGCGTTCACTATGCTGTTTGTAGTAGCTAACCCGCACTCCTATTTTTTATTCATTATTAAACCTACTCCTGCATTACCCCTATTTGATTTTGTATTTATAACCCTGTAATCACCTGACCAAAAGTCTTGTTCCTCCTGCCACCGAACTTCACTAATTCCCACTATATCTAACTTTAACCTATCCATTTCCCTTTTTAAATTTTCTAACCTACCTGCCCGATTAAGTGATCTGACATTCCACGCTCCGATCCGTAGAACGCCAGTTTTCTTTCTCCTGATAACGACGTCCTCTTGAGTAGTCCCCGCCCGGAGATCCGAATGGGGGACTATTTTACCTCCGGAATATTTTACCCAAGAGGACGCCATCATCATTTAATCACACAGTAAAGCTGCATGTCCTCGGGAAAAATTACGGCTGTAGTTTCCCCTTTGCTTTCAGCCGTTCGCAGTACCAGCACAGCAAGGCCGTTTTGGTTAATGTTACAAGGCCAGATCAGTCAATCATCCAGACTGTTGCCCTTGCAACTACTGAAAAGGCTGCTGCCCCTCTTCAGGAACCACATGTTTGTCTGGCCTCTCAACAGATACCCCTCCGTTGTGGTTGCACCTACGGTACGGCCATCTGTATCGCTGAGGCACGCAAGCCTCCCCACCAACGGCAAGGTCCATGGTTCATGGAAGGATCTTTCACATAACCCCACAGAAAGAAATCGCATGGGGTTAAGTCGGGAGAGCGTGGAGGCCATGAAATGAATTGCTGATCATGATCTCCACCACGACCGATCCATCGGTTTAAGAAATGCCGAACACCATGATGAAAGTGCGGTGAAGCACCATCCTGTTGAAAGATGAAGTCGGCGCTGTCGGTCTCCAGTTGTGGCATGAGCCAATTTTCCAGCATGTCCAGATACACGTGTCCTGTAACGTTTTTTTCGCAGAAGAAAAAGGGGCCGTAAACTTTAAGCCGTGAGATTGCACAAAACACGTTAACTTTTGGTGAATTGCGAATTTTCTGCACGAATGCGTGAGGATTCTCTACCGCCCAGATTCGCACATTGTGTCTGTTCACTTCACCATTAAGAAAAAATGTTGCTTCATCACTGAAAATAAGTTTCGCACTGAACGCATCCTCTTCCATGAGCTGTTGCAACCGCGCCGAAAATTCAAAGCGCTTGACTTTGTCATCGGGTGTCAGGGCTTGTAGCAATTGTAAACGGTAAGGCTTCTGCTTTAGCCTTTTCCGTAAGATTTTCCAAACCGTCGGCTGTGGTACGTTTAGCTCCCTGCTTGCTTTATTCGTCGACTTCCGCGGGCTACGCGTGAAAGTTGCCCGCACGCGTTCCACCGTTTCTTCGCTCACTGCAGGCCGACCCGTTGATTTCCCCTTACAGAGGCACCCAGAAGCTTTAAACTGCGCATACCATCGCCGAATGGAGTAAGCAGTTGGTGGATCTTCGTTGAACTTCGTCCTGAAGTGTCGTTGCACTGTTATGACTGACTGATGTGAGTGCATTTCAAGCACGACATACGCTTTCTCGGCTCCTGTTGCCATTTTGTCTCACTGCGCTCTCGAGTGCTCTGGCGGAAGAAACCTGAAGTGCGCCTTCAGGCGAACAAAACTTTGAGTTTTTCTACGTATCTGTAGTGTGTCGTGACCATATGTCAATGAATGGAGCTACAGTGAATTTATGAAATCGCTTCAATCATTTGTAATAGCCCTGTAGTGTGTCGTTGACACGTAAATGCCATCCTAGTTTGCTGTTTGGCCTCAGTGCAATGACCCATAGTTAGTCCTTTGACTCTCGATTTTCGTGTTTTGAATACCGACAGTTCATTTTCACTTTTTTATTGGCCAAACAGCTGTTCTGAAATGGCTCTCATTTCACTTCCACTGTCAATGACTGCTTTGATTATTGTATCTCCCACTCGAGCCATAATTATTCAGTGTATCTCGAATGGCACACTCCGATCTTCTTTTTCATGAGTGCACCCTCAATAGAATCATATTCGAGCCAGTTGAACTGTGTACTCTCAGACACCAAGCTTTATGGTGGAGGTACGTCAATCACTTCCTCTTTTATATCCTGAACGGCTTTCACAGTCTTTGCTGGTCTAATTTCGCCAAACTCTTCTCTCTATGCATGTATAATCGCTTCACTGTTATCCGAATTATAAACATTGACTTTGCTATCCAGTGGTAGCCCAACTGGGGCTTCGCTCGATGACACGTTTTCCTATTGGACTGTCTCCATTCTGCTCTCTGTGGCAAATGTTTGATATAAATAATATAATCCTTCATCATCCTCTGAATGCGTTACTTCGATTGGTGGGACGTCTGCCTCATCGTCACTTCAGCCCTAGTCAATCTTGTCCCAACCTGTAACTTGTATTTCCGATTCTATTTGTTCGTCCTCTATTTCTAATTTCTATTCCAGTTAATCTGTTTGTTGTTAATTATACAATCGTCTGTGGGTCGAGTGTTATCCTCCTGGTCCCGCATTTCTTCAACTAGCCAGTCCTTATGTTTCCCTGGTTTAGGTTGCCTCAGGTTATTCGTTTTTCGTCTGATCATCAAATGTACTCGGATTCTGTTATCCTTATCTGGTTCTTGAGGGTTGTTCGAATTAGAGTAATTCTGATTTTATTGGTGAAACCAATTTGGTCTATTTTCACTATTTCATCAATTCCCGTTGTTTTTATTGTTATTTCGGAAAAAGTGACTGTTGTAGCCATTCCGACCTGAATTCCTATATCCGTGATTACATCCATTATTACGTCCTGAGTTCTGTCTGTACCCATTGCAATTGCCATTGTTTCCGTGTCCTCCGTGTCCTCTGCCTATCACTGTTGCTGTTCTATTGATTTCGACGTTCTCTTGCGTCATCTTCGCTGAATATAAAGTCTAATTCACGAAGAATTCCTTTAAAGGCTTGCACATTATCTCCTGCTCTACCCACTAATAGCTGTTGATACCTTAATGGGACTTTCATCGTGCACAATCGTATTAGTTCTCCGTCACTGTACAGATTGTCTAAGCATTCGTTCTTCTTGACCATGTCCTCAAACAACTTAACCGGACTCTTCTCTTTCGAATTTTCAGAACATTGTCTTCTGAAGCAACTCATGTTTAATTCGGTTTCGTGCTTCAGGAGACCAACATCGCGACAAAAATAATAACTTGAACTCCTCATACGACTTACACGCTTGAGCTATTTTTTGCATGGTTTCTGCAATTGCTCCGTCCATATGTGCAGAAATAAAGTCTAGTTTGTAAGATAGTGGCCAATGTTCAGTTAAAGCGATCTGAAATTGATTACTAAACGTTCTTGGATGTAAGGAATTTCCATCTTCTTTGTAGTGTTGAAATTTCCTTACTGTGAGGAAGCGGTCATTGTCAAGTTGGCATATAAACTTGTACTACAGTGTTACGCATGGGCTTGGTGTCTATCTTGGCTATGATAATGCGTTCACTATGCTGTTCATAGTGGCTTACCGTCATTTGTCACACCAACTGGAAATCCTATCTTTCTTGCAACCTCCCAAAGACATCTTCCCGTACACTATAGCATCACCAGCAAAGAGCCGCAGATTGCTGCTCACCATGTCAACAAATTATTTTTGTATAGTTGGAATAAGAGTGGTCCTATCACAGTTTCCTCGGGCCTGCTGACGATACCCTTGTCTTGCCGTCCAGGGCAACGTACTATGTTCTGTTATGTATGAAGAACCACTCACATGTCTGGGAAACTAATCCGCATGCTCGTACATTGGTCAAGAGTCTGCTACGGTACGTTTTTTCAAGCACTTTGCCTTCGTTTGCCCTTCATTCATGGTGAGCAGAATATTATGAGAGAAAACAGCAAGCTGAGTTTTGCACGATTGGTTATTTCCAAATCCGTGCTGATCCGTGGATCGAAACTTCTCCGTCGCAAGGAAATTTACGTATTGGAAATCAGAATATGTTCAGGAATTGTACAGCACACCAGTGTAAAGGATATTAATCTGTAACTTTCCCTCTGATTGCCAAAACTTTTGTCGCGATTTGGCAGACCACATAGTTTGACCCATCAGATTTCCCGCATAAGACGACACAGCAGTCGAGTCGGCATTGGTACCGTTCTCAAAGTACGGGCCTCAGCTGTTTCTAGCCGACATGTCATCAGCCCTGGTAGCCCAACTAATGAAATAAATACCCTCCCCCCTCCCCTCTCTCCCCCGGCTCCGGTCCCTGCAGCATTCGGGGCGGCGCGGCGCTCGCATGACGCCTGTGATTTATGGGGTCTGCAGCCCGCCTTACGCACAGGAGGCCACCAGCTGACGTCACAGGACGCCGTGGCGCTAACCCCGGCTCCAGCCATTAATCTATGACGCCCGAGCGCTTTTTGGGTAACGCCAGCCGCAGACAGAAAGGAATTTTAACGAGCACCCGAAATTTCTACTGCAAACGGCTAATGGCGCTGCTAAAGTAGCTTTAGCGACGTTCCGAAAGCTGCTCACTGCCGATGAACACAATTGTTCCTTCACTTTATTTGCAACAGTGGCTTTGACGTATGATAATTGTTTTTTTATGTTCACACTTGGGTTTACGTTTCTGTTTCCTACTTCTTCGTGCTACGCTGTGCGTCCTCTAAAAAGCAGGAACAAATGACTTAGAAATTTAAAAATAGAAAGGTTTTCGAAATACTCGTAAAATATGACACACACACACACACACACACACCTCTTCTGCTTATTTTTGTGCAGTGATAATTATTTTCCAAAAATTTATTTACTGTGGAATAAGGTTTTTTTTAAGCCTTCTGCACAATATTGCTCCATCAAAAACTTACCCTTTACAAGAACTTATGATTCAGTCTCTAACAACCAACGACTGTTAGTCACGAAGACGAGTGGTAAGGACAAGTTATTGGCCGTTTGGTGTGAAATCAGGGCCACAAGAAGACTATTGAAAGGAAAAGCATCCGAAGGCTAGGGTCGTCTGCTCAGGCTAAGGACACTGCGTGTAGGCACATTATTCAGAGCCAATCTAATTCCAGATCTAAGCTCCACGAGATGTCGGTTCTTAGAGCCATTCCCATATTGTGAAGGTGTTTTAAGATTTACCTGTCACTGATGATTCAGACTCCATTAAATCCACCAAGAGCTCATCGTTATGGACCCAGAAGACAGATATCAATAATTATTGCAAAGTGTGGATGTTTAGGAATTTTTGGCAATGGTCAGTTTTTTTTAAACAAAGAAACACTACTTCCACTGATATTTGCGGTACAAATCAGTGAAGTAAATCACATAATTACACTGCGCCCGTTTTGTACTGAGACATCCAGTGACTAATGATAATTCGGGTAGGTCAGGTTGCTTATTTTTAAAGCAAATTAAATTCAGTTCTACATAAGATATAAGCAATAACAGTATGATGATATTTTGTTGTATACACTAGATTTCACATCATCATCCCCTAAAGGAATCTGAATTTGGTAGGGAAACTAGAAAGGCTGAAAAGGGAAATGCAAAGTCTAAATCTGCTTTAGACAGAGTAGGGGCCAGTGAAATGAAGTTCAGAGGGCTAGTGGTTTAGCAGTGGCATGCGTCTGCAATGGTGAAATCTGTAGTCAGATATTCTGGATTCATTTTATTTCACTCTCTCTCCCTCTCTCTTAGTTTTCTGGTGTGGGGAAGAGCAGTCGTAGTGGCCACCTTAAGTGCCGTGTCTTCTCACAAAAAGTTTGTCGGTTACAATATTCGTTCAATCAACTAGTGATACCAGCTAATGCTTACCAATACATCTGTTTGTTGATGAAATACGTCATATATCTTTTTCAAACAAACTGTTCAGCACCAGATATTGAAAATACCGCTACAGTTGTTAAGTTCTTTTAGTATCACACGGCCGGTTTCGGGCTCTTATATTCCCATATTCAGGTGTCGTAACTTGGTGCTGTGACCCCCGAACACCGCGGTGGACGTGTACAAGGCGCGGTGTGCTACCTACGAGCGCAGAGCATGGAGTGCACTCGTAGGTAGCACATCGCGCCTTGTACACGTCCACCGCGGTGTTCGGGGGTCACAGCACCAAGTTACGACACCTGAAGATGGGAATATAAGAGCCCGAAACCGGCCGTGTGATACTAAAAGAACTTTACAACTGTAGCGGTATTTTCAACCTTTCGGCTTAATTCTCAGTTGTGCATGTTCTTCCAACAGCTTCAAAGGCAGTGTGACTCAGTAAGCTGCCAATACTTTTCTGTGCGATGATGCGTGGCAACAATAGCCTATGAATTATCGTATGCAGTCTAGTGTAATTGTACATTAACATATTTGTGACAACTTCGTTGTAACTACTTAAACGAATTTTGTTTTTAAGAGTTTTTTCTTTCTCCATGTCTCTAAGGACAGTTTCACTTAGGATCTGTGGAAAGGGCATTAACATACTTATTTTTTGTAAATAAATGTGTATAATATATTCTTGTTTTATAACGTGCTCTACATACCTGAGACTGTGTTTACTGGGGATATATGTAGTAAAAAATATAACTACCTAATTTTAGAAAAAGCATAGATTCAACCGTGTTGGCGTGCTGAATAATATTTGTACCATGTCTATAGATTTCAGTAGACTTCAGTAACATAGTACGCAATTTAGAAATAAAAGAGCAGGAGAATCCGTATCACCACAACTATTTTCTGTAGCTCAAGAAGAAGTTTACTGATCCTTAATTAGAAAATGCTTTAATTGAACATAACCACTACAATTATGCTCTAGTACACAGACAAGAATAAACACTATTTGCTAGGCATCTTGAGTGGTCTAAAGAAAATTATTCAACTACACATAGTTTGGGAGCTCACTTAACTTATCTGATAACAGTTTTTTTAGTTTTATGTCCTTTACATGTATCCATGTGTTCTGCATGTTCTAGATGCACGTGGTATAGGTTTCCAATTGATAGGTCACATTTAAACATTTCACGGCACATAACCTATACTGTAGCACACTGCGCATTGCCTTGATCAGATGCTGTATGGCTAACTCACTTTCGTTTTGTTGATGGCAGTGTACTGTTTACCTCTAGTGCACATAAATGAACCGTTCCTGATATGTCTCTGCCTACAGACTGCAGAGAAACCTTGCTTGAAGTGGAGCAGCGTCGGCTAGTGTGGACTCTTTGTAAGAATTTGCCTGGGTACGAGGAAATGAACGGCATGGTTGCTGAAGTGGCTCACCGAACAACCGAACTATGAAATGCAGTCACGGAGGTGCGGCCGCAAAACGAAAAGTGCAGTACGGAGCTACAAGCAACGAGTGCAGTCTGTCTGTCTGTTTCCTTTTCCCACTGCCGTGTATAGAGGACGATGGGGATGGATGTAGAAGTGTTGGGATAATATTAACGGGGTGTTCTGCCCGCTAGGTTTGCAAGTGGATAAATATCCGCCACGCCAGTGATCGCGGATTAGAAGTTATCATCTGTTCACAAAGCTTCACTGTCCTTCTGTTGTGGTAGAGGCTATTGAGTCAGTTTTCCTTGTTACTGCAGTGGGAAGGTACGGCGTTGCAGCAGGCACGTAAAGTGTGCTTCCTCTGCATTTGACCGACGTTGTTTGCAGACATTATGGTTGATCAATATTTAGATGACGTCGCTGGGAAAATGTGTCGTTGATCACTGTATGGCTCAGTTGTTTTGCCTGTAGTCTTGGTTCGTTAAGACTTTATCAAATTTGTGTCACTCCTTGGGGTTGAGGTAACGTTGTCTCCTGACGTGAGCTTGCGACCTTGTTAAACTGTGTAAGCGTGTAGTTTGGTCTCTACTATACATGAGAGGCTTGTTTGGGAATGATAAGCTTCCTTCTCGTTAGTCCACTGTTTCGAAATTAGTTTTCAGTTTGCTACATATGCCTCTAACCGTATGTTTTTAAGTGATGCAAAGGACTGTGATGCTTTATTGAGAGGTTAATTTACGAAGCACCCCTCCATTCGATTGGTTTTGAATATTTATTGCGCTGGTAGCGCCGAGATTCTTTAACAGATTGTTTCATATGTATGTCAAGCTACTGATCTGAGGGTGTCTCCGTTTGACTGCTTGAAGTTTATTGCTCCAGTTCCACCAAGGTTGTGTGAAGACTCCAAGATGTGAGGTGTGCCGAGATAGTTAATTTATATTTTTGATGTTTGATTAGAGCGAGTTTTGCGTCAAAAAATTATTTTTAAAGAAATTGCCAACTACTTGTTAAACCTCGTTATTCGCAAGGAGAAGGTACCGCTGGGTGCGAAGTTGCTGTTCCTTTAACTGTTTATATTAGTTTTAACATTCTTTGTTTTGAAACTGGTCGTCAACATTCAATTTTATTATCAATTTTGGTGAACGATTTAGCTTTAATAGTATACAGGATATCTCAGGAGGAATGGCCAATACCTAAAGACCAATCGAAGCAAGGTGTTGTAAACTTTGGCTCTAATTTGAGTACGCTCAGAGCTATGAACCTTCATTTTCGATGCTATGAAACACTCTCTTCTGTATGAATCTATGTGCTTTCCTTATTTAGGGAGGAGGGAGTATGGACGAAAACAAGAAAAAATTGTCTGTAAACATGAGCACGCAAACACGACCTCGAGAGCCATGAGCACTTCTTCAGTTGAAGAGACGTGTTTCGCAGTAGCGAAGATGAAATGCTCATATCTCTTAAGGTATGCGTTTTAAAAACCATGTTTACTAGACATCCTTCTTTCCAGTAATCGTTTACGTCATATCGCTGATTGTTTACCATTCTTCCTGGGCCACCCGCTGGATACGTCTGAGTGTTGCTTTTTTTATAAGGTGCTTAAAAGATTACAAAATATTTTAACTACCATTTGTAAGATGAAATATTGTCGTCTTGTTACCAAATGTAATTATATAAATGTGGAAATGAAACTGTACTGTGATCGGCTATGGTGAAATTACTCTTACAATTAAATGTAAAAAAATGTAAAAAAAGTAGTAGAGCACGTTTATAAAAGACAAAAAGAAAATCAACTATGATAAATTTAAAATCATGTGCAACAAACCTAACACAAGGAAAACTGTGGGAATTAACAGTGAAGCCATGTGAACAGTTCATGTGTTTTTGCGTTATCTGAAGACGACTGTGTGCTGTTGATGAACAAACTAGCGTTATCAAAACGAATATTCAGATACATCAAAAAAGAAAGTTTGCGAACGGTATGTATTAAAGTTTTGACTTACTTCAGTAGGACACTGTACTTGAATGAAAATCATTTAATAACTAAGGAGTGCTGGGTGAGGAACGCAGAGGTGTCTTCTGGAAATTGCTATAAGAGACCTTAAAACAAGCAGGGAACCGTATGAAGATACACATTATGACTCTAATGAAAGTGAGATGGAGACCGCATGACTTGCAGCTGTGTACCTTGGTGGTAGATGCAGCGCGGAAGTATCTAACTGTATTCTAAGAAACAAGAAGACACTGCGAGAGACAATCTAATAGAAAACGAATAGCTGACATCTGATAACGTGCAGCAGAACCTTAAATTAGCACAGTCGAAGACTTAAATGTATGTAAAAGTCTAGGAGAGATTCTTATCTATCAGTATAAGGAGATTTATTTAAAACAAAAATTGCAATCGTCATTAGTTGATCTGTTTCTCTTGCTTGCCCTTAATGTTTCTTAAATGTTAGTGTAGGCATCCCATAATTGGAGGAGAATAAGTACCTAACGCGACTAACATGATTCTATTACACCCAACAAGGAAAATAAAAACTGGGATGTAAAAATGGCTCTGAGCACTATGGGACTAAACTTCTGAGCTCATCAGTCCCCTAGAACATAGAACTACTTAAACCTAACTAACCTAAGGACATCACACACATCCATGCCCGAGGCAGTATTCGAACCTGCGACCGTAGCGGTCGCGAGGTTCCAGACTGTAGCGCCTAGAACCGCTCGGCCACACCGGCCGGCTGACAACGCAAACGCTGCTTCTCACGGTCATTTAGTGAAGGGCGACGGCCACTGCGTTGTCCGTGGTGAGAGGTAATTCCTGAAATTTTGTATTTTCGGCACGCTCTTGAGACTGTGTATCTCAGAACATTGAATTCCCCAACGACTTCCGTAATCTAATATCCCATGCGTTTAGTTCCAACTAACATTCCACCTCCAAATTCTGTAAGTTCCCGTCGTGCACCCGTAAATACGTCGGAAGCCTTTTCACGTGAATCACCTGAGTAGAAATGACAACTCCGCCAATTCACCGCCATTTTGTACCTTGCGAACGCGATACTACCGCCGTCTGTATACGTGCATATCGCTAACCCATGACTCTGTCACCTTAGAGTATTAAATACTGGAATAAGATGGCTGAAGGAGGAAAGTAGGTATACCTCAGTAGCTATTTAAGCATTTATATGCGGTTAGAGAGTAGGATGGCGAAATAAGTTGTCATTTTACACAACACTGAGACGAAAATGCAAATATCTCGCCAGAATGAAGGTAAATAATTAACAGGATCAGGCTAAATCTAGACAATGTCTAGTTTCTCTTTTTTAGGCTGCTGTATTTTACAGCAGTTTTGTTCAGTCACTCTTATCCTGAATAAGACATCTTAAGAGTAACATTCTTATCCTCCAGGTTTGCAGCTGGTATGGGGGAGGGAAAGCAAGGGGGGGGGGGGAAATATGGAATCATGCAAGCAACATAAGCGACACAACATTGTCCAAATGGCATGCAGTGGATTGCACTCATTTAAATGATACGCTAATTATTAAAGGAAAGTATTTTGCAACAGCTACACATGGCTCATCAGAAAACGACCACGAATTGGCCATGTTTCTTCTAGGGAAATATAGAACCGGCCAGTGAAAGAGTGTCTTACAAAAACGAAGAGCTCACCGCTTAAAGAGGTATGCGCCAATCTCTCAGGAGGACTGTAAAGAATCAGCGGCACTTTCTCTGGGATTAGGCAATACAAGTAATGGACTGGACGGAGGGAGATTATAGAGAAAAGCTTAAAATGTCGCAGTGTATTTCAAAGAAAGACGACCAGCTGTAAGATTCTCCGATGGATAGTAACGCCTCTTCAATAACGGCTCAGTAGAAAAACATCAAAGATTTTGTGCGTAAGCGTAGGAAATGCCAAAAGCTTCTAAAATATACCGAATACGCTCTGAAATCAGTAACGCGTAAGGAAAACACGGTGAAGTGTGGTATATCCTCCGATAGCGGTAGTTCAACTAATGAAACATAGACGACGGTGTCGTGAGGAAAACAGTTCAGATTAATTTTTTTCGTAGTCTATGAAGTTGCCTATAACGACCATTCAAAATGAAAAAACGAAAAGATAAAATGCCATAAATTTTTAAAATATAGCAACCTCTATTTCGAGCTGAGTTTTGTGCTCTTACTGAACAGTAATTTGCAGA
This sequence comes from Schistocerca nitens, assembly GCF_023898315.1. Taxonomy (NCBI): domain Eukaryota; kingdom Metazoa; phylum Arthropoda; class Insecta; order Orthoptera; family Acrididae; genus Schistocerca; species Schistocerca nitens. Next base: position 423,454,365 of record NC_064617.1, on the reverse strand, counting down.
AAATATTATTGAGATACAAAATAATCCGTGACACTTGAAAAACTGACGCTTTGGGATATTTAGTTCATGGTATATGTAACAAATAACATACGACTTTCCGCACTCATTATCACAGATTGTTGTTATTTTTGAATAACTGCACTGGTTAATTGCACTCACGTTCATTTTACTTGAGCTACAAGAGTGTCAAACGTGTAAGGGGCAGTTAAATAGAAACGACAAAGATGAAACAAAAGTATGTAAGCTGTTTATTAATTCAAAAGTAACAGCAGTAACAGTATAACATTTATCTACATCTACATATATACTCCGATAGCCACCAAGCGGTGTGTGGGGGATGCACCATTCGTGCCACTTTCTATGAGATCTGTAAAGCTCTCGCGATGGCTAAACGTGCCAGTCACGAATTTTGCCGCTCTTCTTTGGACCTTCTCACTCTCTTGAATCAGCCACGTGGGATTAGCCGGGCGGCCTAAGGCGCTGCAGTCATGGACTGTGCGACTGGTCCCGGTGGAGGTTAGAGACCTCCCTCGGGCATGGGTGTGTGTGTTTTTTTCCTTAGGATAATTTAGGTTAAGTAGTGTGTAAGCTTAGGGACTGATGACCTTAGCAGTTAAGTCCTATAAGATTTCACACATATTTGAATATATATTTTTTGAACTCTCTTGAATCAGACACATCTGGTAAGAGTCCCATACAGACGAAAAATACACTAAGACTGGACGAACTACCGTATTGTAAGCAATTTCGTTTGTTGAAGGACTGTATCGCTTCAGGATTCTACCAATAAATCGAAGTCTAGAGGTCGCCTTACCCGTTACTTGTGTGATCTGATCGTCCCATTTGACATTATTTCTAATAGTCACACCCAGATACTTGACGGATTTCACCGCTTCCGAAGACTGGGCATTCATTTTGTACTCGTACATCAATGGGTATTTTCGCCTTGTTATACGCAGTAGGTTACACTTACTATTATTGAGAGATAACTGCCAGTCATTACACCACTCATTTACTTTCTGCAGATCCTCCTTAGTTTGTTCACAACTTGAGTGTGATACTACTTTCCTGTAGACTACAGCATCATCGGCAAACAGTCTAATGCCGCTGTCAATACCATCAACCAGATCGTTTATGTAAATCGTAAAAAGCAGCGGACCTATTACGCTGCCCTGGGGCACAACGGATGTTACGCTTGTTTTTGTTACAGTCTCCTCATTCAGGACGACATTCTACTCTCTGCCTGTTAGAAAACTTTGTATCCAACCGCATGTATCATCGGATAGACAGTAAGCGCGTACTTTTTGGAGCAAGCGAGAATATGCAACTGACAAAGGGAAGGCCTCAGACACGGCCAACCGATTCGGCTCAGATTTGGCTGGTCGCTTGTATACGATCTAAAACGAAGGAATCTAAGGTATTTTGGGTCAACACCCCCGCGTTTTTGAAAAAAATCACCCCTAAAGTCTATGACGAGCGATCGACTCAAAGTGGGCGGTATCGATAAATAAATGTAAATAGAGCATTTTTCATCACCAGGTATGGGGTCCGAAAACGCATACTTTTCCAGAAATCGAGGTAAGAAACTTTTACAACTGCCGCTTCTGTACCCACATGGTGAACGCTTTTTCGCCGACAGCACCGACAGCGCAACGGCCAAGTTAACTGGCTGCCAATCTCGAAGAAACGTAGTGGATGTTATTTTTTTGGTTTGTATTTTTCCATATCTCAATTGATAGGGTAGGTGGGTTATTAAGGTAAGTAGATCAACAAGGAATGATAATAAGGTAGGCAAATAAATTTCTCAAACCTCTTGAGATAGTAAACAACTAAAATGTTACTCCAGGTCACTTTACAGTGGCTCTTCCAGTCGCTGTTACGTGTCCTCACTTTTCTTCGAACAACTAGATGGATGGTACTTGTCATATAAACATTCGAAACAAATATACTCACGGCACCAAGAGCATCTAATGAATGAAATCTTTCGACAGCTACACTGTTCCTTCCCTATGATATGACGAAGGGGCAACCGGGACACCATAACTCTCCCCGCGTGCATTCTATCCCGTGCCTCGCTGTAAACAAGCGTCGCACGGTTGGCTATCTGTGATCCCTCGTGAGGAAGTCGCAGCACTTTCACTCGGAGTTGTTTTCATGTGACAAGGCTTAAAAGTTTAATACTTTACTAACTCACGGCGTTTGGGAAATTAGTTTGCCTACCTTATTATGATCATTCCTTATTGATTTACTTACCTTATTAACCCTCCTATCCCTATCAATTGAGATATGGTAAAATAGAAACGAAAAGAATAACATCCGCTATGTTTCTTCGAGATTCTAACCCCGGTTTTCCGATTCCCCGCCAGTTAACTTGGCCGTTGCGCTATCGGCGCTGTCGGCGCTGTCGGCGAAAAGCGTTCACCACGTGGGTACAGACGCGGCAGTTGTAAAAGTTTCTTACCTCGACTTCTGGATAAGTATGCGTTTTCGGACCCCATACCTACTGATGAAAAATGCTCTATTTACAATTATCTATCGATCCCGCCAATTTTGAGTCGGTCGCTCGTCATAACCTTTAGGGGTGATTTTCTCAAAAACGTGGGAGTGTTGACCCAAAATAGATTCCTTCGTTTTAGGCTGTACACAAGCGACCTGCCAAATGTGAGCCGAATCGGTTGGCCGTCTCTGAGGCCTTGCCCTTGTGAGTCGGGCGCCTTTCGAAAGTCGAGGAATATGGCATCAACCTGGGACCTGGTATCTAGAGCCTGTTGTATATCATGCACAAAGAGCACCAGCTGTGTCTCGCATGACCGCTGTTTCCTAAAACCGTGCTGGTTTCTGCAGACGAGCTTCTCAAAGTCTAGAAAGGTCATTATGTCTGAACATGAAATATGTTCCATGATCCTACAAAAATCGATATATCGCTGCATACAGGACGATCAGTGCCCTCACGGTAAAATTTTGCCTACTGAAACATGATTATACCCAGGCGTGCGTGTCTTTGTCTGAAGAAAATCGATAGCCGCTAATGTCTTCCTTTAAGACTGGAAAACTATGGAAATAGCTTAGGAGGGATTGTGTAAGGGGTTCCCAGCGAAATTACTGCAGCGTACTCGAAACAAACTTCGCAACAAGAGGCCGTCTGTTCATTTTGGACGAAGAGGGTTACGTCCTGGTTCAATCATTGCTGCGTGGGCAACGGCAAAGAATTTCCCAGGAACGCACAGACCGTCCTGTCTCGTAAAGGGATAAAGGCGTTAACAGTTAAGGCGATCACTTTTCTAACTAATAAAAAGTTTAATTACTATTTTACATCCGTCTTATTTTCATTGGATAGCACCTAGTACATTTTCTAATGTTAATACACTCCTGGAAATGGAAAAAAGAACACATTGACACCGGTGTGTCAGACCCACCATACTTGCTCCGGACACTGCGAGAGGGCTGTACAAGCAATGATCACACGCACGGCACAGCGGACACACCAGGAACCGCGGTGTTGGCCGTCGAATGGCGCTAGCTGCGCAGCATTTGTGCACCGCCGCCGTCAGTGTCAGCCAGTTTGCCGTGGCATACGGAGCTCCATCGCAGTCTTTAACACTGGTAGCATGCCGCGACAGCGTGGACGTGAACCGTATGTGCAGTTGACGGACTTTGAGCGAGGGCGTATAGTGGGCATGCGGGAGGCCGGGTGGACGTACCGCTGAATTGCTCAACACGTGGGGCGTGAGGTCTCCACAGTACATCGATGTTGTCGCCAGTGGTCGGCGGAAGGTGCACGTGCCCGTCGACCTGGGACCGGACCGCAGCGACGCACGGATGCACGCCAAGACCGTAGGATCCTACACAGTGCCGTAGGGGACCGCACCGCCACTTCCCAGCAAATTAGGAACACTGTTGCTCCTGGGGTATCGGCGAGGACCATTCGCAACCGTCTCCATGAAGCTGGGCTACGGTCCCGCACACCGTTAGGCCGTCTTCCGCTCACGCCCCAACATCGTGCAGCCCGCCTCCAGTGGTGTCGCGACAGGCGTGAATGGAGGGACGAATGGAGACGTGTCGTCTTCAGCGATGAGAGTCGCTTCTGCCTTGGAGCCAATGATGGTCGTATGCGTGTTTGGCGCCGTGCAGGTGAGCGCCACAATCAGGACTGCATACGACCGCGGCACACAGGTCCAACACCCGGCATCATGGTGTGGGGAGCGATCTCCTACACTGGCCGTACACCACTGGTGATCGTCGAGGGGACACTGAATAGTGCACGGTACATCCAAACCGTCATCGAACCCATCGTTCTACCATTCCTAGACCGGCAAGGGAACTTGCTGTTCCAACAGGACAATGCACGTCCGCATGTATCCCGTGACACCCAACGTGCTCTAGAAGGTGTAGGTCAACTACCCTGGTTAGCAAGATCTCCGGATCTGTCCCCCATTGAGCATGTTTGGGACTGGATGAAGCGTCGCCTCACGCGGTCTGCACGTCCAGCACGAACGCTGGTCCAACTGAGGCGCCAGGTGGCAATGGCATGGCAAGCCGTTCCACAGGACTACATCCAGCATCTCTACGATCGTCTCCATGGGAGAATAGCAGCCTGCGTTGCTGCGAAAGGTGGATATACACTGTACTAGTGCCGACATTGTGCATGCTCTGTTGCCTGTGTCTATGTGCCTGTGGTTCTGTCAGTGTGATCATGTGATGTATCTGACCCCAGGAATGTGTCAATAAAGTTTCCCCTTCCTGGGACAATGAATTCACGGTGTTCTTATTTCAATTTCCAGGAGTGTATTTACAAAAATTGTAATGTTTTTAACTAGCATTGTGTATCCATTTTCTATTTGTTTCTTGGTACATGTTAGAGAACTTATGATATTTACTAATTTTATGAAAAGCCATCAATCTGCGTAATTGTTTTATTTGTCAAGCTGTAAAATGAACAGGTCGACATCCACTGTCCCTATAGGAAAAAAAAGATTCAATCTCTTACGACTCTGCAGTTCAGTTGGTACGGGGACACAGTGGAAGGGATGACTTCTTAAGTCACTCCTGCACGATTCAAATAATACGATGGTTGTCCAGAAAGTAAGTTCCGATCTGTCGCGAAATGGAAACCACAGTGAAAACCAGAAACATTTTATTTGCAACAGTTAGGTACACCTTCCGCCTACTTCCCTACATAGTCGCCACTCTACTTCGAGTTTTATCGCAGTGTTGTGTCAACTTTCCAGTATCCTCGTCATAGAAAGCAGTCGCCTGTGTTTTCGGCCAGTTCCTCGTTGTCTGTGGAAAAATTTTGTCTTCATAGCCAGCGGTTCTTGTGAGCAGTGACGAGACTATGGGGAGCCAATTAGGACTGTTATTGTGGGAGATCAAACACTTTTCATCGGAAACGCTGCAGGAGCGTCTGCGCGACAGTTGTATTATGTGGGCTGCACGACACAGGTGAAATCTCTAACCAGGCCCTCGCACTAGGCGGGAGACGCTATTCCCTACGCATCTTTATGTGCTCACTGTTCAATGGAAACTGAAAAGAGCGACGCGACACCATCGACGGACATACTAGAGACACTGCCCAGTACATCTATGCAAAGCTTTACTGGATTTTCCCAGTGGTTTCCATTTCGTGACCAATCGGAAATTACTTTCTGGACAACCCTCGTAAAAGGAAGAACGTAATTTGATTATTGTTTTTTTTTTTCATTTTTCCTATCACCAATGTTCTGTGGACGTGGTTTCAACACTGAAGTTTCAGCTACACCCAGAAGTTTTTGTTAAATGAGAAGTTAGTACAGTATTGCACACAAGCCCTTCATGCTATTAAGTCGAAGTGATCGTCGATACTGCGTTATAGTGGTTTCGTATTGAAAAGCCCATACTCCGCTGGTGGTACTCCAGGATGTGCTCGATAGGATTTAGCCATCACGTCCAAATCCATACAGACAGTAATATTGCTGTCGGTTACTAACTTCCCTTTCCGAGGGTAATTCTTCTAGTGCACTCTTTAGGAAACGCTAATTTCCTACTCATTTGTGATAATCAGTAAGAATTTTTGATTTCTTTTACAATTTTTCAACGAACATGCATATTATAGTAAAACAAACCTGACTCAGTAAGGATTTGTACTGTCATACGTATAACCTTTCATTAATTTTATTAACTCCCAAAAGCTCTATAGTATGTAAACAGCACGTAGTATCTGACCTGTGTATTCCTGATATTTTATTCGTTTGAAGCTAAGGTACGAAAATAAAAATAAATAAAAAAAATAAATATATGGCACTATTTAACTGCCAACATTCAGTATTGCTAACCCCCACCCTCGCCGCCATACCCCAAACTATTTCTATTTACATGCGTATTGTCAGTTTTAGTGACGCAAATAATGCGCTAACAGGACAGGCCCCTGCTAAATTGGACTCAACTTCCGGACTGGAAGACAAGAATTGTCTTAACAGTCTGATTGAAATTTAAAATACTGCATTTTGTAGACAAAGGAGGGACTATGGACCTGTTGGAAGACCTTGAAATTTATATTGCATCACAGAAAGAACCACTGACCCTTCTAAATGATAAGGTTGAATCGAAGAACAAGTCATTTTTCGATAATTTTCGGAATCTCTTATGTAACTAAGAACCCACATAACCCACGTTTTAGGTTTATGTTACTTTTATGACTTATTATTTTACATCTTTCAACCAGAAAGTCTTTCACCTATTGCTGTAATTTTGTCACATGTAGAGTTACTTGTCTGTATATATGGAAAAAGAAAGTTGTGAACTATTGGTACATCTTCCAAATATAAACATGTAAGACCATTATATTTCTTGTATGTAGATTTATGACTACGTCGATACACAACCTATGCACTTTGCAATCTGACATATGACGAAGTATTTTATACGACAACATTTTAACAACCTTTTCTATCCCTTGCTTCATCACTTTCGATATGTAATATATGTCCTTTTTATTGCATGCTCATGCGTTTGAAAGGTTTCTCTACGTTTGTCAGACAGTGATAAGGCTACTTTCAGAATATATGTACGATAAATGTTACAAGTTGATTCGGAGTAGTTTGCGTCGTATCTGTAAGAATTTCGTATGTATGCATCGAATATTCTGATTCTCGATACTATAAGTGGACTACTTCCACGATATCGTATCTTTGGTGCTGAAGTTGTCTTAGTTACGATCTTTGAACCACTAGTTTAACTTAATATCAGTTACTACCCGATTTTCGAAAGGAACACGCCTATCTCACCACTGACTACTAGTATTTGAAACATACTGTTGATGTCAACAAGTATGGTGAGTTACTTGTAAAATGTTATCTACTTAGACGTCCTACACGTAATAACAACGAAGCACTACCGTTTCTCCGTCCGCTTACCGCGTGTTACAGTTACATCACTTTTAGAATGTAGCTTCCTTTTTGGTTTAATGTCAACAGCTAGACGATACTTGAATTGTTTTCCCCTACGTGTAGAGATTGTTCTGTTTAGTACTGATTACAAGTTAATGGTTCACGTGTTTATACCCGGATTATACCTACGGTGGAGTGCAGTATGTTGTTACTCCGATGAGTGTATATATGCGTCGAATAGTCTGGTTCTCGATACTGCAAGTGGAACACTTCCATGATATTGTCCTTGGTGATGAAGTTATTTTGGTTACGATCTGTGAACCACTAGTTTTGATTTCACACTAGTCACTACATGCCTTCCGCATGGAGCACATCCATCTCACCACCGACTACTGGTGTTAGCCACTTATTATCGCTATCCACAAATAGTGAATTACTGCCCGCATCTCGTGGTCGTGCTGTAGCGTTCTCGCTTCCCACGCCCGGGTTCCCGGGTTCGATTCCCGGCGGGGTCAGGGATTTTCTCTGCCTCGTGATGGCTGGGTGTTGTGTGCTGTCCTTAGGTTAGTTAGGTTTAAGTAGTTCTAAGTTCTAGGGGACTTTCGACCACAGCAGTTGAGTCTCATAGTGCTCAGAGCCATTTGAACCATTTGAAGTGAATTACTTGTAAAATGTTGTCTACTTAGACGTGCTACACGTCATAACAACGAAGCACGACCGTTTCTCCGTCCGCTTACCGCGTGTTACTGTTACATCACTTTTAGAATGACTTAGCTCCCTTGTAGATTTAATGTCAACTTGTTTGAAGATACTTGAACTATTTCCCCCGCGTGTAGAGAATGTTCTGTTTAATACTGCTTATAAGATAGTTCACGTGTTTATATCCGCTTATACCTATTATAGAGTTCAATATGTTGTCTCTTCGATGAGTAACTTACGCTCCTTAGACAGATTTTATACTTGGTACATTAACAACTTCCATTATTAGTCAGTTTATCTTAATCAGTCAATTGGTCTTATACTCAAAATAATTGTGCATCCAACTTTCATGCTCGTTTCTTGTAAATCAGTGGGTAGCCGATATGCTTTAACTACCAGTTCTGTACAACTGAATTATAAAGATCAGTAAAATGAATGAGTCCCCATGTTGTTGTAGTGATTGGTCCAGTAGACTATTTGCCCATAGTAAATACAGATTAAGTGCATCATTGATCGTAATTAACTCGAATGGACACTCGACGAGATCAAATACTTAATACGAGAGTTACACATCGTGTATTTTACTGAGTGGCTGTGTTTGTGTGTATTTATTAGAGGAACAACAAATAGGTTACATATATGACCGTTTATTTCAACTGACATTACCTAGATTGCTTCTATTTAGAGCATTGCCATGTACCTGATAGTGCTTTTGACCATGTAAACTTACTGGAATTGATTGTTTTAGACCCTGATCGTAGCCTTCGATGACACAGACATAGAAATTATTTCAGCAACGTGTTAACTTATACTTTTATTGGGATGAATAGCTTTTAGATTGATCAGTATGTATTTTACACTATTGACTACCTTGTATCAACTGGGTTTGACACCATTTTTTCGGTCCCTTGCCATTTCTTTCGTGGTGTTAGGAACGAAGTTGTCTAAGTAAATTTCGCCACTGGTACTTCAGTATGACGACAGTACAGAATTTTGCAAAGTAAACTCTAGTCTACCTTGCCCACCGTTCAATACTAGTAAACATTGAAGTTTATCTAACCTATGTCTGATTGGCAATGCGTATGTTCTTTTTATAGTTCATTGTTAAAACAAAAACATTTACAATGTTCCTCACCTATATTATCCATTAGAATAACGGCTTGTCGCTTAAGCTTTTCTATACTCCCATTTTTAATACCTGATATTAACCTATAATAAAACGATTGTCCATATACAGCTTCATTTGTATTTAGTGATACCACGTAAATGGCTAATGTGTAGAGTGATGGCATTTTAACGGAAATGACCAAAAATATAATTAGTTGCATTAAAATTATCCATTATGGAATAATAACAACAAACAAATAATTGTTTTGCTTAATAACTCATAAATTACTGTTGCATTGTTTATATACGGTATGTTGTATTTAGGGCCTGAAGATGATGTAACAACATCGAAATTAGTTGCCAATAAAACCAACACCGTAATACAGCTGGAGGAATTTCGTCGTTTTTGAACATATATTATACCAGCTGACGTCCCTAGTCGTCCGTTTCAATTATGGATATACGAAGACAGAATTTCTGTCTAACAACTATGTAATCTGAAATCCTTGTTTCTCCCGGCCTTTTGCTTGTATATCTCATACTCTTGTAATTCTTGAACAGAGTATTCGCTATTAATGGCTGAAATTTATTGCAGAACTTAGACTTTCTCCTCTCTCATTCCTACTACCAAGCCCACGTTCTCCCTTAACTCTTTCTACTGCTACTTCCCCTAAAACCACATTTCAATCCTCTGACAGTGCTTCATCTCGGTTTGCGTACTGCATTACCCTTTCAATATCATATACTTTCTCTATCTCTTCATCTTCAGCTTCGGCATATATACGTGAACTATCCTCGTTGGTGTTGGTTTGCTGTAGATTCTGATAAGAACAACCCTGTCACTGAACTGTTAACAGTAACACACTCTCTGTCGTACCTTCCCATTCATAACGAATCCTACCCGCGTTATACCATTTTCTGTTGCTGTTGGTATTACCTTACGCTCATCAGGCCAGATACCATTGTCTTCTTCCAATTTCACTTCAGAGACGCCCACTATGTTTAGATTGAGCCTTTGGATTTCCGTTCTCAGACTTTGTAGCTTCACTGCCACGTCCAGACTTATGACATTACACGCCGCAACTCGTGGAACGTTATTCTTTCGTTGGTTATTCAATCTTTTTGTCATGGTCACCTCTCACTTGGTAGTCTCCATCCGGAGATCCCTGGAATCTTTTGCTATTGGTGAGATCAACGTGACACTTTTTCATTTACAGGTCACATGTCCTGTGAATACACACTGTATCTCTAATGTAGTGGTTACCATTGCCTTCTACAACCTCAGCACATTCTTAATTGCTGCCTTCAGAGACAGTTTTACAACCCAAGGGCAAAAGATTGCTCTGAACCTCTGTCCGCTCCTCCGACCTCTTTAACAAGGCCGCTGGCAGTCAGGATGATTTCTTATGCCGGGAATCTTTGGCCGCCAACGTCGGTGATATCGGTTTGTGTGTCATCACATTACTCCTCCTTACTTTCTTGAATACTAGTGTGACATGTAAAACTTTCCAGTCTTTAGGTATCGATCACTCGTGAAGCTAGCAATTGTATATGATTGTTGAGTATGAGCAATAATATGAACAGACCTTAAGACAATCTTATACATGCTGGACCGTAGGATTTGCATGAGTCTTAAGCCACTTTGCTTCACCGGTACCCTAAAGAAAGGGTAAGATGACTGTGGGGCTCTAGTAAAATGTCGAAATGAACATTTTATTTATAAATCAAAGACGTTTTGTTGACTTTGATACCGCTAAAATTACAAATATAGCATTTCTCCTTTGCTTCCCCATAATTTAAGTCATTTTTAGAATGAGCCCGCTCTTGCCATCGATAACATTGATACATTTGTTTCTTTCCAGTCTGACCACACAGGATACATCATCTTTAATCGATATGATCGGAATCACTGCCGGTGTAATAAATTTCGATGTATGAATTTAAAGATGTCAGAGGAGTCTAATCTAGGATCATTACAAAACCACCGTTGAACGCAATTTTATATTTAGGACCTGCGTTCATATTTTTTTTTTTTTACTTTTCATTCGCGTTTTCTTTTAAATTTTTATCTCTCTTCTTCGTCTCTTTCCTTCCACAGCTATTTTCACTGGTGTGCTGGTTATGTGTAAAGATGGCAACTTATTTCTTCGTTTTCTTAGACCACCGTTAGGTGCAGCTTGATGTAACTGAGATGAAGCAGAGACAGATTTGAAATCAGAGTTGGGTGATGGAGATAAAATAGAAGGAGGTGTAAAGTTAAATGAAGGTCCTGGCAGATGTTCTGCTTGGGGTAACGGAGATAAAAAGGAGGTAGTTGTGGAGCTAGGTGAAGGCCTTGTCAGTGCATCAAATTCTGCGGCAGAGTTTGCTGATAGGCCAGGTAGAGCGTTTGTTTCGGACGGAATTTCAGTGATGGCGGTGTCCGTTGTTAGTGATTGCGAGAAGTCTTCATCGATGAATATCTGTGAATTTAATAGTTCGGTTCCTGTGTCTATAAAACCCGTGATCAGATTCTTTAAAGATGCAACTTTCATAAAGCCAATACTGAACAATTTTGTAATGACCTGTAGTGTTATCACTTGTCCTTGATGATAAGCAAGACAATCAGAACAACCTTTGCTACAGGCAGTCTTCAGAGATCCGTAAACAGAGGCATCCAACGGTTGCAATCTGTGACTTGCGTGAGGCGGAAAACCTTTAAGAGTTATGAAAGTATCTCTGCTGCAAGTAACAATTCCAAAGTAAAATATGCTGTATGATGATCGATAGAAAAGGATTGGATTTGTTTCCGATGGTCTTATTTCTTTAATGATGTGCTTCAGCTATTTTTCAAAGCTCTCAGCATTCATCCTGCCAGACTCATGGCCAGCTCCAACACATCCAGGTGGTGTACCATCAACATGTGCTGGCTACATTTTAACGCCGGATGAATAAATGCTTGGTATGAACTGACCTGTGGCGCTAACACAGCAAACAACGTTGACATTTGTTCGCCTCTCAGCAGCGGAAACCAACTGCCTATATAAACAACATAAACTGCCAAAGGCGACAACTGAAAATTTAGCCCCATGTCTTGCAACGTCATGTCAAGCGATATAGTCGTCAGCTAGCTCGTAACGACAAGCTTTTGTATGTGATACAATAACATTTACTAATAACAGTCCTGATTTTTTCTTTATTTATTGCCCGCACTACGCATTTCTGCAAATAATTCCCAAACATGAATTGCATTTATCGTCTTTCATGACATTTCAGGTGTGATGTTTGCCATGTGAGAGCTCGTGTATTATTCCGGTAACTTTAATGTTAACAGTCGCATTGGTGTAACTACCGATTTACTTGACGCTATAGATACTGGCAAATTTCACTGTAACTCCGGCTGACGGTGGTTGACCTTTGACTTGGATAACGTATAGAAAGTTTCACTCTTGGAATTCAGTCTTGCATATCCATCAAATAAATATATTTATAGAAGTCGTTAGCAAAAGCAGATGATAGTACTCGTAAATAAACATTTAATGCGTGGCTCGAAGGCTTAAATACCGTTGCTGTTGAGAACAATGGCGGATATGTGGGGTAGAGTTTTTGTTCCAAGGCCTTGTTTTTTTGTTTCTTTCATCAGCTCTAGGAGAAGATGGGACTGTTATGTTTCATCTTATATTGCGTTAGATTTTGGTTTCTCGGAAAAGAATCTTTACCGGAAGTATTAAGATGAAAATAGCGTATACTAAGTTGGGTGCCTCCTGTTTCCCCCCTGATTCTGTGTAAGGCCTAGCTTCATTAGAGTTTATGTACATGCATAGTTCATATGCCTATTGTAGTTACTGATTAACATCTAATTTTACTGTGGACAAACATGTGTATTATCAGTAAACTGACACACTAAATGCAGTAGAGAGGCGTACTTTAATAAAGTCGTCTGCCTGACATTCCTAATGACCATGAACTTACGATGTAGAAATTTGACAAATACGACAGCTATGTATAATTGATACATGTGAAACCATAATGGTACCTAGCTAATGTAAGACAGCGGTATCATTACTACGATTAATACAAAATTGTACACTGCACTTATACTGGGCATGTTTTAGGACAAAAAAACGCACTTTTAATAATTTGTACTTTGACCACAAAAACATGTCATTTTTCCATCATCCGTTGCACCTGTCCAACTGAAATATTCGGTGTGCTTGATGTTCCATAATATGGCGGGCGGTGTTGCTGGTTGCTGCCGCCCAGAGCACTGTGATGCATAGACTGCATCTCTACGGTGACTACATACCTCATTGGAGGAAACCTTTACTAATCTCAAAGATACAGGAAGAAAATTTGTTAGACTGTCATACCAGAGGAATACTCTGAAAAGCTGTGTTATCCTTGATAGACAAAGGACTAATTTCGAGATTCTTTTATTACTTCTAGTATTAACTACTTTTTGCTCTTATGTGCTGGCGTAAAGACGTACTGTATAATTTTGTCTATGTGTGTCTTAAATGAAGGTGTTAAATGATGAAAAATGTGTTCTATGTTTTCTGTCAAAATCAAGCCTAAATACCATACCAATGGAGTACAAATTATTCTGTTAATTCGAGAAGGCGAATTTTACACGGAGGCGACGATCTTCACGACGGCGCGGCTCAACAGTAGAGGTACGTGATTGTGCTCACTAGTTTCCTTTGGTGGCCGCTAAGATTCATTCCGATGTGTTTTTGCCGAGACATTCAGAACCTGCAATCTTCCTTTTCGTATAAAAATAGGAGTCCGATAGAAAAAGAAATGTTCTTAAATTTAAATAATTGCAATTTTTTTTACCCAGGCCATGGGGAATGATGGAACGTACGTGCCTCTACCCTGATTGTACGTTCGCAATCTCAGAGTGTGTTACGACGTAATTATTTTACGAAAAAAAAATTTGATGGATCTTTCTCATCAGATCGCAACCACTCTCACGTGAATGTACGTACCCTCTGAATGTGTCTAGTCAGTCGTGAGCATTGTTCTAAAGCTTTTCTGTTAATATTCAGTGAATTGCATCTCCGCAATTTTTGGTTATGCCGCAAATCGCACTTCACGCGAAGTATTTATTACGCAAGTTTCAGGTTCCATTTAATGTCAAAAATTCCGAAGTACGGCTGACTAAAGAAACCGCTACAATAATTTCATATCTCTACAACTACAATATCACAAAACAACAATAGCCATAACAGAGAGGGTACGCTACACTTCGTGGGAACAACTGAACATCTTGTTTCATCAATAATAAAAATCTGGTGGGGCTCAAAGTTATATTTTGTTCTTATGTCTCTGTGTATATTACAGAATCCCTCTACATTGACTTTATTAAATGCAGACAGTCTAGCTACCGACATAGGTTCTGGTTTACGAAGACAAAACTTGAACGGTGTCATGAAATTTGGAACAAAATCTTTCCCTGCCATCGTTTTAGCTTTGCTGAATCTGTGATCTATATTATTAAATTCAGCATAATCATAGACAATTCAAGCACAGTCATACCTTGTCATTTCGAAAGCTCTTAAATTTAATTCGATGAAATACTGTACCAATTCTTGCAGTTGGCCATGATTAAATGCATTTTTAAACCTGCTCGCATTTTGTGGCAAATTCTGAATTAAAATAAGCAGCGTGAATGGCTACGTCCACAATGAGAATTTCGAAAAATTTACAAAGAGTTTATTTTAAATTTATTTTAATGAGAAATAAATAACACATTAATTTAAAATGAGGTTCCCAGATATACATATATACGTATATGTATATATTACATAGTGACGTGAAGTAGCTTCACGGAAGTTGAACTTCCTCGTGGCGGCTTTAACTGGATGTCCGTTTCTTACATGTTACATTGCCTTTTTCGTTAATTTCTTGCTCCATTTCTGTCGATCTGTCTGTTATGTACATTGTTCCCACGTTTATTACGTAGTCTGTAATCAAAAAGACATGATTATACAATAACAAAGGAATTAGAAGCATGGCGACAGAGAGAGGCGGGTAAGATGACGAATTCACCATCTTAGTCTCTGCATAATTCGTCCTCTAAACCGCCATAGACTTTTTGGATACAGACTTAAACATGCACCAAGTTTTATAAAATAATTTCATTAAACCTTAGCTAAAGCATCAGTAAATCTATAGAGCTTGAGAGGAATCTATTAATATTTATTAATACAGCGTACATGAAACTTTAACTACAGGAAAAATTGATACAAAAACCGCGTCCACTTCCAAACCCCTTTTCTCGACAATACAAAATACCAACGACTCAAGTTCAACAGATCACGTTAGGGAAGCAGTACCATAGTGCATGTAGCACCATAGGGTTATCGAAGAAATTCACAATTCATCTTAGACTCGTAGTAAACTTACCCAACTTTTCCATACATGTATTTCAGAGCCCGTGTATCGAATGCAAGTATAATCAACTGTGGAGATGCGGAAATGGGTAAGACAACTGAATCGTTTTCAGGAGGAGTTCTATTAATCTATCCGTCTGCCCATACAAAGATAAATTCTCCTTCGCTTCCACAAACAACGTTAGGTAAATGCTGGTGTCAATTTTTTCAAATTGTATGGTTTCTATTAACTCCTACCCCCCCCCCTCAACCCCCCCCCCCCACCCCCAACATGAGTATTACTATATTTCATCTCAGTAGTGAGTCCCATTTTTCAGAAACAGTCAGTACGGTCCGCCACTTCTAATGTTACCTGCTCTTCCAAAAACTTAGAGTAATAAATACATCCTGCAGGTGCTAACAGGTGTAAATATTACAAAAATTCTGTTTAGTAAGTCGTAGTTGCTAATACGATTTGTTTTGTAGAATGGAAAATCTTGCAAAAGCCGTCGAGGAGTTTGATTTCCGGAGGAAAGTAAGAACGCACGAGGTAGTACTAACCCTACGACTCATCTTAGAAGATGTTAAGGAAAGACAAACCTACGTTTATAGCATTTATAGAATCAGAGAAAGCTTTCGACAGTGTTGATTGGACTACAATCTTCGAAGTACAGGGAGCGAAAGCCGATTTACAATTTGTACAGTAGCCAGACGGCAGTTATGAGTCGAAGGGCATGAAAGGGAAGCAGTGGTTGAGAAGGGAGTGAGACATTATTGTAGCGTATCGAAAATATTATTCAATCTGTAAACTGAGCAAGCAGTAAAGGGAGCTAAAGAAAAATCTGGAGTAGGACTTAAAGTCCAGGAAAAAAAGGCTTCGGGGCTTGCCGATTACATTGCAGTTTTATCGAGGACAGCAAAACACTTGGAAGAGCTTCGGAATGTAATGGATAGCGTCTTTAAAGAAGGGTATAAGATGATTATCAACAGCCGCGCGGAGTGGCAGCGCGGTTAGAGGCGCCCTGTCGCGGATTGTGAGGTCCCTCTCGCCGGAGATTAGAGTCCTCCCTCGGGCATGGGTGTGTGTGTTGTTCTTGGCTTAAGTTATTTTAAGTAGTGTGCAAATCTAGGAACCGATGACCTCAGCAGTTTGGTTCCTTAGGAAGTCAACACATCTGAAAATTTTGAATATCAACGAGAGGAAAACGAGACTAATGGAATGTAACCGAATAAAATTAGGCCATTGCGACGGATTTATATTACGAAACGAGGCAGTTCAAGTATTAGATGAGTTTTGTTACTTGGACAGCGGAATAAATTATGACTGGCGAAGAAGAGAGGATGTAAAATGTAGACTAGCAATGGGAAGAAAGGAATTTCTGAAGAGAAGAAATTTCTTAACATCGAATATAGACTTCAGTGTTAAGATGTCTTTTCTGAAAGTATTTATACGGAGTGTAGCCATGTATGGAAGTGAAACATGGGCGATAAACAGTTAGATAGGAAGAGAGTTGAAGCTTTGCAAACTTGGTGTTACAGAAGAATGCTAAAGATTAGATGGGTAGGTTACATAACTAATGAGAAGGTATTGAATAGAACTGGGGAGAAAAGAATTTTGTGGCACAACCTGACTAGAAGACGGGTTGATAGAACACATTCTGAGACATCAAGGGATCACCAATTTAGTACTAGAGAGAAATGTGGGGGTAAAAACTGTAGAGGGAGACAAAGAGATGTATGCTGTAAGCAGATTCAGAAGGATGTTGGTTTCAGTAGTTATTCGGTTATGAAAAGGCATGAGATCTGCATCAAAATGGTCTTCGGACTGCAGACCGCAACAAAATAGACTGGGTTGTAGAAGGCTTTAACGCTTCTGTGCTGTACATCATTTTCCGATCCATGTGAACGAATAATTGATGGAAAGAAGTAAGGATGGAGAACAACAATCTCTGATTCGATAGGGTTATGGCAGAAGCGGCCGTAGGCTTTCGAACTTACCACTTCAGCATTCATGGATAGTGATTCAAAAACTACGGATACCTAATAGTCGGAAAGGAATTCTGATCCTGCTCCTGCCACAATGGAACCGCTGACATAACACTGCGCCATCTTCCCCTGTCCGTCATCGCAGCTCGGGGTCTCGCAGTCGAGTTCTCGCTTCCCGAGCACGGGGTCCCGGGTGCGATTCCCGGCGGGGTTAGGGGTTTTCACCTGTCTCGAGATGACTGGGTGTTTGCGTTGTCCTTATCATTTCATCATCATGAAAGTGGCGAGATTGGGCTGAGTAAAGGTTGGGAATTTGTACGAGCGCTGATAATGGCGCAATTGAGCGCCCCACAAACCAAACATTATCATTATCTGTCCCTCATTCATATAAAACTTTGGAGGCGCATAAATAACTCAATAATGCATCTTATTTACGCAAAAAGCTGTGCTTCTCTGAAGACGCCGTAGTGTCCCTGTAAGAGAGTAGCTCTGTTTGTATTAGGCCTGTGTGATTAATTTGCCTCTCTTCTTGTTTACTTGTTTGTACACCAAACTTGGGTTTTGATTCATCTGCATACACAAAAATTTGATACAGTTAGACTATCTTGGTGAGTAATGAATGTACTCGGATACGACTGATCTATTGGTCTTTGAATTTGCCTTCAGCTGATGTATTATCTGCCGGCTTCATCACGCTCGAAGAATATAGCGCTGTAGGGAAATGAATATTTGGGAGAGTTAATGCTTCTTTTTCTCCTTTTCCTTATGTTTCTTTACTTAATTTTTAGAAATCTACTTATCTGCAATGTCAGGAAATCTAACTGCTAGACATCTATTGTAGCTGGTCTACGGGTATCTCCCAGATGAAGACCAAAGTTACCAGAGTGTGATTATTGTCACACTACAGCTCGAGGAGTGCGCCAATATCGGCTGTATGGTGCCCATAGAATTCCGGTGTGATAAAGAAAAGATGTCTGATCTGTATGTTGGAGCACTTCTATAGCCCACTCTTCAAAGGTGGTAAGGTGCCAGCGCCTCATGGTAAGGGGATTGATTCTCTTGACTGTATTATACGTACGCTGGTCAACTAACTACCTCTGAGCAGAAGTCAGAGATGGGCAAACATTTTGCTTCTCCATTAAGTTTACATGATCTTTGTATTATTTGATTGTGTTCACTTGATAATGTGGAAATACTTGCATTAGTTGGATTGTCTGAAATAGGATATGTATATCGCCAGACAAGCCAAACCTGTAATACTGTCTCTCACATTTGTCTGCTCTGGAAACCTTGTATTATCCCTCTTCATGGTTTCTTCTGAATTTTTTCGGCTGAATTTGCTGAAATGCGATGTCACTGGTATCTCTTCGTCGTACCACAGGCTTCATAACGTGTCCTTCCCTATTGACCCTATCCAGTTATTTTGGAACAGCAATGTTCTTTTACAGTATAGAAGAGACACACGATGAGTGCTGAATTACTAACTCTCACTCTTTCAAATGATATTGTGGCTCAGCCCTGGTACCCGCCAACTCCGTTAGCTGTGCGTTGATCTCAACACAGTGAATATCTTTGTTTACTGAGTTTAAATCCACCCAAAGAAAAGTTTCTCTTACTGATTGTATGACTCAGGGCAGAACACAGAATTTAAGAAAGATGTGTCTACTTTGTTCAACTGAGCTGTTGTCTTGTTCTTCTGACGGCAGTGATTATTGCTCCACTCGTTTAGATTTTAAAGACCGTTGGCGAAACGACGCCTTCTCCATGCAAAAGATAGTTAAAGACAGCTGCGATTACAGTAATGAGGCTTGTCCGTGATGACTTTATCGCCATTCTGTGTAACCTTGTTTCCTGAAAAATGGGAATTCGTTCACTTCTTGAACCACCGAATGTTAGTTTTTGATTAAAATTTTGTTGTGAAGCAAGCTGATATTCTTTACGTTTGTTCCTCCATTACGATATACGTAAACAACTCTATCTACAGCCTCTGGCGGGCGCATCGCTACCGACCTACCGCCGCGTCATCCTATGTCAATGGCGTCATTGCATACGTCATGGAGGTGCTTGGGATCGGCACACCACTCTCCCGGCCGTTGTCAGTTTTCGTGACCTGGAGCCGCTACTACTGTCAAGTAGCTCTCCAGTTGGCATGCGTATGCTGAGTGCACCCCGTTCCAGCCCTCCCATGATGAAAAAATCCCTGGTAGTACCGGGAACCTAATCCGGGTCCTGTACGTGGCAGTCACTGCGCTTAACACCCACCTACGGAGGCGACAACAGGATATATGAGACAGGCGAAATATCCTGATAGTCAAGAAGAATATAATTATTTCTGTTCCAAAGAAGGCAGATGCTAACGACCTATTAGATTAATAAGTCATGGTAGCAAAATACTGGCACGATTTATTTACTAATTTTAGAAGGTAGGTAAAAAGAAAGGCAAACCTACCTCTATGAAATTTGGGGATGCAAGTAAATCCTTTGACTTTTTTTAATTTCGAGGTAGCAGGGATAATATGCATGCATCAAAAGGTTACGAATCGTATATGAACCAGAGTGCAATTATAAGAGTCGAAGGACATGAAAGGGAAGCAGAAGTTGGAAGAAAGTGAGATAGCGTTGTAGCCTATTCTCAGACGTTATTCAGTTTATACGTTGAGCAAAAAGTAAAGTAAACTGACATCTCGAGAGGGAATTAAAGATCAGAGAGAAGAAATGAAGATTTGAAGTGTGCCACTATTCCGTGAGAGACTGTAAAGGATTTTGAAGAGCAAAATGTGTGTCTTGAAAACAGGTGTTAAGATGAAAGTGAAAAAAGTAAAACAAAGGTAATGGAACATAATCCAATTGAATTATGCGCTACCGAAGGAATTAGAGAATGAGACAATAAAATCGGTAGACGAGTTTTGTTATTTGGACAGTAAAATAACTTATTATGTAAATTTTGAGGAGGGTGGTGGGGGGGGGGGGGAGGTGGTGGAGAAAGGAAACGGATTATTGATATCAACTGCATCCGGAATTTCTGCGGCATCAGCGGTGACGAGTGAAAATCTGAGCCGGATTGAGACTAGAGCTCTCTCGCCCACTAGGAAATTGCGTTAACCACAGCGCCACCCGGACACAGTATTTATCGCAACTGCACGGACTATCTCGACACGCCTCCCGGCAGACCCACGGTTCCACAAAGCGCCACCTATCCGCTGTCCCTTTCCATCGCCCCCCCTCCCTTCCCCTCGCTATCTCTGCATGAAGCCGATATAATTCCGTATCGGCAATGAATATGGTGGATTCACTGTACATCGAAGCGAACCAGTTACATGAATCCTTAGTGTCTGTTCCTCATATAAAAAATAACTAATCTGTTCCTCATTTAAATATCAACTAACGATGATCGAAGTAGAAAGGATATATGTTTGAATCGTACCCTTGTACAGAAGCGTACGGCAAGCAGTTCAGACAACAAGGGAATGGAAGATTTTGAAAGGTAATGCTACAGAAGACAGAAGAATGCTGAAGATTATGTGCATAGATCGTGTGGCTAGTGAGCAGGTACTGAATCGAATTCAGGAAAATAAAAATTTGTGCCACAACTTGACTAAAAGGATCGTTTAATGCGACACTTTATGAGAAATGTGGAGGAATATTTGGAAATAGAAGTGTGTGTGTGTGTGTGTGTGTGTGTGTGTGTGTGTGTGTGTGTGTGTGTGTGTGTGTGATGGGGATGAAACTGTAGAGAGAGACGAAGGGATGAGTACAATAAGCGTCGCTGATATGGAGGTAGGTTGCAGTAGTTAATCGCGCATTGAGAGGTTTGCACAGGATAGAGTATCATGGAGAGCAGCAACAAACTGATATTCGAACTGAAAACCATAAGAACAGAAATAAGTAAAAAATACTTAGCAGCACAAACTTCCATCAATGTTTAGGAGGTAGAGAGTGCGGATGATGGGAGATGGTACGCTCTTCAGCGCAGGAAGTGGCGTCCGGTTACCTTGCGTCTCGCGAGCGCAAGTTAGCGCATGGAGTAGACGGCAGAATAAATTGATAATTTGGTTATCGAATTATCTGTGACGTATGAGCGGTTACTCTTCGCCTTTTACTATCGTATAGTTAATTTTTTTTACTACAAGGAGCGAAATGAGTTTTTATTACTAGATAAGATTAACGAAGAACAATCATCGAAATGGGGATATAACCTGTGAAACTGTTGTTTCACTTGAGATAAAATACGCCACGGTGAAATTACTATTATTCCGAGTGGACTAAGGAATATTATGGTTTAATGACATCTCTACGGGGTTATTAGAGACGGTGTTCAAGTTCGGACTGGAGGAGGATGCAAAAGGGCATTTGCCTTGCCCTTTCCAGTGAATCATCTCGAATTCGCCCGAAGCGATTTAAGGAAATCACGAAAAATCTAATTCATTCTACTCTAATGGGGATTTGTACCGTCGTCGTCCAGAGTATTTCTCCACTGGCTTACCGTTGCACCAGATCCTTGTTATTTCATCTGTTAAGAAACGAGTCAACAGCAAACCGTAAATTGTCAGTCTATCTTTAGAGCTGCCGGTAATGCGCAAGAGCAACTAGTTGTTAGTATGAAGTGCTCAAAAGGAAATACTGAACAGTGTAGTGAGAAACGTGCTCTTAAATTACCGCGAGTACCAGTATTTCTCAGACCAGTGATTTGTGTCAAGTATGCATGCACCCTCCGTTAATAGTCGAATTCATTACAGTATTATAGAACAGGGCATTAGAAAGGTCGGAGAGATTTAAATACCATTATATGAGACTAAAAATAAGCAAATTTGCGCAGAGGTCAAATAACAATCATAGTATTCTTGCAGAAAGTGTGGTCCAATCATATGACGTCTAGCGTTCAAACTTGAGAAAATGTAAGCTGCTTATAGGATGGCACGCACAGGGCGTCCAGCGAAGTAATCGCTCATTTCAAAATAAAATACCGCGAGAATTAAGGTCTACCGACGAGCCCAAAGAAAAGTACGTTTGTTATGAAAAATGTAAGAAGTTCATATGGAAGCTATACATAAGTTACGAAATAGCTCAAAAACCTGCTAACAGATAGCCCTGTACGGCGTGCAGCTCGTTGAGTATCAGCGTGCATAATTAAACTCGTCCACTGCATGCAGCCTTGCTATCACCTAACGTAAGAATATTTTCGTGATGGCCACCACCCGCAATACAGGGGCAGCGCAATCGAACAAAGACATTTGCCATCACATCTTGTAGTGTCTGAACGGAAATGAATTGAGAGGCCACAAGATTGGCCTATTCAGGCTCGTCCAGAGTGGTGGGATGGTTCCGGTAAACAGTGTCTTTCAGTGTGCCCCACAAGGAATCAGCTCAGGTGAATGTGGAGGTCAATTCATCCCTGGGCCAGTAAATTTGCAATACTGCAGTGCAGTGACGCCAGCCCCGAATTATTTATCAAGAAAGCAAAACACCGGTTCGGTGCGATGTGGTCTGACCCCATCTGCCTTGAACCACACGGTTCCTGGTCGATCCTCCAACACCAGCAATGTGGCGAGAAGATATTCAAAAATTACAATGCAGCGTCCACTGGTGTCTGTTTTCCGCATGAGAAAAGGGCAATAATGCCTCTGGTGTATGCCACAGCCCAAACAATAACTTTGTGAGAATACAGTCGTTTCGCTTCCCGCAAATGAGGATTTTAGGAAGCTCAAAATCGTTAGTTTCATGTATTCACGATTTCATTCTCATGGAAGCGCGCTTCATCTGTGAAACAGGTGCAGCCAACATCAAATCCTTGATTATCAATCACTCAGAGAATCTGGTTTGCAAAGTAAACCCTTCGTCGCCCAGCTCGTACAGGTATTGCCTAGTAGCTTTGTATTTTGAATGGAAAGAACCGTGGCGACTTTTTCAGGAGTGACTGCAAATTCTTCAGTTGTAACTTCCGTGCTGAGAGGCCGTGGTAGATGTATAAAATTTCCACCTAACGTTTCGTGTCAAACTGCGGGAGATATCTTCTGAGGTGGAGACGAAACCTTAGGTCTTTCATCCTGGAAGTTTCAGCTGAAGACAACAATGGCCGTGAAAGCCTACATTGTATGTTTAACTGCAAATTACCTGATGTCAGCATTTCCTACCAGATCATCCAGCCACGTTGCCTGCCCGTCGGAATTTGCGGAAGAGCCTGCAAATGGTTTTTATATCGGATCCTGTTGGAACACTGAATCGTGTTTCAAAACTGCGTCTTGTTGCTGTAGGACTGCGTTCCAACCTGTGGTATTCCAGTACTAGAAAAATCACGTTGTCCAATCGAATGCACGATTTCAACCTCTTCCTTCGGCACGCTAAACTCCTTTACAACGGTGGAACTCATCGCTCTGAGCTACATTGCAGCTGTTATTGCAGCGTCCTATATTAGCAGCTTTTCGAACTATTTCGAAACTTCTGCAAAACATTTGTATAAAAAATTTATAGCTTTCACAATATACCGCTTGTCGCATTCGTTTATCGGTCTTAGTGTTTGAGGAATTTAGTTTTGAAGTCAGCGACTCCTTCGTTGGACACTGTGTAGTAATAACTCCCTAGCATTGGATTGTTGCGATAACGAAGACATTTGCATACATGTTGGTAGATCAGTTTAATATACCTGACTGACTTTCATCCGATGTGTGGTTATCTCGTAGTAAAAGAGGATCCAATATGAAGAATGTTGTTGTAGTGGTCTCCTTGTTTACTGGGAGGCCTTTGAGCAAACGCGGGCGAAACTCAATGAAACTGTAATCACCCCAGTGGCTTTACCTGAAATCCGAGTATTGTCCCCGATCGCTTTGTGCCCGCCTCGTGTGTCAATAGGACTGTGTCCTTTGTTTAGTCCGGTACTGGCTGAGAAAGGGCTGTAATCAGCTTAGCAGCAGCGGCCACAGCACCAATCGACGGCGGCCTCGTAAGCTGTCCTCCGACCGTGGAGCTTGCGGACCCAAGTTAGCAGGTGAAGAGAGCTACAGAGACATTCAGAAGGAGGATAACTTGTTTGTTAATTCACAGGTATCAGCTCAATGTCACTTAGACTATAAGGTTGACGTCGAGAACCATTGCAGTATTAATTGTTCCAAGAAGGAACAGGATCTGGAAAACTCAGATTTATGAATAAAAGTATAGAAAATGGCACAAAATATTGTCAATGTATTCAATATATTAATACCTTCTTTTCTTTTTGAAAACACATAAAAATGTAGGCGAGAACAGGTTGCCTTTTTTAGCAATGCAAATACTGGGATGAGAAGTTTTTCCACGTTGTAATAATGACACAAATGGCTTGCTGACTCGGTAAGTCACTTTCTTGGAACCATTACTGGTAGAATTTTGTGTTGAGCGTTATACTCACAGTAAATTTAGCTTGTGGTACATGAAACACCTCTTCAGCACGGCCGATTCACAGGACTATGTGTCACTGCTGGTAGCTACATCTCCTACCAAACCAAGTAGATCCACCCTTTCAGTCTCCATAGCAGAACAGCCCTCCCGTCCCTTAATTCCTATTTCTGTTTCCCCCCCGAACTGAAAATAGTATAAATCATAATTTTCCACCGAATCCTTGATGTAATATTCATTCCTGCAACTCAAAACACACTGTAGATCGCTGAACCGTAACGTTATTAGTTAAATCACTTTTCTCAGACTGTTTTTTTCCCTAAACTCTTCATCCTCTATAGAACGTTTCATAGCAATTGACAGTGTCTCCAAATAATGGCAGATTCTTGAATGTGAAGTGAATTCGGAGTGAGCTTCATCTGAATCTATATCTCTGCATAAGTTTTTTGACTTCAATCGTTTCAAATGGTTTTTGCAAATTATTTTAGAGTGTCGTATACACAGACAAATACATCATGGAACTGAAGCAAATGTATACTATAAATGGATTTCGAAACATGGAGTGTGGTGCGAGAATATTTTCAAAATTCGCTGTAACTTTGGTCCTGGGTCTAGACTACTTTGCGTCGACTTTAACGTCAGGATACATCGAGGCATTCAGTTTTAAGATAAAGTCAACAGAACTGAAGGACTCATGATGCTTGACAACTTTATAACCTGTCGTTAATTCTGCAGCAACAACAAGCAATTCTGCCTGGACGTCTTCGTTAACCACGAATGAAAAACATGCTTTGATATTGATGCTACCGCGAATCTCTTTGCATGGTCCTTCGTAGAAATGTGATTTCTCAGTTTCCGCGTGATTTCCGCGAGCTACTGAGATGAAAGAGCTACAAATGGTTCAAATGGCTCTGAGCACTATGGAACTCAACCTCTGAGGTCATCAGTCCCCTAGAGCTTAGAACTACTTACACCTAACTAACCTAAGGACATCACACACATCCATGCCTGATGCAGGATTCGAACCTGCGACCGTAGCGGTGCCGCGGTTCCAGACTGTAGCGCCTAGAACCGCACGGCTACTCCGGCCGGTGAAACAGCTGCAAATCTGACACAACGTTTCCTGATCTGTACGTCCATTCTAGACAAAAGACCATTCTTCTGTGTATTCATACGGGAAGTGCCACTTTCTGTTTTCATCCTTAGCCATTTTCGTAAGCTATTACAAAATACGTTTAGTAGACGGTAAACAGTCGACATATCACTTTAGTCATTGACATATACGTCACTCTGCACACTTCCCGCCCCATATACCCGCAGTATACACTTCAAACTTTATTAACTTGTACACATTGTTCGTATTACGTTTAGAAAGAATCGTCTTATCAGATCACTATTCAAATGGAAACTGCCTAATTCCTCCGCTTGGCGATGGTTAAATATTCCCAGCCCTCAACTACGGGTGAAGTCTGGTATTGTCTCCAATGATGGCGTTAGATCCAGAAGGTGCTTGCATTGTCGGTACAGGAGACACAACATGCAGCGCCAACTGTGAGACTACCTTGTCAACCTGAAATTCTTGACATTAATGTGACTAAATGTGGCTGCATTTACGTGTTGTACTAACAGATGCAGTTACTTCAGTACTTCAGCCAAGCCCTCAAGAGTTTTTTTGCAACACGCAATCTTACCCTCCCGCACATCACTATTAACTCTGTCTTGGCAACTCTCTGTCTTTGCACAAATTTTGAGAGTTTAGAGAGGCGTACGATATACAAAAGAATAACATTTTACTTATCTTCATTATCTTGTTGTTGTTGTTCGCTTGTCTAGGGGTACATTCTTGCAGCTGAAATTTCGATTTTGTAGGTTCTAGATGGCTAAATAACTGATGATTTGCCTGTATTATTCTTGGATTTTATTCTTTGTCACATATTTCAACATCACACCGTTTTTACATTTCCCACATAAAAAAAATTACATTGTTGGCGACAAACTTAGAAAACGTCAACTTCCATCAGACACATGCCCACCACTCTTCGCACTCTGCGGCACTCACACCCCTTCAAAGAGTCCACAAAACAAAAGAGCTTACAAACTTTGCTTACTAAAGAAGAACCTTCGCTATTATATAATCATTATTTTGTAAATTAATCTAGCAATAAATTTAATAATTACCGTTAGATTGTGTAATTAATAATATGAATTTCAAGTATGCCACAAATTTTGTAATCTCAATTATTTTTAAAAGGAGAGTAATTTTAGCTGTTAGTACAAATCGATTGTAAAACATTAATTCCTTTTTTATAAATTTTAGTCTGAAATATAACACATTGTACACAAAATCATATGAATTTTTTAGTGAAAAAGCTGAGATAATTTTAACCTATACAAGAATCGATAGTATACATGGTATCGGTTATCTCGATAAAAGAAGATATTGTCAGAGGAGGGTGCCTCATTATAAACATGAGGGCAAAATTAGGCCTTGCGAGGATTTCGAGACAAGCAGGTCCATAACGACGACGGTCCCGATATATCGGGACGGATGGCAACTTTATCCATGGGTGTTTCCGTTGTTGGTAGCATCTCTGGAACTCATCTGCAAAAGTCGTTGTTACAGCTGATTGGCGTCCTGTACTGTTGAAAAATGGTGTCCTTTAACGACTACTTCACTTTTGGGAGTAAAAAAGTCACACAGGGCTACGTCAGGTGAATAAAGATTTTGTGATGGCGCTGCAGTGGACTTTGACGTCAGAAACTATCCAACACTCATTGCAGTATGGGATGGTGCATTATTGTGATGCCGGATCCGGTCTTATTAATGTGTGCACGAATACGACGGACCCTTTTCGAAGCCTTTCCAGAATTTCTTGGTAGTAGTGTCTGTTTACTGTCTGTTCACAATACGTATGGAGTCAAAGAAACACACAAGCATCATTTTTCCTTCTACTTGCGCTTTGTTTGGTCTTGGCGATTTGTAAGAACACCATTGCAAACTTTGATGTTTCTTCTGGGGATCACACTGAAAGGAAAAAGAAAATACTTTCATCACCAGTGATAACGCGGATCCTTAATTATGGGTTCAGTTCCACTGGTCTTACAATTCTCCATTCATCTTTTTTTTAGTGCTGTGTGAAATTTTTTCACATTCCCAGATTTTCAGTCAGGCTAACAGTTCGCCAGTTTATTTTCAGTTCGTTTGCAACCGTTTTCACAGTTATTTTCGATCAACTCGCGCAAGTTCTTTTGCCGTGGTTGTGTTGTCATGTGATCGTTCTGTTGCTGGTTGCTCATTGTTCATGTTCTGTCTTCAGAAAAGTTTTGTGTCATTGAAACAACTGTGCCCTTACTAAAAGATGGTTTCCAATGCTTGCTCAAGCTTGCTTCACTGTCGCACTTCGTGTATGTCTTACATTTGCTCTGTCAAGCTTCTTCCTACTGCCTCCGTTATGAATATATCAGGTATGAAGAAAGCAGCTAGTTGGACAGACTTAAGTCACATATTTGTTGCCTCATTTTTCCCAGCTTGTCTCTCCACTGTCGCAAGCATCCAGCTATCGCGCTGTTCCCTTCTATACACGTTACAAACTTTATCTCGCAAAGGGTTCTGTATTACTGCGTTATGTCATCACTCATCACCTTTGTCAGTATGTTAACAATTTATTATTTAGGAATTTAGCTAGATATAAGATTATAATCGTCCCCTAAATCTAAAAAGCGATGTCGTTTTCACAAACTAGTGATAAAAAAGACATTAATTTTCATCAGCATTTTTTAATGTAAAACATTATTACGTAGTGGCGGAATATGAAATAGTTGTGATAATTTTAGACAATTCCCTGTTCATATGATAGAAAATATGCAGACGCAGGTGAGAATAATCCATTACAAGGCCATGACGCTGATACGTCCCTACGCAATGTTGTGTTTTTACAGATACATAAAAATACATAATTTATTCACATGTGACAATTCTTTTTTTTTTCTTGCAGGTGAGTGACAGTGATGGCATTGGAGCCCCTTGCTGCTGTTTACGTAAGTACATTATTGTACTGTATATATATATATATATATATATATATATATATATATATATATATATATATATATATATATATATATATATATATTTTATACGTTCAGCTTGCAACATGTAGCATTCACCTCTATTCCGTATATAGCTTCAGCCTGACAGTGTTCATCTGTACACCTGATATTAACAAGTCATATTAACAAGATCCCCCCTGTCAATATGACCCAACACGTCACCGGTTCTCACCATTTCCTCTTCCACTTTTCTAAGAGCCACGAGATATAAATGGAGCATATAATCGCCAAAATACTCAGTGGACACGAAGCGACAACGAAATTGTGCACATTCGGTATTGCTATGTGTTAAAGCTAGGACTTAAAACGCATGTGATATAAACAGCTTTTTACTATATGTACACGGGAACTTTACAACTTTTCTGAATCTAATTATGCACAATTGCTATACAACAGATATTTCCAAAATCAGTTCAATTTCTACACTTGTCGGCCATTACGAACGAGGAAGAGTCCAAATCACTTTTGATTATCACCTCCCAAAAATCGAATTCTGCCTACCAGGATTAGTGATAGTTCTACTCCTCTACATATTTACCACTCAATGCGACACTGAAATGCTAGGGAACTTGGTGGTGTAGTGGTAATTTACGTAATATTTTGTACAATTTTATTTATGATATTGAAGAACACAGAATGTGGAAACAGATTTGATTTTCTCTATTATAATAAGACGTTCAATATGGATGACAGGAAATAATAATCTAGATCAAAATGAAATCTATTAAAATCTCACCAACCAAAACAATTATTAAATTCACAGTTAAAATTATTAAATTCACAGTTAAAACCTAACGGCATTTAAATAAATAGTACAGCATGAACTTCAACAAAATAAACCATCAAAGTTTAAGACATTCTGTTTAAAAAAAAATTTACAATTATAATTTACAGAACCGTGGCTATGCAAGCTGAAGTGAAGACCCAGAGGCAACGTGGTTACAACGAATGACCATTGTTTCCTATAGCGTACGCCACTGCCTCCACGTAACCGCTTATACTTTCAAGGTTTTACAATAAATAAATAAGCTGCCTATATCATAAACAAACTCCTGGAAATGGAAAAAAGAACACATTGACACCGGTGTGTCAGACCCACCATACTTGCTCCGGACACTGCGAGAGGGCTGTACAAGCAATGATCACACGCACGGCACAGCGGACACACCAGGACCCGCGGTGTTGGCCGTCGAATGGCGCTAGCTGCGCAGCATTTGTGCACCGCCGCCGTCAGTGTCAGCCAGTTTGCCGTGGCATACGGAGCTCCATCGCAGTCTTTAACACTGATAGCATGCCGCGACAGCGTGGACGTGAACCGTATGTGCAGTTGACGGACTTTGAGCGAGGGCGTATAGTTGGCATGCGGGAGGCCGGGTGGACGTACCGCCGAATTGCTCAACACGTGGGGCGTGAGGTCTCCACAGTACATCGATGTTGTCGCCAGTGGTCGGCGGAAGGTGCACGTGCCCGTCGACCTGGGACCGGACCGCAGCGACGCACGGATGCACGCCAAGACCGTAGGATCCTACGCAGTGCCGTAGGGGACCGCACCGCCACTTCCCAGCAAATTAGGGACACTGTTGCTCCTGGGGTATCGGCGAGGACCATTCGCAACCGTCTCCATGAAGCTGGGCTACGGTCCCGCACACCGTTAGGCCGTCTTCCGCTCACGCCCCAACATCGTGCAGCCCGCCTCCAGTGGTGTCGCGACAGGCGTGAATGGAGGGACGAATGGAGACGTGTCGTCTTCAGCGACGAGAGTCGCTTCTGCCTTGGTGTCAATGATGGTCGTATGCGTGTTTGGCGCCGTGCAGGTGAGCGCCACAATCAGGACTGCATACGACCGAGGCACACAGGGCCAACACCCGGCATCATGGTGTGGGGAGCGATCTCCTACACTGGCCGTACGCCACTGGTGATCGTCGAGGGGACACTGAATAGTGCACGGTACATCCAAACCGTCATCGAACCCATCGTTCTACCATTCCTAGACCGGCAAGGGAACTTGCTGTTCCAACAGGACAATGCACGTCCGCATGTATCCCGTGCCACCCAACGTGCTCTAGAAGGTGTAAGTCAACTACCCTGGCCAGCAAGATCTCCGGATCTGTCCCCCATTGAGCATGTTTGGGACTGGATGAAGCGTCGTCTCACGCGGTCTGCACGTCCAGCACGAACGCTGGTCCAACTGAGGCGCCAGGTGGAAATGGCATGGCAAGCCGTTCCACAGGACTACATCCAGCATCGCTACGATCGTCTCCATGGGAGAATAGCAGCCTGCATTGCTGCGAAAGGTGGATATACACTGTACTAGTGCCGACATTGTGCATGCTCTGTTCCCTGTGTCTATGTGCCTGTGGTTCTGTCAGTGTGATCATGTGATGTATCTGACCCCAGGAATGTGTCAATAAAGTTTCCCCTTCCTGGGACAATGAATTCACGGTGTTCTTATTTCAATTTCCAGGAGTGTATATATATATATATATATATATATATATATATATATATATATATATATATATATATATATATATATTAAAACGAACACACAATAAAATAACCCTTTGCAAATTCGTCAGCCTAAAGTATTTAAAACTTGACGACGATCTTCGGATTATTATTTATTATACACCGGTCACAGCCTTTAAAGTAGTTTGCTGGACATAACTTTACAACTGTGCATGAAATTTACAGGCCAGAAGCAAAGAAGTACAAATTAACTGTTTCTATAACTTAGTGCCAAGAGCACTGGCCCATCAGTCGGGTATGAATTACAAATCAACTTTTAATAAACGACAACGATTTCTCTCGTTTAAGGCTGCAGAACACACATTATTTATTATTACACTTTATTCTACGTAAAGTTGGTATTGCACTGCACTCTGTGACATCATTCTAAACCACAACAGAAATAAAAGGCATACGCACAAAGAGAGAAAAGAAGTAATAAAGAAAACCTGAAAACCATTCCAATGAAATTTTACGGAAAAATGTTCCAGTAAATAGAAAAATGTTTCAGTAAAATTAAGGTTAGATGTGGTTTTAAGTCCACAACACTCTGAAACTCCTTGTAAAACATAATTTAAGTAATAAATCTGATAAATTTGATGGCTCTGCGGTTTAGAAGATAGTTTGTAGCAGACGTGACAAATTTTATATCGGTCAAACCGGCCGTTCTTTTAAAGTAAGATTCAATGAGCATTTGCAGGCACCTAAGAAGACTGCATTGGGAATGCGTTTAGCGGAAACAGGCTACACTATCGGGAATTGTATGCGTATTCTGCACAAGGCCGGAAAAGGTCGTGCTCTTGATTTGTTGGAAGAGATACATATCTACAAAGCTAAAAAGCATGAGCCCACAAGAGTACCCAACGCCTACTTTGCTTTGATAACTTATTACAGTAACCACTTAATGCCTCCCTTATTTACATCTAGCCTTGTTGCTGATTTATGTCGAGAACAGCATGCATTTGCCTTGCTTCCATACAATCGTCGCTCTAACCCGGTAAGTGATTATATCCTATCTATTTATGGATTGTACGGCCAGACTATATAATCTTATTTATTGAATTTTAGAATGTTGTACAAACCTTTCCTGTGGGAAACACATCACGATGTACGAAAAACCCTCTTAGCGGTTAAGTTCTTAAGATCGCTGCGCTCCTACGTAACATCCTGGCGGCCGAGCAAACAGAAGGCGCTGCTGATCAAAAAAATGGTTAAATGGCTCTGAGCACTATGAGATTTAACTGTTGAGGTCATCAGTCCCCTAGAACTTAGAACTACTTAAACCTAACTAACCTAAGGACATCACACACATTCATGCCCGAGGCAGGATTCGAACCTGCGACCGTAGCAGCAGCGCGGTCCCTGACTGTAGGGCCTAGAACCTCTCTGCCACTCTGGCCGGCTGCTGATCATTGATCTGTCTTCCATATAGTTCGTTGGTCACACAGACATTTTATCTATCATAGGTAATTTATAGATTACTATAGACTGGGTATTACTTATATTTTATTTTTGACCGTAAATTCACCATAAAAGTGGCAGGCCTATTATATTTCCTTTAAATAATTTTATATGTTTAACTGTATTCGTCTTTTGTTTTGTCACAATTGGTTTCTATGATAGTTATCAAAATTTAAAAGTCTGCTACATGTATTTTACCTACTGTATTTTCATCATATTATGGTTCTTATGTAAATGAAGAATACATCTAAGCCCGCAGTAGCGACATCTATGAGGCTTATAGGCAAACATATTTCTGGTAGCTACTGCAGTTCAGTATGTTTTGTACAGTAGCCGGCTGCTGTGGCCGAGCGGTTCTAGACGCTTCAGTCCGGAACCTCGCTGCTGCTGCGGTCGCAGGTTCGAATCCGGCATCGGGGATGGATGTGTGTGATGTCCTTAGGTTAGGTTTAAGTAGTTCTAAGTCTAGGGGCTGATGACCTCAGACGTAAAGTCCCACAGTGCTTAGAGCCATTTGAACATTTTTTTTACACTAACGCCACTAACGCGGGGTAGGGTGGGAGAGGATGGGAGAGACAAGTGGGTGGGAAGAATTAAGCTTGCGGGAGGTGCAAAGGATCTGTATCAGTTCGAGGAAAAGGAGGTGTGGGAAGGCAATCAAGTCTTAAAGGATCCACGTGGGGGATGGGAGTCGGATGCGATAGGCGAGGCGGAGTGCATGGCGTTCCAGGATTTGAAGGAACTTGTAGTAGGTGGGACTCTATCTTTCAAAACAATACAATATTTTATATCACAATATACTCTCATACAAACTAGGAACGTACAGGTAGCATAAGGTAAAGCGTACCTGTTCTACATCATATCCTAATGTGATAAAACCGTAATGGCATCTTCTAAACATATAAATGCACTCAGCAAAACATCGTCATGTAGAACTAATATATGGTGTAAAATAGGCCACATCCTCCACACAGTCAGTCGTCTGACGAAATAATCGTTTTTGATGTTCAGTTCTGTCATTGTACTTCTCAATACTCGATACGCGTACTTCAGTCGGTGCACAATTGGTCGCGCATCTGAGGAAACTACGTTAACAACCTGTCGTGGTCCTAAACCGGCATCCTTTACCGCATAACATGTTTTATTTAACATATGGCACAGCCAGGTGTCTGCGCTAAGAAGACGTCGCGATAATTTCCGTAAAACTGTCGGTTAAAAAACTTCCGTTTAGCTTTCGCCGTGTTGACGAAAATATTTATCAGGATTGGACTCTGACAACTACACATTACGGTTCCTGCCTTCGTTTCACGCCCTTTTTGAACGTGTAAGAGCACCTAGTTGCGATTCATCTGTCTTCAAGCACCAGGATGTACACTTCTCTTGTGTCTCCCAGTAGAGGGCAGATTTGTCATTTAGATCTTCGTCGTTCAGCCCTCTCCGACCACTAAGGTAGCTTCTGTGCCACCCAACCACTGCGCTGTTGCCGTGCTCTTCTACCAATGCAACTTAGATCGCTGCAGCGCTGTTCTTCTTCAAATGAAGGAAATGAAACACCACACTATATTCCGTGTGCTGAATGGGCTGTGCCGTTTTTCTTCAGGTCGTCTAGCGGTGTGCTACGGTACTCTAACGCGGGGATTTCATTGTGTTCCAGGGTACAAACATGTACCTGCAAATAAACAAGCATAAAATACGTAACTGTGTTGCCAACATGAATGTATTGTACAATGCTTAGAAATGCTTCATGTAATGCAGTGTTCGATGGTAACGTTAAAATCATTCGTAACGTTATTACTGCAAACTAAGCAGCATGACTGTGAGAAAAAGCGACACGGCATAGACAAAGTTTAAACCTAACTTCGGAGAAATGAAATGCTAAGGTGTTTAGCTGTGAGGTGAAAGGAATGCTGATTCCTAGTTTGAATAACATAAACAAAGATAAAATAATATTATGTGTTACAGGGTTTGTTAGTATATTCTCTTATACAGGTGAACTGCAAGAGAGTTTCTAAATAACCTCTCACATCAAGTCTGCTAATCTAAATGGTTTCATTTTGTATTGTATGTATAGATTTTTGTATTCACCCTCTCTTTATGATGATACATTAGTCGTCTCCCATAAACAAACTCAGATTATGACATTTTTCACATTTCAGTCACTCGTTTTTTTTACCAATGATATCATAAACATAACGGTCAAAGAACAAGAGATGAATTCTTACAGACTTAACTCCCTACGAACAGAGTGGTGTTTTTTGACACGATGTAATTTGCGAATTGTGCCAGCACAGTGGGAAACACACTGAACAGTGATGAAAACGGGAACATTAACAGAGCAAGCAAAGCCCCCCAGGGGATCCACAACTCTTTTGTGGATACGTGCATAGCGAGCACGGGACCCCGAGCTGATGTGGCCTTCCTTCCTTTCCGGGCTGCATACCTTCCCTTTCCGCATCCTTCCCCATCCCCCACCTTCGCCCCCCCCCCTCACCTCTGGTTCTTTCCTTCCTTTTCTCCCCCTCTGGGGGAATGGTTTGTGCCTACGTCCGGAGACGGACGCTTGTACATGTACCACATTCTTCGCCTTCCTTACTTGTAAGTCTTCGTCCTTCCTTTGTCCCTCTCTTTTCCTTACCTCTTCTCTCTACCCTTTTCTCCGCTGCGGCGTTTGAGACCTCTTCTTTCCTTTCCCTTTCCCTTTCTCTTTCTTCCTCCCTGTGCGTGTCTGAAGGCCGACCCACGCACTTCCATGCGTAGCCGGTGACGGGGTAACGCGTA
This sequence comes from Schistocerca nitens, assembly GCF_023898315.1. Taxonomy (NCBI): domain Eukaryota; kingdom Metazoa; phylum Arthropoda; class Insecta; order Orthoptera; family Acrididae; genus Schistocerca; species Schistocerca nitens. The sequence goes on along the minus strand of NC_064617.1, from coordinate 423,418,634 downwards.
ATTCCCCGCCCCGGGTAGACAGGTAGGACACGTACGTACCCCCTGGTAACGGCCAGGCCCAGGGAGGGGTGATTACCCGAGCTGATACCTTCCGAAAGTGCCGATTGGTCCCTCCGTCCGTTTGTCGGGAGGTGTGACCTGAGGTGTGAACAATCACCTAAGGCGGGAGTGCCCTCAGAGAGGGCCCCCACAAGGGAGGAGCGCGCCATCGGAGACGCCGGTAATCATGGGGGATTCTTCCGCAATGGTTTCCTCATCTTCCACTATGTCTGCTCACAAACGTAAGTTCACTGAGTCTCAACCACAGTCAGTTCTTCCATCGTTGCCACAGTTCCTTGTTGTTTCTCGGTCTGACGAAGGTCACGACTTCTCCACAGTCAACCCTTTCATAATTCAGAAAGGTGTCGACGCAATTGCTGGTCCTGTAAAGTCTTGTTCCAGATTACGGAATGGCACCCTGTTGTTAGAAACACACAGTGCCCTCCAGGCACAAAAATTGCTGCGTACCTCACTACTACACACTTTCCCTGTCCGGGTGGAACCGCACCGTACCTTAAATTCCTCGCGTGGAGTTGTTTATACACGCTCCCTCGATGGACTGTCTGATGAAGAAATTCAGCACTACCTGTCAGACCAGGGCGTAACGGCTGTTCATAGGGTTATGAAAAGGGTTGACACGAAGATCATTCCAACCCGCACTGTCTTTTTGACATTTGACAAAGTGCAACTCCCATCGAAAATCAAAGCAGGCTATGAGATAATTTCCGTTCGTCCTTACGTCCCAAACCCTACGCGTTGCTATCGGTGCCAGCGATTCAATCACACCAGCCAGTCCTGTTCTAATCCGGCCAAATGTGTTACGTGTGGCAGGGATGCCCATGAGGGTGCTTGTCCACCTCCATCCCCTCGCTGCATCAACTGTATGGGTGACCACGCTACTTCCTCTAGAGATTGCCCAGTTTTTAAGGACGAAAAGCTCATCCAGGAAATAAGAGTGAAGGAAAAGGTGTCGACCTTTGCTGCTCGGAAGTTGTTCGCCAGTCGACAGCCCACCGTGCCTCAGACAGGCAAATACAGCACTGTCCTTGCTTCTCCTCGGCCAACAAAGGAGGCGGCCACGCAGACTTGCGACCTCACCTTTAGTGCCACGGTCGTCCGATCGGCCAGCGCAAAGATCGCCCGTTCAACTTCACCACTTTCGCCTGCCCACTCTTTGGCTCACCCTTCGTCGGGTTCTGCTAAATCTCGAGCCCAAAAGTCAGACACCAAGTCTTCGAAGAAAGAGCATACTCGTGAAGAGTTTTTACGTACGGCAACTTCACCACCATCGGTTCCTCCTTCCTCTAAACCTCATACTTCCAAGAAGGCTACAAAGAAACCCAGTTCCTCTCCTTCTCCGCCAAGGCGTGTCCCATCCACAGCGCCACCTGGCGGAAATCGCCCTCGGCCGTCTTCTGTGTCGCCGAGGCGCACTGCTGGTGGCCGGTCAACCGGCCGATCGCTGGTGGGAGGAGCTGCTCCTGACCAACCTATGGATCAGGATCTTCTGCCTTCGGCCGAATGCCATTCCATGCTGTCGGTCGCAAGCTCTGAGCAGTCGTTGAGTTGACAGCACCCTTGGTCACATTCCTCCATTTTCTGTTCACCCTATGTCCATTATCCACTGGAATATCCGCGGCATTCGAGCCAATCGGGATGAATTGTCGATCCTCTTACGATCCTACTCGCCAGTCATCTTCTGTCTTCAGGAAACAAAGCTGCGTCCAAATGACCGCTTTGTTCTCCCTCATTTTCAGTCCGTCCGATATGACCTCCCCTCTGTGGAAGGCACTCCAGCCCATGGAGGACTGATGATTCTTCTCCATGATATTCTCCATTATCATCCAATCCCCTTAGACAGTTCCTTCCAAGCTGTCGCCGTCCGTCTTTCCCTTTCTGGATACACGTGCTCTCTTTGTACTGTATACATTCCATCGTCCACACCAATGGCACGAGCTGATCTCCTTCATCTTCTTGGTCAGCTTCCACCCCCCTATTTGCTGGTTGGGGACTTCAATGCCCACCACCCGCTTTGGGGATCTCCACATCCTTGTCCACGTGGCTCCCTATTGCTAGACGTCTTCCACCAAGCGGATCTAGTTTGCCTCAACGCTGGGGTCCCCACGTTTTTGTCTGCCTCCACGACAAATTTATCTCATTTGGACCTTGCGATCGGTACTGTTCCGCTTGCTCGGCGCTTCGACTGGTTCGCCCTTGATGATCCACACTCGAGTGACCACTTTCCATGTGTCCTTAGGCTGCAGTCTCAACTGCCATATATGCGCCCGCGACGCTGGAAGTTTGCCCAAGCCGATTGGACACTTTTTTCGTCTCTAGCGACATTCGATGACCGTCGCTTTCCCAGCGTCGACGATGAGGTCACACATATTACCGACGTTATTCTTACAGCTGCGGAACGTTCCATTCCACGCACCTCCGAATTGCCCCGGCGCCCCCCAGTTCCTTGGTGGAACGAGGCATGCCGTGACGCAATCCGTGAGCGGCGACGTGCTCTTCGCATTTTCCGTCACCATCCTACTTTAGCAAACTGTATCCGCTATAAGCAACTCCGTGCGCGATGCCGTCGCGTCATCCGCGATAGCAAGAAGGCAAGCTGGCAATTCTTTATTAGCTCCTTTAACACCTTCACTCCCTCCTCGGAAGTTTGGAGTCGGCTTCGACGGTTCTCAGGCGCGCCTAGTTTCTCCCCGGTCTCTGGGCTCACTGTCGCGCATGATACCTTAGTGGACCCCGTCGCAATTTCTAACTCATTGGGTCAGCACTTTGCTGAGATTTCGAGCTCTTCAAATTACCCGCCAGCGTTTCTCCCGAAGAAACGTGCAGCGGAAGTGCGACCTCTTGCTTTCTCCTCTCAAAATCGCGAAAGCTACAATACTGTTTTCTCCATGCGGGAACTCCAACATGCCCTCTCTTCTTCTCGCTCCTCCGCCCCTGGATCGGATGGTATCCATGTCCAAATGTTGCTGCATTTATCAACCCATAGTCTGCGTTACCTCCTTCGCCTTTATAATCGAATTTGGACCTACAGTACCTTTCCCAGACGATGGCGGGAAGCTATCGTCGTTCCCATTCCGAAACCTGGAAAGGACAAACATCTCCCCTTTAGTTATCGCCCCATTTCTCTCACGAGTAGTGTCTGTAAGATTTTGGAGCGTATGGTGAATTACCGTTTAGCTTGGTGGCTGGAATCCCGCAGTCTTTTAACACCTGCCCAATGCGGATTCCGAAAGCATCGCTCTGCAGTTGACCATCTTGTTGCTCTCTCCACTTATATCATGAACAATTTTCTCCGGAAACGCCAAACGGTAGCAATATTTTTTGATCTGGAGAGAGCATACGATACCTGTTGGAGGACAGGCATCCTCCGCACGCTGTTCTCTTGGGGCTTTCGAGGCCGGCTGCCCCTTTTTCTTCGCGAATTTCTGGCAGAGCGAACATTTAGGGTGCGGGTGAACACTACTCTCTCCCGTACTTTCTCTCAAGAAAACGGGGTACCCCAGGGCTCCGTGCTGAGTGTTGTACTGTTTGCCATCGCTATAAATCCAATTATGGATTGTCTCCTTCCTGACGTCTCGGGCTCCCTCTTTGTGGACGATTTTGCGATCTACTACAGCTCTCAACGGACCAGCCTTCTTGAACGACGTCTTCAAGGATGTCTCGATCGCCTCCACTCTTGGAGCCTCGAAACCGGCTTCCGTTTTTCTCCCAGTAAGACCGTTTGTATTAATTTTTGGCGACGTAAGGAGTTTTTTCCGCCCTCCTTACATCTAGGTCCTGTCAACCTTCCGTTTTCAGACGTCACTAAATTCTTGGGTCTTATGTTTGACAGAAAACTGTGCTGGTCCTCCCACGTTTCCTATCTTTCGGCTCGCTGTCTGCGAACGCTCAACGCCCTCCGTGTCCTGAATGGTACCTCCTGGGGAGCGGACCGAGTGGTCCTTCTCCGCCTCTATCGCGCCTTAGTGCGCTCGAAATTGGACTATGGAAGCATCGTCTACTCCTCTGCTCGGCCGTCTATTCTTAGGCGTCTCGACTCTATCCACCACCGTGGATTACGTTTAGCGTCTGGAGCTTTTTACACTAGCCCTGTGGAAAGCCTTTATGCTGAGACTGCTGAACCTCCGCTGTCCAATCGGCGAGCGGTCCTTCTGAGCCGTTATGCTAGCCATCTGTCTTCCATGCCTGCTAATCCAGCCCACGACCCTTTTTTCGACGCCTCCTTTGATGTAGGGTATGCAGGCCGCTCCTCCTCCCTACTACCCCCGGGAGTCCGCTTCCGTCAACTGCTCCATTCTCTTTCCTTCCGCTTTCCTAAAACCTTCTTGACAACTTGGGGTACAGCACCGCCTTGGCTTCGTCCCCGGATCTGTCTGCTCCGTGATCTTTGTCAATTTCCCAAGGATGGTACGCCTTCACTTGTTTATCGTCGGGCATTTGCTGCTCTATGTGCACAAATGACAGACGCCACCTTTATTTACACCGACGGCTCGAAAACATCGTTGGGTGTAGGGAGTGCCTATATTGTTGGCGACGCCCCAAATCACTTTCGGCTTCCCGACCAGTGTTCTGTTTATACTGCGGAGCTTTTCGCTGTTCTCCAGGCTGTCCACTACATCCGCCGCCATCAGCGGATACAGTACGTAATCTGCTCAGATTCTCTCAGCTCTCTCCTCAGTCTCCAAGATCTTTACCCTGTGCACCCTCTGGTCCACCGGATTCAGGACTGTCTGTGCTTGCTCCACCTGGGGGGCGTCTCGGTGGCGTTCCTCTGGCTCCCGGGACACGCTGGTATCTGTGGGAATGAGGCGGCTGATATAGCAGCCAAGGCTGCAGTTTCTCTTCCTCGGCCAGCTATTCAGTCGCTTCCCTTCACCGATCTACGGAGCGGTTTATGTCGCAAAGTTGCTCATTTATGGCATGCGCATTGGTCAACACTTCCCCGCAATAAATTGCGGGAAGTGAAAGCCCTTCCTTGCGCTTGGACCTCTTCCTCCCGAACGCGTCGTCGGGAGGAGGTAATTTTAGCTAGACTCCGGATAGGGCACTGTCGTTCTAGCCATCGGCATCTTTTAAGCGGCGATCCTCCCCCACTCTGTCCCCACTGCTCTCAGCTGTGGACGGTAAGACACCTTTTAATTGAATGCCCCTATTTTAATCCGTTACGCTCCCGTCTACAGCTATCGCCTGATCTATCGTCGATTTTAGCAGATGACACGCGCTCAGCCGACCGCGTTCTCCAGTTTATTAGTGACAGTGAAATGACGACAGTCATTTGAAGTTTTATCGGGGACCATAAACCCCTCTCTGTAGTGGACTTTTAAGCCTTGTTTCTGCTTTTCGTGTCCAATTTTTTGAGTTTTGTTCCCATTTTTGCTGTTTTCCATTTTCAGTTTTTATTTTTTCCTCAGTCGCGGACCGGGCGCTAATGACCATAGCAGTTTTGCGCCCTAAAACCAAAAAAAAAAAAAAAAGAGCAAGCAAAGATATGACCTAAAGAAAAACTGGTCAGGTGCCAGTTGGACTCGCGCTTTGAAGTTTTCGTAGCCTACAAATTTCATTATGTGTGTTTCATCCACAATGGTTGCAGTTGAGCTGCATAAATGTTCCTCTGTATAGTATAGAATAATAACCGCTACCAGTCACAAGAGACGGTGATTTTATTTAATACATTACAGGTTTCTGGCTTGTGTCCACCTTCATTTGGATAAAATTAATATCTATGTTACCATACTCATAGTTGGAGAAACTTAATTATATATATATATATATATATATATATATATATATATATATATATATATATATATAATATATATACAGTTCATCCATGTCACGAATCGAGAATCGCAACGATTTTTACATGTTATCAACATTGAAAACGGCGAGATATCGATCTCGGGAATTCAAAGACTTTCGGGAATGTTTAGTTTTAATTTTGAACTCTGATAAAAAACGACAACAGACATATTTTTTGTTTGTGATACAATTACAAATTAATAAGTTTAAGATTTTTTCCTTTATATTATACATGAAACCGTGCTTCATGAATTTTTTGATACTAGGTCAACGTTGTAATGAGTAAATTTGGGGGTATAAAATAATGTGATATAATGGTCACATCTTCTGAGTGCACTGACTTTGAAACTTAACTTCCTTACACCACTAAGTAACCATGGGCTTAAATGTGTTACGCAAATTTTTACCTGATACGTCTATCCCGTCCTGAGAAAAAGGGATGTTAACAGACGGACAGACAGTCGGACAAAAAGCCAGTCCCCGATGTTATTCAATCTGTACCTCGCGCGAGCAATAAAGGGAACCAAAGAAAATTAGGAGTAGGAATTAAAGTTCAGAGAGAAGGAATAAAAACTTTGAGATTTCCGATGACACTGTAACCCTGTCAGACAGCGAAGCACTTGGACGAGCAGTTCAAAGGACAGAGCCTTGTCAGGAGGGTATAAAATGAACTTAGTAACAAAAGCAAAAGAAGGATAATGGAAAGTCGTTGAATTAAATCAGGCGGTGCTCAGAGAATTAGATTAGGAAACGAGAAACGTAAAAGTAGTAGATGAGTTTTGCTATTAGGGCAGCAAAATAAATGATGGCCGAAGTAGAGAAATATAAAATATAGACTGGTAATGGCAAGAAAAGCCTTTCTGAAGAGGAATATTTTAACATAGAATGTAGATTTAAGTGTGTCGGAAGTCTTTTCTGAAAGTATTTGTATGGAGTGTAGCCATATACGGAAGTGAAACACGGACGATAACGAGTTTAGACAAGAAGAGAACAGTAATTCTGAAATGTGGTTCTACGAAGAATGCCGAAGACTAGATGGGCAGATCACATAACAAACGAGGAGGTACTGAATAGAATTGGGGAGAAAAGAATCTTAAGGCACAACCTGACAAGAAGGAGGTCTCGGTTGATGGGACGCATTCTGAGACATCAAGGGGTCACCAGTTAAGCATTGTAGCAAGTGTGGTGGGCGGGGAGGAGGGGGGGGGAGTAAATACGGTAGATGGGAGACCAAGGGATGAAAAGTAAGCTGATTCAGGGGGATGTGGGTTGCAATAGTTACTCCGAGATGAAGAGGCTTGCACAGAAGAGAGTAGAATGGAGAGTTGCATCAAACCAGTCTTCTAACTGAATACCATGACAACAACGTTATACAAATTACAAATCAATAATTTTCTAATTTTTTTGTCTTAGATGTACCTTGAAATCTTTTAACCTGCCCAACAACATTACTATAGGTCAACAAGACGTACCCTGTAGGTGTAGATGAGTTTTCGAATATCAAAATATTTGACATAAACGGTCGTATCTTTCGATTACTTTGACGTAAAAGCTACTATTTTTTACGCCTCAGAGGGACCTTCGATCTTAGAACGTGACATAAATTTCAATGTGATATATCTTTCTGTACCTGAGTAAATTCATTTTTAACAGTCGGACAGACAAACACACGGAGAGACAACAAAGTGATCCTATAAAGGTTTAGTTTTTACAGATTGAGGTACAGAACACTACAATGAAAAGACATGCGGAAAAGGAAGCCTTGTACGAGCAGAAACCACATCTTCAACCGCAAATGCGTCTTACCTCGTATCCTAATTAAACTGGTTGTTAACAGGTACTGGTGGAGTTTCAAAGAGTTCCTGAATCCAACAAATGATTTCGTCGTCCAGCGGAATTAAATCAGAGAGAACTTTTGGCATGTTATATATAAATCGCAAATTTATCTCAGAATGCACGTTTTCTTATTACAGTTCTTCACTAAGTTGCTGCGTCAACTATCGTGGATGGATTACCGCGCAGTCATCTTACGACGCCATTGCAGTTGCCAGCTTTTAGAATAATTTCTTTGGCTGTGGTAAAAATAAAAATAATCTAGTTTGAGAATTGTCTGTTGTTGTTGTTTTTGTGGTCTTCAGTCCTGAGACTGGTTTGATGCAGCTCTCCATGCTACTCTATCCTGTGCAAGCTTCTTCATCTCCCAGTACTTACTGAACCTACGTCCTTCTGAATTTGCTTAGTGTATTCATCTCTTGGTCTCCCTCTACAATTTTTTACACTCCACACTGTCCTCCAATGCTAAATTTGTGATCCCTTGATGCCTCAGAACATGTCCTACCAACCGGTCCCTTCCTCTTGTCAAGTTGTGCCACAAACTCCTCTTCTCCCCAATTCTATTCAATACCTCCTCATTAGTTAACCACCCAATCTTCAGCATTCTTCTGTAGAACCACATTTCGAAAGCTTCTATTTTCTTCTTGTCCAAACTATTTATCGTCCATGTTTCACTTCCATACATGGATACACTCCATACAAATACTTTGAGAAACGACTTCCTCACACTTAAATCCATACCCGATGTTAACAAATTTCTCTTCTTCAGAAACGCTTTCCTTGCCATTGCCAGTCTACATTTTATATCCTCTCTACTTTGACCATCATCAGTTATTTTGCTCCCCAAATAGCAAAACTCCTTTACTACTTTAAGTGTCTCATTTCCTAATCTAATTCCCTCAGCATCACCCGACTTAATTCGAATACATTCCATTATCCTCGTTTTGCTTTTGTTGATGTTCATCTTATATCCTCCTTTCAAGACACTGTCCATTCCATTCAACTGCTCTTCCAAGTCCTTTGCTGTCTCTGACAGAATTACAATGTCATCAGCGAATCTCAAAGTTTTTATTTCTTCTCCCTGAATTTTAATACCTACTCCGAATTTTTCTTTTGTTTCCTTTACTGCTTGCTCAATATACAGATTGAATAACATCAGGGAGAGGCTACAACCCTGTGCCACTCCCTTCCCAACCACTGCTTCCCTTTCATGTCCCTCGACTCTTATAACTGCCATCTGGTTTCTGTACAAATTGTAAATAGCCTTTCGCTCTCTGTATTTTACCCCTGCCACCTTTAGAATTTGAAAGAGAGTATTTCAGTCAACACTGTCAAAATCTTTCTCTAAGTCTACAAATGCTAGAAACGTAGGTTTATCTTTCTTCTAAGGTAAGTCGTAACGTCAGTATTGCCTCACGTGTTCCAATATTTCCACGCAATACAAACTGATCTTCTCCAGGGTTGGCTTCTACTAGTTTTTCCATTCGTCTGTAAAGAATTAGCGTTAGTATTTTGCAGCTGTGGCTTATTAAACTGATTGTTGGGTAATTTTCACACCTGTCAACACCTGCTCTCTTTGGGATTGGAATAATTATATTCTTCTTGAAGTCTGAGGGTATTTCGCCTGTCTCATACATATTGCTCAGCAGATGGTAGAATTTTCTCAGGAATGGCTCTCCCAAGGCCGTCATTAGTTCTGATGGAATGTTGTCTATTCCCGGGGAATTGTTTCAACTCAGGTCTTTCATTGCTCTGTCAAACTCTTCACGCAGTATCATATTTTCCATTTCATCTTCATCTACATCCTCTTCCATTTCCATAATATTGTCCTCAAGTACATCGCCCATGTATAGACCCTCTATATACTCCTTCCACCTTTCTGCTTTCCCCTCTTTCCTTAGAACTGGGTTTCCATCTGAGCTCTTGATAGTCATACAAGTGGCTCTCTTTTCTCCAAAGGTCTCCTTGATTTTCCTGTAGGCAGTATCTATCTTAGCCCTAGTGAGATAAGCCTCTACATACTTACATTTGTCCTCTGGCCATCCCTGCTTAGCCATTTTGCACTTCCTGTTGATCTCATTTTTTAGACGTTTGTATTCTTTTTTGCCTGCTTAATTTACTGAATTTTTATATTTTCTCCTTTCATCAATTAAATTCAATATTTCTTTTGTTACCCAAGGATTTCTACTAGCCCTCGCCTTTTTATCTACTTGATCCTCTGCTGCCTTTACTACTTCATCCCTCAGATCTACCCATTCTTCTTCTACTGTATTTCTTTCCCCTATTTGTGACAATTGTTCCCTTATGCTCTCCCTGAAACTCTGTACAACCTCTGGTTTAATCAGTTTGTCCAGATCCCATCTGCTTAAATTCCCAACTTTTTGCAGTTTCTTCAGTTTTAATCTACAGCTCATAACCAATAGATTGTGGTCAGTCCACATCTGCCCCTGGAAATGTCTTACAATTTAATACCTGGTTCCTAAATCTCTGTCTTACCATTATATAATCTATCTGATACCTTCTAGTATTTCTAGGATTCTTCCATGTGTACAACCTTTTATGATTCTTGAACCAAGTGTTAGCTATGATTAAGTTATGCTCTGTGCAAAATTCTACCAGGCGGCTTCCTCTTTCATTTCTTTCCCCCCAATCCATATTCACCTATGTTTCCTTCTCTCCCTTTTCCTACTCTCGAATTCCGGTCGCCCATGACTATTAAATTTTCGTCTCCCTTCACCACCTGAATAATTTCTTTTATCTCATCATAAATTTCATCAATTTCTTCATCTGCAGAGCTAGTTGGCGTATAAACTTGTACTATTGTAGTAGGTGTGGGATTCGTGTCTATCTTGGCCACAATAATGCGTTCACTATGCTGTTTGTAGTAGCTTATCCGCACTCCTATTTTTTCATTCATTATTAAACCTACTCCTGCATTACTCCTATTTGATTTTGTATTTATAACCTTGTATTCGCCTGACCAAAAGTCTTGTTCCTCGTGCCACCGAACTTCACTAATTCCCACTATATCTAACTTTAACCTATCCATTTCCCTTTTTAAATTTTCTAACCTACCTGCCCGATTAAGGGATCTGACATTCCACGCTCCGATCCGTAGAACGCCAGTTTTCTTTCTCCTGATAATGACGTCTTCCTGAGTAGTCCTCGCCCAGAGATCTGAATGGGGGACTATTTTACCTCCGGAATATTTCACCCAAGAGGACGCTATCATTTAACCATACAGTAAAGCTGCATGCCCTCGGGAAAAATTACGGCTGTAGTTTCCCCTTGCTTTCAGCCGTTCGCAGTACCAGCAGAGCAAGGCCGTTTTGGTTAGTGTTACATGGCCACATCAGTCAATCACCCAGACTGTTGCCCCTGCAACTACTGAAAAGGCTGCTACCCCTCTTCAGGAACCACACTTTTGTCTGGCCTCTCAACAGATACCCCTCCGTTGTGGTTGTACCTACGGTACGGCCATCTGTATCGCAGAGGCACGCAAGCCTCCCCACTAACGGCAAGGTCCATGGTTCATGGGGGGGAAATTGTCCGTAAGAATACTGAAATCACTATGAGGCAGAATGGCATAGAATAAAGCACTTATTTATGTCCGTTTTCTAACAAGTGCGTAATACTCAAAATTCTGTGTTAACCAACAATATGAACCAAATGTGAGTAGTGTTTCGCAACTCTTCCCACTCGTATTTCAGTATGCTGGCAGGGTTTGCCAGACATTGAATTCGAAAGGTAACATTTTCAACAAAGCTAGAAAACTGTGGACCTTTCTAACGCATACAAACGAAAAGTTACGTTAAGAACGAATTTTCTTTAACCTTCTCATTGTAAATGGAAATAAATGCGCTGATAATTTAATAAGGTCAATGTAAAGCTTCAGCGAAGGGGACTGAAAATTTGCATTTTAATTATGAAACAAAGAACACAGCTCCATCGCCACGAGTCATCGCAGATTGCAGAACTTCAGCAATTAATCAGAGCGGTGTTAACAATACAGTAAAGGCAATTTTACTTTTTTCTTGCTCTTTCCTTAATGTATCAATTCTTATTTCACAGCAGACTTTGTGTTTAATTGTAGAGACAGGAAAATAGGAAGAAAATGTTCTTTGACTCTTGCAGTATAGTTTGTTTGCTTATGGAACTTTTCACTTATTTGTATATTTGCACGCAACGTGATGAACATACACTTTGTCACCTTTTGTAAATTACACTAAATTATTACTATTTATCGTCACATTCATTTGGAGCCTAAATTTTTATCTTGGTTATCTCGTCTACTTTAACATGCACCAAAATGCCTTTAATTCAACGGCTCAAAGAAATGGTTCAAATGGCTCTGAGCACTATGGGACTTTACATCTGAGGTCATCAGTCCCCTAGAACTTAGAACTACTTAAACCTAACTAACCTAAGGACATCACACACACCCATGCCCGAGGCAGGATTCGAACCTGTGACCGTAGCGGTCGCGCGGTTCCCGACTGAAGCGCAGAACCGCTCGGCCATTCCGGCCGGCTATTCAACGGCTATCAGAAATGTTCTAGTCTTATAAAATTTCATGGAATCAGAATAATATTGCAAGTAAGTAAATTAATTTTCATTACGATTTCGGTCACTTTACTGCAACACATGCTCTCGGATTTGCCTGAACGTGGAGGCATGGACGCTATATACCATCCAACGTTCTGTTACCAGAATTTACTCCCAAATGCACAATTATCTTCGGACAGAGAATTCGGTCACTCTAAATGAGAGCAAATTTGATGGTCATTTTTTTCCCTCGGTAAGTGAATCAAATTTTTATGTCTGTAGATTTTCCTTGTTTCTTCATTCCAAGGATAGAATGAAACTCAAAGAAAAATTCACATTGTTTCGGAAAAGCGACGATTTTAAGTTTCCAGAATTTTTTGTAAATCATGGTTTCTACACATTTTTACTGAGCTTCATTAAACAACCAGTTTTGGTCACAAACGAACCATCCTTAGCTACAATGTGGTATCGTTAATCGGATGCATAACACATCATATTTATTAACAAGCATCATAGTACAAAATATTGGTTTACGGCTTGATGCTTTTAAATACATATGATTTGTCATGTATCTCATTAAAGACGTCACATTATACCTGGGGATTATCTGTTTATTACCGAAACTGATTCCTTAATAAAGTTACAAAACAGCTTTATGCAAACCATGATTTTCCAAAAATTAAAGAATGTTTCATTAAATTTACATTTGAAATTCGTCACTAAGAAAAGGAAGAGAAGGAAAAATAGTAGTAGGATATGGACTGGGGCAAAGGAATGAAAGAAGAAACCGCCTCGCAGAATTTTGAACAGAGTATAATTTAATCATCGCTTACACTTGGCTTAAGATTTGTGATAGATGGTTATAGACGTGGAAGAGAAGTAGCGACAGTGGAGATTTCGAATGCAAATGTAAACTGTTAAGCCATTTGCGTCCCCAGCTGTAGAATCAGGCAATTATTTACTGATTGTAAACTGGAGATTAGAGCTATGGAATTTCCAGAATGGTATAAAATTAAGGAGATAGGACCTGGTAAATTGAAAGAGCTAGATACAGTTGAAATTTTCAGAGGGAGTATTAGCAGACATTCGACTGAAACAGGGTATGGGAATGTGTAGCTTTGAGAGTTGAAACAATGAAGCCAGCAGAGTATCATCTAAGTACAACGCCGAGGCGTAAAAGAATTCCATGGGTACCACAACAGATATTGATTTTTAGCTGATGAAAGGAGCAAATATAAAAATCCATAATATGAAGCAGGAAGAAGGGAATAAAGACGTATAAAAAATGAGATTGACTGTAAATGTAAAATGGCTAAGCAGGAGTGGCTAGACAGCATAGGCTGTATAAACTTGCCTGACTAAGGGGATAACAGATGCCACTAATAGAAAAATGAGAAAGAACTATCAAGAAAACCGGAAGAACTGTATGAATATCAGAGCTCAGATGAAAATACCAAGCAAAGAAGAGAAAGCTGAAAGTTGTAATAAATGTGTAGTGTGTTTATACAACGGAAGAAAATTTGAGTGCAATATTAACCCTCGAGCGGGCGCGCCGTTTTCCATAACACGAGCGGGCGTGCGGCGCGCTTTGTACACATGAAAAGAATAGGTTCCCTTAAGTTACCAAGGTAAGTCAAGTATGATCAAAATCACACTTTAATCTTAGTTTATTTAAATACGGAGAAAGTGAACTTACATGAGCTAAACTACAGTTTTATAAAACAATAATGAAATAAATTTTTACTATAACTCTCCCTTGCCAAGGACGGGTGGTAAACACAGTAAAGACGCATTCCAAGCATTAAGCAGTGCAGTTCCATCAGATCTCGGTCACCTGCTTATTCGATCACTAATTATCTCGTAGACAACTGCCTCAATGTGGGATTATGTTGCTAGTTCGTAACTGGGGTCATTTTTTTGAACTGATCGTACTTTTTTCACCTGGCTCGCTTTGTATTTTGTATTGCTGCTGCACACTAGGACGTACGGCAACACAATTTATCACTGTTACCTAAAGCATTATTGAAGGAATAGGTATAGGTTTCCAGTTGTTAAACAATAATAGAACCGCACAAAATCATTTTATTTTTTGTTGGCGTACTTTATACACAGGGTAGAAAGAGAAGAGGAAATAGAAGCTGAGATGGGAGGTATGATACTGCGAGAAGAATTTTACAGAGCACTGAAACACCTAAGTGGACACAAGGTACCTATAGCAGACGACAGTCTCTCAGAATTAATGAAGTACTCAGGAGAGCTAATCATGACAAAAGTGTTCCACCTAATGTGCAAGATTGGTGAGACAGGCGGAATACCGTGAGACATGAAGAAGAATGCAATAATTCGAATCCAAACAAGGAAGGAGTTGACATGTGTTGATACTACCGAACCATTAGTTGCGGGATAGTGACAAGAATTAATTAAAAAATGTGCGTGATGACACCGATCTCGGGGATGATCACTTTGGGTTCGGGAGAAATACAGGAAGACGCAAGGATATACTGACCCTAGGTCTTGTTCGAGAACGTAGACTGAAGAAAGACAAATCAAAGGATTTGTAGTTTTGGTGGAATATTTTGACAATATTGACTGGAATGCGCTCGTTTTTACTTTGAAGGCAGAGTGGATAAAATACAGAGAACGAAAGGTTGTTTACGGCTTGCACAGAAACTATGCTGCAGTTACAAGATTAGGACATGAAACGGAAGGGTAGTTGAGAATGTAGACATCGTCGCAGCCTCTCTCTGATATTATGCAGTCTGCAGAGGGTAAGCAAGAAGAAATTAGTAAAGGGAATGAAAGTTCAGACAGCAGAAATAAAAAGTTTAGAATTTTTCTGATGACTTGCTACTATCAGAGACGGCAAAGTCTTGGATAATCACTTGAAGGGAATGGACAGTGTCTTGGAAGGGGATTATAAGGTGAAAATCAGCAAAACTATAACATGCAATGCTGGAGGAATTACATTGGGTAACGGTAGCGTTCTCGCTTCCCGCGCCCGGGTTCCCGGGTTCGATTCCCGGCGGGGTCAGGGATTTTCTCTGCCTCGTGATGACTGGGTGTTGTGTGGTGTCCTTAGGTTAGTTAGGTTCAAGTAGTTCTAAGTTCTAGGGGACAGATGACCATAGATGTTAAGTCCCATAGTGCTCCGAGCCACTTTTACATTGGGTAATGCAACACTGAAAATAGCAGATATATTTAATTATTTGGGCAGAAAAATAAGTGATGTTGGCTGAAGTAGAGTGGACATAAAATGTAGATCAGCAATAAACGAAGATCATTAAAAGCAAGAAAAGAATTTCTGAATAAGAGAATATTTTTAATACCTCATATAAATTTAAATGTTAGGAAGTATTGTCTGAAAGTATTTGTCCAGCGTGTGTCCTTGTAAAGAGGTGAAACGTGGACAACACAGTTCAGTAGAGAAGGGTAGGAGCTTTTATCATGTGGTGCTACAGAAGAATGCTGAAGTTTAGATTTGGACATAAAATTAATAATGAGGAGGTACTGGGGAGGACAGAAATTTATGGGACATGGAGATCGAATTAATAATGAGGAGGTACTGGGGAGGACAGAAATTTATGAGACATCTTAACAAAAGAAGGGATCGGTTGGTAGGATATATTCCGAGGCATCAAGGAACAGTTCTTTGGTAATGGAGGGTGTTTTGGGGATAGAAATTGTAGAGCGAGATCTAGGCATGAATAAGTAAGCAGTTTCAAGTGAATGTAGGTTGCAGTAGCTTCTCAGAGATGAAGAGGCTTGCACAGGATAGAGTAGCGTGGAGAGATGTATGAGATCTGTCTTCGGCTTGAAGGCCTGACGAAAACATAACTAAACAGGCACTAATCATAACTGCAGATGCCCTAAGAGTAATGTTTGCTTAGAAGACTAAAAATCGGTAACGACATTATAAACTTATTGATTACTGTACCGGAAAATTACCTTCTTATACTTACCGAAAAAATATCTGAACCTATTCGCTTCAGAGGAGTCACATAATCTACACCAGTACAGGATGGTCAGAAACAGTCTGAAAAGCTTATGTGTTGCTGGGTAGGTTGTGGTGGGAATAATTGTTAAGAAAAAAATTCGTTGCGCTGTTTCCGAGTAAAATAGCATTGGAATTAGCCAATGAGGTCGTTGCGCCCACAAATTTAAGCGCCCCGCCATAGTCGGTGACGACAAAAGTGTTCCTCGTTTGGTTTCCTAAAACGGAGCAACAGAGCGATACAAAAATCAGACATGGGACTGTAGTATGGACAGAAACCGAGCCAAAGCCTCAGCAATCTCTTGCGCTGTCATCTACACTATGAGGACAACTTGTAGGGAAGCAGCCTACTCACGCCGTAGTAAATTCACATCAGTCTTTCCATTGTGTGCCAGCCAGTCTGCTGTAACTAGCTCTGACGTCATAAATGTTGCGCAATACTTTAAAAATCAAGCAAATAACCTAAAACATTTCTAGCATGTCAGGAGTAATACTCAATTAATGTGTGTTGAATGTAAGTTCGATAACTTTAGCAATTTTCGAAATTTGGACGTTTTTCTGTATAAATCATTGGCGCAACAGAAAAGAGCTAGAGAATTAGAAATTTATAATTAGATTCATTTTTCATAATTATTTAATAAAAACAGTACTTTGGATTTCACAAATTAAAATTTTAGTGGAAATTCATGATTTTCTGGTTTTTGTCTTAAAACTTAAGGAAGCAAGATTGATTAAGTAGGCTAATAAATAAGGCTAGGATGTTTATATTTAAGTAGGTTGGAGATCCGCTATAACTATGAAGATGTGAAAAGTTTCATTTGAATACCTATAAAACTATAGCGATAGCGTATCTCCAAAGGACCAGTTCAGAGCTCGTCTACTGCGTGCAATGTAATTAAATTAATTCTCTCGCCCAAAATATTTAACTTAGCCACGTCAAAATTTTATTATCAATACTTACCTGCGTGCTGAATGCACATTTAAATTAAGAGCTTCATCGGCCATCAGCAAAAGAAGCTATGATTTATTCGGTAACCTAATGTGGTGCATTACTAGCCCAGCGGCTAGTCGGGAGAGCCGATTTGATCAGGCGTTCCCTTAGCCGTCCGCACCGCGGCTTTATATATAAGAACGCTGCGCCAGGAAGCAAGGCCCCAGTTCTCTCCAGACGCTGAATAGCACACCATCTGTGTCGGGAATCGCGTCGCGTCGGGATCATTGCTATAAATAGCCTCGGATGCCGTATTAAGTTACTCGGGATGCGTGTAACCATGAAATCATTTCCGAGTGAAGTGTTAATTCTGGGTTGACTTTAATTATCGATCTTCAGTTTGCGTACTGTCGTATTTTCACGTGCCGCCGCGGGACAAACATTCTACCATTATTTAGCGTGGCGTTTGATGAACCTAATCATCAAATTATGGCGAGCATTCATTTAAACATTTGATTTGGACAGTTATAGTTGCATCAGCGCATTAGACTCTGAACTGCTCTGTTAGTCAGATTGTGTGGATTCTTTGTTTTCATCTGTGACTTTCAGAATACAGAGAATTTTTAGAGAATCGTTTTTTGATTATGAATCCCAGTCAATCTCCTAATTTCTCTGAGATATAAGCTGTAACTATAAGTGTATTCTCAGATGAAGTGGGCACTAGGAATTCTAATTACAGGCTTCACGTTTTGCTAATCACTTTGTGGTTGCCAATATTGTAGTTAGAGAGCCAGTGTTGAGAACGGCGAAAGACAGCATAAATAACTTCTAAATAATAGGAACATTTTTAACAACAATAATTTCACCAGCCGCCACACATATGGTTAATCGGCCGGGAAATGCCGTGTTTCTACATTCAAACATTTATAGAACAGTAAGTAAAAATTTCTAACCGCCGCCCCACATATGGTGCATCGGCCGGGAAATGCCGTGTTTCTACATTCAAACATTTTAAACAATCAATTCCTACCAGCTGCCCCACAAACTGGCACTAATTCTATCCGGCTGGCCGCTTGAGCCTGCGTGCGCAACGGACTGGTTGACTGATTTCATTGCTGATTAACTCGGCAATGATGTGACGTAACTAATTTTTTTCTTAACAGTTATTTCAGCACAACCTACCATTATAAGCTTTTCAGACTGTTTCTGACAATCCAGTAAACATTCTCCGCAGACGACTCCCATTACATGATACAAAATGTTAGGGTTTATTCCTCTTCTAATCACGTACGGAGCATGGGATGAATTATCGCTTAAACACATTCGTGCGCACTCTAATTACTCTAATCTTATTTTCGCGATCCCTAAGGGGCCGATATGTACAGAGCTCATACATATTTCTACATTCTTCACTTAATTCTCATTCTCGAAAATTTGGAACTAGGCTTTAGTGGGATAACGGGCGTCTATCTTAAAACGTCTGCCAGTTCAGGTTTCGCAAGATTTTCGTGGCTCTCCACCGAGTCAGTAAAATCTGTGAGCATTCGTGCTGTCTTTCCTTCAATACGTTGGTTATTTCCTGCTAGAACTATTTGGTTTAAGTCGCAGACACTTCAGCAGTATTCGAAAATAGGACTCACAAGTCTTTTACAAGCATCTTATTTTGTAGACTGGTTTCCACAGAATCCCACCAGTCCAATTCATCCACATGCTTTACCTACAACTTGTAAATGTGTAGGTCCAAAGAGTCTATACAAATGTAGTTTTTCACTTTTTATTCTTCACTTTTGTTCATTACCATAAGTAATAAATACCACTATATTGAAATATTAGAAATGATCTCAATGTAAATGTTTCAATTTACAGGACTTGGACAAGAAAATGGAAACACTGCAAGAAATGCAAGCTTCAACATAAGTGCAGGTGCTAGTCAAATCAGCAGGTTGCACTGTTGTCTGACTACGGACACACCCGTGCAATATAAAAATAAGAGGTCGACAGTGAAAGGTCTCTATTGGATTCCTTTCATGTTAATTTCTTAAATCTGTTGTCATTTACGGCATACATTCCACTTCTAAATGTACTGTGGTGTTTCTGACTCTATCTGGGAGGAGACTGAGCAGTGGAACGTGTTACTTTTACACATAAACAAGAATGATCTGTCACACCACTTCACTCTAAAACACAGTTTATATGTAATTCATGTCACACAGCCTCATATGGAACCTACATCCGCTTTCTTTTATATAGTGTATATGATAAGATACTGTCATCTCCCTTCCCTTCTGAGTGAAAGGATGAATGAGCAAATGTATTTCTAGTTGCATGCTTGAAGGTAGCAGACAATCCTGTCTTCTAGAGAACAGTAGGACCAACGTCAGAACATGTAGCTACACTTTCTAAATGCAAAGAGGTTTCTATTCTTCGTATGGTCCTGTCCGTCCCTTGTCATGTTGGCATAGGAAGCTGCCTCTCTGGTCACTTCCAATTGTATCTGTGAGGCACCCTCGGTAGGGGCCCAGGCCAGTCTGTCCGCGGCGAGCGTCTGAGGTGGTAAGATCTCCGACTAAGCGCGTCTCTGCTAAGTCTGTAGGGCAAGGGATTTCTTAAGTTCAGCCTAACTGAAAATTTAATTACCTTTGTTTCAGGTTTAGATCTAAAATATCTTATGTTATCTTAAATTGCAACACAGTGTAATTAGAGTGTGAAGTTCAGAATATCTTCCAGTAGTTGCTTCGTCACTACTTTGTGAGCAAAGTGGAACCACGTGTTGATGATCTGTAACTCTAACTAAGATTATCAATCTTAAATGCGAATATGCGTGAGATTATAACGTCTCGTCTTGCAATATTTTTCAATATACCAACTTTTCTTTATGTTCAACCCACGTGGGGTGTTCTTTGTGAGACCAGTACTGCGTGCTTATATAATTGTTTGACCCATCAGGTTAATAGTATGACGATAGTAACCAGTTGGAGGTTTTTCTTTTGTAAATTGCATTTCGATGTAACTTATTTCAAGTATCAAAATTATTGTGGAGTTACACTCTTTGTGTAAACAAAGTTGACCACGTGAAGCAGGTGGTGTAATCATCAAAGTAGCCCTCAGCTATTCTTTTCGAGAAGATTTCACAGACAATCAGTATGAATTTAGTATACCAGTGTTTGGTAATTTCATGACGGATAGGATTGCGCTACAACCATAACTTCTTTGGGTGAAAATTGAATCGGTTGGTTGTGGTTAATTTCCTCTTGCATATGTTTCAATGTTCTTCGTGTGTTATTTTATGAATGCAGATTTGTATGCAGTCTTCCAATCTTGGCTCCATATTTGACGTGTTCCGTAAGATTACAAACTCACATTTTCACAATCCTAGGTAAGGCACCATGTTTAGTTATGAATAAAGTTTAATATGCTAAAATTTTAACGGTACAATGATCAATGTTAAGATAACTGTCTAAATATAAACTGATTTATTTCTTTTTATTTAAATTATATAATCACTGGTTGTCGTAAGATGACTATTAAAAGGTTATAATTAATGTTAGTCTGGTTGAAAATTTGGTAAACTTGACTGGATACCTGGAGAAACAGTTGGTAAGTAATGCAATGATAACTTCCCCAGATAGCTCACAGCTTTGAACCAGCTTTTATTATCTTGAAGATCAGCACAGCTTTCAGAACAACTTAATGCATCAACTTTACAACAGCAGGAAAAGTCACTGCAGAACTGAATGTCACGTTCGTGTACTCTGACAGCATCAAAACAGCACAAAGAGAGGCTCCATTAAGCTGGGAATTCCAAAACCACTCATGAGTGACGCAAATACCCGTAAAAGACAAACGTGGTACTGAAGCTATAAAACCAAGACTATGGAGCAGTGGAAGAAAGTCATTTGGTCTGTTGACTCTTGTTGCGCACTCGTTCCATGTAGGTGATGATTTGGGCAACCATCTCGTGGTATTCCATGGGGTGCATGGTTACTCTGATGACAGTGTTGGCTAATCAGGTCCACCCCACGGTACAATGTTTGTCCCGGAATGATGATGCTGTATCGCTGGGTTTGTCAGCAGGAGGATAAATTGTCTCATCTTCCCCGTCCAATATAGTTGGCAGATTTCAGTATTATTGTGCCCATATAGTCTTATTTGGAAACAAGAGAGCTTGATCACTGTCCATCTCGAATATCGTTATCTGACCTAGCCACTATTTTCCATCAATAATGGTATAAGATTCCCTAAAAAACCAAACAGGACTTATATTTGTCCGTATCGAGACGAATGCCAGCTGTTTCGAATGCCGACGGGTATCCTGCACCGTATAGTGTTAAGTTTCCATATTTTTCGCAACCTTTCTGTCTGCATGTATCTTTGTTAGAAGAGAGCCTATGTTGACTATCGAAAGAGAACAATGGAGTTGCATGATTGGTAACGTGATAGGCAGATTCTTGTCGTGGTGGCATGATTTGCATGTTGTATTTCATACTTTATTTGCTGCCATTTGCAATTACTTGCCGTCTAGTGACTAAGGGCATTATACATGTAGTTCTTGTGGTCTTCAGTCCAAAGACTGGTTTGATGTAGCTCCCCATGCTACTCTATCCTGTGGAGGCCCCTTCATCTCCGAGTAACTACTGCAACCAACATCCTTCTGAATGAGTGATATGAGACAGATTTTAGGAACAGCCCCACAGTATTCACATAAAATCATAGTAGGGACTCACCCTCGACCTGAATGATTTATGACAATCGGAGACTTGAATTGATGTTAAATGTAGGAGTGATTGTCAGTTTCTGTAGCAATGCAAAACAGAGTTTCATGCTGGTTGGAAGGAAATAAGTGTGTTTTGGGCGACGTTGGTACAGAGTTGAGTGTCAGAAGAGACAGGGACGTTGCTGAGTCCTTCTTAGAAGGCCAGCGAGCGTAGGTGGCCATTTCATGGCCGGGCCCTTCAAGCGCCTTTGTGACACCCCATGGCACCGCTGAGCGTGTGGACGTTAGGACATCCCCTGGCGACTGCTCGTACAAATACGTTTACGAGGTGGAGTGAGGAGGTACTTTTAGTGAAAGGTGCTCTTGACAGCTGAAAAGAAAAGGTTGTTTTAAGGATGTAAAACTGCAAACACTGATTCATCTAAACGTTTTCCAGAATAAGAAGAAAGCACGAGAGTGACAAAAGGAAGGTGCCTCGTTGATTTAGGAGAGGGACAAGCATGCGAGGAATGACTCTTAGAGGAAACTTGTAGAAACGATATCTTTCGTTAACAAAGTAAATCATAGCCAAGAGAAGGGAACCCCGTACTCTCTGAGGAACATTTTGGTCCGGCAGATCTCAGAAGTTTGAGACAAAGCAATCAAATTGCGCATGCGAAGTGAGGTTTCCTTGTCGAACCCTCTCTGTACAGGAATCATTTCACTTCGCTTCTTCTTCTTCCTCTTCTTCGTCTTGCTTGTTAGTCAACTTCAGATCTTGTTGTCTCGCCTCTCTTCTTGGAAAATTGCTGTTATTCTCCAATTTTCATTAAATCAGCCACCTTCCAGCACTTAGCCTTAGGAGAGGACTGCTGGCACAGTCACTGATTGAGGACGCAGTATTTCAGTCACTGACAACTACACTATGATCTGGGCAGGGCGCCACTGTGTGAAATGTAGGGAATTTTACGATCTCACAGGCTCTCTCTAAAATTTACCCTGTGAAGTCATGAACAGTTTGCCTTTTCAACTCTGTATTACCTTCAGTAGTTCTACTATATGCGAACAAGTTTCACAACAATCGCTTGGTACATGTGCTATTTATCATCAGTTTTCTCCTGACCATCACATTAGATTCAGCAGAATTCCGTTCATACATGTTGCCATTATTAAATCTTTATGAAGATGTTGCTATTATTCATGAAGAAATAATTATTTTGCCTCAGTCAATTGTCCAACTTTTGATGTGCAACTACATCCAAGCAAATAGGATAAGGTGCCACTTAACATTTTATCGACCCACACCCTAAAAAGGTAGCTTACATGTAGATTTCTTTTAGGAGATTGTGTACAACATTCGTTGTTCAGTGTAGACGCCGGTTTGTTTTCACAAATTTTGAAAATTATAATCTTGAATAAATGTACCAAATGATTAGGATGTGTTATTCTAACAACATACATCAAACTACAGCCGATTCTCCCACGCAAGCTGTAGTGATCAAACCCTAAAGAGCCAAAATTACTCTACTGCTTTTGGCGTGGCAAGAAAAGTAATTTGAAAAGCAGTGAGTGTTTTCAGTCTACACAAAGAAGTCTGTCATTCTTATCTGAAGAGAGTATACTGATGAGCAAAAACGTGATGACTTCTTGATTAATAGCTTGGTTGGCCATCTTTGGAACGAAATACATCACTGATAATGCTTATCAGGGATCCGACAGTTTTTTGGTGGGTTTGAGGAGGTATGCGGCATTAGATGCCTGCAGACGGGTCATGTGACTTGCGTAAATAACAGGCCGCTGGTTTGTGTACTTGGTGACTATACCCGACAGCGACCCTGATGCGTTCCATAGGATTTATATCATGCGAATTTGGTCAACGAGACATCAACGGGAGTTCATTATAATGCTCCTCAAACCACTGTAGCACAATTCTGGCTCCGAGACACGGACAGTTCTACTGCAAAAACATGACATCACCGTCAGCGTGGACATCAAGCATGAAGGGATGCAGGTGGTTCAGTTGTCAGCGTGTCTTCGATTCTACCATAGTTCTATGCAAGCGCAGGAGAATGTCTCCCATAGAATAATACTGTTCCCACCAGCCTGCGTCCGTACGTTTCGAGCCGCCGTTCACCTCGATAACGGTGTTTGTGGAGTCAACCAGTGATCCAATGTAGCAAAAATGTGACTCACGCGGAAGGCCGACACGTTTCCATTGATCGAGGGTCGAACCCCGATGGTACCCTGTCCACTGCAGTCGTAATTGACGAGGTCTTTCGATCAACAAGTAAACACGTAGCGGTGCTCTGCTGCAGAGCTCAATGTTCACCTACGTACGATGAACGGTCTGCTCCGAAACATTTGTGTGTGCACCAGCATTGTGCTCTATCAGGCAGAGATGTCATAGAACACCATCTATTTTCTTTACATAGCAGACAAACCTCCGAACCCCACGTTCCGCAAAAAGTCGGAGACTTTTAACCATATAGAGTCTAATGGTAGTTTCACCGTCCTTTTACCTCTTTCCGTAGATGCTCACGAGAGTATCACGTGAACATACGACCAGCTTTGTCATTTCGAGATACTCGTTCACAGACTCTGGATTATAATAAATTGCCCTTTGTCAAAGACGCTTTTTTCATGGACCATATGCAACCATCGTCAAAATCGCTTCTCTAAACTGATTTTCCATTTCCAGCCCATATCTTCGCTAGGGTAATCCTCCATCCACGTATGTTTCGCTTACACACTTTCGTTACCACGTCATGTTCCCGCAACGCCACAAGGCGGTATCCAATGTCGTGGAGGGCAGTGGTCATGATGCTTTGGCTGACACGTGTAAAGTTTCATGCCGTCAAATACCAAGATCAGGAGTGTTTACGAACTGGAAGTTTTGGGAAGAAATGTAAAATATGTATTTCAAGGAGGAGATATGTTTATTTTCTCTCAAGAAACGGACGGTACGAGTGGTTTCGGGTCGAGAGTAAATATGAAATGAAGAAGACAACACAACACGCAGTCTCTGAGCGGAGAAAATACCCGACCCAGCCGGGAATCGAACCCGGGTCCGTAGGACTGCAATCTGTCATGTTGACCACTCAGGTATCGAGGCGGACGCTTAGTAATGAAAGTTGGTGTGTAGAATGCATGAGTCTGGCGACATATCATCTGATTTTCGGAAAAATATGATCCACATCATTCCGAAGGCTGCAAGAGAGGTCAAGTGCGAGAATGAGCGCACAATCAGCTTAAGAGCATCAAAGTTTCTGTCAAGAATAATACACAGAACTATGGGAAAGAAAATTGAGATGTGTTACACGACGATCAATTTGGCTGCAGGGAAGGTAAAGGCACCAGAGAAGCAACTCTGACTTTGCAGTTGATAATAGAAGCAAGACTAAAGAAAACGCAAGACACATTCACAGGACTTGTCAACCGCGAAAAAGCGTTCGACAACGTAAAATGGTGCATGATGTTCGAAATTCTGAGAAAAATAGGTGTAAGCTATAGGGAGAGACGGGTTGGGTTGTTGTGGGGGAGGAGACCAGACAGCGAGGTCATTGGTCTCATCGGATTAGGAAAGGACGGGGAAGGAAGTCGACCGTGCCCTTTCAAAGGAACCATCCCGGCATTTTCCTGGAGCGATTTAGGGAAATCACAGAAAACCTAAATCAGGTGACCGGACGTGGGACTGAACCGTCGTCCTCCCGAAAAGGGATCCAGTGTGCTAACCACTGCGCCACCTCGCTCGGTGGAGAGACGGCCAATATCCAGTATGTAGAAGACCCAAGAGGAAACAATAAGACTGGACGACCGAGAACGAAATGCTCGGATTAAAAAGGATGTAAGACAGGGATGTAGTCTTTCGCCCCTACTGTGCAATTTGTACATCGAAGAAGTAATGCTGGAAATAAAAGAAAGATAAGGAGTGGAATTAAAATTCAGGGTGAAAGGGTATCAGTGATACAATTCGCTGTTGACTTTGCTATTCTGAGTGAAAGAGAAGAAGAATGACATGATCTATTGAATGGAATGGACATTACAATGAGTACAGAGTATGGTTGAAAGTAAATCGAAGAAGGAAGTAACGAGACGAAGCAGAAAATAGAACAGCGAGAAACTGATGGTCACGAAATAGATGAAGTTAAGGAATTCTGGTATCTTGGCAGCAAATAACCAATGACAGACGGAGCAAGGAAGACATCAAAAGCAGACTAGCTCAGGAAAAAAGGCCGTTCCTGCCCAACAAAAGTCCACTAGTATCAAACACAGGTCTTGATTTGAGGAAGAAGTTTCTGAAAATGTACGTTTGGAGCATAGCATTGCATGGATGTGAAACATGGGCTGTTTCAAAACCGGAACAGAAGAGAATAGAAGTACTTGTGATGTGGTGCTACAGACGATTGTTTAAAATTGGGTGGACTAACAAAGTAGGGAATGAAGGGGTTCTGCGCTTAATCGGAGACGAAAGGAATATGTGGAAAACACTGGCAAGGATAAGAAACAGGGTGATATGACACCTGTTATGACATCAGGAAATAACTTCCATGCTACTAGAGGGAGCTGTAGAGCAAAAAGTGTAGAGGAAGACACAGGTTGGAATATGTCCAGCAGGTAATTGAGTGGCAGGTAGCACAGGAGAGAAATTCGTGGCGGACCGCATCGAACCAGTCAGAAGACTGATGACTCTGCTCGTGAGGAAGAAAAATGTTTAGAAAATGTTCCTTCGAGACACAAATTTTCTCACGTTTACATATGCAATGTGATCAAAAGTTCTCAGACACTTATTAGTGGACATTAGATGTGTGTCCTTTCCTCGCCTTCATGATTGCTTGAATTCTGCTGGGGACACTTCCGGTGGGGTGTCTGAATGGCGGCCCATTCTTCCTGAAAAACAGAAAGCAAAGAAAGTGGTGATGTTCGTTGCTGGGGCCTGGAGAGAAGTCGATGCTCTGATAAACTCCAAAGGTGTTCCTTTAACTAGAAATAGGGATTTTGGACAGGTCAGGTCATTTCAGAATGTTGTTGTCTACAAACTATTGCGTCACAGATGCTAGATGATGAGAGAGAGCATTTAGACTCTGATACAGTGGTCGTCTGCGAACTGTTCCTGTCCTGTACACAATGCACAGTGCACGAAAAACAAATGCATATCGTAACACCACTAATTCTGTACTCATTGTCGGCACTACGCACTATGGCATGTACCATTCTCCAGGCGTTCGCCAAACCCAAATCCTCCCATCTTACTGCCACAGGCTGCAAAGTGATTCGCCATTGCAAATCATTTGTTTCCAGTCATCCACCGTACAGTGGCGTCGCTCTTTAGGCCGCCTCAAGCGTCACTTAGCATTGACTACAGAAATGTTTGGCTTCTGGGGATCTACTCGATCGTTGTAGACCATTCCCTACGCATAGTCATTTTGCGAAATGGACTGTTGATAGTACTTTGGGACTCACGAGTGATTCTTTCCTCTGATTTTATGCGATTTTGTAGAACGACCCTCCGAAATTACTCGACGGTTCCTGTCACGAGACCAGCTTGGTCTGTGCTAGTTTTTTCACGTTTCCCCTTCACGATCATCACATCGCGAACAGTTGATGTGAACAGCTTTAGAAGGGTCGAAATGTCGCTGATGGATCTGTTACTCAGGTAACATCCAATGACTAGTCCACTTTTGAAATTACTGAGCTCTCCTGCCCGGTCCGTTTTGAAGATAATAAATACTTCTCTACTGACAGTATCCCCTGCCTGGTTTTATACTGGCCAGTCTCCCTCTCGTGACGTCTAATGGTCAATTCCGCATTACGTAGGGATGACAAAATATCTTTGACCAGACAGTGCACTTTTTGACGCTACTGACACATAATACCTGACGAAACCTGTCATTGTAATTCCTGGTGAATCTTCTTGTGGTTGAGAGGTAAAGACAAGGTAAATGGCAGCCTAGAATAGTCTGACCAGATTTCATTCCCGCGATCTCTCTGTTCCGAGAAATGCGGTTTACCACTATTACACCAGGCCAGACTAGTCGCTGAATGCATGTATGTAAACTTGCAGTTCCTGAACACGGCATATGAGGAGCGAATTAAACACGTATTTCATACTGAAACTCCCAGAGCTCGCACTTACGTAAACAGGAGCGGCCTACGGAAACGAGGCAGTTGTAGCAAACAGGCCGTTGTTGCATAGCATTAATTAGAGGACGCCTCGCAGAACTTGGCTGGGAAGCTGAGGCGGCAGCCAGCCAGCCAGCCAGCCAGCGAGCCAGTAGCGTGCGCCGGCGGCGGCCGCGTGCTGTGCGCCGGTAGCGGGAATCCCCTACCGTGAGGCGAGGCAATAAATCACGGTCGCGGCACGCCAGCAACAGTTGCCAGGTACCGCCCGCTCCCCCGGCGACCGCGCGCCGTAATTCACCTATCTTATGCAACTCTCACCGCAATAGAACCGAGCGGCTGCGCGGTGGGGCTTCGCCTGTTGCTTCCAACTTCCATCTCTGCCGCACAGCTGCTGATTAATAATGTTGTGTGAGAACGGGAATGTGTTCCGCACTGCTAATGGAGCGTCCGCAGTGGCTGTTATGCACCGTCGGGGGCTTTCTAATAATAACAGAAAGCTTCGCACTGTAAGGTTACTGTAATGAAAACACACGAAAATAGGAAGGATTTGATCTGTAGAAAATATGACTAGGTGTTCGGTTAACAGCGATAATGTAGAAAGGGGTGCAATATAGGCGTTTGGTGGAGATAATCTGTAAGGGGCCTAAGAGAAAAGTCTCTTTTGAGGGTGTTACTGTAGCGTACAAGCAACATATTGCGACAATGCGGGTATATATGTACCAATTTGTAAGCAAGGGATAAGAGTGAAATTCGTGTCTTTGCGATGAGCCTCTGATAGATGCGGACACGTGAAGTATGGTAGCATTTTAACCACATGTATCCAAAAGGGACGATATGCTGCTGTTCTTCTCTTGGCTGCCGAAGGAGAAACATCAGTAGACATCCACCGAGGACTGAAGAATGTACATGGGGAAGTACGTCTCTCGAAAACCACATCTGAGATAACTGCGACGTGAGGTGCTGCTGTTTTATTATAACGTACGCCCCCATATCGCAAATATCGAAACACAGAAGTTCGCAAGCGGGAGACACGCTACTACCTGGCCTATACTACTGATTTTGTCTGCCCCCCCCCCCCCCCCCCCAGTACGAGTACCACGCCTTCTGTCCCTTAAAAAAAACTTTTAAGTGTCAAGAGCTCTTGGCGGACGAGGATGTAGCCTGCTGCGAACGTGGGGCTTCTCCACGAAGCACAATGTAATGTTTTACCAAACATGTGTATTCAAAATCTTGTACATGGTCCTTCATTGGAATAATTGCCCCAATGCCCACGGCGAGTGCTGATCGGCATCACTATTCTAGACTGTACCGCCTTCGAAAGAAAACTGTTTGGGCGCCCCTCGTGGAATGATGCAGAATGATATGCTTCCGGAATGTGTGTTGGTCATAGGTTTTGTTATTAATGGGCCGTGTTGCAAAAAGAGTGGTGTGTATGTGCAACCGTTGGTTACAAGAAGGTTGTAAGAAGAGCTGAGTGGTTATATTCACGTATGTACTATGCAGGAGACCTTTCGATTTATGGTACTACAAAACATTTCCCCAATCACCGCTGCATTTGCGATTCGTGCGTGGGAAGAACGACTGACAAAGTTTTGTATCAGCTTTACTATCCCTGCTTTTCTCGTCGTGGTCATTTTGTGAGACGTATGTTGGAGGAAGTACTACATTCCCCTTCTTCGAACGTACACTCTCGGAACTTCAACAGTAAACTTCACGTTGATGCACAACGCCTCTTTTATACCGACTGGAGTTTGTTGAGCATCTCCGTTACGTTCTCGCCCTTACTTAATCATCACATGACGAAAGGTGCCGTTCTTCAATGGATATTCTCTACGTCTTCCATTATAACTCTTTTATCTTGGCGGCTCGCGCTTGCCCGCCCAGACGCGGGAGATTGCTGCGTTGCCAGTTGCACACGACGCACGCGCCAAGAGAAGCAGCGCCATAGTACTCGTATAGCACAGTTCGCAAGCTTACGTATAGGGGGGAGCGCGCAGTTCATGAAGTAAAGCCACCACGGCCGCATTAACCCTTTCGCTGCTACAGAGACGTGCCCCCCGCATTCCACGCTGTGAGCGATTTTGTCACTGCACTGCTCGCCTGTGCTGACACGTGGTGTTCCGACTGCTTTGACACTCTTATCATTCGATTCTACAAAAACTATTTGGCCCAAAAATTAGATTTTTACACATCTTCTTGACTGATACCTTCCCCCCATAAATGACTTAATTTTGTTTCGATGTTAAACGCAGTTATTATGCAGCATTAAATATAGCAAACCATTGCACGAAATTTTGAAGAGTTTGCAGAGGTAAAAGTCCATAGAGTATACTTTCCGTATGGTCGATTTTAGTTGCCACAATGTTGAGAATGAAATGTGGACAAGATACCTAAATGTCATATAAAATTTACTGTATAACAATATCTCATTCAATTTAAGTACCACATAGGTGTCGCATGTAATATTGAGAAATGTTCCGTCTTTCGCGACTGTAACAAAAGTTTTATTTACACCGGGCAAGTTTGGCTTTATTTTAAAGCACTTCAATCAACCAAAAGGAATTAGACAAAATACATTAAAAACACTGTGGACCTAAAAAAACATTAGGACTTGAATATACCGTATATCAGTGAAGTGCTCTGAGCTATGTCAAATATAATTTTTGTGTGTGGCATACACAAACAGCATTTATTTGCTAAAACACTGATCAGCCGACACAAACGTTGAATGCTGCGTTACAGCAGCACAAAACTACGAAAGGTGACTTGGCAATGGTGGAGACAAAATACTGCCCACTGAAGATGCTTCAAAAGAGAGAAACGCGTTTGGTCTAAATAAGTCGCTTATTACAGTTGCAGAAGAGGAATATATTTCAATACCATTGGTAAAACTGCGACTGTGGAACAAAAACAAGAAAGAGAACATGAGTACCATTGTGTTTGTGCCATACCTTTCATTGATTGAAGTGCTTTAAAATAAAGCCAAACGCGCCTGGTGTAAATAAAACTTTTATTACAGTCGCGAAAGACGGAATATTCCT
Organism: Schistocerca nitens; assembly: GCF_023898315.1. Lineage (NCBI taxonomy): Eukaryota > Metazoa > Arthropoda > Insecta > Orthoptera > Acrididae > Schistocerca > Schistocerca nitens. The sequence goes on along the minus strand of NC_064617.1, from coordinate 423,387,624 downwards.
CAATATTACATACGACACCTATGTGGTACTTAAATGAAATGAGATATTGTTATATAGTAAATTTTATATGACATTTAGGTATCTTGTCCACATTTCATTCTCAACATTGTGGCAACTAAAATCGACCATACGGAAAGTATACGCTATGGACTTTTACCTCTGCAAACTCTTCAAAATTTCGTGCAATGGTTTACTACATTTAATGCTGCACAATAACTGGGTTGAACATCGAAACAAAATTGTCATTTATGGGGGAAAGGTGTCAGTCAAGAAGATATGTAAAAATCTAATTTTTGGGCCAAATAGTTTTTGTGAAATCGAATGATAAGTGTGTCAAAGCAGTGGGAACACAATGTGTCTGCACAGGCGAGCAGTGTAGTGATGACAAAATCGCGCACAGCGCGGAATGCGGGGAGCACGTGTCTGCAGCAGAGAAAGGATTAATGAAGAGATAAAGCACTAGAAATTTCAAAAAATTGCATTAAACGAATAAATTTCGTGAAGTAAGACGCTTCGATATTCTATTTAAATAAAGAAAATATTAAGCACCGCACAAGGTTTGAACTCTTCACCTTCAGATTACTAAACCAACGCCTGAACCATTACGCTAACGCAGCTCGTCCAGTAATGTAACTCCATAAGGACTCGAACACGTCACGCAAAATACTGACAAACATTGTTGGTATGACTATGAATTACTCACTTCCTCGAAGTACAATAGGAAATAAACAATTACCGCTGTTCTTTATTGCAAAAAAGTGGTTCGTGAGATTGATACAAACACCTTTCCTTGCTATCGCCTGAATTAGGAGTCTTACTGCTTGTTTGGTTTAATTAATTAATAGAATATGAAGCAATTGGTATAAAGAATACTTTTTACAAACTTTCTATAAAAGAAAGTCTGCTATCAAGACATTGCTTTTGTTCTATTACTTTATTTATGACTAAAACTGAGGACACTCGTCCGTGCTCTGCTCTGCAGTCGAGATCTGGCAACGTCGTTCTCTGTTCATTGGCTGACTGTGTTTTGTGAAGTCAGATGCGCAGAACGAACCTAAACTCGGCCGCCAACAAAAATGACGCGCACTTTAGTTCAGCCTGGTAAGGGTCCCAGACTAGTGAGCAGTATCAGATATCCATCTTAAAAGTGTTTTATAAGCCACTTCTTATGTGGATGAATAATATTTCCTTAAGATGCTTTCAATGAACCTTACTCTGATATTTTCGTTTCCTACGCTACACTTCCTGTCATTCCATTTGGGTTGCGCTGGATGGTTACTTCTACGTATTTTACGGAAGCAGTTGTTAGCGGGTGATTTTTCGGAAATAGCGTAATCGGACAGAAATGGATCTTTTCATTATTTACATGAAGTATGTTTCATTTATTTACGTTCGGAGTCAACATGCACAAGAAACTGCAGGGAAAGCTGGGATTCCAATACCACTTATCAGTGAAGCAACTGCCTGCAACGGAAAACTTGGTGCAGAAGCAATAGAAAGTGGAGTATAAAGTAACGGAAGTCCGCGTAAGGGTTCTATCACACTCTGTTCAGCTTCTGGCTATCTCAAGAGTGAAACGTGACGGGGATTAAGTGATTATTTTGGCAACCACATCGTGGTATTCCATGCACGCCATCGTTGCTCAGCAAGGTCGCTTTACTGCCGGTCCTTGTGTGACCATTTTGGCTGATCAGGTTCATTCTATGATACATTGTTTTTCCCCAATGGCGATGTTGCGTTCTAAAACGGTACAGCCCCTGTTTACACAGCTTGGATGGTACTGAATTAGTTTTCCGAGCACGAGGATGAATTGTTGAACCTCTAAAAAAATGGCTCTGAGCACTATGGGACTTAACATCTATGGTCATCAGTCCCCTAGAACTTGGAACTACTTAAACGTAACTAACCTAAGGACAGCACACAACACCCAGCCATCACGAGGCAGAGAAAATCCCTAACCCCGCCGGGAATCGAACCAGGGAATCCGGGCGTGGGAAGCGAGAACGCTACCGCACGACCACGAGATGCGGGCTGTTGCACCTCTCCTAGCCAACAATGTTACCAGATCTCACTATTATTTAGCCTTTCGGTAGACTTTGGACAGAAGGGTCCGTGATTGTTCACGTTTATCATCGTTACTTGCCACTATTTTGATGCACGATTGGTATAATATTTTCTTGGAAACCGTACAGGACATGTATTTATCCATTCCGAGCAGACTAAATGCTGTTTTGAACGGCTGCTGGTTTTCTGTGCCATGTTAGGCATGATAATGTGTTTTCATTGTTTCCATTTTTTTCTGTATCTGTCATTTATTTTTAACTATTGTATTGCAATATGGAATCTGTTGTGGGACATTGTGGAATACTCCTGCTTCAGATTCATGAACTTCAAACAGGTGGTGGCGCTATACGTAGCCTTCAAAAGGCCTCAGTAATGGAGATGTCTTTCAAGAGAACAGCTGACACTCAGTTCCTTTGACGAAAATTCAGAGTTTCGAAGATGTTGATAGGCGCTCTCAGAATGTCTACGGAGACCTGACAGTGAACAAACGCACGGTGACTCGTTGGGCGAGGCGTCAGTCAGTAAGGTGGCGCAAACCTGTCCAGACTTCCATGTGACGGCCGGCGCGCACACAGCTGTGACTCCTGCAATGTTGGAACGTGTGGACACTGTCATTCTAGATGAAAGATGGATCACAAACAAACACCTCGCTTTACAACTGGACGTCTCTGTTGGTTAGTGCTGAAAAGCCCGCCTATCATTTGCGGGTGTTCAAAGCTGTGTGGCCGGTGAGTTCCTCGCCACCTAGCACAAGACCATAAAGAACAACGAAGGACAATATGAGCGGAATTGCTTGCGCGTTGCCAGGCTGATCGAGAAAATTTTTTGTCGAATATTATCACAGGCGATAAGAATAATGGCGTGTGACGAGGGCCTCCCGTCGGGTAGACCGCCCGCCTGGTGCAAATCTTTCGATTTCACGCCACTTCGGCTACGTGCGCGTCGATGGGGATGAAATGATGATGATTAGGGCAACACACCACCCAGTCCCTGAGTGGAGAAAATCTCCGACCCAGTCGGGAATCGAACCCAGATCACAGGCGATGGAACGTGGGTTCATCACTATGAACAGGAAACAAAACGGCAATCCACGTGTTGTGCCACGCCATATCTCCGCGGAAAAAAAAGTTCAATGAATCACCCTTAGCCGGTGAATGCATGCCGTAGGTTTTCTGGGACTCTCAAGGGGTTATTCTGTTTCATGTCCTCCCGCATGCTGCAACGGTAACTCAGAAGTGTAATATGCTACCATCTGGAAAACGAAGAAACGACTTCAGCGTGTTCGTCGTTATAGACGGGCTAACGAGCTTCTTCTTCTCCATGACAAGGCCTCACGAAAGTCTGCTCAGTCGAGACAAGGTTGCAGAACTTCATTGGACTGTGCTTCCACCTCCACCCTGTAGCTCTAATTTCGCACCTTCCATCTGTTTGGTCCAATGGAGGATGAAATCAGACGGAATTAGAATGTGGCTGACGGGGAGTTTACTCATCGCTATGCTCCGACGTCGACCAGTAGAGTAGTACCATGAGGGCATATATGCTTTCCCAGTAAGGTGGCGTAAGGCTGTTGCATTGAACGGGGCTTATAATGAAAATATAGTTTTTTGTAGCTGAAAGAGTGGTAAATAATATGGTGTATTGTAATTCGGGATAAAACCATGCAAGAGAAATGCATTCCTTTACTTATTGAACACCCCTTGTATTTTTGTGCTGATATCAAGAACTGCTTTACAGATATGGTTTTTCTGATAGACTACCAGACGAGGAATGTTTGTGTATACAGATTGTAAATATTTCATATAAACTATTTCATATGAACTATTATGAATTAAAATCACCCACCGCGTGACAACGACGCCATTACCTTCTGGTTGAGAATGGCAGAACCCCTTGTGTGTTCTTAAGCTTGCCATACAAATAAACTCTTTGAATTTGATTCGGGTGTCTTGCTGGATGCAGTAGCTTGTGTAACAACAAATATCGACAGCTTACCTTGCCATCATCTTCGGAGGTAAAATGAGCATCCTCGCTACATCGTATTTGCTTTATACTCCAACGCCTCCCACCTGTTCCCCCGTTACCTGCTCGCATGCCAGGCTGGATGGAGTTGTCGGGTAGACCTGATCGCCGAATGATTGATGTAAATTCCACTCCCTCAGTGCTTCTCCTGCCCCACTGGAACTCAAAAGTCTCTCTCTGCTTACGTGACTTCAGCTGGCGTACCTAACGTAGCGAAGTTGACAAATAGATAACAACTTTAATAAGATCACAGTACTAAATTATAGATCACCCGCTGCACCGACTGACCATGCGAGGTAACTACAACGACGTTACGTTATTCACACACCAAATACCGCAGAATTGTCAACTTTCACTTATACTTCACACGTTATAAACGTAACTACAGAACGCTAGTGAAAGTGTATTTATTTGGCTTGCCGCTGCCGTTCTATAATACTCAAATATTCATTCTAACAACGTCAATCTACAAAATTTTCATTAAATAAACATGAAATTTGGAATAATAGGAGAAAACATTCCTGCTGATGCTGATACACACACATCAAAAAGTTTGGCATCACCTGGGTTCCGAGAGTTCCGGAACATGTACAGAAAATTGGAATAGAGATGAACATAAACATAATTTCCGCCATTTTTATTGCTCATGAAAACCACACATTGCATGTTGTATCACCACACTGTGAGACCTTCGGAGTTGGTGGTCCACATTGCTGTACACACCAGTACATCTAATACCCAGTAGGACGTCCTCTTGCATTTATGCATGCCTGTATTCGTCTTGTCATACTATCCACAAGCTCATAAAGGCACTGTTGGTTCAGATTGTCCCACTCCTCAACAGCGATTCGGCGTAGATCCCTCAGAGTGACTGGTAGGTCACGTCGTCCATAAACAGACCTTTTCAATCTATCCCAGGCATATTCGATAGTGTTCATGTCTGGAGAACATGCTGGCCACTGTAGTCGAGCCTTGTCGTTATCCTGAAAGAAGTCATTCACAAGATGTGCACTATGGAAGCGCAAATTGTCGTCCAAGAAGACGAATGTCTCACCAGTATGCTGCCGATATGGTTGCACTTTCAGTCGGTGGATAGCATCGACGTATCGTGCAGCGGTTATGGCGTCTTCCATGACCACCAGCGGCGTACGTCGGCCCCACATAATCCCACCCGAAAACAGCAGGGAACCTCCACCTCGCTGCACTCGCTGGACAGTGTGTCTAAGGCGTTCCGCCTGACGTGGTAGCCTCCAAACACGTCTCAGACGATTGTCTGGTTGAAGGCATATGTGACACTCATCGGTGAAGACAGCGTGATGCCAATCCTGAGCGGTGCATTCGGCATGTTGTTGGGCCCATCTGTAGCGCGCTGCATGGTGTAGTGGTTATAAAGACAGATCCCGCCATGAACGTCGGGAGTGAATTTGCGTATGATGCAGCCTATTGCGCACAGTTTGAGTCGCACCACGACGACCTGCGCCTGCACGTAAAGCATTATTCAACATCGTGACGTTGCTGTCAGGGTTCCTCCGAGCAATAATCCGTACGTAGCGCTCATCCACTGCAGTAGTAGCCCTTGGGCGGCCTGAGGTAGGCATGTCATCAACAGTTCCTGTCTCTCTGCATCTCCTCCAAGTCCGAAAAACACTGCTTTGGTTCACTCCGAGATGCCTGGACACTTCTCTTGTTGAGAGCCCTTCCTGACACAAAGCAACAATGCAGACGCGATCGAACCACGGGTTGACCGTCTAGGTAAGGTTAAACTACTGACAACACGAGCCGTGTACCTCCTTCCTTGTGGAATGACTGGAACTGACCGGCTGTCGGACCCCTTCCGTCTAATAGGCGCTGCTCCTGCATGGTTGTTTACATCTTTGGCTGGGTTTAGTGATATCTCTCAACATTGAAAGGGACTTTGTCTGTGATACAATATCCACAGTCAATGTCTATCTTCAAGAGTTCTGGGAACCGGAGTGCTGCAAAAGATTTGTTGTTGTGTGTCTATATCCAGGTGACAAAATCCATTGGATAGCAATATGCACATATACAAAGGGCGGAAGTATCGTGTAAAAAGCTACAAAACGGGAGTGCATTGACAGAGCTGCCATTAGACTCAGGTGATCTGTATGAAAAGTTTCCGATGTGATTATGGCCGTACAATGGCAATTAACGGACTTTGCAGGTGGAATGGTTGTTGTAGCTAGACCAATTAACATTCCATTTCGGAAATCATTAGTAAATGCAGTATTCGGAGATCCACAGTGTCAGGAGTATGCCGAGAGTACCAAACTTCAGACATCATCTGTCACCATGGACAACGCCGTGGCCAACGGCCTTCACTTAACGGCCAAGTGCTGTGGTACGGCATTTTTTTGTCAGCCCAAATAGACGAGCAACATTGCATGAAATAATTTCAGAAATAAATGTGGGACTTTAGTAATATGCGACGAAATATGAATTTAATGGGTTATGGCAGCAGAAGACCGACGAGTGTGTCTCTGCTAACAGAACGGCATTGCCTCAGCGCCTCTCCTGCCCTCGTGACCATATTGACTGGACCTTTTTGAGTCGCCATTCTTCAGACTAGTTTGATGTAGCCCGACAGGAATTCCTCTCCTGTGGCAACCTCTTCATCTCAGAGTAACACTTGCAACCTATGTCCTCAGTTATTTGCTTGATGTATCCCAATCACTGTCTTCCTCTGCTGTTTTTACCTTCTACGGCTCCCTTTAGTATCATGGAAGTTTTTCCATGAAGTCATCCCGTCCCTTCGTCTTTCAGTGTTTTGTATATATTCCATACCTCCGCGGTCCAGTCAATGATCTACTCATTCTTTGCCTCTTCAGCCCCCTAGTTATCAGCATTCTTGTGCACCTAATTTTCGACATTCTTACGTAGCACTACATCTCACGAACTTCTATTCTCTTTTGTTTCGATTTTGCCAACGTCCATGTCTCACTGTCATGCAATGCTGTGCGCTAAAAGTACATTATCAGAATTTTTTTCCTCAAATTAAGCCATATATATGATACTTGTAGACTTCTCTTGGCCAGGAATGCCCTTTTTCCAGTGCTACTCTGATTTTTACGTCCTCTTTGCTGCGTTCGTCACCGGTTATTTTGCTGCCAAGGCAGAGGAATTCCTGAACTTCATCCACTTCGTGACACCATTTCTGATGTTAAGTTTGCTGCTGTTCTCATTTCTGCTACTTCTCATTACTTTCGTCATTTCTTCGATTTATTCTCAATCAATATTCTGTACTCATTAAACAGTTAATTTCATTCAACAGATCCAATAATTCTTCTTCACTTTCACTGAGGATAGCAACGTAATTAGCGAATCTTTCAAGTGTTGTTTTTCCCCCTTGAATTTTAATCTCATTTTTGAACTTTTCTTTTATTTCCCTCATTGTTTCTTTGAAAGTAGAGGCGCAAGACTATATACCTGTTACACCCTTTTTAATTCGTCAACATCGTTCTTGGTCTTCCACCCTTATTGTTTTCTCTTGTTTTTTGTATGCATTTCGCTATACCTTATCCCCAGTTTTTCTCAGTATTTCGAATATTCTGTATCATTTGACATTGTCAAACACTTTCTCAGATCGAAAAATCCTATGAACGTGTCTTGGTATTTCTTTAGTCTTGCTTCCATTATCTAAAGGCAACCTCGGAACTGCCTGTATAGTGTCTCTACATTTCCTGAAATTGATCGTCAACTAACACATCCTCAATTTTCTTTTCCATTCTTCTGTATTATATTCTTGTTAGCCTTAGCTGTTAAGCTGATTGTGCCATAATTCTCGCATTTATCAGCTGTTGCAAAGGTGGGAATTGTGTGGGGGTGTTTTTCCGGAAACCTCATGGTATATCGCAAGTCTTATAAATTCTACACACTTACGTTACTGCTTGTCCCAACGCTTTAGAAATCCCGATGGAACGTTATCTACCCCATTTGCCTTATTTGATTTTCAGTCTTCCGAAGCTCTTCCAAATTCTGACTCTAATACTGGACGCCCTATCTTTCCCCTATCGACTTTTGTTTATTTTTCTATCACGTCATCAGATAACTCATCACCCTTATAGAGGCCCTCAATGTAATCTTTTCACCTATTCCCTTCCTTCTCTGCTTTTAACAGTGGAATTCTCCTTGCGCTCTTAATATTACCGCCATTGCCTTTAATTTCACCAAAGGCGGTTTTGACTTTCCTATACGGTGAGTCAGTTCTTCCACCAATCACTTGCTTTTTTATTTCTTCACATTTTTGACGAAGTCATTTCGCCTTCACTTCCTGCACTTCCCGTTTATTTCAATTATAAGCGACTTCGATTTCTTTATTCCTGATAATCCCATACCGTTTACGTACTTCCTTCTGTCGTCGATCGACTGTAGTGATTTCTTCTGTTACCCATTGTATATTGGCAGTTGCCTTCGTTGTACCTACGTTTTTCTCTCCAACTTCTGTGATTGTCACTCTCGGAAATGTTCATTACTGTTCAACTGAACTGCCTACAGAGTTATTCATTATCCTAGTATCTATAGCCACAGAGAAAGAGAACTTCAAGCTTATCTCTCAGTTCATTAGTTCTTCTGTACCCCACTGCTTGGCACATTGTTTCTTCCAGAATAGCACCTTACACTTCAGCCTACTCTTCACCCTTACCAAACTGTTGTCTGCCCGTAGATATGTCTTATAGTCCAGTGTCTGATTTCGGTATCTCTGTCTGACCATGATGTAATATAACTTAAATCTTCCTGTACCTCTCGGCCTCTTCCAAGTGTGCCTTCTCCTTTTGCGATACTTGAACAGAGTATTCCCTATAACAATCTGAAATTAATAGCGGTACTCAATTAGTGGTTCTCCTTTCTGATTACTACAGCGAAGCCGATATTCTGCCGTAAATCTTTCTTCTATTCCTTCCCCTACACCCACATTCCAGTCCTCCATGACTACTGGATTTTCACCTCCCTTTAGGTACTGAATTACCCGTTCAGTATTATCACATATTTTCTCTATCTCTCCATCTTCTGCTTGCGTATATACTTGAACTAATATTGTCGGTGTTGTTTTGATGTCTATTCCGATGAAAACAAACCTGTCATTGCACTGTTCACAGTATGATTTTCTGCCCTACTTTCCTATTCATAACGAATTCTACTCCTGTTATACGATTTTCTGCTGCTGTTGGTATTACCCTATATTCATCCGACCAGAAATCTTTGTCTCCTTTCCACTTCTTTTCGCTGACGCACATTATATCTACATCGAGCCTTTGAATTTCCCTTTCAGATTTGCTAGCTTCCCTTACACGTTCGGACTTCTGACATTCCACTCCCCTAGGCTTAGAACGTTATGTTTTCGTTGGTTATTCAATCTTTCTCTCATGGTCACCTGTCCCTTAGTATCTGGTATTACCCTCTCAGAGATCCGAAAGGGGGACTAATCCGGAATCCTTTGCTAAGGGACACTTTTCAATTACAGGCGACACGTCCTGCGGTTACACGTTATTTGTCTTTAAAGCATGCTTCCCATTGCCATCAGCATCCTCAAGCTGTTGATGATTGCTGCTTCTTCTGTCTTTTAGGGGCAGTTTCCCACTCCAAGGGTAAAAGTGCGCACTGAATCTCTGCGCGCTCCTCCGTCCTCTTTCACAATTCCGTCGGCAGAATTAGGATGATTTCTTATGCCGGATGTCATCGGCCGTCATTGCTGATGATTGTTATTCAAAATGTAAGCAGTGGTGGGTTTCGAATCCAGGTTCGAGGATGAGGGCGTTCTGATTAACTAAGGAAAGACACTGACCTCACTGATGCGCCTACGGACCCTAGACGACTGGAAAACCTTGGCCTGGTCAGACGAATACCGGTTTCAGTTGGAAAACTGATCGTAGCTTTCAAGTTTGACGCAGACCCCATCAAAGTTATCCAAGTTGTGAACAATGCATTGTGCACGCTCGTGGCGGCTCCGTGACACTGTGGTCTGTGTTTACGTAGAATGGACTGGATCCGCTGATCCAAATAAGCCGATTGTTGACTGGAAATGTTTATTTTCGGCTACTTAGTGTGGTATACACCACTTCTAACAAACACCGAACAACGCGCTCCAGTACGCGGCCGCCAAATACATCGCTGGCCGCACTTCTCTGGGCGGCCAGCTGCTTTCATCGCTGGCCGTCTTCACACGCACGCTCCCTGACGTGGCCGAGAAATACATCGCTGGCCGCACTTCTCCGGGCGGCTCGCGGCTACCATCGCTTGCCGCCTTCGCGCGCGCGCGTTTTTCAGCACACAGCAATTGGCTACGCCAGGAAACATTGCGATTGGGTTTCCCTGGAAAACAGCGACCCCAGCCGACGGCTCCATTAACTAGCAAGCCTTATATAAACCCGGCCGCCGCCGCAAACGAGTTCTCACCGAGAAGTGCAGTACGCCGTGTTCCAGCTGCTTGTGAATGACTCGCCGCACCACTCGGTTACCTGGCTGCTCGGCGGAAAATCTTGCGACTTCACTTGGAGAGACTGAACTTCACTGGACTTGGGAATAATTACGGGACGTGCAACCCACCATGCACATTCGGACATTGGTATAACCAAACTTTAATTCTGCATTACTTCTGAGTGTGAGCCTTGGTAGACACTTGGCTAACATAATTGTTAAAAAGTGATTTGTGATTTAATAAACCAGACTGAAGAGGTTATTGTGTTATTCCTGGTTATAACACTTAGACCATTTGCAGCCATTCATGGTCTTAATGTTCTCAAATGACGATGTCATGCACCGGGCCACAATTGTTCACCATTACAAATTCTGGACACTTCGAACGAATGAGTTTCCCACCCACATTGTCTGGCATGAATCCCATCGTACATTATGGGACATAATCGAGAGTTCGATTCCTGCAGAAAATCTTGCACCGGCAACACTTTCGAAATTGTGGAGGACTACAGTGGCAGTTTGGCTCAATATTTCCACAGAGAACTTCTAATAACTTGTTGAGTCCATGCTACGTCGAGTTGGAGCACTACGCCCGGCAAAAGAAGGTCCTACATGATATTAGGAGGTATCCCATTACTTTTGCCAACTCAGCGTAGTTTTTTCCGTGAAGAGCTTTTTGTATTTGGTACTATTTTCTGAAATATTACATGACATACTGGTAACAATTTGTATATCCCTTCAGCAGTAAGATGAATATTGTCGTTTCATAAGTGGCGTCAGGACCTATCAAACTGTGTGTTGCACCCATATGTGTATCTGTTCCGTTCGTTACTGCTTTTACAAACAATTTTACAAGGAATTATTGATAACTTTGTCAGTAAAATAAAGCCGTATGGCAGGAATGGCTGGCAGACCCCTAAGGACAGCTTCAGTGGTCTAATTGGAAAGGTTTTTCCTATCATCCTGTCCGCGGGAACCTTTCCTTCACGAAGTATGACATCTGTGTTTGTAAGTGCAGGTAATGGTTGTGTGTTTAGTGTAGCTGGAGTTGGATTTTGAGGCACGAGACAGAGGGTGAAACTTGGTGCCAGCAAGTATCTTCTCCTGTCTAAGAGCATCAAGTAGGCCACTAAGCTTAGCGACCCCACCTAAAGGACGGACCGCCATCAACAATGCTGCATGCCCTCACTCCATAAGACACCGTGCAGAGGTTGGAAGTGAATGCAATACATTGGTGCAAAGACTGGCGATGAGGGGTTTTATGCCAGCACCCCTGACGTCCTCTCTGCAGTGAAGGCAAAGGGAAAAACTGTCAACAGAATGAGGCGTATCAAATGGTCACCCATTCAAGTGCTGGCCACGTCCGACTGTGCTTTACTTTCGTAATATGGCGAGAACAGGTGTACCCACATCGGCACGGCCTTTAACAATAACTGTGTTAATGTTCATTTGAGAAGTGTGGTAATTATTTTCAGTGAATTCGACTCATATTGTGATTTCAACTGTGTCATCAGATTTTCAATAGCGGTTTTGGTAGTGAGATTTTATTTTTATTGAATATTCAAAGCCTTAGTTTTAGAAAGTCAGAGTCGACCACATTGCTCACTGTTCACAAGCATGCGGCAGTACAGTTTACCCAGTCTTACGGAAATTCCAAGTTTCTGCCGCACGGTGCGCCACCGGACAGTAGCTCACACCTTCCTTCATGGCTTTCTCCAGTGAATCGATGCACTCGCTTACCTATCTGTCCTATCCACTTAACACCTCGGCCAAAAAACCGGTTTCGTAGCGCCCCTATGCAGCTGGTACACCGTCTTAATACACATATCAAAAAAAGTTTTACATCGGTCCAGTACCCAACACTCCTGAAGACAGACGTTTACTGTAGATATTGTATCACAGACAAAGTCCCTTTCACTATTCACAGATGTCACTAAGACCGCCCAAAGATGTAAACAACCATGGATGAGCAGCGCCTATTAGACGAAGGGGGTCAGACAGCCGATCAGTTCCAGTCATTCCACCAGGAAGGGGGTACACTGCACCCGTTGTCCGTAGTTGAACCATGCCTAGACGGTCAATACCACGGTTCGATCGCTTTCGTATTATTACTTCGTGCCAGGAAGGGCCCTCAACAAGGGAAAGTGTCCAGGCATCTGGAGTGAACCAAAGCGAAGATGTTCGCACATGGATGAGTTACGGAGGGACAGGAACTGTCGATGACATACCTCGCACAGGCCGTCCAAGGGCTACTTCTGCAATGGATTACCGCTAAATAGGGATTATGACTCGGAGGAACCCTGACAGCAACGTCACCATGTTGAATAATGCTTTTCGAGCAGCCACAGGACGTCGTGTTAAGACTAAAACTGTGCGCAGTAGGCTGCATGATGCCCAACTTCACTCCCGACGTTCATAGCGAGGTCTATCTTTGCAACCACACCATGCAACGCGGTACAGATGGGCCCAACAACATGCCGAATGGGCCACTCAGGATTGGCAGCAAGTTCTCGTCACTGATGAGTGTCACATGCCTTCAACCAGACAATCGTCGGATACGTGTTTGGAGGCCACCCAATCAGGCTTAACGTCTTAGACACTCTGTTCAGAGTGCAGCGAGGTGGAGGTTCCCTGCCGTTTTGGGGTAGGATTATGTGGGGCCGACGTACGAGGCTGGTGGTCATGGAAGGCGCCGTAACGTCTGTACGATATGTAAATGCCATCCTCCGACCTATAGTGCAAACATATCGGCAGCATTCTTCATGGACGATAATTCGCGCCCCCATCGTGCACATCTTATGAGTGACTTCCTTCAGGATTTAATGAAAGAACAAGTTTGTTACTAGTCACTATTTATTTATCTCGATGACGGGTTTCAAAGGGTTAAACGTCCATCATCAGGTGAATTTACATTTGTTGGTATGACATTTGTGTGTCTGTTGTGTTAAGATTTTTTGGAGGAACTTGTGGCACTGTCTAGTGGAGAAACAAAATACTATTTCAGAGCAGGGTTTTGGGTTTCTTCACAAAACATTAAACGTGTATCTAATGGTAAACATAAAATAAGTAAAATGAAATACCTCCAGTAGTCACAGATTCCATTCACTGTCGTAACACATCAAATGTGTACTGTCATATTTTGTAAACAAATATGGGTGCATGGATAGTGTAGCAGAAGACAAAACATTATCACAAAGTACAAAGAACATACGGTCTAACAACCTTATTACAGGATAAATTTTAGAGGATTTGGACGTATTGTTAGAATATATATTTCAGGTGGTATATAAATCTGATTTTGACAAGTTAAAATAGTCTAAACTTCTTACTCGTTTATAAAATCAGGTGAAGTTTTACAAACTTTAAGTACAATAATCATATTGGCTACAGCGGTGAAATTATACACAAATAACAAGTTTGGTTGGGATTCATAGAGAGATATCAAAGGCTGGAGGCAGAGGGGGAGGAAGAGAAAGTGACACTGAGAGAGTGGGTGGATAGAGTGATTTTATAAGAACATACTTTACAAGGCAAGGGGTCTTAAGATTATATCTGTTAATTGTAATAACTGTCTAAAGGTTGGCTGTTGGTGTGATGATATATCTGTAAATGAGGTCATTCTCTTGTACACTTGGCACCTGTCATTTATGGTAAATATTTATTGTAAATGTGTGTGTGTGTGTGTGTGTGTGTGTGTGTGTGTGTGTGTGTGTGTGTGTGTGTGCGCGTGTGTGTGTGTGTGCGCACGCGCGTTTTGTAATTTTAATGACGTAGGCAGTTGCCTATCGGCTAGATAGGCCAGCATGTTCTCCAGACATAAACCCTATCGAACATACCTGGGATAGACTGAAAAGGTGTTTTTATGGACGACGTGACCCACCAACCACTCTGAGGGATCTACTCCGAATCGCCGTTGAGGAGTGGGACAATCTGGACCAACAGTGCCTTGATGAACTTGTGGATAGTATGCCACGACGAATAGAGGCATGCATCAATGCAAGAGGACGTGCTACTGGATATTACAGGTACCAGTGCGTACAGCAGTCTGGACCACCTCTGAAGGTCTCGCTGTATGGTAGTACAACATGCAATGTGTGGTTTTCATGGGCAATAAAAAGGGCGGAAATGATTATGTTGATCTCCATTCCAGTTTTCTTTACAGGTTCCGGAACTCTCGGATGCGAGGTGATGCAAAACCTTTTTTGATCTGTGTATGAAAACTTGAATGCAAATGTCAGTTACTACGTGCCAACATTCTGCTTCTAAACGAGAACGTCCAAAAATGGGAGCTTTTCTTTAATCTCCAATTCTGTCATATTCTTAGTACTTTGTTGGAGGGCGTTAAAATTTTCCAACAAACGGTTAAGTGCATCAGATTCATGTGGCCAGATGAAAAATACATCATCGTCATATCTCCAGAAAGATGTTCCATTTACGTTTGCCATCCTGAGTATCTTCAAAGTCCTCCATAAATAAATTAACAACTATGGGTGATAATGGACTTCCCTTAGCCACTCCCTCAGTTTGTACATAAAACTGTTAATCTAATAGCAAGTAAACTGATGCAAGCACATGACAAAGTTCCGAAATTTTCACATCCAACGTTTAATTAATTAAATTCAATGATTCTTCAAGTAGAAAATGTGACAACAACAAAGATCACGAGCGGGTTAGAGGACCTCCACTGAGTAGGCGATGTGACTTTCACATTCGCCGACATAGGAACGACGAACAACTCCCAGATGCTTCATAGTATTAAAGGTGGGTGCACCCAAATGAGAAACAGTGAGGCGGAATGGCATAAATCCTTTTTTTTTGAATTTTGGGCAAGGCGTACAACCTCACCAGAATGGCAGACCCCCTGCGGGTCCGGGGTAAGAATAGGCCCGAGGTATTCCTGCCTGTCGTAAGAGGCGACTAAAAGGAGTTTCAACCGTTTCGGCCTTCCATGTGATGGTCCCCCTTGGGGTTTGACCTCCATTTTTCAAAATTCTAGAGAAATATGAGCCTTTTGGGGAAGGACGCCTTACGTGGTGTACCACTGGTCCTCAGCGCACTAAGACCTTGGCACTCAGCATTGTACCGGCGTTGTAACCATACCCAATATGCCTCAAATTGGGCCTAAACGCCTGATGGGTTGTACAAGTTACGCCCATAGTGCGTCCCCATCTGCACCTACGATCATGATGGACTTTCCATGGCACCAGAAATCCAGCATGGTAGCCAGCCCGTTGTGGTGGGGTCGTCATGTACCCTCTAGGTTGTAGCCCCCTGACAACACAGGGATCGTACTGCCGATACCTGAGCTGCACCCTCCCCAAGTCGGCCAAGGAGTAGATGCCAGTCTCCTTCGGGCATCAGGACTCCCGGCAACTGTCATCCTGGCAGGTGGCCCTTGCTGAGGCTGGGGGGCGCCCATGGGGAGAGCCCCTGGTCGGAGTGGGTGGTATCGGGGCTGACGTTTCGCAGATGAAACGTCAACACGTATCAGGTCGCTCTGCGGCCGAGTCTTTCAAAAGGAAAGGTACTGTAGTTCTGGTTTTCCTGCCCTTTCCCCCTTGGCCACTCCCTGGGAGGAGGGACAGGCCCGCCGGCTTGGGGCGAAGTACTTCCCCCGCTATTTGGTCTGTTCTCGAACCGATGGGGGGACGTTCGCCATCTCCAAGCCCATGTTCTTTGTTCAGCACATTGAGGACATCTTCGGGGAAATCGAGGCTCTCAGTAAGATGCGTTTGGGGTCCGTTCTTATAAAGACCACCTCCGCCACACAGTCGGCGGCGCTCCAGGCGTGCGACCGCCTAGGGGACATCCCTGTGTCCATTGTCCCGCATCTGGCACTAAATAGGACGCAGGGGGTTATTTTTCATCGTGACCTCCTGCTACAATCTGATGAGGAGCTCAGGGCCAACCTGGAGCGCCGAGGCGTGCATTTCGTCCGGCGAGTCCAGCGCGGCCCCAAAGACCGTCCCATCGACACCGGGGCCTTTATCCTCGCCTTCGAGGGGGACGTTCTCCTGGAGAAGGTAAAGGTGATGTGCTACTGGTGCGACGTGCGACCTTACGTCCCGCCTCCTATGCGCTGTTTTCGGTGTTTGCGCTTTGGGCACATGTCGTCACGGTGTGAGGCTGAGCCCCTATGTGGCGATTGTGGACGTCCTCTTCGTGAGGAACATACATGCACCCCACCACCTCGGTGCGTTAATTGTCCTGGCATCCACTCGCCTAGATCCTGAGACTGCCCCGCATATCAGAAGGAGAAGACGATACAAGAACTCAAAACTTTGGATCGTCTCTCTTATTCTGAGGCCAGGAAGAAGTATGACCGCCTCCATCCCGTGCCGTTGACCACTTCGTTTGCCTCAGTTGTGTCCCCTCCTTCCGCGGTATCCTCACCCCTATCCTGTCCCCCCTCTGCCTCCTCCCCCCATCCGGGGTCTCTGCCGCCGCCACCCAAATCCCTCCCTTCCAAATCCTCCTCCCCCCGTTGCCCCCGCCCCCTCTGCCCCAGGGGCCACCATTCCTCCTCCTCCTCCTCCTCCTCCCCCCCCCCCCCCACCGCCTGAGAAGCGATCCTCTTCTCAGGCATCCATCGGGGAAACGTTTCGGACCCCAGCTTCCGAGTTCCGGCATTCCAAAACGGACCCCGCGCGTGTGGACCTTCTTCGGGTCCAGCCCACCACCTCTGTGCCTCCTCGGACTTCCAAGAAGGCCTCCAAGAAGAAGTCTCTATCCCCCTCTCCACCCCGGCGCGTTTCGTCTGACGCTCCATCCGTGAGTCGCTGCTCCCGGTCGTCCTCAGTTTCGCCGGGACGCGCTGCTGCCAGGCGCTCAGCTGGCCTCTCATCGGCAAATAATGCTGCCCCTCCTACACCACCAGGGACAGCGGCCACAGCTGGCGACGACTCGATGGAACAGGATCCGCCTCCCGCCGGTTGTAGCGTTGTTCCCTCGAAACCTGGCCCTCCGCGGCCGTCGAGGTGACCAGCTCTCCCCCATCTCGTTCCCTCTTCTTTTGACTAGCAATGGCCTTGTTACATTGGAACATAAGAGGTATTCGATCTAATCGGGAGGAATTACAACTGCTCCTTCGCCTGAACTGTCCGCTCGTCCTTGGTCTCCAGGAAACCAAGTTGCGCCCGACTGACTTTGCCTTTACCCACTATACCTCGGAACGGTATGACCTCACCCCTGTGGACGGTATCCCAGCTCATGGTGGGGTCATGTTGCTCGTTCGGGACGATGCCTATTACCATCCCATCCCATTGACCACCCCACTCCAAGCAATAGCTGTCCGTATTACTCTTTCTGCTTTTACTTTTTCAGTTTGTACCATCTACACTCCATCGTCATCCGCTGTTAGTCGGGCTGACATGATGCACCTGATTGTTCAGCTTGCCCCGCCGTTTTTATTGTTTGGCGACTTCAATGCCCATCATCCCCTTTGGGGCTCTCCTGCATCCTGTCAAAGAGGCTCACTCTTGGCAGATGTCTTCAACCATCTCAGTCTTGTCTGCCTCAATACTGGCGCCTCGACTTTCCTCTCGGACTCTACTCATACCTACTCCCACTTGGACCTCTCGATCTGTTCTACCACTCTTGCCCGTCGGTTCGAGTGGTATGTCCTTTCTGACACCTATTCGAGCGACCACTTCCCCTGTGTCGTTCGTCTCCTGCACCACACCCCATCCCCACGTCCCTCGAGCTGGAACATACCGAAAGCTGACTGGGGACTTTACTCCTCCCTGGCGACCTTTCCGGACCACGATCTTCTCAGTTGTGACAGTCAGGTCGAATACCTCACGGCTGTTATCATCAATGCTGCCGAACGTTCCATTCCTCGTACTACCTCTTCTTCACGTCGCGTTTCTGTCCCCTGGTGGAACGAGGGTTGTAGAGACGCTATCCGTGCTCGACGACGTTTTACGCACCTTTCGCCGCCATCCTACGTTGGCGAATTGTATTGGATACAAACGACTCCGAGCGCAATGCCGTAGAGTCATCAAAGACAGCAAAAAAGCTTGTTGGGCCTCTTTCACCAGCTTCTTTAACAGTTTTACTCCCTCTTCTGTCGTCTGGGGTGGCCTGCGCCGGCTGTCGGGCATTAAGGCCCACTGCTCGGTACCTGGCCTGACCTCAGGTAATGAGGTCCTCGTTGAGCCTGTGGCTGTCTCCAACGCCTTCGGCCGGTTTTTCGCGGAGGTTTCAAGCTCCGCCCATTACCACCCTGCCTTCCTTCCCAGGAAAGTGGCAGAAGAGGCTCAGCGACCTTCCTTCCACTCGCTGAATCTGGAAACTTATAATGCCCCCTTTACTATGCGGGAACTCGAACGTGCGCTTGCACTGTCCCGGTCCTCTGCTCCGGGGCCAGATGCCATTCACGTTCAGATGCTGGCACACCTTCCTCCAGCGGGCAAAAGCTTCCTTCTCCATACCTACAATCGCGTCTGGACCGAAGGTCAGGTCCCCATGCGTTGGCGTGACGTCGTCGTTGTTCCTATACCCAAACCCGGGAAGGATAGACACCTTCCTTCTAGTTACCGCCCCATTTCTCTTACAAGCTATGTCTGTAAGGTGATGGAGCGCATGGTTCATGCTCGGTTAGTTTGGATTCTTGAATCTCGACGGCTACTTACCAATGTCCAATGCGCTGTTGACCACCTTGTGACCTTGTCGACATTCATCATGAACAACTTTTTGCGAAGGCGCCAAACGGTAGCCGTGTTCTTCGATTTGGAGAAGGCTTATGATACCTGTTGGAGAGGAGGTATCCTCCGCACTATGCACAGGTGGGGCCTACGCGGTCGCCTGCCCCTTTTTATTGATTCCTTTTTAACGGATCGAAAGTTTAGGGGACGTGTGGGTTCCGTATTGTCCGACGTCTTCCTCCAGGAGAACGGAGTGCCTCAGGGCTCCGTCTTGAGCATAGCCCTTTTTGCCATTGCGATCATTCCAATTATGGATTGCATTCCACCTCATGTCTCAGGCTCTCTCTTTGTCGATGACTTCGCGATCTACTGCAGTGCCCAGAGAGCATGCCTCCTGGAGCGCTGCCTTCAGCGTTGTCTAGACAGCCTATACTCATGGAGCGTGGCAAATGGCTTCCGGTTCTCTGAAGAGAAGACGGTTTGTATCAACTTCTGCCGATATAAAGCGTTCCTTCCGCCATCCTTACATCTCGGTCCCGTTGTTCTCCCATTCGTGGAAACAACTAAGTTTCTAGGGCTGACGTTGGACAGGAAACTATGTTGGTCTCCGCATGTCTCTTTTATTTGGCGGCTCGTTGTACACGTTCCCTTAATGTCCTCAGAGTTCTTAGTGGTTCATCTTGGGGAGCGCACTGTCCTGCTTCGCTTGTATCGGTCCATAGTCCGATCGAAGCTGGATTATGGGAGCTTCGTCTACTCGTCTGCTCGGCCATCCCTCTTACGCCGTCTCAACTCCATCCACCATCGGGGGTTACGTCTTGCGACCGGAGCCTTCTACACTAGTCCTGTCGAGAGTCTTTATGCTGAAGCTGCCGAATTACCATTGACCTACCGGCGCGACGTACTGCTGTGTCGGTATGCCTGCCGGTTGTTGTCTATGCCCAACCACCCCTCTTAAGAGTCCTTCTTCGCCGATTCTCTCGACCGTCAGTACGGGTTGTATGTGTCTGCCCTGCTGCCCCCCCGGAGTCCGCTTCCGTCGCCTGCTTCGACAATTGGATTTTGCCCTTCCTACCACCTTCAGAGAGGGTGAGAGCCCGACACCACCTTGGCTCCACGCTCCGGTTCATATTTATCTCGACCTCAGCTCACTCCCGAAGGAGGGTACTCCGGCTGCAGTGTATTGCTCACGGTTTGTCGAACTTCGTGCTCGACTTGCCGGTCACACCTTTATTTACACCGATGGCTCCAAAACTGACGATGGTGTCGGCTGTGCCTTTGTCGTCGGGGCCGCCACCTTTAAATACCGGCTCCTCGACCAATGTTCCAGCTTTACGGCCGAGCTTTTTGCTCTCCATCAGGCCGTTCAGTATGCCCGCCGCCACCGCCATTCATCGTATGTACTCTGCTCTGACTCACTCAGTGCTCTTCAGAGCCTTGGAGCTCCCTATCCGGTCCATCCCTTGGTTCAACGGATACAGCAGTCCCTCCATTCTTTCGCTGATAATGGTTCTCCTGTCAGCTTTCTGTGGGTTCCCGGACATGTAGGAGTGCCTGGGAATGAGGCTGCGGATGCTGCAGCCAAGGCTGCAGTCCGCCTGCCTCGGCCAGCCTCCCATTGTGTCCTGTCATCTGACGTTCGTGGGGATGTTTGTAAGAGGCTTGTGTCGTTGTGGTGGGATGCTTGGTCATCCCTCCAAGGAAACAAGCTCCGGGCAGTAAAACCGCTCTCAACTGTTTGGACAACCTCCTCCCGACCATCTCGGCGAGAGGAGGTCCTTCTGACCAGGTTGCGGATTGGGCATTGCCGGTTTAGCCACCGCTACCTGCTCTCCGGTGACCCAGCCCCGCAGTGCCCTTGTGGTCAGGCATTAACAGTGCGCCTTGTTTTATTGTCGTGTCCCCGCTTTAGTCAATCTCGTGTTGTCCTGACCCTGCCATCTACTTTACCGGATATTTTAGCTGATGACGCTCGAGCAGCTGCTCGTGTTCTGCGTTTTATAACTTTGACTGGCTTGTCCAAAGACATCTAACCTTTTTACTTATTTTATCTACATCTTTGTCAGGTCTTTCTGGTGTCCCCCCTCCCCTTGAGTTTTACTAGATTCCATGTGCTCTAACAACAGTGACTGGGCGCTAATGACCTCAGTAGTTGAGCGCCCTTAAACCCCACAATGGCAGATTTTCAAGATTTAAATGAGTTCTAACGTCGTGTTATAGTCAGTGCATGAGAGATAGTACACAACATCTCTGAGGTAGCGATGAAGTGGGGATTTTCTTAGGACCATTTCACGAGTGTACCGTGAATGACAGGAATCCGGTAAAACATCAAAAGAAGATCCTGTAAGAACGGGACCAACGAATACTGAAGGGAATTGTTCAACGTGACAGAAGTGCAACGCTTCCGCAGATTACGACAGATTTCAGTAATGGGCTGTCATCAAGTGTCAGCGTGCGAACCATTCAATGAAACATTATGGGCTTTCGGAGCTGAAGTTCCACTCATGTACCCTTGATGACTGCACGACACAAAGTTTTACCCCTCGTCCGGGTCCATCAACTCCGACATTGGACTGTTGATGACTGGAAACATGTTGCCTGGTTGGAAGAGTCTCACTTCAAATTAGCATTCCTACGGACTTGGGCAATTCCAGCAGGACAATGCGACACCCTACACGTCCAGAATTGCTACAGAGTGGCTACAGGTGTACTCTAAGCTTAAACACTTCTGCTGGTCATCGAATTCCCCAGACATGGACATTATTGAGCAAATCTGGGATGACTTGGAACGTGCTGTTCAGAAGAGATCTATAACCCTCTTATGCTTGCGGATTTAAGGACAGCCCTGCAGGATTCATGGTACCAGTTAGCTCCAGCACTACTTCAGACATTAGTTGGGTCCATGCCACGTTGCGTTGCGGCACTTGTGTGTGCTAGCGGGAGCACTACACGGTATTAGCCAGGTGTACAAGTTCCTTCGCAATGAATCCATTTTACCGGCATAGCTGACACGAGGAAGGACTGTGACATTCCGTTCGTACATCACTTAGAAATCCCTAGAGACTATTGTCATCATTACGTTCGTTTCAACTAATCCTTTGTGGCTTACGTGAGGCTAGTTTGTGTGACTTACTGAATGTCGTCATTTGACGGATAGTTCTCTGCTAGGTGCACAGGTGCTACTCGCAGCTACTACACGTGGTGATGTGTGGTGGTGTACTGAAAAAATGAAATGTGGCGTGGCTAAGGCCTCCCGTCGGGTAGACCGGTTGCCTGGTGCAAGTGTTTTTTGTTGACGCCACTTAGGCGACTTGCCCGTCGATGGGGATGAGATGATGATGATGATGATGATAACACCCAGTCCCTGAGTGGAGAAAATCTCCGACCCAACCCGGAATCGATCCCGGTCTCCTCAGCACGGCATTCCATCGCACTGACCACTCAGCTATCGAGGCGGACAGTGGTGAACTGTTACCATATGATTATAGTGTCCCTCTTTCTAGTTATCAATGTGTGTCCTCGTTCTACTAATAATGTTTACTTTATTGCACATAATGCGAGTTATGCTGGCCTGTAAATCTCCAGTTACACTTTATTACGATATAATATTCAGAAATACATTCCTGGAAATTGAAATAAGAACACCGTGAATTCATTGTCCCAGGAAGGGGAAACTTTATTGACACATTCCTGGGGTCAGATACATCACATGATCACACTGACAGAACCACAGGCACATAGACACAGGCAACAGAGCATGCACAATGACGGCACTAGTACAGTGTATATCCACCTTTCGCAGCAATGCAGGCTGCTATTCTCCCATGGAGACGATCGTAGAGATGCTGGATGTAGTCCTGTGGATCGGCTTGCCATGCCATTTCCACCTGGCGCCTCAGTTGGACCAGCGTTCGTGCTGGACGTGCAGACCGCGTGAGACGACGCTTCATCCAGTCCCAAACATGCTCAATGGGGGACAGATCCGGAGATCTTGCTGGCCAGGGTAGTTGACTTACACGTTCTAGAGCACGTTGGGTGGCACGGGATTCATGCGGACGTGCATTGTCCTGTTGGAATAGCAAGTTCCCTTGCCGGTCTAGGAATAGTAGAACGATGGGTTCGATGACGGTTTGGATGTACCGTGCACTATTCAGTGTCCCCTCGACGATCATCAGTGGTGTACGGCCAGTGTAGGAGATCGCTCCCCACACCATGATGCCGGGTGTTGGCCCTGTGTGCCTCGGTCGTATGCAGTCCTGATTGTGGCGCTCACCTGCACGGCGCCAAACACGCATACGACCATCATTGGCACCAAGGCAGAAGCGACTCTCATCGCTGAAGACGACACGTCTCCATTCGTCCCTCCATTCACGCCTGTCGCGACACCACTGGAGGCGGGCTGCACGATGTTGGGGCGTGAGCGGAAGACGGCCTAACGGTGTGCGGAACCGTAGCCCAGCTTCATGGAGACGGTTGCGAATGGTCCTCGCCGATACCCCAGGAGCAACAGTGTCCCTAATTTGCTGGGAAGTGGCGGTGCGGTCCCCTACGGCACTGCGTAGGATCCTACGGTCTTGGCGTGCATCCGTGCGTCCTTGCGGTCCGGTCCCAGGTCGACGGGCACGTACACCTTCCGCCGACCACTGGCGACAACATCGATGTACTGTGGAGACCTCACGCCCCACGTGTTGAGCAGTTCGGCGGTACGTCCACCCGGCCTCCCGCATACCCACTATACGCCCTCGCTCAAAGTCCGTCAACTGCACATACGGTTCACGTCCACGCTGTCGCGGCATGCTACCAGTGTTAGACTGCGATGGAGCTCCGGCTGACACTGACGGCGGCGGTGCACAAATGCTGCGCAGCTAGCGCCATTCGACGGCCAACACCGCGGTTCCTGGTGTGTCCGCTGTGCCGTGCGTGTGATCATTGCTTGTAGAGCCCTCTCGCAGTGTCCGGAGCAAGTATGGTGGGTCTGACACACCGATGTCAATGTGTTCTTTTTTCCATTTCCAGGAGTGTATATTTTTCGTGTGTGCAGTTGGACTACTGCGTATGTCTTTCTGAGCGCTATTAAAGCTGCCTTGGTCTTTTCGACCCAAGATTATAAAACAGAGGGGTGATGTGCGCACGAAAGTGGAAAACCAAGTGGATTCCTTTTTTAGCTATTTGATAAAGTTACGGCATTGAGACTGTCAAAGAACTTTCCAGTTGTTGGCTTGAAAATACTGAGATGAAATGTATAACGTAAAAATGAATTTTCAACCAACAATATGTATTTATTATTGAGATGTAACAAAACACTGCTGTAAAACCAGCTGTGAAAAACAGGCATTTTAGATGAGAATTAATGATCCATCAACACGAAATGAAAAAAGCAAACAGAATTAATAAAAATGAGAAACGTATTTACGGGAGGGGGCAAGATTACACTCTGACAAGAAAAGTAAGCCACCCAGAACGGAAGGAGGAAGAGAAAACAATGGATAAATAAGATATATGATGGTACTTCATTACAAATTCGGGACGACTGCACAAAGTATTTGGTTGTATCAGTGTGATATTGCACCCCTGTGTTGATTCCGTTGGGAAGTGTCACAAAGCGGACCCGAAGCGACCTGGCCCTGGTCTGTGTTGTCCTGTACCCTGGCACTAGAAAAGGATTGAGTTTGAGTTTGGCCCGCACATATGCTATCGGTGTCAGACCGTGGGACATGCGTCTCGCAGAAAGTTCACAGAGAGAAGTGTTGCACCGGACGAAAATATACTCATCGGTACAATGGTGGGTTCTTTATTTTGCTCCTAGAAGAGGCCGAGTGGATACCGCAACAGAAAATATTTGCACCGTTTATTGTAATATAGATGATAAGAGTTACTTAAGTTTGCACAATACATTTCCATAGGAATCTCATTAATATTTACAGCTGCTTTAAAAGATAACGTATGGCTTGATATAGACAAAATACTAATCTCTCACTCAGAGTACAGTTACCAATAAATTTCAGGTAGAGTTCTAATAAATTGATCACATAGCTGTCCTACTAGAAGACAATGTTGTCGTCTTAGTCGATGATCACTGATTGGGCTGAGCGATCCTGTAGACGAAAGTAGAAGAGGGGTTACGGCAGCGTAGCGATGTCGCTCATTCAAAGAAGCTGCTTGCAGCGGCTATTTTCTTTTGTACATGAAATGTATTCGCAGTTGTGAATACAAACAACCATCAGCTGTATAAGGGAATGACGACAACGAAAATTTGTGCCGTACCGGACTCGAAACTGGATTTCGCGCTTTACGCGTATGATCACCTGAACAACTTTGGCTCTCCGAGCACGCCAGACTCAAACTTCCGATATCGTCGCTCCTGAGTTCTTGTTAACAACACAGGGACTGCAGTATCGTATGCATCCGCCTGTAGTACGGAAACTAGATATGTATGTTCGAGTATAGGTTGTGACGCAGGAACGACGATATGTGGGAATGTGGGTCTGGTCGTGAGTCATGCACGAATAGGAAAAGTCGTTAAGGTGACGCTGACCTAAAGTGGGAAATTCGGGTTGGAGTCCCGTTCTGGCACAAACTGTTCGTATTTGCATGTGGCAAGTAGGTTTCGTACAGTTCTTTTCGGCTCAAGTCGCTGCAGTGCCTTTACCTTCGAACATGAATGCATTTCCGAAGGAACAGTGCAGCACTCTTTTTAACAACACAGGCACTGTAATGTCTTGTCTTGTGTTGTCGATACAACGGCACCTCACTCTTCAGATGACAAGAGTGTCAAGTGTGAACGAGCATTGTCCTATTGAAAAATGGCACGACTATAATGTTACAAGAAACGTAACACATGATGATCTGGATATCCTTGACTTATCTTCGTGTGTCAGTCTCCCCTTCAGTCAGTACCATCCCAAGCCTGTAGTTATGCCTGAAGGCTCCTCTTGCCAGAACGCATCTCAAAAACATTCGGGCCGGCCACGGTGGCCGATCGGTTCTAGGCACTTCAGTCCGGAACAGCGCGACTGCTACGGTCGCAGGTTCGAATCCTGCCTCGAGCATGGATGTATGTGATGTTCCTAGGTCAGTTAGGTTTAAGTAGTTCTAAGTTATAGGGGACTGATGACGTCATATGTTAAGTCCCATAGTGCTCAGAGCCATTTGAACCATTTGAAAAACATTGGGAGAATGGAAACTCTACTGGTCGCCACCATGCTCGACCACAATGGTTAACCAGGGTAGTTCAGAAGCTCGATTTATCGCTAAACTCAGTGCGACGCCGTTTATGAGTAATCCATGCGTGACGGCACCATTCCAAACGCAGCCATTCGTGTTGTGGTGTTAGTGGCAGCCTGCGCATTGGGTGGTAACTTCCTAGTCTGTCTGCTGCTATTCTCTGGCCAGTGTTGCAGGGGACCCAGTACTTACTTTTGCCTGGCAGGCGAGGAAGTGTAGGAGTTACGGTGCGCTTGGTGCACAATACGGCGGTCCTGCCTTGCGGCCCTCAGACACTGTCGACCGGAATCTCGACGACGGGTATGTCTGTTTTTATATTCCCTTACTGTTCAACATCTGGCCGCTGCCATATCCAAGTTGTAACGTCTAGTAATAAACAAAGACAATATATTGTGTAATAATGAGAATATTAGATGTGTCATATTGTGTCATTGTGTAAAATTATGTATTTTTTCTTTATTATTTATTTCTGAGAACGTCTGCGTCGGCGAGTAATAAGACCGACACAGAAGATAAATGTTGTACAGAGATCACAAAATGAATTAGTATATAATGCATGATGTAAAGTAAAGTCTTTGTCTTCTTAATCTGGAAGCTGTGAGAGAAAGATCTCCTGTTGTTGTCGTAGAGAGCGAGAAGGTAGCATTCTTTTGTCGAGATTGGGAATTGTACGCCATTACGTGTGCATTTACACAGGTCTGTAATTGTTGAGATATTTAAATGTTTCAATAGAGTTGTTTAAATGAAAACGTGTATTATTTAATTGTTAAAGCTTGCTTGCCTATTATCCCATCCTGTTAAGATATTTTTCAGTTATATAAAAAAAATTATTATCTGTGGAGCTGAGCTGTGTGGAGAAAGAAGAGCCGCTGCCGCGGCGTATTTAAACGACTTACAATATCGTCGAGTATACCGCAAGGAAGCGGTAAAATAATAGTAGAATAATATTATTTCTTTTAGCTCCCAGACTGGCAGTGAAGATCAGCAGATTTTATGATGTGTTGCAGGTTGACGCGGGCTGCTGATAGGATATAAATTACAGTGCAAATAATTTAATGTACTTACCGAATCTGATAGGAATCTTGCTGTGCTCCGTTCTGATCTGGCTAAATTTTATAGTGATAACGTAATTTTCTTTAATGAGAGTCTCATGTTCTTGGGCTAGTCGTGGTATGAAACAGCATTCTAGTAAGAAATAAAATCCACTGCAAACTTGTGTTTTTGAACGATTGTACGAACTGTAACATCAGTGATCATAAAACAGTAATTTCAACTTTGAATAACTATGAAGTAGGAAAGATATATTGATCCTTAGCATGAGTTGCAGTTACTAAAAATCGTTCTTTAAATTGTAGGCCAGATCCAGAACAATAAGACTTCCATAGATACATCTTATTTTACTAAAAGGTAACGATGATAAAGAAATTAAAGGCACAGCATTGTTAAAAGAATTTCTCGTCACTCTTTCCATATATGCGTTGTTACGCTAATAATAATAATTAAAAAATAAATAAATGAACCAAAGAGACTAACAATTTATAAAAACAATTAACGAAAGAGTAGTCAGGACGGGAAAAAGTTCCTTACAAATCTTGATATTCCGAAGATCTGGATATTGTACAATTCGATCAGCCGAACAAAAGGAGACCCACAATAACGCCTTTTCCAATCTGTCATGTACTGATAATGCTGTCTCAAGGAATAAGCGGGATTTCCGTATCCTCAATATTTGATGCTGTTCTCGCCCCCTTATACGCCTTGTCAGACCTGGCAACACTAATACAACCATATAATACATATACTTCGTTTAGTCAATGAATAACATAGCACATCACATCATCAGCAGGATTAGTGGAAAGGAAAGCAGGTTACATTTTAATGATCAGTCGACACTGAGATAGCTACACTCCACACACACACTTCAGACATTATTTCAGGAG
This sequence comes from Schistocerca nitens, assembly GCF_023898315.1. Lineage (NCBI taxonomy): Eukaryota > Metazoa > Arthropoda > Insecta > Orthoptera > Acrididae > Schistocerca > Schistocerca nitens. The sequence continues at coordinate 423,359,300 of NC_064617.1, read as the reverse complement.
AAACAATAAAACCATCCATTTCATATAAACGCCTCCTTATTTACGCGACCTAGCCCATTTGGGCTACACAGTAGAGGTGCAAATCATATGTGTACATTATTATTCGGATTTTTGCGAAGTTACTTTCACAGTCCCCTCCTCATTGTAACTGTCACACTTTCCCTCAATTTTATGCCATGCGTTATTTTCTCAGATTTCTTGAGTTTTAAGGCCTTTTGTGATATTAGATTCCTTGAAGATTTCGGAATGCGCACCATAAATTTTAATGCCTCATATTTCGAATTTTTCTTATCGATCCCTAGTTGGATGCATCTGCCGTTCTTTGTCTTACTGTACATCTTCTTGGTGGCTCTACGTCTGCATCCATCTAGTTACATGAGTAATTACCTGAAGGTCTTCCTTAAATTCCTTCTCATCCAATGGTACCTTTTAGAAACTGTTACAGTGCGCCGACTTCTGCTCTATACAAATTTTGCAAATACGTAACTTTCAAACCCAAACACATCTTAGCTATATTAATTCAATTGATAATGCAGTGTCTTGTAATTATATGCAGAGTTCCACATCATAAACACGAAACAAATATTGCGTAGTTAACTTAGGTCAGCCAAGGGATGAGTCCCGACCCCGATGATGACTAAAGATGCAAATAAAAACATTTCTGCTCCGTATTACTTCCAACTGGTAGTACAACAGCTCATCATACGAGGGTTGTCCAGAAAGTAAGTTCCGATCGGTCGTGAAATGGACACCACAGTAAAAACTCGATGAAGCTTTGCATAGATGTGTTGGGTAGTGTCTCTAGTATGACCGTCCATCCCATCAAGGCCCTCTTTTCAGTTGTGAGAGAGTAGAGGTGCCTAGAACAATGATGTGTCCTGACAAGTAGGAAGGCCCACTGAGAGAATTCGCCTTAATGAATGCAGCCCACAATTGCCATGCACTTCCTTCTTTATTGCAATTCTCAGCCGCACTCTGCAGGGGCAGTGAAGACACTCCTGCAGCCTTTTCGATGGGAAGTATTCGACCACTCAAAACAGAGCCCTAATCGGCTCATCCTGAGTATCACGTCTCTTCACATGTAGTGCTGGATACGAAGACAACACTTGGTCGCAGGCTACGGGCTGTAGACCAGCGTAGAGAATTATCCGAAAGCACAGGCGGCTGCCTTCTACAACGATTGTTGGAAATTTGGTATAACGCTCCGACAAATGTCTAAGTCGAAGCGGCGACTGTGTAGAGCAGTATCTGGAAAGTGTAGCTAACTCTTGCAAATAAAATGTTTCTGATTTTCACTGAGGTTTCCATTTAGCGACCGATCAGAACTTACTTTCTGGACAACCCTTATAGAACTGACTTGGTAACAAATCTAAACCATAACAGAGAGAGATACTGAGACAGAGAAAAAATATGCTAAGCAGACAAAGGAATAAACGAGGGGTATTTATGAAAAGTTCAGAACAACAGGATCTGATATAACTGACATGTCAAAATATAGTTAAAACTATCAATTTACAATATGTTAAACACTTTTCACAGTGGTTTGTGTGACTCATTTTTATTCTTACACTTCTTACTGTTCGTACGTACAATAAATAAATAAATAAATAAATAAATAAATTACACAAAGGTTTGTCAATTTAAAAGTACATTTTCCTTATCGATTATTTAAATATATATCCGTTCCAGATTTAGTGCTAAACGTTTTACTGGAATACATTTTTGCATGTACCACTTATTAAATATGTTTTTTGTTCGTAAAATTTATGCAAAAGATATTGAAACAATGCATATGTTTCGATCCTGATCAACTATTATGAACTATGTCATGTTAGAAAAACTGAAAATAAAGCAAAATAAATATCTGTCGTAGAGAATATATAGCATTTCATCTCGACGTTATGGAATGAAGTATCTCATGTTAGATAATCGATACATGTTCGCAAAAACACGTCTCGTACACGGTAGTAAAGAAATCGGCAATTGTCGTATTCAAATTGTTCAGATGTGTGTTAATTCCTGAAGGACCAAGCTGCTGAGAACATCGGTCCCTAGACTTACTCACTACTTAAACTAACTTAAACTGATGCTTAAAACAACAGATACACCCATCCCCGAAGGAGGAATCGAACGTCCGGCGGGAGGGGCCGCGCAATCCGTGTCATGGTGCGTAAACTTGTTGGATCCTTTCACCTCCATGGCGTGTGGAGTGCAGAGGAAAAGTAGACTGTATGGAGGTATTTAATCAACATCAAATATTGTGACGCCTTGGCCAGGTTATGCTGTTTGTAAATGTATATTGTTACTAGATTGGCCGCTGTGGGGTAGGGGACGTGTGAGAGGGAATTTTCTCATTTTCCTTCCTGTGATGGCAGACAACTCATCGTCTTGCTATCTCGTACCGATCAGATTCTTATGGTAAAAATTGCACCCGTAAATAACGTGGCTTCCTGAATGAATGAGCATTACACAGATTGTCATCTTCAAATGTGTGAGCATACCTATTTGCAAAAAGAAATACAAATGTAAATAAGGTTGTTTCAATGGAAAGCAGTTTGTAGAGAAAAATGACATTCTGAAGATTTGTTAAGCGCTTGTGACAGTACTGCATAACACCTTTTAAAATAAAGACGATTATTATCGTTATTAATTGGAAAAATCCCCGCTGCTGTTTTGGGGCCCCCATTGTACTTACAAGTGTCTTCAATTGTGCTTGTTAATGTGATTCCCCTAAATCGCTCCAGGCGAATACCGGGATGGTTCCTTTGAAAGGGCACGGCCGACTTCCTTCCCCGTCCTTCCCTAATCCGATGAGTCTGGTCTCCTTCCCCAAAACAACCCAACCCCCAACCCTAACGTTCATGTATCACTTCTGCTTCTGTAGAAGCGCAAATGTAGCTCATATGTTGCCTGTGTTGTGTTCGATAAGCGCAGTCTGTTCCTTCAAAGATGCACCAGTCCCCACAAAATTAACGTATCGAGTGTTTTTTTCGAGTTTACAGCATTCTGCGACACCGTTATAAATTTTTCGAGTGTCACGAGGAAGAATGCTGCCCCTAAAGTTTCTAGTTCTTCAGGGTATCGTAGGAAGTGACCTCAATGTGCCAACAATGGCTTCTTCGTCACTCATTCCGTTATTTAAACGCCACACAACAACATGATTATTCTTTTTCACGCAACTATAGTGCTACAACTGTTGAACCGCAGTGGTTGCCACCAGTGACACAAAGAGCACAGTCGCCATGAAGTGTTCCGAATGATGCAGAGTTGAAACGTTCAGTACTTAGAGTGCCACCGTTAGTCTCTATTGGTCGAGGAAATCGCGCGCTCTGGAGATTCTGTATGCGAGAGGCGCATAAGTAGACTTCTTTCCTGTTGTTCTCAAAACGAATAGTAAAAATCAATTATCTCTGTGGAATTTTTTTCAAGAAAGCGGGGGATAGTAGTTTTGCGAAGTGTACTATCTGCTGTAAAGAATATAAACATTCATGGAGCACGACCAATATACGAGATTTTTTTCTTTAACTTGTCAATGCCGCACTGAGTTTCGATTCGTTCATTTTACAAGTCAAGAAGGTGTAGCTGGAGTTTTTGTTTGCAGCTTCATCTCCTACCCCCGCCTTGTTAATAGAAACTGAAGCCATCGTGTCATTTGTGTTCTGTTTATGGACACTGCCATCCTTAAAAAAAATGGTTCAAATGGCTCTGAGCACTATGGGACTTAACATCTGTGATCATCAGTCCCCTAGAACTTAGAACTACTTAGACCTAACTAACCTAAGGACATCACATACATCCATGCCAGAGGCAGGATTCGAACCTGCGACCGTAGCGGTCACGCGGTTCCAGACTGAAGCGCCTAGAACCGCAATGACTCATCGGCCGGCCTTGCCATCCTTAACAACTCATTGAATAACTGCGTTACAGCAGGCTTAATTTATTTTCTTGTTCATTCCAACAAATAAGCAATACGTTTGATTGTGGATGTCTCTATAATCCGCTCTCTCAAAACGTTATTACTTCCGCCCGCCATTACCAGCTGACTGTCCAAAGTTTACACTTGAGAGATGAAAGTTTGTCCCACAGTCTGTGGTTTGCATAATAACAGAGAGCAAGTGAGAAACGAACGCGAACCCCAACACCGTCGGAATTTAAATTTATACAGCATTCGGAATCAGCTGGACGTGGCGTTACAATTACTATATCGACGTCTTCCGAGTACATAAACACATGACAGTACTTCCATTGTGTTAGTGAATCGGAACAGAATTAAACTTCTTGTGCTTGCAAAATGGCGTCAGCATAAATGCATATCTTCTGCCAAAAGGGCTCACCACCGAGCGAGGTGGCGCAGTGGTTAGACACTGGACTCGCATTCGGGAGGACGACGGTTCAATCCCGCCTCTGGCCATCCTGATATAGGTTTTCCGTGATTTCCCTAAATCACTCCAGGCAAATGCCGGGATTGTTCCTCTGAAAGGGCACGGCCGACTTCCTTCCCCATCCTTCCCTAATCCGATGAGACCGATGACCACGCTGTCTGGTCTCCTTCGCCAAACAACCAAACCAACCAAAAGGGCTCACCATAGCAAGTTGTAAATACAGGACATGTTAATCAAATCGGAACTTTTCAATGGGAATGGGAAACTCTCATTTATTGTTTAATGGAAGCTGTTGTATCGCAACTACAGTGAAGTCGATGAAACGCTATCAGAGTCTTCCAAGTGCAAACTTTGAGCGGCACGTGTGTATTATAGGAATATATTGGTATGATGGTTGAAGGTGCCTCGCCGCACCTTTCCTTACCCTTCATTCTATTGTGCTCTTTATACCGTTCCGAGCGCTTCTCTCAGTGAACGGTGGAACTCTCAAGAAAACTTTTACAAGTTATACACTTTGTCTTTATGATCAAGAGTGCATCCAACGTCAGCGATGTAGCAGCGGCAGCACTACAGTAGAGTGATGGCCCTATTGTTTTGTATTGATCGTGAATTCAGCTCATTAACTAGACCTTGTTACTCTCGTGTGCAGTTTGTCCCGTATCTGCTGCAGTTCATCAGCGTGAATGTAGACCTAAGATAGCAGCACTGCATGGCAGACCAGTAAACATTTTCCCTCTCGCATCCCTATTCCTCGTAGTGACCTCCTCCTCCTCCTTCTTCTTCTTCCTCCTCCTCCTCCTCCTCCTCCTCCTTCCTCTTCATGCTTTCCTCGTATTTCTAAAATGCTGAAGATCAACTTAACATCGACAAGTAATATATTGGCCCGATATTTATAAAATTTTTTATGAATGAAAGTAATTTTTCTGAAAACAAGATGAAAAAAATTTTTGAGCGTATTATGCAAAAAATTCGGGCATATTGGCAGTTGATTTTAGCGTCACATTTTTTTCAGATCATCAATAAAATCCTACTAGAATACAATATTCGTGATGAGACAGTAGTACTGCTTACAGACAATGCTGCAACTGTAACGAAGAAGAAGAAGAAGAAAAAAAAACTGCTGAAATCTTAAGGATTCGATATTCGCACTGTCTTGCCGGTTGCATCAACTTAACAGTACAAGGCTGTTTCAAAGTAGAATCATTTTCCGAAATTTTATCGAGAAATAAGGCTGTCGTGACTTTCTTTCATAACTCGACACTAGCCACTTGCAAACTGCGCCATTCTCAAAAAGTGCAAACAAGAAAGAACTGAAACTGATTAAAGAGGTGCTGTCTCGATGGAGTAGTTCATACTACATGCTCAAAAGAGATTTTGGAAGTATGAAGTGAGATTGCGATTTCGGTCAGTGAAAGTTTAAAAGCACCACAGTCCCCCACAGCAGAAAATTACTTAGCTGTACAAGAGATAATAGGGCTTCTGCAACCTTTTGAAATAGCAATGACAGCAATTTCACTGCTTCCTTAATTATACCTCTTATACGAGGTAGTTCTGCAAAGTTGTCAGATTTGGCAAGCACCTTAACAATTAATGATGCTCGAAGTGTTCTGGATTCATTGATTGAATCACTAATGAAAGACTGAAATCATTTAACACGTGGACTGTTAATATGCTTGTGATGTTATTAGATCCTAGGTTTAAAAATACTTGGTTTCAGCACATTTCAGGAGGCAGACAATGCTGCACAGATATATCGCATCAACACAGTGAATGATACTTGAAACAGAAGCATCCATGAGCAGTGATAATACATCTACCATTTTGAAATCGAATTATCAACTTTGTTGCCCAATCAACAACAGAGTAACTTCGTTGTCGGTACACCAGTCAGTAATTCCATAATTCACCTATGTCAGTATTTTGAGAAAACCTGTAAGAGACAAGAGGGCTTGTGTATTCGAAAATTGGACAATATCTAATAGTATGTTGTTTGTAACGGCCACTAAATATTTGTGCTGTTCAGTAACTTCATATCCTGCAGAGAGCGAGTTTCGTCCAAGGCAGGAGAAATAATTAATGAAAACTGCAACAGACTAGAGAAGAATTTAAGTACCTTTCTTTATATAAAACAAGATATCCATATCTTGTATTGTTGTACTTTAAACAATAAGAAATTCTTACAAAGTTATTTTTCGTTTCAAATCCCTGCACAAAATAATCCATGGTCAATCGATGCATCTATAGCTTTTACAGGAACTATTGATAATGCCAAGTTCCAACTACCGATGTTTAAGTAACAGTTCTGGAATGAAGTGACTGTTTGGTTAACCATAAACGATATGAACATGGGCTATTTATAAATAAGTTTAGAAAAACAGAATCAGATATGACAGTTAGCATGCCAAAGTGCAATTAAAACTATTACTTCAGAAAATGTTAAACTTTTTCCAGTACCTTCGTGGGACTCATTTTCGTTCCTAGTGTTCTAAAATACCACCGTTTGTACATACAAAAAAAGACATGAATAAAGGTTTAAAATTTTGGTCATGGCTGTTATTCAGTAACCGTATATTAGTTAAAATGTAAGATTAAAGAGCCAAGCGGTTGCACATAAACGCTTACCCAGATGGGCACAACATCAGACTCTGATGTTGTCAACAACATCAGACTCTGATGTTGTTCCCAGCTGGATACACTCGGCAAAAGGTACAACGTTTTCTTTTACTTTTGATTTGAGCACAGCTGCTCAAAGTTCTGACTATTGCTTTTTAGCAATGTAATTTTACGATTTAGGAACTCATCATTCTGATGAAGACACCCCTAGTACGTGTCGAAACCTTGGTCGATGTACCTAACGTTTATGTGCAACCGGTTGGCTCTTTAATCTTATATCGGGACATAGATTTGTCAGTTTAAAAGAGCGTGTTTTGTTGCCATAATTTACTTATAAATCCATTCCTGATTTAGTGCGAAATATTTTACGGGAATTATATGTGATTCATTTTGTCGACTTGCTTGATTGAGAAATGCAAAATTTTTTATTATGAGTGTTGGCGCTCAGCCTGTCACTATAGCGTTCTGTACATACGTTTATACTATCGCGTACAGTAAGACATGCACTCCAGAATGAACTTTCACTCTGCAGTGGAGTGTGTGCTGTTTCGAAAGTCCTAGGAGACTACTCTACAGAACACAAGAACGCATCAAATATTCTGAAACTGAGCCAATCTCTAAAGTAGATTGTTCTGTTTTACTTCAGAAATAAATATCGTTGATATATTGTTTGAGCTGTGATAAAAACATTTTCTCGTTTACGTTTAGAGTAAGAGCGCGTTCGCCTTGCACTGTGATGGCTTACCGCGAGCTCACACCTGAGGTGCGACCTCCCTTCGTTACTCTGGGAGTAGCACTCTGTGGCCGAGAGCCGGAAGACCACTTCGCAGCGACGCACGGCCCACTCTCGCCGCGGGTGACGTCAGCACGCCTGTAGCCTTTTCGCCGGTACGTGACTCTGCGACGATATATCACTCCGCCACGAAACCTCCTTCCGCTTTTCTGGAAGTACGCTCATAAATCATCTCTTTACGCACCGGACGGCGTCGGCGACACAAAACAGAAAGTGTTTTCGGTCCAGTGTTGTGGCACCACTGGGACAGAATGCGACTCTGAGCGGCAACGATACGGCGCGTTTGGTACGTCCGAAACACTATAACTCAAGACCGAACGACAACTTCCACAGGTACGTGCATATCTTTCTAAACACAAAATGGTTTCAGTCGTTTGAACGATTTCCGTTCTTCGATGCCATAGGATATAAAAGGGTCCTCCTACTCACTACCATTTCACACTTAAAAGATTTCAGACAGCAAATCACTCTCAATGAGAGCCGTAAGTGGATGGATGCATGGATATGGTGTTATGGGCGCACAACAGTGTAACTTTAGCGCCCGAACGGAAACAATAACGGACGAGTGTCAGTAAAATGCAGCAAGTGCAAAAATAAGACTAAAATTAAAGGTGACAGTCTACATAGAAAGTGTGCACGTCAACAGTAGCAAAGTGAAAAGCAGCATGTAAAGAGAACTGCAAGAGAACGTAGGGGAAGGGGTTAAAATGAAACACATAGCACATGTTTGGAATTGGCCTATTACAAGAATAAAAAGGAGTGGTCAACCACTCGGCAACACACTAAAATTTCTAACCTAAAATTTTAGGCTGAAGCCCAGAAACATCACAGTACCTTAGAACTTTCTTGACACTCGCCTCGTCATCGGTTAAGATCCCCACTGATATTAACTTCCGCCCTCACCGATATAAATCACACTCAACTAAAATGTGGCGTACAGTGATTCGTAAGCCACAGGCATCAATCCGTAAGTAATAAGGTGACTAAGTGTTAATAACATTTACAGCAAACTAATTGAGGTAGATGTAACGTAATGTCCTCCAATTCCAGTGACAATAGAAATAATACCCGTGGGCTAGGTGTTTGCCGGCATGGTAGCTCAGCGTGTTCGGTCAGAGGGTTAACTGCCCTCTGTAATAAAAAAACTGAGTTAATCGATCACCAACGAACATAAACGGATGTCTTACAACGTCCGCCCTGAGCAGATTCAACGAACAAAAGCGAACAAAATGAGACAAGAAAAAAAAAGGGTAGCGTCTTTGATTCATAATGAAAACTTCTTCGGTCGCGGGTTCGATCCCCGCCACTGTCTAAATTTTGATAAATAATCAGCATTGGCGGCCGAAGACTTCCGGCATAAGAAGTCAGCCTCATTCTGCCAACGGCCTTGTCCAATAGGGCGGAGGAGCGGATAGAGGTTCAGGGCACTCTCTTGTCCTAGGGGTGGGAAATTTCCCCTAAAGGCGGAAGACTCAGCAATGATCAAAGACATGAGGATGCAGAAGGCAATGAAAACCACTGCATTAAAGACACGTAACGTGTATCCACAGGACACGTGGCCTGTAATTGAAGAAGTGTCATGATGAACTCTCTATTGGCAAAAGATTCCGGAATAGTCCCCCATTCGGATCTCCGGGAGGGGACTGCCAAGGAGGAGGTTACCATGAGAAAATGAATAATCATCGAAAGGATAACGTTCCACGAGTCGGGGCGTGGAATGTCAGAAGCTTGAACGTGGTAGGGAAACTAGAAAATCTGGAAAGGGAAATGCAAAGGCTCAATCAAGATATAGTAGGGGTCAGTGAAGTGAAGTGGTAGGAAGACAAGGATTTCTGGTCAGATGAGTATCGGTTAATATCAACAGCAGCAGAAAATGGTATAACAGGTGTAGGATTCGTTATGAATAGGGAGGTAGGGCAGAGGGTGTGTTACTGTGAGCAGTTCAGTGACCGGGTTGTTCTAATCAGAATCGACCGCAGACCAACACCGACAACGATAGTTCAGGTATACATGCCGACGTCGCAAGCTGAAGATGAACAGGTAGAAAAAGTGTATGAGGATATTGAAAGGGTAATGCAGTATGTAAAAGGGGACGAAAATCTAATAGTCATGGGCGACTGGAATGCAGTTGTAGGGGAAGGAGTAAAATGACTCTGAGCACTATGGGACTTAACAGCTGTGGTCATCAGTCCCCTAGAACTTAGAACTACTTAAACCTAACTAACCTAAGGACATCACACACATCCATGCCCGAGGCAGGATTCGAACCTGCGACCGTAGCAGTCGCTCGGTTCCGGACTGCGCGCCTAGAACCGCGAGACCACCGCGGCCGGCGGGGAAGGAGTAGAAGAAAAGGTTACAGGAGTATATGGGCTTGGGACAAGGAATGAAAGAGGAGAAAGACTAATTGAGTTCTGTAACAAGTTTCAGCTAGTAATAGCGAATACCCTGTTCAAGAATCACAAGAGGAGGTGGTATACTTCGAAAAGGCCGGGAGATACGGGAAGATTTCAATTAGATTACATCATGGTCAGACAGAGATTACGAAATCAGATACTGGACTGCAAGGCGTACCCAGGAGCAGATATAGACTCAGATCACAATATAGTAGTGATGAAGAGTAGGCAGATGTTCAAGACATTAGTCAGGAAGAATCAATACGCAAAGAAGTGGGATACGGAAGTACTAAGAAATGAAGAGATACGTTTAAAATTCTCTAACGCTATAGATACAGCAATAAGGAATAGCGCAGTAGGCAGTACAGTTGAAGAGGAATGGACATCTCTAAAAAGGGCCATCACAGAAGTTGGGAAGGAAAACATAGGTACAAAGAAGGTAGCTGCGAAGAAACCATGGGTAACAGGAGAAATACTTCTGTTGATTGATGAAAGGAGGAAGTACAAACATGTTCCGGGAAAATCAGGAATACAGAAATACAAGTCGCTGAGGAATGAAATAAATAGGAAGTGCAGGGAAGCTAAGACGAAATGGCTGCAGGAAAAATGTGAAGACATCGAGAAAGATATGATTGTCGGAAGGACAGACTCAGCATACAGGACAGTCAAAACAACCTTTGGTGACATTAAAAGCAACGGTGGTAACAATAAGAGTGCAACGGGAATTCCACTGTTAAATGCAGAGGAGAGAGCAGATAGGTGGAAAGAATACATTGTAAGCCTCTATGAGGGTGATGATTTGTCTGATGTGATAGAAGAAGAAACAGGAGTCGATTTAGAAGAGATAGGGGATCCAGTATTAGAATCGGAAATTAAAAGAGCTTTGGAGGACTTACGGTCAAATAAGGCAAAAGGTATAGATAACATTCCATCAGAATTTCTAAAATCATTGGGGGAAGTGGCAACAAAACGACTATTCACGTTGGTGTGTAGAATATATGAGTCTGGCGATATACCATCTGACTTTCGGAAAAGCATCATCCTCAAAATTCCGAAGACGGCAAGAGCTGACAAGTGCGACAATTATCGCGCAATCAGCTTAACAGCTCATGCATCGAAGCTGCTTACAAGAATTATATACAGAAGAATGGAAAAGAAAATTGAGAATGCGCTAGGTGACGATCAGTTTGGCTTTAGGAAAAGTAAAGGAACGAGAGAGGCAATTCTGACGTTACGGCTAATAATGGAAGCAAGGCTAGAGAAAAATCAAGACACTTTCATAGGATTTGTCGACCTGGAAAAAGCGTTCGACAATATAAAATGGTGCAAGCTGTTCGAGATTCTGAAAAAAGTTGGGGTAAGCTACAGGGAGAGACGGTTCATATACAATATGTACAACAACCAAGAGGGAATAATAAGAGTGGATGATCAAGAACGAAGTGCTCGTATTAAGAAGGGTGTAAGACAAGGCTGTAGCCTTTCGCCCCTACTCTTCAATCTGTACCTCGAGGAAGCAATGATGGAAATAAGAGAAAGGTTCAGGAGTGGAAGTAAAATACAAGGTGAAAGGATATCAATGATACGATTCGCTGATGACATTGCTATCCTGAGCGAAAGTGAAGAAGAATGAAATGACCTGCTGAACGGAATGAACAGTCTAATGAGAACACAGTATGGTTTGAGAGTAAATCGGAGAAAGACGAAGGTAATGAGAAGTAGTAGAAATGAGAACAGCGAGAAACTTAACATCAGGATTGATGGTCACGAAGTCAATGAAGTTAAGGAATTCTGCTACCTAGGCAGTAAAATAACCAATGACGGACGGAGCAAGGATGACATCAAAAGCAGACTCGCTATGGCAAAAAAGGCATTTCTGGCCAAGAGAAGTCTACTAATATCAAATACCGGCCTTAATTTGAGGAAGAAATTTCTGAGGATGTACGTCTGGAGTACAGCATTGTATGGTAGTGAAACATGGACTGTGGGAAAACCGGAACAGAAGAGAATCGAAGAATTTGAGATGTGGTGCTATAGACGAATGTTGAAAATTAGGTTGACTGATAAGGTAAGGAATGAGGAGGTTCTATGCAGAATCGGAGAGGAAAGGAATATGTGGAAAACACTGATAAGGAGAAGGGACAGGATGATAGGACATCTGCTGAGACATGAGGGAATGATTTCTATGGTACTAGAGGGAGCTGTAGAGGGCAAAAACTGTAGAGGAAGAGAGAGATTGGAATACGTCAAGCAAATAATTGAGGACGTAGGTTGCAAGTGCTACTCTGAGATGAAGAGGTTAGCACAGGGAAGGAATGTACGCTGTAAACACCGCTCAAAGTATTTAAAAACCCGGTTATCGACATCAAGAAATGCGAAAGATTCCGTATACAGTTGATACATGACCAATCCATTGATGAGGGAACTGTAGACTACAATATGGTGGATTCCCTTCTTTTTCGAGGTAACTGCTTCACCTGCTTCCCTCTGACTTCTGGAATAATGTAATGGTTCAACATACAAACGTTAAAGACGATTGACAGGCGTCCGAAATTAATTGAAACACATTCGCTGGAAGAGAATGTCTTGGCGTCAGCTGTGTTACGTATAAATACACTACCTCCTTTTAGTTACACACGGAACTTTGTGTCCACTAGGACTCGAACTCAACATATATGTAACATAGCTAAAGTCAAGGCATCCGCATTCAGCGAATTTATTTCGAATTAGTTTCAGGATATACTGGTTCACGTGACCTATGGCAGTTTACTCAGCTACACACACACACACACACACACACACACATCACTTGCTAAAAGAACTGAAGAGATTTCCTTTTAAATTTTCAGATTCGACCTCACTGACAGTGATGATTTCTCGCGACTCCGATATCCGTGATATATTGTTTTAACTGAGTATTCAAGGTAAACGAAATGCCTACGAACTTATATCAGTGACATGGAGTAAAAATTTATACAGCCATTGTCAGTTTTAAACAAAGTTTTTTCTAGATATGGACTCGACAGCATGGTGTAATGACATGTCCACCGCTCTTGCAAGTTGTTTGCATTTTCTCCTGAGCCAGTAATACTCCAGACTTTACGTCTCAGCTTCCAGTTATGAGTTCTTTGGTAAAATGACACTGATTCAGTAGTAAAAACCCACCGCGATAAAGGCCACTTACAACGCCAGTATGTACGGTTACGAAAGTCACGTGGTCATAGTACTGGAAGCACTCTTCTTGGAAGTCTAAGTTGATTCGATACTTCCCATAAAATTTTCACAAAGTACTTCCTTCTGCAAAAGAACGCAAGTTGCACTTTATATGTGACTCCTGCTAATTCTAACTTCAGTCAATCTAATTTCTCGGTAAATCGAAGTGGTCATACCTCGGTAAATTGAAGAAATCATTTGCATCCTTGTTCATTCGATACATCGAAGGCACTATTATGACAGATCACCCGAAACCTTCTATAATTCTAAGTTACAGGCTACCTAACACTTGGTAATTCTGTTTTGTCAGTTGTTTCCGTATTATAATAACAAAACAACAACAAACAAAAGCAAACTATATATATAGAAACTGGTATTGATAAAGTGATACGTAAACGGGAAGAGTACGCCGCTGCGGTCGGCAACGCCTTTATAAGACAACAAGTGTCTGGCGCAGTTGTTGGATCTGCTACTGCTGCTAAAGTGGTAGGTTATCAAGACATCTGTGAGTTTGAACGTGGTGTTCTAGTGGGCGCACGAGCGATGGGACACCGCATCTCTGATGTAGCAATGAAGTGGGGATTTTTCCGTACGACAGTTTCACTAGTGTACTGTGATATCAGTCATCAGGTAAAACATCAAATTTCCGTTGCTGTGGCAGAAAAAGATCATGCAAGAACGGAACCAATTTCAGCTGAAGACAATCGTTCAGCGTGATAGAAGTACAGTCCTTCCGAAATTGCTGCAGGTTTCAATGCTGAACCATCAGCAAGTGTCATTCAACGAAATATCATCGATATGGGCTTTCGGAGCCGAAGGTCCACTCGTGTATCTTAGATGACTGCACTATACAGAGCCTTAAGCCACGCCTGGACCCGTAAACACCGACACTGGACTGTTGTCTGGAAAAATGTTGCCTGGTCGGACGAGTCTCGTTTTAAATTGTATCGAGCGGATGAACATGTACAGGTATGGAGACAACCTCATGAATCCATGGACCCTGCATGTCAGCAGGGGACTGTTCAAGCTAGTGGAGGCTCAGTAATGGCGTGGGGCGTGTTCAGTTGGAGTGATAGGGGACTCCTTACCCGTCTAGATACGACTCTGACAGGTGAAACGTACGTAAGCATCCTGTCTGATCACCTGCATCCATTGATGTCCAGTGTGCAATACGATGGATTTGGGCAATTTCAGCAGGACAATGCGACACCCCACACGTCCAGAATTGCTACAGAGTGGCTCCAGGAACATTCTTCTGAGTTTAAACACTAGCGCTGGCCACCAAACTCCCCAGACATGAACATTATTGAGCTTATCTGGGATGTGCGCTGTTCAGAAGAGATCTCCACCCCCTCGTACTCTCACGGATTTATGGACAACACTGAAGGTTTCGAGGTGTCAATTCCCTCTAACACTACTTCAGACATTAGTCGATTCCATGGCACGTCGTGTTGTGGAACTTCTGGGTGCTCGCGGGGGCCCTACACGAAATTAGGCAGGTGTACCAGTTTCTTTGGCTCTTCAGTATGTATGTGATTTGAGGTAAAACAGCGAACGTTGACGATATAGTTTGTTTGGATTGGAAACATGAAATAAGAAGCCTGCTAAAAATTTACAGACAACTTGAAGTGTTCAATACTGACAAAGCGGCACCCTTTTCTCAAATTTCTCCCTGACCACACATTTACATGGACGGGTCCCTGAAAGTTTTTGATAACTACGGCTATTAAACCTAGATGTTTCAAGGGTATCAGATTATTTCTTATGTCTTGCCGGTCCATATCACTCCAACAGAATTTCGTGGATGACAACAGAATTATTCAGTGAGTAGCTGTTGACAATGCAGAAAACGGTGACCAAACAGAAGCGAAAAGTCCTGCTTTTCCTGGCCAACTCTCATCGTGTGCATATATACATTACCTTACTGAAACGTAAGCCCAGGATAGCTTGCCGTGAAGGGCAACGAAACGGATTGTAGAATTTGTCGATGCACCGCTGTGATGTAAGTGTGCCATCGATAATAACCGACGTGATCCTACTATGAAAGAAATTGGACGACAGATGGTGACTCCTGAATGTCAGGCCATATGGCGGGCAACAATGGGGTTGGTGTATCACCACCGTCCGCGGCGTCTCCACACATACGTCTTCGACTTGCAACTTCATCAGTGATGAGTCACCTTTCGAACTGAGCCCTGATGACCAGCGAATTAGACCAACGCCTTATTGACTTGCTCAACTTGTGAAGCTCTTTCTGCTGAATAAATCATCCTTTTTTTCTGAGATTGTAAACGTTTGAGTGCACATGTACATCGCACCTACCGTTTTCCAAACCATTTGGATAACTCCTTTGTGGCGCATCATTTTTTTGTGTTTTCGGCTTTCTTCAAAATGGGAAACGCTCTAGACTAAGCACGCTAGAGGTTACTGATACTGCAAAGATCATTGACTTCTACCCAAAATTAATCTGAAGTTTTCTGATGCACGTGCCTTTCATGTTAATGAAGAAACTAATCAACTTAATATATAAATATATTTCCTTTCGTGTTGCAGAGGTTACTTTCAGAGACAGAGGCCTACGAATGTTACTGAAAGTATAATAATATGTTCAAATTTATTTTAGGATCGGAATCGCTAATTTAGCTTGTAACAATTGTATAGATTAGAAGTAGGTGTATATTATGTAACTGTGTATCTGCAGTTATGGAGTGTGTATCCTTCGTTATTTAAAGTCCTTGATTCGTGACAGGAGAATTTGAGTTTTGTAATGTATGTATGAAAAAAGCAAAATGATTTGTTAAATTGATAAATTATTATAATATGCATATATTCATAAAAAGAAAAAGTTTATTGAAAGCTCGTTCGTGCTTAGGTCACTTGTATTTGTAATATATAAAAGATTTAGGGAAGTCCCTCCGCAACGGAAGCGGCATGGCGCGATGAAAAAGGTGGTTTTGGCAGTCGAACTGAGCGGCTGCTTGGTGTGAACGGTACGCAGTATGTGGCTAGCCGTAGCACGGTACATTTAGACGGTGCTAAGAGAGGCAATTGGAAGCTGATTTACAATGGATTTACCTCGGATGTGGATCTGGATATTATTTGATATTCTCAGCAAAAAGAAATGGCTCTACTCAGACGATTTCATTAGCCAAAATCAAACGTTTTCGGCTTAATGAAGGTCACATTATGGCCAGTTTTCATTCAGTGGCTCGCACGATCGTCTTCTGATGCTCCGTAACTGAAGACGCTATTCAAATAAAAATCGCTGAAAACACCGTTAACAGAGACGGCTTCCTGCAACTCAACTCTGCATGGAACCCAGCGTGGCGTTAAAGCCGCCAGCTAGAGTATATAAAGGCCAACCAGCATCCCATCAGCGTTCATTCCACTTTATAAAGTCAAGGAATATTTGGTCGAAAGCTCGTGACATTTTAGTTACTTGACGCGGCTGTAACGCCGACAACATTTTATTTAATAACATTGAGAGGCACCCACATGCCTTGCTCATACTGTGGCATCAAGCAGTCAGGCCTGCAAGATGAGTGGTCTGACAAGCGAGTGGATTCATTCTTATTTATCGAGTAACATGAGCTCTCGTACTCACAATTAAGTTACAAATTATCCTCTTACATGATTAATACGCAACGGAAACGCACATCTATCAGTAATTTACAGAACTCTGACTGTTCACTACGCACTGGCAATACCACATTTTCTTTTTTTTAATTTAACGGCTTTTATCAACACCTGGCCATCGCACTGAATATGAGTGGAGCACACATTATAAATTCTGGATATCATTACAACATACAATTCGAAGGAAAAGGCCACCAATCTTTTTCTTTTCACTATCTTATTTATTCCGATAAATTCTATAACCTAAACACACAAATTCTATAACCTACAACAATAACACATGAGAAATTCCGCCCAGTGGGCATGGCTTTACATTGGTGAATCTCTATATTATGGTCTCGTAATTATTTAACGCTACAGTGCACTTTCTGGACAGGATGGTGGATCTTTTATTATTTCTCACACTTCGACTCTCACAATCATCATCACGAAACTTTCCTCCAGACCGAGCAGTACAAAAGGAACACGCATAACCCACATACCCACAAACCACACATACCCAAATTGCATGACATACACCACACTACAACATGGAATACAACACAATAAATAGTCACAACACTATCATTTTCAGCTTTCCCACTTCAATTAGTATTTATCCCAGTTTCACACGACACTGCCCCACTTCGTAATTCTTCTTTCCTGCTATGAACTCCAGAGATATATGCACGTCTTCCTGTGCAATGCAAGCCAAGTGGCGTTGCTGGATAGACGGCTGACTCACCTCGCTCCTCTCTCATGGTATTATAGTTTGAATCAAGCGTCACACGGAAACACATCTCGCAAAGTAATATTAAGAACATATTCATCACACACACGAGTCCTCAACTGATACCATGGACGAGTAGTTCTCTTTATCCTTTGTCTCATACACAGATTGAGACTCACACAGTACTCACCACGTGGAAGTACTCGCCTCTAATTTCAAGTCCTGCACACGCTATTTCTTAAATATTTCAACTTATAGTACACACGCTAGTAATTCAGCTTAACTTAAGCCCACGGAAGTTCAAATGGTTCAAATGGCTCTGAGCACTATGGGACTCAACTTCTGAGGTCATTAGTCCCCTAGAACTTAGAACTAGTTAAACCTAACTAACCTAAGGACATGGCACACATCCATGCCCGAGGCAGGATTCGAACCTGCGACCGTAGCGGTCTCGCGGTTCCAGACTGCAGCGCCTAGAACCGCACGGCCACTTTGGCCAGCCACACGGAAGTATTTCAACTTATTGCTACACGTGGTTTCATTGTGACCGTTGGTCACTTCCGAAGATTACTACGATCCCATTAATATTACCTGCCTGACATTTAATTCTCCCCACAAAAGTTCCTGAAATAGATAAATTATTATTTCAAACTACTCTTAAATATTCCACATGCATACCATGTCTCCACTCTCTTGTCTTTACGGAGCACAACTAAGACAGGTCTTAACAGCACAAGATCCAGCGGCAGAGTGCTGAAACATGGCCGTTCTTCAGGTCATCTCGCACCTCTGTCGAGGTGGGGGAAGACCATGCTACCGTATTGGTCAACCACATTTCAGGCGCTCAAAGCTCTGGTAAGTTTCATCTCTTTGGTTCCACCAAAGGTGGCCAAAGGATCGTCTCAAAGATGATCATATATTCACATTCACTATCTGCAGTTAGCAGACGACCATACATTCATTCATTTCACAGATCTCACCAAACTGGATGTAGGGATTTATTTTGTGGGAGTGCACATGTGATCAATTAAATAAATAAATTGTCATTCTTTCCCACACTGGTATCCGGCTTCACTGTATTAATTGAAATTGAGTTATTATTAGAAAAAAAAATGTGTTCTGACAAAAATAATGAAGTATGTTGCACCTATTTTCAATGTCGGGCGGTACTGTACCCTTTCAACATTACTGTGAGGCAAATAGTAGCTGGTGTAACTATTCCAGTGCATTGACTATATAAACAAGCCGGATTACCTTCAGAGCATTTGTGGATCTAGAGAAAGCCTTTGACAGCGTAAGTGAAATGTGACGTTGATAATCCACGCATGATTAAAATCAGAGCAAGGCAAAAAGTCTGAGAACGAAAGTCTAGTAGCATTTTAGAACACTTCATTGCATAGATCGCAAGTTTTGTTGCTCATATAACCAGTTTCAGCCTCTTCACTGGCCATCTTTAGACCCATAATCACAGACACTGTGTAGAGTACTCAGCACTCGTACATAGTAAAAAAAAAAAATCACTCTGCATGCTCCGTATTCTATACGATATGTGGGATTATGGATCTGAAGATGGCCATTGAACTGGCTGATACTGGTTATTTATGTAACAAAACTTACGATCTAGGCAACAAGGTGTACTAAAAGGACACTAGACTTCCAAATATGGAAAATTGCCTCTTGCTTCCACTGACGGCGTCAGGTATCATAATTATAATTGAACATCCATATCAGCGCTCACTCCGCTGCAGAGTGAAAATCTCATTCCGGAAACATCCCCCAGGCTGTGGCTAAGCCATGTCTCCGCAGTATCCTTTCTTTCAGGAGTACTAGTTCTGCAAGGTTCGCAGGAGAGCTTCTGTAAAGTTTGGAAGGTAGGAGACGTGATACTGGCAGAAGTAAAGCTGTGAGTACCGGGCGTGAGTCGTGCTTCGGTAGCTCAGATGGTAGAGCACTTGCCCGCGAAAGGCAAAGGTCCCAAGTTCGAGTCTCGGTCGGGCACACAGTTTTAATCTGCCAGGAAGTTTCATATCAGCGCACACTCCGCTGCAGAGTGAAAATCTCATTCTGGATCCAAGAAGACGGTTAAATTTCGAGTGTTCACAGCCTCTGTAAACTTGTTGAGGGATATACTGGACTAATATGACAAAAGCGGAATGGTGTGAGGATTTAACTGGTCAAAGTTTACAATCAACAGTGTTATTAGGTAAATTCCTGTAGGAAGAACCTTTCAAGGTAACTGGTGAAGAAGTAATAATACAAGTGCAAACGTCTCTTCAGTGCAATCGTTGCGAAACGTTTTCCAGCCCCTAACTGTGTTTCAACCATTTTAATATCCACTGTTTCATCAACATGCGATGTAAGCTGAAATCTCTGCTAAGGAGCGCCGATGGGTGCAAAATGGCTAGGAAGTGTGTTACGTTGCCACGATAGAAAAAACAGCTATCCATCCCGCAATCATTATCCGACGGGTCATAAACGTTGTTGTAATTCATGTAAGCGAAAAGTTTGAAGGGAAGAAAACTTTACAGAGCTCATTGAATTCATTGATCGTGAATTATAACGGCTTCATCCTCGAGACCGACGCTTAGAATAGCCTCGTCGTCTGTAGCTTCTTGGAAGATCGTGTCTGTCAGCGTCACGAAACTGTTGACGAAAGATAATAAATCTGTGTGTGACCCTGCAGGATTGTGGATTTGCCTGCCAGTTTGTACACTTGGATACTGGGGCACTAAATACTCTTCCGTATGGTTTACCTCGGAGAGATTAGTATCTGAAATTTTCGTCCGGAAAAACTTCATCGATCAGTTTAGGTTGTGATTGAGAAGGGCTACGAGTAATAGCAGCGGTTGAAGAGATCGTGCTGGTAAGGGGTGGTCATCTATATCAAGAGTCATTTTCTGGACGTTTCTCTTAAGTATACGCGTGCAGCGTAATCCTTTTAGCGGTATATGTGAGAAGCTTCCCGTTACTTTTAATTCTCGTTTGAGTGTTGTGTTCGAAACAGATCGAGGCCGCTCTGTGCGTTCAGGATTTCCAGGCAATGAGTGCGGGTCGTGGCGGCCAGGGTATAATATTTGTAGCGAGTACTGGTGTGATTGGTTGGTCACCTTTAGCGTACGTTCTTGCAACTGGGAACCGGGTTGAACGTCGTTCTCGGTTAAACGGATGATCATATGTAACTTAATTATCGCGCGGCAGAATAGTTGCATTCAGAGTAAAGGGCTGGATGAGTGACGCATTTGATGAAATAGTAGAGGGTTGTGACAAAATTTGTGGTCGACACTATATTGTGTAGACGCGGTAACAATAGTGTAGATCAAGAAGGTAGTGGATGGATGATAGGAAATGCCTGCCATGGAGAGGTAGTAGGAACCTTCGGTTCAATGAGGAAGAATGTGTTATGGCTCCTAGGAACAGATGTTTGTGTTGAACGGTGCAGAGATATGATAATGAATGATCCACGCACCACAAAAATACACTACAGTCATTTACACCTCAATAGATCTTTGAAACGATTCAGCCACGCGGTGGGGCTGTGCGGTTTGAGGTTCAAATGGCTCTGAGCACTATGGGACTTCACATCTATGGTCATCAGTCCCCTAGAACTTAGAACTACTTAAACCTAACTAACCTAAGGACAGCACACAACACCCAGCCACCACGAGGCAGAGAAAATCCCTGACCCCGCCGGGAATCGAACCCGGGAACCCGGGCGTGGGAAGCGAGAACGCTACCGCACGAGCACGAGATGCGGGCGCAGTTTGAGACTCTTAGCATAAGTTTAAGTTAGTTTAAGTTAGTTTAAGTTAGTTTAAGTTAGTTTAAGTTAGTTTAAGTTAGTTTAAGTTAGTTTAAGTTAGTTTAAGTTAGTTTAAGTTAGTTTAAGTTAGTTTAAGTTAGTTTAAGTTAGTTTAAGTTAGTTTAAGTTAGTTTAAGTTAGTTTAAGTTAGTTTAAGTTAGTTTAAGTTAGTTTAAGTCTAGGGATCGGTGACCTAAGCAGTTTGGTCCCTTAGGAATTCACACACATTTGAACATTTTGAAACGAATCAGAACAAAATATGAGAGGTTATACTTCTGATATATATGAACAGATAGCACACTATTGTCCACACTGACGAATTAAATGGTACATTATTTTTATTGTTGGATTTGAATAACAGCCTAGTAGGGTACTAACGATAAACATGTCGTCTCGTTTGATGTTCTCAGATTTATATTGGGACATGAGTTGCAGGGGTTCTGCAGCTTTCTACCGTGGAAGTAACACAATTAAAAGAGCGTTAAATTGATTAACTGCCTGAGCATCTTTGTTGCAGTTCGTGTGTTTCACATAGGAAACGTTAGCCAAAAGGCCAAGCTGCTAGCGCACCCTTCGCGTTTATGACAGCTTGAACATTGCTGGAAACACTTTCGATAGTGGAATGACAGCCTATTTTTCCCCAAGAACTGACACCAGGAAAGATAATGGTATGAAACAGTGAGGTGTGAGCGAATTCGACGTTCTTACTCATACCAAAAATGTTCCAGTGGGTTTAGATCGGGGCTCTGGGCAGGTCAGTTCGTTTTAGGAATGTTACTGACCACATATCTTTGCCTCATAGATGTTGCTTCGTGACAGGATTCATTGCCGTGCTGATACAATCTTCTCCAAACTGTTCCTTCACTGTACGTAGTACACAATCTACATCTATACTCCACAGACCACCATGCGGCGTATTGCGGAAGGTACTGGACAATTGCCAGTAAGCCTCTGTGTGGGCTCGAATCTGTCTAATTTTGTCTTGATGGTCTTTTAGAGAGATACACGTAGACGGAAGCGACATATTTGTTGACTCTTCTAGGAACCCATGCTCTCAGAATTTTAACAGTAATCCACACCATGATACAGAACGCCTCTCTTGAAGCGTCTGCCACTGGAGTTGGCTGATCATCTCTGTGACACTTTCGTAGTTGCTGAACGAACATGTAACGAAACGCGCTGTTCTTATTCGGATGTTCTCTACTTCCTCTATCACTGCCGGCCACTGTGGCCGAGTGGTTCTAGACGCTTCAGTCCGGAACCGCGCTGCTGCTACGGTCGCAGGTTCGAATCCTGCCTCGGGCATGGATGTGTGTGATGTCCTTCGGTTAGTTAGGTTAAAGAAGTTCTAAGTCTAGGGGACTGATGGCCTCAGATTTTAAGTCCCATAGTACTCAGGGCCATTAGAACCATTTGAACCTCTATCATTCCTGACGGGTACGGATCTCATACCGCCGAGCTGTATTCAAATATTGGTCGAACGGCTGTTTTGGAACGGGCGTCCTTTGCTGAGAGACTACACTTCCTGCTGATGACATCTGCCTTAATCGCGATTGATTTTATGTGGTAATTCCATTTCAAATAGCTCCGTACGCACGCTCTTAGTTATTTAATGGAAGTGACTGCTTCCAGTGATTGTTCTGCTTTTGTGTGATCATACAATAAAGGGTCTCTCTGTCTGTGCAATCACAATACTATTCGTTTGTTTATGTTTAGGGTCAGTAGTAACTCTCCTGACCATGCGTCGATTCTCTGCAGGTTTTATTGTAGTAAGCTGCAATTACATAGTGTTGCGATTTCTCTGGAGCTTCCGACGTTATCTAATACGTTATTTATACACTATCCAGTCACATTAATGTGACCATCGGTCAAAATCGTGAATAACCTTGTTTCGCAGAGCAGATCGCTGCGAGACATGCAGGGAGGACGTCACTGACCTTCTGGAAGGTACGGAGAGGTCTATGGAATCATGCCGATTCCGGTGCCGTGGCCATCTGCGGTGGGTGTCTCGGTTGAGGATTCATAGCGTGAACAGCCCGATCGTGATGGTCCCACAGATTCTGGACTTAGTTTAAATTCGGAGAGTTTGGTGGCCAGGGGAGTACGTTATACTCATACACGTTCTCTTCGAACCACGGACGTCCACTGCGAGCTGTGTCACACGTTGCATTATCCTGCTGGGAGATGCCATTGTGCAGAGGAAAAAACTGTATGGAGAGATGGAAATTGTCTCCAAGGAACGATCCATACTTGCGTTGATCCACAGTGCCTTCCAGAATGACTAGAACGCTCAGGTAATGCCACGGGAACAGTTCCCAGACCACAAGGCCCCCTCCTCCGGCATGGAACTTTCCAATGACTGCTGTAGGCTATTTTCTTTCAGACTTTTCACGTCGTGCACGGCAACAGCACCGTGGACCACTCAGAGGACGTCCAGTTGCGGTATCTGAGTGCAAATTACAGACTTCGTCGCCGATTAACAGCAGTCAGCACGGGACATAGGAGCATTAACCAGGTGCCTGCAGGAGAAGCCAATACGCAGTAACGTTCGCTGAACCGTCATTGACTCATCTGGCTGAACAGTTGCAAGTCTATTCGCCCTTACTCAACTGCGGAGCTGTCTTTCATCCCTCAACAATTGCCTCGGCGCTGATTCTGGTTTGCGCCATTTTGCCATGCGCAGTGTACTTTAACCGCGGCGGCATGTGGACAGTTTACAAACATAGCTCTTTCGGAAATTCTTCCATACTTCTCCTGAGCCAATGATCATGCCCTACTGGACGTCGGATAAATCGCTCAGTCTCCGTATCGAATTACGATAACGACTGCACTTCACCCCCCTCCCCCCCCACCACCCACTCGTCGACACGCGCTATGTGCGTCCACTGCTACTGCTGTGACCTGCCGTCTGTGAGTGGTTATTACACTCTGGCGTCGAACACAGTCACATTAATGTGACTGGATTATCTATGACGCCGACGATGACGCCGTCCCATACTTCGAGGAGGATAGGGGACGATGCGGGAGACCCGCACCGCCTACTAGGCGAAGTCCTAGTGGAGGTGGTTTGCCATTGCCTTCCTCCGGATTATCTATATATTACTATAAGTAATAGATCTGTACCACTCGTATGGGGCACGCACGATTTTACTATTCTGTCTGAAGAGTTCTATCCGTTCAGAATAACACGCTGCATTCTGTTTGTCTATTAGACAGAATATTCCGTACGTTTATATTTTGTTTGTTAGGTGTCACTGCGAAACTGTATCGAATACTTTCTGGAAGTCAAGGAACACGGCATCTACGTGTGCGCCTGTATCTACTCCTTTCTGTGTCGCGTGAACGAACATAGCGACCTAGGTTTTACACGATCGTAATTTTCGGAATCTATGGTGGATCCTACAAAGGAAATTTTCCGCCTCCAGAAATGTCGTAATAGGTGAGCATGTTCCAAAACTTTTAATGGAAAACAGTCTTTATTGCAATTCTTTTTTTATTAATAACGCGTTTCGCCTTCTAGGGCGTCTTCAGATTATCTATTGTGATAACAAGATGAGCTAAAATTAATGTATTGTTACGACTTCTGCAGTACTTGTTAGCTGCAGACACAGTGGCTGCGCCTAAGACTGAGACGGCGTGGAGGTTTACAATTATTTATTGAACTTTCTTTGCAATGTTTTCCTTCGTCATCGCTGCCCAGTCCTGCGAAACCCTCCGCCTGGCTGCTACTGTGTAGGTCCTCCGACAATGTGCGCAACGCGCGCCGCTGATCGCACTCGGGAGCCTCAGGCCACCAGTGCTCCGCTGAAGCCAGGATGCCCTGTGGTTGAGATGAACCTGTTGCCGCTCGGCGCCCCCAGTACGGCACGCCATGGAGCCGCCTCGCCGTGAGGTCAGCTGCCGACGCCTGCTGCGCTGGCGGCTGGGAAGCCGTCAGTCGCGATGTCCGCGAGGTCCCGTCATGGACGGACCACGCGCCGTGGGGCCAGGTTGCCGTGAAGTCCGGGCGTCAGTCCCCGGCGGCGCCTGTGACAAAGACCGCCCTGCTGCCAGTTTTGCTGGAAGTTCTCGCTGTAGTTAGTCAGCCATGGTGCCGACCGAACTTGGGCCGACCTCCAGAGCTGAAGTTGACATTTGGTGGCGAACGGATGACTCCTGTGAACTGGGACAGACTTCCCGAATCGTCACCTACGAAGGCTGAACATTCGGACATGGACCACATCTGTCTTCAGATCCGAACTGCTTCCTAATGTCTTCTGTATGTTGCTGCCTGCGCTCCACTATTTATATCTGGCAGGAGGACGTTTTTTACCCTCGGTGGTAGCTTTTCGTTATTACTCCCGCAGTATATTGCAGTGTAACTTAGCCTGCTGGCCTCTCTTCCCCTT
Source organism: Schistocerca nitens (assembly GCF_023898315.1). Classification (NCBI taxonomy): domain Eukaryota; kingdom Metazoa; phylum Arthropoda; class Insecta; order Orthoptera; family Acrididae; genus Schistocerca; species Schistocerca nitens. The sequence continues at coordinate 423,333,374 of NC_064617.1, read as the reverse complement.
ACTCAGCACTCTCCAGGCTTCGCTCGGCGCTCGGTCTGCGTGTGTCCTTGCGTCAGCTGGTTGGTAGACTGCTTCTGTCAGCAAGACTATCTATGTTGTGCTTACTTCACAATGCCTCAGTCGCCGGCGTACCTCTGTTTTGCGATTCTCCACTGCGTGAAGCAATGCTTACTACATGTGGCCGCAACAAGCACGATTCTCATTCTGATTAATAAATTGTTGCTATACATAAAATCTTCTTTTTACAACGTTTTAAAAGCTATAAAACCGTTCTGTAAAAGACTGTAGTAACCCCGCAGAGGCCTGACCAGAAACAACCATATAATATCATATAGTGGCGGGATAGAACGTTAAGTAAATAATCAAACTGAATGTAATATATCTTAATAAAGTCGTACTGGCAAGCTAGAATTGTGCTCTGGTAGGATCACACTCACAAAGAAGTACACACATTTAAACAGAATGCCGCCACAACACCACGGCAGGAATGACAAGTGGCTACATCGGCGAGCAGAGGAATGAGGCTGGCGTACAATGACTGCAGAGGCCACACAAAGATGGCTGTAAGGAAATTCAATAGTTGCGATAAACATATAAGAATGGCTGAAGCTTTGTTATGAAATTAAGAGGTTACAATTAACCGAAACATACTCGCAAATAAAAGGAAACTTTAATTTACTCTAAGTAGTAACACCAGAGGTAGTTAAAAAAAACGCAAGAAAACCACCAAAGATGGGCGTCATCCCCATAACCTCTGATAAAAACAAATTAATGGAATAGCAAATCGCCACTCGACTCGAAGTACAATGTCTAAGAATGAGTCAGTTTCTGTGTGTGTGTGTGTGTGTGTGTGTGTGTGTGTGTGTGTGTGTGTGTTGGTGGGAGGGGGGAGCATAATTCCGAAATGGAAATCCATTAGAAGAGCATAACTTAATTATGTAAAAATTTTAAAAATTGAAATCATTGAAACATAATAGCTTTGTTTCGCACTAGTGAGCTGATCGTTCCGCACTTGTTGGTCGACCAGTCACGCATGTTTCAGGTTTCCAACTCCTTCAATGACTCTTTTTGCCTGTATGAACACAGTGTAAGATAAAGGATCGTCGAACCTGGATGGCTGGTCCCCTATAGTCTTTAGGTGCCCATGAAATGCAGAATGCTGCTTTACATGACTTTTTTGGTTGACAAATGCTAACTCAATCTTGTTCTAAACTAGAATTTGTCGCAAACATTGTATTATAATTTGAAAAACCCAGAGGAAACATACCAATCCTTAGTAGGCCGCTTATTATACAGATAAGAGGTCTGAAATTTGTTATTCCGGACAAATGCTACCCAGTTTGTCATTTACTACTTCGATGCGGCCGCCACGATTTCCTCTCCTGCGCCAAACTTTTATCTCTTGCAACCTACGTCCTCCATTTCTTGCTGAATCTATTTCAATCTCTGTTGTCCTCTACAGCTTTTGCTCTCTACAGCTCCCTCTAGTACCATACCCTATCGTCATGTCCCTTCTCTCTGTCACTGTTTCCCACATATTCCTTTAGAATTCTGTGCAGCACTTCCTCGTTCCTTACCTTGTCAGTCCACCTAACTTTCAACATTCGTCTGTAGCACCACATCTCATACGCTTCGATTCTCCTCTGTTTCGCTTTTCCCACAGTCCATGTTTCACTACCATAAAATGCTGTGCTCCAAACGCACTTTCTCAGAAATTTCTTCCTCAAATTAAGGCCTATGTTCGATACTAGTAGACTTTACTTGCCCGGGAATGCCCTTTTTACCAGTGCTAGTCCTTTTTTGATGTCTTGCTTGCTCCGCCAGTCATTTGTTTTTTTGCTGTCTAGGTAGCAGAATTCCTTAACTTCATCTACTTCGTGGCTGCCAATCCTGATAAGTTTCTTGATGTTCTCTTTTCTGCTACTCCTCATTACTTTGAGCTTTCTTCGATCTACTCTTAAATTATATTATTTTCTCATTAGACTGTTCATTTCATTTAGCAGATCTTCTAATTCTTCTTCACTTTTACTGATGATAGCAATGTCATCAGCGATCTTATCATTGATATTCTTTCATCTTGAATTTTAATTCAAACCTGAACCTTTCTTTTATTTCCATCACTGCTTCTTCGATACATAGACTGAACAGTCTGGGTGAAAGACTTACACCGTTTTTAATCCGAGCATTGCCTCCATGCTCTTTCTCTTGGTTCTTGTACAGGTCGTACATTATCCGTCTCTCCCTAGAGATTACCCTTATTTTCCTCAAAATTTTAAATATCTTGCATCAACTGACGATTTTGAACGCCTTTTCCAGATCGACAAATCCTCCGAACGTGTCCTGATTTTTCTTTAATCTTGCCCGCATTATCACCCGCAACGTCAGAATTTCCCCTTGGTGCGTTTACCTTACCTAAAGCCGAACTGATAGTCATCTAACACTTCCTCAATTCTGTTTTTCATTCTTCTGTATATTATTCTTGTCAGAAACATGGATGAAAGAGCTGTTAAGCTGATTGTGCGATAATTCTCGCACTTGTAAACTCTGTCTTCGGAAATGTGTGGTATGTCACCAGAATTATAAATGCTACACACCGATGTTGCCACTTCCCCTCATGATTTTAGACATTCTGACAATGTTATCTATCCCGTCTACCTTATTTGAATTTATCCCCTATCTCTTCCAAATTTAAAACTTTAGTGTACTCTTTCCACCCACCCGCTCTCTCCACTGCAATTAACAGTGGAATTCCCGTTGCATTCTTAATGTTACCACTCCTGCTTTTAATTTCACCAAAGGTTATTTTGACTTTCCAGAATGCTGAGTCAGTCCTTCCGACAATCATTGCTTTTTCGGTTTCTTCACATTCTTCACGCAGCCGTTTCGTCTTATCGCAGCTGCACTTGCTATTTATTTCATTTCTCAGTGACTTCTATTTCTGTATGCCTGAATTTCTTCGAACATTTTTGTACTTCCTTCTTTGATCGATCAACTGAAGTATTTCTTCTGTTACCCATGATTTCCTCGCGGGTACCTTCTGACAGAATTTCGAACATCTTGCACCATTCGACATAGCCGAACGATTTTTCCAGGTCTACAAGTCCTATGAACATGACTTGTTGAAAAATCTTGCTTCCATTATCAGCCACAACGTGAGACCTACAGCTCTGCTGTCTTTACCTTTTTTGAACCACACTGATTTCATCTAAAGCAGCTTCAATATATTTTTCATCCTCCTGTATACTATTCTTATCTACAACTTTGATGCATGGTCAATGAAGCTGACTGTGGGATAACTCCCGCACTTTTCAGCTCTTGCAGTCTTCGGAATTCTGTCAATGTTATTTTTCCAAAACTCAGATGGTATAATGCCAGACTCATACTTTGTGCACACCAACGTGAAGAGTCGTTTTGTTACCACATCCTCCAACTAGTTATGAAAATATTGATTGGAATGTTTACCTATCTCTTCTGCCCAATTTGTTCTTAAGTCATCCAAAGCTCTTTTAAATTCTGATTCTAATACCGGATCCCCTATCTCTTCTATATCGCCTCGTTTTCCTCGTTCTATCACATCAGACAAATCATTCACTCATAGAGGCTTTCAGTGTATTCCTTAGAGAACTTCAAACGTATCTCGTTATTCCTTAGTACTTCTGTATCCTACTTCTTTCCGTATTGATTCTTCCTGACTAATGTCTTTAGCCTACTCTTCATCGCTACTATATTGTAATCTGAGTCTATATCTGCTCCTGGATGCGCCCTACAATCCAATATTTGATTTTGGAATCTCTGTCTGATCCCGATGTAATCTAGCTGAAATCTTGCCCTATCACCTTTCCCAAGTATACCTCTCCCTCTTGTGATTTTTGAAGAGAGTATTCGCTGTTACTAGCTGAAATTTGTTACAGAACTCAATCTCTCTCCTCTCACATTCCTTGTCCCATACTCATTTTCTCCTGTAACCTTTTCTTCTACTCCTTCCTGTACTACTGTATTCTAGTCTCACATGACTATTATTCATCCCCCTTGCCGTACCTTTTCAATATCCTCATATATTTTCTCTGTCTCTTTATCTTCAGCTTGCGACGTCGACATGTTTTCCTGAACTATCGTTGTCGGTGTTGGATTGCTGTCGATTCTGCTAAGAGCAACTCATCACTCAGCTGTTCACAGTAACATATTCTGCCATACCTTCCTATTCACAGCGACTCCTACTCCCGTTATACCATTTTCTGCTACTGTAGACATTATCCTATACTCATCTGGCCAGAAATCCTTGTTTTCTTTATGTTTTACTTCACTGATCCGTACTATATTTAGATTGAGTCTTTGCATTTCCCTTTTCAGACTTTCTAGCATCCGTATCACATTAAAGCTTCTAACATTCCACTCCCCAACTCGTAGAACGATATCCTTTCGATGATTAATGAATCTTTTTCTCATTGTCACCTCCCCCTTGGCAATCCCCTCCCAGAATTCCGAATGGGGGACAATTCCGTAATCTTCTACCAATGGAGAGACCATCTTGACTCTTTTCCAACTACAGTCCATGTGTCTATACGTGTCTTCAATGGAGTGGTTTCCAGTGCCTTCTGCATCCCCATGACGTCTATCATTGCCGATTCTTTCGCCTTTATTGGCAGATTCCCACCCATAGAACAAGAGAGTGTTCTGAAAATCTGTCCGCTCCTCCGCCCGCTTTGACAAGGCTGTTGGCAGAATGAGGGTGACTTCTTATGCTGGAAGTCTTTGGTCGCCATTGCTGATTGTTTAAGTTTAAGCCGTGGCGGCATTCGAACCAGTGACCGAGGACGTATTGAATACAAATCAAAGACGCTAACCCTATACTACGGGTGCTGGCATTTTAGGGCAGACGTTCACAAATTCATCACAGAACTGAAATTGTTACGTATATGAAAGTACTAAATGTAACACCGTTTCAGCTAAGCAATTATGTGTGAAGGCTTTTCTGTCCGTATGTTAAGTTGTACTTTACGGTGCACTTTATGACAATTGTTCAAATGCCATCGTGGCACGTCGCAGCGGTAACCGTCGCAGCGGTAACCGTCGTAGGCTGCTTTGGTACAGCTCGAGAACTACAGAGACCGTCATTAATATTCCATCACCTCTCTATTTCTACTAATATGTGCTTTTCTTCTTATACAAATTTAACACACAAGTCAAATTTCAAGATTTGGAAAATGTACACTTCATTAATTAACGTAATAACATATTATCTTCTAAACTAATTCTTTTACACCTTACTGTTACAGTGTACCGTATTTTACAGCAGGTTACAAGCGTTTATCCTGCATTTCGTCATTTGCCTTTCGCTACAGAATAGTTCCTCTGACGTCAAATTTAGTCTCATCCTCAGATCAGAGCCAAATAAAGTGGTACACCAGCCTAACATAGTGTAGAGCCCCGCGAGCACCCAGAAGTGCCACAGTAGTACGTGACGTGGACTCGACTAATGTCTGAAGTAGTGCTGGAGAGACCTGACACCATGAATCCAGTAGGGCCGTCCATAAATCAATATGAGTACGACAGCACGTTGCAACGCATCCCAGATAAGCTCAATAATGTTCATGTATGGGTAATTTGATGGCCAGCAGAAGCGTTTAAACTCAGAAGAGAGTTCATGGAGATACTCTGTAGGAATTATGGATGTGTGGGGTGTTCCATTGTCCTGCTGCAATTGCCGAAGTCCGTTGGAATGCGCAATGGACATGAATGGGTGCAGGTGATCAAACAGGATGCTTACGTACGTGTCACCTGTCAGTCGTATCTAGACTCATCACGGTTCCCATATCACTCCAACTGCACACGCCCCATACCATTACAGAGCCTCCACCAGTTTAAACAGTCCCCTGCTGACATACAGGGTCCATGGATTCATGAGGTTGTCTCCATACCTGTGCACGTCCATCCGCTCGACCAGGCAACATGTTTCCAGTCATCAACAGTCCAATGTCGGTGTTGAAGGGCCCAGCGGATGAGTAAAGCTTTGTGTTGTGCAGTCATTATGGGCACACGATTGGCCTTCGGCCCCGAAAGCCCAAAACGATAACGTTTTGTGTAGTGGTTCGCACACTGACACTTACTGATGGTCCAGCATTTAAATCTGCAGCAAATTTCGGAAGGGTTGCACTTATATCACGTTGAAAGATTTTATTCAGCCATCGTTGGACCTGTTCTTGCAGAATCTTTTTCCGGCCGCAGCGATGTTGAAGATCTGATGTTTTTCCAGTTACCTGATATTCACGGTGCTCTCTTGAAATGGTCGTACTTTAAAATCCCCACTTCATCGCTACCTCGGAGATGCTGTGTCCCATCGGTCGTGCGCCAACTGTAACACCATGTCCAAACTCAGTTAAATCTTGATAAACTGCCATTGTAGCAGCAGTAAGCTACCTAACAACGACGCCAGACATTTGTTGTCTTATATAGGTGTTATCGACGGCAGTGCCGTATTCTGCCTGTTTACATATCTCTGTATTCGAATGTGCATGCCTATACCAGTTTCTTTGTCTCTTCATTGTATAACATCACTTCATCACTCTGACTCTTGTTAAAAAGTGTTCACCTTTTACAGGGACAGGTTCTACGCGATCTTCGTTCTCAAATGAAGGGCTTATTTCAATAGTTGTACAAGTCCATTTTTGTTCATTCTGAGATACAGAGTCCTAAAGTTAAATGAGCGCTGAAAAATCTGCAGTTGACATACCAGAAATATTCAAGCATATGGCTTCTTGCTAGAGATGAACCTTTCTTTCTGTTTGTTTCGACCATTAATTTCAGAAGCATTATAGACAGAAAAGTGGAGGTAATGGACTTGCACCACTACTGAAATAAGTCCTTCAAATCGTCATATACCAAATCGTATCTGTGCGTATAATTACCTATTTAGTAATATCTTTGAGATTGTAAACCATCGCGTGGATAAAGATAACCAGTTGTCACTTTTCAACCACCGCGTTGGCGCTCTTGCATCACAAAGACCATTATTAAAGACAATGTTGGACCTAATATTAATGACTGCCTGCGCGTGCCGGCAGCTGCAGAGATTGATCAGATGCAACAACCTCTGTACCTCTTAAGTAATCGCTACTCCCTTGGATGTTTGATTCAGCTCTATGTAAATTTCAGGGCTTCATTTGATATGGAATGGAGAAAGGGAAAGGTGAGTTCTTTCCCCTGGGAAATACAGTGCTCTGGGTCGCTATTGAAGCTATTGCGCTTCGGTGGATCATTGTTGCCATTGTAACTGAACACGAGTATGTACAGACTCACGCTCTGGATGAGCACTACAGTGTAACACGAATTTACGTTACCGTACTGCTCCAGTTTTATCGATTTTCTCAAATACTTTCTCATTTAAGTGACGAGGAGGACATCGAAAATTGATTACAATAAACAAACGATACACTGTGTGAATTAATGGCGTCAGCTGTTGGTAATATACTGGTGAATCTCTGAGAAGGGAGTTTGTCATCCTTTTAGATAACCAAGAATTTCATGAGCAATATGTGTTACACCTAACCGAATTGTCAGTTCATTGTCTGAAAAATTAAGCTTAAGTCGCAATGCCCTTCCGGGATAAAAGACTAAAAATTACTAATGTCACTTAGTTTTCTATGGCGCAGAGTTCTTTATCCTCAAGGTAAATAACTGGTGCTTTTATTAGTTCACGATAATCATTGAATTTATCACTCCGTTATGTCACAAGTAGACTGATATTGTTGTTTTTGAGATCTTCCTTTTGTTTTCTTCAAGGCCTAAGACCGCATGTGGTGTGTCTACAAATTTGTTCCTTTCCTATTACTAAAGGCAGATAACTGCGAAGAATTTTTGAATAACAGTTTGAAGCAGTTTGGAAATATGTTATCGTACTTGGAAATAAGTATTCAATATGTAATTTCACCAATGTATTCATCGAAGGCTACTCATATGAGCCATTAGCCTTCTGAACGATTCGATACAGCCCTCCACGAACTCCTCTCTTGTGCCAACATTTTCTGTTCAGAGTATCACTTGCACCCTACTTCGTGATCAACAATCCTAATGTTACGTTTCTCGCTATTTCGCATTACTTTTGTCTTCCTTCGATTTACTCTATCTGTATTCTGTACTCACTGGACTTCTCATTCCATTCAGAATCTCGTGAAATTCTTCACTTTCACTCAGGATAGCTAAGTCATCAGCAAATTTTATCATTGATATCCTTTCTCCTTGAATTTTAATTCCACTCTAGAACCTTCGTATGTTTCCGTCATTACTTCTTCGAAGTTTAGACTGAAGAGTAGCAGTGAAAGGCAGCATTCCTATCTTACATCCTTTTTAATGTGAGCACTTCGTTCTTGGTCTTCCGGTCTTACTGTTCCCTCTTGTCTTTTGATATATTGATATTACTCGTCTTTCGCTATAGCTTACCCCTACTTTTCTCAGAATTTCGAATTTCTTCCACTATTTTACGTTGTTGAATGCATTTTACAGATCAACTAATCCTATGAACATGTCTTGATTTTTGTCTAGATAAAGTAGCAAGTCAAGTACAAATTTAGAAATAGCTGCTAGTCAAATTTTCACCGACAGTAATAAATGGTTTAAAGCTGATTCACTCTCATTACACTATGAAAAGACACAATATATGCAGTTCAGAACCTGTAAGAGATTCCACTCTAGCATGTGTATAACGTATGAAGACATGCAGATCGAAGTGGTTGACGGTGTTTAATTTCTGGGATTACAATTCGATAATAAATTCATTTGGGAAGGGCAGACCACAGAACTACGGAAGGCCTAATCAAGTCTGTATTTGCAGTGAGAATGTTATCAGTAGTGGGAGATACAAAAAAAAAAAAAACTAGGATACTTTGCTTACTTTCATTTTATTATGTCATACGGGTTCACATTCTGGGGTAACTCATCAAACCGAGCAAAAGCTTTTAGTGTGCAAAAGCATGTAATCAGAATCATTTCTCGTGTAAATTCAAGAACATCACGCAGAAATCTGTTAAAGAAACTTTATATACTAACCACTGCTGCTGGATATATTTATTCCTTAATCAAATTTGTTACAAGTAATATAGCTATGTTTCCAACCAATATCTCAATACATAGTATCATTTCTAGGAATAAGAACCATCTACATAAAGACTTAAAATCACTTACCTTGGTCCAAAAAGGGTCAATATTCAGGAGCACACATTTTCTACAAATTGCCAACAACCATTAAGACTTGGTTTCAGATAAATCTCAGTGTAAACAGAGTTTGAAAAACTTTTTGATTGGTAACTCCTCCTACTCTATAGATGAATATCTTAAGAGGGACTGTTAGACATTTTTAAGGAAAAATGTCTTTTAGATTTCAGTTGTGACAGCAGATGTATTCAACTATTTTGGAATATTCAAATGTTTTACGTTATGTTATTTTTTCTGACTTGTGCCGCATCCATGAGAATCATGTCTTTTTTTTTGTCTGTAGAACGAAACTGAATCTAATCCAATCTAATATAATCTTCCATAACGAGTCACAACGTCAGAACAAGCTGTTCGGTGCCTTTACTTTTCATGAAGCCAAACTTATTGTCATCTAACACATCCTTAATTTTGTTTCCCATTCTTCTGTATATTATGCTTGTCAGAAACTTCGATGCATGAGTTGTTAAGCTGATTGTGCGAAAATTCTCGCACTTGTCAGTTCTTGTAATCTTCGGAGTTGTGTGAATTATTTTTCTGTCACAATCAGCTGGTATATAGCCAGACTCATATATTCAACACATCAAGCAGAATAGTCGTTCTCTTGCCACGTCCCACTATGATTGCAGCAATTTTGGTGGAGTGTTATTAATCTTTCTGCCTTATTTGATCTTAAATCTTCCAAATCTCTTTTATATTCTGATTCTAGTATTAGGTCCCCAATCTCATCGATAGCGACTTCTGTCTCTTCTATCACGCCATCAGACAAGTCTTCCCCCTCATAGAGGCCTTCAATGTGCTTTTTCCACCTATCGCTCTCTCCTTTGCATTTACAGTGGAACTCCCATTTCCCTTTTAATGTTACCATTCTTTCTTTCAGTTCAACCGAAGGTTCTTTTGACTTTTCTATATTCTCAGTCAGTCCCTCCGACGATAACTTCTTTTTCGATTTCTTCACATTTTCATGCAGCAATTTTACCTTAGCTTCCGTGTACTTCTTATTTATTTTATTCCTCAGTGACTTGTGTTCTGTATTCCTAAACATTTTTGCACTTCCTTCTTTCATCGATCAACTGAAGTATTTATCCTGCTACCCATGGTTTCTTCGCAGTTACTATCTTCATACCTGTGTTTTTCATTCCAACTTCTGTGATTGCGCTTTTCAGAGATGTCCATTCCTCCTCTACTGAACTGCCTACTGATCTATTCATTATTGCAGTTTCTACTGCCTTGGAGAAATTCAAGCGCATCTTTTCATTCCTTAGTACTGCAGTATCCCACTTGTTTGAGCATTGATTCTTCCTGACTAGTATCATAAACTAGTCTACTCTTCATCACTACTACACTGTGACCTGAGTGTATATATACTCCTAGTTACGCCTTACTATCATCTGATTTCGGAATCTGTCTGACCATGACGTAATCTAACTCAAATCTTCCTTTATGTCTCGGCATTTTCCAAGCATACCTCCTCCTCTTGTGATCCTTGAACAGAGTAATCGATATTACTAGCTAAAATTTATTGCAGACTTCAATTAGTCTTTCTCTTCTCTCACTTCTTGTCCCAGTCCCATGTTCTCCTATAGCTATTTCTTCTAATCCTTCCCCTACAACTGCACTCTAGTCCGCCATGACTATTAGAGATTTTCATCTCCCTTTAATGCTGTATTACTCTTCCAAAATCGCCATAGACTTTCTCATCCCCTCGTCTTCAGCTTGTGACGTCGACATGTATACCTGAACTATCGTTGTCGGTTTGCTTTCTCCTGTGAAAGTTAGTGTTTGCGTGAGTGCCATGTACACAGGGAGGAATGACTATCATAATAAAAATAAGTCAAAGCTCAGGTTTTCATTTTCCAATTTGCTAGTCGAGAATGGGGAGAGAGTGTCTGAAAATGGAGCTACATACTCTCTGTCAAACAATTAAGTGTGAAGATAAAGTAATAATCTACATTTAGTGGTAGATGAGTTCCATGTGACAAAACTGTACACTGTAGGCTCATTTTGTTCATATCATTTATCGTCCCAGTCTTTAGTCTGTACCTTTCACATAATGATACGTATATGATAGACTGATGTTTATTTTGTATTGATAGGTAATATAAGGACGGTAAATTCTTCAGTCTTGTTGTCGATATTTTAACTTTGACTGCAACCGTTACCTATAAACTTTAACAGACTAAGCCGCCTAGCAAGAGTTAGTTTCTTCCCTTCTTAATATTTATTCCTCCTCTCACAACAAGTAGTGCAAAGCAGTCCACACACATAGTATTGGAGACGACGTTTGGCTTGTTTGTTGTAAAAAACACCTGATACCTTGATGAACCACTGAGTCAAGTATAGCTCACATATTGAAATACATTGTTTCTGACCCTCCTAGTCAGGAGGAAGGACATTTCAATTTTTTATCATGTTGTTGCTGCCGTAATTCGGGCAGCTGGACATGTTACCTGTAAAATAAAGAGAACGAATGCTATTCTGTTACTATTTTTACTCCACTCTGTTTTGTTTATTCCTCCTACGTTTATTCGCTATTGATCTTTAAGCAATCACAATTCATCCTGAGACACATCACTGTGATGTAACACCGCATGTATATCTGGCTAATTTACTCTGTCGTCTTCTGATGTGAGGCTGTAAGACTAGCTATAGTCCAGTTGTACAGTTGTCACACGATAATAGCTTTATTCTCAATAATTAAAGAATTTTACTACGGCTGTCTTTAATCTCTTCAGGTTACAGACGGAATAGTTCTCACACATGGAACAGACGCTTTAACTTCGAACGAGGATATGGTGTAGCTCTCCGTTGCAAATACGAGTATATTCCATATCAATTTAGCATTAAATTTCCAGTATTGCACCCTCCCAGATTTTCCGGAAGTCTCCATTTCATTATGCTTCCAAAGCGGCAAGGAGATGTCTAGAGCAGGTACGTCAGTTAGAGAGAGATGAGAGAGATAATCAAATAGCAGTGACTGCCAGGCCTACAGGCAACTAACGACTCATTTAGCGCTGCCATTAGGTAATTAAATTTCTGTAGGGCGACTGTTTCGGTGTGTGAAAGAAAAAACATTCTTCGACATAGAAAACAAAAATAGTAAGTAATATCTTCCGCCTACCAGCCAGGAGGATGAGCAGCCGGGACGGGGGGGGGGGGGGGGGGGGCTGCTATGTCTGCCACGCCGCAATATTGAAGGTGGCCACCGGTGTCATGGAGACGGATCGCGTCACATAGCTGGCGTTGCTGACATACCCCACCCGTACCATCCCAGGAGCCTCTCTCCACACACGTCAGGGCGTAATCTACACACAGCCAATAGCACATCTTGTCAGTATAAAGATCGGATATACATCGCATTATTGTCTTGGAAGTTGTTATGTCGGCAGGCGACGCAAAGTACTCAGACTTCTCCAGACATCGTCTGTTGCTATCAATAAATCATCATAATCATCATCCTCATTTTCCAACTCCAGTTTCCCGGGTGTGGTGTACAAGCGCTAGCCATCTCCAGGTCTTCATACATCTTCTGTTCCAGGGACAACTTCCCATTTGTGTCACTTCAAATCTGGTCTTACAGCCTCCATCCAGCATTTTCTTGGTCTTCTCCGTGGCCTTCGTCCTACGAGGTTCACGTGGAAATACTTTTTCGCAGATCTTTCGCTGTTCATTTTCATTATGTGCCCATACCACTGAATCCAGCATTTCTTTGACATTGGTGATAGGAACCTCAGTACCAGCTACTTTTCTATTCACCACGTACCGGATTTTGTCCTTTATAGTTATTTGTTTCCTAGTTCTAATGAATCTCATTTCTGTTGCCTGAATTCTGCTGAGGTCTTTGTTTAGTAGGGTACATGTTTCTAAACCATGTGTAAAAATTTATTTTCGCAGAATTAGAGCATTCCAGAGAACAGTTCTGATATGACTGTAAAAATTGGCGTGGCTGTCAAATACCATGAAACTGTTAGAAATATGACTTAGAAAGATAGCAGAACCTTTTCTTGAGGAAGAACAACATGGATTCAGAAAAGACCGAAGTACTGTGGATATTATTCTTGCAGTAAGGATGCTGATGGTATAGTACTTGGAATATGGAGGAAATCTTGTGATTGTATATGTTGACAGTGAAAAAGAATATGACGGTGATCCTCGAAACAAGATATTGGAATGTTTGGAAGACCTAAAGGTGCCAAAATACCTAGCTGATACAGATACTATACCAAAAGTGTTGCAGCTGTGGCTACATAGACAACGGATGAACAGAATGGTTTGAAAGAAACAGAGGTGTCTAACAAGGACTCTTCTCCTATTCCTAACAGTAATGTACAAGATCATAAAAACTAAAAACAAAGTAGAGAGCAAACCAAAAGCCCTGATTTTTGCTGCTCATTTTATAGTATGGGCAGAGACAGAAGCAGAAGCACAGAAGAAACTTAATGGTTAGAACCACACATTCAAAAATTTCGGGCTAAAATTAAGTAAAACAAAGACATATGACCATCAACAAGAAAGGAACAACCTCGCTACTGCGTAACGAATTACAAATTACTTTCGTACAGATTCCTCTCCCTACTGATAAGTCTTTTAGTCTTTTCGAAGTGCAGACAAATTGAAGGTGGAAATGGTTTCTATTTAAAGTGAAGATTGGTGAATGGACCTATCTCGGCTTTTGAACGAACTCACCTGGCACACTACCCTGGTGTGACGGTTTCACTCCCTGTACTATAAAGCACGTCTTCATTTGGCCTAGCTTGCCTTAATAGATACCATTCCAGTTCCAGACCTTTCCATCACACATAAGGGTATTTACACAGAATCAAATCAAGAACATCGGCGTTAATAATCAACACTGCCCAAAAATTTCACCACTATTCTGCCCAACACCACCATGAACGCGTCACACGAAGGGAAGCTCGTCGCACTCTCTCTTATCAAAATTTTACCCCTTCCTTTGACGCCTCTGTGTTGGAGCCCAGAACCACGACGACCGGAGCTGAGTGTCGCAGATTTCGAAAGGGTTACCAAGGAAACCATTTCAGACACCCCGCGCTCGGAGTCTACGCAAAAAGATCTTAGGAACTGGCGTAAAAGGAGTCAGTGAAACCAGCCCTTTCCTTGCGTTGATTCCCATAAATTTCGCAGTCTAAAACGACAGTTTTCAGCGTGATGAGCAACAGGACGGCGATCTTGGCAACCTTTGAAACTCCTGGCATCGCCGGACGATTTAACTCTTTTTCTAAGGATGCCATGGGCCTGAAATCCCCCTGAACATCACCCCGTCCTCTGGAGTGCATTTAGAACAATTCGTCGGAATATGGACAAGATCCGAAGCTTTTTCAGCACTCCACGACCTCCTGTGGTCACGGAGGTGTGCAACACACATTCTGCATGAATAAAGCGGCGAAGAGGTCCCTCCAAGATACGCCGCCCCCCCTCCGCCTCCGCAATTCGGTAACGTTCTTGGAGCGACCCGTCCTTCTTCGCTGAGCACTTTAAAAATGTTCCTGAAGAACCGTGACAGTCCTACCCCCTTGCAGGCAGGCAACCCCAATGACATGGCACAATTGCAGCACCTTATCATACTTGCAGGTGCCTAAGACTCTAGTTACGGATGGACCTGTTGCCGTTTTATTCACGCATGTGTCAGTGTCGCACCACTGTGAGTGCACTGCAGGATGATGCAGAACAGGAAGGCTGAAAAATGTAAGCTCCCTTCGCTGCCTCAAATCGCGTTGTAATTTCGACGAATGGTTTTAAACAGTCCGTAGTGGCTGCACCCTGTGCACCAGACAGTCGATGACATCAGCATCAGCATTCCCGGAATTTCTTCCCCTCCCCCTACCCCATTATTGGACTTCCCTTCACCGTTTCCCTCCCCCCCCCGGGCCCCCACTCTCCCTGCAGCCAGTGGCGCTACACAAGTGCGTCGAAGTCGTCATTCTGTCAACCAATAGCTGAGGGACAGCGGAGTCCTGGATCACTGACATTTTGGCCAAGGGTGTGCAAATGGTGTACACCTCAAGCCATTTAACTTTGATAATTCGATTGTGGGCGCCATTATTTGCCTTTTGTACTTCGAGTTTGAAGGGGCTCCCACAGTTTTCGAGCAATATGCTCTCCACTTTTATTACAAATCAATGTTTTATTATTACTCCAAAGATGCAACATTGTGGTGAGAAGCACACAATATAAAACAATGACTTCATCGCATTGTCTGGAAAATGTTGGTCGAGTGGCACCAAATCCTGTGAGAGGACCTGTGCCCAACTCTCTCTGAACACTAAGATGGTATCGCAGCTAATACACAAGGTATATGTGGCATGGCTGCAGTGGATATGCCGGCGTCACACCAGCCTTACACCAGTATAGCACTAGTGATATGCCAGTGCACACCGACGTCATATCAGCATCGATTTACTTGAACGGTATCAAGTCATCCTGAGAACAATAATCAATTTTGTGCTGAGAAGTACTTGGATTATTTAACAACTAGATTCCGCAGTGAGAAGCAGAGTTAAAAATATGAGGTAAATGACTTTGATATTCCAGTGTAACAACCTAAAAAGATGTTACCATAATCTATGACTTCGGTTCCTGAAATAACACAACTAGTGAAAATGTACTGGATATTTTCTATAAGCATTCCGAAAACATCCGGTCGAAGTACGAGACTGTGTAATGTGTTTACATTAAGTATTCGGGTGCTGTGAAAACTCTTAACAAGCGCTTATGTTAGAGTATTGCCTCAGCCTGTCCTGATACGAGTGCATTTCTGTTCAAGCCCCCAGCTGGTTATAAACTGCTGCAGCTGGACACTCTGTTTCTGTCTGCTGCCGTGTATAAACCAGCGCCATTGCCCTATTAGCTTCAATTAACTGGTACCAGAACCCTGTACATATAATTGAATTGCTAGTTCACCCACTCCATTAGGCGAATTGTTTGTCTGACTGGAGGCTATTCTACTTAAAAAGTTGTTGGCAATATTACTGTAATATTTTGACTAAAGTTCAGTCTTGATCACGTCATGTATGTTTTAATGATACAGGTAACCTGTTTCGGTTCTTTCTATAAAACCATCATCAGACCTGTGGATAAATTTTAAGAAATACTAGATACCAATCTTTAAATAAGATGAAAGTGTCTAATAATGTCAAAATTTAACAAGATAAAATAAAATTAATTATACCTATGGCTCCTTAGGATGGTAGGCGGAGCTCTCCTCGCTGCTACGCAGTCAACTGATGGTTATGAGTGCTGAGCATGAGCTTAAATATGCAGAGGCTCCGCCTACTTCCTGTCACACTACTTCACAACTGCCAATCAGCGTTCATAATATGACGCCATCGTCAAAGTATAAAAGTAGGAAATACACTAATAACATAACATTGATTCATTTAAATGTCTGATTGACAGATAGTTAGTATGTCTACAGCTTATTTATGTTTTGGATAAAAACAGTGAACTACGATTTGTAACAGTTGTGCCCTCTATGGGCAACCTTAATACTATTACAGTGCCAGTTACATCAAAGATGTGAAAGTCCTTGGCGTTGTGGTATATATCGATTATACCGAGTCGCCTACATCACAATTGCATCTTTGTTGGATGCTGCAGAATCGTCTTATTTTAACTGTAGTTTTTATAGCAATATTCTTTATAGCAGTAGGGTAGCATCCAAGAGTACGTTCCACATTATGTACGAGGGCAGTTCAATAAGTAATGCAACACATTTTTTTTCCCGGCCAATTTTGGTTGAAAAAACCGGAAATTTCTTGTGGAATATTTTCAAACATTCCCGCTTCGTCTCGTATAGTTTCATTGACTTCCGACGGGTGGCAGCGCTGTACGGAGCTGTTAAAATGGCGTCTGTAACGGATGTGCGTTGCAAACAATGGGCAGTGATCGAGTTTCTTTTGGCGGAAATTCAGGGCATCTCAGATATTCATAGGCGCTTGCAGAATGTCTACGGTGATCTGGCAGTGGACAAAAGCATGGTGAGTCGTTGGGCAAAGCGTGTGTCATCATCGCCGCAAGGTCAAGCAAGACTGTCTGATCTCCCGCGTGCGGGCCGGCCGTGCACAGCTGTGACTCCTGCAATGGCGGAGCGTGCGAACACACTCGTTCGAGATGATCGACGGATCACCATCAAACAACTCAGTGCTCAACTTGACATCTCTGTTGGTAGCGCTGTCACAATTGTTCACCAGTTGGGATATTCAAAGGTTTGTTCCCGCTGGGTTCCCCGTTGTCTAACCGAACACCATAAAGAGCAAAGGAGAACCATGTGTGCGGAATTGCTTGCTCGTCATGTGGATGAGGGTGACAATTTCTTGTCAAAGATTGTTACAGGCGATGAAACATGGGTTCATCACTTCGAACCTGAAACAAAACGGCAATCAATGGAGTGGCGCCACACCCACTCCCCTACCAAGAAAAAGTTTAAAGCCATACCCTCAGCCAGTAAAGTCATGGTTATAGTCTTCTGGGACGCTGAAGGGGTTATTCTGTTCGATGTCCTTCCCCATGGTCAAACGATCAACTCTGAAGTGTATTGTGCTACTCTTCAGAAATTGAAGAAACGACTTCAGCGTGTTCGTAGGCACAAAAATCAGAACGAACTTCTCCTTCTTCATGACAATGCAAGACCTCACACAAGTCTTCGCACCCGAGAGGAGCTCACAAAACTTCAGTGGACTGTTCTTCCTCATGCACCCTACAGCCCCGATCTCGCACCGTCGGATTTCCATATGTTTGGCCCAATGAAGGACGCAATCCGTGGGAGGCACTACGCGGATGATGAAGAAGTTATTGATGCAGTACGACGTTGGCTCCGACATCGACCAGTGGAATGGTACCGTGCAGGCATACAGGCCCTCATTTCAAGGTGGCGTAAGGCCGTAGCATTGAATGGAGATTACGTTGAAAAATAGTGTTGTGTAGCTAAAAGATTGGGGAATAACCTGGTGTATTTCAATGCTGAATAAAACAACCCCTGTTTCAGAAAAAAAATGTGTTGCATTACTTATTGAACTGCCCTCGTATATCTGAATAACTGATGAGACTACTGATTAAATTTTTTGTTGTGCAGCATATTTTACATACATTGCTTTTGCCATGGGTATAACTAGTCTTATATATTTTTTTAAAAAAACAAAAGAGTAGATGCTTTTATTATAAAATTTCGTCAAAAAGGTCGTAATAATATTTTTCGCGAAAATCTAATTGTTTATTGAGCAGCATTGATGATTTGGTTTTCAAATGAGCATATATCTCGATTTCTTGTAGGATATTCATAAGTAAGCCTTTATTTGCATAATGAAGAACTTGTCAATTCTGTTGAACTGTCCCCTCAGCATGATTATTGAATGCTATATGATGACCAAATACGGATTTTGTTCGTGAGGTACCCGATGTATGTTCTTTGTACCTTACTGCAAAATTTCGACCTGTTTGGCCGATATATACACTCCTGGAAATTGAAATAAGAACACCGTGAATTCATTGTCCCAGGAAGGGGAAACTTGATTGACACATTCCTGGGGTCAGATACATCACATGATCACACTGACAGAACCACAGGCACATAGACACAGGCAACAGAGCATGCACAATGTCGGCACTAGTACAGTGTATATCCAACTTTCGCAGCAATGCAGGCTGCTATTCTCCCATGGAGACGATCGTAGAGATGCTGGATGTAGTCCTGTGGAACGGCTTGCCATGCCATTTCCACCTGGCGCCTCAGTTGGACCAGCGTTCGTGCTGGACGTGCAGACCGCGTGAGACGACGCTTCATCCAGTCCCAAACATGCTCAATGGGGGACAGATCCGGAGATCTTGCTGGCCAGGGTAGTTGACTTACACCTTCTAGAGCACGTTGGGTGGCACGGCATACATGCGGACGCGCATTGTCCTGTTGGAACAGCAAGTTCCCTTGCCGGTCTAGGAATGGTAGAACGATGGGTTCGATGACGTTTTGGATGTACCGTGCACTATTCAGTGTCCCCTCGACGATCACCAGTGGTGTACGGCCAGTGTAGGAGATCGCTCCCCACACCATGATGCCGGGTGTTGGCCCTGTGTGCCTCGGTCGTATGCAGTCCTGATTGTGGCGCTCACCTGCACGGCGCCAAACACGCATACGACCATCATTGGCACCAAGGCGGAAGCGACTCTCATCGCTGAAGACGACACGTCTCCATTCGTCCCTCCATTCACGCCTGTCGCGACACCACTGGAGGCGGGCTGCACGATGTTGGGGCGTGAGCGGAAGACGGCCTAACGGTGTGCGGGACCGTAGCCCAGCTTCATGGAGACGGTTGCGAATGGTCCTCGCCGATACCCCAGGAGCAACAGTGTCCCTAATTTGCTGGGAAGTGGCGGTGCGGTCCCCTACGGCACTGCGTAGGATCCTACGGTCTTGGCGTGCATCCGTGCGTCGCTGCGGTCCGGTCCCAGGTCGACGGGCACGTGCACCTTCCGCCGACCACTGGCGACAACATCGATGTACTGTGGAGACCTCACGCCCCACGTGTTGAGCAATTCGGCGGTACGTCCACCCAGCCTCCCGCATGCCCACTATACGCCCTCGCTCAAAGTCCGTCAACTGCACATACGTTTCACGTCCACGCTGTCGCGGCATGCTACCAGTGTTAAAGACTGCGATGGAGCTCCGTATGCCACGGCAAACTGGCTGACACTGACGGCGGCGGTGCACAAATGCTGCGCAGCTAGCGCCATTCGATGGCCAACACCGCGGGTCCTGGTGTGTCCGCTGTGCCGTGCGTGTGATCATTGCTTGTACAGCCCTCTCGCAGTGTCCGGAGCAAGTATGGTGGGTCTGACACACCGGTGTCAATGTGTTCTTTTTTCCATTTCCAGGAGTGTATTTTCTCACAGTCTCTACATTGGATCTTGTACACTCCTGATCTGGTAGATTTTCCATTATCTTTACTTACGGTATGTCTTAATTTTTGTTGTAAAGTATTGTCAGTTGTAAATGCTATTGTTATTCCAGAATTTTTGAATAAATTAGTAATTCTATCTGATATGTTTCCCATATATGTCATCTTCATATATTTTGGATTACCTATTAGTGGAGTACTTTGTGATTGTTGTACTTTATTAAAAATGATATCTACCTGTCGTGTGTCGAAAGAGTTGGTTTTTGCAATTTGTTTTAAGATGGCCATTTCCTTTTTGATCTCATTAGCTTCTAGCAGTGCTTTTAGTATTCGGTGTATCATAGACTTAAAAATGCTTTTTTATACTTGTCAGAATGACATGATGTGGCATTAATAATATCAGTGGTTGCAGGTTTCCTGTATATGGTGAATAAATGTTTCCCATTGTTATTAGTTATAGTAAGATCTAGGTAGTTAATAGATTTTCGATTTTCATGCTCAACTGTAAATTGTAACTTCGGATGCATAGAGTTTAATTTTATAGCAAGTTTCTCAATTTCATCTTTTGAACCATTATAAAGCAATAATGTATCGTCTACATATCGCTTGTAATATATGATTTTATTTGCGATATCAGGGTTATTTTTCAGGAATTGCGTCTCAATGTGGTTCACGAAAATGTCTGCAACTGTCCCAGCTAAAGAATTTCCCATTGCTAAGCCATCTTTCTGACAATAGATTTTAGTATTAAAAGAGAAATAATTGTAATCTAAAGTGCATTCAAGCAGTTCTATAAATTAGATTATTTCGTCTTTAGTCATATTTTTGTATTGTATTAAGTTATCCCTAATTATATTAATCGTCTCATTAATTGGTATATTTGTATATAAATTTTTAATAGCTAATGAGGCGAAACTTGCATTAGTTGGAATGTCTATATTGTGGATTTGTTGTGCTAGTTCATAACTGTTTTTGATACTGAAATTGCTGTCATATGTATAGAATGCTTTCAAAATTTTATTAAGTTTCATATTTAGTTTATATGAAGGACTACTTTTGTAGTTGACAATAGGTCGTATAGATTTCTCTTTTTTATGCAGTTTAATCTGTGATCTTAATTTAGGTATTTGGGGATTCATATTTTTCATCATATTCTTTTCTTCAGGGGTCAAGAGGTGATTATTTTCATCGACTAATTTCTTGATCTTTAACTGGAACTTTGGAGTGGGGTCTTTAGTTACTTCAACAATCCCATTTTCATTAAAAAATGAGTGTTTTAAATATATAATCGTCTTCTTTAATAATAACAAGGGTATTTCCTTTATCGGCCTTTACCACAATTGCTTTCTCTGCTAGTAGTTTATTATTGATATTTTTAAGTGTTTTATCTTCAGTTTTTCTATGCAGTTTATTTTTCTCTTTTAAAATTAAATCTTTCGTTTTTAGGGCTATCTTGCATGCTTTGGGTTTATTTATTTTCGATATTTTGATTGTTGCTATAACATCAGCAATTATGTGTTTAATATTCGTATTATTTAGTGGGGGAGTTAAGTTGTATTTTAAAATTTTGTCAAGTAGTGACATTTCGGAGTTTGTGAACTGAATATCTGTAAGATTCATTGTCCTTGGATAAAATTGATGTATATTGTCGATCTTTTCTAAATGCTTATTTTGTTGTTTAGCTACGAGTAAATCAATTTTTCTCTTAAGTCTTTGGGTAATCGCTTTACGTAAAAAGTCTATTTTCTCATCAATGCTGCTTAGTAAAATAGAAAAAATCAAAGGTGAGAGTTCATTACTTAGCAATAAATGCAGACTATACATTTCGGCATTTAAAAGATCTTTTATCTTAAAAAGCTTCTCTAATTTCAGATTTAATCCATAAAACATTACTCTTTTCTTGTACATATGTTACATTACTAGATTTGGATTGGATATTGATTCTAGCATATTTTGGTATGATATGTTCCATAAGGCAAGTTTTATTAAATTTAATTTTCATACCAAGTTTCATAATTTTGGTTCTAATATTTCTAAACCTTTTGTAATTTCCAATTGCCTGACTAGACAAATTTTGTACAATTTTGGTAAACATTTTAGGAAAGCAGTGATCAATTAATTGTTATATTTTGACTAAAGTTCAGTCTTAATGACGTCATGTATGTTTTAATGATACAGGTAACCGGTTTTGGTTCTTTCATTAAAACCATCATCAGACCTGTAGATAAATTTTAAGAAATACTAGATACCAATCTTTAAATAAGATGAAAGTGTCTAATAATGTCAAAATTTAACAAGATAAAATAAAATTAATTATACCTATGGCTCCTTAGGATGGTAGGCGGAGCTCTCCTCGCTGCTACGCAGTCAACTGATGGTTATGAGTGCTGAGCATGAGCTTAAATATGCAGAGGCTCCGCCTACTTCCTGTCACACTACTTCACAACTGCCAATCAGCGTTCATAATATGACGCCATCGTCAAAGTATAAAAGTAGGAAATACACTAATAACATAACATTGATTCATTTAAATGTCTGATTGACAGATAGTTAGTATGTCTACAGCTTATTTATGTTTTGGATAAAAACAGTGAACTACGATTTGTAACAGTTGTGCCCTCTATGGGCAACCTTAATACTATTACAGTGCCAGTTACATCAAAGATGTGAAAGTCCTTGGCGTTGTGGTATATATCGATTATACCGAGTCGCCTACATCACAATTGCATCTTTGTTGGATGCTGCAGAATCGTCTTATTTTAACTGTAGTTTTTATAGCAATATTCTTTATAGCAGTAGGGTAGCAGCCAAGAGTACGTTCCACGTTATGTAAATCTGAATAACTGATAAGACTACTGATTAAATTTTTTGTTGTGCAGCATATTTTACATACATTGCTTTTGCCATGGGTATAACTAGTCTTATATATTTTTTTAAAAAAACAAAATAGTAGATGCTTTTATTATAAAATTTCGTCAAAAAGGTCGTAATAATATTTTTTCGCGAAAATCTAATTGTTTATTGAGCAGCAAAGGTCCCGAGTTAGTCTCGGTCGGGCACAAAGTTTTAATCTGCCAGGAAGTTTCTTTTTGGGTATTTCTTCCGTAAGTACATCACAAACATTGAGGCTGTGCAGCAGATATGTCCCTCTATTCTCCATCAGTTGGTCGTAAAATTAAGAATTTGAAAGGACGCAAATTTCAGAAGTGGTAAATAGGCTATGTAATTGGGAAGCTGGTAGAGCTTCAAATCTGGAAATTGGTAAAACCGCTTGTAAAATTGGCCATTTGTCACGACGATTAATCCTGAAGTTGATAAAAGACTCTGTAATGGGTAATTGGTAGGATGGAAAATCTGGAAGTTGGTGAACCTGAATGAAAAACTGGCAGTTTGGCAGAACGCCAAATCAGAAATTGGTAAAATTGCCAATTTCGTAGGACACCTACTCGCATATCGGTACGCATGCGACAGAATGCTCTACCTCATATTTCCCAAAATGCCGCGTTTAAAAACGGGATTCTCCCAGCTCTCATAATTCGTCTATTCGTCTGTTGGTGTTAGGAAGGTAAGGTCAAGTATTTAGGATAGCTATTGGGCTATGGACCATTAGTATACCAACGTAAGGATCGTCTTAGTGTCACTATCCTACATTACAAAGTATGAATGTTACACACTTGCTCCTGCTTAGGCCAATGGACAAATCGGTTGGTTCTTTCTACATCTGATGTGGTCTACTGTGGGTCTTAAGGGGTTATGAAAAATATCATTAGTTCAGGAGTGGTTCTGTAGAAAACTGACATTTTTTTGCCATTCCTACGAACCAAAAACGAGGTGCGAATTCTAAGATGGCTATGCACCGAAAATAGCTGAAATATTAAAGGTATATTCCTAAGATCCTGAGCTCGAACAGCCTTCAAAATTTTCTTCGTGTTTTTATGTGTTTCATTGATACAGAGCTTCAAAGTTATACAATTTGTATATCTACACGTACACGCACATAAAATTCGATATGACATGAAATCGTAATTTATGAAGTGCGTAGCACGGAGAAGCATACTGCAAAGTGCGTCAATCATCATCAGAAGGGTTTTGGGAATGCCATATTCTAATACTGAAGCACATGCAAAACTTTTGTGCTCGTAAAATCTGGTCTAAGGTCTAAAATTAGCTTTGCGTTAATTCAGTATCACATAAGTAAACTGAAAAAAAATTTACTGACCCATAGAGGTCTTTTCATATGAGTGTCACGCCCTGCTGTGGCAGGGTAAAGAAGGGAATCATCTTACAAATTCTCGTATCAGAGCACAAAAAAGGCGAATTTACTCCTGTTTAAAAGGCTCTCAGAAGTGGGGTACCAGCTGCCTCATTCTGACTTCCTCAGTACCTCTAAAACATTTTCCAAAAACTTTAGCGTGCAGTCGCGTTCCTGCTTTTTTGTACGTAGAGGAAACAAGTATAGAAAGAGTGAATGGTAGTGTGAGAGAGGGAGAGGGACACAATGGCAATGGAACATACACTCCTGGAAATTGAAATAAGAACACCGTGAATTCATTGTCCCAGGAAGGGGAAACTTTATTGACACATTCCTGGGGTTAGATACATCACATGATCACACTGACAGAACCACAGGCACATAGACACAGGCAACAGAGCATGCACAATGTCGGCACTAGTACAGTGTATATCCACCTTTCGCAGCAATGCAGGCTGCTATTCTCCCATGGAGACGATCGTAGAGATGCTGGATGTAGTCCTGTGGAACGGCTTGCCATGCCATTTCCACCTGGCGCCTCAGTTGGACCAGCGTTCGTGCTGGACGTGCAGACCGCGTGAGACGACGCTTCATCCAGTCCCAAACATGCTCAATGGGGGACAGATCCGGAGATCTTGCTGGCCAGGGTAGTTGACTTACACCTTCTAGAGCACGTTGGGTGGCACGGGATACATGCGGACGTGCATTGTCCTGTTGGAACAGCAAGCTCCCTTGCCGGTCTAGGAATGGTAGAACGATGGGTTCGATGACGGTTTGGATGTACCGTGCACTATTCAGTGTCCCCTCGACGATCGCCGGTGGTGTACGGCCAGTGTAGGAGATCGCTCCCCACACCATGATGCCGGGTGTTGGCCCTGTGTGCCTCGGTCGTATGCAGTCCTGATTGTGGCGCTCACCTGCACGGCGCCAAACACGCATACGACCATCATTGGCACCAAGGCAGAAGCGACTCTCATCGCTGAAGACGACACGTCTCCATTCGTCCCTCCATTCACGCCCGTCGCGACACCACTGGAGGCGGGCTGCACGATGTTGGGGCGTGAGCGGAAGACGGCCTAACGGTGTGCGGGACCGTAGCCCAGCTTCATGGAGACGGTTGCGAATGGACCTCGCCGATACCCCAGGAGCAACAGTGTCCCTAATTTGCTGGGAAGTGGCGGTGCGGTCCCCTACGGCACTGCGTAGGATCCTACGGTCTTGGCGTGCATCCGTGCGTCGCTGCGGTCCGGTCCCGGGTCGACGGGCACGTGCACCTTCCGCCGACCACTGGCGACAACATCGATGTACTGTGGAGACCTCACGCCCCACGTTTTGAGCAATTCGGCGGTACGTCCACCCGGCCTCCCGCATGCCCACTATACGCCCTCGCTCAAAGTCCGTCAACTGCACATACGGTTCACGTCCACGCTGTCGCGGCATGCTACCAGTGTTAAAGACTGCGATGGAGCTCCGTATGCCACGGCAAACTGGCTGACACTGACGGCGGCGGTGCACAAATGCTGCGCAGCTAGCGCCATTCGACGGCCAACACCGCGGTTCCTGGTGTGTCCGCTGTGCCGTGCGTGTGATCATTGCTTGTACAGCCCTCTCGCAGTGTCCGGAGCAAGTATGGTGGGTCTGACACACCGGTGTCAATGTGTTCTTTTTTCAATTTCCAGGAGTGTAGTTGACAGTGAACGAACAGAGCTAAGAAAAGAGTGGAGCAGACAGCGCCAGTGGGAGAGGAAAAACAAATGGAGCAAATGGAAGTGGGTGAAATCAATGATAATGAGAGACGGATTCTATGACAATAACATCGAGGATGACAGAGATAGTGACAGTGAGAAGAAACAGCAGCAGTGGGAAGGAGTGAATGAGATAGCAGTAAGTGCGAGCAAGAGGAGGCTGTTACGGTGAGAGGACACTGCAGTAATAGGACACAATGAAGGAGACTGTGGCGGTGACACACGAGACAATGACAGAGAGACGAAGTCATAATGAGATACAATGCCATGCGTTGGGCTGAACGAGTAAGTGAAAATGTGCAAGTTGGAGTGGATAGGTATGAGCGACTTACAGCGCTCGCCTAGTGGCTGTGAGCGAGGTACTCTTATGGGAGCTTGATGGGGTGAGAGGTGTATTGCATAATAAAAAGAGAATGAATATGTTTGCATGCCAAGATTTTTGGGTGAATTTGTGAAGGTGCTGAGGAAGGTAGAATGTGGCTGCTGGTAACGTACTTTCCAGTCAGTCTTTTAAACATGAGCATATTCGCCTTATTTGTGCTACGATAAGAGAAATTTTCCGCTGTTTGCCAAAATGACTGTATAACTGGTAAATTAGTAGTAGGGCTCTGCTTGAAACTGGAACAATTGACTATTTGGCAGGACACCAAATTGGAAATTGGTAAAATTTACTATAAAAATGCAATTATGTAAAGCTTCAAATCAAAAATTGGCACAGTTTGTATATCAACTAAAATGCAGACGTACCATCCAGAAAAGAATTGGCAGACGTGTAAATGCGTCCATTCTTGCAGATGAGTGTATACAGTACATTAAAAAGTGTTCAGTTTCTATGTCTTAGTGATTGCTGAGCCGCTGGCATCCGTATGCACTTTAGTGAGAGGCAGAGCTAAAGAATTACATAAATAAATAAAGGGAAGGTAAGATACTTTGACACTGCAGTGTGTGTGACGTTACAGCATATTCCATAAAAATGGTCGTAAATATTAAAATATGATACTCCAAAATTTTTGTTGCTATAAGTGAGTTGTGAGTGACTGAACCCAAAAATTACGGCCTATATTACCACAATTAAATGCATCTGTAAACAAACAACCGCCCCATTATGTCCTAATTACTCAAACTTTTTCTGCAGCAGTTTGGAGTCATTTGTTCTTCCAGATACCATGCAAGGGATATTAGAAGCAGTGAACCTCTTCTTAGAACCTGCACTTAACGTCCACTGAGTGTTTACAGTTACCTGATGCATCGTAAAACGTAGTTTTACAGCCGGATGACCACAAACATTTCTCTGCTTACCAATCACGGACACGTAACACTTGTCTAAATAATAACAAGGGGGAATTCCTCCCAGTCCTCCGTACTGAGAGAACATTTTCAGCAATCAATGTATTTCCCTTCCAGGTCACCAATATTATTTGAATGAATCTGACGGGATCAGTTATGTTCAACACTTACAGTGCTACTGGAGTGTCAGCAGATGTGTGCCTGCTTTGAGTACTTCCTGTAAATTGAAAGATTAGTCAAGAAGATGAGTCCAAGCGTATTTAAATTCTATAAAGGCTCAAATATTTGAATCAACACCTCGTGTAAGTATGAAAGAGTATTGCCTTCCTTTCAGCCACCTAGTTTCAATTACTTTTCGATGTCGTCAAATACACAACTCCAATACACATAGATTTTCGAATTCTGGCATTGTACAGGATACGAGAAACCAAATTTTCTTGTACAAAATTTTTATTCAGTTCTACATATTCGTTTACACATTTAAAACAACACTTTATTTTTGTTTGGTTTAAATTATTTTATAATTTAAAACTACATCTGAATCGTGTTTGTATTTCCAGTCAGTAATTTACCAAGTAGAAAGATGGCACGTTTGCAAATTACATTATATCTTTTTTGTGTGCACTCTCTATTTTACGGTTTTAACAATTAGCACTGCTTCTTCCTGGAATTCTTCTAGCCGAGAGCATTCGTGGGATTTAATAATTTTTTTTTATTTCCTGTATAACATTATTATTAAAACTCTCCACATTTTCCTGTGTGCAAGGTACCAGCTCTTCTGCTCCACATTATTGCGGAATTTCCATGTGGAACGCTATGTTTAGAACTTCTGCAATTGAGTGGTCATTAAATGTAGTTTTTCCGTTGGTTTTAAGCGCTACACACGGTTGTTCTGTTGCTAGATGCACAAAATCCAGTAGACCACAGTTAGACATAATGTAACCATCCACTTTAAGCAGATCCAGGAGGGTATGGAGCTTTATAAACCGTTAATTGTATGTACTTAAATATTGTAAACATATTCCAAACCATAATTTTCGGCTAAGACTCCAAAATACGGCCACATACCAGTACTTACAGTAAATACCAATGTCGGGCTATGTAGAGCTACCAGTGTGTTACATGTGAGATTGTGATGTTTATAATGTGGATTCATTTCTGATGTAATTATGAAATACATTTGGATTTCTACATATACAGTAAAAGAATCTAATAAATATAATATGCATCCATAATATCACACATGTGATTGAAAATAACTAATCGTCAGAATTAGCTAACTGCACTTCCTACAAAAATGTTTGTTATGGATTACTCTAGCCCGTGATTCAATTCATTAACTTCCTCATTAGAGATATGGTCTACGCATCTAATCTTCAGCCTTCTTCTGTAGCATCATATTTCATAAGCTTATATCCTCTTCTTGTCAAAACTGCTCATTATCCATGTTTCGCTTCCCCAGAAAGCTACATTTCGCATTAATAATTCGAAAAAAAAAGAACTTAACACTTAAATTTGTAGTTGATGTTGACATATTTCTCTTCTTCAGAAACGCTTTTCTTGTCATGACCAGTATAATTTTATATCACCTCTACTTTGGCCGTTATCTATTACTTTTACTATCCCATTTCCTGATTTAATTCCCTCAGTATTGCCTGATTAAATTCGACTACATTCCGTTTCCCTTTTCTTCACCTTATATATCCGTCTATTCAGTTGAGTTTCTCTTCCAAATCCTCTGCCGGTTTTGACAGAATTAGAAAATCGTCAACCTACCTCAAATGTTTTATTTCTTCTCCCTGTCTCTCTCTCTCTCTCTCTCTCTCTCTCTCTCTCTCTCTCTCTCTCTCTCTCTCTTTTCCTCGATGTACAGATTGAGTAACATCGAGGATAGGGTAAAACCCTATCTCACTCCCTTCTCAATCTTTTTCAAAAGAATTCTCTGTGTCTACGAACACTATCGCTGTTAACAAATCTTGAAAGTAAAGTCGTTGTATCAGTGAAGTCAAGCATATTTCTACCTTGCTCAGTAACCCAAACTGATCCATGAGGTTAGGTTCTACCAATTTTTTCATTCTTCTGTAAATAACTCGTGTCAGCATTTTAGAAACCAAGTCTTACTAAGCCGATAGTTGTGTAATACATCACCTTCTTTTTTGGGTTTGGAATTTTGTACATTCTTCTTGGAGGTTGAGGTTAGTCACCCAGCCTCATACACATTTCACATAAGGTGGAATAATTTCGTCATGGCTGTCTCTCCCAAGGGTATCAGTAGTCGTAAGTGAACTTTGTCTGCTCCAGGGGTCTACTATAGGTGCCTTGTTTCGACTTAGGCTTTTCAAGTTACTTCTGGAAGTATTATGTCAACCATCCCATCCTTATCGTCTTCCTCTTTTCTTTCTATATTGCATTTAAGTTTATTTTCCTTCTATAGCCCAACTATACATTTCTTCCAACCTCCAGCATTCCCTTTTTTGCTTAGTACTGGTTTTTGATGTGAGGTCTTCATATTCGTATACCTGCTTCTCTTTCCACCAAAGGCATCTAATTTTCCTATAAGCGTTATCTCCGAAGACATACTGAAAAGTAATACGTCAGAATTTTTTATGTGAAGTGTCTGAAGTCTTTTTCAACAAATTTTATTATCGTTCTGAATCTTTATTATTCATGTCTACATATTTATTTCTCAATACAGTCATCCTGGCGACTAACGAGGGATTAGTTTGTTGATGCTATCACTGCAGAATATTTGACATTGTTGACGGAGCTATAACCTAACCTCTACTTGCACTACTTTATCACTGTCAAAGTGAAGTTCTCGAATATGTTCTTTACGTTCTGGAAACAGCTGAAGATCGGGTGGGGCCAAATCGGGACCGCACAGAGGACGATCGATGACAGTGAACCCAAGGCATTGGATTGCTGCAGATGTCGCAGCACTCGTGTGTGTTACAGCATCGTCAGGTTGAAGGAAGGGATGATCCATGTGTGGACGAACTCTCTGAATTCGAAACTCGATTACAGTATTCTGTTCCTTACGCGCTGATACAGCAGCGTTACAGACCGCCATGTTTCAAGCTACAATTTGAGGCCTCTAGGGGCAGAAGGCTGAATATGTAGACATTAAGAATAAAGATTTAGAATTTTAATAACATTCGTTTTATTCTAAAAGCTTTAAAGGTGGCACGTAAAAGAATTGGGAGGCATTATGCTTTCCTGCAAGCCCTCCTGTCTTTCCCCTAGCTTTCAGTTGTCTATGTTGAGTTGTGTTTGTCCTCTGCCAATTCCTGCTTAGCCATTGTTCACTTTCTGTCAATCTCATTTTGTAGACGTCTGTGTTCCCTTTGCCTGATTAATTTGCTGTGTTTTTATATTTTCTCATTCATCAATTAAGTTAAACATCTCCTGTGATTTACGATAATGTTTTTGTCTTTTTCTCTCTATGATTCTCTCCTGGCTTCACTATTTCATCTCCCAAAACAGCCCATGGATAGTCAAATGTATTCGTTTTCCCTGTTTCAGTCAATCGTTTCCTAATGCTCCCTCCGAAACTCTCAACAACTTCAGGTTCTTTCAACTAATCATGATACCATATGCTTAATTATTCTACCATTTTGCAGTTTCTTCACTTTTAATCTATATTTCAGAACCAATAAATTGTAGCCAGAGTCCAAATCTGCCTGTGAAAATGTTTTACAGTTACCATGGGTTTCGAAAATCACTTTATTGCCTTTACATAACCAAACTGAAACATTTTTATGACTTCCGGTGTCTTACACATATACAACCTTACCTAATGGTTCGTAAATAAAATGGTAGTGATTATTAAGTTATGCTCTGTGCCAAATTTTACCACAAGGGTTTCTCTTTCATCACTGTGGTGGGTACTGGTTTTGTGTCTACCGTGGCTACGAGGGTTTCACTATACTGTTCATAGTAGACATCCCGCAATCACAGTTTCTGTTTCATTATTAGGCTTACTCTATTATCAGTATTTGATTTTGTATTTGTAAACCTGTGCTCACCTGACCAGAAGCCCTGTTACGCTGCCACCAAAATTTAATAGCCCCCACTATATCATGCTTCAACCTATCAGTTACCCTTTTGAAATTCTCTAAGCTACCTAACGGTTTCCATGCGGTGACTTGTGGAATGCCAGTTTGACTTTTCCTGAGGTTGACTTCTTCCTGAGTAGTCAGTGCCTTGAGATCTAAATAGTGGTGGTGGTGGTGGTGGTGGTGGTGCGGCTATTTTACCTCCGAAATATTTTACCCAACATATTGCCGTCATCATTAGATCATACAGTAGAGCAGCATGACTCCAGAAAAAGTAACAGCCGCAGCTTCTCCTTGCTTTCAGATGTTCGCATTATCAGCACATCAAGGCTAAGTGGACTGATTTTATAAGGCGAGATCTATCAATCATCGAGACTGTTGTTCCTGTACTCTACTGAAAAGGCTACTGTCCCTTTTCAGGAAGCACATGTTTGTCTGGCCACTACACATATACCCATCTGTCGTGGTCGCAGCTACATTACAGCTATACGTATCATTGAGGCACGCAAGCGCTTCCACCTCTGCAAGGTCCGTGATTCATGAAGAGGGCCTTATTGTGCAACCCGTCGTTCGCTTTATTCATAAATGTGTGTCTGCATGAAGCTACTCATGTACGACAACAATCGAATAAAAACAGTAAATAGTAGAGAGTGTGAATGAAACCAGTGGCATATTTAAGTTTAAAAACTAATGAAAGTTTTATTAAGCCTTTAGTAACTAGAAATAGCTGATTAATCTTACACAAAAAATGACAAGCACAAATCAGATAACGAATGGAGCATGATACGCAATCCCCTCCCTTGAATTAATCCCTTTTACAACGCAATCTGACTGCCTACTGAAGCCACTGTGAGGCCCAACTCTATTCAAATGGAATCAACTACGATCAAGTATAACAAAAAATATGGTTCACCTAAGAACAGAGAACTGCGAGAATCATTTAACAACTCTAAGCTGGTGCAGCAGTACTTTACCTTTCACCTTGACTCTTTGAGGCGGCAGCAGAAAACGGTGCGCTGTGGGCGAGGAACGGTCGCTGCGGTAGCTGTAATGTTCTGACGGGTCCACCAAAATACGCGATTTACGCGGTCTGGAGTTCTGATCATCACAACACCGGGAATTTCCCTATCAGAGCCCTGATATTCTGGGAGATTTCAGCGCTAGGTACACCCGTTCGCTGGTCTGGCCAAAGCAAGTTGACTCACAGGCATGACGGTGCATGCTGGTACTGTCAAATGTCAGATAAACGACTCAGGACGAGTTAACCCTTGTGACATATGGTATGTTCGAGATGATATACAGTTCCAGTGTCGGTGCAGTTGGATATTGCCACAGGCTCTTAATCCGCCACAGTATGCAGATCAAAAGTCTCACCCACTAGGAAAAGATCTGAAGTTATCCACGAACGGAGGACGAGAAAACGTAGTCCCAAATAACACAACCACTTTCCTCCAAGGCTCGCTACAGGAGCTGACTTACCAAAACGAAACCGCTCCCACACTGCTCAAACCATTCGAACTATCCTCTGCTCATAGAATCTCCTCTCTTGACTGTTCTGTTGGCCTGGTACCCAATCCAGATACAGCACTGGGGTTTCACATGCTGGTAAGCAACCCCCTACTTTGCACATCTTGAGAGGAGCCAATCAGCGACTCCAGATCTCTTCATCTGAAAATAGATTTTAGACTAGGGAGCAGTCGTTCTCATGGTAAGCATGGCCATGTTTTGGTAAAAAACATCTATGCAGACGGGATGAAAGTCCGTCATTTACAGAGTGATTTCATCTTCCTGGGCTGAAGATTTCCAGTTTCGGAAAGAAGGCTAGTAAGCTTCCTAGACAGTTATGCCGGTGAAATATGTGTTTTTTGACGCTCACTAAAAGGGACCTGGCTTCTTCCTGGCGTCAGTGGGAGGGTTACAGTCCTACCTCCCCTAGCTACATACGCGAGCTTCTAACATGATTACGCTGAGAGTTTTATGATCTTCCCACTGTTTGCACAAAAACTCAGTTTTCAGCAGTATCTCTTCCTCCACCGACTTTCAGCCATCTGGCTGTCTTCCATGATGGACTGGCGCCTGGCCCAGGGAAAACGTTCTACAAACTGGAGCCTTTCTGTCTGACCCTAAGCGGAAGAAGGAGATGGGTCCGCCGCGCTGGATTAGCCGAGCGGTCCGAGGCGCAGCAGTCATGGACTGTGGCGATGGTGCCGGCGGAGGTTCGAGTCCTCCCTCGGGCATGGGTATGTCTGTTTGTCCTTAGAATAATTTAAGAAGTGTGTAAGCTTAGCGACTGATGACCTCAGCAATTAAGTCCCATAAGATTTCGCACACATTTGAACATTTTGAGAGGGGTTCGGCCAGAAGTCCCACTGAACACTGTTTCCCAGAAACACTCGCACTGTCAGGTCACTGTGGTCAGCATTTATGGCCCCCAATTCATCTCCTTCCCTGTTTACTGTCGGCTCTGCTACAGCCGCCCTGGTACAAGTTCTCTACAGGTTACACATGAAGTTACGAGAACATCTTGCCCACAATTTCCTCATGTAGAAAAAGTCATTAACCACACATAGAAAATGTTGTATCGGGTAACACTGAGATCACGTCCTAAATACGAATGTTAATCTGAATGACATTGATGTTAAAGTGAGAGTGTGGAGTGCCACCTCCTAATTGTAATCTACTATCGTTATTACAGTAAGGCTTGTGTTGTTACCTAAAAGATAAAATTTGTACCTGTAAATGGCATTTGATTTCTTAATTTGAAGACTATTATGGACGCTATAAAAATACATGAAAGGCATATTTTGTGTGAGGACTACATTCTTTAATGACGTATTTCCATTTATACAGCTTCAGCTTGTTGTATGGATGAGATATTTGGCTCCATACCTATGTATGACGTGTCCTCCTTAACCGTATTTATCTGATGATCTGTATATATAAATGTGTCATTAAAAAAGTACGCGCCACACAAACTGTGACTTACACGCGTTTTTATAGCGTCCATTATAGTACTGATACTACTTTCAAATTACGTGAAGGTGGGAGAATACCTCTTCAGTTACTTAACGCTACACCTGTTACATGCTTTCCCACCCAATTAGTAGATCCATCTTTTAATATGTGGTTTATTAAATGTTATTTCCCACAGTTCATATTGGCATCTGTCCTATTCATGATCTTAAATGCTACTCACAGCAGTGAGAGTCTGTTTCCTCAAAGTCATCCTTCCTTCCAACGTCCATTGTCCAGACGTCGTCAGAAACGAATAAAACGTCTACCATTAACTCGACTGCTTTGTTAGCTTTAATGAACTCTTCAAGTATTCCTACTGTATGTACCCAGTTGACCAAAGTACTCCTACTGTATGTACCCAGTTGACCCAAAGCAGTATAACTTTTGCCCACGGTGAGGTCAACTGCTGCCTCATTTTGGGGGAGGGGGGGGGGCACATGACATTGTAAGGAAAATACAATACCTGACAAAAAAAAGTGTGAAGCACCAGAAGACATGCCTGAAGGTGATCATTCAGCATCAAGCTACACCCATACTGATAAATGGGCTTTCACAGCTAAATGATTTGTAAATTTGACCTTGTTTAGTAATCACTAAGTAACATCAGATACCTCACATCCAGTGGAGTCACTCCGTTTCTCCCTCTCTTTCTGCGTGTTTAATTTGTTTGCTCAGCCAGTGTGTCTGAGTGTAGCGGAGGCGGGTGGGGAATCATTTCAGCGACGATAGCGGCTAAAAACTGAAGGAGCCACTGACACAGAACAGATTGTGGCGGCCCAGTGGCGAAGCTGGTCGGTTGTTACCGTGCTACTGTCGTGAGCATCTGTGGAAGCTGGTTGAAACAAGATGAAACCACAAATAGGTGATAAGGAGTCGTCCGTCCTCGCATATTCACAGAACGTGGACTGTGTAACTCAGTTTAAGTGGCGATTGTGGTAGATCTCGACAAAGGAAAGAAGAGCTTGTACCGTAGGAGGACACCAACCGATAGGTTCAACAGGAACGACTAGGTAAAACTGAGTTGCTACCAAGCTCTCCTTAAAACAATTTATTTACCTTGTAAGAGGGAAGAACTATGCCCCTTACATGAAGTCATTAAAGTACATCGAACTCACGTTGAGTGAACAGTAAGGCTGAACAAAAATGACTGACAAGGCACAATGCATCTTGTAGAGGGTATAGTATGGATGTATTGGAATAATTAATGTTGGGTGATGGTTTTAAGGTAAATCAGGCGACATGAAAAATTTGTGGAAAAGAGCGTCGATTTACTGGAGGCTAGTTTATCCCATGAGGTATTCAGAGTTGAGCGCGGCCGGGCTGGGGAGCGGCGAAGGGAAGCGACAATATGCAGCTTAGGACGGCTTGAACTCTGAGAAAGTGGTAACGGGGCGCGGCCTCCAGCTGCCTTAAGATGAGTGACAGTGAGGGGGTGGTTGACCCCATGCTGGTGTACCGGGAAGCAGACGGAGAACTTGTACACCTGTTGATAAATCTCCGTCGTCCCGTTTTCAGTGAAACATGCGAGGAAGCCGCGCAAAGCTACCGCTGTACGTGACTATAGCAACGTCACGCTGAATTCACGGTCCGCAGAGTCTGAAGTAAATCAGGTGAAGAGCGACAAAATGAAATACGCTGGCCTCCGATGGGAACGTAGGACCAAGGAATTTGAAGTTATTTATTTATTTATTTATCGTATTCAAGACATCATCATTTTGCAAAAGAAATTATATTACAATGTAAGAGAAGCAGTTATAATACAATAATACATGGTTATAAGGTAAATTAACTACAATAATATAGAAAAGTATGTAACATATAATGATAAGCGCTAAGGATGCGAAACAGAGCGATTTTCCCACGTGAAGCCCAATACACTGCAGCTTGAATAGCCTTGTCATTTGCTTCAAATAGGTCTTGAGTCGAACACGGGTTGTTTAGTTTCCTGCAGACCAGTAGGTGTTGTGGGTCTTGCTGTTCTCCACACTCGCAGGGCTCGTCTGCACTGATGTAGCACCATTTTTCCAAGTTTGCTCTGCATCTTGATACGCCTGTTCGTAGTCTATTCAGGGCTTTCCAGGTCGTATATGGGAGTTCAGAGCCAGCTATGGGTTCTTCCCTGGGGCTATTCCCTGGTCTTCCTGGGTCCACATTGTACCACAGCTCTTCTCGTCGTGCTCTAGGCGATAAAAGAGTTGCTTCAGTTGTTCGTAGGAAACTCTTCCTTGATTTAAGTCGGCAAGGTTGAAGATTGTATCCGAACATTGGATGCCTGGGATCTGTCTCCTGTTTATGTTTCTCGATTTCTGCGGCAGTCCTTCTTCTGATGTCTGGCGGGGCTATGCCCATGAGATGGTACAGCTGCTTTGTGGGAGTTGGACGGAGGCATCCTGTCACGATGCGTCCAGTCTCATTCAATGCTATATTTACTTGTTCAGCGTGGGTGGAATTTTGCCAAACGGGTGCCGAGCACTCCGCAGTGGAGAAACATAAAGCTAAAGCTGACGTGCGGAGAACTGTAGGTTGCGCTCCCCATCTGCTATCTGTTAGCTTGCGGATGATATTGTTCCTGGCACTCACTTTCATCTTTGTGGCCAAACAGTGTTCCTTGTAGGTGAGAGCACGGTCAAGTTTAATCCCAAGATATTTTGGTGTGTCGCAGTGAGATAGATGTTGTCCCTTCCAGCTTATGTTGAGTTTCCTCCTTGCTTCCTTATTACGTAGGTGAAAAGCACAGACCTGAGTTTTTGCTGGGTTTGGCTTGAGGTGGTTATTATCATAATAGTCACCCAGCTTTTCAATCGCTAAAGTTAATTTACTTTCTACCTCTTCAAAGGTTTTTCCCTGGGTGGCAATGACTGTATCGTCTGCATAGATGAAGGAGCGAGCGTCCATGCTGATCGGTTGGTCATTGGTATAAATATTATACAGCAATGGGGCGAGGACGCTACCTTGAGGTAGGCCGTTTTTCTGGGTCCGCCATCGGCTCTTCTTCGACTGCAGCGTGACAAAATACCGTCTATTCTGCAACAGGCACTGGATGAATTGCGCCAGTCGGTAGTCTTTTGTGGTGTTATATATTTTTGATATTAACTTACTGCGGTTTATGGTGTCGTAAGCTGCTGTAAGGTCGATAAAGGCTGCACCTGTAATTTGTTTCCGCTCGTATCCATCTTCTATGTACTGTGTAAGGTTGAGGATTTGTCCACAGCATGACCTTCCTGGGCGGAATCCTGCTTGCACTTTAATTATATTCTTGTCTACATGTTCTGAGATGCGGTTAAGGATCATTCTTTCTAAGACTTCATAGAGCTGACAAAGCAGGGAGATAGGCCGAAAATTTTTAGGGTCTGTGGGGTTTTTTCCAAGTTT
Source organism: Schistocerca nitens (assembly GCF_023898315.1). NCBI lineage: Eukaryota > Metazoa > Arthropoda > Insecta > Orthoptera > Acrididae > Schistocerca > Schistocerca nitens. The sequence continues at coordinate 423,295,537 of NC_064617.1, read as the reverse complement.
TGGTATAGCTACTATATTAGCCTTCCGCCAAGTCTTGGGGATTGGGGATTTTCATTTCAAGAACACATTTGTTCATCATATCTAGTAACCACCGTCTGGTAACAGGTCCGAACATTTTTATTTGTTCTGGGCGTAGATCATCTAGGCCAGCGGCGTTATTAATTTTCATTATGGAGATGGAATCTTCTAATTCTTTCAGAGTAAAGGGGGTGCCTAGGTGGTCTTTTTCTTGAGTGCCTCTCTGTAGTTTCTTTTTTGGGTGCTTCCTGTTGGTTTTACCAAGAGTAGAAGTTGATTTGCTATTTGATTTGGTGTGACCTTATACAAATTTTGTGTATTAGATGAGGGGTCATTATTGATGTTTTTAAGAAGTTGCCAGGCCTTTCGGCTATTCTGTTTCATGTCTAGGTTTGTGATTAGATTACACCATTTCATTGTTCTTGAGGCTGATATGGCCTGGAGGAATTCTTCTCCCGCCATGGTTGTTTCCTCTGAAAAAGGGTTTTCCTCGAAGAGCTGTTGGTAGTGTTCCAGAAGAACCTCTGAGTTTCCGTGAAGTCCAGGGATATAACTAGTTCTGCAGCCTCGGGGGATATTTCTTCGGGAGACAGTTTTAACTAATTCAATGAAAGTGTCATATTTTTCCGGGCTAGCATCAGGGTTCTGCACCTCTTTGTCAAGTTCTTCAGAGAATTTGTCCCATAGGGCACGTTTAAAATTAAAACGTCTTTGGAAATGGATGGTTGCTGGTTTAACAACTGCTTCAACCAGACATAATATAGCTCGGTGCTGTGTATGGGGAAGGGGTTCTCCCACGTCCTTCCTGGTTTGATGTGCTACGTTTTCACTGAAAAAGATGTTGTAAGGATTGTATCCACGGTTCCACCTGCTGCTGTTGAAGGAATATGGAAGTTTGGTGTCGTGTATTAATTTAAGGCCAGTTGAGTCTGCCCAGGTTTCTAGGTCGTCCCCACTTTTGTCTGTGTGCCTGTACCCCCAGGCTGATCCATGACAGTTGAAGTCGCCCATTACTATTTTCGTTGGTTGTGAGTTGAAGTTGGTTGGCTCACTGAATCTGAACTCCCTGCTCGGTGGCTTATATATAGACGTCACAGTGCAGGACTGTAACTCTACAGTCAAGATTCCGATGTCTTCTTGAGATGTCAGTTCTGCAGATATAATACCCAAGCCCATTTTGGCGAAGATTGCGCTGCCATATTCCTCGTGTGGTCTTTAAATTACTAATTTCATTCCGTGGATCTTTGGTCTTCTATTTGTGGGGCAAATATGAGTCTCTTGGATTAGTAAGAGATCACAGTTGTGAGTTTTACATGCTACAGCAAGTAGCACTTCTTTCTCAAGAGAGAGTCCTTCAGTGTTTATGGACATTATATTTAGCACTGGCTTTGATAAAAGCCTTTTTGTGGTGTCTTGGTGTTGAAAGGATTGGCCGTTAGGCACAGGCCTAACGTTGCCCAGGGTACGCCCGATCACTGTCATGATATTTGGGGAGGCTCCTTTCGTGTACGATGGGAATGTAGGACCAAGGAATTTGAAGTAATCTCCTGGGAGTCAGAATTCCGGAAAAATTGGTGTTTTGTGCAGACGCTAACCTTCATGGGTTGCCTGGTAGGAGCTAAATAGCAGAAGCTGAGAGGAAGGGAAATTTTGTGGGAATTTGCTCACTTTCCAGAGCAGGCATTGGTCAGCGCTGGGAAGCGACGCATAATTAACGCCACTTGCGCTGCAATTGGCGTAAGTGAGTTTGCTGGAGGGGAAACCGAGGCGAAGGGCGAAGAGCGGACTGTGAGAAGTCTCTGTAGTGGTCTTCCGTTCCCAGCTTGCCTAGAGTGTGGACGTGGCGTTCTTTACTCAGCTTGCCTGAGAGAGAGTGAGCATCTCTGCAGTTTAGGACTTAGCGAACGGAACGATTGGTCTTGGAGATAGAAAGTTTTCGTTCAGCTTTGTACTGAGCAAGATAGCTAGGAGTGAAAAGACGAGCGCAGCCTTGCAGCGCCACGAGGTGGGCCGACGTCCGCACAACGACGCCGCTCCGCCACGCTGTATTCGGTGATATTGCGCCCGCTCCCGCTTGAGTTAGGTCACTGATTAATTTGATGGATAACGTCGACAAAAGTTTCTACGAGGGTTTCATGGGCCGTGTATTGCAGAATTCTTCTTGCACGTCGCTTTACGCCTGGGTCAGTTGATAAGAATTACTTTTGATTTATCGCGCTTTACTCCACGCAAACGCAATTTATTACCACTGCTTGTTAGGAGAGTCATGTAAAGTGATGATTGAAGGTCGTGAGTTAAAATAAATTTGTGCTAATCGACTGCATCTGTTTTCAATCAAGTAGTTGAAATCCCAAGTCACTTTCTTAATTTTATGTTCAACATTTGCATCTGGTGTTCAATAGCTGAATATAACGTCAATGTGCACCCCTTTTTAATTAAAAGGGATCAGCTCTGAATCAATTAATGTCAACACTGCCACCGCAGTTCAATCAGGAGTCACAGGGCCTTATTACTTTCTTTGCGTTATCCGACATTGCGGCAGTTTTGCACTCTCTGTTGATCTGTTAGTCAATTACCTGGGGTTAACACACGCCAAAACAAGATAAGTGACGGGTGGGGTGTTACAACCTACTATACAACGGCTTAACTAAAAGAAACACATTAAAGATTCAAGTTGAGCTTTCACCCTTAAGAAAAGGCATTAAATGCGAAATGCCAGAAGCGAAATAATTTACACATTCTTTAAATCTTTTCTCGCCAAAAAATAAAATTCCTCAAAATATCATGTATTAATAATTTTCATTTACAGTCACACCAAGCAACACCACAACTTGAAAATTACAGTTAAGTAATAGAGCGGCACCACAACAGGTCAGGGTACACACTCGCAGACGGTACAAAAGACATGGGGACCCAACCTCTCGGCGACAAGACGAGAGAAGATAGGTAGCGCACTACAACACACAGAGCGAAGCCCTCTTAAGCAGTGAACAGGTTAAACAGAACCAAAACCTTTGCCACGGCTCTAAAAGAAATCCAATAACTAACATTAAGCTGAGATTAAAGCACCACTGACTGTTAACTCGCCTCGTGATGCTAGTTAAAGATAACAGGTTCGAGTCGGAATTGCTACCAGTCAAGGACCAAAATTACTAGTATCTTAAATGTAGAACCAATATCATCATAATCATAATAAATACAGAATCAGGTACACCAATAGCCTATCTCTAGGTTAATGATAAAATCAGAGGTTCTTAAGGGCTCCAGTTGTTCTCAAGCAATTGCTTTTAGCACAAATTATATATAATGTAGAAGAGGCAAGCATCGTATAAAAAATTCCTCTTAATTTTTTTTAAGTCTGTTATGGAATCTAACTGGAAAGATAATCTTACTGGTTGCACGAAACAAGGTAGAGCCGCTAAACGGAAAAGGGGCAGCATAGTGACAAAACGTGACTTAGAATTAGCCATAGGCCTCTAATCTTTAAGATTAAGTCAGCAAAACAACTGTCTACACTTTTCTTAAAAATATATGTCCAAAACTTCTTAAAAACATTTGCTCTAAGCATAGGTCAATTTCCCCCACGGCAGAGAGTTTAACACGAGCCGAAAACTCTTTCGAAATCACGTTAAATGAAAATGGAGTAGCGTAGAAACAAAAATTAAAAAAACTAACAGATGGCCCGCGCCAAGCTGCTTCAAACACAACCAACAACAAGATATGGAGGCAAGACGCTGGAGAACATAAAAATGACGCTAATCATAAACATAAGGACCAACGAACCCGAAGAAGACACTGACTCGGTGCCCGAAAAAATCCAGAGGTGAAGACGTTCTGGCCGTGTAGTGAAGAGGGTGACAGGAACGGTGTACGTCAACGAATCGCGCCAAATTCTCTTCGACGAACCCGGGTACTGCGTAAACAAGTACAGCCAGGGCAGGCTGGCTCAGCACGGCACGTCAACAACCGCACCGCTCTGCACGGAGAAGGCCGACCTCCCAATGCTTACACTAGGAAAACAGTGTGCCGATAATTGCTCTCCAAGAACCCTTGCCTTCCATCCAGACACACCATCCACTACAAGCACCCAGTTCTTACTGCCCCATCCTTTTCGCGAAACTCACTTCCTTTGTTCCACCAGAGAGAAAAACAAAGACACTATAATCGTCGAAGACGTTGCTCAACGAGCCGGCCGCGAGCTATCGATCTCGGTGTACGGATCAGATCTGACGACAGAGTACAATGCTGATTCAGGTACAAGCGCTCCGTAGCACACTGTTCAGCGGCTTGCATTTCCCAGCAGACAACCTCTACGTGATCTGTCGACGTCAGTTACGATTGCAGTAGTACTGAGTTACCGAGATTGGACAGCAGATCAGTGGAAACGTGTAGCGTGGTTGGATGAATCACACGTTGCTTGTTACACCAAGTCGATTATCGTTTCTGAATACACTGTAATTCAAGCCAACCGTACAGTGCACACTGTTGAACACTAGACCCCGCTGCTGAAGGCCCTAAATGTTCCCTTGTTGCCGCAACATTCAGTTACGATTGTAGTGGACACACAGTCATCTAGAATGGAACTTGGATTAATGGAAACGTCTCGCCTGGTCTGATGAAATTCGTCTTCTGTCACGCCATGTCGACGGTCATACCTGGATACGCCAGGGTGACAGCTATGTACTGTATGCTCATTATTACAGACATATGTATCTCCCCACGCTTTTGACGTCTTCTCCGACGGCGATAGCATCTTCCAGCGAGTTAACTGTCAGTGCCGCAGGGTCAGAAGCCTTGTAAATCTCGATGATCTTGAAAAATATTACTTATTTTACGACATGTAGACGACGTTGTCTTGCTCAATAAAAATGTCTTATGTGCTAAATTTAAAAAAAATCATTGGAAACTTCCCACCCGCCTGTTTCATCGTAGCGATGAACGCAATGCAAAATATTAGTTATCAACGAACGTGCAAATACGTCCTACCTGCTGTGGCAGTGGAAATTAAATGAAGATAATTTTGCCACATGTGCCTGACGTACATACATCCACTTGTGCAACCTCGTATGACCTGGAAATTTTAAGAACCAGACTCATCCTCGAGTCCTTGGAATTCATGTGGTTATATGTGAGGTTGTTGGCCATCGTGTGTTCACTTTAATTTTCTCAGCTGGGTTCTCAACTCACTCGACTGCTTTACACTCCTCCTGCCCCCTCCACCCCCCCCCCAAAAAGTCCATCACCTCCTGCTCTCGCTACCTCCTCCTAATTCCCTTGAGCCACCCAACTCCCTCTCCCTCCCTCCCCTCCTCCTCTCTCTCTCTCTCTCTCTCTCTCTCTCTCTCTCTCTCTCTCTCTGTGTGTGTGTGTGTGTGTGTGTGTGTGTGTGTGTGTGTCGATCTCCTCCTCTCTCCTTTCTTCCCATCTTTCTTTGTCCATCTCTTTCCTTCATTTCCCTCCTCCTCCTCCTCCTCACATTTGTAGCCATTTCCTTATTCACGTGCTGTGACCATCTGCTCGTCACGCATATCTATCCATGTTATGACCCTCATCCCTATGGGAGGTTGCTGGTTATTACCTCCATAGTGTCTTTTTCTGGATGATAATATGTGAAATCGATCCAGGATTTTGGAAGGAGCTTTTTACCCACGAATTTGTCCGTATAAGCATATATCATACTAATTTCGCATTTACTTAACATATTTCACATGTATTTGTAGACATATTGGACCCGTATCTGTAGTGGAATTTCACCGTCAGTTTAGTTTACACGCAGCTCAATGTTCATGACCGTATCTCCTGCAATATGTGTCGTACAATAACACGTTTCGGCAGGTACATTAAGTGGTATTTGTGAATACTATTTGCAAAAGTTTTACAGCGTGAAAGGGGAAATTCTAGGAAGCGGCGAACATTTTTCCTCTCATCATTTTGTGGATGGAGTGAGAACATGCCTACTAAAGGTTTATAATTATGTGCAAGTCACTAAGTGTTTTCATTCTCAGTTTTTTTTGAGTTGTCATTATTCTGACTGACTTCATGCAGCCCACCACGAATTCCTCTCCTGTGTCAAACTCTTCATCTCAGAGTAGCACTTGCAACCTGGATTCTCAATTATTCTTGGATATATTTTGATCTCTCTCTTCCCATAGAATCTTTACGCTCTGCAGCTCACTCTAGTACCATGGAGGAGATTCCCCGAGGCCTTGAAAGATGTCCTATCATTGTGCTCCTTCGGCTTTTTCCACATATTACTCTCCCATTCTGCGCAGAACCTCCACATTCCTCACCTTATCAGTCCACCTCATTTTCAGCATTCGTCTGTAGCATCACATCTCTGATGATGCTTCGATTCTCTTCCATTTTTCCCACAGTCCATGTTTCACTACCATACAGTGCTGTGTTCCAAACGTACATTCTCAGAAATTTCCTCCTCAAATTAAGGCCTATGTTTGATACTAGTTGCCTTTCTTGGCAATGAATGCCCTTTTTTGTCAGTGATAGTCAGTATGATGTCCTCCTTGCTCCATCTGTCTTTGTTTATTTTACTGCTTAGGTAGTAGAATTCCTTAACTTCATCTACTTTGTGACCATCTGTCCTGATGTTAAGTTTCTTACTGTTCTCATTTCTGCTATTTCTCATTACATTCGTCTTTCTTCAGTTTACTCTGTCCATACTTTGTACTCATTAGATTGTTCACTCAGTTTATCTCATGTTGTAATTCCTCTTCATTTTCAATGAGAATAGCAATGTCATCAGTGAATCTTATAATTGACATTTATTCACCTAGAATTTAAATTCCACTCTTGAACGTTTTTTTTTTTTTTTCGCCATTGCTTCTTCGTTGTATAGATTGAACAGTAGGGTGAAAGACTACATCCCTCTTGTACACTCTTTTCAATCTGAGGACTTCGCTCTTGGTCTTCCATTCTTATTATTCCTTCTTGGCTCTTATACATGTTGTGTATTACCTGTCTCTTCCTACAGCTTGCCCTTATTTCCCTCAGAGTTTTAAACATCTTGCAACAATTGACATTGTCGAACGCTTTTTCCATATCGATAAAGCCCATGAACGTGTCTTGATATTTCTTTGGTCTTACTCCCATTAGCAACAGCAACATTACAATTTCCTCTCTGTGCCTTTTTTATCCTAAAGCCAAGCTGAATGCCATCCAACAGATTTTACTCTGATATCTTCGAGAGGCAGGTGATTCTTTCTGAAGAGCAAGTGATGCATGCCCTAAGTAGTTTAGGAAGAGACGTGGAACAAACCTGCATACATACATATGTTCATCCACTTTTATAATATGTATGGATGAAAATCCACAGTCGATTTTGCTGTTGCCGAGAAGTCAGCGATCATGTTATTGTTTAATCACATCGCAAATGTTAAGCCTCTATTCAAGAAAGGGTATAAAGAGATACCATCAAACTACAGACCGATTTCACTTCTGCCAGCATTCTCAAAATTTTTAGAAAAAGTAATGTACAGGCAGCTTCTCAACCATCTGACCACAAATAACATATTATCAAGAACACAGTTTGGATTTGTGAAGGGTTCTGATATCGAGATGGCTATTTACACCTACAGTGAAAATGTACTTAATTCATTAAATAACAAATTACTAGCAGCAGGTATTTTCTGTGATTTGTCAAAGGCATCTGATTGTGTGAAGCACAACATCCTTTTAAATAAATTAGAATTCTATGGTGTCACAGGCAGTGCAGCAAAATGGTTCAAGTTCTACTCGATAACTGGGAACAAAGGGTGTCAGTGCAAGGGACTAGTGAATTAAGTCATCAATCATCATCAGAATGGGAAGAAATTACATGTTGTGTCCCACAGGGATCCATCTTAGGGCCATTGCTTTTTCTTGTGTAAATTAATGATCTCTCATCAGTTAGACTGCCAGAAGCAGAGTTCGTTTTGTTTGCAGATGACACAAGTATTGCAATAATTAGTATGTCGAGTGTAGTTCTAGAAAGATCTGCTAATGATATTTTCATGGATATTAATAAATGGTTTAAAGCCAACTCACTGACATTAAACTACAAAAAGACTCACTATATGCAATTCAGAACCTGTAAAAGGTTTCCACCCAGCATATGCAAAAAGTATGAAGAAGAGCAGATAGAAGAGGTTGACAGTCTTAAATTCCTGGGATTACAACTTGATAATAAATTCATTTGGGAGGAGCACACCACAGAACTGCAGAAACACATTAACAATTCAGTATTTGCAATTCGAGTTTTAGCAGACACAGGTGACATAAAAGTGGAAAAGCTTGCATGCTTTACCTACTTTCATTCCATAATGTCATATGGTGTAATATTTTGGAGTAACTCTTCAAGTCAAACTAAAGTTTTCAGAGTCCAAAAGCTTGTAATACGTATTATTTGTGGACTAAATTCAAGGACGTCCTGTAGAAACATCTTCAAAGAACTGGGTATACTAACTACTGCCTCTCAGTATATTTACTCCTTAATGAAATTTGTCCTAAATAATATATCTTTTTTTCCAACAAACAGCTCAGTTCGTACATACAATACCAGGAACAAAAATGATCTGCACAAGGACTTAAAAGCACTTACTTTAGTTCAAAAAGGGGTCCACTACTCAGGAAAACTGATCTTTAATAATTTGTCAGCAAACATAAAAAATTTAGTTACAAATAAAGATCAGTTTAAAAGGAGTCTGAAAGACTTACTAGTGGCCAACTCCTTCTACACCATTGATGAATTTTTTAATAGAAACAAATGGTGTATTGTATATATTCATACTATTAGTATTGTTATTTCAGCTAAAAGAATTGACATGTTCCACATCCACGAGGATCTCCTCAGCACGGATCTATGGAACGAAAAACTAATGTAATCTGTATGGATCGGTAATCTCTGCTCACTATGTACGACCTTTTTCTGTTACTAGTCCCAAGGAAGTTCCACTGAAAGAACGTATCTTCTACGAGTCCAACTGTCGTGTTAAAGCAAACCGAATTCTCATGAACAGATTATCGTGTCTGCAGTCGCATGCTGATATAGTTATGTATTAACCAAACATAGTGCGACATTTTAGAGTTTCTACTTCTTGGACGGCTCTTACCTGCATTAACAGGACTTAATATGGACCTATCCGATCTGAACCTATGAGAGCGCAATCTCTTTTATCTTACCTTAGTCGTTCACGGTTCAGAAAAATTTGATGATGAATCATTATGGAATTAACTTATAAAAATTATATCAGAAACGATTATCAGAGAAAATAAAAGCGAAGTCCATTAACGGACTGGATAAAGTAGATTGGACTTGGGAGAAAATTAAAGTATTGAAGCAAGAGCTCAAGAAGCACTACGTACACGAGTTACAAAGCAAAGAGAGGAAAGCAAACAGGACACTATAGTTCCACAAAGAGGTTAAAGAAATGCGTGAAGAAGATTTGTGCCTATGTGAAATATAACACGCTCAAAACACAAGAGTCTTTTCAACATTACAAAAAAATTAGTAATAGGATAAAATCGCTAGTGAATCGTTTAAACAGGAACACTGGAAATTTTTTCTAAAAATTTAGAACATGCTTCTGAGTTGCAGTAACGAATTTGCAGAATTATACGACAGCAGAGATCAGAATTCGATGACAGCTGAAAGTGGACGACATAAATTAGGAATCATGGTTTTAATACTTAACAGGGTTCTGTAAACGTAAAAGATGTCCAGAAAGATAAGAGAGATCAGAGATCAGTATACAAGTAAATGATATAAATGTTTCACATCCAAATGTAGATAGAGCTGTGAATTTGTAAAAAAATACGAAGTCTTCAGGGAAAGATAGGCTTCCCAATGAAGTACTGAATTTTGGAGGATATCCACTAACTAAACAACTAACCAAGTTAGTCTGACACAAATTTGTTATAACTGGAAATAAAATTTCAAACGAATGGTGAACTCTAATTAAGATTCTCATATAGAAAGAAAGATATAAGAAAGATCCATCCAACTGCAGAAGGATAAAGTTGTGAGTTCGGTTCTTGAACTCATAACGAAAGTAATATAAAATAAAGTGTTACAACCCTTCCAGAGGAGAAGTACGGTTTTAGATCAGGTAGGTCATGCACTGATGGAGTATTCATTTCTTAGACAGATTGTAGAGAAGTCCATTGAATACAACGGACTAGATTGTTTTATTCATTTACAGGAGGATCCCGTTAAGTGGTGTTTTAAACCTGCCTTACGATAAATGGATCAATTCAACATCAATAAAAACAATTGAATAAATTTATTCCAAAAACAACAGCCAGGCTAAAATTAGTTCCAGGTTAACTAGCAGCGTAAGTTAATAAAGGTACTAGACAAACTGACTTTTTGAGCCTGCTACTTTTTAATACAATCAAGGACGAGTGATGAAGAAAGTATTGGCTGGTAGTGGTTAGAGAATCGGAGACGAAGAAATAAAAATCATTTGTTATGTTGACGATACGGTTCTGCCGGCAAACAGCTAAGATAACTGGCAGAAATTTTTACATATATTTAGCGTCCGTCAAATACCTAAAATGGTTGTATCCACTCAAAAAAAAAAAAAAAAGAAAAGAAAAAACATATGTACGATGACGTCTCTGGAAACAGATTAAAACTGTAGTGGAGGGAAAAATTATTAATTGGGTAAATGTCTTGGTACTGAATTGTCCAGCAGTGGAAATGTCGAAAAGGAAATTAGAGAACAAGTAGCAAAAGCAAACATAGCGACAGGGTCTTTAAATGATACTTTTTGGGAAAACAAGTTTATAGGAAAAGATGCAAAGGTAAGACAACACAAAACAATAGTGAGGCCATTTATTATACACACAGCTGAGACAAGACCGAAGACATCAAAAATAAATAAACTTTTGGAAACGACAGAACTGAAAATTCTGCGAACGATTATAGGAAGACACCAGAAAAAGGGAGAATTGAAAGCATTAGAAAAGGATGTATAGTGAATTCCATTAATGAGTGGGTACGTAAGAGAAAGCATGAATGGAATGCCACACATAGACACGAGGGATAAAAGGAAGATTGTGAAGTATTTGCCGTCCAAGGTAAAGATGGAGCGCCAACATCACCGTAAACTGAGTGACGCGGAAGGTAACAGGGGTCAGCCTAGGAAGAAAGGAGGAGGAGGAAGAAGAAGAAGAAGAAGAAGAAAGAGAGTTGTTCAAATCTTCTCAACGTATCATCTGTCATCATGATGCAATCGTAGAGCACGAACATCGCCTGTCATCGGGATTAGCTTTTCAATATGTACGAGGGCGGTACAGAAAGTAACCTCCGATTGGTCACAGTGCGGGTTGTGGGGGGAGTAGCGACGCCATCTGTGCGTTCACGCACTCAACAGGTCAGTCGGCATCAAGCCGTGGTCGAGTGAACGTCGTACCTGCGCTAGTTTAGTTTTTGTGGCAGTTTGAAATGTGTGCTGCAATAGAAAACCCCGCCAAATGTGAAGTGCGTGCTGTCATAAGGTTTTTTACAGCCAAAGGATATTCTGCAGCAGCTATTCATCGTGAGCTTTGTGCCGTGTACGGACCAAGAGTTATGAGTGAAGGAGTTGTCCGTGAATGGGTACGTTTATTTAAAAGTGGACGAGAAAACGTTCATGATGAAGAGAGGAGTGGTAGACCATCATTGGTGACTGATGAACTCGTTCAGACAGTTGATGCAAAAGTTCGTGAAAATCGACGTTTCTCAATGTCGGAGTTGTCTACTGGTTTTCCACAGATTTCTAAGACTCTCTTGTACGAGATAGTGACAGCAAGATTGGGTTACCGTAAGTTCTGTGCACGATGGGTGCCCAAAATTCTTACCGACCACCACAAAACTCAAAGAATGGCCTCTGCATTAGACTTTCTGTCACGTTATGAGGACGAAGGAGAACCATTGTTAAACAGAATCGTGACCGGTGACGAAACCTGGATTAAGTACGTGAACCCTGAGACAAAAGAACAATCAAAGATGTGGGCACATTCAAATTCGCCTACCAAACCAAGAAAAGCCTCGCAAGATTTTTCTACCAGAAAACTGATGGCAACGGTGTTTTGGGATGCCAAAGGGGTGTTGTTGGTTGAATTCATGGAACGTGGTACGACCATTAATCAAGACGTGTACTGTGAAACAATAAAAAAGTTACGACGGGCTATACAGAACAAACGCCGTGGTATGCTGACTTCCGGTATCGTTTTTTTGCTCGCAGAACAACGGCCCTTCTTGAGTCCTTCAAGTGGGATGTTATCAACCATCCACCTTACAGCCCAGACCTGGCGCCAAGTGATTATCACCTCTTCATGCATTTGAAGAAATGGCTCGGGTCACAGCGGTTTGATGACGAGAAAGAGCTCAAAGGTGCGGTCACAGGCTGGCTCCAGGCACAAGCGGGTGATTTTTATGCCGAAGGAATTTCGAAGCTTGTGAAGAGATACGATAAGTGCCTCAATCGCTATGGAGACTATGTAGAAAAATAGTGCAAAGATGTAGTTGTAAGATGTATATATTAAAATATTTTTATTTAACTTGGTGTATTTTTTTAAATCAACCGGAGGTTACTTTCTGAACGGCCCTCGTATTAAAAATATTCTCATATTTTCTCCTCATTCGAATGTGCTGCAAACAATATTGTACTTTGCAGATACCAATGAGGAAATAAAATGTGCTGCTGACACCCGAACTTTACGCGTGAGGACTGAAATTCTGAAGTTTTATTGAAAGAAAAACGGAAAAAAGGAAAGTCAGTATCGGCGTGGCGTTACGCAATTCTGCAGTGGCTGCCGTTCATCAAAACGAAAGCGTCCACTTTGACTGGACGCTGATCGTGGTCGGGCAATAAGCGTGCGTCCCACAGCTGTGTGACGACCGATAGGTGATAGGCGATAGGGGGCTCCGAATAGCGGTGACGCGCGACGCGCGCACAGATCAAACAGGGGGCGCCGCGCCGCGCCGCTGAATATCGACACCAGCTTTGTGCAATCACCTTTGATGGCCGGCGCTGACCAGCTAGCTGAAAGCCGAAGCTTCAGTCCAAACAGGCTGCTAGACTAAGGGGTAGTTTGCCGCAGTTAGCTGCAGGTATCAGCTACACAAAAGAAATTGAAGGCAACATACTCGTCTGCTTTTCGATAATGGCTGGGAGTGTCAGTTCTCCATATGTTTTCACTGTAAAACATACGATATCACTTGACAGTACGTTGCTTGAATTGCAAATATAAAATCAATGGCAGATTTTGGCATTGCTTAATTACTCCAAGGTATATACAACTAAATTGTTGCAGAACCCTTCAGTGCATGATTTACCTTAACCCTCCGTAGATAATTGTAGGTAGAATTAATCTCTAAATGTTTGTGCATACAGTTAAATGGGTAACGCGAAACTCACGGTCCTAGGAATATCCCTTAAAGCGGGTAAATTGAAAAACAATTATGTCACTCTAACGCTGGCTCACTTGAGGAATATAGCGGTTGTAATTTTGATCTGATTGCTAATATCTCCCTGGACACAGGTTACAAGCCCACAACTCAAAATAAGTGAAAGGGTTGAGCGGAAACAGTGATTAAATTCAATACTCCCATTCATAAACACAGTTATGTGAATAACAGAAAATAATCAGAAACCTATGACAGTTACATCCAAGCAAATCTGAATGAAGATTAAATGGAAAACAGTGTCATTTTCCCGTCAGTTAAATTACTTCTTGCCCTCTTAAGAATTTACTCTCTCTCGATATTCACGATAACTGGCAATTATTTAATCCTATAATTCTCGATGGTAACGGCGACTGGAAGCTGGTAACTAGAACCCAAAAGTCCATGCATTCATTACCAGTGCAAAGGGAGATGAGACGGTCGATCGTCAAGGATTCCAAAGGTGTGAAATCAAAATGAACTACTGTGCCAGTGGTATGAATTCTGCTCATCGTAAGTATGACTGGGCTGCGCCGACCTGTGCGCTGCTGACATGCTGGCCTTTTCGCGGAGTCTTCAGCAGGACTCCAAGGTATGGCAGCCTCTACCACGCTGCTATGCCAAGTGGGTCAGGACACGCTCACGTCCTACTAGAATGTCGAACCGGACTCTCTCGCGTCCTACGCTCACTGCTTCTCTTGCGTCATTCACTTACGCTCTGTATATTCCTTGCCGCCAATAAGTGCCAATCGCGAATAGCAAAATTACGAACCACTGCGACTTGTAACCGCTCAATTTCATTCAATACGGTCACGACGACAATCCTCGATCGACGTTAACACTCGCGGTGTCACTCGCCTTCATACATGGCAGTGGACGTTTGAAAATTCGTGACGCTAGCTCAGTGGTCGTCAATTGATTTAAATGTATTTCCCGGCTGCTTCTTAATTCAATTACTGCCACGGGGATGAGGAGAAAGAACACATCCTGGTGGTACCAGCACTATACGTATTTAGATGTTCGATTAATCTGAATGGTTTGCAATGTTCCAGCGATTCTACTCGAACTCAATGCTGATGTACCGACAAGGACCATTTTCGCAGATAAACATGCAAGTACGTAATGGATGTTCAGTTTCTCAATATAGTTCGTCGCACTCACACATTATACATCCGTTGTAAGAACAATTTCATGCATTTTCATTTTTTGGTGTCCCACAATATCGGTTGGCTAAACCTTATGAAGAGAAGTTGCATACAACTTCCACAGATATTGTTTATCATGTAGTCACGACTACGTAATGAAGCCAAAATCGTGGATAAAATTGAAATGTTTGTTTATTAACACTTCTCTTTTCACTAATTAAATTTGAAATATGAATCGGAATTGGAGGTGATGATCATATCCTTCTTTTTTAGTATTTTATGTCCCCGTTAATTAATATCTGGTAGTTAATAAGCGAACTATTTTTTATGCTGGCGCGTTGTTTCTATCAGTTACCCCCGCAACCGTCCAAGGATAAGATTCTATTAATGTTCCGAGCACACGTGTTTCACCATTTTATAAAATGCAGAATTACGTCAACTATAGCTTTCCGTTAAGCACAACTTTCGTGGGTTTCACATCCATAATAGTTTCCCAAGAGTATTTTTCCCAGCTAACACAGAGTTCGAATTATGTTGTCGTATTCATTTTCACTTCTCCCGACAATAAACGTCTCTGATCACTTCGTCACACGTAATGTATTTTAAACGTGCTTGAAGAGTCTTTAAATAATCTCCTTAACGAATTTCTCAGTCACGTACAACTTTTTCATCGACTAGACCCATCGCGATAACTGAAGGTGGAGAGCTCAATAATATCTTACATGTTCTTTTATTTGTATTAAAAAACAAACGCGCCCCTACATCTTTCTGTCCCGCTTGGTCTTTGCTACTTTGCTTTTTATTACTTTCCATTATATTGTTTCTTAGTAATACTGTGCGGTTATTAAAGTTTCGTATCACTTTCCCCTTTTTAATTCTTCCAAAGTAGTCTATTTATCCCCCATTTTAATTAATATGATGCTAATTGACACGCCTGCCAGCAAAGTACCGTTATAGACTCTAACAAGAAGATTTACTCCAACGAAGAATAACGCCGAAAATAGCGCGTCTTTTCCAGCTACCAATGACAACATGAAACTCTACAACACAAGCATTCTCTTCAACGGTGCAACCTTACGTCACTCATCTCACGCCAACCGCATGTTCTCCAGCTAATGGCCGTAGCCTTGCAACTGGGTTCGAAAAATCTGTGGCGTGTGCTTTCTACAAGCGGCATATGCCAATCCTCAAAATAAGTCAGAAAACGCAGAAAGGCGCCCTCCACTCACGCCAGTGGTCGGAACTTAGCCACAAGCAGCCGTGTGCCAGGACAATGGTCGTTGCCCCGCTATGGTTCCAGGCTGACATCACCCCAAGAATCTTACACAACCAGGTGTTGATCCTTTCCACCGGTCACCAAAATGATTGGCCGAGGCATAAGCCGTTGCTCTGCCTCAAATCCACTGCTCTGCACATTCGCACACACCCCATATTCACTCATATTCCAATAAAAGCCATCACTGGGTTAATAAAATGAGGCATGAAAATTGTACAGGGTACGCGCTTCCAGTCACTTGTTTAACATTTTTATACCGATTTTCTTTGTCGTCAGCATCATAACGAAAAATATATTCTAACTATTGATGGAGGCAAGGCAAAATGTTTGCCGCATTTCACAGTTTCAGAATGCTTAGTGATAACTACCTTGTATGACATCAGATACTTTTAGGACAGTACAAGCTATTACACGCAACTTCCTATAGTTTTGCAGTATCACTTAGGTCGTATTTGACCCCCTCCATAATCGTCACAGGATCAAAACACTCCCATGACTGTTCATCATTTATGTGATTAGTAAATTGTACAAACTTTCATCCCCCTTGCCCACCTAGAAGTATGAGAAATTTACCTGTTATACCAGTAGTACCACATGGGTGACTTTTGACCCATACGCATTTTAACACAATTTGATTTCAGTAACACCGGTTTTCAGACGCTAGTTTCTGGGCGTGCCTCGGCATTATTGACGAGATGCTGGAGTATATTACGAGACTTAGGGGCCACAAAAAACGTGAAATATGAAGAATTCGGCGGTCGGGCGATACTTTACATGAGCGTACCTTTCTTTTTTCTACGGACTGGCAACCCCAGACCTATGAAGTGACACTGGGAAGCCATAGAGCAACATATTATACAGTGGAGAAGCGCCGCTCCCTACCTCTTACGCAGCTGTCAGATGTCATGCGCGTCGCTCTTACGGAAGTTTCCTATCAGTGTATCCTCGTGTGTGGTCAAACCAACCGGGCTCAGGCAGTCGTGAAGTCTTCTACATGAGCTTACAGTTCATTTTCGCGAGTTGGCGTCATTGAAGCTACAAAAGACATGACCTTAAAGAAAACGAGATTCTCTACTATCTCGAGAACGTTTCACCAACGCAATTAAGTGATGAATCCGGTAATGAGACGAATACGGAGGAGGACGACGATGACTCTGTTCCAGTAGAAACTACTCACTCACGCGATTCAGATTCACCAAATTGCAAGCAAGCAGAATCTGATCAATTTTCTTTTGATGACCTACCACTTGTACAACGTAAGCATGAACCATTCTGCCTACGTTTTTGAATCAATGAGTTCGCAGTCCATCTGCTGGAGTAAGTCACTGATCAACAGATCTTTATTCGAAAGTCAAACGCAATGCCACTGATCATCTAATGTGAATGCGTAATTTATATTGTGCCATGGCCGGTCTTTTCCCGTCATTCTCTATCCCTAACCAGTTACAAAGAATTTTGACATTGTCGATGATCCAGGTATTGTGAGCGACTCACAAGACGGCGGCGGATTGGCAGCGGGTGAAGTTGACAGAGCGGCGAGAAATGGACTTTGTCACAGTACACTGGGTGCGAGACATACTTCAGCAGCTCACTGTGGACGACGAAGAAGATGCACGTTGTGGCATCCACTTGCTGGCGAGATAGGCGCAGCACCCAGAATGTGTTGCAGGAGATACCCAGGCCGACGCGGCACGGCATACGATATGCTGCAGACGACTCGCCACAAATTCTGTTGCGGCTGTATGTCGGCGACACGATCTTGAGACTGATAAAAAAGTACACTGATGAACATGATTAGGCACAGTTGGTAATAATGACTGGTCCCTAAGTCTGGAAGAACTTGATGCTTTCATTCAAGTACTCTACACTCGTGGAGCATATGGCTCTCGGGATTTTTATGCAGAGACATATGGAGCAATAAGTGGAGACCACCTCCTCCCCCCATGAACCATGGACCTTGCCGTTGGTGGGGAGGCTTGCGTGCCTCAACGATACAGATAGCCGTACCGTAGGTGCAACCACAACGGAGGGGTATCTGTTGAGAGGCCAGACAAACGTGTGGTTCCTGAAGCGGGCAGCAGCCTTTTCAGTAGTTGCAGAGACAACAGTCTCGATGATTGACTGATCTGGCCGTGTAACACTAACCAAAACGGCCTTGCTGTTGTGGTACTGCGAACGGCTGAAAGCAAGGCGTGGTGGCCAAGCGGTTAAAGGCGCTACAGTCTGGAACCGCGCGACTGCTACGGTCGCAGGTTCGAATCCTGCCTCGGGCATGGATGTGTGTGATGTCCTTAGGTTGGTTAGGTTTAAGTAGTTCTAAGATCTAGGGGACTGATGACCTTCGAAGTTAAGTCCCATAGTGCTCAGAGACATTTGAACCATTTGAAAGCAAGGGGAAACTACAGCCGTAATTTTTCCCGAGGGCATGCAGCTTTACTGTATGGTTAAATGATGATGGCGTCCTCTTGGGTAAAATATTCCGGAGGCAAAATAGTCGCCCATTCGGATCTCCGGGCGGGGACTACTCAGGAGGACGTCGTTATCAGAAAACTGGCATTCTACAGATCGGAGCGTGGAATGTCAGATGCCTTAATCGGATAGGTAGGTTAGAAAATTTAAAAAGGGAAACGGTTAAAGTAAGATATAGTGGGAATTAGCGAAGTTCGGTGGCAGGAGGAGCAAGACTTTTGGTCAGGCGAATACAGGGTTAGAAATACAAAATCAAATAGGGGTAATGCAGGAGTAGGTTTTATAATGAATAAAAAAAAAATAGAAGTGCGGGTAAACTACTACAAACAGCATAGTGAACGCATTATTGTGGCCAAGCTGGACACGAAGCCCATGTCTACCACAGTAGTAAAAGTTTATACGCCAACTAGCTCTGCAGATGACGAAGAAACTGAAGAAATGTGTGATGAGATAAAAAAATTATTCGGGTAGTGAAGGGTGACGAAAATATAGTAGTCATGGGTGACTGGAATTCGACAGTAGGAAAAGGAAGAGAAGGAAACATAATAGGTGACTATGGATTAGGGGTAAGAAATGAAAGAGGAAGCCGTCTGGTAGAATTTTGCACAGAGCATAACTTAATCATAGCTAACACTTGGTTCAAGAATCACACAAGAAGGTTGTATACATGAAAGAATCCTGGAGATACTAAAAGGTATCAGATAGATTATATAATGGTAAGACAGAGATTTAGGAACCAGGTTTTAAATTGTAGGACATTTCCAGAGGCAGATGTGAACTCTGACCACAATCTATTGGTTATGAACTGTAGATTAAAACTGAAGAAATAGCAAAAAGGTCGGAATTTAAGGAGATGGAACCTGGATAAACTAACTAAACCAAAGGTTGCACAGAGTTTCATAGAGAGCATAAGGGAACAATTGACAGGAATGGCGGAAAGAAATAGAAGACGAATGGGTAGCTCTGAGGGATGAAGTAGTGAAGGCAGCAGAGGATCAAGTAGGTAAAAAGACGAGGGCTGGTAGAAATCCTTGGGTAACAGAAGAAATATTGAATTTAACTGATGAAAGGAGAAAATATAAAAATGCAGTAAATGAAGCAGGCAAAAAGGAATATAAAACTCTCAAAAATGAGATCGACAGGAAGTGCAAAATGGCTAAGCAGGCACGGCTAGAGGACAAATGTAAGGCTGTAGAGGCTTATCTCACTAGGGATAAGATAGATACAGCCTACAGGAAAATTAGAGAGACCTTTGGAGAAAAGAGAGCCACTTGTATGAATATCAAGAGCTCAGATGGAAACCCAGTTCTAAGCAAAGATGGGAAAGCAGAAAGGTGGAAGGAGTATATAGAGGGTGTATACAAGGGCGATGTACTTGATGACAGTATTATGGAAATGGAAGAGGATGCAGATAAAGATGAAATGGGAGATACAATACTGCGTGAAGAGTTTGACAGAGCACTGAAAGACCTGAGTCGAAACAAGGCCCCGGGAGTAGACAACATTCCATTAGAACTACTGACGGCCTTGGGAGAGCCAGTCCTGACAAAACTCTACCATCTGGTGAGCAAGGTGTACGAGACAGGCGAAATACCCTTAGACTTCAAGAATAATATAATAATTGCAATCCCAAAGAAAGCAGGTGTTGACAGATGTGAAAATTACGGAACTATCAGTTTAATAAGTCTCAGCAGAAAAATACTGACGCGAATTATTTACAGACGAATGGAAAAACTGGTAGAAGCCAACCTCGGGGAAGATCAGTTTGGATTACGTAGAAATGTTGGAACACGTGAGGCAATACTGACCTTACGACTTATCTTAGAAGGAAGATTAAGGAAAGGCAAACCTACGTTTCTAGCATTTGTAGACTTGGAAAAAGCTTTTGACAATGTTAACTGGAATACTCTCTTTCAAATTCTAAAGGTGGCAGGGGTAAAATACAGGGAGCAAAAGGCCATTTACAATTCGTACAGTAACCAGATGGCAGTTATAAGAGACGAGGGGAATGAAAGGGAAGCAGTGGTTGGGAAGAGAGTGAGACAGGGTTGTAGCCTCTCCCCGATGTTATTCAATCTGTATATTGAGCAAGCAGTGAAGGAAACAAAAGAAAAATTCGGAGTAGGTATTAAAATCCAGGGAGAAGAAATAAAACTTTGAGGTTCGCCGATGACATTGTAATTCTGTCAGAGACAGCAAAGGACTAGGAAGAGCAGTTGAACGGAATGGACAGTGTCTTGAAAGGAGGATATAAGATGAACATCAACAAAAGCAAAACGAGGATAATGGAATGTAGTCGAATTAAATCGGGTGATGCTGAGGAATTAGATTAGGAAATGAGACACTTAAAGTAGTAAAGGAGTTTTGCTATTTAGGGAGCAAAATAACTGATGATGGTCGAAGTAGAGAGAATATAAAATGTAGAATGGCAATGGCAAGGAAAGCGTTTCTGAAGAAGAGAAATTTGTTAACGTAGAGTATAGATTTAAGTGTGAGGAAGTCGTTTCTGAAAGTATTTTTATGGAGTGTATCCATGTATGGAAGGGAAACATGGACGATAAACAGTTTGGACAATAAGAGAATAGAAGCTTTCGAAATGTGGTGCTACAGAAGAATGTTGAAGATTAGGTGGGTAGATCACGTAAGTAATGAGGAGGTATCGAATAGGATTGGGGAGAAGAGAAGTTTGTGGCACTGCTTGACTAGAAGAAGGGATCGGTTGGTAGGACATGTCCTGAGGCATCAAGGGATGACAAATTTAGCATTGGAGGGCAGTGTGGAGGGTAAAAATCGTAGAGGGAGACCAAGAGATGAATACACTAAGCAGATTCAGAAGGATGTAGGTTGCAGAAGGTACTGGGAGATGAAGGAGCTTGGACAGAATAGATTAGCATGGAGAGCTGCATTAAACCAGTCTCAGGAGTGAAGACCACAACAACAACACCTTTCTTTCACAGCACCAATTCCAGGAACAGATTTGCAAAAATGTGCAGTCGTCTTAGGTTTGATTCTATGTCATTAAGGAGAAAAAGCAAGAAAACATCAATTTTGCCTTGTTCCAGAAATATGAAATCTATTTACTGACAGTTATATTGCCTGCTACAAGCCAGAGGAGCACACAACTGTAGTCGAGCAACTCTGTCTTCGCCAGTGCAGGTGCTCTTTCATACAGTACATGTTGAACGAACCTGATGAGTATGGCATAAAATACTGGCTTTTGTGTGGTGCTGACAAGCGCTACATCCTGAATGGATTCCCTTACCATGACAAACATGAACCTCGTGATCCAGACGAGTTTCTTGGTCACAACATCGGTATGAATTTGGCGCAGCCATTTCTCAGCTGTGGTCGTAACATCATGACCGACAACTTCCTCACCTCTGTGAAACTCTCTGGATGAGATGAAAGAAAAAGGAACAAGTTTCGTTGCCACCCTTAGGAGATCACTGAAAGAGATCCCTCCTGTGGCACAAAATGGAGACGATGCTATGTAAGCAACACACGTGTACAATGCAGGCAACAATCTTGTCAAAGTATACCAAGAGATAAAGAAGAAAAGTCCTTATTCTGAGTAACATCATGCTGGATGTCAGGTGAATAACAAGAAGAAACTTCCAGAAACTGTGAAGGTGGAGTCGATAAAGTTGATCAAATGGCTAGACATTAGTGTCAGAGCTCCCACGCAACGATGGCCTGTGCATGTCTTTGTAATATTTGCCATAATCAGTGCGCACATAGTATTTTAGTTATTTATCTTCAAGAAGACTTCAAGCCGAGACTATATCCCCAGCGTAGCAGAAGAGCTTTCTGCTCTCTATACGCTACATAGAGGAGCTAATCTCCCATTGCAGGTACTCGATACTGTCACTGGCCAATATGGAAATAGAAGACTTTGTGAAATTAAGGTTTCCTGCAAACAACAAAAGGGAAGTAAAACATCAATGCATGCTACAAGTGTAGCAAATATGTGTGCAAAAGCGGCCAAGTAAAAAATCTTGTCGAATGTCTATACTGTGAGCTCATCCCAGGTTAGACAGCTCTGTCAACTCTTTGTTCCTAAATATTTCCAAATATTTATAATTATACGCTGAGGTTGTTTGTTCTTATGTTTCAGTTCCTTGAGTGCAATAAGTAAGATAACACGAAGAGCATTTTAGTCAAATGCTGCGTTTTAGAATTTTTCACAAATACTCGGAACTTAACTTACTTGTCTGTAAAAGAAATAATACTGTTGGTGGTCACATAAACGGTATGTTTTGACTCTGTTCCAACCTATAAAGAAAAAACAAAAACATTGTAACATTGCTTTACTTACTTGTTTTAACGATGAATGATGAAAGACTGAGCAATTTCCTCTGTAAAATTGAAATTATAAAGGTTTAGTTCTGAAAGTTAATGTTTGACAGTGTAATATTCATTTTAGAGACCAAATTACCCTTTGGTTACAGTTTAGAATCTTCCTGAACGTATTGTCTACATGTCGAGACTCAAAACACCACCCAAATACGAATAAAACGTTGGTTTCTTACTATGGGTCAAAAATTACTCACATGGTACTATTAAGGATGTGGCGAAGTCCAGTACCTCTAATGTTAAGTTCTAATTGCGAGCACTGAGGGACTCGACGTATCTAGCATATGTGTAGTATTTTGGTTTGATGGGAAGCATGCTTGGGTAGCCTAAGCAGTTAAGGTGACGGCTAACGTAAAGCAGGAAATCCAGGTTTGGGTCTCAGTCTAAACTATCACTTGTCCCCATTAAATTTATTTTGATGCCTGATTGCTGCTAATGTCTGAACTTCAATTTCTGCATGTTTATATACAGCTGCTGGATCATGAATGGTCTGTAAACCACACATATAAAAAATCGTGTTCCTCGTTTTCTTTTTTTTTTGTTAATGTTTTGCAGTTTCATAGTCAGGTCCCATTTCAATGGCCCTTTTAGTAATAAACACAGTGTTTTGTTTGCGGCAATTTGGAGTTTGTTTTGGCTACAGCTGGTATTTAGTACTGGCATAAGGTTGCCTGGGAGTGGAAGGACCGGGCCCAATATGGATTGAACATCATTTGTATCAAGATTTTTTTTCGCACTTCTCAGGAGAAATAGGTTTACCAATTACGTCAACAATAGCTTGATATATTAAGACTAAACTATGCAAAATTTTACGAACAATTAATGAGAATCGATCAATAACGTTATCATATATTTCAGTGAGGTCAAATAGCAAAAGGTTTGTTACTTCAAATACTTGCCCTCAACTCTCCAAAAGTCATTCAAAGGGACATGAAGTATGAAAGTTTAAATTTATAACAAATGTTACTCTCTCTCCTAAGACACACAAGATTTGTGCGTCGCTAGTTACTGTTGTCGGAACATTTACAGCAAATTTGAATAAGAGGAGAAGGTAATATTTCACCAGTTGAAGTTACATAACGTTCTTCAACGATTCTACGAAAACAGTCATCAAAACAAGAATACAGCAGACAATTTTAGACTGTGTTTGACTAAAATGCAACAAAAATTCAGATTTACCGACAAAAGGAGTTCTTTAAAAGGAAACAAAACAATTAAAGCTGCTTGATATAAAACCATCACACGTCAGGCAGTGCGGTCTGGACGAATGAATCCGAAATTACTTAGGCGGGTCCAATACGCTGACCACCACACTCCCCCTTTCCTAAGCAACCAGTGGGAACACACCCCAAGGTAAAGCATACAGTGATAGCCTGATGAAGAGAGAAATAATTTTCAAGTACGAGTACAACGAGTAAAACTACAATCATCTGATTACACGTCGGAAGTGTAGGAAGAACATTTCTGAAAATGTCTCTAAAGATGATAACTAACTGGCGAAGGAAATCGCCACCCATTTACACCTGACAATAAAGAAGTTTAGCGGCCAATCGAAATTCAACTTCAAATCACGTCCCCAGGCGGAAACGAGACATACTCAACCGTCAGCTGGGACTGGCAACGTGGGTGTAAGAAGAAGCGAATGGTTGGCTGATGAACTACACCTACATAAACACATGGTTGGCTGGGAAGTATAACCTGCCAAAATACAAAGAACAAGATTCGCCCTGGTGCGGCGCACTGAGCGGTGGCGCCGTTGTGCTATCTTTGGATCCTCTGATTGGCTGTAGTCCCTGTAGGAGGCGCGAGTGCCTCACTGATTCACTCAGGTTTATCTCTGTTTCCGAGTGAGCAAAAGGTGGTAACCATGTGGCGTTTTGATTGGTTGGTACGATGCGGCAGTAGTTACGGCCCAAGGGGCCAGTTCGTCGACATAGTGGCCGTTGGGGCCTCTTGGTGTATTCGGAGCTGTAAGCACGATAGCATACATTGTGGCTGATTTCTGGATTTTGGAGAGAGAGTGCACCAGCAGGTTGTCTTCTGAATGTTCTCACCAAGTGCAGTTTGGATGTTGGCGCCCAGAATAGTGTTTTGAATGTTGGCATATGGAGTGTTTATTCTGTCAGTGAACCTCGCCTGCGGAGTTAGAAAGATGAGGTTTTCTTGAAATTACTATAACCCATTTGAAGTCACGAGTGTAACTTTTTTGCTTTGCTTAGCGATTTCTGTTTGTGTGTATAAGAAGTATTGGACGAGCGAGTGGTCTGTTAGAATCCCCGAGTTAGTCTCCGGTTACATGAATGGTTACTTAGATGGCCTCTAAGCGAAGTGGCAAATTTGTCTTTGAGGTACTTAATTTGCAGTGGTGCTTTCCTTTGTTGTTCCTTGGGTTTAAGTCATTCGTTATCTGTGGTAAATTTTAGGCAATGTTGAATCAGCTTTTGATATTTTAAACTATTGTTCTTTTAAATTTCTTTTAGATGGGTTTAAGTTTTCAGGATCTGCAATCTCAGTCTTACTTGGAAACGTTAAGCCTAAAGTCCGTGTGGCCGGCCGGAGTGGCTGTGCGGTTCTAGGCGCTACAGTCTGGAACCGAACGACCGCTACGGTCGCAGGTTCGAATCCTGCCTCGGGTATGGATGTGTGTGATTTCATTAGGTGAGTTAGGTTTAAGTAGTTCTAAGTTCTAGGCGACTGATGACCTTAGAAGTTAAGTCGCATAGTGCTCAGAGTCAAGCCTAAAGTCCGTGCCAGGTGAATAAGATTGTATTTATTATCCTGCAGTTTCGAAAGAGCATTCGAAGTCTGTTGGTAAATCTGTTATTGGTTATGACAAGTGTCTTAGCCTTTCATATTAGCAGTTTTAGTACATTAATAGAAATTTATGATTATAATTCAGAGGTTTACGCCTTATTCACCTAATTTAAAGTAATTGCTTAGCGAATGTACGTTACGTTAAGGGCTTTGTTCAGTCTTGAAAGACCTGAAGACATTATTGTCGGAGCTCTGGAATTTAGTATCGTAATGTGTATGATATTTGTTAAGTCTTGACGCTGCGCTTTCCGGCGTGAACGTACTCCTGTGTTTCGGTCTGTGCAAGTACACGGAAGGCGTCTCCGGTGGCCGATAGCTCTCGCTTGTGTTTTGATTCCAGCTGCAGCTGCTAAATAAGTTGTTTTCTGGATATTCTATTTCGTGGGTAGTGTCATGTAACAGCCCTTTCAAGCTTTCCCTTTATTCTGACCTACCGTAACTCATGTAAGAATCTATTTTTTGTGCTTGAATTTATGAACATTTACTGTATTTAAGTTTTGAACGTTCAAATTCCATACGTAATACACTGCTCTTAATAGCTTGCACACTTCTTGTAAAACATTGCAGGATTACCAGACTTAAAGTTGTGGATTTGCTCTTTTTCTCGGAGGATTGATTCTTGTTCTTGGTTGTTGTGAAATTTGATTTAGTAACCTTTATTTAATTCTATTTTTATAATTGTATGGGTTCTATTGAAGGGCCTTACGGCGAATTAAAATTTTGTGTGACTTTTTTTGTCTATTGAGTTTTAAGAGTGACCCCTGCGTGGGTAAGGGTGGTTTCGGGACATTTATTGTGATAAACAGTAGGTATTTCAATATTTGTTTCTCCGTTTTAAATTTGCTTGTGTAAGGGAAGCTTGTTGTTCATATTGATATTTCTCTTGTCTACAGACTGTGTGTGTAACAGAAACTTGCTGTTCATGATTAGATATCAGGTGGAAGAGAAGATTGTGATTTTAGTTATCTTTCTGCTTGTTGGCATATTTTGAAATAAATTCGTACTTTCTTAAGGAAAAATGATGTGCTGAGCCTTGGTTCGCCCTTTCAAGTCTCCTGTCCTTCGTCTGTCCTATGTTCGAACCTTACAAACAGAAGCTAATCGCTCCAAAGAATAAAAGAAAACGATTTGGCGATTTAGTACACAAAGCATTTGGCAAGAAAAGTGTTGTGAACGTCACGGTTAATGACACTGACCAATAATTTAAAACACTCACTCGGTTCATAGCTCAATGACAGTTACCAAATGCCGGCCGGGTGGCCGAGCGGTTCTACGCGCTACAGTCTGGAACCGTGCGACCGCTACGGTCGCAGGTTCGAATCCCGCCTCGGGCATGGATGTGTGTGATATCCTTAGGTTAGTTAGGTTTAAGTAGTTCTAAGTTCTAGGGGACTGATGACCTCAGAAGTTAAGTCCCATAGTACTCAGAGCCATTTAAACCATTTTTAACAGTTACCAAACGAATACTTATGTTTTGATACGAGCGACGTGCTCCTCAAACAGCCTGACCAGACACAGTAACAGGGAACAAAAACAGGAGGCTGAACCGGGTACATTATAGAAGCGGCCGGGCACAAACACGAACCAGTTGCAATAATCACACTTACAGTTCGAAACAAGCTTAGTCTTTACGAATGCCGCGTGGTCTATGCTCCGAAGCAACAAACCAGAAGTAGTTCACCGAGCATACAAGTACGCTATGCGGTGACAAACCGTGGAAAATCTTGGAGCCGCCAGGATATGTGTGGGTGACGACAACCCGCCGCTCGCCTCCAGACTTGGTCGGCCAAAGGAATAATGGGACCACTCCCGTTTCCTGTGCACGTCGCTCCTGTCCAGAAAGTGTTCAGCCAGATCAGCTTGGATGTCACACTAGCAGCAGAACAAACAGCCGGCGCGTTGGCCCGCAGTCATGCGCTGTCCCTGCTGCTTCACCGACTGCCTCTCCGGAAAGGCCCCAACAGCACTTGTGGCAAATGCGCCACGCCCCCTTCACGCCAAAGACTGTGTTCCAGGAGACGTGGCGCGATCTATCGATCGTGCAACGGTTCAACAGCTGTTACTAATAGTAATGAGAAATTTTGTAGTTTTGTTTTCTAGGTGTTCTCGTGAGTTTGCAGATACAATGACAAATCCGTCATCTGCATAATCGACTATCCCGTTAACCATGTCATCCACAACTAAATTGCTTTGGAGCGACTTGCAGATATCCTTTCGTTACTTTCTTGACGACTTTCTAGTGCCCTGCTTCCTTCTCTACTGTCCTATTTTTGCACCGATCTATAAACTGTGATACAGGGCAGTAGATAGTTAAAACTCACTCAACCTAGCGAACAACTCAAGCCAGGAAAGATTATCAGAAGCATTCGCGATTTAGATTATAGCCGCAACTCAGTATATATCGCTCGTTTTTCGTGTGTGTTATTCTTAATGCGTGGGTGGTTGCGTCATAGACAGATCTTTTTGATCTAATTCTGTATTGATGTCGACTTATGCCAAAGTGCGTTTAATTGCGAGAGGTTTGCATTTTTACATTAATTCCGGAAAACCAAGGCCCTCGCGGGAAACGTCCTTAAGACTTCCTGTCGTTGCGTTTCTTTGCATTATCTATGAATGGAATAAAGCACTTTGTATACACAACTTCAATGGACTTACATTATGTTAATTGTGGTTAGTGATACTCATAGTCCAGATTGATTTATTCTAGGTAGAACCATGTGTGAAATGTGAAGAACACAACGTCTTTTAGTTGACAGTTTATTGAGACTAAATTTTCCCGGACCTTTTATGCTCATGTTTGCTAACTTACCGCGATGTGTTCCACTCTTGTTCATCAAATGCCCCCTATATGTCCAGCTTGGAATATATTTTTTAAACAGAGCTTCCTTCTGAACACTGCAATATTAATGCGAGAAAATTTTGTTAACTGTATTCATTACATGATTTCGGAACCATGTGGTCAGAATTAAGATAGACCATTGTATGATTGCCAGCAATAAACTGTAGAATAGCATCACAGTCTTTACTATTTACTGCATAAAATGTAGGGAACAAGGTGAGATGTGAGTTCAAATTGTGTTCGAACTTTACTTGCATGTTAAAATAACGAATGTGTGGTTGAATACAGCATAATACGCCAGATAGAATCATTGTGTCTAATGCAGCAGCAAAATATATGTGCACATTTATATTTAAGTATCAGAGTTTTTGTGCCTTTTACATATTCATCAGGGTGAGATGCGTATTAATTTATTGTCATAAAGTTGCATTTGCATTCATCGTTAGTCTTAGCGCCTTACACCGCTGTTAAACGTATGATCCGTGTGACAGTATTTTTAAGAGTTTCGTTATGTATTCCATACTGGCCGGGCGCCTTTCTATTTTCAAGTCTAGCTGTCGTTGCTAACGCTACCTCTTCAAGGGCGAAATGTACGATAACAGTGCCATTGACTTTAATATTATTCATTTCTTTGCATCACAAAGTTTTCTAAAACTGAAATCAAATTACAATAAAGGACGATAACCGGATTTTTGACAAATTTCTGACAATTTTTGATGTAGCCCTATGACCAACAGTCAAATCACTATATCTTCCTATCAAAAATTGAAGTGCTCAAGGGAATGAATGAAGTAGAAAGAGCTGACGTGAACATTTCCAGAGCATTAACGTACATCACTTGATAATCACTTACTGAAGTTGAGCGTGATCCAGAAGAAACAGCTGGCAGTAACACAGATATCGAGAGGAAATGATTCCGAGTAAATCACCTGTAGTTCATCTCTGCTGACAAAAGCCTACAGCAGGAGCAAATGACGAATTCGGGATAGTCCAGAAGAGTGGAACGATGTTGTTCTGGGAGTGTAGCGGCAGTGACGACGAAAAGACGTCGTCTCACAGTAGCTGGCGGCCGATAGTTACCTTGCGTCGATACCGCCACTTGCTGAGGAACTTCCAACGTCCTTGGTCTCTTCCATCTATACGCTTTCATCGATGAGAGCAAAGATATAGTAAACAGTGTTTTTTAAAAATATATACTGTTTCAAATTACATGGAATAAGCAACTCCACTTCGAAACTTTTGGGTTTTTCAGGGATACTGGACATCACGAATACCAATTCGATTCTACATAGAGAATGCGAAAGAACTTGTCCCTCTGCTAGCAGCAGTGCACCGTAGTTTTCTGGAGGAGCGAAGTCTTCCTGATGATTGGGAAACAGGACAGATCTTTCCGGTTTTCAATAAGGGTCGAACAGAAGCACAGAATTATAGACCTATATCTCTCACGTCGGACTGTTGCAGAATTACTACACTTCCGGAGGCCTAAAATCTCCTCTCCAGGAGTCAACATGTGTTCTGACAACAACGGTCGAGTTAGACCCGCTCGATCTGTTAGTGCAAGAGGCCGAGAAAACGGTAGATACAGATGGCCACAGAGATGCCGCATTCCTTGACTTCCGGAAGGCGTTGGCTGAAGTTCCTGACTGCCGCCTAAAGAACAAAATACGAGAGCTTGCAATGTCAGACCAACTGTGTCGTTAGACTGAAGAGTTTCTAGCAAACAGAACACAGCATGTCATTCTCAACGGAGAGAAGTCTTCAGATGTGAAAGTAACTACGAGAATGCCCCAACAGAGTGTTATAGGACCATTACTTTTAACATTATATCTGAATACCGAAAGTTTAAGGATTCCATTCACCGGTGATTAGGTAGTATTTACAGAAATAGGAACGGTAGAAAATTGTAGCGAAATACAGAAAGGCCTGCAGTGGATCGACGCTTGGTGCAGGAAATGGAAACTGACTCTCAAAACATAAACAAGTGTAACATATTGCGTATACTCAGACAGAAAGACCCTTTACTGTATGATTACACGATCGTAGAACAATCACTAGAAGCAATTAATTCCACAAACTATCCAGGAGTCTATGAAATACACTGTGTCTCAAGCTGATGGAAAAGACTTTGGGCACACTAATAGAGATATCCTTCTGAACCTTTGTTGTATTACTCCTCGTGCATGTCCGCAAGCAGTAATAGGCTAACTTTATTTAATATATTCATTAGTTATTGCAACAAACGAGACCGAAAACTTACGACAACACTACACTGCGCCGCCAAGGAAACTGGTATAGGCATGCGTATTCAAATACAGAGGTCTGTAAACAGGCACAATACGGTGCTGCAAGTCGTCAACGCCTATATAAGACAACAACTGTTTGGCCCAGTTGTTAGATCGGTTACTGCTGCTACAATGGCAGGTTATCAAGAATTAAATGAGTTTCAACGTGGTGTTACAGTCTGCGTACGAGTGACGGGACACAGCATCTGCGAGGTGTAAATGAAGTAGTGATTTTACCGTGCGGTCATTCCACTAGATTACCGTGAATATTAGGAATCCGGCAAAACAACAAATCTCCGACATCGCTGCGGCCGGAGAAAGATCCAGCAAGAATGGAACCAACGATGACTGAAGAGAATCGGTCAACTTGACGTAACAGGATCCATTCCGCAAATTTCTGCAGATTTCAATGCTGGGCCATCGACAAGTGTCAGCGTGCGAACCATTCATCGAAACAACATCGGTATGGTCTTTCGGAGCCGACGGCCCACTCGTGCACCCTTGATGACTGCACGAAACAAAACTTTACGCCTCGCCTGGTCCCGTCGCCATCGACATTGGACTGTTGATGAGTGGAAACGTGTTGCCTGGTCGGACGAGTTTCGTTTCAAATTGTATCGAGCGGATGAATGTGTACTGGTATGGAGACAACTTCGTGAAGCCATTGACCTTAGATATCAGCAGGGGACTGTTCAAGCACGTCGAAGCTCTTTAATGGTGTAGCACGTGTACAGTTTGAGTCATATGAGAGTCGTGATACGTCTAGATACGACTCTGACAGGTGGCACATACTTAAGTATCCTGTCTGATCACCTGAATCCATTCATGTCCATTGTGCATTCCGACGGACTTGAGCATTTATAATAGAACAATGCGACACATCATACGTCAAGAATTGCTACAGAGTGGCCCCAGGAACAACCTTACGAGTGTAAACACTTCCGCTGCTCACCAAACTCCCCAGACATGAACATTATTGAGCATATCTGGGACGCCTTGCAACGTGCTGTTCAGAAGAGACCTCCACCCCCACGTATTCTTCAGGATTTATTGACAGCTCTGCTGTATTCATGGTGCCAATTCCCTCCAGCAGTTCTTCAGACATTAGTCGAGAGCATGCCATGTCGTGTTGCGACACTTCTGCGTGCTCGCTGGTGCCCTACACTATATTAAGCAAATGTACCACTTTCTTTGGCTCTTCAGTGTATATCTTTCTTTCAGACGTCGCCATTTTATTATTTTTTCAAACATAAAAAAATCTATGCTATTGCTGCATACATAATATCTTATAGATTGAGAAAATTTCTTGAAAAACGCAAAAATATTTGTCCAACAATGAATAAAAATATACAAAAAGATTTCCGTTGAATGCTACATTAGTTTTTCCAAAAAAAGAATTGTAAATATCGCTCATTTTATAGGTTGAGTGAGGAGACTGGGCCTTAATTTTAATTGTACCAGTCCCTTTCACAAAGGAGCAGAGGCTGGATCACTAGTAACAAACATAACACAGACACGCAGCAGAATGGCTGCACCCTGCCACCTTCCAGAGACCCCCCAAGGGGCATCGCCACTCTTTAGTGGGCTCGTGCTTCGCTACCACAGGGCCCCAGCCTTTGTAGGATTTTCCTCTTCTGTGCTGCATGTCTGTCCTCTTGCTATTCGTTTTCCCTTCCCTTGGGGAACATGTCTCGGGTGGTATTGGGAATGTTCTGCATCCTGTCACTGGCGTACAAACAGTCTCACCTTTGTTTTTCACTCCCTTTTCTTTCCTTTGTTTCCCTTCTCCTCTCATTCCTCCGCTTAGGCGTTTGAGGATCCTCTTTTTCCATCTTCCTCCCTGTGAGCCGCTGAAGGATGGCCCACGCATCTGACACGTAACAGGTGACTGGGTAACACTTAATTGCCGGGTCGACAGGTAGGGTTCGCACATACCCCCTGGCACAGGCCAGGCCCAGGGAGAGGTGATTGCCTGAGCTGCAACCTTCCCAAATTGCCCATTGGTCCCTCTGTCAGATGTTTGGGAGGTGTGACCTGAGGTGTGTACAATCACCTAAGGTGAGTGCGCCCTTTGTTGAGGGGGGGGGGGGGGCAGTTAGTAGGAACGCGCCATTGGAGATGCTGGTAATCATGGTAATCATGGGGATTTCCTCGTGATGAGTCAATCATCTTCCAACTCAACATCTGCTAAACGTAAATGTAATGAGACTAATGATCCACAGAACCTTCCCGCTGCACCACGATTCCTCGTGGTCTCACATACTGAAGAGGGTCAATCCTTCGCCATTTCTTCTGTGTATTATTCAGAAAGGTGTTGATGCAATTGATTGCGCTGTGAAATCCTGCTCTCGTTTACACGATGGCACTTTGCTTTTGGAGATCGCTTCTGGTTCTCAAACACAACAACTGCTTGGTGCCTCACTTCCCCACTGCTACCCTGTTCATCTGAAGGCTCATAGAACTTTGAATTCTTCCTGTGGTGTAATTTACACCAGGCTGAAATCCAATCTTACCTCTCTGACCAGGGTGTAATTGCCATTCATCGTGTAATGAAAAAGGTTGATTCCTCCTTAGTGCCCACCTGCACTCTCTTTCTCACCTTCCATAGACTGGTGCTTCCATCCAAGTCAAAGCACGCTATGAAATTTTCACAGTCTGGTCGTACATTCCGAACCTGATATGCTGCTACCAGTGTCATCGTTCATCCTCACTAGAACGTCTTGTTGACACCT
Source organism: Schistocerca nitens (assembly GCF_023898315.1). Taxonomy (NCBI): domain Eukaryota; kingdom Metazoa; phylum Arthropoda; class Insecta; order Orthoptera; family Acrididae; genus Schistocerca; species Schistocerca nitens. The sequence continues at coordinate 423,262,186 of NC_064617.1, read as the reverse complement.
AGCCAAATGTGTCACTTGTGGTAGGGATGCACACGAGGGCGATTGTCCACCTCCTCCTCCCCACAATATCAATTGCAATGCCGGCCATGCGGCCTCCTCTCTACATTATCTCATGTATCTTGATGGGCGAGCTGTTCAAGAGATCTGCGTAAAGGAAAATGTGCCCTACTCAGTCGCTGCAAGTTACTGGCTAGTCGCAAACCCTGGATTCTCCCGTCTGGTACATATAGTTCTGTTCAGATCTCCAATTCATGTCTGAGGTTCTAGGCGCTTCAGTCCGGAACCGTGCGACTGCTACGGTCGCAGGTTCGAATCCTGCCTCGGGCATGGATGTGTGTGATGTCCTTAGGTTAGTTAGGTTTAAGTAGTTCTAAGTTCTAGGGGACTGATGACCTCAGATGTTAAGTCCCATAGTGCTCAGAGCCATTTGAACCATGTCTGAGGTTGTCAAATCGCCCAGTGTCAAGGTGGTATCGCCATCGCCTGTCCAGCTGTGCAAAAGCCGTCAAACTCTCGCCTCAAGGGCAAAGCCACCAGCTACACAACTGGTGGGGTGGAAAGAACAGGAGTACTCCCGTGAAGACTTCCTCTGTTCCTCCAGACAAACACCCAAGTCTTCCTCCAACCAAAAGGGCTCAAAGAAGTCCAGCAAAGGCAAACCGGTCTTCTCCTCAGCCAACTCGTAGGTCTTCTTCGATGGTGTCACCACGTGGTACCCTAGCCTGACCGGCCTCTGTCTCGCCGGTGTGCACCACCAATGGTTTTTAGCATTGGACTCCACAGACTAAACGGCGACGCCCGCCGCTGCTTCTGTGGACCCCATGGAGCAGGATTCTCCTGCTTCTGTTCCTGTAGTAGCGACTCTACACCAGCTGTCACTCGGCAGCCACCGAGTTGACACGCCTACATCTCTTCTTCCTCATGACTGTCCTCCAATGGAACGTTCACGGCCTTCAGTCCCACAAAGAGGATTTACGACTGCTTTTAGCATTGCAAGATACCCTTGTATTCCTCCTTCAGGAAACGAAATTGCCCCCTTACAGCCGCTTTGAGCTTTCACTTTACTTACCGATTCGTTTTGACCTTTCCCCCTGAGGTCAACTTTCCATCTCATGGGGGCGTCGCGTTCTCATACAGGATGACATTCATAGTCAACCCCTCTCCCTGAATAACCATCTTCAAGCTGTTACAGTTCGCTTTTTCCTTCCCTGCGTGACTTTTTCCCTCTGTGTCATTTATGTACCTCCATCATTCGATGTCAGCAGGGTAGACTTCCTTCAGACTACTGATGAGCTACCTCCCCAATTTTTGCTAGTCGGTGACTTTAATGCACATCATCCCCTTTGGGGTTCTTCCAGGATCTGTCCCACAGGTGCCTTCTTGGTTGACCCTCTTAACAAACTTATCCTGTTCTGCCTTAACACTGGAGCACCCACTTTCTTTTCCAACTCCTTGCACACCTACTGCCATTTGGAATTATCCTTTTGCACTGCCCAGCTTGCCCATCTTCTTGAGTGGTCCGTTCTTTCTGACACCTACTCGAGCGACCATTTCCCGTGTGTTGTCCGTTTGCTGACTACTACCCCATCTGTGTGCAAGCCCAAATAGCCGCTTACTAAGACTGACAGGCAGCTTTACTCCTCACTGGCGACCTTTGAAGAACAAGATTTCTCCTGTTGTGATGACCAGGTGGACTCTCTCACCAACATTATCCTTACTGCTGGAGAATGTTCCATTCCTTGCACTTCTTCTTTACCACATCGTGTCCCTGTCCCTTGGTGGACTGAGGCATGCTGCAGTGCAATTCGCACATGGAGCCATGCTCTCCGCATTTTTAACGGTCATCCTACGATGGCAAACTGCGTTCATTTTAAACAGATGCTTGCAAAATGTCATCGCGTTCTTTGAGATAGCAACCGAGCTAGCTGGATTTCATTCACTACATCTTCTAATAGTTCCACCCCTTCCTCTGTCGTGTGGGCCAACCTCCGACGGTTCTCTGGGACCAAGATCAATTTCCCCATTTCCGGCCTCACAGTAGCAGCTGATGTTATCATGGACCCTAATGCTATAACCAACCCCTTGGACAACCATTTTACGGAAGTTTCGAGCTCTTCCCACTATCACTCTGTCTTCCTACATCGGAAACGAGCGGATGAGGCTCAAGCGATACCCTTCTTTGAATCACGAGTGCTACAATGCCGCCTACACTATGAGGGAGCTCGATCATGTTCTCATTTTATGCCAACCCTCCACCCCAGGGCCGTACGCCATCCACATTCAGATGTAGCAGCCCATTTCTCTTGCAGGCAAGCAGTTTCTGCTTAACACATACAACTGCATCTAGGCAGAGGGCACATTCAACGGACGTTGGCGTGAAGCCACTGTCATACCCATACCTAAGTTGGGCAAGGAAAAAAACCTTCTTTCTAGTTACCACCCCATCTCTCTTACCACCTGCGTTTGCAAGGTGATGGAATGTATTTCATGCCAGCTCTTATGGTGGCTCGAGAATCGCAATTTACTGACTGAAATCTGGTTTCACAGGATAGAGCGAATGAGGTTATGGTTGTGGAGGGAGCTATAATCAGTTACTGTCAGTTGCACCAAACACACAAACTTTTATTTTCCTAAGAAACACTTAATTACACATTGCCTTAAAAGGATCAAAATAAAACAATATGACTGAAGGCTTAGTTAAGACAACTTGAAATACCTCTTGGGTTGAAGACCCAAAACTACACTATAAACAAGAACGGCTGAAGGACTGAACACAAGTTATAAACAATTGCTTTAAAAAATACATGTGGTTGGAGGCCTCACTTAAAAAAAAATATTTCATGTAAACACTCAGCTGAAGGCCACACACACAAGACATTGAACCACTCAGGGCTTAGTGCCTGGATAACAAGAATTTCAGATAGACCAAACTTTCAAAATTGAGTTTTTAAACAAATTAATGTCCAAATTTTAATTTAAGTCAGCTGAAGGCCTTACCTTAAAATTAAAACAAACTAAATTAATAGACGGCTGACAGCATTGCACAGTACTTCAAACTAAAATGAAAATCACAATCTAAAACCAACAGAAGAGTGGTGCTCAGAGTGGTCCAAGGCTCGACCTGAGGAGGTAGCTGTAACATAAGGTGATGTGAGACAGGCAGCCAAAAGTAAGGTTGACTAATCAGATGGCAACCTGACCCTGGGATGGCTGAAGGACTTACCAACAACCTAATCAATTCACTTCTGCCCAACCAATAGCACGACAACAGAAGGTATCAGCCGAGGACGAAGATATCAGCAGCACTACATCTACAAAGTTGGCGTTTAAAAATAGCAAAGGTACAAGAATCACACTAAGAAAAAAATATGAACAAACAACTAAAATGCTGTAGAACTACACGCCATACCGGACTGCATCAACAAGGCGAGGAAAAACACATCACTAGAAAAATACGCTATCGACCAGGGCAGGTAACTGGGGCGTTAAGGGCCACGAGGTAGAAAATACCGCTGGTGCAATTCACTGATAAGGCAAAACCAATTTAACAGTTAAAGACCATACTGGAAGACAGCTGCAAAATTTCGCCGACTCCAACACACCATATGTTGCTGCTAGCCAGAACGGCCCAGGAAGCAACAGCCGGCAATGAACTAAGAGATGTCACAGCAGTTGGGGTTTCATAACAGGTTAACTGATCACTCAACTTCAGTGTCCAGGTTCGGTGGGCAACGAATTTTGTAGCTCTCGCAGCTAGTATCTTATAATCTGACTGCGCGTGCACACCGCCAGCAGTCCCGGCCTGACCTCGAGCCGAGGAGACTTCCCAGCTGTTCTGTCCCAACCGACCGACTACATGCTGTTGTGGCGTAACAAGCTAGCTACGCCACACTGAAGTAGCCGAAAGGGCACGCGTCAACTCACGCCGTCTTGCGTGAGGTCTGAAACAGGATACTTATGAATGCTATAAAGAAAAGAACGGAGCTTAGGTTTACTTAACTTTAATTTCCTTGTGGTACATATCTCTTGATAATACAAGTGAGACTCTCTCCAGATATGGTTAATGGCGCCTTGCTAGGTCGTAGACATGGACTTAGCTGAAGGCTATTCTAACTGTCTCTCGGCAAATGAGAGAAAGGCTTCGTACGTGTAGTCGCTAGCAATGTCGTCGTACAACTGGGGCGAGTGCTAGTCAGTCTCTCTAAACCTGCCATGTGTTGGCGCTCGGTCTGCGATCACACAGTGGCGACACGCGGGTCCGACATGTACTAATGGACCGCGGCCGATTTAAAGCTACCACCTAGCAAGTGTGATGTCTGGCGGTGACAACACACATGCAGCACACAGACAGCATTAAAATAGCTGCTCAGTCAAAACCACAGAGGCTACACACGGTTCCATGAAAACACTTCCACAAACAACTTGAACAATACCAAAACCAGTGACTGTGGAACAACAAGGACGAATCACAAGTCGACACACACAGAGAACCCGGAAGCGATGGGCGACCAAATAAACGTCGTCCGATGAGTCGACAGACTGAACGACCAACCGAGGTCGTCCCCACTAAAGTCATGTGTGTCAGCAACCGTCGGGCGAGTTTGTCCGGACCTCACCGCTCCTCCGTTCCAACTCAACTGCCGAGACACGATCGGCCGGAAATACTAGCGGTTGGTCCAGAGATAGTATGACAGTGCTCTTATCGATAAGTGCTGCTGCTGCCACCTACGGGCAGGCAAGCTACCAACTTAGTGACGCCAGTAAATTGAATAAGGAACGGGAAAGCAGTACCAGAAAGACAAGATGTCTAGCAATAAATGGCATGAACTGGAGCCGCGCATGGCTCCCTGACGAATAAATAATGTGGGTTTCGAGTTCGGCGTTCAGCATTTGACCATCTCATTACTTTGTCTACACATGTCATGAATGATTTTCTGCGTAGATCCCATACTGTGACCGTGTTTTTCGATTTGGAGAAGGCCTACGACCCCTGTTGGAGAACTGCTATCCTCCGTACTCTTTACACATGCGGCATTCGTTAGTGCCTGCCATCATTCCTTCAGGCATTTTTAAAAGATTGAGTTTTTAGGGTGTATTTGGTTGCTGTCTTGTCACACACATTTATCCAGGAAAACGGTGTGCCTCAGGGTTCCATCCTGAGTTTCGTCCTCTTTGCTATCGCCATTAATCCTATCATAGCATGTCGCCCAACGGGCATCTCCGTCTCCCTTTCTGTTGACGATTTTGCCACCTATTGCAGTTCTCAACGGACCTGTCTCATTGAGCGGCGTCTTCAGCGGTATCTTGATGGTATTTACTCCTGGAGCATAGACAATGGCTTTCGCTTTCCCACTGACAAAACAGTCTGTATTAATTTCTGGCGACGCAAGTGGTTTCTTCCATCATTTTTACATCTTTTGCCTGTTGCTCTTCCGTTCGTTGAAGCTCTTACGTTCGTTGAAACTACGAAACTCCTTGGGCTCATGCTCGATAGGAAACTCTGTTGGTCCTCCCATGTATCTTACCTGGCAGCTCGCGGTACGAGTTTCCTCAATGTCCTACGTGTTCTCAATGGTACTTCCTGAGGTGCCGATCGAACCACCCTCCTCCGTTCGTACCAGTCCCTTGTCCGTTCGAAACTCGACTTTGTGTGCTTTGTCTAACCGTCTGGACGCCCATCCCCCTACATAGCTTGATTCCTGGAATACTAACAATATTTGTTCACAGGAAGTATTTTTCTTATATAATATGGAATGACACAATGAATTGACACTCGTAAATAATGCGATAGGCATAACCTTCTGAAGAAAGGCAGTAAGTGCCAGAAACCGATCAAAAAATCAAGCTTCTTATATGCAACTGGTTGCTTATCATTTCATTATTTAACACTACATTATTTAACACTACATCTACTTTGAGGCTGGCTGGCACAGAGAAAAAGTTGACATGCCTTCAGAAGACAATCAGAATGCTTTACGAGAAACAGCATGCAAAACTTTTAGAATCTCCTGAAAGAATC